>NC_133751.1:51054303-52304303 GCF_036562045.2 Rhinolophus sinicus | reverse complement strand
TGATCTCCCCAGAACAAAAATGTGGCCACGGCCTAGATCTGCTTAAACAGTCAATGGCTCCTATTGCCTTTAGAAAATAATCTAAATTAATTGGCTTTCTGTTCACACGACTTGGTCCCAACATATCTATCCAATCTCAGCTCCCTCTCCACTCTCATCCACACATCCAATACTCTACCTCAAGGAAACATGTGTTCCTCTGGAATACTACCACGCTATATTTACTGAGTATTCTCGAAGTGTCAGGTGCTTTTACATATATTATCTCTTTTAATAAAAGAATACACTTCAAGATAGGTATTATTATCTCAGTTTTCAAGAGTGCTTTAGTAATTTGCCCAAGGTTTCTCAGCTATCAGAGGGTGAGCAGGGCTCAAACACAGGTCTGCTTCTCCATGCTTTTTATACTTTCCTATGCTGCCTTCCCAAAGACACCATACACTTTCACTTATTCACATACACTCTTCCTCCATTCTGGAATGTTCTTTCCATTTCTACCTTTTAAACACTGCTCATTCCTTAGACCTATCTAAAATGGGTCTATGCATACTCTGTGAATATTTTTTGTATTCATCTAATAGAATAAATATTCTCTTCTCTGTTCTCCATTATTTTGCTTATATACACACAAAACATTATGGATAATAGTAGAGATATTTATGTGCATGCCTTAGACTCCTATGAAAATGTCAACTCCTGAAGAGCAAGGGCCATGTTAACTCCACAGCTGGCATTTAGTACAATGCCTGGAATTTGGCAGATATTTACTAAAAGTCTTTTGGAATGAATGAATACATAAATAAATAAAAATTTTCTGTTTTATCTTTATTATGCTCGTTTCTAAATTTAGATCTGATAGATATACAGCAAAATCAATCACTAAACAGTATACAATACTTGGGATTGGCACAGAAAGAAAACTTACAAAAGAGCACAGATTAAACTTCAAAAATAACTAATTTGTACTCAGAAACGTTATACTACTCATGATAAAACTGATTATTTGTAAAATAAACTACAACCATTTTCTTGTAAATGACTAAAAAGATCCCATTCCTACTGATACTTTCGTTAAAAATAGACCTTTTGTCTAAATTGCTCAAACATTAGTAGGCTTCCAATCTTGGAGCAAAATAAACTTCCAGTCTTTCTGCGGGGATAGGTGGTGATATTTTCTCACATGAACTCATGGCGAGGCAGAGGCTTGGGTGTGTTCCAGAGTGAGTGCCACATTTTTAATTTATTATAACAATGAAGACAATTACAAAGATATAAGCACATGGCCCAATCTAAGGCTTTTGTGCAAAGCATAACTGCAGTCATTCAACAAGACTTTCCAGATTTAGTCAGACATGCCTATTTACCGATTAATGGGGGTTGGGGGGCAGATCTCAGCAATCTAACATGCCAAAAAGATATCATTTGTACAGAACCGACTAACTATTTTAAGGAAAGTAAATACAGGCAAATAAATACCAGTAAACTTGTTTCACATTTCTGAGATAGCACTAGTGAAAGAGGAAGCTTTCTTTTGGAAACATTTGTTAAACACACAGAGACTCACGGGCCTCATTTCCTACATGTCACTCCTTTCTAGGCCCTCCTATCTCTTCCATAGTGGAGAGGCAATTGCTGCCGCCATAACCTTCCTGCCTCTTCTTTGTCACTTTGGGTTCAAAATAACACTCCTAAAGCATAGGTTGCATCATGTTACATGTTTTCACGTGTATCTAAAATAAACCATCATCTAGAATAATGGAAAAAAAAGCATTCAAGTCTGATTTTACTTTAAGCTGGAACGCCTTACCCCATCCCATACAACTCCTACAATCCTGCATTCTTCAAGGCACAGCACAATTATCACTTTCCTAAAAACAGCATCCCCGTTTTAATTCATATGAAACCTTTCTCTGAATAGCCATGACTATTTTGTTCTGTGTTTTGTGTTGAGTACCTTGCTTATAAAATGTAAAAGCCCCAAGGGCTGAAGCTATGTCTTATTCATTTTTGTGTCTTCTAAAGCATTATGAAGTGGCTAATAAGCGCATGTTTATATTTACTGAATGAATGACTGAAAAACAAGTGGAATTTTTTTTGCAGATAAACGTAAGAAAAATTTAGGCATGACCGCCCTTTCCTCATGGGAAAAAAATTCCTGATCTGAAAGTATAATCTCAATAAAGAAGATGTGAGTCAAGTTTGTGGAGAAATATAATAAAGCTGCAAATATTAAGAAGAAAGAAAGCACACCATAGCAATGGAGCACATTCAGGGTTCTAAATGTGCTTTTGTATTCTGCTGGTTCCTGGTGTCTTGTTCAAATCTAATTTTATAGATTCAACAAGTAAGGTTTATAAAGATTTAAACAACAACAACAAAGCAGGGTATAAAGAAAGATGAACTTCTTGGATAGTAAAATCATTAGCAGTGGTTGCTGGTAAATGTTTTTTAAAATGGTCTTCCTATCTCTCAGAACTTTGGGGGCATAGCATCTTCAGAGTTTCATGTTACAGTTGAAGAAGCAGGTTCAGAGAGATTAGCTCAAGTAAGTCCATGGGGCAGTAAGTGGTGGAGAAACAATGTGAAAGCAGGAGTTTGACATTGGAGTTTGACATTGGACTTGTGTTATAATACCTTGACTAAGCTACTCTTTCAGCTGACTCTTCTGTGAAACAAGAGGATCCATCTGTTTTCTTCGCTCCTCACAGAAGTAATCTAAGAAAGAAGCGTAAGACTTTTCCCCAAACTTAAAGCCTATACAGAGGCCTATAATGTTGGAATGTATTCTTGAAATTTTGAGATATATCTTTCATATGTATGAGATCTGATTACCCAAGATGTAGTTTAATTCAGGCTAAAACATTTTAAGTTGAAATAACAACATCTTAATTTTGCAATGGCTCATTATATTTATATACTCTCAGATAAATTGTATTTTTCCTTTTTTTTAAAATTTTCTTTTAATTTTTTTTTTTTAGGCACTGATATGGATAAAGGAAGGGAAGCCAGCAATCAGGTCTGACTGAAGATGTTCCCCCAAGACAGTTGTCAGTGGAGCTGAAATAAGAATCCATGACATTCAAGATTGAAGACCAAAAGTTATTAGTTTCAAAGAGCAATGTAACCAACTCCACTTACTAAGTCTATTGCTTTTCTCTTTCCCAATCCATTGGTATTTGATTTTATCTTCAGTTAATTCTTCTTGCTCCTTTTCAAGTTAATTTTATTGATGGCTTTCTAACTTCTTATCTTTTATGCTTGGTTGCTTTCTTGATTTATAATCAAGCATTAGAAATAGTCTGTCTTTGAATGTATTTTTGGCTCTGAATCATGAAGAAATTATTGTAGCTATTGTGATATATGAATAAATGATAATCTGTGTGATGTAATATTATGTAACACTTAAAACACTTCTAAATATTTTTTATCACATGAAAAAAGTTCTAAACCACTTTATACAGCATTATCCCAATTTTTAATGTATGTTTTGCTTAAAATACTTCAAAGATACTAATTGGTATCCTTAGCTTTAAATGGTGGCATTATAGCCGAATCTTATTTTCTCCCTTGTGACTTCATATTTCTTCAATTTTTAAAAACATGATTAACACGTATAATCACTTAAGAAAAACTGTCATCATTTTTTTTTCATTTTTCTGAGATGATTAAGACAATAATTAACATGTATAGAAAATGCTTATTATATTTTATTAAGTTAAAAAATACTATTAAATGTGTACTTTGTTTTCAACCCTGGAAAATTTAATTACATAGAAAAATATTAGAAGGAAATAGACAAAAATATAAACTAGTGTTTACCTAATTGAGGAATTATGGATTAATTTTATTTTCTTAAGTACATTTCCAACTTTCTGCAATGAGATAAAATGGACTATATTAGAAGAAAATAAGAGATAGATGTCATTCATTATAAAGACTTACCCCACAAGAAATTTTTTTTATATACATGCCCACATGACCTCTAGGCTGCTCAAAGAAAATTCCAACTGCTCTCCTTGCCTGTTTCCTTACCATCTTCCATTTTATTTTTCACACTACTGATAGGTTCTTAAGAATCACATTCCATCACTTTCTAAACACAGGTCTTCCTTGATTGGAACCCTTCAAAGATTCTTCACTCTCTATGAAATGAAGTTTGAAATTTTTTACATCAGCCAGCAAGCTCTCCACTTCTAACCCAAGTATGTGCCTATGATTACACTTTTTCTTTTTTTTTCCTCTTAACAAATTCTACATTCAGGTCAAACTGCACACCAAATTCAACTCCCGGTTTGCAAGGACTTGAGTCCTTATAAGAATAATACTATATATTTTTTAATAATATAATTCCCCACTCATCATGTAATCAATCAGAGTTTCCCAGATCCTTCCTGATTGCCTCAGCTGGAATAAACAACTTGCTTAAATATTTTAATGGCCTTTATATTATACTGCTTTCAATTATAATTATTCATGTTACTGATATATATTAAATGCCTATATAAATGAACAGAATTCAGTATGTGTATATGTCCCTATTAGTACTCTTTGAAGTCTTGTGTCTTATCCAGTTCTGTCTGCTCACTGTCACTATTATATGGTAAGAGCCTGTAAGAGGATTAAATGGAATTCTTAAATAACCCTGTTATTTTTTAAGTCATGCTGATCTGGTATGCCAGAAGTCCAAGTTGTTAATTTTGTTTTCTGTGTTTATTTCTAGATTGGAAAATAGTTACAAACTTGAACATTTAAACACCAAAAGTGTACAACACTCTTTTTCTTATTTGAGGGCTGTGAGGAGTTGAGTCCATTCCATGAAGCCAAAACTGATAGAAAAAGCCTCTAATTCAGAACTATGGATGACCACGGAGGTGAGAGTTTATTGTGTGTTTGGGGGAAGTGTGCAGGCGCCATGAGCAAGTCATCATTATAAGGACAGAGGACAGAGCCCCGTGGCAGAGACTACAGAGAAATGGGCAGTAGGAGACTCTGGTAAGTCAGAAGTCAATCCTGAGCAAGTACCCAAGAGAGTGCTTTTGCCCATGGCTGCCTTTCACATGTTCCCAAGGCATGATGTGCATGAGAGTTATAACATTTATAGGGTCAATAACAATGTGGTCCCTTCACATTTATTTTCCTTTTTTCTCTTTCTTTCTTTCTTTCTTTCTTTCTTTCTTTCTTTCTTTCTTTCTTTCTTTCTTTCTTTCTTTCTGCATATTAATAATGAGAGGCATGAAATTTTATAGATTAGCATAACAGTTTTCAATACTGAATAAGCCTGCCCCAGTTGAATTAAAGCTGGTGTTTTCTTGAAATTTAGATATGTGTTATTAATCTTGGGGGTCAGCATAAGAAAAAAATTACAAGGGTGTTTGGTACAAAATATCAGACACCAAAATGGCAAAGGATGGGTAGGTAGCACACTGCCTTGGACATGGTCATCCTGACCTATTCTACAGGCAGAGTCTGACTCTGCCAACAGATACTGAAGGAACAGATTTCTGTAAAATTCTCACACTTCAGCACCTCTTTAGAATCCATGACAAAGGACTAGTAAGAGAAGGAATTCCCCCTACTTCTGCATTGAAACCAACATTAAATTAATGCAAAGAGCATTTCAGACCCATTGGGTCCCTTGAAACCAGCGGTATATAGGTGATGGCAGAGGGAAAGGTGGATCTTAGGGAAATCCAACAGGTCTCCAGAGACTGTGAAAAAAGAATACATTCGCAGCTTCACACCTTCAACGTTGCTAGGATAGGAAAGGAAAGTAGTGACAGGTGTGCTGTGATGAAGCAAGCCGAGTTCAGAAACACAAATGAGAGATAGTTCTTAGAGGTTCCTAAAATAACGGGGGGTGGACTTTGAAAAGATTTAGGTGCTGTATATTGGAGACAGCAAGCCTTAATTACTAACAGTGGTGTCTTTAGGCATCTGTTCAAAGTAAAGGATATAGAGCCAAAGAGTTTGCCTTTGAAAACTGCTCTCTAGCCATCTGGTAAGAGACAAGGTATTTCGCCTCACTAAGCTGTGCTTTCCTCCTCTGTAAAACATACATGGGAATCTACTCTCTGTGTTCATTAATTTGCCTTGACCCATAGTCAGAGCAGTTCCATTTCCTCCCTTACATCACAGTCCTCTGTCTGACCTCATCAGATCCTTCTGAAGGAGCAGGAATTGTTCATCTGATTGGTCAGAACATGAGAAGGTCATTGGGCAGAATGACAGTGTCATAAAGTCAGATTTCATAACTTTTCTCCACTCTTGGCATCCCTTTCAGAGGCTGACCATACTCTGTGCTTTGTTCCAGCCTCTATTCAAGCTGAAGGCTGGGTGAGTCGACACTGGGTGTGCTTCTCCTAAGCCTCAGGCCCAAACTGTGTTCTTCAGTCCTATTTCAGAAGAGTTTTCCTTTGTGTGCTTTCTGAGACATTAATAAAATCAGTACTTTCTTTCTTATTTGGCTGCTAATTCCTGGGTGAGTATGCTCTTTGGCTGGGAACTCTGGAGAAGAGAAAGGATGAATGGTAGATTTGGGCACCAAACCAGCCACACCCTAAACCACACCCAAAATGCATCATTGTGCTTTTTCATAGGATTTTGGAAGGATTAAATAAAAGAATGCATGTAAAGAGCTAAACACAGTCCCTGGCATATAGTACCCACTCAATAAATGTTAATTATTAGTAGTAGTACACATGGATCCCAAATATTTGCCACTGGCTATCTGTACCTGAGCATATATCTCCCAAGTTTTGGGAAAATTGCTCTGGGGCCACACACTTAAATGTTTGATTGGAAGAAACCAGAACAAAATAGGTATTCTAAGCTTACTGTGAATTTTTTCCCCTATGGTTCAATAAGGAAGCAAGTTTTTTTTTTTTTTTTAATTCTCTCTTCTGGGAGAGTTCACTCTTTGGAATATTCTGGTTATGCACATAAGTACTTACTCTTTGATCTTTGGGTAGTCAATACTGTTGAAGGGGTATGAATGCAAATTCCTCAGACCTGCCTTGACATATTTTGTTTAATGAATCATGAAAGTGGGGTGGGTGATACATATCTTGTCAAAAACCTTTTCTTTCTACATTAAAAACCCCTTTTATATTTCCTCTTCAAGGACTGAAGACCAGAGGGTAAGTGACTGATACTCAAGGAAAAGATCTGGCAGAAACACCTCCGAAGAGTCGATCCTAGCAGTGTGGTAGAAGGCCAGAAGCTGAAGAGGGCCCTGGGCAGCCATATCCGCCTTCTGATGTGATTGGCAGGTAGGCTTCAGGAAGCGTAGTTTTTTAATACCCAATATTTAATTTCCCATCAAGGCTTTGAAACTCCCTGTTGCTATCTTCATGTGTTTGGTAAATGTTTTGAGTCTCATGCTCAATGCTTGGGGAATGGCAGAAGAGGCACATCAGGGGAATCAATAAGGGAACAGGACAAGTAGTACACTAAAGTGTTTGTGAGACTGCACGGGTGAACCAAAGAGCTGACTTTAGCCACCATCTTGATAACTAGAACATGAAAACATTTCCAAGGAATGCTCAGAGGTACTTCTAGGGAGGGAGACTTCTCAGCAATGTAGATTAGGGCATCTTTTATTACCTTCAGATAGAACAGGGTGATTAAAAAGGATAGATAACTTGAGCATTACAATAGAAACCCAGAATTGCACAGCATAGGCAAGCTTTTGGAGAAGTGGTCCTGTTCTTGCATCTTATTCTTTCTGACCTTTACTGTGTCTTCTTCACTCTCTACGTTTCAGTGTCCTCCCCAATAAAATGAGGGTCAAGGTACATTACCTCAATACTATTGACTACATTATTTTACATTCAATCAACCATCCTATCAAACATTTCTATTTATCATGTTCAGGTACCAGAAAACACAAGGATGAGCAAGACAGGATCCCTGAACTCAAGGATCTTATACGAGTATCGAACGCATAAGTAGATGATTTAAATCCAGTGTAACTGTGTGCACAGGGTGCTTGCTATAACAACATGCAGAGGGGAGGGTAGCAATCCCAGATTGAGGATGTTAGATATAGCTTCCTAGAGATGAGACGAAAACCTGATTCTCAAAGCTACCTCAGATTGTTTATTTGATTCACACATTCCCTTTTCTCCATTTCAAGGAATATGATGAGTACAGAAAAGAGTTATTTTTGCTGATAGCCTCTCTGGCACAAATGCAAATTACTAAAGAATAGATTGCTAAGCAGTAGGAGCTGTGGAAATATATCTGTGGTATCTGAGAGACAGCTTAGTGAAAGGCAATGGGTTTGTTTTCAGTAGACTCAAGTTCTACTTCTGACAGCCACTTACTTTGCCATGTAACCTTGGACAATTCAGGAGATCACGCTGAAACTCCTTTCCTTCATCAGTGAAAAGAAAATACTACCCTTGATTGCCTACGCCAGAAGGCTGTCATGAGGAATAAATGAAGTACTGGATATGAAGGTTTTTTATAAGATATAAGGGAGTTTCCTCATTGGTGGGAAATACACTCTGAAGAGTCTGGCTCTCCTTTAAAAGCACAAGCAGAATGGCGGGTGCAGGGCGGCCCTGTTGCAGACAGGCAGGCAGTGTTTTATTGGACTGAGAGTTCCTACCAAACACCTGAACGAGTGGGAGATCGTAGTCCTAGGACAAGGACTGTGGAGAATGATTTCCCCTCAAGCAGTTCCATAGACCTATATGTCATTTGTGTGTCTGTGGAACAGGGACAGCAGTGGGTGAAAGACAAGAAGGAAGGACAGTGTCAGTAAAGGTCAGGGTGTCACCCATCAGCCATAGTGACAGCTGTCAGGGCTCAGAGGGCTACAGAGCTTGATGAGGACGGTCACAAATTTGGTTTCAGACACATTCCCGAGGCTTTGCATCACACACCCAGGATGGTGGTCTTTGCTCATCTAAGCTCATTCTTCTCCTCAGCCTCCCGGAACGTGTGCTTTCCAGGCTGCTGGATCTGCTTTCCTCCCAGAAAGGATTACTCATCTGTATTCTCACAGCCATGCGTCAACACCAGGGAAAGCGTCTGCCTCCCTGCTGGGTCAGCGGATCTCCAGACCCACAAGTTATGAAACACAGAAACTCCACAGGCAGATTCCCTGGAAAGCGGACAAGGTTTGTGTGGCATGTGCCTTACACCCTCAGTACCTAACACTTTATGTCTTACTTGCACTTATTTAGAAAAGCAGAAAACATGCTAGAAAGGGTGCTGGACTTTGACCCACTCACCTCAAATCACCTGAAGGAAAGGGACAGTAACTGATCTTAGAACTACGAGCTGCTGGGTGGCATGCTAGGATAGTTCCAAGATCTTTAAAATTTACCCTCGAAGTCATACTTTGAGATGGATAGTCTTAACACTGCAGTTCAGATCAAGGAACTGAAGCAGAGATTAGGTAGCTTGCCCAGTGATTTAATCATCCAGTGATAAAATGTTGAAACTAGAAATCCAACCCAAATCAGGGCCACTACAAAGTATATGCTCTTGGCCTCACCCTCATCCAGATAAGGAGAGTGGCAATTGTGTCTGGGGCCCCTTCTATTTCTAAAGTTCTATGGATCCTTTTTAGCCATGTGCCCTGGGAATAAATTGTTTCATTTTCTGAACTGTAAAGACTATTTATAGCTTGCTATCTGGTGTGTCCTCTCTTCCTGAGATTCATTAGGTGCTTTAAAAATATTAGTCTAATTGAACTGAGTTTTCAAAACGTCATTTTTCTTCATGTCTAAAATGATGATAATGGTCTTTTAATCACTAGTCCTAAGAGGTTGTTATAAGGCTCAAATGAAATCCTGTGTTTGGAAGTACCGTTTTGAAATATATTATTATAGCATTGTATGGAATATATTATTGTATTATTGTATATAATGTGCATGCATACTGATAAGTATATGCATTATAGCTATACTCAATGACTATAATAAAATGAACACTCAGCATCCAGAATAAGAAAGAGAATATTGCTAGAGTTCCAGAGGAATCATTGTTCTTTCTTTCAGTCACTACCACATTGCCCCTGACAATAAAGGTAAATATTCTCTGCTTTTGTATTATACTTAAATGGAATATGACATATGTCTTATTGTGTCTGGCTTCTTTCACTCAACAATCTGTTTATGAGAGTCACCCATACTTTTGGATGTAATTTCAGATCTCTTTCCCATTGATGTATGAATATAATGTTCCATGTGGGTTATACCACAATCTATTTGCAGTCTACTGATAGGAATTTTCAGTTTTTGATTATTATAAATAGTGTCCCTATGAGCATTCTACTATATGTCTTTTATGGATATATGAATGCATGTGCAATCAAGTATATAGCTAGAAGTATGTATATGTGTATTTTTATCTTTAATAGGTACTTTGCCAAACAATTTCCCAAAGTACTTTTACTAATTTATAGTCCCATTAAAACTTTAATAATTGAAATATCTTAAAATTAAGAACATTTATTCATCCGAAGATACCACTAGCAGAATGAGAAGGCTAGTCACAAATCGGAAAAAATATTACAAATAAATATATTTGACAAATGACTTATACCCAAGATACATAAAGAATTTCTGTAATTCAATAATAAAAAAGACAGAAGCCATATAGAAAAATGGGCCAAATATTAAAACATGAAAAAATAGTCAACAACATTAGTCATCAGAGGAGTGCATCCTGAAATACCAATGGAATAATATTACACATCCACCAAAATGGTGAAAATTGAAACGCTTTTAAAGTGGTAAGTCTAAACTATCTGACTTTAGGGAGCCGTAACTTCTCCTAGAAATTAACTACTGTATTTAGGAAATGGAGCAAGATGAAGGAAAATATACAGACTTTGGTGGGCATATTAGTTCCTTAAAGGAGACCTCCAGCTAAGCAAAGGCAATGTAAGTAAAGTTCGGGCATTTTTTACAATTCAGGTACCCCATGAAGTGGAGTCTGAGAAGGAGATTTTTGTGTCTTTTTGTGAGATGGATATTTAGAGCACAAAGCTAATTGGGTGTGCTCTTGGGAATGATACAGGTAGAGGATCAAAGAAAGCAGGATTGGGCACAAGCAGAGTTGAAGGGGATCTTGTCATACTAAAGGCTTCAGTCAGACCTACGGGAAGCTTTGGACCTGGATTAACCATTCAGAGGTGCCCTAAATTAGAGTGAGGGGCCAAACAGTTATAACTCCACTTTCAACCGTCATTTGATGACGGTTTCTTATAGGAAGAAGGAATGAGGAACTTGTACCTAGCGGGCAGTCCCAGGAGAGGGTCTGAGCTGGGAGCACTTAGCTGTCAGCATTCTCAGAACCTAGAGGAATGAATGCTTTAGTCCTACAGGGTGGCAGAAGGATAACGTGAGGTATGTCACAGCATCTGTGATGACTGTTACCTTTGATATGTGAAGAAATGAGTCTCCCAATGTAAGCTTCACAAATGGTTCCATCACTTGAGGGTTGGAAACTGGGTTAGAAATGCATGTTAGACTTCTGCCAGGTCCCTTATTGACCTTGACTCCTGTTAGCTATGTATGTAAGTGATATCACCAACATGTTCGCTGGGGGTAGCTTTAACCCCTCGTCCCTGACACTAAAGGAACAATGAAAACATTTACTAAAAGGAATAACAAAAGCACAAATTCCCAGAGCATACTCATAGTGACTTCCTTTAAAAACAGCCTTCTTCCCTGATTCCTCTGTTGTGGTAGCCCAAGTTTTAAGAACAACCAGGAAGGCATATGTGCCAGCATTGATTTAAAAATTGTATGAATTCCTTCAACCAAACCAAAATTCAAAAACTTAAATAAGGCAAAAATTCTTTTTTAAAAAAGTGATCACATGTAGGTTTCCTAGATTATTTCCGCTCTTGCTCATATCCATTGCCTTTAGTCATGTCTTAAATAGGAAAAATAATTTAATTCAGCTATTTTGCTGAGGGTTATTTTTCACTCCTGTTTTCGATCAAGACACTAATGTTGTGAAATCACAGAAAGTCAGATCTAGAAAGAAGCTTATATGTCTTCAAGTTCTATCCCCCATGGTACAGTGGAGAAAATTCTGACCTATATGACAGAGTGGCTTGACAACTCTAGTCCCAGAATTGGGAGCAGAACTTGGGCTCCCCTTTCTTCCTGACAATGAATAGCCTCAGCTTTTGCTTGTCTGAGAAAAATCATTATTTCTTCCTCACATTTGTAGCATACTTTCTCCAGATACAGAATTCTAGTTTGGTGGTTTTGTTTTGTTTTCTCTTTTCCTTTCAACATTATAAGTATCATTCCATTCTCTTCTAACTTGTTCCTTGAGAGAAAAAGTTCCCCCAACCCACCCACCCTTGCTTATTTCAAGGTTTTCTCTTTTACTTTGGTTTTCTAAATTTGAATGTGATATGCTTATAGGAATGTTTGGATACATGCTTGTTTGTTTGTTTATTATTTATTTTGTTTGGGATTCTCTGAAGTTTCTTCATCTGTAGTTTGGTGTGCCTGTCATTAATTTGGTAAGTTCTCAGTCATTATTACATCACATTTCCCCCCCCCCCTTTTCTATCATCTTTTTTCCTCTGGTATTACAGATAGTATCTCACAGTTCTTGATTATTTTGTTATTTCCTCCCTCCCTTCCTTCCTTCCTACCACCCTTCCTTCCTTCCCTTTGAATTTCAGTTTGGAAAGTTTCTATTTGCCTGTCTTGAAGTTCACTGATTCTTGAACAGTGTCAAGTTTACTAATGAGCCCTCAAAGGCATTTTTCATTTCTGGTATGGTGGTGTTTTTTATTATTATTTCTAGATATGCCTTTTGATTTTTATCTCTCTACTTATATTACCCATCTGCCCTTGCATGTTGTCTTCTTTTTTCTTAAAGCCACTAATATATTAATCATAGTCATTTTATATTCCTTATGTGATAATTTCAATATCTGTGTCATATCTGAAGATGGAACCGAGGATGATTTGTCTCTTCAGACTGTGTTTTTTCTTGCCTTTTGGCATGTTCCAAATGCTGGATATCTTTATCGAGTAATAGAGACTGAGATAAATAGGTCTTTAGTGTGAGGATTTCTGTTAATCTGGCTAGGAGTTGGGTTGTATTTAATGTTTGCTGTGTCTATAAGTGCCAGAAGATTCAAATTCCTTTAGTGCCCTTGTTTTTGTCTCCTTTCTTGATGTTGGGCTTCCTTAAGTACTCCTCTTAAGAGAGAGTCTGTGTCTTGCAGCTTTTTAAGTTCTAATCCACTGTTATTATACTGGAAGCCCCTTGGTGTGGTGATAAGGTGTGTGGTAGGGGGGAGTGTTTGATAATCCTGTGATTAAAATCTCAGTCTTTTAGTAGACATATATCTCGGGTCTGTGACCTTCACAAATATTTCCCCAGTAGTATACTTTTTTCCTCTTTCATCCCCTAATGCCTTCCCTGGCTACACAGCATTTTTAATCCACTTTCTTAAAGCCATAACCCCTTTTGAGTATATTTTATTACTATATCTCTTAAGTGAGATAGAAAATTGGAAGGGACTAGAGTGAGAGGAATTCCCTTACTTGAGTTAGAATAAAGCTCTAGAAAAGTCCTTTCTTCTGAATGGGAGCTCTTTGTTTTGAGGGTTCTTGCTATATTTCAAAATAATTACTGTTACTTGTTGAATTGTGTTCCCCTAAAAAAGTATGTTGACTTCCTAGACTCCATTACCTATAAATATGACCTTATTTGGAAAAAAAGTTCTTTGCATATTTAACCACGTTAAAATGATGTCATTAGGCTGGGTCTTAATCCACTATGACTGATATCCTTATAAAAAGAGGAACATTTGGACTCAGACATGTACAGAGAATACCATGTGATGACAGACGAAGAAATTAGAGTGAGATAGCCACAAGTTAAGGATACTAAGAATTGATGGCCAACACCAGAAGCTAGGAAGAGGCAAGAAAAGATTATTCCTTATAGATTTCAGAGAGAGTATGATCCTGTTGACAGCTTAATTTCATACCTCTAGCCTTCAGAACTATGACAGAATAACTTTCTGTTGTTTTAAGCCATATCCATTTGTGGTACTTATTATGACTGTCCTAGAAAACTAATCCCATTACTCTTCTTCTTCTCTTGACAAACCCATGAAAGGATCTTTCTTGAATCTTCACTATGATGATCTTATTGAATTTCTGGATGCAAAGCTCACCATAGTGTTTGGATCCCCCTAAGACTGCACAGCCCAAGGGTTTCTTACTTTCATGCTAGTCCATGGTCAGCCTCCAAAAGTTCCTTAAAATTACCAACTAAGAGTTTCTACAAGTGTATGGCTACAGGAGACGCTGGTCCAGGTAAACAGAGCTTTGCTGGATCTCTCTAGATGCACCTGTCTCCAGATATCAGTCTCTAGATAGTCCTGTTACCTCAGTTCTCTAATGGGTCTAAGAAAAGTCACTGATTTTTAGTTTGCACAGCTTTTGTTGTTGTTGTTGTAATGCTTTACATGTCAGAGCTGAAACAGAAAGTTTAGAAAGCTATTTAGAATTCAAGATCTGAAATCTAGATGTACACATTACTATTAGTATGTCACTGGTTCTAAGTCATTATATATGTATATTTCCAGTGTATACATGCAGATCTAAAATTATTCATTTATTGTATTCTTATGTTTACCTTACATTTACCTTTATTTTAATGAGTGTTTCTTGTAGGCAGCATATATTTTGTTCTCTTTTTTATCTGGTCAGACAATTTCTGCCCTTCAATTGTAATGTTTACATCATTTGTTTTAATATTATTACTAAAATGATAGATTTTTAAGTCTATTACTTTGCTGTTTATGGTCTATTTTATCCCTTTGGATTAATTGAATTAGTTTTTATTTTATTATTGGTTTATCAGGTATAGTGCTTTTGCTTGTTTGTTTTAGTAGTTGCTCTGGGGATTTCTTTCTTTTTTTTTTAGTGTTTATTTTTTTATTGTTTTTATTAGTTTCAGGTGTACAAAATAACAAAGATTAGACATTTATACCCCTCACAAAATGATAACACCCCTCCAAGTCTACTACCCCTCTGACATTGTATATAGCTGTTGCTATACCATTGAATACATTCCCTATGCTATACTTTACATCCCATGAATATATATACATCATACCATGAATACACACACACACACACACACACACACATATATACATATATTTAACTATAGTTGACATTCAGTATTATTCTACATCAACTTCCGGTGTATAGTGCATGTTCAGGCATCTACACATTCTATGACACGATTCTCCTGATAAATGGGGGTTTCAATATGCATTTTTAATTCAGTAGTTTATCTTTAACCAACAATATACCATAATGTAATGTATGAACCTTGTAATGTTATTGTTCCATGTCATCCCCTGCTATTTATTTTCTGCTATTTTCTAAACATTTTATATCTACATATTTTATAAACTCTTCAATATATTGATATTATTTTCTCTTTAAACGATCATTTTTCATTACAATAATTAAAAATGACAAAAAAGATTTATGTTTACCAAATTAATCATTTCTAGGTTTTTTATTTCTTTGTGCATATCCAAGTGTACTTCTGTCCATAATTATTTTGCCTGAATAATTTCCAGTAATATTTCTTGGAGCGCAAGTCTGCTGACAATGAATTCTCTCAGCTTTGTTTTTCTAAAAATCAGGCTTAATTTCACTTTCACTTTTGAAAGTTTTTTAATAGATATAGAATTTTAGATTGATCTTTCTTTTAATTCTGTTGCTCAGCACTTATGCTATTTTATTATTCTCTAGTTTCCATTATTTGTGAAGATCAGTCTCTAGAAAATTTTTATCTTCAGTCTTTTGTATATAAAACCTCTTTTCCTCTGGTTTCTTTTGAATTTTTCGTCTTAACATTGGTTTTTAAGGATTTAATTTTGATGTCTTTTGTTGTGGTTTTCTTTGTGTTTATCCTGCTTGGGTGCTTATTGATTTTATTGAATTTGGGCTTATTGGTTTCATCAAGTTTGGAAAATGTTTAGCCATATTTTTTCAAATATTTTGTCTACCTCCCTACCACACTCACACATTTGGAGCCCTAATTATATGTGTTTTAGTCTTCTTTATATGTCTTATAAATCATAATGCTTTATTTTTTTTAATCTATCTTTGTGCTTAACTTTAGATAATTTCTATCACTATGTCTTCAAGTTCCTGATCTTTTCTTCTGCTGTGTCTAAATGGTTATTTTAATTTTCAGCTCTACAAATTTAATTTGGCCTTTTGTTCTTACATTTATTTCCTCATTGTGCTCATGTTTTTGTGTCATACATTCTTAAACATTTTATATATATACAGATATTTTAAGATACTTGTGTAATAATCCCATTATCTCTGTCACTTTGGGTTTTTTTATGGACTAGTTCTCTGGTGATTGCTCATATTTTTCTGCTTCTTTGTATGTTTATTAATTTCTGCTTGAATCTCAAACATTGTAAATGTTATGTTTTTGAGTGTTTGAATGTCATTATTCTTAATGAGTGTTAAAGTTTGTTTTGAAATGTAGTTAAATTACTTGCGAATCAGCTTGATCCTTTCAATAATTATTTTTAAGCTTTGTTAGGACAATTCTCTGGTAACCTTTATTTTAGTGCCAGTTTACTAAGGTATAACCTTTCTGTAATCTGATAAATCGCCAAGGTGTTCAATTAGTCCTCTCCACTTTGATCTTTTTTTTTCCAGTAACTATTTTCCAAGCCTCAAGAGGTTTCACCCTACAAGTGTAAAGCAACGGACTGAAGGGATTCTCATGAATATTTCTAGAGTGTTTTTATTGTATAAGTCTATCCTATATAGTAATCTGATCCATAGATTTTAGACAACTCAACTTTTCTGAACCTTCTTGTGTTTTTTTTCTCTCAGTAGGATTATTTTCTGCTTAGGTCTTCTCTCCCTGCACCATGGTCAGTCATGGCTTACCATATTTTTTTTCTTTTCTCTCAGGGTCACACTGCTGTGCTTTCTGAGGTTTAATGTCTGAAAATAGTTATTTTGTATTTTGTCTAATATTATAATTGTTTATGGAAGAAGGGAAAATATATCAGTTACTTCTTTGGAGCTGGGAAAGGGAGTCAATGAAGTAGAATTTTGAGGCAAGGGAATACTCATAAATACTCATAAATTCAGACTTATTACTGTGTTTCCCCAAAAATCAGACCAGGTCTTATATTACCTTTTGCTCCAAAAGACGCATTAGGGTTTATGTTTAGGGGATATCATCCTGAAAAACAATGCTGGGGCTTATTTTCTGGTTAGGTCTTATTTTCAGGGAAACATGGTAGGAAAACTGGTCATCAGACACCAACATGTCTCCCCAGTGAAAAACAAAACAAACAGGTTAAACTGACTCCAGTTATCCCCAGTCCAAGGTGTAGCACAAGTAAATGCTATGGAAACACAGGAAAAATATAAATGAACCCCAGCCAGAACAATTGAAAAATCTCCATGAAGTGGATAGTACCTAAAATGGGCTTTTAAAAATTGAGAATAATTTCAAGCAAAGAAAAAGAAAGTGAAGCATGTGAGGTAAGTGAAACAGCCACAAGTACAGTCAAGAAATAGGAAAACACTTGAGAAATAACAAATAGTTCAAGATGTTTAAAACTCAGGGTGTTGGAAAATGAATTCTTTAAAATACATGGGAGTTAGGTGGAACAGTCTTAAATTACATACTAAGAATTTTAAATTTTGTTATTATTAATAATTTTTTAAAATATTGTTTTTATTAGTACATTTTATGTGTTAAGCTGTGTTTGTATTTATTATGACATAACAAACTATGCAAACTTAGTGACTTAAAACAATGCATGTTTATTATCTCAGTTTCTGTAGGTCAGGAATCTGGTCATGGCTTAGCTAGGGTTTTACAAAGCTGAATTCAAAATGTAAACTAGATAGGGTCCTCAACAGAAGGCCCTACTGGAAAGGAACCTACCTCCAAGATCACTCAGATAGTTGGCAGAATTCATTTTCTTGCATTTGTAGGGCTGAGGACCCCATGTTTTTGTTGGCTGGAGAATGGAGACAGCCCATGCCTCCTAGAACTTACTCATAGTTCTAATATGGAGGCTTACATTATCAAACCAACAAAAAGAGTTTCTTGATTAAGTCTGTTAGCAATATAAAGTTGTATATAATGTAATGGAATTATGCAATGGGCATCTTTTCACCTTTGTTCTATTTCACTGGTTAGAAGCAAAAGTCACTGATCTTATTCACACTCGAGGGGATGGGATTACCTAAGGGCATGAACACCAGAATCAAGGAGCATGGGGGGATGTCTTAGAGACCAGCCATCACTCACACATACGGCTAAGAATGTTAAACATATTATTTCAATCAATACTTACAACAAACTATGATAAGCAAGAAGTGAGAATTATACTTAAAATAAACATATTTGTGATATGTTCCCTGTATAGGTATTATCAATCACGTAAGACACATTATAGCTTTGCATTTTAATTTAGTATTCTTGACAATTTGATTAATTAATATGATACTAAATTTAGTCATTTCTAAGCCACTGAAGATATGCCTGTGTTGTCTTAGGTTTTCTACAGTGTGATGCACTGGGATAAAAAGTTCAGGGATTTTTGCTCTGCTTATAAATATCACAATACCTCCATTAATTAGATTATCATTATTTTAGTGCTGAGGAAATTGAGATACAGAGAAATTAGGTAATTTTCTCAAGGTCATTCAATTAGCAAAGGATGGAGTTGGGAGCCAAATCCAACTCTGTCTGCTTTTTCAACCAATATGCACACTGCATCTCTAAATATATTTTTCAGGGAGATAGACTTGTGCAACTACACTCTTTAGAAAAGTGAACGCTGCAAAGGTGTTAAAAGAGCATTGGATATATGGAAGACATGGACTATGAGTTTCACAAAGGCAGAAACCATGAAGGTTTTGCTCACCACTGACTCCTAGGTGCAATGTGTAGTATAAGAACAGTTTTCAATAAATACGCATTAAAGAAAATAAGGAAAGAAATTAAAACATTGAGAAGAGAGGTGGGAGTTATCTGTAGCAGTCTGACTTATTTAGTAGGATATAGTGATACAACTCTTTTGACCAATCCTGGGAAGAAGAGTTCAACAAAATTTAAAATCCTAATTTTGATTACCAAATAATATGCACAGTTTCTTACTTTACCCCATCCCAGGTCCTTACTTTTGCCATGAACCTCATCCCATCTCTGATATTACCCTAAGTGTAACCAGAGAGGTAGTAAGTCTGAAATATGGAGGTGGAAGGTAATGGAGAGAGCTGACTGCATTTGTAACTTACATCCTTTTTTTCCCTTTCTTTTTTTCTTTCTTACTAATAGAATCCCTATATCACTGGGACCAATAATATACACAGCCAAAAGACCAAACGTTCTAATTTCCATCACAGCTAGAGTGGCTATGTGAATAAGTTTTAGCCAATGAGATATAAGTAAAAATTGTTGAGAAGAATTTATTGGAAGTTTCCATAAAGAGAGTAGGACAGACATTTGGGAAAAGCCCCTATTTTTTCATTTTTTTTCTAGCCTGCAATATGGATAGAAGGTGGAATATCCAGTGAATTAGCCTAGGCTAATCCATGAATTAGCCCTGAAGGCAGACGTCATGCAGTCTGGATTCCAAAGGATGGTTCCTGAGTGACTACACAGAAGACCTTGAATTTTTGTATAAAGAGAATAAGCTTCAATTCTGTTAATCCTTTGAGATTTGGGGGTTGTTGTTGCAATAGTTAGCCTACAATGACTAATTCAGCTGAATTAAAAGAGTGGTGTCAGAGTCAAAGTACTGTGTAACATAAGCATATCAAATGTTATAGTAGGAAGGCTGAGCTCTGAAACAAATTAACACTATAACCTAAGGGAAATAACATAATCTCTTATTTTTAGTTTCATCATTGTCAAAATGTGGGGGGGAACCTCCTACACTGGAGGCTTATTGAAAAGATTAATTGATATAATTTTTATGCAAACCATAAGCAATTATAGAAAAATTAGGTACTAACAGTATAAACAAGAAGAAATGAGAACCTGAACCAGGGAATGGAAAAGAAGCAGTGCATAGAAAACCCACTGCAAAGGCAAGCTGGCCTACTTAAACTACCCTGAAGTGACTTGCTCATGGGTTCATTCTGCTTAAATTATTAATTTTAAAAATGTTTTCTGGCAGACAGCCTTTATTTCTTTGATTTTCTCTTAAAGAAACTTAGGGAATAATTAAAAACAATTTTACATGACGTCGCTGTTCTAGGAAATGTTGCAGGTTGCAAGCACCAAAGCATCTGTTGGCATATGTACGCTCAGGTTATAGACGCTACAGCCTAAAATGGATGTGCACAGGCACAGATTACCTGGTAACCATGGCAAAGGCAATTCTGTTTGCTAAATATTGCCAATGGCCAGGGAAATGAGTAACAGTCACCAAATCCAGAGTACTGTCTCATGTCTTTGTGTCTCATGTCTTTGGTGATATCTAGCTGCAAACAATGCATCATTGCCCTCAGAATGTGAATGGTGGCCAAGAGAGACAATTTAAGTAAGATTTTGCTTGAAACAAAAGGTTCTGGATAATGAAAGCAGGTAGAATAGTATATAACTTTCAACTATATAAAACAGCAAAAGGGATGTGTATCAGTCAGATTTCCCAATACAAACAGAATACACACACACACACACACACACACACACACACACAAGGTCTGACAATTAAGTTTGTGAACTTTCCACCGTATGTTTACACTGTGTGTGTGTGTATGTGTATGTGTGTGTGTGTGTGTGTGTGTGTGTGTGTATAGATATAGAGAGAAATGTATACACATTTTAAGAAAGGAAAAAGCTGTATTAAAATTGTAATACTCAATATATACCAATAACAAAGGATGACTACAAACCATGTGTATACATTTTTTTTGTTTTGGGCACCCCTGGTATATGTATATCAGTAAGTCTGAAAGCCTGAGAACCTGGGGAGACAATGGTGTAAGTTCTAGTCTGAGGATGAAGAACACTCATGTCTCAGCTCAAGCAGAGAAGGGGCAATTTCTCTCTTTTTCTACCTCTTGTTCTATTCAGACCCTCAATGGATTGGATGATGCCCAGTCACATTGGGCAGGGCAATCTGTTTTATTGAATCTATGGATTCAAATGCTACTTTCATCTGGAAATATTCTCACAGACACACCCAGAAATAATGCTTAGCCACATATCTGGGCACCCTGTGACCCAGTCAAATTGACACATAAAATTGACTATCATAGGAGACTTATGACTTCAGATGATAAAGACCTTTACTGTAGCTCTAGCTTATTATGCTTAGCCATGGCTGTAAGCCCCAGGTCATCATGGCCCTAAATTCTTGATATTCTACTCTGAATTCATATCTTCTTACTGAGCTGTGTTATGTTCCATCACAACATAAACTCAATATACCTAAAAGTGAACTCATCATGTTTCCTGGATTAGTCAGGTTGTGCACAATGACAACAAAATCCAACCCAAACTGGATGGAGACCAAAAGAAAAATAATAGACTTATGTAACTGGAAAGTCTAAGTAAAGCATTAGAAGCAGCTTGATTTATGGGCTAATATTATTAGACCTGATTCTTTCTCTATTTCTCAGTTCTATATGGGCTTCATTCTAAGGCAGACTATACACTTGTGGGGAAAATGATAGGTGGCAACTCCGGGCCTACATACCATTCCTCAGTAATGTCAACAAGAATATAACACTTTTAAAAAGTCACATAATTAATGTAACATTCAATGCAATGAAATTAGAAATCAATATCAGACATAAAACTCCCGACATATTAGTAACTAATAAACACAATTCAAAATAAATTATAGATCAAATAGTAATTTCATAAATATTAAAAGTAAATGATATACTTCTGTTTCAGGTTAGGGTATAGAAACTTAAACATTCCTAACAAGTAAAACACGCTATACATTCTACAAATCAGTGTTTTTAAACTTACCAAAAGCTTGAGGGCATAAAAGTGACAAATAAATTAAAATCCTTTCTAGGATAAAAGAGAATCTCTATTATTTCCATGTCTGGTAAAATGGCAGAAGGTGGAAGATTCTTCCACAGTTGAGACTAAATACACTTGGTGTTTTTTTGATATATATATATATACCCACCCACAATATATTATCATTTTTGTCTTAAAAGTCCTTCAAACAAATTTAAAGATAAATGTTTATGTAACAAAAAATAATAAACGTATTTCATATTGCCCTAGACAATTAGCTTTCTGATACATTTAATTCCTTCCAAAAAACTGGGCTTCTATCTGGTGTAATTATTTCCCAATTTCATAAAGAAATTATTTGTATCACTTTGTGTAGTAGCAAAATAATAATAATAATAATAATATATTATATGTTTTATAGTACATATTTTATTCACCCAAAATAAAGGCATGAAAAGATTGAGAGAAAAATCAGGAACAGATGACCAAGATAGTAAACCTATACACGATCATATTAACAATTACATTAGTCATGAAAATGGCAGCGAGCGTGAGGTGAGCCTCTGGAAGTCTCCCCTGGAATTTACAACAAATTGAACAACTATAACTCCACAAAGGACTCCCTGCGCAGCAGACAGGCAAGACTAAGAGGCGCACTACTGAAATCATCTAAATGTGGGTAAATTGTGAGAGCAGGGGGAGGAGGGAAGGGAGAGGTGTGGAGATGGGGCTGTGCAGGTACAGGATGCAGACCTAGCTCAGTGCTCCGAGCTCGCTGCATCCCGGAACTATAGCAGTTGCGGGAGAGGGAAGAACTCAGACTGCAAGGGCTCCATTTATTGCCCACAGGGTTGAGGGGGCAGCATATAACACGGCTGAACCCAATGCTCATGGCAGAGACCTCAGAGCAAAGACTGAGAGAAGAAGGCTGAAAACGGTGGTTTAAACCCTCACAGCCAAGTAGAGGACAGAAGCCTTAGGCACTGAGACTAGCCGCCCTCTCCCTACCCTCCCAGAACTCGCCCGCCCCCACCAGCCCACTGTTAGAAGCAGAACAGTAGCATTATCAGATCAAAAGAACAGAATATTTCCAGTTCTGAGAACTGTGGTCCGCAAACATGCACTTGCAGCCCAACTAGTTCTGGCAAAGGGGAGGGAGCTGTGGAAGGAGGACTGGCTGCAGTGGTGGTCGCCGCCATTGCTCTGGGCCACCTATCACAACCCACCCTGCCCCTGTCCCCACCTATCTGGGTGGATCGCTGCAGGAGTAAACAGAGCTGCTTAAATACACGGGCTCTGAATCTGGTGCAAGAAGAGCTTTGGAACTTCAGAAGCTCTCCACATCCCCCCACGGAAGCAGCACCCTATGACCCAGATGAACTGTTCACAGAGGAAAAGCTCACCTTCCAGGGAATCCCCCCATTGTGTAAGAAGCCAGAATAGTGCAGACAAAAGATAACACTACAGTGTGAGAGAGAATAAAAGGCTGTAGTCAGGGAGAAAATAAAACATTCTACCAACAAGTACTGGAAAACAAAAGAAAGACCTCTTTCTATCAACCTGTTGCAGAAGCCACTCCTGTAGATGTCTACAAAGAGAAATAATAAATCAGTAATTGCCATGAATAATCAAGGTAATGAGAGCTCAGGAAGAAAATGAAATCTCCAGAAAATGAACTTATAGACATGGAAATATGTGACTTAAATGACAGAGAATTCAAATCGTCATTCTGAAAAAACTCAATGAGGTGCAAGAAAACACAGACAGGCAGTTTACTGAACTCAGAAACACAATCAAAGAACAAAATGAACATTTCACCAAAGAGATTGAAATTAAAAAAACAAAACAAGAAACAAATAGAATTTCTGGACACTAAGAACTCAAAAAAAGAAATAAAGAATGAAATAGCCAGCTTAGGTAGTAGAGTTGACCAGATGGAGGGAAAAATCAGTAACACTGAAGATAGAAATCTGGAAATGACACAGATGGAAGAAGAAAGAGACTTGATACTTAAAGGAAATGAAGGAACTCTACAAGAACTTTCTGACTCTATCAGAAAGAGCAATATAAGAATAATGGGCATACCAGAAGACAAAGAAAGAGAGAAGGGAACAGAGAGTATATTGAAACACCTAGTCGACGAGAACTTCCCAAACTTGTGGAAAAAAACTGGATCCTCAAATCCAAGAAGAAAATAGAACAGCTAATTACCTCAACTCCAAAAGGCCTTCTCCAAGGCACATTGTATTGAAGCTGTCAAGAATTAACAACAAAGAACGAATCCTCAAGGCAGACAGGGAAAAGAAGACGGTAACCTACAAAGGAAAGCCCATTAGATTGTTATCAGATTTTTCAGCAGAAACTCTACTAGCCAGGAGGGAGTGGAATCAAATATTCAAACTACTGAAAGAGAGAAATTATGAGCCAAGAATAATATATCCAGCAAAAATATCTTTTAGATATGAAGGAGGACTAAAGACCTTTCCAAACATACAGAAGCTGAGAGAATTTTCTAACACATGACCTGCACCACAAGAAATACTGAAGGAGGCTATTCAAACAGCATAAATATGGATAATTTTTGACAACCAAAACATAAAAGGGGGTGAGTAAAGGCCTGAACTGGAATATGGGAATAGAGAAAGTAAGCATGCTGAAGAAAATGGAATACTCTAAATAAGCAACTTTCTTTTACATAAACTTACTTGTAACCACTCAAAAAAAAAAAAAAAAAAAAGAAAAGAAAAGAAAAATCCAGACCTGAAATATATAACATAATAAAAGAAGAAACAGGGGAAAAAAATCATATAATACCACCACACAGAATCAACAGACAACAACAAAAAGGCAAAGAAACAATGGAAACACAGTCTTACCAGAAAACCAAAGATAGAATGATAGGAAATCCTCACATAACAATAATCACCCTAAATGTAAATGGACTGA
Organism: Rhinolophus sinicus; assembly: GCF_036562045.2. Taxonomy (NCBI): domain Eukaryota; kingdom Metazoa; phylum Chordata; class Mammalia; order Chiroptera; family Rhinolophidae; genus Rhinolophus; species Rhinolophus sinicus. The sequence goes on along the minus strand of NC_133751.1, from coordinate 52,279,349 downwards.
ACTCACCAATAAAAAGGCACAGAGTAGCAGATTGGATCAAAAAACTAAACCCAACCATATGCTGTCTCCAAAGACTCATCTCAGCTGCAAGGACAAGCATAGACTCAAAGTGAAAAGGTGGAAGTTGACCCTCCAAGCAAATGGTATCCAGAGAAAATCAGATGTAGCCATGCTGATATCAATGAAACAGACTTCAGGATAGAAAAGGTAACAAGAAACAAAGATGGACATTTCATAATGATAAAGGGGACTATACAACAAGAAAACATAATAGTCATCAATATTTATGCCCCAATCAGGGAACACTGAAATATACCAAGCAACTATTAACAGAACTAAAAGGAGAAACTGACCAAAATACAATTATAGTAGGGGACCTAAATACATCATTTACAGCTATGGATAGATCATCCAAATAGAAAATAAATAGTGAAATAGCAGCCCTAAATGACACATTAGATGAAATGGACATAATTGACATTTATAGAGCATTTCATCCTGGAACATCAGACTACACATTTTTTTCTAGTATACATGAGCATTCTCAAGGATAGACCATATATTGGGACAAAACTATCCTCAACAAATTTAAGAAGATTGAAATCATACCAAGCATATTCTCTGATCACAAGGCTTTGAAATTGGATATCAACTGCTAAAAGAAAGCAGAAAAAACCACATATATCTGGAGATTAAACAATATACTTTTAAAGAATGACCAGTCAAACAAGAAATAAGAGGAGAGATCAAAAGACACATAGAAACAAATAAGAATGAAAATACATCCTACCAAAATTTTGGGGATGCAGTGAAAGCAGTTTTAAGAGGGAAATTTATATCATCATCGGCCTATCTCCAGAAACAAGAAAAATCCCAGATAAACAACCTCATGTTACACCTTAAAGAACTAGAAAAAGAAGAACAAATGAAACCCAAGGTCAGCAGAAGGAAGGAAATAATAAAAATCAGATCAGAACTAAATGAAATAGAGGTAAAAAAAAAAAACACAATAGAAAAAATTAATGTGAGAAAGAGCTGGTTCTTTGAAAAGATTAATGAAATTGACAAACCCTTGGCTAGACTCACTAAGATAAAAAGAGAAAAGACACTAATAAAATCAGAAATGAAAGAGGGGAATTTATCATGGATGCCACAGAAATACAAAGGATCATCCAAGAATACTATGAAGGACTATATGCCTCCAAATTCAATAACCTAGAAGAAATGGACAAGTTCTTGGAAACATATAGCCTTTCTAGCCTGAATCACGAAGAACTGGAAAATTTGAATAGACTGATCACCAGTAAAGAAATTGAATCAGTCATCTCAAACCTCCCCTAAAGCAAAAGTCCGGGACAAGATGGCTTCACTAGTGAATCTACAAAACCTTCAAAGAAGATCTAATACCTGTCCTACTCAAACTCTTCCAAAAAATTGAAGAAGAGACAGTACTCCCTGACTCAATTTATGAGGCCAACATTACCCTGATATCAAAACCTAGTAAGTATAACACAAAAAAGGAAAATTACAGATCAATATCTCTGATGAATACAGATGCAAAAATCCTAAACAAAATTCTAGCAAATCGAATGCAACAATGCATTAAAAAGATTATTTATCACGACCATGTGGGGTCATCTCAGGGGCACAAGGATGGTTCAACATACGCAAATCCATCAATGTGATACATCACATAAACAAAATAAAGGACAAAAATCATATGATTATATCAATTGATGCAGAAGAAGTGTTTGACAAGATACAACATTCATTTATGATTAAACACTTAATAAAATAGGTATAGAAGGAAAATACCTTAACATAATAAAGGCCATATATGACAAACCCTCAGCTAACATAATTAACGGTGAAAAACTGAAGCCCTTTGCTCTACGTTCAGGCACACGACAGGGCTGTCCCCTATCACCTCTGCTTTTCAACATAGTGTTGAAAGTCCTGGCCATAGAAATCAAGCAAGAGAAAGAAATAAAAGGCATCCAAATTAGGAATGAAGAAGTTAAATTGTCACTCTTTGCAGATGACATGATATAGAAAACACGAAAAACACCACCAAAAAGCTATTAGAAACAATAAACAAATGCAGTAAAATTGCAGCTACAAAATCAATGTACAAAAGTCCATTGCACTCTTATATACTAACAATGAAATCTCAGAAAAAGAAATTAAACAACAACAACAACAACAACACAATTTCTTTTGCAATTGCAACAAAAAGAAGAAAATACCTAAGAATAAACTTAACCAAGGATGTGAATAAACTTAACAAGGATTTTTAAAAGAAATTGAAGAAGACACAAAGAAATGGAAAGACATTCCGTGCTCATGGATTGCAAGAATCAACATAGTTAAAATGTCCGTATTACCCAAAGCAATATATAGATTTAATGCAATCCCCACCAAAATCCCAATGGCATTTTTTAAAGAAATAGAACAAAAAAATGATCAGATTTGTATGGAACCACAAAAGATCCCGAATAGTCAAAGCAATCCTGACAAAAAAGAACAACGCTGGAGGTATCACACTCTCTGACTTTAGCTTGTACTACAGGGCAACAATAATAAAAACAGCATGGTATTGGCAGAAAAACTGACACACAGACCAATGGAATAGAATTGAGAACCCAGAAATAAACCCACATAAATATGGACAGATAATTTTTGACAAAGAACTCAAAAGCATACAATGGAGAAAAGACAGCCTCTTTAATAAATGGTGTTGGGAGAACTGGAAAGCCACATGCAAAAGAATGAAACTGGACTATCTGTCACCATATACCAAAATTAACAAAGACCTAAACATAAGACTTGAAGCAATAAATGGCATTGAATAAAACATAAATACTAAACTTATGGACCTTGGGTTCAAAGAGCATTTTATGAATTTGACTCCAAAGGAAAGGGAAGTAAAAGCTAAAATAAGTGAATGGGACTATATCAAACTTAAAAGCTTCTGCACAGCAAAAAAAAAACTATCGACAAAATAAAGAGATAACCAACTGAATTGGAGAAGATTTTTGCAAACAGCGCCTCCAATAAGGGGCTAATATACAAAATATACAAGGAACTCATACAACTCAACCAAAAAAACAAACAACCCAATTGAAAAATGGGCCGAGGACCTGAAGAGACATTTCTCCAAAGAGGACATACAAATGGCAAATAGACATATGAAAAAATGCTCAACATCACTAATCATCAGAGAAATGCAAATAAAAACCACAATGAGATATCACCTCACCCCTGTTAGAATGGCTATCATCAACAAGACAAATAGCAACAAGTGTTGAAGAGGCTGTGGAGAAAAACGAACCCACATACACTGTTGGTGGGAATGCAGATTGGTATAGCCACTATGGAAGGCAGGGTGGAGGTTCCTCAAAAAATTAAGAATAGAATTACCATATGACCCAGCAATCCCTCTCCTGGGTATCTACCCAAAAAATCTGAAAACATTTATCCATAAAGACAAGTGTGCTCCAATGTTCATTGCAGTTTTATTTACGGTGTCCAAGACACGGAAACAACCAAAATGTCCTTCGAAAGATGAATGGATAAAGAAGTTGTGGTATATATACACAATGGAATACTATTTGGTGGTAAGAAAAGATGAAATAGTACCATTTGTGACAACATGGATGAATCTTGAGAGTATAATGCTAAGCGAAATAAGTCAGACAGAAAAAGTAGAGAACCATATGATTTCACTGATATGTGGTATTGTGGGGACAGAACCCCAAAAAGCAGTTTCCAGGCTCTCGGCCTCACATAGACAGGTGCCTGGCTCAGGTAGTAAATGGCCAACTGTGATTGCATGGCCGTCAGCTGTAACCAGTGAGCCATTGGCCACTAATATAACTGCTGTGGCTACGCTAGGAGAAGAGGAGAGAAAAAGAGGAAAAAGAATGGGGGCTAGCAAGAAGATGGCGGCTGGGCTGGCAAGCGTGGATGGCGGTTTACGGACAGTGTGGATCTAGCCTCCAGTGAGAGTATAGTGCCGACAGAGAGAATATAGTGGTATGACTCCCCCATCTATGGCTCCATGGGTGTTCCTTTTTGGCCTCACCATATCCTGCGTTCTTGTGTGGGGAGCGGGAGCAGAGACCCCGCAGGCCGCCCCGCAGGACAAATGGTGCAGCGAGCAGGGTCTCCCGCATGACAAATGGCGCAGCGAGCAGGGTATGGTGCCGGCCAAAGCTCTCCAAAGGACGGTGGAGCAGTTTGTGCGTATGAACACCCAGTCTGAGGAAGACCAGGAGGAGCAGCTGCCGGAGAGCTGGACCCCCGTGGAGGGGTGGGAGGACGTGGACGGTTCTCCCACCAGCACAGGAAAAGCCATGCAGCTGCTGCAGAGATGGAGCCCCGTGGAGAGGTGGAAAGATGTGGACGGTTCCCCAACCAGCACAGGCCGGAGAAAGCAAAGGTCGTTGCGGCCCTGTGGGCCGGGAAGTTCCTGCTCAGGCAGCCCGGATGCAGGACTTGTCCCAGGAGGTAACGCTTGCTGAGTCCTCCGTGGGAGATGAGGGTGAGGTCAAGGTCGTCCCTCACCCCCAGGACAGCCCTGGCGAATGACTATGGACTATGGGGAATTGCCTTCCATCCCTAATTTAATGGACCACTTGACTGTTTGTTTGGGAACTGTTGTTAGTGGAACTGGGGGATATTTGCTTTTGTCTCTTGACTGGCCGCCATTGAGAATATGTAAGCACCTTGATTGTGAGTCGCTGTTGTTCCAGCAGGGTACCCTGAGAGGCACAGAGAGTGGCAGTGCCCTGAGAGCCCTGGCTGTGTCCAGGAAGTGTGGCTGTGCCCACAGAGAGTGGCTGTGCCCTGAAGATGCCCTGGCTGTGCCCAGGAAGTTGGGCTGTTCCCAGAGAGAGTGGCAGTGCCCTGAGAGCCCTGGCTGAGTCCAGGAAGTGTGGCTGTGCCCTGAAGATGCCCTGGCTGTGCCCAGGAAGTCGGGCTGTTCCCAGAGAGAGTGGCAGTGCCCTGAGAGCCCTGGCTGAGTCCAAGAAGTCTGGCTGTGCCCTGAAGATGCCCTGGCTGTGCCCAGGAAGTCAGGCTGTTCCCAGAGAGAGTGGCAGTGCCCTGAGAAATCCTAGCTGTGCCCGGGGAAACTAGTGGTACCCTAAGAAGTCCAGGAAGTCTGGCCGTGCCCAGAAGTACTGGTGGTGCCCTGAGAAACCCTGGCTGTGTCCGGGAAGACAGGTGGTACCCTAAGAAGTCCAGGAAGTCTGGCCGTGCCCAGAAGCACTGGTGGTGCCCTGAGAAACCCTGGCTGTGTCCGGGAAGACAGGTGGTACCCTAAGAAGTCCAGGAAGTCTGGCTGTGCCCAGAAGTACTGGTGGTGCCCTGAGAAACCCTGGCTGTGCCCAGAGAGCCTGGCTGTGTCCAGGATATTGCATTCACCCCCAGGCTCCTCGCACAGGTCCCCTCGCGGAAGACGCTTGTCGCGTAGATTGTGAGGCGAGAGCCTGTAGGGGTGGAGTGTGGGGGCAGAGCCCCAAAAAGCAGTTTCCAGGCTCTCGGCCTCACATAGACAGGTGCCTGGCTCAGGTAGTAAATGGCCAACTGTGATTGCATGGCCATCAGCTGTGGCTAGTTGGCCGTCAGCTGTAACCAGTGAGCCATTGGCCACTAATATAACTGCTGTGGCTACGCTAGGAGAAGAGGAGAGAAAAAGAGGAAAAAGAATGGGGGCTAGCAAGAAGATGGCGGCTGGGCTGGCAAGCGTGGATGGCGGTTTACGGACAGTGTGGATCCAGCCTCCAGTGAGAGTATAGTGCCGCCAGAGAGAATATAGTGGTATGACTCCCCCATCTATGGCTCCGTGGGTGTTCCTTTTTGGCCTCACCATATCCTGCGTTCTTGTATGGGGAGCGGGAGCAGAGACCCCGCAGGCCGCACCGCAGGACAAATGGTGCAGTGAGCAGGGTCTCCCGCATGACAGGTATATAAAACTGAAAACAACAAAAGAACATGATAAACAAATGAAGGAACAAAAACTCATAGACAGACAATAGTTTAGGGGTCACCAGAGGGTAACCCTTAAAGAGGGTAACTCCTAAAGGGGATGGGGGGTCTCTAGAAGAGGGTAAAGGGGGTCTAATATATGGTGATGGAAAAGGAACTGACTCTGGGTGGTGAACACACAATGTGATTTATAGATGATGTATTACAGAATTGTACACCTGAAATCTATGTAGTGTCACTAACAATTGTCACACCAATAAAATTGAATTTAAAAACAAGGAAAAAGAAAACAAACAAGTCAAAAACCCAATAAATGTTATTTTTGAAAAGTGACAAAAAATACATCAAATGTAAAGAGACTAAACAATTAAAATGCAACGATTATCAGATCAAATTTAAGAAGTGAGACCCAACTGTTTGCTGTTTACAACACTGTAAAGCTATAAATTTATCCCAAATACAAAAAAGTACAAATCTAACACAATTCCCAAAAGAAAAACAATTTAAACGAAATATGAGAAGTTGATCCTAAAAGTCATATAAAAGAATCAAGATCTTTAAAAAGCTATGACAGTTTGGGATAAGAATAAATATGAAGGACATATCCTATCTTTTTTCTAGGTTATTTAAATCTACAAGAAGGATGTGTTAGTATTGGCTAATTAACATAATCCTGATGGGGGTTCAGAACCTACATAAGGAGAAGTCTGCTGGAGTGGGGATTAAGGGCCTGTTTTGGCAGAACAAATCAAGGTGGAGAGTGTATGAACCTGCTTTCCATCTCCCCCTTTTTCTGTTAAACATTTAAGTGACATAGTGGCAATCACCTTGCAACCACGGGATGATAAGCATGAGGAAGAAAAGACAGCATACTTAGGATAATGCAACAGAAAGATGGCTGAGCCTAATTTTCTTGATTGCATTAATGATCTGCAAAACCAGTGCTAGCAATGCTTACCTCCAGATTTCTAATGAGAAAAATAAACCTCAATTATGTAATCACTGTTATCAAGAATTTTTTGATTGCCATCATACTTATTTCTAACTATTCTGACTTCTAAAGAGAACTGCAAATTAAACAATGGTAACTTTCAGTTCCCCTAACATCATATTGACAAAATTAATACTTTGATAGTGCCAAAGAGTGAAGCAGAGAAAGCAAAGTGATTCTCATGCTGTGTAAGTGGGTTTGAAAATTGGCCCAACAACTTTGGAGAACAAATTAACAATATTTAATAAAGTTTAGAGTCATGTATGTCCTACAATACAGAAGTTTATCCACAATTCTCTGAAGTGACACTCTCATATTTATGCAAGGAGATATGCAAAATATGTTTATCACTGCAATTCTCGTAAGAGTGAATAATTATAAACCTTCTATATACCCACCAGTCAAAGAAACATTTAAGTAAAATTTGGCATAGTCCTACAGTATGATAGTAGTCAACAGTTAAAGTAAATAAATTAGATCTATATGCATCAGCATAGGTAAATCTTGAAAATAATTTTGCATTACAAAAAAGTAATGTACAGAAGGATGCATACAGAAAGATACCATTCATGTAAATTCTTAGAGCACACAATCATTATGTATTGTTTATAGACACACAGATTGCACTGAATTGCTTGTTTCCCTAACTTTTTTCTTTCCTTCATAGTAAAAGAAGTTTCAGGTGGATATGGCCACTAAATAGACACTACATTTTTTTTTTTTTTTTTACTTTTACTATGAAGAACATCAAAGAGCTTTTATATATGTTGGAATATTTATTGATATTAATCATGTGCAAAGTTAAAATTGAGACATGAAAATGCATTTATTTCATTAAAACAAATGTTTACTTCAATGTATTATTTTATGAAAAATAACTTTAAAATAAATTTAGTGAAAGAGTGGCACTCTTACATTTTTAAAAATCCTTTTAATGTCTGACTTCATTCAAAACAAGTAGAACCTTATGTCTGTTTCTGCAGACAATCTATAGCAATGTTGTTTTTACTGATGTACATGAAGAAAATTTGTTCTCACACAGATACACAATTGGAAAAAAGGAGGAGGTTATAGACACCTTGAAAGAATTCCAGGAACGCAGATTGCCCTTTGAAAACTGCTGCCTTAAGAGACAATGAGACAACAAAATCTTCTGGATCAAAGTAGACTGCCTACCCTGGGCCCTCCACCTCCCTATCAACTGCTATGTGAGAGAGAAATAAACTCCAATTTCCTTTGAACCACTGTGTTTTGAAGACTCTTGGTTACAGAAGCTTAGTTAATACCCTATGTAATACACAGAGAGATAAGCAAAGTATAAAATGTGATATGGAAATATATATACCCACCACAAAATGTAATTTGGAAAGGGTACAAAGGGACTCCAAATATATCTGTAATATTTTATTTATTTCAATCTGTACCTACTGTATTTGTCATGCTCTCAAAGGACAGAGGTGAAAGTCTCAAAATATTTCTTTGTAATCATGAATTCATTAAGCCTTATTAAATAATATAATTCTAAAATTATACATGGATTTTGAGAGAAATTAATTAAGACAAGAAAAGGAAATGTGCACACATAAATGAATGCATGGGAAGTCTTTTACATTCTATTATATTTACCCTAATTTTTTTAAGTAAGAAGCATATTTTCTTAGGGTTGTCATGTTAACATACTCGTACTCTTATGGTATCACCAATTTATTTGTATACGAGTATCTGTTTTAATCTAAAGCTTCCAAAGTAATTTATAATTAATAGTAATCACTTAATATTCTAGGCATTTACAATTTGGAAATCGTGTTAACATCCATAATTCTATAATATTAACAATAATTCTGTTCATTAGACGGCAAGAATGACTAATATGATGGGGAAAATGAGACCTAGGAGGCTAGATAAAATGACATGCTCAACTGACAAAGGCCACATAGCAAGTTATTTTCTCCAAGCAGCTGTCAAATTAATTTTTCATATTAATATCAATTCTCAAGCTGCTTCATTTGAAATTCCCCAACATATTTCCCAAACACTTTCCATTAGACAGAACAAGGTTGCATGCCACTCCAACCCAATCACTGGAAAAAGAGAAAGACCAGCAAAAGCTCTTAAGCCTTAATAATCAAGGTCCATCCTCTGGGATTATTGAACGTTGGGAGCCACCTTCCTGAGTATGTTGCTACCCCAAACTCAAACAAAAACAAATTCTGTTTACCAAAAATAAATGGAAATGGCTGCTGGGTGGGCAATCTAACATTATTCCATAACAACCATAATGTACTTTTATTTCATTTTAATACTTCCTTTGTGCTAGATGATGTCAGGTAGAGAAAGTCCATGATGCAGATGTTGTCTTTTAAATATGTGAATGAGGAGAGGACATTCACTGCTTGAATTGCGTTCAACTTTCTTTAGCTCCTTTGAACACACATACCTATTTATATTATATACATACTAGTGTGGCTAGGATTTTGCATAAAAATAAGAGACATTACACTCATTAGTTCAGTGAAATGTGATCCTCTGATCAAAAATTCTTTGTGGGAAGGAATTTAGTCTATTGTCTTCACCATTTTATCCTGGAGTCTCAGCCAGTGCCTTACACATAATATGTACTCAATATGTCTTCTAAATTGTTAAATCTTGTCATTTTATACCATTTCTCATCATGTATTAGTCCCTTCTTGTCTCCCTTGAAACACTCCCCTTTAGACTGAAAGCTTTGTTCCTGCATAAAATGTCAAAGGGATAACTGATGCTTATCTAGAACTGATTTTGTGCCAAGCATTCTTCTATTTTATTTATAATGCATGTATATTCCCCCTAGGTAAATTAATCAGAATAATCACCCAGAAAAAGCCCCAGCCATACGCAACCTGGAAATCATGAAGCTAGTAATCACAGAGAGAAGAAAACAAAACATCCTACCAAAAAAATCCTGTATATATGTTACTATCATAGTGAACAGATAATACAGAAGAGAAATAAATGTTACTGAGAAAGGTACCCTTTGCATCTCAATCCATAAGCTCTGGAATCCACCCCTCCACACAGTGATTTGCGTCCAGAAAACTTAGTGGACCAGGCAGAGTTACCTCACACCAGACACAGGACACCCATGGCTGTGGAAAGTCCCTTGAAGTCACTGGAACATACACAGGAGTGTGTGTCTATGGATATAAATATAAAATGCTTCACTCACCTCGGCCCCCAAAGCTGACCTTATTTGTCAGTGCTACCTTGGCTGGATCTGGAGGGCAAGGAAAGAAGAACATCTTGACCAGCTGATGCTTTGACAGATGCAGGAGAAGCATGTGTGCTAAAGCTGTGGTGGGAACTGGCATGCTGTGCCTGCATCTCTACCTTTGCTGCCCTCAGATTGTGGTGGGCAGATGAAGCCATACTGGCTCAGAAGGCCGCTTTCTCCAGGAAGTTCCAAACACTTTCTGTTCTTGCTTTTTCTCTAGCATAATTGTTCCTTGCAAAAATAACATGATCTCAATTTTTAAAATAGAAACTGGAGAAGAACTAGAAATCATAATCAACACCACCTAGCACAATTATTTTAGCACTTCAAAAAATATATATATGTTGACAGTCTTTTTCCTATGCTTTTAAAAAGCGAATTGTGTTTTGTTTCTATCTTTTTTTCTGGCCATTAAACAGAAATATGGAAAAATGCCTGTGCTACAGCTAAGGTGATCATATAATGAGTTCAATCCAGAACAATCTTGGGAGCTAAAAGGGGAGATAAAATTAATTATACAAAATTGTGAAGTGTTAATTTATTGGCCAATAAATTGGTGATATATCGATGTCAAAACCTATTTTCAAATATGAAATTCACTCTAAAATCTGTGTACTTTAAAATTACATTTGAAGTTTTTTTTAAACTTCTTTATATTAATTATTTGAACTCAACAACCTAACCGAATGATCATTGTTTATGTAAGTTCACACACTTTACTAATTTTCTTAGTTGTATGTTTCGGATATCATGGCACTAGTGTTTTTTTGAAGAATACATTTTTTTCAATATAATATTACACTAAAGTTTTTCAGACAATTAACTGAAATATTTCTTCAAAAATGTATTTTACAATTAATAAATTTGAAATTATTGACATTTGCAATTAAATCTCTCTAGACATATTTTTATTGAGGAAATACTCTCTTCGTGGGAGTTGAAATATTTGATAAGCTCAGTGCAAAATCTGTAAAAACTAAGATATTTTCTATCCTAATATATTTCATATAAAATATGTAAATATTTCAGCTGAAATACCTGCAAAGATACTGTCTTTTGCCTCTATTGAGAATATCTTTCTTCAATAAATATTTTTATAAGTCAAATCTCATTAAACAAGTTATCTTTTTAATTTATTTGAAAGTTTCACAATTTATACAACAAAATAAAAGGACTTCTCGATTTTATTTCTTTCTAAAACAGAATATAAATGTATCCAATGTAAACAAGAGCTTCATTAAAAATCTCTTTTTGCAAGTTTACATTTTCCAAAACACAACAAAATTTTATGATTCAATTTTTTACACAGTGAACTTTTATCATTTGATTTCTTTTTTTCCTCTCTGCTTTTACAGGAAAAAATGCAACGCTTCATGTTTTTAAGCTTTATTTTCAATAATTACATTTATCTAAAAGTTTCAAAGTTGTTTTTTTTAAATTGCTTAATTTGCTGAATACTTGGATTAAAAATTTCCAACTGATTTCAAATGAAATGCAAACAAAATGTATAGGCCTCATTTACAAAAAGTTCAATGCCTTTGCAGGATACTTAGGTTTATTTGCAAAATAATCATAAAAATTTAAATATTTCAAAATTCAATGAATGACAAGCAGTGCAAAGAGAAAAATGCACAGATTATCTTGCTATAGTATTTTTTTTTCTATTGAAGGTCAGCTTCCTCACAAAATTCTCTATCAAAAGGAGGCACTTCAATTTATAAACATCCCTTTATTATGAGACATGAAGGTTAGGTGAACTTTGTTACCATGGTAAGCAATAGTGTAATGAACAGATCTGTAACTTGGCACATTTACTCTCAAGAGCTAGTTCATCCTCACTGCTTGCATAGTCTTGGAAGTGGCACTGGGCTGAAGACAGAAGTTCTTGAGTGCTGTAGGTCTAGCATGCTAAGAATATGAAAGCAGGCCATTGCCCTATGTCATTGGGTTTCCCTATGCTTAGTAGGGTATTTCTAAAGTGATCCCTACACCTCTGCACATCAATAGAGTTGGTCGTCAAAGTGAAACCTGGTGCCTGGTTTTCTTGATTTCTCTTTTTCTCTACAGTCATTGTCAGAGAGTGGCAGGAATTGAGCTGTCCTCTTTTCCCCCTTTTATATGACCAGTATCGTCCTTAAACAAAAAGTTATGATCAAGTCTTTCAGGCTTCAAAGTTGAAGTAGGAGATGGGAAATTCAGAAAACAAACTTTCTCTTTCTTAATGAGCTTCACTGTAAATCCCATTATTGTCCTGTGGACATAGAATTCCTATGTTGGTTGCCAGAAACTGAATATTAACTTTCTGTCTCTCTTTCTCTGCATTCCTGTTATACCAATCCTAATTACTCTCTGTACTTCCCCACTCTGCATCCCCATAAATGGTAAAGGAGTTATTCAGGCAGACATGGGTGAAAGTCAGGAATATGAGAATACAAAAATGTATATGAGATATACATATTTATGTATTTCCAAAATGATTAACCCCCCCCCTTACAATACATTATTAAAGAAACAATTAGTGGGTCAAAAATATGTATGTAAGAACATTGTCATCTGAAAATATTGACAAGTTGAATTACAAAATAATTTCCTGTTTCTACAAGCTATATATGAGAGCATTCGTTTCACTGTACCTTTATAAGGATTATCATTTTGAAAATTTTTGCTAACTTAATAATCAAAGAATAATCAAGGAGTGATCTTTAGATTGTTTTAGCTTTTTTTTTTTTAATTCTAACTTCTCTAATTCTGCTATCACGTAAACTTGAAATCATGAGAGAGGCAATTTAATGACGTGATTTAGGGATGTCAGATGGTAAGGCACTCTGCAAAATCAGTACTGAGAGACTCTTCTTACTGAGATCAACAGCTTTTAAATTACATTTTCATTTGAAAGCAGGATGTGGTTACCTGGGCCACTAGTCTGACTGTTTAGTAATGTGACAATCTTTCAGATTTGCTTAGCTCTTTCAGACTTCCAAAGTTGTTGCTGTTTTACATATGTAATGTTCATTTTTCATGAATGCTATGGAGTATTATTAATTCCATTTTACAGCCCAAGTGAGACCGAGGGCTCTTAAGTGATTTACTCCAAGTGGATGGAAAGAGCAGAGCAGTGTAGGTAGTAGAAGACCTGTCTACTGAAATTCTGATTCTACCACTGAGGGTTTTGTTATGTCAGAGAATTTCTTAACATCCCCAAGTTGCTTCCTTGTCTGTCAATCAAAAATTAGAAAAGTTCTACTCAGGGATGTAATAAGAAATTAATATCTCGATGCTTATGAAGGATTTTTCGTTCACAGCTGGGAAGGTAACAGCCAGTTAATGATTATTCTCATTGAACAAAGCAGGGCTCTTTCCACTGCTTTAAAAACAAAAAACAAAAAACAAAAAACAAATCTTGTGTAAATTTAGAGCAATGACTGAATGCTTTACCTCTTGTTATATCAAGGACAGCAGAGGTAAAGACAGAGCAGGTATTTTACATTTAAATTTACTTCACGAAATAACAGAATCATAACAAGCAAGAACGATATAAACAATACGTTTTAACCTCTCTATCTACATAAACAGGTGTGGAAGGGTAAAGAACTCTGGCCCAGAGTTCTTCAGAGAGTAAATCGCAGATTTGCATTTATTTTAGAACCCTGGTCCCTGAAATCAGATCCAGGCTTTCAACACAATGTGTGTTTTATCCTTCTCAAACTGGGCAAGAAGAGCCATAGGTTTAACCAATGAAAAATAAAGAGGCCTGCCAAAATTCCAGCCAACCCTGCACATTTATTGGGCATCTACTGAGCGCCAGGGCCTATGCCAAGTGCTCTGGGGGATAGAGTTGAGTAAGGCATGGTCACTGCTCTCTCGTCAAGTGACGGAAGCAGGCACACACACAAGTAACTTGATTCCAAGGCAGACTGTGATAAGTGTTATCGTAGATCCGTGGAGGAGACAGGTCACACGACTGGAATAACATAAAGTCAGGCCCGAGGCTTAGGCCATGCTGTTATTTAAGAACCCTATCAGGTTCATCTCGTAGCTTGGCGGTGGTCCAGAAACCCTGTAGCTTTTTGTCCTGGGTGTGCTGGGTCATAGGATGCTTCCACCGCCTCTCCCTGAGTCTACTGTGAAGTCTCCTGGAGACTGAGCGTGCATAAAGGCAGCTGGAGGGCGAGCTTTGTTTCATGTTTAAAAGTAAATGATCCTAGGATGCCTGGAATTAGCCAAAAATGGCCTGCTTCAAGGTTACCTCTTTTCTCTCCCAGAGTGTCAGGAGGTGCCACACAGCAGAGCCTCCAGTTTTCTATCCACTCAGGAAGTGAACAAAACCCAAACTATGAAAATGTGTTTATTTTTCTAGGCAGTTTTTATCTCATTCAGCTTTGCCTTAGCTGTTTGCATGTCTGTCTCCCAGACAGGGGATGTTGTGTCCTGGAGGACTGAACCCCTCTGACTCACCTCCCTTCTCACTGCACCGAGGGAAAGCTTTATTGTAGTAAATATTCAGTGAAGTTCAGCTGAATTGGATTGAACCTCCTACTAGTCCTTAAGTTCTTCCTCATTTCCCAGCTTGCTGGCAACTTTTCAATTCTCAAACTCAGAATTCTCAAACTCAGAATTAAAATAGAAAGGAAAGAAATGAGACCTTTTCAACTAAATACTGCACTGTATTACATAAATTGAAAAAAAAAAAAAAAAAAAAAGCAAAAGTAGGGAGAGAAATTAACTTGCATGGAAAAAGGAAAGAGGATTTAACTGGAAGCCCAGAGGTCTGAATTCGACCCCTGGCTCAGTCTAACGTCAGACAAGCTGTTCCCTTCTCTGAGCCTCTGTCTTCTTGACTGACAAGAAGCCTGAAGAGACTTATTGTTAAGATTTTGTTTATTTTGAGTGATCTATCATTTTACTTGGTTATTTTTTATACTACTGTAACAATATGGCATAATTTGCAATTTATAAAATGTTTATAGGTGTATTATTCATATATATATATATATATATATATATATATATATATATATAGCAAAACTATGCTTTCAATATTGCAATTCTGTAACCAGGGACCAGCTATACTGAAGAGAAGGCAAGGAGTCCTCCACTCAATGCTCTCTCTGAAGCAGCATTGACCTCTAGAGCCTACTCTGGCTGAGATCAGATTCCTGTGGTCACACTCTGATCCAAACCAACTGTTGGGGCTTTGGAATGGGCTAGTCACTGGTATAACTGTACCCAAGAAACCCACAAATCTGTGCTCCTACACATGCTGGCCAGACCCACAAACCAGAGCTCCAGGAAGGCTTCAGGCAGAAGAGCCTTCTCTTTTCTGTCTCCTTTACTCGGACTTCACTGTCTACCTCTCGTGCACACTTATGGTTTCAATCACCACCTAAGAGTGATAATTCTCAACTCCGGAATTCTCACCTGAACTGGGTTTTCAGGTCCTAACTCATTTTTGTAACTAACTAATCAATATCTGCATTGCGTCCTTGAAGCTCAATGTGACCCCCTCTGCCGGTATTGCCTTCCATCTTTCTGACCTCTCTGGCTTTGCCAACATCCGCCTTGTTAACTTGGCTCATTGTTTCCAGTTCAGCTCTGATTTCTCCTCTTGGACTTCTATTACTAATCACTGGCTGAATCCCCCATGTCTTCCCCTTATAATATCTACCCCTGTAATACTTAGGTCTCATCAGTGTTTACTTAGACAAATGCTTAACTTTCTAAAGTGTCCTGAGCTATTTCACCATGCCTATGCTCGTTCCTAATCATACCATATCTCTAATCAGAAACCTCAGAGATTCTCTATTGCCTACCACATGGGCCATTTTCTTTAAACACTGGTGTCCAAGGACTTCCATGATCTGGCACAATCAACCTATCCTGCTGTATGTCCTGCCACTAAGTGAACGGTGTGCTATTCTCTGTGCCTGCCTCCCATCCCATCCACCCCACAATGCATACGCCTTTGTAACATGGTTGAGTCACTAAGTATGTCCGCCCTACTTCTCTGTGCCACTCTTATTGAAACGTGATTCCATTCTCCAAGGTGCAGCTTGAATGTCTCCTCTCCCATTACACTTTTCTCAGGCCACAAATGTGACCTTCATCTTTTAAACTCCACAGTCAGTTTTGCCTTTTTCCCTGTAAGAGGGGGCACTGATCTTACTCTGCCTCATTATTTGGTCATTTGTGTACTTATTTGTCCTTGATCTTCTGCTAGACTCAGTAACCAGAAGGCGAGGTCTGCATTTCACTCACTAGCATACTCCACGGTGAATGAGAGTGAATTGGGCTGGACCAGAAGCAGGTCTATGTGAGTGGCACATAGACAAGCAGGAAGAAACTGCACAGAAGACCAAGGGGCAGATAGCTTTATCAAGTCAACTTCTGAGTTCTTGATTTACCTGTGGAAGCACACTTCCAGAATTGTGTTTGGTATCAGGTTGCCTATCAGTGCATCGCTAGGGAATGTGACACACAGCAAGAAGCTCAATGCAATTTAAATGGTATGGGGTTCCAGTGAGGAATCAAAAAGAAAAGGAACAACAAGGAGAAGAAAGAAATCAAAGGCCATCATGGTTTTTTATCTGATTTATCCTATTATTTCAGCCGGGGTAATATATTAGGTTGGTGCAAAAGTAATTGTGTTAATTATTTTTAACCTTTTAAACCACAGTTACTTTTGCACCAACCTAATAATTATAGCATGGCTACCTTTCACAAAAATGCCATTTTTATCACAACCAGAGAAATGCTAGAACTGGGTGGAGCTTAAGAAAAAATGAAATTGGTGCAAGGGAATAATACACTAAACCATAAAACTCAGTCAGCAGCCGAAGCAGGATTGGGATCATTTATCCTAATATCTAGGGTAACCTATATCCTATACTATGATGGTTTTAGCTATCTTTACACTGACTTTAACTACACAAGAATGCAGAGGGCCAGTGTATCTGTATTTAAATAGTATTGATCTTGGAGCAATGATTGGATCTCCAAAGCTTATCCCAGGGTCTCACTTCACTGTTGCCAAATCATATTAGACCTAACTGTTTGCATGTCTGTCTCCCAGTCAGGACCTGGAAGGTCCTGGAGGACAGAGCCCCACGGACTCACCTGTTTATCTCATAGCACTTTGAAGGTGCTTTGTTTATTAAATACCCAAGCAATGGTCAGTTGATTTGATATAACCTTCTGCTATTCCATAGCTCTTCCCCATGTCCCAACTTTTATTATAGGCATTAAAGGGTCTCCAACTTGAACTTGCCAGGTAAAATTCCTCTTGCAAAATACTTAAGTTGTTCTGTGCATTCCTAATAGTCATTCAACCCCACAGCACAATAATCTGGCTCCTCAATCCTAAAACTCTGGCCTTTGGACGTGAAGAAAGCACACTGTGCCTAGCCAGCCCTCTGCACAGGGACAGTATGTGCCCTGGGCCAGGGCCTGGGCCTCCACCCCAGCAGCTGCACCCTGAGCCAGGGGACCAGGAGTATGCCACCTGGTGCTGAGCCTCTCGTTCCACCTGACAGGAAGATGGTTTAACCTTTCTCTTGCACAATGCACTGGAGGCGGAGGAGAAAGGCAGACAAAAAGAACCGGTCAGGTTCATTTCATCAGCCTTAGCAGCAGCTCCTCGATATTTCTTTGAGAAAAGATGTTGGCAGCTTAAGCCCAGCATGCTCAGGCAGATCCGTTTAACAGGACCTATGAGCGGCCTTCAGTCTCCTCCTTCCTCTTCACCTTTCCTCTTTCTCCTGGCCCTAGGCAAGAACTGCTTTTTTGGGGGATGGGTAAATTGGATGGTAACAGAGAGAATCTACCAATCTAATTTCAATTAACGCGCACTTTTCTTCAATAATGAGTTTTCAACAGTCCAACTTTAGAACTAAGTATGCAATGCATTCCCCCTTCCTTTTAAAGAAATGTTTTGTTTTGTCTTGTTTTTTTTTTCTGGACACAAAAGTAATATGCTCATTGTAGAAATTTTAGAAATTGTATTATAAATGTGCATGTATATATATATATATATATATATATATATATACACACACACACACCGATATTTAATCGATCATTTGATATAAGTAATCTATAACTTTTTACTTAAATATATATTAAAATAATTTTTCATGCTAGTAAATTTTCTTTCACAGTGTGATTATTTGGTCACATAATACTACATTATAGAGCTATAACAAAGTTTATTTAATTTTACACTACTGGACATTAGAGTATATTTCTTGGGTACTGTATACAACACAGTGATAAATATCTCATACAAAATCTGCTGTGTATAAATCTTTTGTTGTGTTCTGTTTCTACTTTGTGAGGTACAACGCTGATCTAAATGCTCAAATTTAGCCAACAGATCCAAGATTGGACTGTGGGATGTTAGGGAAGCACAGGAAGAGTGAAAAAGGAAGGAACTGAAACTGCAATTGCCAGTTCTCTGGGCTCATTACAGCCCACAGTTTTCTGTTGCCAAAACTGTCTCTTATTAAAAAACCTTCCCTGAGACTGTGAGACTTTAATTGATCCATAGTTTCACTTATTCCTTAATTGCAGTCCTAAAGCACACAGAGACCCGTGTAGACCAACCCAGGTGCCCTGTCAAGGTCAACCAGCATAGTTCCACAGGTGAAAGTAATAAAAGTGATTACATTCTCTATTTTTATTCATATTTAGACCTTAAAAAGGGTACGAATAACCAATCCACAGCAACACTTAACAATCGTTTAGCCACTTTTCAGCCTTTTATTATGTAGATCAACTTCATTTTCTCAGCAAGAAGAATCTTTCCTCAGAAGAATAAAATGGGAAGGGAAATAGAGGATTCTATTCTATGGACAAGAGTGAAGAGCTAGATGTTCACAAGTTTTCTCTGCTGCATCACCATTCCTCAAATACTTACTGCAACCGCTTAAGCCAGACATTATGTTAGTTCCTATAGGAAATAAGACTTGAAGAAGAAAATTTTTACTATTAAAAAGTGGAACTAGTTGAGGAGGCTAGCAAATAGTGAACTACCTGACAAGAGGATTGGTCTTCCATCACAGAAAGTCAGGGATGATTGCTTACTGGTGCTTTGTCTCTGTTGATTCAAATTGGGAGGGGGGCAAGTCCCAGATCTTTAATGTCATAAGCATTAACTTAATAAATATGGGCAAGGAGGGAGCACACACCTTTGACACCTAGACCTAAACTTCAAGAATTTACCATCTAGTTAGATAAATGATAGACTTATACATAAATGAGGAGTTATTAAAGGAATTATATAAGCAGCAAGAGTCAACATTTTAAAAGACAAAGGTAACATCTCTTGGGATGATCAAGGAGGATTTCAGGAAAGAAAATGGGAGGAAACTATACTTTGAAGAATTTTTCCTTCATTGCAGTTCAAGTAGAGTTGCTAGGGGGATATAGAATTGGAATTGCAAGGATAATCTTGCAACAAGGATTAGCCTTGCAACAAGAAAAATAATACAATGGACTTGTACTCTACTTGGTCTTCTCACTTCACAAATTTTTGATAAGTACCTATGATGAGTGAGAAAATATGTCAAATTCTAGTGATATGAAGATTCATAAGACACGGAACTCTATTCAAGTTACGCTGAGGGGAAGACAATCATTTTTGTATTCTGCTTTACACACCTTATTCATTTATATCATTTCAAGCTAAAAAAAGAAAAAGTGGTAGAATTGGTATTACTATCACTATCTTGCCCATAAAAACAAAACAAACCATAACAACAACAACAAACCTGAGTCAAGGTTTATTACTTGCTCTAGATAGCACAGGGCCCCAAACCATTCTATTTATCCTGTATGACAGCTACTGCTGCAGAATGTTTTGCACAAATAAAACTAACTTTAGGTCTTCGATCATCCATGATTAGCTATTCAGCTTAATAACTGTACTGATCATTTTCACAGTTTATTTCTTAGATATTTGTCTTTCCCATATTTTAGAAATTCATTATTCCAAGTTAGGTAACAGAGGTCCCAGCATCTGGGAATGAATTGTCTACTTTCTATGACATTTACTACCAAGGAGTTGGCTTAGCTCGTTAGTAAGCTCTGCATAGTTTTCCATGTATTTTCATTCAATTTTGTACTGAAACATTCATTTTAATTTTTTCCAACATTTCATAACTTTAAATAAGTTTCAAACTATTATTTTGATATTATTAAAATATATTAATGTATTGTATTTAATCTATAATATAAATCTATATTAGATATATTAATATATATTAATATATTGCTAGTAATAATATATAATATGTATAATATATTATTATATCCTATTGTGTTATATTAATATGAGTGATTTTAAATATATACTTTTATTAAGTTCTGATAGAAATTAAATAACTATAAATATATTTTCCATATTTATATGAAAAAACGAACAAGATCTATGATTTCCAATGATCTGGTAATTGTTATAAAATTTAAAGACAGACAGACATACAACTTTTAGGGAACATTTTTGGAGAAACCATTGTATACTAGGTATCTTGCTGGGCACTTTGTGTACCTTTGATGCCTGTAATTCTCAAAATAAGCCTCTAAATTTGAAGTAACGGTCCCTCCTTTACAAATGAGAAGGGCTCTCAGAAGTATTTATAAATTTAGATAAAGTCATATCTGGCAAGTGGGAGAAACAGGATGTGTCCAAATGAATGACTTTTATCCCAGGATGGGAAAGTGGAAAAAGGAGACGTCCATGACTTTATTTTCTTGTGTTGCTTAAGTTGATCACTACGACCAATCTAACACTATGAATGAAATGTTAGCAAATCCTCTGCCCTCTTTGCCTATTTGCCGATAGGGCTAAGTTTTGGAACTTCATTATGGAAAAAGTATAAGTCCATTGCCACTGTAACAAACTTCATTTTTCTTCCTTATGGATTTGCTTTAACATTGCAACTGTTTTCCGCTGTTCTTATGCAAATGTGGAGTCTTATCATCTGGACCACCAGTAATCCTCTCCTCTCAAGCTCACATTTCCACCCCCACAATGTACTCATTTTCAATAAAAATAATTGTCCTAACAGAAGGTATTTATGAGAATTCCATCTCAAATAATACTGCTGCTTGAAAAAAATGGCATCGTTCTTTGGGTGAATGTACAGGATTTTTGCAAACATTATTAATAACAATACAATGTCACACAATACTAGGACATAAAGAAGAGGACATAATGTCTATCATTTATTAAGCATACCCTCTACATTTTAGGCAATTATCTTTTTTTTTTTAATTTATTGGGGTGACAATTGTTAGTAAAGTTACATAGATTTCATGTGTACAATTCTGTATTACATCATCTATAAATCCCACTGTGTGTTCACCACCCAGAGTCAGTTCTCCTCCCATCACCATATATTTGATCCCCCTTACCCTCATCTCCCACCCCCCACCCCCTTTACCCTCTGGTAACCACTAAACTATTGTCTGTGTCTATGAGTTTTTGTTTCTCATTTGTTTGTCTTGTTCTTTTGTTGTTTTTGGTTTATATACCACATATCAGTGAAATCATATGGTTCTCTGCTTTTTCTGTCTGACTTATTTCGCTTAGCATTATACTCTCAAGATCCATCCATGTTGTCACAAATGTTCCTATATCATCTTTTCTTACCGCCGAATAGTATTCCATTGTGTATGTATACCACAACTTCTTTATCCATTCATCTATCAAAGGACATTTTGTCTCACCCCTGTCAGAATGGCTATCATCAACAAGACAAATAGTAACAAGTGTTGGAGAGGCTGTGGAGAAAAAGGAACCCTCATACACTGTTGGTGGGAATGCAGACTGGTGCAGCCGCTATGGAAGGCAGTGTGGAGGTTCCTCAAAAAATTACGAATAGAATTACCGTATGACCCAGCAATCCCTCTCCTGGGTATCTACCCAAAAAATCTGAAAACATTTATCCATAAAGACACGTGTGCTCCAATGTTCATTGCAGCTTTGTTTACGGTGGCCAAGACGTGGAAACAAGCAATTATCTTTTAATCTTCACAGGTGGGTATCACCAAAAAGACAAGGAAAGGAAGCAGTATGAACTTAGAATTAACTCACGCAAAGTCGTACACCTAAATTAGTGGTAGAACCAGCTGCAATGTCTGATCCTAAAGTTAGAGAACCATGTATTATTGATAAGAGCTTAAAGTATTGCTTGATTTTTCCAAATTTCAAGTTCCTCTCCGTTAAAAAGAGAGCTGTTAATAGCTGTCCTGCCTACTTTACAGGTTGCTTGAAGAGATCAAAAAAGTTAATGGATGGAACTGAGAACATTTCGCACAACGTATAAAACAGTACAGAAATACAAGATTTTGTCAGTCTGTCTAATGTATCTCTCTCCTTTTTCATTGAATAGATAGATATTTATTAAGCACTTATTTATAATAGGGATGTTCTAGACTTTGGGACTATGCTCAAAGATAACCAAACATATAATTCTCAAGAAAAGTTTGACTTTCAAAGGTGAATGTGGAGAAGTAAGATTGAAGTCTAATGAAGTTATGGAGTTTTGGCTCAGAATATCTATTCCAATTTTCTTCTAATGTGACTTCCCTTTCCCGTGGAGAGCAGAAAGCCAACACAAACATTCTCCAATTCATTTTCAACTGGTGATACAAGTTTGACTCAGGTCTCACAGCAGATGCAATCATATGAGACTTGCAATCTGAACTGAGGTTAAGGATTTACTGGGCATGTACTTTATCAATGTGGATTATAGCAGATGTGGCATGGTTCTGGAGATAAACTCTCTGAGGCTTGCTTAGTTAGCAAAATGGCTTCTTGATAGTAGAAAAGGTGGCATGATGTGGGACCCTGGAGCTACCGGCATACTGACAGTTTCCTGATTTTGCACACAATGTTTCTGGATTGGAGGACAGTGATTCTGTTCTGGAACCAGTAACTGTAGCTAAATTAGCAGCTTAGACTGAGATAATAATAAGGGATGCCTCCTGATTTGACATCATGGCAGGAGAAGCATCTCCTTTAGCAGCCTGGCTCCGTAGTATACACATGAGAAAATAGGTTCTGTAATCTCATCCTACAGATTTTTATTTAACCATCTTAATAATTCTGACATGTAATAAATATTTTCATTCAAATTGTCCAGAGTGAAATCTGTTCTTTGCATCAGAATCTTGACCAATATGAAATCCCAAAGAGAAGATTCAGAACACATAAAAGGATAGTTTTTAAAGGCCATTTTTCAGAAGTCAATCAACTAATTGAGCTGAATAACAATTGACCCTGATAGGAGGCTCCTATTGTGGTCTTTCTCTTTTTCACTCCCAGTTATTTTCTGCTTTTTTCTTCCTATTCTTCATGTATTGCTTTGTCATTCAGAGGAAAAGTAAGAGTAGACTGTACATTTAGCTACAACACCTGCAAGGAAATGTTCTTTTGAAATGCAATGTCGTATTTCTAATTTACATTGTATGATTGCTCTTCAATATGATGCAATGATCTTTATTTAAATCAAACTCATTTTCCACTTTATCCTCAAGCGTGCATTCTCTTACTTTTTTTCGTTAACTTAAAAAAGTAATCACTACTGATAATGCATCTCTCTTTTAATTGAGTAGGGGCTTTAGTACGTAAAGGCTTTATTTTTTCTTTGATACAGTCACCTACCTTTCCAAACAGCACTGGGCTATAGATTAGTTTCAAGTTCAGAGTAAGGGCCAAGAGCAATCTATAGTTAGCCTTCGGTGTGTCTTACAGACCTGTCCCATCCCATTCATGGTGGCTCATCTTGAATGAGGTGGTTGTAGTGTTCCAGACTAAGGGCACTCATTTCTCTTATCTATAAAATGAGAAGACTGGACTGGATAATTCATGTGTTTCATTATTTAAGCACCATTTGTTGAAAAGTACCAACTGCCAAGTCATATGCTTACAGTTAATGTTATAGAGATGGATGAGACTATGATTCCTGCTTCAAGGATTGCAACATCTGTTGGGGGAGACAGACATAAGCCAGTAATAATAACTCAATCTGATGATCTCTAATGACTCTTCCACTTAGGAGTCAAATGAATATGTTTCTCTTTTCCTCTTAATGTGTGTGTACTTGGGTACACACACACATCCTCATATAGGAGCAAATTAACTGCAGAAAATTTCAAGCAGAGACAGACTCCACAGAGATAATTGTTAATTAAAGAAGGGCTACCATAGAAGATATAAGAATAATAATATTTGTTCACTGGATTTCATTTACAAATACTTTGTCCTTTTGGAGAAAGGTTAACTATGAAAGGCGTATAAAAGCCTTGATGAAATTGAGTAAACCGTAGAAAAAAAATATTTCCACTTAATTTCATAATTATTGGGTCTTTTCTGAAGTCAACTATATTCTCATGCAGAGCTCTACTCTGGGACATCTCCCACTATCAGAGCAACTCAAGAGGTAACTTCCTTTGATGATTTTTTTCCTGGCTTGCAGAAAGAAATTTGAAGATACTCTAAAAACAACCACAGAGGAAGATGGCAACTCTCAGGTTTCAGACTCAGAATCCCTAACTGAGTTGTACCTTTGTTACTTACTAAGTGTCTGTGTGATCTGAAAAAGGGCCCTAGGCAAGTCACGTGATCCCTTTGGGCAACAGTCTGTTTATTTGTTTGTTTCTTTTCAATTGAAAAATGGTGACCACTTTTGTCTGCTTCATAGAAGGATTGGGAAAGTCACAGTACTTACAGTCTTTAAAGAGGGTCACAGTGTTAGATGGGGTTATATATTTTGGGAGGTAAAATGGGAAAGAGTGATAAGTGTTGGGAATGGGAAGTTACAATAAATAACATAGCTGTATCAGTTCAGAGCTATAGGGGGCTTAGAGGTGACTTAGTTTATTATTATTTTCACTTGTCATATCCCAGATGACGAAGAAAGCCCATTAGAAGAAATACTAAGTAAGATTTGTGCCGTATTGTACTTGCACATATTCTAGCCAAGTACTAAGCATTAGAAGTAACAGTCATACAGATATTTTATGAGTTCAGAACGGTTTGGGTCAGTGACTATTTCAATGATATTTGTTTTGCTTTGCTTTGTGTTTTGATATTTCTATTGTGAGTACTTTCATACGCAACTAATTCACTGGGCAAGTCTAGATTTCTGGATTTAGTTTTCTGCTCTAAAAGTATACTCTCTCAGAACAAACTAGCTCTCAGGGCAATGACACATAACATTAATATTTTTTAAACTTTAAATCTGTAAACATATGTTTTGGAAATATCCTGGCTTCTGCATTCCGATGACTATAGATTTCCTCCACCTTCCTTGAAGCTTTTGTCCTTGGAAGATTGGTATCTTGGCTCTGTTTAGGAAAAGAGCCTTCTTCTAAACCAAATGACGCATTTCCAACCTGCCCTCACTCGCTCTCCTCATTCACAGACAATTTCAAGAAGGAAAAGTTGCCGTGGTTGTTAAGAGACAATTATCCATGGTGTCCCCCATTTCTGTACTTCCTCTGAGCAGAGACACTAATTATCCTTCGTCCCAGAATGTATTTTCAAGGATGTTCAGATGATGAAGAGGTTTGAATAAACATGATAGTGTCTCTTTCTCAGCAAAGGGAAGGTGGGTTTACAGGCCATTATAAAATATCCAAATTCCCTAAACTCAGATTCCTTTCCTGTAATGTGTCCAAGTGTGTGTAGGTGGCACCTGGCATTCTTTTTTCTGCCATTTGAGAGTTGGGCCTTAGGGAATCAGTGCAAAATTGCTGACAGGCAGGCTGCTTCTCTTTGTCACTGACCTACTAGTCTTGTGTATTCTACCAGCATCCGTCCGTACACTGTGGCAGGCTAACGTGTTTTTGTGCACGTAAACTCTCAGACTCTTCCCAGCTCTCAACAGTAGTTATCGTGGCTAATTCAGCAACAGGCCTTCCATCCCACTCCTATTTGATAAAGATTGGTTTACAAATATGAATGTGATGCCAAACTAGTCAAGGCAATGTGAGGAAAAATATGAAAGAAGCCCTCCTAGAGCTTTCTAAATCAAAGAGGAAGAGTGGACAAATGCAGTTCTTATAAAACATTTCAGCCACTTTGCTTCAACTATGGAGATGACAAAAACCACACATGAAAAAATGAGGGGACAAAAATACTGAGAAAAGGAACCAGCCCTAACTTGAGCTGCAGCCAATCCACCCAACTGCTACTTTGTCGGAGAATATATTTCCTTATTGTTTAAGGCAATTTGCTTCAAGTTTTTTGGTTTACTTTTATTCAAATGCACTCTGTTGATACTGTAGCCTCTGAGCAACCTCTTATTGACTCACTATATATTCCCTCTTTGACCAACTACAATGAGACTTCTGCTCTACCATTACATGGCCATTACTTATTTTAGTTAGTTTCAATTTTTCTCATGATATACACACAGAGGAGAGCATAGAATTTATATGTAGCGTTTAAAAATTAAAAATAAAGCAAATCCAATTCACCACCCATGTTAAGTAATAAAATATTGATAGCCTCCCACACAGGGGACTCTCTACACCCATGATTCCTCCCTGTCCCCCTAGAGATGACCACTGTTCAGAATTTTGCCATAAACATTTTCCTGCTTTTTAAAAATAGTTCCATCTCCACCCAAACATGCATCCTTACGGGAGGCATGTTTAGCTTTGCTTGCTTTTGAACGTTCCATAAATTGAATTGTAGTCTATGGATTATATTTGCCTAGCTTCTTTGTCAATTTCTATGTGACATCCATCAATTTGTTGTGTAAAGCTTCTTTTTTTTTTTTTTTTTTTTCGTTTGTATTGTTGCATACGATTCCATTGCATGTACTTGTTTATTCATGCTACTATTCATGGGCATTTGGCTGTTTTTCATTTGGGACAAAGAATAAAAATTCTGACAATCACATTCTTGTAAACATATCTTAGCACCTATTTCCAAGATATTTTCTAAGTTGTGTAATTAAGGGGGAATTTCTGGATCACAAAATGTGAATATTCTCAAATTTACTATACGATGTCAAATATTTTTTAATGGCATACCAACTTATATTCTCACTAAAAGTATATGAGAGTACCTATTGTAATGAATTCTCTGCAACATTTGGTGTTGTCCAACATTTTTGCTAAACAATTGAGAAGGGAATCTCATTGTACTTTTAATTTGCATTTTTTGTGATTGCTAATTGAAGATTTTTTAAATATGTTGTAGGCCATTTGGCTATGCCCTATTGTGATTTGCCTGTCCATTTTTTCCCCCATTTCTTTATTGTCTGATTTTTAAAGTTTATTTTTAGTCATACTTTATATATTCTGGGTCCTGGTTCCAGATACTGTAGTACCAATATCTTCTTTCAACATCAGTGACTTCCTTTTATTTCTTTATGATATTTGGATGATTTAAGTTTAAAATTTTACTATAGTCCAATTCATCACTTTTTTTATGGCTACTACGTTTTGGAGACTAATTTAAGAGATTCTTAAACTAAGGTCATGAAGATGCTCCATGTTATTTTAGAACAGCTTTAAAACTTTGACTTCTACATGTAAGATTTTAATGTACTTGAAATTAATTTTTTTGCATGTCGTGTGATAAAGGGCAGCCTTTTTTCTCAGCACCATTCATTCCTCACTTACCTATGATGCCATCTCAGTTATAAATCAAGTGTCCATTTATGTGACAATCTGTTTCTAAATTCCTCACACTGTTTATTCAAAGGATGATGAGATCATCAGTCAACATAAAATAAAAAATATAAAGCTGTATTTATTGTTTACTAGAGCAAGGGAGAGGTCTATTCATCAAGAACATTGTATGAGAAGAACAGACAGCTGATCTTACTTAAGGTTTTTGGGAAGCATGGGTTTTGAGAAATTTAAGTGAATTCACATAATTTGGACATGTGTGATTAACTCAGAAAAGACTGTTATTGACTGGTACTCAGATGTGGGTTCATTGAAGTCGGTCCATCATAGATTGTCTGATTTTCAGAAGAGAGGGGTGATACTGACTGCTCAGCTGGCAAAAGTGCATTCGCTAAGGCAAGTTATTGTTCATTACGTTTTAGAACAAACTTAAAACTGATTCAGATAACTGCTTGTAACCATGACTAAAGAGTAATCAATCTTTCCCTAAGTTTGTGGAAACTTTTTAAAACATCATTTTTATTGTTCTATTTGTCTAACCAGTTACCAATACCACACTGCGTTAATTACTGTAACTTTATGATGAGTCTTAATATCTGATACAACAAGTTCTTCCATTTTATTCTTTTTTGTTTAAGAGTGCTTAGGTATTCTCATCTATTGTACTTCTGTATAAATTTTAGAAACTATTTTTTAAGCTATACACACACAAACTAGTGATTTTTTTTGTATTCTATTAAAACTCCAGATCAATTTTAGAGAATTGACATCTCTGTAATATCGACTCTTCTAATATAAGGATGTGATTTATTTTTTATTTTTTATTTGTTGATGTATTTTTTCATGTCACTCAAAAATTTTATTATTTTCTACATCTAGTACATTTTTTTGCTAGCTTTATTCTCAGGTACATCATATATTTTTACAATATCGTGAATGGAATATTTATATTCCAACTTCTTATTTCTGGTGAAGTTTTGCAATTGATTTTTGTATATTGAGTTTGTAGCTAGCAATATCACTAACTTTTCTTAATTTCATCATTTATCAATAGAATAGTTTTGGAATTTGCCATGCAGACAATAACTTTTTTTTTTCTCCATTCTTATTCTCTTAACTTTTATTTCTTTACCTTGTCTTTTAATTCACTGGCTAGGACCTCTAGTACAATATTGAATAGAAGTTGTGATATTCAGAATTCTGCTAGTCACATTTTAGACTACATTTCCAAGCTTCTCCTTGTAATTACAGGTGGACATATGACTTAATCTTTATCAATGGAATTTGGAAGAAATGTAGCTACTTCCAGCATTTATCTATCAAGTCATTACATGTGATCCTTCATTTCCTCCCTCCCCTTTTCTACCTGCTGGATGGAGAAAACTCTGAGAATCTGCCACTATAAGATGAAAGCCATAAGCTATAGGATGAAAGTAGCATAGGTACCTAAATGCCATGTAGATTGCTACTTCATTAGGACAACTCACATTGTCACATAAGTGAGGATTGAATGTTATTGTTACTCACACTTTGGATTAATCTGGTATATCAACTAGAAAGCATGTATTTAGTTAATTAATTTCAGTCTTTTCCCCTTTCTAATATGTGCATTTTAAGGCTAAAAATCTCTTTGTAAGAACTGTTTCAGCTGTATCCCATAAGTTTTACTATGTAATGGTATATTTTCATTTGCTTAGTTCAAAAAACTTTCCATTTTCCGTATAATTTATTATTTAATTTATAATATATCAATGTCTTTTTCTTTTCAAACATGAATTTTTCTATTTATCTTTAAGGTATTTAATTCTAGCTTAATTATATTGTCTTCAGATAACATGTTCTGTATGTATTGAATCCTTGAACAATTGTTAAGTTCTGTTAGCCAAATTAAGGTCAATTTGTATAAACACCTGTATGTATATGTACTCAGGAAGGATGAGTGTTGTATAGGTATTAGATGCAATGTTCTATATGTCCTTTAGGTCTTTTTTGTAATAATATTGTTTACCTATATCTTTATGGAGTTTTGATCTGCTTGATCTATCCACTACTCAAAGAAATACATTAAAATCTCCCATTGTGATTTTGAAAATTTTTTTGTTTCTCTTACAACTCAGTTGAGCTTCTGCTTTCCATATTCTAAAGCTCATTTGTTAGCTGCCTATAAATAAAAACAATTACAACTTCCTAGTGAATTAAATTCTTATTATTATTAAACAACCCTCTTTTACTCTAGTAATGCTTTTTGCCTTATATATACTTTATTGTCTGATATTAATATTATTGTTTTTCAGTTGGTAATTTCCTAGTATATCCTTTTCCATTCCACACTTTCTACATCTTCATGATATGTGTGTACTCATAAGACAATATTAGCTAGATCATTTTCTAACTTAATATGATGATCTTTGTTTTTAATGGTATAATTAAATACATTTACATTTTAATGTTTTTATTAATACACTTTACTATCTTCTTTCATCCTTTGTATTTGCCCCACTCCTTCACATACTTTCTCCTTTTTTACTTTCCTTTGGATTTTTGAAAATTATCTTTTGCTAATTACTTGTTTGAAAATAAATTCATTCTTTTTCTTTTCTTTTAGTGGCTATTGAAAAAATGTATCATAATTAGCATATCAAAATTTATTTTTAAATAATACTATTACCTCTTCCTGAATAGTCTAGGACCTTAAAATTGTTCCTTTCCCATTCCCCCGACTTATATGTTACTGTTTTAGCATATTTTAATTGTCTTAAGAAAACTGAAAATCTCATGATAATTTATTTTCCTAGTCCTCACTCTTGTAATACTTCTGGACCCTGGCAAAGATGAAATTCCTGACTACAGGACATTGTGTGACCATGCAGCCAGAGCTGTCCCTCATGAGCTGGGTTTCATCAGACTCACCAAATCATGTGGTCAGATAGATTTAATAGTGCCCATTGTAACATGTAGATTTTATACCTGTTATTCGACACTAGCAGGTTTAGAGGACATGAGTAAACTGTATGAGCAAATAGCTCAGAAACCCATGCCCGTCACCACTTTTGCACCAATACTTCTCCCTCCAGTCACACCTCTGGTTGCATGAGCATTTTTATGACCCCCTGATAGAAAAGAGAAAAAGCTGAACTAGGTTTATTGATAAGTTGGTTCCATATGTAAATGTAAGCTGAAAATGGAAAGTAGCTGCATTAAAGCTTCACTCAAGAGTAGAAATGAAAGATATTTTCAAGAAAAAACCTTTTTAATGAACAGCATTTTGGGCTAGTTTACCTAGTCACCAACACTGTATAAAAAGAAAGTAGTCTGAGGTAAGAATATATACAGATTCATAGTCAGTGATAAATGATTTGGCTGGTTGGTCAGAAACAGATATAGAGAAAGATTGAAAGAGCAAGATGAGGGAATCTGGGGGAGAAGCTTGCGGATGTACATACAGGAAAGAACAACAAGTGTGAAGAACTTTGCATTGCCCACCAGATAGTCCCTATCACACAAGAGTCAGTAAACAATCTACTAGATAAAATCACCCGACCCATTGACGTCAGCCAGTTATTCATTGTCCCCTCCCACCCCTGCACAGTTGTACAATGGGTTCATAGAAAGAAAAAGAAAAGAAGCTATGAAAGTAGGCTTGGAAGCAATGGATGGACCCAACAGTATGGACTCTTCCTCACCAAGGCTGATCTAATGACCCTCACTATTTAATACCCAACATTCCAGAAAAGGAGACCAAAGCTGAACTCCAAATATAATTGCTTCCTTTCAGGTGACGAGGTCATTACTTAGTGGTGATTCCATTTTGGAAAATGCAGAATTTCATATTGATTGGAATTGACACATGTGTAAGTATGTTTTCTTTTCCTCACCGAGATCACTAAGCAAGGGATTACAGAGCATCTGATCCATGGATACTCCCACATGGCAACAAATCATTAAGGACCCAAGGATACATATTTGCAGCAAATACATACAGTAATGGGCACATGATCAGTGGGTCTACGACATAATGCATGACCCAAACACTGATGGCATGGTACAATCATAAAATGGACTTTTTGAAGACATGATATACCAGCTTAAAGATGATATCTGTAAAGTTAGGATGGCCTCCTTCAGGAAGGAGTGTATACCTAAATGAATGACCATTACATGGCACTGCCTCCAGTAGGTAGAATACAGGGTATGGGAACCAAAGAGTGGAAGTAATAGTAGCCTCATTTATCATCACTGCCAGTGACACATTCAAGGATTTGTGCTTTATGTATCTGCAACATTAACCTTTTAAGTCAAGAGAACTTCAGTGTCAGACAAGTCGCTATTTAAAAGAAATGGTAGACAAAGAAGATATCATCTCTCACAGTTTACAGTGATTGAAAGAAAATTAAAATACTGATAATAATAACAGTACAGGATATTATAAATGCACAGAGAAGAGGCTTCTAAGCCAAATAGATACGTTTTTTCAGTGGTCAAGGATGAGATAGGAATTGAAAGAGAATTAGAAAAAGCAGGAAAGACTGCCAGGGAAAGGTAATGATTGAATTAGATTTTGTAGGAAAGAAAGCAGTTAATTATCCATATGTGTAGGTAAAAGTCATTCAAGCAAAAGGCAGAGAAACTTACTCAAAGACAAGACATACAGATTTCTAATTCCTGTAAGTGAAATGGAGTTGCAGAGGGAAAGGAATGTGCCAGAAGGTCAGGCGACAGAGGCAGACAGATGACAAAGCAGAAGCCTTTAATGCCACAGATGCCTGGAGGCAATAGGAAGTCATCAAACGGTTTTAATCAGGAGAATGAGGTGACTCCATGTGTACTGAGCAAATCGAACTAAGAACTCCCATTCTTGTATACCTTGTCCTCGGCCCACTCAGAAAAACAAAACAAAACAAAACAAAACAAAATCCTTCTTTTGGCAGTAAACTCATATTTTCAAAAGATTTATAGACTTCTGGAGAAATTCCAGTGTAATGCTTCAAGTTCAGAACGCACTGTTCTTTGGAGAGAGAGAGAGAGAGAGAGAAACAATACCACCACCACCACCAACAACAAAAAGCACTTCATTTTTGAGAGTGAATTTTTTTTTTTTTTTACTTTTTTGGTGGGGAAAGAGATAACCTTAGATTTTTGGAAAATCAGGCCCTGACTACAGAGGCAGAAGGTATAATTGCTTCAATAATGATCTGCTTTAGGAACCAGATTTTTCCATTAAGAAAAGAGGACAAGAAACACTACGAGAGAATCCGCCTGAGCTGGAGCACTGGGTTTCAGTTCTGCAAAGATTCACACATGAGTTAATTCAGGGGCAACACTTCGCTGAGAGATTGCTCTAAGGAAATAAACAAACGAACAGACAAATAAATAAGATCTCTAAATGCACTTGCTAATCAGCTCTCAGTTAAAAGTGACTCCGTTTAGGGGGCCGTTAAGGAACGTTAGCCCAAGGAGAGCACTTTCTCAACTCCTTTGGAATTTCAGATCTAAAGCCAAGAATGCATTAAAAACCTGTCCCATTGAATATATCCTCCTGTATGTGTGCCATCCTTCCTTTGGACTTTTATACTGATCATGAATTACTCCTTTCTTGGTGCTCATATAGCCCTTTTTTCATGACCAATCTTTGTGTGTCTTAACTCAGGGTATTATGAACACACTAATCATGGAGACTTTTCCATGGATTGTAAGAAACTTGACATTTTAGTCAGAGGGATTTTGAATGCCAATCCTGCCACTTGCTAGCAGCCAGAAGCAATGGAACCTCAGTGGGTCTCAGTTTGCTCATCTGTGAATTGGAAACAAAAGGCCTCTGACGGAATGTCTTTATTGCGTTCATCTCAAGCCAGACATTAGAATCACTTGGAGAAGTTTTTAAAAAAAGACTTTTGACAGGGTCTCATCTACTGAGATTCTGATTTAATTGACCAGGACATTAGCATTTTTAAAAAACTCCTTTAGCGATTCAAATATATAGCCATATTGGACAAATGCTGCCTTAAACCAAGCCATTTGGTCTATATATCATAGAACAAGCACAAAATAAAACGGATATTGGGCCTCGTGCACTGCTCTTCACACTGACTAATGAACAGATCATAGAGGGAGACCAGAAGCTCTCTCTCATCTGTCTGTGGGTAGCAGTAGAGTACCCCAGCAGCAAGGAGGAGAGGAGGACCTGCACTTCAGACTAGCCAAGCTTCATGAACCGGAGAAGAGAATATGAGAAATAGAGTAAGGAAGGAGCTGATGCCTTTACTACACATGTGCTGGTAAAACACTGGGGCGAGCAGACAAAAGACCCAGAAATGCTATTCCACCTGCCTTTCTGCAAACAATGATCCCTGGCAAGAAGCTTTTTCTCTTGCCTGGAGGCCTGGAAAAGCATCTCATATTAAAAATGGGAAGTAATATGTTGTGACTGTTTGCTAGGAGTTGAGAATTTTGCGAAACACATGCACTGAGTTTGGTCTCCTGCATTTGTCTCTTAAGGGGACTCTGCCAGCTTTCCACGCAATTGAAAGGACTGAAAAGTAAAGCAGGAGACTGTAGAACAGAATTCTTCCTGTCTGCCACACACTGAGATCTCTCAGCCAGTGATTCTCAAACTGTAGTGGGCATCTGCATTACTTGGGAGACGTACAATTTGCCATATACAAAGTCACGCGATAAGCTTAAGTTTTAAAAGGCAGGAATCAAAATATAATGGTAAACCAAAAAATATAAAATATAGCATGCAGAAATGTAAAAATGCCAATTAAATGTAGACTCCCAAGTCTCACCTCAGAATTCCTGATTCAGAAGGTCTGTCGAGGGGCGCTATAGCCTGCGTTTCAGAGAAGTTCGCAGGTGAAGTCTGAAGCTGCTGGTGTGGAGAACACACTGGGAGACCCAGTCTCTAGGGCCCTGGGACAGCGAGCACCCTCTAATGGGTTGTCAAGGGCCAGATATGTTTGCTCCCAAATCTGTTCATGATTGTCTTTCTAAAATTAATTCAATTAAATATTAGGAAACTCATGAAATACAAAAGTAAAAGAGTCTGTTGTTGTTTTCTGAAAGTTAAGTAGAGTATTTTGGAAATACCCCATAAAGAATGTTGCTTACAAAAAAAAAAAATGTTTTCAAGTTAGTTGCCTGTCAGGTGAGAATGCTGGAGAATTGGGAGTGGAGGGTAAGGAAAATTACAGAAATCTTTAACTTCTGTACTCAGGGTGTTTCCAGGTATTCTGTAATTTTTTTTTTCCTCCACTTTAAAGATATTGAAATTGGAAAAGGCCTTGGAAATACATCAAAATACAATTGAGTCAATTTGTATGTATATGCTTTAAATTTTAAAAAAAAAGTTTCTATAAACCTTCTGAAAATATGTGTATATTTTTATTGTCCTCTTTAATTTATATATTTTCTTCATACACATATTTAATTTATAAATCAGTGGACTAACTACTGACACATGTAATACTAAATTTAGATCGTACTAATATTTTGCCCCTGGGAACTGCAGAGATGTCCTTCATTTTAAGGACTAGAAAATAGAAAAATAAATTAACTTGGGAGGTATGAAAATGTTCTGTAGCAAAAAAAGAAAAAGGAGCCTTTTTCTGAGGACTTGGAAGAAAAAATATTCACACACACACACATACACACACACACACACACACACACACACACACACAAGCATGTGGTATATCTCTGTATCTCTGGCTACATCACAAATACTTTTACATAGCATTTTTTAATGTAAATTACTTCTTTTTCTATTCCCCAATATTTAATAAGGTATTTTTTAACATTTCAACATGCTATGATTTTATATTTGTTTAATATGATACAGTTTATCCTTTAAATTATTATTATTACTATTACTATTATTATTATTATTATTATTATTAATGACCCTTGGATACTTCAGAACGCATTGTTTTTCTTGTATTCAAAATTGGATACAAAGTTGTATAACCACACTTCAAGATCCACTCTTCCAGGGCATCTAATAATGCTGCCTAATAATTAGCATTATCTGAATTGTTGATACCTTGTTGTACGGTTAACTTACAATGTTATATTAAAGTCTCTTGTTACAATAGTGTCCTGTTCTCCCTGAAAAACTCCAGGTAATTCTTAAGGCACCAAGTAACACATTTTTTCTTCCCTGAGCCCCTCTACTAGAACTTACTTCTAGTTTAGTACTAATTTATGCTATATTGCAAATATTTATATTGCACATATTTGTTTATAGCTTATGATAAACCAAATCCTATATCTCATTTGGGTGAACTTTTTCCTAATGTTTATTTAGAAGAAGAAAAAATCAAAGATAGTTTTTAAAAATTATGAATAATTAGATTAATGAGAGATGGGGTAAAACTGTACTGGTTATTAAAATATATTATAAAGCCATGATGTAATATTATCACAAGAATAAATATTTCAGTATAACCGAATAAGTTATCCAAATATAGACCCCATTATAGGTAGAAATATTTTCATGAAAAAAAGAGAGGCTTTGAAATTCAAAAGTAAGGAAAGTATTAATCAATGCATGGAATGGTTGCCATTTGGATAAAAATAATTCAGATTGTTTTCTCATAATGTAAATGCTTTACCTCTAGACTCAAACAAACCATTAAAATTTTTTAAAAACTAGAATGGAATCATGGTCAAATATATGGAGTATATTTCATGAATTCATATAGAGAAATGGACAATAAATGTTAAACCATTTAAATTTTTTGATGGAACATTTTTTATATGTTTAAAGTAAAAAAAAAAAAGAAAAGAAAAAAGCAAATAAGAATAAAATAACCTGGGAAAAACAGTTTCTGAAAATTTGACAGAAACAAGTGATTGTTGATAAAGACTTATGAAAATGAATATTAAAAAATAGGTGCCTTAAAATCAATGGGGAGAAATAAACTTATAACAAAAGAGAAAACAAAGTTAGCTCACAAACATCGAAATATATTAATCTTACCAGTAATCCAAAAGGCAAATTAAGATGAGATATAATTTGCAACTAATAAACTAAAAACACTTTAATAGTGCATAAAATCATTCAGTGTCTAGTGAAACAGGCACTTCCTTCAATTCCTGTTTGAACTCTGGGAAATAAATTTCAATTATGCATAAAAATATTCATTCATAGTTCTTTACATTTTGGGAAAATAAACCTAAATAATTTAGTAATAAATGTGGACTTATAAAGAGAAAATCCTAGCTGTACACCCAATATTCCTGTTCTCTCTCCATAGGGTAGAGTGTTACTGAGAAGTGACTTCCCAGCCCATTTCTCATTGAGATGGTGCCATACGGCTAAATCCCAGCTAATGGAATGGAGGCAGAATTAATCTAAACTACTCCCAGTGATGGATAGACTTTGGACATTCAAAGCTTAGATTTCCATCACTGGTCATAAACTTAAACAAGTTATCCAACACTTTGTACCTCAGATTTCTCATCTGTAAAATGAGCTTTATACTAGTGCCAACCTCACAGTGTTAAGAATTAAAAACAAATTAATTAAAAAAATGAGATAGAACATAAATGCATATTAAATCCTAGGTCGGTGTCAAGAAATCAGTAGTTGAGAGAAGTATAAGCATTGTCAGATCCACCAAGAATGCCAACATAGGGTTTTATCCCAGAGCACATGTTGTCTTTCCTTGGTCCACACAGTGGGCCATGGGTTCCAAACCCCGGGGAGACTCAGCCTTCCCAGGTTATGCTCTCTCTGCTCCTGAGAAGTCAGGACAGCCGTGCTGAGATCATTAGACAGTGTTTACAATGGTGTGGCACCTGTGCTATGATCCTGTAAACACTTTCAAGGCCATCTGGTCACCATGGACCCGGGAAGACCATCACCCTGACCCCTCCAGAGAATGATTTGAAAAACAAAAAGTCATCTGGTCTCAGCTTTCCAGGGAGTTTCTGTGTGTAAGGTCCCTGAATGTGAGATGTTATTTACATAAACAAAGGCCTGTGGCATGAAACAGAGACAGGAATATAGCCAAAATAAAACCTCAAGAAAACACCTCTATTTTCCAGAACATATATTTGCCATAAAGTAACCAGTATCTTTTAAAAAATTATTTAACAACCACTTATCCAGCACTTAGTATACCAGGTCTAACAATTAAGTTCGCAAATTTGTTGTGACGATGTTGCTAAACTTTTTTGATATTAGACGGATTATTCATTATGAATTTCTACCAACTGGACAAAAAGTTAACCAAGTTTACTATTTAGAAGTGCTGAAAAGGCTGCGTGAAGAAGTTAGATGACCCGAACTTTTCGCCAACAATTCCTGGCTCTTGCATCACAACAATGCACCAGCTCACATGGCACTGTCTGAGAGAGAGTTTTTAACCAGTAAACAAGTAACTGTATTGGAACACCCTCTCTATTTACCTGATCTGGCCCCCAATGACTTGTTTCTTTACCTGAAAATAAAGGAAATATTGAAAGGAAGACATTTTGATGACATTCAGGACATTCAGGGTAATACGACAACAGCTCTGATGGCCATTCCAGAAAAAGAGTTCCAAAATTGCTTTGAAGGGTGGACTAGGCACTGGTGTCAGTGCATAGCTTCCCAAGGGGAGTACTTCAAAGGTGACCATAGTGATATTCAGCAATGGGGTATGTAGCACTTTTTCTAGGATGAGTTCACAAACTTAATTAACAGACTTCTTATACAGAAGGCATTGCTCTAAGAATGCTACACATACTAACCCCTTAGTCTTCATAACAAACCAGTGAGGGATATCCTCTTATTACCCACATTTCACTGATGAGCTTAGGTACCCTGTCAAAGGTCACTCAGGTGATAGTGCAAAAACCATAATTCAAGCCCAGACAATATGACTCCCTAGTCAGTTCTCTGAGCTCCTTCCTGCCTGTCTTACCATGCCAACAGAGAGATGCTGATTAATGCTGTTTTAATACTGCGTTATATTAGTGTAGCAGAATTTTAAATTTACATAAAGCAGTCACAGTGATTAGCCACAGATTTTCACCATAGTCCCAGGAAGCAGATACCACTGTTATTAATTCTCATTGTACATAAGAAGAAATTGAGGCTCAGGGAATCAAAGTAACATTCAGAGGAACACATATCTGAAATTCAGAATCTGGATATTTGACTACTGATCCATTATTCTTTTCTTCACTATACACTAGTTTTCTCAATTCTCTGTTTTCCCTTAGGGAGAATTTAAAAATCAGTTGTTTTTTTTCGCTTTTTTTTTTTTTTTCTTTCCATTCCCTACAATGTTGGCAGAGTGATTAAATCAAAGAGATGGACTTTATTATTTTTAAACCCAGAACGTTAAGCAATTCTCAAAATTACTAGGAATGTTTGATTTCAATCTTTTCAGGCAATCCAGTTACTTATTAAGAGGCAGGAGGGCTTCTGAAGCTTGACACATTGTCCAGGATGACTGGGTAGAACATGGCGGTCCCTGCTCCCCCTTCATCTTCAGCCAGCACGTTGGATTGCTCCTTTGCCAGCTAGTGAGGCAGGAATGCTGGGAAGTATAAAGACAGGAACTCAAAATTTGGTAGAGGAAACTCTGGGCTGCACAAGAGGGACCCTGGGTTGAAGTCCCATACGAAACAGGATGTACTGGGGCAGCCTCAGCACATCACTTCCCACGTTAGACCTCAGTTCTCCCATCTGTTGAGAATGGGTTGTATACTAAGTAATTGTCGAAACCCCTCCTAACTTCCCAAATTCTTTAGTGGTCTGAGTTCTTGCTCTGTCTTTTCATGTGATTTGGGGCACGCTGGGATTCAGTTGTCTCATCTGTAATCTAAGAGTAATGATGTTTATCCTGATTATCTTTCTAGATTGAGGAATGCATCAAAGGGGATTCTAAATACCTACAAATGTCTTTAAATGCAAAACATGTTTTAGAACAGACAAATACTACCATTAACTAAGTAGGAAAAAAATCAACAACAAACTAATATTTCAGCAAGTAAAAGCATTGCTACTGATCTTCATAAATGCTTGGACATCTGGTGAAATACTATCCTCAGCTGTTTAAGCGCCATCTTCTTGGGTCAAATTTCTCTCCTCTCTCCAGTCCATCTGCTCACAGCTTGTCATGATAAACACTTCTGAGTTACAAAGCAAAGAGTACACAGCAACAAGAGAGGGACAGTGTCTTGGATGTTAACTAGACAATATTATTAGAGCGAAAACAGCAGCCAGTCATCTACTTTTTATTCCCTCAACCCCACCCCACATTGCCTACCTACCTCTGCCCCATCTGTCTTTGCCTCATGTGTTGCAGCCACATATCAGACTGGAGAATAGCTAAACGTTATGAAATCAAAGCCATCTGTGAGCGAAGGAAAAGAAGAGACAGATTGAATGGGTAAGAATAATGCCAGGTAGAAACTCTAGGTGTCACTTGCCCTTGGTTCAATGAAATAGAATGTGATATGTGATTGATACTCCCTAGAATAGACTTACCTCAATGTGGTGTCCTGGGGATCAGGGCACTTGCCTTATCTAGGCACCATAGTGATTTGTTCTGAAACTTGGGTAAAAATTGCTGAATAGCCAGCCTGTTTCCTCATTTGTAAAATCAGGTGGTATTTGTTGGTGGCAATAAACAACTACTTCACTGTTGTCATACGCTTACATAAAAGAATTTCTGACAGAGCTCTGCAGTGAGTAGTAAACACTTTTTTATCGACTCTGAATTAGTGTACTGGAACAAGCACCGTACTAAGAAGTTCCCACATGTCCAACTGAGGACTCTGACCTTTCAACTCGTTAGGAACGATCGGAAGTTTCAGAGCAAGGGAATGCAATCATCGGAATGCATTCATATTCCTGGCTCTGTTTTTTCTTATAGAAAATGAGGGAATTATTTATTAAACATTCTGTAAATTTTCTCCTTGCTCTGATGTTCTGAAAGTCCATGCTGCTGCCTTGAATGATTCCTTTTAAAACCAAAGAAATTGTGTCATTCCATATGCATTCTGTGTGAATACACACGTCCCCAAAAGCACACTTCTCCAATGTTGAAGTCAATCACATCAAAATGACCTCAGTAACAGCTTTTGGTGCAAGTGTACAACGCTAATAGTGGTTATTTCATAGTGGAGCCATTTGGGATGATAGATATATTTTTAAAATTATCCTGACTATAGTCCCTTACTCATCTCTCATGAACATGCAATCCTTATGTACTAATGATAGGAGAGAGAGAGTATGTTGTCCAAGCCAGGAGGAAAAGGAGGAGTGATGCTAGCAAAAGTCAGAGCATGAGCTGGAAATTGACAGAGCACTTATTGTGTTAAGAACAAAAATGTAATTTTTCCTGTGAACACATTCTTTATCAATAAGGTCATCTGTCTCTTCCCATTGGAAGAAAAGAAACAGTATATTGTTTCTCTTGATTTGCTTAAGCATCAGATCTCCTCATTCATTCATCTGACTGAATTAATATTATAGTGTACCCACCATGTGCTAAGTGTTGTGCTTTGAGATTTGGATATGGAAATGAATAAGAGGGCTTCTGCTTTCAAGGTTATGATGTAATTAATAGACATTGTCACACACTCTTGGTGGGAGAATGAATTAGCACAATCATTTTGGAAAAGCAGTTTGCTTAGTTATTACATTTAAAGATGTAATAACTGCATTTTTTTTTTTTTTAGGAACCAGCATTTCCACGCCTAGACGAAGCCCTTAAACATATGTAAGTTTTGCATGTGTACAACTAGCACTTACATACAAGCATGTTCATAGTAGCATTGTTTGT
Source organism: Rhinolophus sinicus (assembly GCF_036562045.2). Lineage (NCBI taxonomy): Eukaryota > Metazoa > Chordata > Mammalia > Chiroptera > Rhinolophidae > Rhinolophus > Rhinolophus sinicus. The sequence continues at coordinate 52,237,690 of NC_133751.1, read as the reverse complement.
AATGGAAACAAATAAAACTGAAACAATCAAAATACACGCATGAATAAACTATAGCTGCGTGAATCAATATTAATGAAATTCAAAAACATAATGTGGAATAGGAAGTGAGTCACAGAAGGCCACATGTAACATGGTTTCATTTATAAAAAGATCAAAAGAGTCAAAACTAAACATTATGTGATTAGGGAGACATATATCTGAGGTAATCTATAAGATAAACCAGAGAATAAAGAATTTAATTAAAATTCAGGATAGTGGTTACCTCTAAGAGTAGGAAAACAGATTATTTAATAGATGAAGAACACTGGGGGAATTTCAAAGGTATTGAGAATAAAATGGATTAATGAGTAACGGTTATATGATTATTATTCTTTAAGCTATATAATGTGTATAGTCTTTGTATGTATATTAGCATTTTGATTAAAAAAATAAAATGCACAAAGATGGGACAAAATACACCCTTCCCTGCAAAAAAAAAAAAAAAAAGTCTATTTTGTCTTCAAAGCCCAAATTAAGTATTTCTTGCTACATGGAGTCTCTCCTGACTTCACTGGCATTTTCCCTCCTTCTATTGATTGCTCTTCATATTTTTTTTTATTATACTTGTCTTCTCATAGCTTTAAAATTCTACTTTATGTGAACATAGTTTAGGTAAAGATCTTATCTCCTAGAGATTACAAACATCTTCTAGGATCTATGTCTCATTATCTTTGCTTCACCCACAGCAATTGTCTTGGGAATTAATGGTGGTATAGTTTACAGATATAGGGATTTGCCCTCAAGAGTTTTGACTTTAAATGCTGGCTTTATGACGTAAAACTTTTGAAATATTGCACATCAGTTCCCACTTGTATGAAATGCTGATAACCTCCACCTATCAGCATCATAAATTCAGGATTTTTCTGAGATTCTATTGAGATAATATTTGCTCTACTGCATTCTGAAGCATTAGATAAATGTTTATTTGGGACCTTTGGACATAGAAAGTTTTCAACAAATATTTGTTAAATGATTTTGTTATTGTCATATTTTATTTTCAGACTCCTAATCACTATACAAGGAATAAACATGCCTTACAAAGGGTGAAATGACTTGCTCAAGGAAAGGAAGGCACTCAGTCATCCGAAAGACCCACCCAGGAATCCTGACTTCACTAAGAGGAGTGAGTGGGAATTTTTCCACATTGAACCTTCTGAGCTAGAAGAGGCTGCTGACAAAATTGCTTCCAAGTCCTTTATGAGAGGGAGCTGTCAAAGGCCACCACACTTTGGTTTTAGGTATCAGTGTAGAGTACACTTTATAACATAAAGAAGAATAGCTATGAAGCTAAAGGATGACAAATATTGATAGCAATTAAAATAACAGAAAGCGCTTTTATCTTGAAATAAAATCATTAGTTGTCAACACTTTCCTTAAAATATAAAATTGGACTTTTTTAGACTCATTGTTCTAGACAGCATTAGAAAAATTTGAAAATTGCCTAGCAGGTTGTTGAAATATTTTAAAATATGTTCTAAAAGTGTTTATTATTGTTTTCTGTTGTTGTTATTAAAAACAAAGTTGTAAAGAGAATAAATGAGGATAATTTGAACTTTATATTGGATCTACGTATATTAAAATGTCTACTTTGATCAGCATTTTCTTATTTCTAAAAAGCTTTAGGACATAATTGTTTTATTTAAACATCTGTGAAGGGAATATTATAAATCTCATTTCACACAGCACAGATCTGAGGGGTAGAGAGTAAGTGACAGAGCCAGTTTCAAAACCCAAGTTTACCTACTCTAGATCACAGGCATTTTTCACACCACTCCATGTGCCAGCCATTTACCCTCCACATTTACCCTGGGTCTATCCCCTGTTGTCTTTGACATGCAGCTATCCCTCAAATGTAAAAGCTATGCCTAGTATATAGCAGGCATAGAATACGTAATTATTTAATAAACAAACTGATTGTTCACTCAACATCTTCCAGGACCCTCTATACCCACAGCGTTGTGCTGGGTGCTAAGGCAGAATCACAGACTCTCCCTCCCTCTCAGATATAGCCCCATTGTCATCTTTTGTGTGCATCTACTACAAGCAACAAACTTCTCAGAGAGTTAAAATGTCAAACGTAAGATGTATGTTTTAGTATTCACCTAGAAGGTGGGCTCTCTGATGTATTCCATTCTGCAGAGGCAAGCCTACCAATTTAGCAGATATAAACTGGAAAATATAAACGACATTAATGTCTTTTTTGAAATGTGACTATCTCTAAATGTAAATGGAAACATCTGACACTTTATGTCCTCAAAGTATATACCACCATAGCTGGCACATAATAAGTGCTTCATAAATATTTGTTAAAGTAGTTGAAGTCTTGACAATTCTGATAAAATGGTTAAGGCCAAGAAATAAAACCAAGGCAATAGAATTATGTGTGTGGGTGCGTGTGCATGTGTATCTGTGTGTGAAGTAAACTTTACTTTGAAGTCATTTTAGATTTAAAGAGAAATTGAAAAAATAGTGTAGAGTTGCCATTTAACTCTCACCCAGTTTCTCCTAAAGTTGATATCTTACATATCAGTCAAAACTAAGAAACTAACACTAATACACATCAACTACATTTCAGACTTTATTTGGATTTCATTAGTTTCTACACTAATATCCTTGTTCTATTCCAGACCCAATCCAGGATACCAAATTGCATTAGGAATTTCTTATTTAAAGGGATTATTTTTATAATGTGGAAGTGTTTTCCATTTTATGAAACCTGTTGATGCACTGAGGAATGTTTATCAACCGCAAATAGCAGACCCACACACAGAAAATTCTGTCAGGATAGAGAAAGAAAACAGTGGACTGTTCTCAACTGTAACTGACAAAGCTTGAAGGAAAAACACTTATCAGTTATTTCTCAATAAGGCTGGAGGAAAAAAGAAAAGCACTTGAATTATATATTTGGAACCACATTTTTATGCTCATTCTCAGTAAACGTGTATATAATACTAAACGTACGTCAATGTGTATTTATTTATTAAATAAAAATTCCCTTAAATAGTCATTTTTAAATATAAAGTTACACAAATATAGAAGAGCAACTTCTCCGCTCCTCACCCTGCAAAGGATCCTGAAAGCCTTTTGTAGTTTAAGTCAACTTCCTGTTCAAAAGTCACCAGAACACATGTATTTCTTTCTCTAGAGAGTCTGTTGAAATTACAGTATAGAAATTTAAAAAAAACAACAACAAAAAAAACCAAACTCATAACAGCAAGAAGAATGCAGAGGTATGGGAGATTTTGACAAATTTCTGGAATATTGAGTCATATAGATGGATGGATCAAAGCAGACAAAGCCTCCGACCTCATGAGAGACAGTTTTTTTGGAAGAAGCTAGAAGGTTTAAGGTCAGAAGATTCAGAGATTAGATATCTCTTATCAACTACTTTGAGTATGAATTTCATTTTCTTTATGGAGCAATTCCTGGAAAGAAAATGAATACCTAGACTGGCTAAGGCCTCCAATATGGGTGCTAGTTAACCCAAAGTAAGGTCCTATTTTTCTTGCATTTGGAAATTTTTAGCTAAAAGGCTCACTTCTGGTCCTTAACCTGAATGTGAAGATTAACAACTTACAAACTTTGCCAAGTGCATTGAATGTCCTGTCAGAGAGAAGCCTGGCAGGAAAAGAGCCCAAATTCACAAAAGCAGGAGAACTCCACACAACTGAATAACCAATTGAATCCTAATTGAATGCTTCATAGTCATCTATGAATTAAACAAAATGGCACAAAATCTGTTGGAAATAAAAGACTAAGACAAATAAAGAACAAGTGACCAAAAAGACACAAAAATGACACAGGAAATAGGCATAATTTTTATCTTGTTGGAGAGATTTGAGAAGATATTTCAGGTATGAAATAAGAATGAAGGCCAAAAATAAATTAGCAATCAAAGAATTAAAAAGACCTATTGGAAATTAAAAATAAACTCATGGGAATTGAAGTTTAATAAAAGTACTTGAAGAATAGTTTGAGGAAAAAAATCTCAAGATGCAGAGGTAAAGAAATAGAGATAGAAAATGTGAAAGAAAATATAAATGACAGCAAAACAATCAGGAAACATGATATACACCAAAGAAATTACAAAAAGTAATACTGGGAACAAAATATCAAATAAATCATATAATTATAACTTCAAAGTTGTGAGGGAAATTTATTTTAACATTAACATAGAATTCTATATCTTTAGAAATTGTTAGTCTAGTATTACTACAAAATAGAGATAGATTTCTTCCAATATTTAATTTGTCATGAAGTATTTTAAATACACCAAAATATGAAAAATAATTAACAGAAATGCATATAAATACCAACCAGATTTATATGTTGTTCAGATTTTCTCATATTGACTTCAGAATAAAAAAATAAGAAACATATTTTTGGAAACAAGCTGACAAATGCTTGGAGACAAATGCTGACATAGATGTGGAGTAAAGGAAACCCTTTTGCCCTGTTAATGGGAATGCAAATTGATACAGCCATTATGAAAAACAGTAGGGAGGATTCTCAAAAATTAAAAAAATGGAACTACCATATGATTCAGCAATTATATTTCTGGGATCTGCAACCGCATATTCATAACACCTTTATTCACTATAGCTAAGCATGGAAACAACCTAATTGCCCATCAGTGGATGGCCGGTTAAAGAAGATGTGAAAATATATATATATATTTGGGGGTGCGAAAAAATGTGCACACGTGACTTGTATTCATCTTTTGTTATCAGTATATATTGAGTATTACAATTTTAATACAGTTTTTCCTTTCTTAAAATGTGTATACATTTCTTTTTTGGTACCCTCTGTGTATATATATATATATATATATATATATATATATATATGCACTATGGAATATTATTCAGCCATAAAAATGAGGAAATCCTATCATTTGAGACAACATGAATGGACATTGCAGGCATTATGCTAAGTAAAGTAAGTTAGAGAAAGGCAAATACTGTATGATCTCACTTATATGTGAAATCCTAAAAAAACAAAACAACAACAAAAATCTCATACAAAAAGATCAGAGGTGGGGGAAGGGGAGAGTGAATTGGAAGAAAGTAGTCAAAATTTACAAACTTCCAGTTATAAGATATTAATAAATAAGTACTAAGGATGTAATGTACAACATGGTGACTATAGCTAACATTGCTATATGACATATTGGAAATCTGGTAAGAGAGTAGAGCCTAAGAGTTCTCTTCACAAAAAGAAAATATATTGTTCTTAATTTTTTTTCTTTTCTTTTTATTGTATCTATATGAAAAGATGTATATTAGCTAAACCTATTGTGGTAATTATTTTACAATATATATAAATGAAATCATCATACTGTATGCCTTAAACTTATATAGTGATGTATGTCAATTATTTTTCAATAAAACTGGAAAAACAACATATTTTTGAGATAGAAAGTACAACCAGTCTTTATAATACATGTTTTTGAAAACATAAAAATATTGAGAAATAAAAAGTTCAAGATACAAATTTATTCTATATCTTCCTAAAATTCTATTCCCGTTTTCTTTCCCCAAAGATCATATCTGTCCTGTTGTTAACTTAATAGATAGATAGATAGATAGATAGATAGATAGATAGATAGATAGATAGATATCCCAGCACATGCTTACATACATAAGCATTCACAAATAGTACCTTGTAGTAATTATTTTTAAAAATTTTAAATAGTACTACATTGTATGTATCCAATTATATATTTTTACCTTCAACATTATTTCCCTGATAGTTGTCTATTTTGATACATAAAACTTATGTTCATTTATTTTCATTGCTACCTAGAATTTTACTGTGTTTGTATAGCCATTCCCCTATTAATGGGTGTTAAAATTATCCCAACTTTAATCTTACAAATTCTATAATGATCATTCTTGAACATATTTCTTCATGTAGACATGTGAGAATTTCTACAGGGAATATTTCTAGAAATGGATTTCTCAGTCATAGAATATGGCATTTTCAGCATTGTCAAAGTGTGCTTTGAAGTGATTTCCCCAATTTACTCTCCCACTAGCAGTATAAGAACTTCCTTTTACCACATCCTCATCAATTTTTTATAGTTTCCAAGTCTTTTAAATTGTTAGTCTGATGCTAATGATTTTAATTAATTTTATTTTTCTGATTGCTAGGGGGTTTCATATATTTATCAGCCTCTCTAATTTCTCTTTCTTCAAGATTCCTATATTTATTATAACATCTATTTATATTTCTATTGGGTTATTTGACATTTCCTCATTAATTTTAGGAGTTCTTTATAAACTCTATATACATGTATTATCATTTGTTTTCATTTATTTGAATTGCAAGAATCTTCCTTCAGTCTTTTACTTATTCTTAAATTTACTATCTTTTCATGAAGAGGGTATTACACTAAGTGAAATAAGTCAGACAGAGAAAGACAAATATCATATGTGTGAAATAAGTGAAAATAAGTCAGACAGAGAAAGACAAATCCAAAAAACTAAGAACAACGAAAAACAAACTCATGGCTTTGGAGAACAGGGTGGTTTTTGCCAGTGGGGAGAGGCGTTGGGGGGATGGGCAAAATGGGTAAAGCGTATCCGGAGGTACAGACTTCCAGTTATGAAGTGAATAGGTCATGGAAATGTGGTATGCAGCATGGTGACTATAGTCAATAGTATTGTAGTCCATATTTGAAGATTGCTGGGAGAGTAGATCTTGAAAGTTCTCATCACAAGAAAAAAATATTTTTCTAATTTTTTTATAATGACGGATGGTGACTAGACTTATGTGGTGATCATTTCATAGTATATACATGGTTCAAATCATTATGTTGTACACCTGAAACTAAAATACTGTATGTCAATTATATCTCAATATTTGAAAAAGGAAGTTTTAAAGTTTTATGTAGTCAAAATTATCAATATTATTCTTTGATGGTTTGTGTTTTTGGGGGGTTCATGAAATCCTTCCTAATTCCAATATTACTAATTTGTTCTATGGGTGTTTTTTCTAATTTTTTAAAGTTCTGAGATTCATTTTGGAATTTTTATAACAAACATACTTATTTATTACTTCTATAATTAATACCACTTTTAAAGGGACAAAAAAGTAAAAATCATCCATAATTTTGCCCTCAGAAACCAAGTTCTGTTAACCTTTATTCTATTTACTGTCAGTTTCATTTCTGTTTATAAGTCCTTTTATTGTATAAGTGAGATGACATATTACCTATATTTTATACACTTTTTTATTTAATGGCACTTAATATTTTTTTAAATCTATAGTAATTCACAAAAATAGGGGTTGAGGCTGGACAATCCAGAGATGCAAAGTTTGGAGAGGGTGCATGAAAATGTTCCTTTATAGTATGAATTTGGGATACATGCAATCCAAAACAAGTACACCAATTAGCAATTTTATTTTTACATGGTCTCTATGTGTTCTCTCATTGTAGAAACTCACATAATCTTCCTAGAAATTGTTATTCATACCTCTGCCTCCACTAAACCATATGCCTCTTTAAATCAGGGACAGATCTCATTAATCTTTGTATCACTAATTGGACCCAACAACAAGTAGGTGCTCAAGAAGTGTAGAAAAAAGGTGGTGAAGTGAACTCTGAGTTAGGAGTGAGGAGACCTATGTTCTAGTTCACTAAGAACCTACCAAAGTGGTGTCTTTGGACAAAATTTTTCTAAGATTCAGTCTCTTACTCTGAAAATTGAGGGAAGGAAACTAGATGACCTATAAGTTTCCTACCTCCTCCGACATTCCAGACTCTCTGATTCTTTAAAAAAATGTATTTATGGGGTCCATAAATGTCTGTTAAAATATTTCTATTTCATGATCCTATTAAGTAGCACAGTCTTTCAACAACCTATGACATCTAATACTAACAGGTATTTACTTAAATACAGACGGGAATTGCGTTCCCTTAAGACTGCCAAGTTTTCAGTCGAGATGTCCATGCTGGTTTGGAAGGATGAGCTGTTTTCTGGTAAGTAGCCATCAGAATACCAAAGAGTGAGCTTAACATAAGATACCCATTGGTGCTCCATTACCAGATTCTGGCAGGATATGGAACCATGTCATTTCCTGGCTACTTTGCCTTTCCATCTGCCTCATGAACTCCAGCCTACAAAAGGGACTTTGTGATTACATCTCCCTCTAGTGACTGAAACCTTTGCATAATGCAAAGTCTCCTGTGGCACATGAGAAAGAATATTTGGCTAAAAAGATATAAATAAAAAAGATAATATGTTAGTTTTTTGGTAATTCAAGAAATAGTCACTCACTGTTGCTCTATGAAAAGTTCATCATGTATTCCACGTTGCAACGAGGAATTTTTCTGAGTGTCTAAGAACCAAATACTCAGGAATCTGCCCCATTAATGTAATGTCCCAGACCAACCATCAACCAAAGTCTCATATAAATGTATGACAGGATAATGTCCAGTGTAAATATACAAGAAAAAAATTCTCCTTCTATTTATTCTGACACAGGTTCTGGTTGAAACCGCTTTGAGTATTTTTTGTTTAATACTAAGGAAATAAAAATATCAGTAATACAAATTTCCAACCAAATAACATACATTTGTAAGAGAAATTAAGAATAATAGTTTGCCAAGTTTAACTCCAAATAAATAATTTGAGCAGCAAGATAACCCAGAGAGAAGGCAATTCATCTTTTAGGATGATGAGTTCCCTCAACAACCCTTATAGAAATGGCATCATTTGTATTTGTACCATCCATTCTGCAATACTCCAATGTTATTCAAGGAAAAATATTAGGCAAACAAATAGCTATTTAGTTTTCTCCTTATTTTGTTTGTGATAAGTACAGCTGTGATTGTCCAGTACTTATCACAAATAAATAAATAGGAAATTTCCTCTACATTGGCACAGAACTTGCCTCAGTTCTTGTAAGTAAGCGGCCAAGCCAATGATACATCACCTCCAGATTCTAACCTCAGGACGTCTCACCTTTCACATCAAATTCCCTAATCCCTCCATTCATTACAACTTCAGGTCAAGGGATTAGAATGTCCTGGACCTTAAAGAAAGTATTTGCCATCACAAACAGGTTCATTTCAGGAGCTTACTTTTCATTAAAACTGTTATATCTGAAATGGAAGCTAGAAACTGGGCTCTGGGGCAGAAGGGATTTTCACCAGCTCTCTGGAAGTTCCTCTGGTTTCTAAGTTCCCTTTCTCAGTTCATTTTACGAAGCTCATAACACAGCTGGCCCTGTCATTTTAAATCACCATAGTCAGTTTTCTTTTTCGTTTTTTTTCATTTTTTTTATTTCATCACTGACCTTGCAGATAGACAACTGAAGAAGTCAAGTCTGTGATTTCTATATAGTTCCAGCCATTGACTCGGCCCAGATGTAGATCCTAATCTGTTAAACTTCCTAATTTTACAGCACAGAAAACAAAGGCCTAGACTGGGTAAAAGAGTTCCAAAAATCACACAGAAAGGGCAGGACTAGAAACCAGATCTCAAGATTCCAAGGACAGTGTCTTTTGCATGGGATATCCATGCTATATTGTTTATATTTTTTTCTAAAGAGACCAGAGATCACATAAGTAAATAAATGCTACTATTCAACACATACTTAGGAATCCTCTTTGGGCATTATACCTAGTCTATAGCACATCATTCCTTATTTCCTTACCTACCAGACTGTTAGATCATTTAAGGGCCTAGTCTGTTTAATTTTGCCCATAGCTCCAGCACTTAACATAATACTTGGCATATGGTAGGTCATCAAAACTATTTTGTGAATAAAATTAGCTAATGCCTACCTTTTGATGGAAGATTTAACTACTAGAAATATGGAATATTATCAGGAAAATACCAAGTTTATAAAGTCACTAGTTGAGTTGGATAGTCTACATCATATGATTCAGAGTCCCTGACTGCCCCTCACAGGCCCAGAGTAATTTGGGAACAAAGACAATGACTTATTCACCTCAAAATTTCCTAGCACCATTCCCAGTTCTTACAAAGAAAGATAACTCCCATGGATATTCAATAAATGTTTGATGATTAATGGAGCAGAAGGTAGAAATTTGGATGAAGGCAGAGAGCATTTGCTTACAAGTTAATGAAGTAGAAAGTAATGGTAATATTTCTTCATTGGAAAATAAAAGTTAACATGGGTTATTGTCAAAGTTCTAACCCTCAGCTATCCCCTTTTAGCAGTTGACCTTGAATGAAAAGGTATTATATGGACACTAAACTGTACCAGGTACTGGCATCCAAATCTCTTTAGCTGCTACCATTGTGATCCCAGAATGTTACTAAAGACACAGAGATTTCTCTTTTGCAAAGATATCATTTTACTCTTTCCAGAATGCAGTATGTACTCATCACCAGCAGGACTTATACATTAAATAAGGGGTCCTTGTGACTGTAGTTAAGTTCTCTGATACTCGTTGGTGCTGGTTGTGCTTGGTGTTTGGAATTACATATATTTATGTTTACTTTGGATGTCAAGCTATTAACAAATGCCATCTTGGAATAATGAACCATGGGGTATTTTCTGAAAACAACAACACACACACACACACTTAAGTAATCATAGGCTGTTTAATTAATGTGGTTAGACAAAATCATGACACCTAGCTACCCAGAGATGTCCCTTTTAAAATCCATGGTTGAATGATGAAACTCAGGCCCATATTTCCATCTGATCCCATATTCTTTTAGAAACAAGAGTTAATAACTTTGCTTTTTACCATACAATGTCCTGGTTAAAGGTAGAGTGAATTAGTCCTGGGGGTAAATAAACTTCAGGGCTTTCATATGCCATCAAGCTTAATTAAAAGACTGAAAAAGAATTTCAACTTTCGTATAACTACCAGGGTAGTCAACAGTGTGTTGGGTGTTTTCTCACCACCCAAAATATTTTTTATTTGTGGAGGAATATACTTGTAATATTATGTTTTATTCCTTAAGGGGGATCTCCCTTATTTGAGATTCCTAAGATCCTCTAGTTTAACATGCAGCACTTATTTTTTATAAGGTATGTTTTACCACTGAACTGTTTTGTGGCGGAGACAAAGAGATGGTTGCATTCAGTCCTACCCACATGCAAATATGAGTGGTTTGGGGAGAGAAAGTACTTTGTCTTCCACACCGTTTTTTCCCCTCTAGTTGTCCTGACCTAACTCTCTAACTAGAGTGCTTATAAATATTCTAGCATGTTTATATGAGTGTCTGTACCTGGGGCAAGTCAGATGCGGACTGAGCAAAGTGTCAGGAGAAGATAACACTTCTGTTGGAGAGTCAGAGAAGCAATTTGCTAGCTGCTGTCTTGTCAGCTAGATGCCAAGCAGAAAGATAGGTAACAAAACTCCTCAACCCAGGCAATGTATATTCCTCCTGCTAAAGAAGATTTAGTGAGTAGCTGTGGCTCTGATTCTACTCCCATGTGGTTCCTAAGCCCCATCAAAGGCCCTATCTTGACTGAGTGTGTGCACTGGTGAGAGTTGGACATCTACTTCTGTTGATGCTACTACTCTCTATGCCACTCAAGATCAAATTCTGTATTTCTGAGACCTATTGAGCTCCCTGCTTACCACATAGACACAGTTTCTCTTTTTCTCCACCACCTAAGGGATCATACAAGTCTCCAGAACAGGAAGTATTTCTCTTTGTTCTCCTATCCTTTGTTCTCTCTAATCCAATTTTAAGCATGTGAATCTTACCCAGCTCCCTTGAAATTAAGATTTTTAAAACTCAAAAGCCAAGGGCTAACTCTGTTTTTTTTTTTTTTTTTTCTCCTGCTATGTCATCTCTTCTTTAAGGCAATGAAAAGAATGTCTACCTGGATGAATGCATAGGTCAAAGAGAAAATATTAGAAGTAAAAGTCACATTGTAATGCTTCAAAAATATTATCTCACAATAACTTGTATATGCATGGAGAGAGAAAAAATGATATGAACTCAGAGAATCGAAGTCATAGTTCATTATATTAAGATTATAGAGACAATTAGAGATCACTTGGTTTAATTCTTCCATTTATAGTGGGGGCAAAGGAAGTGACTTGTTCAATGTGACAGTATAAGTAATTGGGAAAAAATGGGGTTTTTAACCCACATTGTTACCACTTTAGTTTATAAAAAAAATACATACTTTAATGTTAGTCAAATTCATATTTTAATTCATATCTGAAAGGGCTTTTTATTAGAATATGAAATTAATTAATTCTGTAATTTACTAACATGAGATCTTGACAAATATTAAACATCTCTAAGGGTTGTCTGTGAGGATAATATTATACTTTGTAAACTTGTGATAATCAAACTATGTGAAGTATCTAAATTCTTGGCACATGCTCGATAATAATTCATAACTATGGTATGTAGTATAATGCTATATGGTAACATATTTATAGTTGTAGGTTATCATATGAATTTGTAAATCAAATATGCTAGTACGATGTTTAAATAACATGTAATAATATGCTATTTTGAAGGCTGAGATATCCCTTAACAGGCAAAGATAAACCAAAGTACTTTTGAACTTTTATTATTCATTTCCAAAAAGTATGCCTTAAATTAGAAGCATTGAAACATTTATAAATAGGATTCTTCGATATTTCGTTAAGAACAGTACACCCAATCATAATACTTGTCAGTTGAAAAGAGGATAATAGGAAAAATAGATTAAATGTCTAGTATCTTTTCTTTTTTTTTTTTTTGCTTCCACACAAGAAAACTGAGCCCTACAGAGGGAAATTACTTTCCCAAGGAGATAGAGCCAGGTTTACAATCCCAAAACACAGGTATCTAATCAGGGTCACATACTCCCTGTCCAATTTGTAATTAAGAGTAGGAAATATAAACCTCAAACCTAGAGGTAGTTCAGACTCTTTTTCTGCCTTCATACTACACCTCATATCAACTATCAGATGCACTGCAGGTTGCTTCATATAACTTCAGACTCATTCCACACCAACAAAACATAGATGACAAGAGCCAGATCTGACTGCCCCAAACTTCTTGTAAATGGATTCCTTACTTCCAAAGTTATTTTTTCCCAATGCTTTCTAAAACATACTTTATTGAATTCCCACAATTCTACTTTTTTGGCATTTGCTCATTTTTATTTGTCCAGATCTTTAATTAACAGAAAAAAAAAAACTGGCTGCTCTGCCAGTTTCAACCTATTTCTAAAATAACGAAGAAAGACTCATTTTCTGATCACTTCCTTTAGTTAAGCAAATTGAAAAATAAACAAATGCAGGAGTGATTCAGAGATAACAAAGGGATTTTACCTAAACAATCCCAATCACAAAGACACAAAAATACTAGTTAAAGACACAGAATAAATGAAGGACAGTGAGAACTGCTTCTATCATAGACACACCTGAAATAGGTTCTCAAACTAGTTATGTTCAGTTTAATAATAGCTAATAATATAACCTGATGCCAGAGTATTTTTATAAAGACATTTTAAAAATTAAACCTCACCCACTTATAATCTATATAAACAGATGTAAAGACAAAGACAGAACTCTCTACATCAGTATTCTGGTGAAAGTACAGTAACAGAACAAGTGAAAATGCGAACAGTGACTCTCAAGAACAGGTTCAAACACCGTAAACTCACTTCCTGAGACCATGAGTTGTATCCCATAGCAGAGAATGATTTTAAAAAGGGGATTTTTTTTTTTTATATAAATAAGAAAACACCTTCATCAGCATGAAGCACAGTCAAACATTAGTATAACAAATGTTTTTGACATGACAACATAGCAGAGAATTTGCAGGACAGGGAGAAATTTGTGTGGCCAATTATTTCTCTGTTTACATCTTCTAATTTTTCAAAATACATTTTTCTGTGTAAATTTGGTCTTATTACTTAACCTCTTTGAGGCTCTCCAGTCTCAAAATAAAATTAATACAATAATATCTACCTCACCTGTCATTAAGTGGAAATTTTGAAGAAAAGGCCAACAGATTTTCTTCAAGAATAGGATGTAAAGGTAAGAGAAAGAGAAGTGTCAGGAAAAACATCAAGGTATCTAGCCTGCAGGTCTGGAAAATGGCATTGCCATCATTTGAGTTAGGAAAGCTCATGGAGAGAGCAGGTCTGAGATACACACTCCTTCAGTACACAGTGCCCCAGGTCCCTGAGAACATTTAACAGCAAAAGTCTAGAAACATAAAGGAGTCAAAGTTCTGTTCAAACCATTATTTAGCCCAGTCCTAGCACACACGGACTCTGTTTTGCTGGATTCTATAGCAATAGATAACTACATGTGGCTGCTCGAGATATTTCAATATGAAAAGCACATATTTCTAAGGAAGTTCTTTATCTCCCAATAAGATTACCTGCAGAAAAGTGGGTCACAGTTACCAAAATGATATTTGCATTTCCTAATTACTTTATTATTTAAAACATTTTATGTTTGTGGGGAAAAAAAACCTTTGATATGTATTAGAAGTCATATCCAAAATACTATTTTTAAAATGCCATAGACTTTTAGACATAATCAAAAGATAAAATTCCAGCTGGAATGGAGGATATAATGGTTGAAGGATGAACATCAGAAACATTTTGAACATGATACTTTTCTATTAATAATTGTTAGAATGCACAACTCCTTTCTGGCTGATAAATCCCTTCCCTTAGCAACTGTAGGGGTGCTAAATTATTCACCTTTCCTGTTGGGAAGTAAGTGGATATCTAAAATGTATACATAAGTAATAAATATTACAGTCTATTATTTAGAATTATAAAATTATCTAGCAGGGCAATAAAATATTAAAATCTATAAATCAGTGAGACAATGTTGAGAACAAGTATAATTTTCATGGGACGAAGTCAGTAGATGCTATACTCTTGGAGTCTGAGCAGAAAACAGATGGCAGACTGTTATTGAACAGAAGTTAATGAAAAGCAATTTATACAGTTGCGGACTATGTTTAGGTAAAACAATAAGCGGTGATAAATTACTCAGATTCTATCAAGGGGCAGGGGGAAAGAAGCAATTTCCAGTACCTGATGTGATGTAGCTGTAGGCGAAGGTTATTCAGAGTTGTGGCTGAAAGGAGCTATAGACATAGATGGGAGCCATTGTCTACCTACCACCCAATAGCAAGCCAGCAGGACAAATCTTCTCCCTTTGATCTCCTGACAATGCCATTGGCCAAACCCATTTGGGAGACACAGGGTATGGGAGCCTAGACAGTGACATCCAGAGGTCAGCCTCCTAGGTCACAGTGCTGGGTGGAGAATGGTCGAGAATGGACTCAGAGAAGTACAGAGGATTCCAGCACAGATATTCTCTAAGATGGGAGGCTTGAACATGTTAAAGTTGCCTCAAAAAGCACATAGATGATTACAAAGAAACATAATTATTTCAACACAGAAAAGTTGAAACAGGAAAATTACAAAATATTATTACCACTCAGAAATAACCATTGTTAATAAATTATTTACATATTTCAGACATCTCTAGATAAATGATGATACATAGATAATCAAGATAAATAAATATGTAAGTGGACAGATTGATAGAAGACATTTAAAATGATACTAATCACTATTTCTTATAAAGAGGACTAAACATAATGGACGTTAAATCTAAGATATTTACAGTATAACTGAAGTGGAATTCAATGATTTAGAAATACATATTTCTTTATCACAAGTTTTATTAGTGTATACATTTACAATATGTGCCTTAGCATACATTACCTTGTTTTAAAATGTACACTTTGTGTGACTTATTAAACTTCCCATTTATCATTTATTTATATCTGTATGGACGCACAGATTTTTATTTTATTCTATGGCTATAATCTAATTTTATCTATATTAAAAATCATGAGTCCACGCTGATATATTCAATTCTGCTCTAACAAAACAACGTTATTTTATTTTCTCTTTTTCCATATTTGCAACTCTCTTCTCTAACAGTGAGACACTTGGCTCCCATTATACTCAATAGTTTTGCTTATTTCATTAAATCCTGTATGTTAAAAATCTTCCTTACTGCACACACACACACACACACACACACACACACCCCTTCGCCTGCCAGGATGCCAATGTTCAATGTTCCATGTCGAGTTGTTTAATCTCACCACACACAGAAACTCTTCTCAGTCCAATTTGGCTCCAAAACCATGTTCAGACCTCTAAAACCTGCCCTTGAACACCTCTCTCACATTAGTTGGGTTCTGAAATTTCACTGTGGGACACATAGTTTTCTCCTCTCCCAATAGGGACAAGAAACTTGCTTTGGACTGAACTATTTAGGAAGAGAAGGGAAGAGAAAGAGGAATAAGAGAACAATTTGTTATTCTAAATGTCAATATTAGAAACAGAAAAAGAAGTATGAAATCAGTGAACTAACTTTCCACCATAAAGAAAAATCTAGAAAAAGAGCAAACTAAAAGAATGGAAATAATAGAAGAAAAACATAAGTGTAGAAATCAATAAAATAGAAATTAGACAAATATAACGAACAAATAAAAACAAAAGTTGGTTCTTTCATTAAGTCTTTTAGCAAAACTGCTCAAAAACTAAACAGAAAACTAATTAACAATATCAGTGATAAAAGAGTGGACATTACTACAGATAGTAAAGGATAATTAAGTAATATTATGAATAAAAATATTATGTCAACAAATTTGACAACTTAGATGCAATGGGCAAATTCCTTGATAAACAGTTTATTGGCATGAACATAGAAGAAATTGTAAATCTGAATACTCATAAGAAAATTTAATTATTAATCAAAAACCTCACAAAGAGAAGTCTGGTCACAGATGACTTCATGGTAAACTCTAATAAACAGCTAATAAAGAAATAAGATCAATTCTGCAAAATATAAAGATGGAGGAAATACTTCCCAAATTGTTTTATGAGACAGCATAATCCTGATACCAAAATCTGACAAACACATTATAAAAAATAAAATTATAGACCAATATAACTTATGACCAAAAAAAAACCACAACAAACAAACAAACAAAAAAACCTCTCTAACAAAATATTAGCAAATCAAATCCAACAATAGTTTAAAAAGAGAATATATCATGACTAAGTGGTTTTTCACCCAGGTATAAAGGCCTCGTATAATAAAAAATCAATCATGTATTTTCTCATATAAATAGTACAAAGGAGATAAATTATACAATTATCTCAATAGGTATAAAAAAGCATTTATGATAAAACTTAAGGAAACTTATTCAATTTATGAGTATATATGAAATAACCTAGAGTTAGCATTATTCTTAATTATGAAGGACCGAATGCTTTCTCCCTAAGAGTGGGAAAAAGGCAAAGCTGTTGCTCCTCAACACTTGCCTGGAACTTTTTAGTGAGAGTCTTAACTAGTGCAATAATGCAAGAAACAGAAGAGAAGGGATTAAGATTAAAAAATAAGAAGTAAACTATTATTATCGATAGGTGACATAATTATTAATATAGAACTTAATAAGGAAGTCCTAGATATGGTAATCAGACAAGAAAAAGAAATAAAAGTCATCGAAATTGGAAAAGAATAAGTAAAACTGTCATTATTTGCAGACGACATGATGCTATATAGAGAGAGAACCCTAAAAATTCCACCAAAAACTATTAGAACTGATAAATAAATTCAGTAAAGTATCAGGATACAAAATTAATATTCAGAAATCAGTTACACTTAAAAATTTCTATTAAATTTATTGGGGTGACATTGGTTAGTAAAATTATATAGATTTCAAGTGTAAAATTCTATAATACATCATCTATATGCTGCATTGTGTGTTCACCACCCAGAGTCAGTTTTCCTTCCATCACCATATATTTTTACCACCTTTACCGCCTTCCAATAATGAACTATCAGAAAAAGAAATTAAGAAACCAGTCCCATTTACAATAGCATTAAAAAAAGTAAACCCTAGGAATAAATTAGGAGGTAACGACCTGTACTTGGAAAATTATAAGACATTGAAGAAAGAAATTGAAGACACAGATAAATGGAAGCATATACTGTGCTCATGGATAGGAAGAATTAACATCATTAAAATGTCCATACTACCCAAAACAAACTATAGATTCAATGTAATTCCTATCAAAATACCAATGGCATTTTCCACAGAACTAGAACAAATAATCCTAAAATTTATATGGAACTGAAAAAGACCCCAATAGCCACAGCAGTCTTGAGGAAGAAGAACAAAGTTGGAGGTATTATGCTACCTGATATGAAACTATACTACAAGTCTATAGTAATCAAAACAGCATGGTACTGGCATAAAAACAGACACAGAGACCAATGGAACAGAATGGAGAGTCCAGAAATAAACCTACACTTATACAGTCAATTAATTTATGACAAAGGAGGTAAAAGTATACAATGGGGTAAATACAAACTCGTCAATAAATGGTATTAGGAAAACTGGAGAGATACGCACAAAAAAATGAAACTGGACCACCTTCTTATTCCACTTACAAGAATAAACTCAAAATAGATTAAAGACTTAAATGTAAGACCTGAAACCATAAATCTCCTAGAAAAAAACATAGGCAGTATACTCACTGACATTGTTTTTAGTTATGCTTTTTTTTTCTGATATATCTCTTTGGGCAAGGGAAAAAAAGAAAAAAATAAACAAATGGGACTGCATCAAATTAAAAAGTTGCTGCACAGCAAAGGAACCCATCAACAAAATGAAAAGACAACCTACTGGATGGGAGATGATATTTGCCAATGGTATATCCAATAAAGGGTTAATATCCAATATTTATAAAGAACTCATAGAACTTAAGCATAAAACAAAAACAAAACAAAAAAAAAACCCAAACAACCCAATTGAAAAATGGGCAGAGGACTTGAATAGACATTTCTCCAAAGAGGATGTACAGATGGCCAATAGACATGTGAAAAGCTGCTCAATGTCATTAATCATCAGAGAAATTCAAATTAAAACCATACCTAACACCTATCAGAATGTTTACTGTCAATAAATCAACAAATAAGTGTTGGCGAGGTTGTGGAGAAAAGGAAACATTCGTGCACTGTGGGTGGGATTGCAAATTAGTGCAGCCACTATGGAAAACAGTACGGAGTTTCCTCAAAAAATTTATTTTAGGACCTACCAATTCCACTTCTGGGTATTTGTCCAAAGAAATCCAAAACACTAATTCAAAAACATATGTGCACCCCTACGTTCACTGTATTACTATTTACAATAGCCAAGATATGGAAGCAACCTAAGTGTCCATCAATAGAAGTTTGGATATAGATGATGATGTATATACAGAAGGTGCCAAAACAATGTATACCCATTTTAAATGTGTATACATTTTATTAAAATTGTAATGTTCAATATATACCGATAACAAAAGATGAACACAAGTCACATTTGACTTCTGCAATTACAAGACGTACTCAAAGTGGTTACCATCAGTGTCCAGACACTTCTGATTACAGCAAACTATTTCTTGAGCAACACTGATCAAAGTGTCCACTTGTATCGCTGTGCATGTCATTTCAATTTCTTCACATAGTACCATGTGTCTCACACTTATCACGAATGAGTGCAATTGTTAGGCGTGTTGGAGGTTCTGCTGCATACTCACACCGCCATTGCTATACTTCTACAATGTTCTCGAATTCCAAATACTACTTCAAAATGGTCTTGCGCTCCTTGAACGACAGCTGTGTTCCCACCCTTTTCTTTGACTGTCCTTCCTATTGCATGGTGACTCTAGCATTCATTTGATTAATGCCATCTTTTAAGTGAACGTCACACTACATATTGCTACCATAATTCAATTCAACCTTGAAAAGTATTATAATACATAGATAACATCTCTTAAAATGTGTATATATATATTTTTGGCACCTCCAATATATACAATGGAACATTACTCAGCCATTAACAAAGAATAAAATCTTAACATTTGCAACAATATGGATGAACCTAGAGGACATTATGTTAAGTGAAAGTCAGACAGAGAAAGGAAAATACTGTATGATCTCACTTATATGTGAAATTTAAAGAACAAAATAAACAAACAAACAGAAACAGACTCATAGATGCAGAGAACAAATCAATGACTGCTAGATGGGATGGGTGTTGGGGGACTGGGTGAAAAAGGTGAAGGGATTAAGAAGTACAAATTGGTAGTTACAAAATAGTCACAGGTGTGTAAAGTATGGTATAGGGAATATAGTCAATAATATTATAACAACTGTGTATAGTGCCAGATGGTACTAGATTAATCAAGGGGCTCCCTTTATAAATTATATAAATGTCTAATCACTATGCTATACACTTGAAACTAATATAAAATAATATCAACTGTAATAAAAAATAAAGATAAAGTCTATTTTTTAGAAACAAAACACATAGTGAGCAATAAAAGTCTATACAATTTTTTTTTTTTTAAGTGTGTCAACCAAATGATAGGTAATAAAGATAACTCTAAAACCTGTCTGGAACAAAACAAAAACCTTTCCCAGTAGATTGCCATCCTGCCTGAAATTCTAAAATTGCAATCTTAGATGTAATTTCCTGATGAACAGTTTTAAATATTTAACTATTTGTGCTTTAAAATGCAAATCAGAATGTTATAGTTAAAATTATGTAAAGCCAGGAAATAGATGTTCCCATTATAGTCTTCTCACTTAGTACTATAAACTATTTATTTGTCAATTTTTAAATAAGCTTTTTATGAATAGTTTTAATTTTACATAATATTGAATTATGTAGATATATTACAATTTAAACATTCTTTACTGTTGGATGTTTGTTTCTGCTTTTCTCTTTTATAAGTAACCATGCAATTAAAAAAAAAGAGAGAGCCCAATAAAATTCACAAAAAAATTCTACTGCAGTACATATATTTACCAAGTTCACAGGACACAAAGTTACTAATCAAAAATCAATTATCTTTCTGTACATAGGCAAAAAAATTGGAAAATAAAAATTTTAAAATGTCATTTAATGTATTATTAAATCTATCAAATAACTAGGAATAAATCAAAGATATCTTTGCTGAAAACTACAAAATATTGCTGAAGTAATTAAAAAAAAAACCTAAAATAAATATTAGAGAGATATACAATATTCATGGATTGTTAATATTGTTAATATCCTCCCTCCCAAACTCATCTCTAAATTCACTGTAATCTCAATGGAAATAGCAGCAGAGTTTTTGAATAAATTGACAGGATGATTGTAAAATTTATATAGGAATGTAAAGGATTTAGGATGAACAAAACAATTTCATATTTGCACCCTGTGGCATTTATAAGATTCCATCATTAAGAGAGTGACAGTTATCACAATGACAGTGACATAAGGTAAGGAAAGTTATCACAATGACAGAGTGACTTAAGGTAAGGAAGAGGAATTCAAAATAAAGCAAAGTAGCTATGTACTTACTATGTTCTAGGCATCATGTAGGTACTGGGTATGTATTATGTCATTTAGTCCTTACAGTAAACCTATGAGGCAGGTATAATTAGGACCTCTACTTTACAGATGAAGAAACTGTTAAGTTACTTGTCTGAAGTCATAAATATATTAGGTGGCAGACCCAGAATACGAAGCGGGTCTTTCAGATTGCAGGTAATATCCATAAGTGAAAAGGTATAGATAAAAATGGCATTTATGTTCCATACACAATATAAACAAGCTGAAACACGTTTACCTTTCTAATGTATTATCAGTACCTCTAAATAACAACCTCTAAATATTGTTTCATTATAAAGTGAAACCTTGGTCTTCATGGTATAGACTAAAAATAGTTATTTCCAAAATCTTTCAAAATGGGCAAATGAACAACATGCCGATGTGAGTATTTAAGATTGAATGACAGTTTGAAAGTAGTAGTGATATTGAGAGATGCTAGAGCCAGGCTGAATCGCAAGTCATTATTCCCAGAAATTATACAGTAAAGAGAATATACATGGATAGTCTCAGACTTCCATTTATTCCAGCAGTGTGGAGCCCTGAATTAAAGCATTTAGAAAAAAAACAACCTTTTTTATTATACAAGGATCATTCTCAGAAAATAAAACAAAATCAATAGGTAGGTTTTCCCTATATCATTCAGTAAGAAAAAAAATTATTAAATAGAAGTAACTACCCTACTTTGAATGGGAAAAAGCTAAATGTTATTAAATATTGATTCTAATATTTGTTGAGCCTTCCTACAAGGAGAGAAAGATACAAAAGCACAGCTATTGCATTTGAGGAATTTACAGTTTAGTGAGTAAACAAATACATATGTAAATAACTAAAAGTGCAGCGAAATTAGAATTGAAAAATTCATATAAATTGCCAAAGCATAAGTGGATTGTGGAGTCCTGGAGAAGGGATCAGCCAGGGATGAATGCAAGGAGAAGAAAGTTATGAAGGAAGTATGATAAATCAATAGTGGGGCAAGGAGAAGAAATGCATTCTGGATAAAGAATCACCATAATCAGAGACAAGGTGGATTAAAAGAGCACAACATGTTTAGGAAACTGCATTAATTGTGTGGTACACATGACTACATAATGACTACATAAATGTGTGGTACGTGGACAGGCAACGAGGCTCAGGGGGGCAGGATGTGCAGGATTTGGAATTTTATCCTGAGGTTACAGAACCGTGGAAGATTTTACTCACGGGGCAATCTCTCTGTGGTGTATTGGTAATCTGGCTCAAGCGGGAGTCTGGATGATGACTAAAAGGCTCCCTGCAATCGTTCACAGGGAATAAGACGTGGGCCGAATCTAAAGACATAGAAGTGAGATAGAAACGTGAATTTGAAGATATCTAGCAGGCAGAATCAATAGACATGAGAAAACTTGAATATGGAGAGACTGCAGAAGACTCAGAATTGTACACAGGTTGCTAGGTGAACACAAGCACTACTAAAGGATGACTTTGATCACCTTTCCAATTATAGACTTCTAGAACTAAATTAAGAGAGGGCACCACATAAGATAAGTAGAACCCCTGATTTCTTAATGGGAATTTTACCCACATATCTTTTGTGAATTAGACTTTGACAAAATAAGAACAACCTTGAATTTTCTAAGCTTTAACTTTCATCAACTGACAGAATGACCAACGATTTTGTTTGGCAATCTAACTTTTACCCAGAACCTGAGATGTCAATTTTTCATGCCATAAGGATTCAGACACATAATTCCTTTCTAAACATTGTGCATGATTCACTCTGTCTGACTAATAACCTGAGAGTAGGTAAAAGAGAAGAAGAGAAAAAATTGCCACAGAATAGATAAAGGTGAGGCCAAGGAAATACGTTGAATGTGAACACCTGCTATTCTACACATAATGAGTTATTTTAGAAGTTTCAAGTTGAATAAGCACCAAAAGCCCCTGTGGAAACAAACATCTCCACCCAGAATGATCTCTCCTCTTACCACACTCTGGATCTTATTCTGTTCTGCTGAAAGCGAGTTAAGTACAGATATCACTGTACACTGTTGGCATTATTTGCATATGGCCCAAGCTACTGTGAACAGAACAGAGACATCGTTCCTCCTAACATCTCCACATTTGTTCATACCTTGATCTCATCCACAATCTGAGCTAAGCTCTGGAAATTCAGCTTCATACCCTATGTCTGACCTCAGGCAGTTTTCCAGGAAACTCCCTGTCCCTGGGCCCCTCTTTACCTCTGAGGAATCCCAGCACAGATTGGTCGTTTAATGGGAAGGCCCAGGAGTGAGGATCAAGAGATGTCACCTCACCTCACTCAAGTTTCCATTCCTTAAAGTGGAAACGGTCATGATTCAGCCACTACATCATAGGTAAAACCAAACAGAATGATGTTGCAAAATGTTCTTTGTAAGCTTAAAATGCTGCACAGATGTGAAGGCTTATAATTGTGGTCTAACCTTTCTCAGCCAGTTTATACATTTTGTCTGAATTACATTAACAGTGAACTTCAGTTTCTTCTTCTGTATTATGAGGATAAAAATAGTGCCTTAACAGAGTGGTTATAAGAACAAAATGAGTAAACATGTGGACTATATGGCACAAGTCTTGGAAACACTAAACACTGAATAAAACGTGTTACTCTTGGTAGACGTATTGCTGTTATTAGTATTATTTTTATTGATCCATTCCAAAGTAATCAGTATTTTGTTTTAGCTTACCTACAGAGTACAAACGCAGTGCTTGGTGGATATTCTGCAGGCAGATTGTGCAGAGGGGATGGTGCAATCATACATGGTTTGCAGGATGTAGTGGTGCATTGCTTGTTTAAGTAGTAGGCACAGCCCAGGCCACGGCCCTTGACTGGTACAAGCACAGTATTACCCACTGCTAATAAATAGGCCTTGATGACACAGCGAGCCTAAGCTTTCTGAGAATTGAGACTCATGGAATGAGGGCCAAGACAGTATCTTGTGTGCATTTTGACCCATCAATGGCAGTGAGTTTGAACTGTTTTCTTCTATACATTCCCCTGGGGATAGGGTTGCTACAGGCAAGTAATGTTATCCTTTCAGGTGTGGGAAATGCTTAGCCTGCCCTTTAATTCAGATCCTAGAACTTGAGAATTGGACAAGACCCTAGTGATCGTTTAGCTTAAACCACTTACTTCCCAGACGATGAGACTAGGCCCAGAGAGAAGTGCCTTGCCAAAGGTTGTGCAGCTTGTCAGTGGAGAAACCCAGCCAGGTCTCCTGACTCTAAACTAGGGTTTGCTTCCTTTTCTATTTTACACTTAGTTAATTTGGTCTCTGTTGGCCCAGCTCACCTTGTTTTTGGCTTTTTGAGGCTAAGCACCTGGGTGGTTTCTTATCTGAGTCTTGGACAGTAGCCAGGCATGCGGATGGGCAGGGGTGGCTGACTCAGACTTCAGAACACTTTGTGCCTAAGGGGCCAAGCCATAGTCTGAAAGAAGGGTGTGGGATCTGGGCGCTTCCCCATAGCTCCAAGTTCTGTCAGCATGACTGCAGGGAGTGGGGGACAGGGGGAGGGTGGTTGTGGCGAGGAGTATGGTCTCGCCCTGCAGCGCTCCTGCTAATGAGTTCTGGGACTTGGAGCAGCTTTGATTAATCACCCAACTCAGGGTATGCTTGGCCCAGGTAAGCTGAGCAGTGCATTAGAAAGGCATCACTCTGCGTGCAGAGAGTGAAAAGAGAGATGTGCTTTCACAGGAAAAATCTGTATTATTTTGATCATGTGTTTATTTATGCAAGAGATATTTATTGATTACCTACTACAAGCAAGGAGGTGCACAAATATTCAGATATACAAAAGCAAATAACAAGACTCTTGTCCTCAGAAAATGAGAGATGGAAAGTAAAGAGCCACATTTTATGCGGTGAGATATGTGCTGGAACAGTGGTAAGAACAAGGGACATGGAAGGCCCATGAGAGACTGTTGTGTGTGTTTATATTGTGCACGTGCACAGTGCTCAGGAAGGTTTTTCCTGAACGTGATGTTTGAACTGAATCTTTAATGATACAGAGGTAACATAATGATGGAGGTGTCAGACAGCGTGGCTGTTGTGGGGAATTAGTGACTCAGTATGTCCGGAGTACAGAATCAAAAATAAGGATTATTAGAAGATGCTCGCCATGCCATTATCAAGTCATTGTAGAAATGTTTTATCTCACTGAACTATTGAGCAAACAGAAGCTTGGGAAGATTAAGCCATTCTTCCAAGACTCAGGAGATATCAAGCACCAAGCCAAGATTAAGGTGGACCTTTTTCTTTTTCTTTTTTTTTTGGTGCCTCTTATTCTAGACTCAGCAGGGCATATTTGAAGATAATTATTTTCAAGTCTTCCTCAATGTAGAGACAGGACAGTAATATGAAACTGAGATATTTCCTTATAGAAACCATGGCGTAGATATTGGTTTAGACCTAGGTTTATCCCACAAAAAGCTACTTCATCGATAATGCACCTATCACACTGTAGTAAAGTACTAACAGTAACCAACTGTCAAATACAACCAAGTTTGTGTGGGGACATGTCCTTAAACTTGGAATGCTTGGAAAATCTCACCTTTACTCTCCTGAAGTGGGAGATAGAGACTTCAAGATCACTATTGACAGGGTCCAGGAGGATAGGGAGTGAGAATGCAAAGAAAGAATGTGACTAAGGGACACTGGGGACCCAGAAAGTGTGGGACACAGCATCTTTCCTAGAGTAAAGTCTTCAGGGACACTTCTCAGCCCTACAATCCCCATAGTCACCCATCCCTTCTTTTCTTCAGAAAAGCCTTCCGTATCTCCTCAGGCGTATGACCATACTTTTCTCCTCTCTGATGTCCCATAGATCTTTTCCTTCCCCCCTGAAACAAACACCTCAAAATTTGCAAGTTTCATAAAGGGTATTTGTTGCTAGAAACTATGAAACATTAAGAAATGAAAAGATCTCCAATGCCTTTACATTTTCCCCTTTCAAGTAGATCCTTTGGAGAAAGTAAAAAATGTGTAATCAGATCCACCCTTATTGTAAAGAGGCCAGGAATTCTACTTGGGTTACCCATCTTGCACCCGTCTAAGTTAAATGCCTAGTACGGTAGGTCTTGTCTCATCTTTACTTTGAGCTTACTAAAAACAAAAAACAGAGTGAGAAAACTCAGCATGCTGGTGATTCTCTGATCCCCAAGGCATCCTGCCATCACAGTCCTGGATGCCCAGGAACAGAAAAAGAGGGCAGGGTGGAGAAAACATATAAAAAACATGGCAGACTCTAATGTTATTGTCCTGTCTCAAATTTTATCTTCCCGCCCTAACAATAACAAAAACTACCATAAAATAAAAAAACCTATTATAAAAAAAAAATTATATAATGTTTGAGCAGTTCCCCAAAGTGTTTAAACAGTTTTTAAAAGAATTTAAGAAACAGTTTTTTAAGTGTGAATTATGGATTGATTCAATATAGTTACTGGAAGGAATCTCAAAGGTGAGTGGTCCAACTTCTTTACTCTACAGGTGACAAAACTGAGGCACACAGAGAGTACCCCACTTTTTCGTGTTCACGAAGGTGACCATAGGCATGTTCACAGTCAACACAGCACTTTCATATTCATTACTGGATTCGTTATTCATGGAACTCTGTGTTTGTGCCCAATCAGATTAGTTCAAGTGATTTGCCTAAAGCCACGCAGTTAAATGTGACAGCTGTAAACAGACCCCAGATTTCTTAGATTCCAATCCCAGTGCTTATACAACTCTGTAAAGATGGCCTTGTGGGATTCCCCCCAAAACATTCAACCCTCAAAAAAAAGGTTGAGAACTTAAAAAGAAACGATAACTGCTTTCTTTGGGTAGTTGCAATTAAAAAAGAAAAAGCCCCAAGGTCAAAACTGTGAAAACAACTCTTCTCAGAATGAGTTTTAAATGAGCCATCTGCTTTTATTTCTTTAAATAGGTAATATTTTACATGGCTCATCAAATAACAATACAGAACACTTTAAAATTTAGGATTTCTATAACTTTTTCATTAAAAAAAATTCTCACATACATTAAGTCATCTGGTTTCTAAGTCATCCTTAGAAATGAATTGCTGTTATTGTTATTATTATATTATTATCATTAGTATTATCACCTCCTCTTTGGATATGAGAAACTGAGGCCCACAATCTCAAAGGTAATAAATAACAGCATAAACATAGGTTTTCTGATTCTAAATCCAATAGGTTAAATATTACTCTGGCACATTTTGAAACATTTCTTGTTGCATTGGCTTTAGTCTCATGGAGAAACACATTTTGGAAAGCAGTCTTGCATAGTGCTTCTATATTTAAATGTCTATTTGCTTCTAGGAAAATAGTGACCCTATAGATTGGAGACCATTGGATTATCATGTGCTGCATAATGAAGGTTTTTGCTATAAGTACTGACACGAAAAATTGGTTTGCAAAACATATTTATGAGTACTCACCCACGTTTTTAGTTAAAATTTCAATTTCAATCTGTTCCTCAGGTAAACACGTGAATTAATGAAAAATTAAAATATATAAATTTTATATATTTCTCTGAACAATATATTTCTCTGAAGGTAAAAAAGGAGAGATGATAGAAAAAACTTTTCTTTAAAACTCTTAAGAGTTTTTTATTGTCCTTTTGTGTCATTTTATTATTATTATTCCCTTTCATTTGGTCAATGTAAAATTTGTTAAACTTGATTTGATTTATTTGAGTAATACATACTTAACCTAATTTAGTGCAGAAAATTATATATATATATGTAATTTTATATAGATTCATTAGCATTTGTATATATATATATGTATATGTACACATCTTAAGAAAGGAAAACTGTATTAAAATTGTAATACTCAATATATACTTATAACAAAAGATGAATACAAGTAACATTTAACTTCTGCAATTACAAGAGATGCTCAAAGTGGTCACCATTTTGTCCAGACACTTCTGATTACGGCAAACATCGACCAAAGAGTCCACTTGCATACATTTTTTTTTGGCACCTCCCGGTATATTCACACATATGATTTTTTTTTTTTTCTGGTTCTAAGCAAGTAGGTTTATTCTAAGTTGCCTGAGTAGATATATCCTTGGGCAAGTGTATGCAACAGATAAAAGCTCATAGCCAGAGCAGTTTTATCTTCCTGGGTCCACATGAGAAGTCTGAAAGCAACTCATTGTTATGTAGCCCCTGAAAATACCTTGCCTATGCTGAATGTTGTAGTTCATTTCACATATTGTGACTGAGAGCTAGGATAGGTTGCTCTGTGAAGGTTAACATTTAACTCCATTCTGGAACTGCTCTCAGAATCATACAAGCCAGAAGCACTCAGAACTCATTTTTAACTACCAACAGGAAGCAGTAAAAGACAAAACAAACAATATTTATGAATGCAATTTAATTTGCTTATAAAACAAAAACCATGTTGTAAGTCTAAAAACGTATCTCCTATATATAAAAAAGTACTTCTATAAGTAACTTTTAAAAATTTAGTTCTTTTTTTCTTGTCAGGGTGTTTTTCTTGGCAAATAAGAGAAAGCCTATCAAAAGTAATTCAAACAATAAGAAGTTTTCTGTCTCTTATAAGAAGTCCTGAGGTCGGTAGTTCTGTGAGAAATCTAGCAGTTCTATAGGGTAAAGATATTATAATCTCATGCCACTGAAAACACTGCCATTAAAAACAGCCAGAAATTAACTTAATGGGAAGTGGTCAATAATGTTTATTACAGGTAATTTAATATTCTTAGTGATGGAATATAACTATGGTAATGAGATATTAGATAGTTTATATCTTTACAAATGTGCCTGTCATAAAATATTCATAAAACGTGAATAATTTATTAGATTTCTAAAATTAAAAATTGGAGTTCTATCAAATTAAATAAGTATAATTTCAATTATTCTGATATTGATAAGAAGATTACGAGGAGTATACTTTAGAACATTATTTTTTAATAAAAGCAATACTGATTAGTAATATTTATTCTACAACTTTATTTTATTTTTTTGTTTAAATATTTTTTTGGAATGTGTACAAGGTTTGTTTTAAACTCTTAACCCACATATACACACAAGCTTGACATGTACTATTTTGAATTCCTGGAATGGAAGATACATACAATTTTCTTTTTTTCCTATTAAGTGTAACTTTAGCTTTAATCAACAAAAGCCATTATGGGGCTGGCCCGGTGGCTCAGGCGGTTAGAGCTCCATGCTCCTAACTCCGAAGGCTGCCGGTTCAATTCCCACATGGGCCAGTGGGCTCTCAACCACAAGGTTGTCAGTTCAATTCCTTGAGTCCCACAAGGGATGGTGGGAAGCGTCCCCTGCAACTAAGATTGAACATGGCACCTTGAGCTGAGCTGCCGCTGAGCTGCTGCTGAGCTCCTGGATGGCTCAGTTGGTTGGAGCGAGTCCTCTCAACCACAAGGTTGCCGGTTCAACTCCTGCAAGGGATGGTGGGCTGTGCCCCCTGCAACTAGGAACTGCAACTGGACCTGGAGATGAGCTGCGCCCTCCACAACTAAGACTGAAAGGACAACAACTTGGAAAAAATCCTGGAAAAATACACACTGTTCCCCAATAAAGTCCTGTTCCCCTTAAAAAAAAAAAAAAAAAAAAGAAAAAGGAAAGCCATTATGTCCTCAACTTAAAGATATATCGAGTAAGAGTGGATCAAATGGTGAACTGAGTACATATGCCTAGCTCCCTCTTGCCTTTTACACTTTTAGAATCACTATATGTATGTATGCATATATATGTATGTGTGCAGATATGTGCAAAATTATAAACATGTGAAGTACTTATATTACTACTGTATGAATTTTGAACCAATATAAATGAGTTACAATGCTGCAAAACACAGAGGATTCACCTCTGTTGAAAGAAATTATAATAGATCATTGTCATATACGTACATGTATATGAAATTTTGTATATACTGGGGGTGCCAAAAATATGTATACACATTTTAAGAGATATTATCTATGTGTTATTTTTTGAAGTTGAATTGAATTACGGTAGCAATGTGTAGTATAACGTTTGCTCAAAAGATGGCATTAATCAAATGAATGCTAACGTCACCATGCAACAGACAGGACAGTCAAAGGAAATGGCAGAAGCACAGGTGTCGTTCGAGCAGGGCAAGACAATTTTGAGGTGGTATTTGACAATTGAGAATGTTGTGGAAGTGCAATGACAATGAAGGTGTGAGTACGCAACAGAACCTCCAACACGCCTAACAATTGTACACATTCATGATAAGTTTGAGACGCATAGGACTGTGTGAAGAAATTGAAACGGCACAAGTGGGCACTTTGGTCAACCTTGCTCAAGCGGTAGTTCACCATAATTAGAAGTGTCGATGCTGATGGCAACCGCTTTGAGCTCCTCTTGTAATTGTGACTTGTTTTCATCTTTTATTATTGGTATATATTGAGTATTACAATTTTAATACAGTTTTTTTTCCTTTCTTAAAATGTGTATCCATTTTTTTGGCACCTTCTGTGTAAATAATATGAAGTGTACAATATATACATACACAGAGGATTTGATTAGTAAGAAAATCACAACTCGATACACATAGTTGATTCAAATCCTACCCTCAGCCTCCAGAACCTCTATTTAGACTTTGGGTTTATTAACTCTCTGCAGGCTGCTGCACTTTTAATACCAAAATTCCACTTTATATTTCTGATATTTTATCCATGTTAATATATGTGTTTTTTGTTTGTATGTATTAACTTTACATTCTTTTGGTACATATTAGGTTGTTTCCAACTTTTCACTGATGTAGTGCTGCAATGAACATTCTACGTAGTACGTGTCTCTTAGGGCACAAATACAAAAGCATCTCTTAGGGAGAAACTGATAGGTCAAAGAATATGTTTATCTTCAGCTTTATTAAATATATCTAAATGGTTGTATAACCTTATTTTTAACCAGCAGGGTAGAAGAATTCCCATTTTTCTACTTTTAGAATAGTAAATGACACATTGCAAAGTACCATATAAGTTTTACTTTTATTGAGATTGAGGTAATATCTACTTCACAACATGGATTCAATAGCTTTTCCAAATAGTCTGTTTAATACCTGTATAATATATTCCTTGAAGATTTTGTAAAAAGCAACATGAAAACATTTGGGTCCTGGAGGAGGTATTTGATTATCAATTCAGATTTTATAATTGCTATTCATTTCATTCATGTTTATTATTTTTCCTTGAGTCAAATTTATAATTAACTTTTTTTCCTAGGAAATAATAATATTTTTTATTCTTAATATTTATTGACAATTTAATATTATTTATTAAATATGTATTTTGATTGTTGAATAATTAATACATTTATTCATTGCCTTTTCTTTTTCTTAATCACTTTGAAGAGAGTTCCTTTGAATTAAAATTTGTCAATGTTTTAAAAGAATTCACTTTTTATTTTGTTGTTTACTTTCTTGTTTTAAATTATTTTTGGCTCTTGGCATTTGCATTTTCTTCCTCCAAA
Organism: Rhinolophus sinicus; assembly: GCF_036562045.2. NCBI lineage: Eukaryota > Metazoa > Chordata > Mammalia > Chiroptera > Rhinolophidae > Rhinolophus > Rhinolophus sinicus. The sequence goes on along the minus strand of NC_133751.1, from coordinate 52,205,726 downwards.
TTTCTTTAGTCTTTACCTAGTTCTTCTTTTGTACTTTCTTGAGCTGAATATGATTTGCTCATTAACTCATAACTAATTTCAGAATGTATTTCTTCATTGCAAGCATATATTATTATTGGGTGTGGACATGGATTTTTTTATATGGATAATTTTTAATTTAAATCCACTTTTGTTCAAAAACATGCTATTGATTCTTTGAAACTTGGTGCAACTTGTTTGTGACCAACTGCTTGCATAGTAGCAAAGAACTAGGTTAAATCAACTAGTTAATTTTGTCTTCAACTCTTCTCTAGTCAGTGCTAAATTTTGTCTGATTAATAGATCAATTGTTGATATGTGTATGTTAAAAATAAGTCACAGTGATTAAGAATTTGTCCAATTCAATTGTGAATTATGTATTATGGAGCAATACTCTTTAGTAACTCTAAGTTTGTGATTGTACTATATTCTTTGTAGGTTGTTTCATTTATTGTTATCAATATCATTACTATGTTGTCATCATGCCTTTCTTAATCCAATTAAATTAAAACAATGATTCCATTTCATCTTTTAAGAAATATCTACTGAATTATCTGACAAATTTGTTTTCAGACTTATCTGTATTGAGTACTCCTATTTCATGCATTCCCAAAGATGCTAAGAAGAATTTTACATGGCTCAGCAACCCAAAATCATGAAAATAATTAATTAACTGAGGGAATCCATAAGAGATTGCATTAGATTAGTGTGATGGTGGCAGTGGTGCTAATGGTATACGACTAAATATAATATAATTTAAAAGTTAGGGACTAGAGAAATAAAACCTGGTAGACCTAAAAGCTTTTTAAGTATGATGAGGTTGTCATGCTATAAATTTTCACAATTTTAGAAAAATTTTGCTGTAATAGTTGCAAGGGGGTATCCTGGAATAATAATAGTTTTCATACTCAGTGAAAATTAATTGGAATTAATTAATATTCTTGAAAAATCCCCTTTTTACCCAAATTCAACCTTTTCATTATAATCCTGCATGTGGTATTAATTTACTTAAATTATTATTTCTAGATAGTTTGACAAACTTCAGTGATATCTTTGTTGGGATTTTTATGATTTCTGATGATTTTACTTATCTGATATCAATATACACAATGATATCTAATAAAATAATTTAATGACTATACATAGAGTGTCATTTTGAAACAGGACCCTCCCTAAGGCTCTGGAAAGAAGAGACTAAAGGGCAACATTTTGTGGACTCAAGAAGCTCACACTTTAGTAACAAAGACAAATAAGAATGATACAATGTGGAAAATGTTATGAGAGCACAGAATAAGTTGTAGTTAATTCTGATAGGGCTTCCTAGAAGAGGGCTTGGCATGAGAGGACTTCACAAATGAAAAGTGACAGGAACCCAAGGTCAAAGAATGAGAAAATTTTAACAAGAGGGAACTTTGTTTCATCAGAATAATCTATATGAGAAGAAGTGAAGAGATGGGAACACACCTGTCTTGATTCGGAAGAGCAGGTAGTAGGCTGGTGTGGTTGGAGTATGCGGGACAGGGTGAGAACTGTGGTTGACACAAATGAATAAATTAATAACCATTATTATTATATCTATTAATAACACATATATAAGATACTAGGTGCTTGTCTGTTAGTACCATTCTAAATTCTTTACATATGATAATTCACTTAAGCCTCAAAACAACTTTATGAAATAGCAATTATTATCTCCATATTACAGATGAAGGAACTAAGGTACAGAGAAGCTAAAAGTTTGCCAAGGGAGGTGGGCATCTCCTCTATGACTAGGTCACGTAAGCCTCAGGGCACCACCCTATGGGAGGATGTGGTGGGCCATGGTCTTCTGAGCCCCTGCAATCCCAGTGCTGCCTCTGCAGCCAGATGCAGAGTTGTACACCTCAGCAGCCCTGGGTGCCCCCGCTGGGATCAGCCGCAAAATGTGGGGGCGGGGTGGGCTTTGAAAGGGTTATCTTTGCAGTTGCAACTAAAAGAATAAAATATCTAGGTATAAACTTAACAAAGAATGTGAGGGACCTATACACTGAAAACTATAAGACGTTATAAAAGGAAATTGAAAAGACCCGAAGAAATGGAAAGATATTCTGTGGTCATGGATTGGAAGAATCAACATAGTTAAAGTGGCCGTATTATCCAAAGTAATATACAAATTTAATGTAATCCCCATCAAAATCCCAACGGTATTTTTAAAAGAAATAGAACAAAAAATAATCAGATTTGTTTGGAACCACAAAAGACCCCAAATAGCCAAAGCAATCTTAAGAAAAAAGAACAATGCTGGAGGTATCACACTCCCTGACTTCAGCTTGTATTACAGGGCAACAATAATCAAAACAGCATGGTATTGGCAGAGAAAAACAGACATATAGACCAATGGAATAGAATTGAGAATCCAGAAATAAAACCACATAAATATGGACAGATAATTTTTGACAAGAGAACCAAAAACACGCAATAGAGGAAAGAAAACCTCTTCAATAAATGGCGCTGAGAAAATTGGAAAGCCACATGTAAAAGAATGAAACTAGACTGCTATCTGTCACCATGTACCAAAATTAAGTCAAAAGTGATCAAAGACCTAAAAATAAGACTTGAAACAATAAATTGCATAGAAGAAACCATAGGTACTAAACTTATGGACTTTGGGTTCACGGAGAATTTTACGAATTTGACCTCAAAGGCATGAGAGAGAAGCAAAAGCAAAAATAAATGAATGGGACTACATCAAACTAAAAAGCTTCTGTATAGCAAAAGAAACCATTGACAAAACAAAGAGGCAACCAACCAAATGGGAGAAGATATTTGCAAACAACACCTCTGATAAAGGGTGAATGCCCAAAATATATAAAGAATTAGCACAACTCAACAACAAAGAAACCCAAACAATCTAATTAAAACATGGGCAGAGGCCCTGAACAGATAGTTCTCTGAAGAAGACATACAAACGGTCAACAAATCTATGAAAAATGCTCAACTTCACTAGCTATTAGGGAAACGGAAATCAAAACCACAATGAGATACCACCTCACCCCTTTTAGAATGGCTATTATTAATTAACAAGACAAGTAATTACAAGTGTTGGAGAGGTTATGGAGAAAAAGGAACTTTCATACATTGCTGGTTGGTAAATTGGTATAGCCACTATGGAAAACAGTATGGAGCTTCCTCAAAAAACTAAGAATAGAATTACCATATGACCCAGTACTCCCTTTTCTGAGCATCTACCCCAAAAATTTAAAAACATTTATTTGTAAAGATACATGTACCCCTATGTTCATTGCAACATTATTCACGGTGGCCAAGACATGGAAACAACAGAAGTGTCCTTCAATAGATGACTGGATAAAGAAAATGTAGTACATATAAACAATGGAGTATTACTTGGCCATAAGGAAAGATGAAATACTGCCATTTAGAACAACATAGATGGATCTTGAGTTTATCATGCTAAGCAAAACACGTCAGACAGAAGAAGTCTAGAACCATATGACTTCACTCATATGTGGGATATAAAACTGAAAGAAACAGACGAACAAGACAAACAAACAAAAATTCACAGACCAGACACCAGTTTAGTGGTTAGAGAGGGGAAAGGGGGAGAGGGATGGTAAAAGAGAATAATAGGGGTCAAATATGTGGTGATGGAAGGAGAACCGACTGGGTGGTAAGCACACAAGGCAACATATAGATGATGTATTATAGAAATGTATATGATGTTACTAACTTAAAACCTATGTAATTTTACTAAAAAATGTCACCCAATAAATTTTATAAAGATAACAAACAAAGTTTGCTAAGGTCTCAGAGCTAGAAAGTAGTAGAAGCGGAATTAAAATCAGGTATTGGGCTTCAGAACTAGAGCTCTTAAAGACGTATACAGTATTTCAAGTAACAGCATAGGGAGGGAATTTTTACAAGATTAACTTCTATCATCGGAAAGCATACAGATTTCATTTATTTTTCTATTTCCTTGGCATAAGTAATTCCTCCGGGACAATAGTTATTTGTAAGTACCATCCAGATACAAAGACAGAGGCAAACCAGATGGCAACTGACAAAAACCCTAAAGCCTAGCAAACCTATTGTCATTGTTTAGAATTGATTATTGGTTTTCATTACAAAAAGCTAAACCTTATAGTCTGTGAAAGTAAGGATGCTAAAATAAACCCTCCGGAGAAAACTCGGGGTAGACAATATCAGCTGTTCCTGTCACTGTGGAAATGCGAACGTGTGAATTATTTCAGGCTATTACATAGCCCCAAAGCTCTTATGGGCAAAGGGTTTTATTTAAAATTATTTAAACCACTTTAATTTACCATCACGTTTCTTAGTTCTGGCCTGAAGCCAGCATCTTCCCATTCTTAATTTGTCCCCAGTTGAATTTAAAATTCAAATTTCATGTTCCCAAGGAAGCTAAGCCCAATATCATTTACTTCCTTAGGGACTCAGAGAAAACTCCTACCTGTAATTCTCCCACGCTTAAGTGTGCTGTACTGAAACATACAAAAACATATGTGTCTTTCCAAACAGGGATCTGGTGAACTTTGTCCACCGCAAGCCTCTTTAAAACTCCAGAATTGATTTTAAGAAACTCTGTGTCCACAGAGCTCACATCATTGCTTGTTTCCTTTAGCCACTATACTGACAACTCAGCGACTGCCTCTTCCATGGGAAAGTCCAAACCCCAGGTCTAATTTCTAGCCTTTCCATGATTCCAGATATATCAGTATAACGGAGATTTTCCCCAAATATCCTACCTTCGCTTTCTTTCACTTTATTGATATTTTACCCCCTCTGAACCCCTTTTCCCAACTCTTCCCACTCCAAGTTTCACGAAATTCAACCCAATTTCAAGGCCCAGCTCAAATACCATTCCCCTAGAATTGCATTCTTTCTCGACTTCACATCCAAAATGCTTTTTTAAGGCCTTTAAGAAACCTCTCAAAGCCCACTTGGAATTGCACTATCTGGTCAGATTAACTAACATTGGTGTTCCTTTTCCCCCCAAATATGAGTTCTCCCACTCTACAGTGATTCCTGTAGTCTATTCAGTAACTTTCACAGTGCTTTGTATCTAGCAGATGCTCTATAATAGTATTTGGAATTGAATAACAAAATAGATGTGCTGAAATCTACAGCTTTATATTTGAGGCTGGAAGGGAGAATGAAAATATAATCAGACCATAAACCACAAAAACTTGGGTTCAAAGCCTCGATCTACCACTATCTTTTGTAATATCAGACAAATAACTTTATACCTCTGGGTCAAAAGAGAATGAATGTTTAGATAATCTCTAAGCTTCTTTCTAATATTTACAACTTGTCATTCTATGATTTCTTTAGTAAATATGGATATAAAATACTGATAACTTCTTTCAAAATCCCTAATCCATTTTGAGAAATTCTGTTTTAGACTATGATCAACAAAACCTCATTATACGGGGTTAACTAGTGAACCTACACAGTACAATTGGACATTTCCTGACATTCTTGGCAACCTGGAGAACAAAAACAAACAAATAGCAACAACAACAACAAAATCCTCTTAAAGAGAATTTGAATGAAGATTTAGAGTCGAAGTTCATTTCACTGAAGAAGAAATTTAGGTTGAAAGAGGTAAATTATTGTCTCCTGTCACACAGAGTCACTAGCAGAACACAAGCTCCAACCCAGAGTTCTCATCTTCCAGGAAGATCCTTCTCTGTAGAAATTAAGAATTTAAATATTTAACTGACTTAAACGGCTGAGATGAAGGCAATGAAGAGGAAACATAAAGAAATGAGGATGTGTTTAGAGCTTCATCGGGGGTACTTATATGTGTTGGAAGTAATCACTGGGTTTTTAAAATCACTGTAATTGTTGTGTATATGAATTGTATGTAGTTCAAACATGCAGATGGGTACATTTTTAACTTAAGTTTTATACAATTCAACCTATTGTATAGGTGGATTCCTATTCCCCTAGGTCGTAAAAACTTAATCTTGGTCAATTTAATGTTCCTCTCCTCATCCCAGGTTTCCATTTAAGTTTCAAAGCATGTGTTTTATTCTACGGTACCAGGAGGCATCTGGTTCTCTACTACCATCTAACCATCCACCACAAATTTGATTTATGTCCCTAGGTCCACACAGGCCACTGCTCAGTCATCCCTCATCCTCATAGCCAAGAAGTCTGGTTCTTCCTCTGTGCCTCTTTTGTCCCCTTCTGCTATTCCTGCAGACTCTGTGATGCCAAGACCCTATTTGCATACATCATGCAGTTATTTCCACACTGGATTTGCTTCTTGCCCAGGCTTTCCTGGAAAGTAAGGCACAGTCTTCTCAGCACTCTAATTCGACCAATCCACACGAGAATTCAATTATCCTCCCCAAGGTTTTGGTCTTTGGTAGAAAACAGGGGCAGAATAACTTTTTTTCAGTGTCTATAGTGCATTGTGACTCAGTTCTCTCCCCAACCTGGAAATATTTTCTTCTCTTTTCAAGTTTTTAACTATAGAAAACTTCAAACATACACAAAATAAGAAAGTATAATGAACCCCATGTATCTATTACCCAGCTTCAGCAATCATTTACCCCAAACCCATCTTACCTTATCTGTACTCCCACCCATTTCCCACCAATGTTATTTTAAAGAATTTCCCAGACACAGCACTATTTCATTTGGAAGCATTTAGGTAATCTCTAAATGATAAGGATTGTTTTTAAAAAGCAAAGTATAATACTACTAGCATAAAAATCAATAATAATTTCTTAATATTATCAAATATCTATTTAGTATTTACATATTTCACACTTAAAGTGTCTAATAAATATTTCACTTTTAAAAAAAATTGGTTTGAATTGTGATCCAAACAGAAAGATTCATTGTGATTGACTGATGTGTCTTATAAATCCATTTTTATTTATAGGTAATGGCGCCATCAATCTTCATACATCCCCACTCCAAAAAGCAAAAGCAAAACAAAACAAAACAAAATACAGTACATCTTATCTTGAAGAAACCAGGTCATTTGTCCTGTAGATTTTTCAGGAAACCTTTATCTGGACTCCAGGTGGAAAAATTATCCTTCCCTCTGCTCTTCCCCCACGTGTACACATTGATCATATATCCTCCTAAATCAATTTTCAAATTCCTTTTCTTTTTTTCTTTTTTTAAAGATTTTATTGGGGAAGGGGAACAGGACTTTATTGGGGAACAGTGTGTACTTCCAGGACTTTTTCCAAGTCAAGTTGTCCTTTCAATCTTAGTTGTGGATGGCGCAGCTCAGCTCCAGGTCCAGTTGCCATTGTTAGTTGCAGGGGGCGCAGCCCACCATCCCTTGCGGGAGTTGAGGAGTTGAATCGAACTGGCAGCCTTGTGGTTGAGAGCCCACTGGCCCATGTGGGAATTGAACCTGCAGCCTTCGGCCTTAGGAGCACGGAGCTCCAACCACCTGAGCCACCGAGCCGACCCCTCAAATTTCTTTTCATTGTCACCCATATTAGTTCATGACGCATGAAACCCAAATTGGAGTGGTTTAATGCTACCGAAGCATGTTTCTTCAAGTAAAGTTTAAAGTAGGTATTATTCGTACTCTACACAGTGGCTTTTCTCCATACAGTGATATAGGGAACTGCTCAGCTTCATACAGTGATAGGGGACTAGGATCTCTACCTGGTGGCTCTACCGTGACTACAATATACCTTTGAGTTCGTCATGCAATTCCACCCATTCATTCAACCAGCCAGCAGGGAGGGAAAAGGAGCATGGCTTATCCTATGTGGAGGGGTTTATTTTTCGAATGCCCCGGCCTGGATGCGGTGCACATCACTTCCACTCACATTCCATGGTAACACCTAACTGCAAAGGAGTTAGGCTGGGAAGTAACACTGAGCTATGGACTAGGAGGGAGAGGAAATGGGGTTAGTGTAAAACCAGCTAGTCTCTGCCCCTCTCCAAAGGCTATACTATTGGATTTTGAAAGCCAAATTAATAGTCTTTTTCACTCATGCTGATCTGTGAGCTCTTTCCTTAGTTAATAAATTCAGATTTAGATATTTTGGCTGAGTAGCAGTCTGGGATTAAAAGAATAGTACTAGGGTTGAGGGAGAAAAATATCAGTTACAATTTCATTTTATTTTTCCTGCTGTGCAATGCAGTATTTTTGAAGACAGGCCTATAGCGCAGTTGCATTGCGTGTGGATTCTTGATGCGCCGGTATTTAGTTGTGTAGACTACTTGGTTGATTTAATTTCCGTGAGCTTCATTTCCTGCATTTATAAAGTGACACTAAGCATGCCCTATTTCATAAGCTGTGGTAAAAATGAAGAAAAACATAAGCAAAGACTTTAGTACAATGCCTGATATAAGGTAGAATCTCAATAAATGGTAGGTAATAATCATAATGAAAATGATTTATTTTTTCTGACTGTAAGTCATTCCCCATTACTTTAAGCCTGATACTATAGACCAAGTTTCTACACAGATATATCTTGTTTTCTGAATGAAGTCATCAAAATCTGAAAAGTTTTCAATATCTGTCTCCTCATTCTGAATATAAACAACTACAGAAATCAGAAGCAACTGAGTTAAACGAGCTATAAAATGATATAAAAATTGCCATTCTAAATAGCAAAGATAGTACTATGTGTATTACTCACACATTTGAATGGATTATTTCCTTTAAAAAAGAAACCACATTGGAATAATTTTTGTTATTATTGTTCTGATTCTTGTTTCTGTTTTATTTTGTTATGTTTTGTTTTGCTTTGCACTTGTCAGCTCTTTGCCTTCAGCAATCTACATAGCTGAATCTCCAAATGCCTGGAAATGAGAATTTCTCAAGGTAACTCTTGCCTTGCCCTTCTTCACTGCCAGACTGAGAAATCCAACTGGAAATAAGAGCACAGCTGCCTTTGGTTCCCTAGTTTAGGACACTTCAAACACAGCTTTAGCTTTATCCCGTTTTAAGTACAGACATTTCAAGATCCCATGGAATGGGACACGACCCATCTACTTTATATTTGGATGCTACTTTTACTGAAGATAGACTGCAGGGGGAGGGGGAGGGGCAAGAAGGGATGGAGTAAGAGCCTCTTGATGCCAGGTCAATGATATCTATATTTTTAGAGTAACTTTTACTTCCAAGAATGTGTCCACTATATCTTAGTATTCTCAGTTCATCAGTCCCACAAAAATTAAGTGTTTTTTTAAAAAAGTTAGATGGTGGTATTTCACTTGAATTAATAAAAGTTGGTAATTGGACATAACTTTGTGGGTAATTCACCTCACAGAGAACCTTTCTTCCTAGGAAAAGGGAATTACCATTCCACCATTCTGCTAACAGCCTATTTTTATGTTCAGGAAGTAGAGTTATTGCAGAATCATGAGAATTGGAGATGGAAAGAATTTGTGAAGCAATCCATTGCAATTTCAGGCCACGTAAGAGGAATTTTTCATCTGCTGTCCAATGATGGTGTAGGCCACCACATTCCTCTCACTGTGTGCTGAACTGATTTCATCCAAGGCAAAAATTCTGCCAATTTCATGAACAAAAGCATAGAGGTGCTAACAGTCTACTCACAGTTATATTTAAATGAATTGGATTCGCATGAAAGAGACGAGGTTTCTATCACCATTTTTTTCCACAGGACAGTTATCATCTTTCAGTAAACAGAATCTCAAGTCACCATATATTGATGAAAATATATAAAAATGTCAAAAATAACCAAAACAAAAATTTGATAAAAGTACTTAAATTAATGAACAAGACAAAATATGTGTGACAGGAAATATCACCGTTTCAGATAGCAGGATTCATCTTGTCACCATCCTGAATATCTATACAATAGCCAAATTTGAATTACATAGTCAAAAAATCAGAAAAAAAAATATATTTCAATTGGTCTCATAACTTTACTAGCCATAATATGAGGACCTAGAGAAATTAAGGGACTTGCTTCAGGGCTCCCAGAAAAAAAAGAGTAGGAAGGACTCTTCACTGATAGACAAACCAGGGCTGTTTGACAGAATACTATAGTCAATGGGCTAGGAACTCGGAAAATATTTGATTGAAGTTTACAAGTATCACTGTTACAAATATCTACTGCAGGATTTGGTGCAACATCTGGTGAATTGGAAGGCTCTAAAGAACCTATGATTAAATTAAGTTTGTAGTGAAATGGTTGGGGTTGGGAAAATTACCTACTTAAAAATACCATTGACCTTAAATAAGTTACAAGAAAAATAGCCAAAGTATGGAAATCAACAGTGCAGTATTAGTGCTATCTCTGCCTTTAAATTGTTGGGTGAGTTATGGTAATAACTGAATTTCTCTAAACTGAAAAAAATTAATTGAATCATTTCTAAGGCCCCTCCCAGAGCTCCACTAGTTTACCCAGCATAGTCATTCTTGCTCAATAAGTATTTAGTAATGGAATTTTGCACATATATTCCATGGAAGATTCTTTCATCAATAAAGTCTAGAGCATGTCTTTCATTGGAAAAAATTAATGAGGAAATGTTAACCAGGCATATTGGTTTACTTTATAAACAAGTACACTCTATATAATCTTTGTGAGGTTAGTAAAAAATGCTCTAGAATAACAAATATACACATTTAATTCTGAAAGGAGTAAAAAACTTGAAAAATAGTATAAAAATTAAGTAAACCTGCCCTCCTTTGAAATGGCTTCTATTCACAGTGAAATTTTTAGGCTGGGGATTTACCAACATGGAAAACATGAAATGAGGGGTAAGAAATGAAGAGGACAGAATGATTAGAATGTTGGGGAAATCCTTAAATCGAAAAGTTTCTGCCATGTAGTGAAGGTCCTGTGAAGGAAGGCGACTTGTTTGCCATAGACCAGTATCTCAGTACTGCAGAGAATGCCTGGAACTGGCCACACACATCCTTACTTTTTCCTCAGCCAAATATTTTCAAAATCGTACTTTGAGATATTTATCACCATGGAAATATGTTTGATTTATAATTTATGTGAAGTGACAAATAGTATTTGTTTCACAGAAATGAGTATCACAGCCAATGTTTCCAGAAGGCATTTATTCTACATAAATTCTTATGAGTATGCACCCTAAGTATAAACTGTTTGATATTGTGAAATAGAATTATAATAAAATGCAGCCTAAACATCTGTCAGACAGGAAACTTTCATAACTTAGATGTTAACAGAATAAAGTTTGATTCCTTCTCCTGAAGCTTCCAACTTTGTGCACCTACTTTAAATACCTTTATCACAGCACCTGTAACTTATTATTGCAACCACTTGTTTACACACTTGACTTTCTTCACTGAACTTGTCCTTTAGGACAGAAACCATATCTTATCTAGCTTTCATTCCCCAGCTAAGCCCTGTTTCCAAGATATATTAAAGTTTTCAAAGTAATTAATGAAAATTAAGGTATGTATGTTGGTGACATTACATCTCCCACAACATTATATTTGGGTAATACACATCTGTGTTAATTTAGCAAAGTCCATTATCTATCTAATCTGATCCCATATTCCTAATGTGCAGAATGAGAAAAACAATGATTATTTGGCTGTCTCATAGGATTAATGTATTAATCAAATGAAAAAGAGAGTGTGGTTAAGAATTATAATTTTAATTTGGTCTAAAAAAAGAACTATTACTCAATGAAATTTTTCATCTTTTTTGGTGGTCATCACTTAGTAACAAAAAATATTAAAGCACAAAGAAGGAAAAAATAAATTATGCTTACATAGGGTTGCACTTTGGGTATTAGGAAGGATTTTTTTTTTTCTTTAACCAATATGACACTAACTACTTCCTAGAAAAATTACCTAGTACTGTGTGAAATCAATGCAATTAAAGTAAAAATTTTTACCAGGCAGCCCATTTATTTCATACATTAGGTCATTTCCTCACTGCTATTGGCACAGACTCTGTGCTACTTATCCTTCAGGTTGGTTTAGCTCAGAGCATAGACCTGAAGGAAAGACAACAGCACAGATTCAGAGTCTGGTCACTTTCATTCTGTATCACATGGATTCTTCTTCCATGTCATTCCCTTTCCTATATCTGTTCCAGTTAATGACTTTTTCACCACTAGTGACATTAATGGCTGTCAGGCTACCTCTCTCAAATCTCCTTTAAACATATTTCTTGCTGAATAAGTCCTCATTAGTTGATTTATTGACTTATATTGCTTTCACTGTCCTAGGCTCTGACTTAAAATCCTACACTTTCTACTTTTGCAGTTACCCCAGTGAAAGATTGGAAACTCCCTAGAACGCAACCTGGGATCACGTAGAATATGGAACCACTGTTTAGGAATCAAACACTCAATGAAGTCTTCATATTTCTATAACTTAGATGCACGGGGGACAAGACTTTGGAAATTATTGAGTCCATTATTTTCAATTTAAGGATGGGGGAGGGAGTTGTTCAAAGTTACTCAGCTTATTAGTGGAAGAACTGGAATTAGAACTTTAGTCTCTGGACTCTTAATGTAGAGCTCTTGCCGCAGAACAATTCTATCTCCTTTTCTAGTGCTAATGTTTTAAATACTCAGAATTGTTCAATACCTTTAAATGGCCTGGTGTAAATTCCAAGCACCATTAAGCTTCATTCCTCCTGGGGTCACCCTGACACACAACCCTAAGCCAGCCATTTTCAGAGCAACCCAGGGACCGAGGAAGGTGTCTGTGTTATTGATTGTGTGTACTTTGGTTACTACAAGTATCTGCAGTTTTCAGAACTCTCCATGGATCACATTTCCCTGCAAGTTGCACTGCAGTGACCCAGACACAACACTGACAGCTGTGGTGTAAATAAATAAAAACAGAGTATTTTGATCCTAATGGGGTGGGGGGAGGGGTAGTGAGAGGTTGGGGACAAGAAGAGAAAGAGGCAGACAGAATGAAACAGACACAGCTGTGGAAAGAACAGATGCTGGCCAGGAGAGAGGGAGAGAGTGAGAAGGGGAGGAGAGGGAAGATTAGGGTTCCACCAATGTCAGAAATGTTGAGGCTCTTGGAAAAGGATACACATACTTGGGACAGGTGGGAAGTGTTTACATTAAAACCAGAATATCAAATGCCTTCCTAAATGCTACTAGATCATTAAAGACCCAAGTTGACCCAAAGGAAAAAGCCGAAGTCTTTGCCCAAAGAGCCCATTACAGAGAGAGCCTTCAGAATTCCTTATATTCCATTCAAATTACTGGATATCAGCTGTGTGCATCAACACACCATGCTGCCTGCCAGTGGCTCTCAGCGTGTGGTCCCAGACCAGTAGCATCAGCATCTCTAAGGAAATTTACAGAAATGAACAATTTCCAGACCTACTAAGTCAGAAATTCTGGGGGTATGGCCTGAAGCCTGTATTTTAATAAATCTTCCAGATGATTTTCATGCATGCTCAAGATTGGAGACCTCTGCTCTATGTGCATGATGCTGCTCAGCTTCCTCCAGATTCTCCATAATTCCGTCACCCCAAGTCCACAGACCTCCACTGGCCCTCATACCTTGGTCCCTCTGGTTTCTGCAGGACTCATGCCTTGACATTACCAAGCACTAGTCTCCTCATAGGACAACAGAGGAAAGAGATTGTACAGCTGGGGCAAGAGACCAACTAAACTCTCAGGTCAAAAACTTAAAATCTACGCATTGAAATTCCATTTAGTAAATGGTGTCCAACACACACCTCTGACCAGAGACCGGCCCAATGCAAGGACAGCAGCCTTACTCTCAAGGCCACTTTCAATAGCTTTCTGCAGTGCTTCTCCTTTCAGGAATACAAAACATTTTCCATTAAGTTACTGAACTTGAGCAAATCAGTGTCTAGAGTAGATTTGGAAAATTTGACAGAAGGTAATTCAGTTTAACATGAAGAAAATGTATTCTCTACCCCTTGACATTACTTTTAGGTGTTGGTGATATAGTGGCTAGGAGTCAAGAGATTGAGTTTCCAGTGCTTCCTCTTCTACTGTTCTCTGGCCCCTGGGCAGTAACTCTTATTCTTTCATCCCAAGTGTCCCCTTCTACAAAATGAGGAGCTTGATTCGAGAGGATACTGAAGTTCCTTTTTTCAGCTCTGACAGTGGAGCTGTCTGGTTAGGAGAGCCAATTAGAGAAATTAATTAGGTGACCATTTCTCTGTGTGGTTTGCAGGGCTGGCTCAGTACACTCCATCCTCCTTTAATAAACATTGGTTCTCAAAGGACTCTGGTGGCTCCCTTTGTATGACATGGCACCAAGATACCCATCACTACTTTGGGGTACATGGCTGAAAGTACATATTGCTTTGTACCCAATTGTGGTATGGCCTCCACTGGAAAGATGTTACAAAATTATTATCAAAAAAAGCTATTTAGAAGTAGACTAGAAAAGAGTTTCTAAGGTCAAGAAAACATCTCCTAATTTCCTGGGCCCTTTCCACTAGCTTCTGTTCCTATGTTAAATGCTTAAGCATGCTTAAGTCTAGTCTCACTTTACCAAAATCCTAAAATTACATAATTCTAAAATTACAGAATGTCAGAACTAGAAATTCCTTAAAAAGGAGAGTGGGAGACAATAACTATTTATTTAGTACTAACTCTGTGTCAGAAACTATGTTGATGTTTTACCATGACTACCATTCAATTTTACTACATTTAGGAAATCTAATCTTACCCTCTCATTTTGCCAAATGGGAAACTAAAATTCTCAGGAAAGAAAGGTAAGGTGACAGGTCACGTGATGACGTAGGAGCAGACCCAGGACTAGCCCCCAGTCCAGTGATTTTTCCAATTAATTTTGTTTTTTCCAAAGAGTCATTATCCTGTCAGAAAAATGTAGAGGCAATACAGAAGAAAACATTGGGGGGGGGGGGTAACCTTTTGATTTTTTTACTTCTACTGCCCACTATAAAAATAACTGCGTTTTAAATTTGAGAATAATGAAATTCCCAAATACAATTAAAGATTTGCTCAAAAGAGTACCCAGGCAATCACTTCAGTGTAAGGAATTCTAGGGTGGACTTCTAGAAAGACTGCAATTTCAGACTTTGGGAATAACAGCAGCCATAGTTTGTAGAATAATAACAATAGAAAAATGTGTTGATTGCTTACTATGTGTCAACCATGAACTAGACACTGCCTAGTTTAACCCTCAAAATAATCCACTGGGGGAGATAGGAAATATTATTAATGCCACTTCGGAATGGCGAAATTGAGGCTTAGCGAGGTTACAGAACATGCCTGAATTCAAATGGCTTGTAAGTGGCGAAAGCAGCATTTAAGCAAGACAGGTTTAACTATAGATCCTGAGCCTCTAACCACTATTCCATACTTCCCTTGGGAACAGATGGTGATAACTAATACCTATATTGTCTTTCAGGGTTTATAAATCTCAATACCTTCCATCTCACTTAACCCTAATAAATGTGGGAAGGTGTCATGGTAGGAACCATTAAGCCCCCTTCAGGCTACGGGATGAAAAAATGAGGCCACGTCAGGTTAAGGAACTGGACTTGGGTTTTATAGGTGCAAAGTGCAGAAACAGATTTCTGAGCCCTAGTGCATTGCATTTTCCCTTAAGTCACAATGATGGCCCATAGCTAACCAAGGCGAGGATTATGGAGATGTCACGATCAAGCCTCAGGACAAGTCACTGACTAGAGGGTTACAGGAGAATCCGCCACTTGCCCCTGGGAAAGGTGGGAAAGGGGTGGGGGTGGTTCCCCAGGGTCCTGGTGGTAGTGTAATTGATAGCGTAATACCCAATGCTCTCTCCTCTCACCACGAAGTCACTTGTGGATTGGAACAGGCGGTAAGGCCCTAGTCATTCCTCTAAACATAAAGTGGGAAAACAAGAGTGGAAGTCACAGAAGGTGGCTGTTGTTCCTGATAATCTGCAAGTGTCTCTCTTTCTTTGGCTTCTTGTTTTTCTGTCTATAAATGGCCCAGAGGATCTTTAAGCTCTGACATCTGCTAATTCCACTGGCCCTGGGCCACCAGTTTAAAGGGGGGAGTCAGGGCTCCTCTGTTTCTCCGTTATCACAGCCTCCTCATTTACAGGGTCAAGACGGCCATCGCTGTCGGTTCCCCATCACCAAGTGCCACACCCTCCCTCTGTCTGTCTCTGCTGAATGAGTTCTCATCACACTTTTTGGCAAAGCATGCTTTGTTGTCTGATGCGTCCACATCACACATTAAATTTCAAGAACAGATTATAAGAAATTATGTTAAATTTAATCCTTAACTGACATTGATTTTTAAATCAATAAAAAGAAAAGTTCCCCTTTTATAAGAAAATTTTACAGATGCTGGACTTCTATTCCCTAAAAATAAAACAAACATAAAAAAAATTAAAAGAGGGAAAAAAGGGTTTATATAAACACAGTTTTTGAATTATTCAACTACTATTTAAATTGGAACGTTTTCATTGATTTTTAATGGCAAGTAAAATTATTTTGCGATTACTCCACTTCTGCTTTAAAACATCTGGAATCTATCTTTTACTTTTTTCCCCTATGTCCATGTCTATTGGCTATCCACACTCTAATGATGCATTTTTAAATTACACACATGCAGTTTGACATGCATACTGTCATGAAATGCTAAGCTACAAATGCAAGAGCTGATTATCAATCTCTTCTGTTTTCTATTTATACAAACTTGAGCAAGACTTTTAATATCTCTGGTCCTCAGTTTTTACGCCTATAAAATGAAAATAATAGTCTCCACCTGCCTCCTTCACAATATCACAGAATTTTTGTAAAAGGTATTGTTTATGCTAAACAACTTCGTAAACTATTTGGCACAGTATGTGCGACTACATTTATTTCTGTTTTTAACCTCCTCCTCAACCTATGCACCATAGACTGTGAATCTGCCATCAATTATAGATATTGCTCTCTTTAACTATTTTTATGTCCTAGGAATATATGACTACTTAGTTTGATGATTACATAAATTTGTTTATCATTATTATTTATTTTCTCAGATACCTGTAATTTGTTACCATTATGTCTTTGGTTTAACAGTTGAGCATGCCAGGTAACAAGCTTTATTAAGAAGATGTAGGTTATAATATTGTATTTATTGATTAATGATTCAGAGTTACTTTTATTTTCATTCGTCTTTCTACTATGTATGATTTTTTTGTTTTTTATTGAAAATATCACATTCAATATTTTAATCTAAATATTTGTTCAAGCTATCCTGTACTGCAATACCCAGTAAAGTTGTTGACACAGAAAAAAAATTGAAAACAATTAAATATATGTGTGTGTGTGTGTGTGTGTGTGTGTGTGTGTGTGTGAAGAGTATAGGAGGCAGGAATCACTGCAGGCCACTTCAGATGTCTGCCTACTACAGCCAACCTAAATTTAATAAATTAGTAATTATACACACACACACACACACACACACACACACACAAAAGGTAAAATAATACTTAATGCCAACAAAAATTTAAATTGCTTTACTTATACAATGGTGGCAGCTGTAAGATTTTGGGAAAGTCATTTCATCTCTCTGAGCCTCAGTTTCTTATCTTTAAAATGAGGTTAATAACACCCCCTTTATATGACTTCAAGGTGGTATGGAAAACAATGATAACAAGAGGTATGAATGCAATTGATGAACTGTAGAAAGTGATCCAGAATGGCGAGGATTTGTTGGCCCTATTGGTGTTTGCAGGTAGACCTCCGCCAGGGACCAGGGCCGACATTCACAGTCCATGAATCATCACTCAAATCCTCAGTCATGGAGTGAAAGGCAAGTCTGAGCTATTCTTTGATTTGTTGTGGTTTTATGCCCTTTCAAGCCACACCTACCTATATAAGAACCAAGAACCTTTGAGAAATTCATTTGAAATGTTTGTTCTATTGGGTATAGCAAACTTAGGTCCAACCCTTTCATGATAAGCCCAGGTTGATTTTGTTAACGGCTGGCATCTGGTTTCCAAACTTGCCCTTACATAACCTGACTGAGTCCTAATTCAGCCTCAAACTTTAATGAAGACAGAAGCTTTGCACATCAGGGCAAAGCGCCCTTGTTCTTACCAAGCTTCAATCAGCACAGCTTGGGCGTCCAAAGCTACACAAAAGATGCTAGTGTTTCATCACTTTAACAACCACGCAGAGGCATACAGATGTCACCCAGGGCTCATTACCGTAACCCAGTTTGAGAGCACAGAGACCACAAAACTACTGTTGTGTGTGCTACAGCAGGTACTTCAATAGCCCTCTGCTTCTGGATCATCGTAGAGCCAGGGAAATGTTAAAAAGCACAAGGCCTCGGCCAGCCTCTAGGGGAACTACTGGAATGTTGTTTATCTTCAGACCACAACAACTGGTCCAGTGTTTCACAACAGGAAGGTCTGTCCTGGAGCTCAGACATTGAAAGCTTAGAGAAGCAAGGCCTGAAATAACCCCCATCCTCTTCTCTACCTTCTGTCTCCCAACAGTTCAAATTGGAAAAAAAAAATAAATAAATAAAGGCACGGCCAGGGCTGCGACCTTGAAATTGATATAGCTTTCCGAGAAGCTTGCAGTTAATACTCTAGCAGGGATGGAACACAGCCTGATCCAGTAAGACTCTAGGTGACAGGGAAACCAGAAACTATGCCTTCTTTTATTGTCTTAACCCCTTGACTCATAAAAATTACCCTTTCTTCTACAGCATCTGTGTTTTCAGAAGTTCAGATATATTCTTTCAGCTCTCTTGTACAAGAAGAAAGGAGAAACTGATTAAGATTCAAATTCTAAAATTACAGTCAATACCTGGTAACTTCACTTAAGCTCCATGTGATTTGGGGGGGTTGGTTTTAAAAAGTCCTTATAAGAAGCTCTGTGATCTTGGATAAATGAGTTAACCTCGGGAGAGATGAGAAAAGCTTATATTCAGGCCCATGAAGTGGGGAAGTTGCCTGAGGTTGAAGGTTGCACATTTAAGCTTCAGGGACCTCTGACTCTTCCTGACAGAGAGCACAGAACTCAGAAGATTCTGGGTGGTTTTATTATTTAATACAATAGAAGCAGATTGTTGTTCAGAAAGGAATCTTTGTACACCAGACCATGAGGACGTTCCTGATTTTGAAACTTACAATAGGGAGAGATTGGTCTGCAATATTTATGACCAGATCTTGTCATCTGCCATTTTTGCACAAGCTGCTTCAACTCGGCTTTTCTTTCTGGTGATGGAGAGAAGAAAGAAAGCTGGATCCAAGAAAAATGTTCTGGACGTGCCAGAATGGAGAAGCATCTGACCTGCAAACCGATGAGTAAATAAAAATTGTTTCAGAAAAATGTAACTACTTCGTGTACAGCTCCTTCTTGGAAACATTTAGCCCTTAGCTCTCTGGCTGGCCATAGTATAGCTAGTTCTGGACGAACTGACAAATGAATTCATTCATTTATCTAGCAAGCAATGAAGAAACCCTGTCTTAAGCACAAGAGATGAACAATATTCACATTTTGCACTCAGGAAGCCCAGAGAGAATGAATAGGTAAAAATAAAACAATGAACTCTGGTATCAGGCAAAATAAAATATAGATAAATACAAGGAGCAGCTGATGGTGATGCAATGCATAGAAGACGATTCATTTTGTCTGTTTGTTTCAAAAAGGCTTCATGAAATCAGTGTCATTTCACTTGAACTGTAAGGGATAAACAGGTTTCCATGAGGAGAATATGGGGGTGAGCTCATTTCTAGCTGAAGTCAAAGCAAAGGCAAAAGAAAAAAGTGTGAAAATATGGGTGATACATGTGGAAAACAAAGAGAGGCAATTAATGACGCCATAATGGATAGCTGACCACACCTTCACACCACACAATACCTCCAAAAGGACTCCCACTTTCTTCATAGCACCTGTGACACTGAAACATTTCCACATGTATGATCTCATTTAATCTTCAAAAACCCTGTGAAATAAGAATGTCTCCCATCACTTTTAGGATAAAATTCCAGCTCTTTTGGTTAGCATGCAAAGTCCTTCAGGTTCTGGCCCCATTTGACCTGTGTGGCCCCATCCTAACCCCCAACCACCTACATCTACCCAGTTTTTCCTCCAGCCAGCCTGAGACACTAACCCTCCCTACCCTTCCATGGCTCCTAGACCTTACTACATATTACTCTTTCTGCCGGACACGATCTTCCTCATTACCTCGAAAAGCTGGCCTGCATCAGCTCTCTGAAGTCCCCAACTCTATCATTTCCTTTCACATCTCTATTGTAGCACATAGCACAGCGCTCTTCTCATTGGTTTCCTGGATTCTTTCTCCCACTAAGAGCTCTTTGAGGCCAGGACCATACCCACATTCACTGCTAAACCCAGAGTGACCAGCTCAGCAAATGGTACACAGTATGAACTAAAACAGCATTTGCTGAGTGAGTGGGGATGAAAGGTTAAATTTCCGAAAAATGATTGCCTAACTTCTAAACTCTGAGTTGCAAACTCAAAGGAGGATGGCATACAACTGAGATTAGATCCTGATTCTAAGTTCTACACATGGCTTAGTGGCATCACTGTAGTCTTTTTGTTTGTCAAAAACTATCGGAGGCCAATTTAAGGACACAGAGACTATAATTTTGCTGTGTCGATCTCAGCTGAAACCAAGGTGCATTTGCATGAGACAGTAATCACTTAACTGCCTTGCTAAGAACACTAATAATTTGGCCCTTCCAGACAGGCTTGGGAATGTGATTAGGAACCATTTGAAAAATGACACCCCACAGTAAAATGGAGCTTTGTGGCCTGGTCTTCAATCCCAGCTTCTGATCCTTTAAAACCTCCTTTAGAAACTATTCCCCCCCTTTTTCTTGTGCATGTTTATAAAAAGTGAGAATAAGAACTCTCTTCTGAAACTACTCTTACCTGCCAAATTATCCAGTATTTATTTAGGCAATATTCAAGTCTCTGTGTTTAAAATAAACCTAAAATCTTTTATCAAATCAGCCAATGAAAGTCTATGCTAGATTATGTGGCCAGTCTTTATTCTTTGCCAAATGCGTATAAACAGAAAATGACTTCATGAGTTTTGTTCTTATTTTTGGTCCTCCCATATCTTGTTGAGCCTTTATAGATAGCATTTGTCTCAGTTGATATTTTCACAGTGCCGTTATTGGCTAACAGAATCTCACGTCTGGGTGGGAACTTGATCTTAAATCCTTCCTATATAGTTCTCTGCCAAATGGCTGTGGAATTTCTGTTTGAAAACTCCTTTAACAGAGAGCTCACTAAGTCCTAGGAGCAGCTCATCTCGTCTGAACCACACTGGCTATTTCAATGAGATTCTTTATTCCTGGAGCTTCCATAACGTCAGTCCTCATCTATCCATCAGAGCCAAAGAACACATCCCCAGGGCCAGCTCTTCAGATATGTGAAGATGATGAGGCAAATCTATCAAGTCTTCTGCAAGTGACTTGCAGTGTCACTCAAAAGTCTGGTCCCTAGATCAGAACCATTGAATACTTCCTTTGTCAGTTGACTTGAGCCCCACATTTCTTTCCTTGATCTTATTATTTTCCATACTGTTTTTAAATTTACCTTTCAGTTTATTCTCTCATTAAGCTCACACACTCATTTTATTTTCCTTCCTTCACCCATGCTATTAAAATGTGTAGAACACATGATATTCCCAATCTAGAAAACACAGATATACAAAGAAAATTGTAATAGCTTTGTATATAGTATTTATTGAAGCCCCCCCTCCTCCCCCCATTCTGCCTGGTAGCAAAAGGAATACTTAATTTTTGCAATTCTGGGTAACCTTAGCCACTTTACATTTTAATTCAGCCAATTCATGATTTCCCTTCTGTCTTCTCTACAAGAGTATATATAAGGTGTGAAAAGGCTTATGTTACTTGTACAGAAAACATCGGGCTGAAGTTTCATCAGTGCAAACTGTTTGCATTTCTATCTACTAACATCAGTGCTCACGTGCTCCGTGGCCTGCTCTCCTCACCAACCCCTCCACTTGTACACCAGATTCCACCTCCTCCTGAAAGTAAAAAGACATCTTACCCTTAATATATTCCAGGTCAATAACTGATATTCCATAATCCCAAACCTTCTCCTCTCTCAGTCTTCCTAAACTCAGGAAATGGCAACTCTATCCTTCCAATTGCTCAGGCCAAAAACCTTGGACTTCTCTTGGACGTTTTCTATTTTTTCTCGTAGCCAACATTTATTCTATCATAAAACACTGTGCTTCCGTCTTCCTCATATGTCCAGAGGCCAACCACTTATATTAACCTACACTGTAGTGCCGATCTGGATTATTGCAATAGCCTCCTTAGTGCCATCTCTGCTTCCCCCTGACACCTACAAGCTGTTTTACTCAGAGTAGCTAACGTGATCTAGGTTAGACTATGTCATTCCTCTGCACAAAACAGTGAAAGGTTTCCCATCTGACTGAAAGTAACAGCCAAAGTTTACAGTGAAGGGCATGGCTCTCTGGGATCTGAATACATGGGGTCTGCCTGACCCTGACTTCCTCTATGCACTCCTAACTCATGACACTGCACTACACTGCCCTCCTTGGCCTCAAACACTGTAAACGTACTCCTGCCTCGCAGCTTTTGCACTGGCTGTTCCCAGGTATCCCCATGGTTCTCTTTCTGACTCTCTTCTGGTCTTTGTTAACTGGGACCTTCCCTGCTTTCCATATTCAGATTAGACCACCTGTCTCTACTACTCTCCACCCAACTTTATTTGCTCCCGTGGTTCTTCTTAAGTATTATTTTATTGTGTTTATTTCCTTTCCTGTCCTTCTGCTCCCCATCGCCAAAATGCTTCATGAAGGCAAGAATTTTTATCTGCTTTTTTTTTTTTTTCCATTAGTGTATTCCAAATTGCTAGGACAGTATCTGGCACACAGTCAATGCTCAGTAAGTAATCACTATTTGAAATCCCACAAGTCTCGTACCATATGTCCCACATCACGTTCTGCTTTGACCTTGCCTTTTGCTGACCATGAGGCTTTTTCAGGTCCACAAGCTGCTATGTCTGAGCCCTTAGCATTGATGTATGGACAATTTCTGCATCCCTTCCATGACACTCTGAGGCTGCAGACACTTCTGAGGCATGGTTTTTATCTTTATTGCCCGTACATGATGCAGTACCATTCTTTAATCAGTGCTGCTCATTTGTGCAGGATGAAGCACCCTAGAATCTGCCCGAATCAGTTCAGGAAGCAGGCTCCTGGTCAGCTGTGATCTCAGATCACCTCATTGTGGGACAGTGTAATGCTTAAGCACTCACCTCTCAACTCTGTCAAGTTAACCACTGAGTGGAGGGACTCAGAAACCTTCTGCAGCTTCTCACTGGTTTGGTCACCTCTCTTTCCCATCTCCAGATTTTAATCTCACCATGGTCAATATGAAAAACACTCTATACTTATTGTTCCTATGCCAATACCAATTCATGCCAGAACCTTCAGGATTGATTTCTAAAGGAAGGACCCATTGCTTTTACAAGCCCCACAGATTTTCTCTCAAGATTTTCATCTCAGCCGTGGGCTTCAAAAAGCCTATTTTGAAACTAAACAGCTGAGCCTTCCCTCCTTTCTTGTATCTCAGCTTCTGCAGTAGCAATTCATCCCGAAGTTATGAGCCTAAAGAGAATAGCCCCAGGATCTAAGAAATTGGAAGGAAGTAAACGCATCAATTAATATTTTAAAATCTTATTCAGCTTCCCATAAAATAAAATGGTTTGAATTCCTTGCAGGAAGGAGGGGTCAAAAAGCATTTATAATCCGAATTCCCATATTCTCAGCATTTAAATGTTCAAGTACTCCTACTGCAGGGTCCCAAGCAACATACTAAGAAAACCCTGAAGGATACCTTATTCCAATGTTATTAATCTCCCATGAAGGTGAAATCACAGGAATTATTCCTGTCTGACTGATCTTCTGTCCAGGTGATTTAAGATCCTCATACACAAGTTGCAAGAACTCCATTTGGCTCCTAGGATCTCAGGTAGTTGAGCACAGTGCCCTGTGAAGAATCATGTCCCCATCTGGACAGCAGGCCTTCCTAGGGATGCACATGTGGAAGGGATGCAAACAGGCCTAGGATGGTGAGGAAGGGGACAGCTAGACAAGTTCAGAATGTATTCCCATGTCACAGTGCTCTGCCAAACTGGAAAGTGTGGATGTCCTTCTGGGTGAAAAACGGGGATGCTATGAAAAAGCACATGCCAGAATAGAAGGCATTTCCATCTCTACTCATGTATAAGCCAAGGCAGATCTCCACTGTAAAAGTGACTTAAAAATGAAAATATTGAAATTGATACATCATTATCAACAATGTCCTTATAGATTGATAAACTATTCAAATTAGATAGTGTTTTCTAGGACTCAGTCTCAAACCCAGGTGGGCTAGAGAGTATGTTGGCACTGGGCAATGTCAGGGGAATCTCAGGACTTTGATGAAGCAAAGGGTTCATGGTCAGAGTGGGAAAGACCACATTACGCCTCCAAAGAAAGGGTGTAAAGAACAAACCAGTAAAAAAGAAACATCACAGTGACTGGGAGAGTTAAGAGACATCCAGGAGGAAGATTTAACCCGGGGTGTTTCTTTTATTACATTTCTAGCCCATCTTTCCTTTGCATCCCAATTCTACCATAATCCACTGTGAGCTTAGGTAATGCAAACTCATTTTCATATCAGCAAAAGGGATTAGGAAGGTAAATCTTCAGAAGAAAAAATTATCCATGATGTATTTTCAAGTCAACTGCAGTATAAATGATTTTTTATCCACTCTTGTATTATTCATGCCTCAGCTCCCTCTCATGGCCATGAATAAATGAAATTTAACAAATGTTGCTTGGTCCATAGTAGCCCAGAATCATCCTAAAAACGGAAGATAAGCTGCAATCCCTTCCAGGGCCTCATAGAGTGTGAATGTGAAGGCCTTGGAAGCTAGTCAAAATCAAAAGACTTCCTCAGTCTTTTCACATTGCCTTTGATAAACAACAACAACAACAAATTACACACGCACATGTAATTGCATTTGAATTTCGAAGTAAATTAAACATTGTGACAAAAGGCAAATTAAATCAACGAACCAAAGTGTGCTGCTGTGTATTTATACCACACCTCTGCCTTGAACTTTCCCAGACCCACCTTTGAGAACTAAGGTATAGATCGGGGATCAGCAAAATACGGCCTGCCGCCTGCCTTTGTATGGCTTGTGAGCTAATGGTTTTTAAATTGTTTAAAGGCTGGAAGAAAGAAAAAGACTAATACTTCATGACATGTAAAAATTATATGAAATTCAAATTTCAGTGTCCACAAATGAAGTTTCATTGGAGCTCATGCTCACCCTTATTGTCTGTGGCTTGGTTTTGTGCTAAGTGGTAGAGTGGGTGCAGCATAGATCAGATGGCCCACAAGCCCTGAAATACGTACTATTTGACAAAAAGAAAAAAGAAAAAAAGTACACATATATATGTATGATTTTCCCATCTTTAAAAGAGGGAATTGGTTTACATGAGGAGGATATATATATATATATATACACACACATACACATATAAAACCCAGGAAGTAGTAAAATTTAAAAAGAAACAAACATTAAGAAAAACCCCACAGAACCCAAGGAGAAGTAACATGGCAAGGTCACCAAGGTCACACAGGTGGTATGCGGCAGAGGCAACACTGGAATCCAGTCATCTGAACCCCACCCAGCATCATCTTTTCTCATTATACTACAGGGCCCAGCAGTCCCAGGCACTGTAGGATGTAAGCCAGTGATTGATCAGGACATAAGAACCAGAGTCACTCTTTCAGGGTTTCAGGAGCATACATGAATAATATTCCCTATGGCAAAGAGAAGAAAAACGAAACAAATACAGAAACTAATTACGAATGTGCGTGTGGCAAATTCACTTTGACCCAGCACATGCCCTACTGTGTGATGGGGCCATGCCACCTTCTGGTCTGAACTGAATGCCGCGTGTCTTTACTCTCATTCTGATATTGCTGCTGCAGTTTAAAAGCCCACAGAAACATGGATGTGGAACACTTCATATGAGCCAGGGCACTGGGGGAAAAAAGGAATCTTGGAGTGGGGGAGAGAGTCGAGCTTGGTTTTGTGCTGGAGGCTACATTTTTATTTTTATTTTTTTCTGACTGGCACGCGTCTTCTTTATTTTGAATAATGGAGATAATTACACATTCAAGGGATCACACTCTAAACCCCTCAAATGATTAAGAAATCTTATTGCAGGCAATCATGAGAAAATGTAAGGGAGGATTACCTAGAGAGACAATGGAAATCATACTTTTTTGAGTCCCTCGCTTAGCACAGAGACCTAATCACCATTCTCCTCTCTTTCCCATGGCCTAATTGTTGATATTCCAGGCCTCTCTCAGGGCAAAGCAACGTTTTCCCCTAAACCCTGTTCATGTGAAGTCAGAGGTTTTGATGGGTCCCTCTTGGGAAACTGCTACCTCAGTGATTTTGATACCAACCAGTAAGCTCCCATTTACCAGCAACTAAGAGTACAACAAAAGCTTTCATTATGTTCAAGCTGCAAGATGCTTTGTGTAGGGAGAAAGGAACCCTGTAGATTATTTGCTCAATTCAACAAATATGTATTAAGCAGCTACCACATGGCAGACATTATGCTAGAAGCTGGGGATTAAACAGTGATAAAAATATAGTCCCTGACCTTAAGGGCCTAAGTCTAGTCAAGCCAGATAGATAGACAAGAAAACAGAAAACTCAAATATGTATCCAAAGGGATATGAAAAAAATAAGTACAGATCATTTGCAACAGTCTAGGTACTAAGCAATTTGAAGCATAAATGGAATTAACCTCTAAAAGAGGAAAGGGGTGATCATTTGGCAGGACAAGGGGACAAGTGTGAAGCCCTGTAGACAAGGGAGATTATGTATGGCTCAGAAAACTAGGGCGGAGCTGTTCAAACCTCAGGAAGGGGAGCAGTAGGCAGATGGATTGGAGGGAGAAAGGCAAAGAATGGAACTGGGAACATCTGCCGATGCCAACCAAGAAGGGTCTTTTGAGCTTTATGCTGAGGATAAGAAACGCAACCTTAATCTGAGGGCAATGCAGAGCCTCAAAAGTTTCTTAATGACAGTGAGTGATAGGATTACATTTGCCTCTTTCTTGTTAGCATACAGTAACACCTCCCTCTCCAGAGACTATATATTTTGACCCAGGAGGCCCTCAGTTTCCTGGTATAACAATAATAATAACGGTAACAATAGCCAGTGCATATTGTGTTAACATGTGCCTGGTATTGGGGTAAGCACTTTACCTGAATTATACCATTTAATCCTTTCAACAATCTTATGAAATAGATATTATTATTATTTCTGACAGATGAGGAAACTGAGACACAGATTAAGTAGCATGTCCAAGAATGTACAATTCTTAAGGAAAGGAGCTAGAATTTAAATCCACTGCTGTCTGCCTGCAGAGCTCAGAGTTGAGCACAGGCCCGGGAGTGAAAAAGTCAAATACAACTTTCAACTCTGATTCTCAGTGACTTTGTGCTGGCTGAATGTTTTCTTGTATTTAAATGAGAAGGATGTGCTAATAATTTCCTTCCTCAAGTCTAATATCAAGCTACTTTATTTCTCATAGATGTCAACAGAAGAATTGAAGTTCAGCATAGCCATTTGACTCTTACTTGTTCTTAAGCCAAGAACAGAGTTACAAGAAATCAACACTATCGAAGACGTGTGTTCTCACTCATGTATAATTTCAAATCTCTCCTCCTTTCCCTCACCATCACAGTCTTCTTTTCCAAAGCTTGAGATAAAAATCCAAGGATGGAATGATTTCTATAAACATGTGGTGACTGTCAGTGGATCAGAAAGTACAACATCACTGGAACTTCCCCCCAACATATCACTGTCATCAGGTTTTGTCTTCTTTCCGGTCCATCTACAGTGACAATAATCCAGACTCTGTTTTCTCTATCAATTACACTTTAAGTTGATCAGGGTGAGACTTTCATTAAAGAAAAATCAACAGCTCTGTAAAGGGAGGTGTTAAAAGCTAACAAAAGGATTCAGTGTTAAAAATGGCTAAATCGTGCTTGCTGGATTTGTAACGGCCAACAGGTACCTTTCCCTGAGTTCACACCATGATCCGTAATATAGAATGGAAGTCGTGGTTGGCAAAAACATCTAGAAAAGGATAGAGAACTATCCCATTTTAGTGCCCTCAGGTTGCCAGGGGAGTATCAAGGTCCGGTTGGCTTTTGATACTGGGAACATAACTCAGTGGTCTCAGCTTCAGAACTCTTAGACTTCCTGGAACCAAAGGTTTAAAGTCTTGGCAAGCTTGAGTCATGGCTTCAATCTCTGTCTCCTTAGGGTGAAAAAAAAATCTGAAGAGCAAGTGATTTATAGTATGTTCTTCTAGAACACCTCTTCAACGTCTGGCCACTGAATGGACTTTAAAATATGCCCACAGGGATCCTTTTTCCAAGAACAATCTCTGAGTGCTTATTATTCACTTTACTAGTGTAGAAGCTCTTTAATCATTGTCTCTATATTTGCTTTAATCTAGAAACTCAATTTATTAGCTCAGAATGTGCCTGAAGCTTCTCACCATCTTATTGGAGAAAGACTAATATAAATTCAAAAGACAACTCTAAAACAGTCATATTGATGTGACAAGACATTAGGATATGAAGAGACAAAATAATATAACAATTATAGTACAGATTTAAAGTTTATTTCTGGAAAAAAAAACATTCCATATTTTGTTTTAAGTGGAGTAACACCATTTTTAACTCCAGTCAATAATAACAATTGATGAGAGAGTAAGAGCATTATTTATGATAAACCTGATGTTATCCATCCCAAAGAATGTTTAGCACTAAACTTTTGAGAAGTTAGCTAAAGACCACAGTTGAGAGATGCTTCCAAAAACAAAGTTGTTAAGAAACCAGGCAAATACCATGAGCTACAAAATCAATCAGTCAATCGAACAATCAAATAAATAAACAAACAAACAAACAAATACAATTTATAGAAACAAATCAGAGCATCAAGAAAAAATAATGTTCAGGATACAGGTGCTCAAGACAGCACAAGATCAAAGCAGTGTGTGAGGCACATGCTAAACAGAAGATGATGTAAGAGTCCAGAGAGAAAAGACTGATAGAACGACTCCACTTTGAAATGAAACTGCATTATCTTTGGCTTCTAGGTGATATAAAGACTGGCCACAGCTAATCTAATCACTATGAGCTCTACTGATGACATTCTTGATCTGTTGCTATTTGTCTCTGATCTTTCTCCCCAGAGTTGTTTTATTATCAAGTAAAACATTTACTTTTTTTTCTTTTCTTATAGCAGAGAATTTACTGATTACCTAGTCTAACTCATTAACTTTACAAATGAAGAAACCAAGGTCCCTAAGAAGTTAAAATGAATTTCCCAAAGTCATCCAGGTAGAGAGTACCACAGACAGGACTGAAATCCTGGATCTTCTGATTCCCAAACCGTACTTCATTCCCCGAGCCCATTCTTCCTTACAAGTAATCCCACTTTCCTCCTAATCATAGCGATAATTTCTGCAAAGGTAGAGAAAGACTGGAGGTGATTCTCAAATGTTAGATTTTAAAATTAGCATTT
Organism: Rhinolophus sinicus; assembly: GCF_036562045.2. Lineage (NCBI taxonomy): Eukaryota > Metazoa > Chordata > Mammalia > Chiroptera > Rhinolophidae > Rhinolophus > Rhinolophus sinicus. Next base: position 52,176,132 of record NC_133751.1, on the reverse strand, counting down.
GGGAACTATATGGCTATAAAGCAGTACTGGAAATTGGGAGGAAGACAACATCACCACATTTCTTTCCAAGAGCGTCCCAAAGCAATCTTCCAGAATACTGGTTTAAAATCATAGGCTCTGTCTGCTCTGTCACTGAACCAGCTTATTATTATTTTCTTACCAGGAATTGAATTTAGGAATTCAAAGGATCTTAGAAATCACCTAGACCTACTCTCTTATCTTGTGAAGAGAAAGCTGAGGCTCAAAGAGGCTGTTTTACAAAATCACAAAATATTAGAATTTGAAGGAGCAACAAATACTTAGGCAACTTTATTTTTAATTTAGAGAAATAGAAGTACAAAAAGTGCTTCACTATTATAACACCCATGTTTCCCACCACCTATAATTGACAGCTGTTCATTTTGTCATATTTACTTCAAACAATTTTATATAAGGAATAAAACTATTTAGATACAGTTGAAATAAGCTTTTTTTCCCATCCCTTAATCTCATTTCCCTCCTTCTATTAGAAAGGAGGGACAGCCCATATTAGAAATTTATTTGTGAATCCTTGCACTGTACTTTGTACAATCTCATATATACATGTAGATATCAATGGATAATACATATCTTTTGTTAATGCCAGGAGGTTAGGACCCGTCAATCAAAACAATTCTGGTTTTATCTGATTGTATATTATCCTTCCTAGAAATATTTAGTAGAAAATTGCTTTAAGACAAAAAATTGTAAACAATTTCAGTCTAACACATCCATTTAACAGACAGGTCAGAGAGGTTAAGTGACTTGCCTCAATAGATAGTGTCACCATTCAACGTGAACTCAAATGTCCTCCCTCCTCCACCCATCTCCACATTCTCTTTTCACTAGAGAACCCCACCTGATTGCCTTTTTCCTTCTATTTTAAGTGTTGTGGATGTTTTTCTTTATCATTTTTAGAAAGCTTTATTTCTCCCCTATACGTCCATTCCGAAAAGAAACAATTCCGGGGTTGAGAAATCTCATACCAGAAATAATATACTCTTTAACTTCACACTTTGTTCTGAACAGCAGGGCAGCCAGGCAGACACCAGTCTCACACACCATTATGAATCTGTCAGCAATTAGAATTCTAAACCCTATTCGGTTTTTACTTGCTTCAATCAACTTGTCACTGCAGTGAGGATTATCTACTTTCTCAACATAAACATCAACCAAAGTGAGTGCAATGGCTTGCGTCCTTGGCGGAGGCACCGCCAGGAGAATGTTAAATAGCGCATGCTGCAGACAGGAGGGATCTGGGGCCTTAATGGGCCATAATTAGAGGGGGCAGAGCTACACTAGCCTTTGTGTGAGGCTTTAGAATTCTGCTCCTTAGGATTGGGAGACATCTTGGGAGATGCAAGGAGGCTGCTGTCTGCGTCTTCCATCTCCGCTTTCTGAACTGGAAAGAAAGGAACAGAAAAGAAGAAAGTGTGTCTGTGCAATGTTTCCACTCAGACTCAAAAGACCCTGGGGATCATGCCACACAATCCCTTCATTTAAAGGATTAGGAAACTAAGATCCGGAGAGGGGAAAGCCGTGGCCAAGGTCCAACCTGTGACAGAGGCCAGTGTCCTGACTCTCCCCCCTGTGCTCTTCCCATCTCACCACACTGCCCCCGGCAGGGGCTGTGGAAAGGACCTGTGTAATAAACCACATCCTTCACCCAAATTCTCTTAGTTTTCCATGGTACCCTGTGGTGCAAAAGATCAAGCAATACCATGCAATAAGTGTGAGGACAAGGCAAGGCCAGGGTACCACGGACACCTAGAGAAGAGTCTCATTCCACATCAAATCTCTTCTGAAGATAGAAAGTATGTAAGTACACAAGCAGAAATTAATGTGATTCCTTTCAACAAGCTATTTTAAAATAATTGTCTAAGGAAGTTAGAGTTGGGTGGGAAAAGAGAAAGAGAGTTTGGTATCTTCTATTGCTAATAATAGCTAACATTATATAATTTAACCTTCATAACAACTTTATGAGGTTCGCATTCTCATTTTAGTGTTTATTTTACAGAAGTGGAAACTGAAACACAGAGTGTTGTATAACTTGCTTAACTAATGGCAACCTAAGATTTGAACCTTGATGATGCAGTTCTAGTATTTCACTCTTAACCAATAAAAGTAGGGTGAACAACCATCCTGATTTGTCTGGGGCTGTCCCAGTTTTAGGAATGAAAGTCTCATGGCCTGTGTAACCCCTCAGTCCTAGACGAACCGGGACAGTTGATCACCCTACACATAACTATAGTGACCCTTTTGTTTGTCAACAATTAAACCCAAGCCTGAAGAGGTGATTCAGTTATGTGGGTTGCCATACCCCCCTGTGTGCCCTTGGGAGGCTGAGGTCACAGGGAAGATCTTATATATTAATATGTGCCAAATACTATATTTAGCAATTGTCAGGCTTTTTGTCATTTTTATTCTCACACACATCCTGGATGAGGTATGCAGAGAAGAAAGCAGAGAGGCTCAGAGAGCACTGGGTCAGTTGACTAAGATCTCAGAGTTAGCAAGTACAAAGCCAGGATTAGAATCTAGGCAAGCTGGAAGAGCTTGAGACTTCTTTATAGGGAAATACCTAAAATGAGGAAGACTCAAAATATGAAAATCCTATCTGTTTGGTGGACTCTTTGTTTTTTTCAGATATGAGAACTCACCCCTAGAAACTTAAGTATACTCTTTGAGAAGTCCCTTTCTGAATAGGCCTTTGTGCTTCCTCCCCCTTCCCACTCACCCATGGGATATAAAATGAGCTAGCCACAAATTAGGGTCAATACCTCAATGCCCTCCCCATATTCATGCTATGCGCACACTGTTCCTTCCACTTAGATGATCACTCCCCTTCAGTTGTGTGCATGTAAGATTCCTACCCATTCTTTAAGATCAGTTCAAATACTACTGCCCTGAAAGCCTTCCATGGATATTCTAGCTTGCATTAATCATTATCTCATCTTCTTCCCCTAAAAATCTTTTAATTTTTTAAAATAGATATCCTCATCGCTTCATTCTAGGGTCTCAGGAGTGGGAGGGGGGTGGTGCCTGGATCTCTTGCTATGATGGAACCTACCTAGGCTTTATTCTGTTTCCTCTCACAGTACTCTGCGGTACCAGAGGTGCCACCTGCACAGTCAATAGTTCGGGTGGCTTGTTGAATGAATCTGTGTATGCATCCATGTATTTCACTATGAACTATGATGTTTGTACATGGAGATTTAGATCATGAAAACAAATATCCAGAATTTTTGTGTATGTCGGGGGATCATCGTTGGCCCCTCTAGGCCAGGCTCTACCCTAAAGCTAAAGCAAAAGAGTAAGGCAATTGGCTAGATGTTTTTAAGTACCTACTTCTATAAAACTCATCTTAACTATCTTCACAAAATTATTTGGTATTAAGAATAATGATTTTAAAATGGCTTAATAGAAATAAATACAGGGCAGGGAGTCAGTTTCCACTTTTTTGGTTATGACCCAAACTCACTGTGTGACCTTTGGTCCTCTTTTTGCCCAAACTGTAGCATGATAGTGGCAGAATTACATGATTTCTAGGATCCCCTGCAGCTCTACATGCCTACAATCCAATAATTCGAATAATTAGAGCAATTTTCCCTCTACAGGGACATTCTGTTCCCTACTGTTATAGCCTTGGCATTCAGAAAATTTTGGATGAATAGTAATAACAAATTGGTAAAGGACCAGATGAAGCCACCTGAGGAAGAGGAGGGTATTATGTTTGAAGGAAGGAAGCCAGAGATTCTGGAGGGACATGATGTGTGAAATGCAGGCTGGGGGTTTAATGAGTTTGAGGCGTGAAATATCCAAGCTTCAGGGCAGCATTTCCTGGCAGTGTTGAGCACAGCATGTTTCCATGCCCTCTGTGGCCGAGTTCTATTTTAGAATGTACTTGCGCTGGGATACTCGAACACAGCTGTGACTGTCTGTTAACTTTTAGGTATGGCTCTCCATTCAAGCAAATGGCTCTTGGTCTTATATTGACAGACCTAGGGAAAAGGCAGCTCGAGGAAGACAGACTTAGAAACTGAGTTGATTCGTGACAAAAGAAGTGGACTTTGTTGAGACGGAGATGTAGCAAACTTAGCTCAATGGACCAGAGAAGATAGAAGATCACTCTATGAAGGTCAGAAGCAAACGATAAGGGAAATTTTACTGGACAGCCCCGCCCAGCAAGAAATGTTTCCTTCAGCATTTGAGAATCCCTCAAAACTCCTTTGCCATTAATGTTTGTTTCTAGTTAGAACGTACCTATTGAGAACTTAACCCATGGAAAAAATTAGAGCACAGATGAGTGGTTTCACCATGCTCCCACCCTTCTCCCTTCTGGAATCCCTTCCAGGGCCCAAAGTGCAGAGCTGTCAAGTCCTGCCCTGAATGCTTTGGTTAAGTGGATGCCCAGCCCAACTGAGGAAGCTGTGTCAGGGTTGGGTTAAGTTCTCCAGCTGCTAGGAAGGGCAGAAGTGGTCACCATGGAAACAAGCCCCTCATTAATCATTTAGTGACTCACAAGGAAATGACTGGGATGCAAAGGGGACTGGAGTCCCTGGAAAGATTACACCATTTTCCTTGAAAAAAGCTGTCTAATTACATTCTTGAAAAACAAAGCAGCACTTCCAAAGTGGAGTGAAAATGGCTAGGATCGCTTTTGTTTTCTGAATTTAGGCTGAGATGCTATGGTGCCCTGAGCCTGTGAAGGCAGGAAGGCCCCCATCTGTATGGATTTTGTTACTGTAGCCAATTTTAGTTGATACAACCCAATGTCCGAGCGAGCAGAGTACTTTGGGTGTTATCCACTCAAAATTCACATTTTTTAAAGGAATAACTGAGGCGTCAGGAGTGAGTGACATGTCCAAGGCCCATGTAGTGAATCAGTGGGAGAGCTAGGAGTAGAATCAAGGCCTTGCACTCCAAATTTCTTACTCCTCCCACAATCCTGGGGTCAGAGTGGATTTTATCGCGAAGCTAGTGAAGATTAAATTTCAAGATACCGTTTTTAATGGGTCCCTAACGCTGTGAGAGGGGCCTTAGCAATGTATTCCCACTGTTATCTCTCTCTCTTTCTCTTTCCCAACAGTGAAATATTTGAACTGCAATTGGTGAAGAATGCTATTTCTTCCCATTCTGTCTCCCTCTCCATCACTCTTCCCTTCAGGTTGGGAGTCAGAATGGCCATGAGCATTTGTGAGATCTGGCTAAGGGGAAGTTGAAGTAGGCTAACATTTACTTGGGATTTAGTAGGATATAATTATGTGGTTCCCAGTCACTTTCAGAAAGAGTTAAGTTATTGTTTTATCTTTATGTAGGACAGAGTTCCAAGAATGCTTCCACAACCAACTAGCACCAACATTCAGAGGAAGGGCAGGGCCAAAGTTTAGTTCCTATGCAGATACAAATGGGCCCTGAGTCATCTGGCCCAGGGCATTTAAGGATAGTGGAGAAGAACAAGGTTTAACATGTACAGAGCCGGGAGGTAGTCTGCAAAATTCTTCCACATCTCATGTGTGGAAGAAACTTGATAGAGATTTTCCATTATCAATAATGAATGAAACTTTTCCTTCTTTTTTTTTAAATTGAAGTTTATTGGGGTGACAATTGTTAGTAAAGTTACATCTATTTCAGGTGTACAATTCTGTATTACATCATCTATAAATCCCATTGTGTGTTCACCACCCAGAATCAGTTCTCCTTCCATCACCATATATTTGATCCCTTTTACCCTCATCTACTACAACCCTCCCCCCTTACCCTCTGGTAACCACTAAACTATTGTCTATGGCTATGAGTTTTTGTTTCTCATTTGTTTGTCTCGTTCTTTTGTTGTGTGTGATTTATATACCACATATCAGTGAAATCATATGGTTTTCTGCTTTTTCTGTCTGACTTATTTTGCTTAGCATTATAATCTCAAGATCCATCCATATTGTCACAAATGGTCCTATTTCATCTTTTCTTACGGACGAATAGTATTCCATTGTGTATATATACCACAACTTCTTTATCCTGAATGAAACTTTTCTAAACTATGAATACTAATTTTATAAAAATACATTGCAATCAACTAGAAAAATTGAATTATCTCTTTACAGAAAATAATTTTTAAAATGTATTGTCATAAGAAGTGGTGATCAACCAATATACTGGGGGTGACAAAAAAAATGTATACAAGTGGACACTTTGGTCAACATTACTCAGGCAGTGGAGTAGTTCACCTTAATCAGAAGTGTCTGGACGCTGATGGTAACCACTCACTTGTAATTACAGAAGTCAAACGTGACTTGTATTCATCTTTTGTTATCGGTATATATTATTACAATTTTAATAGTTTTTTCTTTTCTTAAAATGTGTATACATTTTTGGGGCACCCTCTGTATAGTGAACAATGGGTATGAATAAAATATAATATAGGTGTGTTAATAAAGGTGTTATGTTATTTTCTGGATTTTTATTTTTTGCAGTATTTGTCAGGTTTATAATACCTGTTTTTGTTTTTGTTTTGTAATTGATGGAGATGTAGTTTGTGATTCAAAAAATATTCATTGTTTTGCGTAATTTTATTTTTATAATATTATATTATTTTTTTCTTCAAGAAAGCCCCCATATCATATTAGTTGCATAAAATTTGGATCTGTCACCTGCCTGAGATACCTCTATAAAGAGTTTTCATTAATTATAGGATTATGGAGAATGACAGAATGTGTCCTGTGTGGGTTTTGTGGATCAGGAACCCATCTTATGGTAAAGTCACTCTAGCACTATCTTTATTGGAATTTATCAATTTAGAAGACTGTTCAGAGTCTTTTGCTCTGTGCACAGGAACTGTTCTCTAATGCCAATCCATTTGGGTCAATTCTGTTGCTGGTAACAGGAACAAAGCCTTATAGTACTGCACTATTACTCTTCAGTGTTATGTTTGTATACTGTTTATCCCCAAGCAACCAAGCCATTTACTGTCATTTGATTTTACCAAATTCAGTTTACCTTCTGAATATGTACATTTCTGAAATATATCTGGGGATTAGTTGCTTCAGCCCATTTACAGAAGGAAAGGACTCAATTATATTGATGAATTATTAAAATTTTAACTACTCAATTTCATCTCTAATATATTCTCTACTTAGAGAATTGCTATGAAGATGAAATAAGACAATGTATATGAAATATCCTAACCCAGACACTAGCACGTAAGTACTTGGTAAATATTAGTTTAATGTTAGATGATTCTTTACCCATAGGCAAACATTTGCCAACTTGGGTTCATGAAACACCCAGATGCCTGGAGGCATTTTTACAGTTCCTTGAAAGAAAATGTGGTCACAGTACACAAGCATCGAATTTCTCTGTTTCAACATGAACCATGGATTGTAGAACTGAAGCAAGAAACCCAACACATAAAGTTTTTGCAAACTTGAGTGTTTAGGAAAGCTTATTGAAGACAGATTTCTGAAATCATATGTTATCAGAAAAACTATCTCGACTTACCTACTTCCCAGTTACAGGACTGTTGTCAAGTGATTCTATTTATTTCCATTTTTATTTCTTTATCTTCAAAACAAAATATTAATAACTTATTGGCCCATAAGATAATAAAAAATATGATAAATTTGAAGATGTATAGACAAAAAGTTATTATTTTTGCACCAGAGAAGTAAAATGGAGAACTAAAGCAAACTAGCAGATAATTTGTCTTACATTCCTTCTTCCAAAGCCCCATCACTACTTTCCTCATAATTACTAAGTGCAAACAAGTGGGACACACTTAATATGATTCCAGAACAGAATTCAAACATTTACAACCTAGAAAATATAGACGTAAATACCTACTTGACAAAAGACAAAAAATAAAAGCTCGGGTTGTCTCACTAACATCTTTATTTTCAGAGGGGAGATGAGATAGAAACTACAGATGATAGAGAAAGAGAAGGGAAAGCCTATTATTTAACTAACAAATATAATCAATAGAAAAGTGAAAATAAACATTTAAGGAGGAAAGGGAAGGGTGAAGTATAGGGTGTGTGAACTAAGTCTGGTTCTTTCATAGACAGAAGTGATAACTGATGTCGATAACAATACATAGAAATAAAAACATATTTTTCAGAGTTATGAAGGTAACCACCAGCAGAATCAGAAAGAAAGGCTCTTAAAATAAGTTACCACTAAGTTAGAAATAGGAAGAAATGAGTTGGGAAGCTGTTGCTGTCTAACACAAGCCCTTCTATATCATTTAATTTTCTTTATGATTTGATAAAATATGAAAGAAAAAAATTAACAATTAAAAAAGACATGTTTTGATTACCTTTAGTGGCATAAAAATAACATCAAATATTCACTATTGTTGTTAGTAAGGATTTTATTTTCAGCCAACTCTTTTCTTTATTCTATACCTGCATTGTACAGTAAGATAGCCACTAGATAGATGTGGCTATATGGAATTAAATTAAAATAAAACAATATTAAAATTTCAGTTTCAAACTCTTATCTGTCATCTTCCATAGCCAGTGGCTACTGTGTTGAATAGTACAGAATTAAGGAATTTTCCATTATTGCAAAAAGGTCTCTACCCTCACTCTAAGCAATCTCATCCACACTTGAGGTTTTACCTACCACTCCCTGACCTTTGTCTCTAGCCAAACATCCTATCTCCTGAGCAGCATGTCTTCACATGCACCTGCTGCTTAGGCGTATTTTCATTTGATGGTCCATAGCCCTTCATATGCAAGTTATCCAAATGTGAACACATTGTATTTCCTGTGAAAATCGTTTTTACTTCCTATATTCCCTACCTCTACCATTGGAGCTATCATCTGAAAAGTCACCTGAGCCAGATGGCAGGTGTCTGCTACTTGTACCTCACTCTCTTTGAAGCTGACAGGGTCTGAAAGAGCCCCACCTCTTCACTTCTTTCTTTCATATTTTTTCTGGCCAGAAGATCTACTAGGTTATCATGTTCTACTTATTCTCAGTGCAGCCTACACTTAAGCTAACTGAACTCTATTCTAAAACTGACAAGCTGCTGACTGGCACCCCTGATATCACTTAGCTAGTCTTCTTTATGATTTTTTCCTCCCCAGTAAAATGCCATTCCTCATTCTCTGTAGCTATGATATATTTTGAGTATTGCTATGCATTTTGATGTAACCACAACAAAGTTTGGGAATCAAAAGACTTTTGGTAAAATCAAAATACTATTTCTGGGGGGTGGGGGGTGGGAGATGAGGGTAAAAGGGATCAAATATATGGTGATGGAAGAACTGACTCTGGGTGGTGAACACACAACGGGATTTATAGATGATGTAATACAGAATTGTATACCTGAAATCGTTGTAATTTTACTAATTGTCACCCCAATAAATTAAAAAAAGAAAACAAGAAAGAAAAAAAAACACCTATTTCTTTTTAAATTCAGGGAGAAGGCCTAAGTTGGTCTGCTACTTTGTAAACTCAGACCACAAAAAGGCAGTGGTTTCACAGAAGTTTAAAATGTGCTACTGAAATGAGTTGAAGTCAAAACGCCTATGACATCAGGATCACAAAATGCATGTACTGATTGCCTACTATATGGAAAGGTCTGTGTTTGAGGAGAAATCGGGATGCCTTCAAGGAGTCCAGAGTAAATCAGGGTAGAATATAGTTTAACAGCTATGTTTCATATAAGTCAAGTTGTGGGTCCAGTAGAAGGACCAGCTCAACATCTGTTCTAATCTTGTGCTTGAGGGTCTTTGGCACTGCAGAAATTAGGAAGCTATTATAATTTTCAGGTTCCTTTGTAACTAGATTTCAGAGGGGATTAAGTTCTAACTTAATTTGGGTCTCCTACCTATGAGTACACAATTTAGCCAAGTTTCTTAGCCTCTTTGTATTTTGCTTTCTTCATTTCAATATACTCGTAGAGTTTGTGATATTAATTTATTCTTGAGAGGCATCTGAGGACTTATAGATGTAGTGAATGAAAAGACCTTAGAACAATGCCTGGTACCTATAAACATGCAATAAATTCTGGCAGTTACTATTATAAGGAAAAAATGGAATGCCCTTCCCATGTCCTGCTTCAGGATAAATGAGAAAGGGAGCAGAATGTGTCACATTCATTTTACTAGTGCAGACCTGGTAGATGTAATGTGGCCGTGGAGCCAGTAGGTCTAATGGAAGCCCCTGATCAGTAGATTGCAGCTAAGGTGCAGTGCGACCCTGGTGCCTGCTGTGGGAAAGCAACCTCCTAATTTGCTAGATCCCTGCGAATGGCAGAGATAACTAATCGTTCGGTGGGCCAATTTTGTAGGGTTGTTCAGGGAATCACTTCTAGAGTCCCAGCCTAAAGCTTCTACCTCTAGCCTTTCTAATAACGTTATAAGTACTTAATTTCATAGTGAAATGGTTTATATTATATGAAACTGAACCCAACCTGATACAGGCAGAATGGAAAAGCGGCATCATGTGGAGGCTTTGTGAGGTATGTTTGACAGTAACTAGGCCAGATCACTACTCCAGATCTCAGTTTCTTCATTTGTAAAGTGGAAAGTCTTGAAGCAGGACATAGAATGGCATTCCATGTACACTGCTCACTACAAGGGATTTTTTTCACCACTTTCAGGAAAACCATGGAGTGGGTGCCACAGCTGTCCACTTTCAGGTGATGTAGCATATCATACAGAACCATTTGTCAATCAAGTTCAACATTTTTTCCTCAGTCCATTGATTGTTGGGAACTCTCCATGAAACCACAGATGTGGGCAGTTTAGGCTGTGTTACCACTTGGTGGCCTATGATCAAGTGCTTGTCTCCACTAGAACCCAGTAGCAAAGCAAAAGAAAAAAAGATGTTATCTGGGAGAATGGCATATCTTTGCTTAAAATCCTAAGGTCTAGCCTAAGGACTTCAAGGGTATTATGCTAAGTGAAATAAGTCAGAGAAAGACAAATACTGTATCATTTCAGTTACATGTAGAATCTTAAAGACTAAACAAACAAAATAAAACAGACTTACAGATAACTAACTGATAGTTGCCAGAGGGTGGGGCAGTGGGGATTGGGCAAAAAAAGTGAAAGGAATTTAGAGGTACAAACTTATAGTTATAACATAAATATTTCACAAGGATGTAATGTACAGCATACAAAATACAGTCAACACGACAATAACTCTCTGTACGGTGACAGATGTTACTAGACTTCTCATGGTGATCACTTCATAACGTATATAAATATCAAATCACTATGTTATACACCTGAAACTAATATAATATTGTAAGTCAACTATACTTAATTAAAAACAGCTTTATATTCCAAAATTAAAAAAAAAATAAAAAAAAAATCCTAAGACCTATCCAATGATTCACCTAGAGAGGCTGGCCAAAGTTTCCATGCAGGAACTCTACCTTCCACAGATACTTCAAGTACCATTGGATCTGCTAGGTATGTAGCCCAAGTGATAAAGTAGATCGCACAGCAGACTAAACCTGCTCCAGATCCTCCCCTGTGCTGTGCCTCACTCAAAATTAGCAACCTTTTGGATTACTTGGTCAATGGGTTCAGACCCAAGTGAGGTATATGTTGCTTCCAAAATCTAAAGAACCCTATTAGGCATTGTGGTTCTTTCTTAGCAATAGAAGAACAGAAAATTTCCAAATGCCTTAGGAGATGTATCCTGACATGTCTCAGACCACTGATAACCTAGAAAAGTCAACAGTGTGATGTTTGGTGACAAAAGCCCCAGAATTTTGAAGGGAGGGGTATATTTTCAGGCATGTGTCACACAAATGTTAGAATACTTGCTACTTCTTGTTCACCTGATTAAATCAACATAATATCATCAGTGAAATAGATCAGTGGAACAGAGAGATAGATGATCAAGTTCTATTTTAACCAGAATGTAACATAGGTTTGGAAAGTTGATAGAACCATGAGTGCATTGCTGATCCTGACAGCTGAAAGCAAACTGCCTCTGGTGATCTTTAATAATTGGGAAAAGAAAAAAATAAAACAAAAACTCATCATATCAATAACTGCCTACCAGGTGCCAGGGAATGTAGTTTTTTTCCAAACAAACAAACAAACAAACAAAACACACACACACACACACACACACACACACATCTGGATCAATAACTGTAGGTGGAGTCAACAGTTGATGAAATGCGCAATAATTCATGCTCATTCGGCATTTTCTAGACTTATAAGTATAACCAAATTCAGCTTCTTTGTGACAAGGTGTAATACACCCCAAAATAAATGTGAGGTTTTGCCAGTTGATACCAATAGCAAACTGGAGAGCATATATGGGAACTGACCCCAAAGTAAGTTTAGGGTGGAAGAAATATAATGTTGGAGAAGACAAAATTTATTGATTAGAGTACACTAGGCTAAGATTTCAGATTCAATGTGTTTGAGCTGCTAAAAATGCCCTAAAGGTTTGCTTGATTAATTGACTCAAACATGGGCCCAAAGGAAGTATATACTGAACAAATTTGAAATGCCAGAGAAAGGCATTCAAGGACTTCGGGAGATGGGGAGGCTAATGTGGGTTTAGTATGTAAGACCTTCTCACCTACCTTCTATGTCCCCTAAGAAGGTCCAGAGATACTTCCTTCATCAAGGCCATGAGAAATACATTTGTGAGAGGAATCCCAACATTCTTAAAAAGCACTGGGCTATTCTCCGTAGGCCAAGAGTGGTAGTGGGAACTGTTGCCATTAATTTGGGCAATCTGGATTCAGTGGGGATCATACTATCCTAGGGAGGCAGGTTCAGATTCAAGTCCGACTTCAGTTCTCTTCTGCATACACAGATCAAATAAGACTTGGGTGGGCTGTGCATCAGTCTTTTGTTCTAAGGACAAAACGATCAATTAACCGATACCAAAGTTCTCTGTGGGTCACACCATTGTGAGCATTGCTTTGCCTCAGCTGTCCATCATGGAAACCATGCTCACCTTGTTCTCTAGACTGAAGATAGAAATAACCAACTTAAAAATAATGTTTATTGCCAGATACTATAGAAGAGTAAGTTTGACACTGACTCAGGATAAAATATTAGACACTTTAGCAAAAAAGAAAGAAAGAAAAAAAAAAAAGAAAAAAAAATTAACAAATAAATTCAAAGATCCAAAAGGAAAAACAATGCTTATTAGGCATTACATAGGTTCACGATGAGTAATCCATACTTAAGTGGTCTCATTTGTCCCTTAGATTACTAAATTAGCAAAAAATTATATATTATATATATTATAAACCTGACCTAAGTTTCATGTGATAATAAAGAAAACTTAGATTTCATGAATAATGGTATATTGGCAAATGAAGAATAACTAACTGCGCTGTAATCTGCACACTCAGCCTATGTTTGAACTGCCATGCCAATGTTGAAAATAATATTGAAAAAGAAACATTAACCAAACAGAATAGTTCTCAAACAAGTTCAATAAGGGTTCCAGATAATCCATCACATGAAGAATGGCCGTGGTAACTGAGGGTTTTGTATCAAAAAAACAAAAATAAAACTACTTGGTTGGGAAAGCACCAGTTAGATGCTTTTAATTAAAGTATAACCACATGAAACAGGAGATTGATTTATTTTGGATAACGTCAAAGGAAGAAGAAGGATCAAATAGATACTTTTCCAGGGAGGAAGATTTGGATGCAATATTCAGAAAAACTTCTTGTTGCAGCTGCTCAGGAGTAGAACTGGCTGCTGTGGAAAAGCTCAGGAGTCTCTGCCTTGGGAATGTTTTTGCAGAAGCTGAGTCTGCATCTGTTGTGTGTTTTGGTTAAGCACATTCCTGTAATAGGTAGGAGGCTAAACTAGATGACTTTTTAAGGTCCCTTCCAATCTCCAATTCAATTATTCCAGAAAGAGGGACCAGAAAATGTGAAAGAACAAGGAATTTCTGAGATGCATGTGGTAGGCATTGTGGACAGGATGTGAGAGAGAAGGTGGTGGTTTAGAGAACTTGATCCCAACATACTCTCCATCCAATACTGCAGCATTATGATCTCTCATATATATCTAAAAGCACAAGAGTTAAACTGGACCTATTATTTTCTCACCTCAAATTAACCAGCAATGACGATACACGGATTTTGATGGCATGCCTTTCCCTGGGAATGGAGATCTATGGAAAGAGCGGTGGGCCAGAAATAGGAAATTGGAAGTTTTAGACTCTAATCCGAGTATTACCAGAAAATTCACCATCTGCTTTTTGAGCAACTTCTTGCAAATTCCAGCTGTCTTCACTCCAAAGGAGACTTGTGAGATGTTTACAAGATTATAAGAACCTTTATAATTGAGCATAAAATAGTTCATCAGATGCAAGATCTAGGCTCAGGAGGAGCCTCATGACTCTCTCCTATTTCACAATGGTTGCAGTCCTGAAATGAAATATAGCTCACATTTTTTGTCTTTGTTTTGAGGCTAAAGTGAAGGTTTAGCAGAGCATATCGTAATTCCTCCTTGTGGCAACAGAATTATCCTAAGGGGTTGCTACAATCGAGTGGAATAAGTATATCAAGTCTCTGTCACTCCCAAGACCTCAAAGGGAGTTTTTCCTTAGGCTCTGAGGAACTGGTATCTCCAAGAAAATCAGGAGACCTGGCCCCCTAAGTGCCTTCGGAGCACGTTGTGGGAGGTGCAGACCAAAGGTGAGTTTACACATCAGTGACTCAAGTTTCCTGCCACTAAGCATAAGAAGTCACTCATGAGCAGCGTCCCTAAACCACAGCTACAGGATGTGGGCACAAGCCCTTGTATAATTGTTGGCCAAGAGCCAATGAGCATTCATCCCTGTGCAAATACTTGGGCTTTTTTTGTTGTTGTTAACCTTTGAAAACCACAGGTATTAGCCTCTCTCTTTCTTCCCCTTGGCACGAGTCATCTTCTTTTCTCCAACTTGGTCTCTTGTGTGCAAAGAATTTCTAAGGAGCTTTCAAGCCTAAATTTAATACGTTTGCCCTCCCCTCTCCTGCCCTACAAAATGCCAGGCAGAGGTAAAGCCACCTTACAAAATATCTGCTGGCTGTGCTGGCTTCCGCAGCTTTGTTTGGGCTTTTTGATCAGGTAGGAAATCAGAGAGCTCTATGAGTGACCTTAGCCTTTAAGAAAATACAGGTAATTTCTGGAAATTCCCTCTAAACAACAGTGACCTATTTTTTCCTCACCTCAGAATTAACCTAGCAACTATGATTAAGATGGCATGTCTTTCCCTGGGAATGGAGATATATGGAAAAAGCAGTGGACCAGGAATAGGAAATTGGAAAGTTTAGAATCTAATCCCAATATTGCCAAAAATTCATCATCTGCTTTTTGAGCAATTCTCTTCCAGTTTCTAGGTCTTTGCTCTATGAAATAAAAACACTGGTGATTTCTATGCTCCCTTAGCTCCATGGTTCTGTGAATTGGCTTCCTTAGTAATGCTTCAGCAAATGGATGAGAATGGGCCTCAAGGCAAAGGACCCAAAACTCATGTTATTGTTTTTCCTTATTTTTGTTTGTTTGTTTGTTTTTCTGCTTTAGGGACTGGCCAAAGGTCAGTCTGTCTAAATATATCCTATTGCCCACTGGGAAGTCAGGCATGGTGATTCTTTATCACTCCCCTTCTTGTTGAGGGTAGAGAATTAATCATCCTTGCCTCTGTACCCAAATGTCCCACATCCTGATATGGAAACCAAGTTGAACCTACTCTCGCATAAGAACATTTTTTAAGTGAAAGAGATGGCAGATGGACTTTATAGGATCTAAGTCAACAAAAGGAGAATTTTGTAACCATCAAAACTGCCCAAGATATATCAGAAGACTGAGCAAGCTGTCACAATAGAAATGTTCAAGCAGTTTCTGAAAGGAGACTTACTGGGGATTTCCTAGTGGGTATTCCTGAAAATTCCCACTAGAGGGTAAAGAGGGTCAAATATAAGGTGATAGAAGGAGAATTGACTTTGGGTGATGAGCGCATAATGTACTATACAAATGTCGTATTAGAATTATGCACTTGAAACCTATATAATCTTATTAACCAAAGTCACCCCAATAAATGTAATAATTTTTTTTAAATGATCAGATAAAAAAGATGGCTGATTATGACATTTGAATGATAACATGCTTGGTACTTAACAGCTCTAGTATCTAATCCTATTCCCAATCAAATTTATCATGCCCCTTTTGGAAACTTTATTGGTATAGTTCAAATGATAGTGCAAAGGAAAAGCCCAGGCACACATATAGGTCCCCTGGTTTGTGGATGTGTGTTGAGCTTAAGGAAAAATGAGAATCCCAAGTATCAAATGAGAAAATGATGGTCAGTGTGTCCACAGTGACCAAGAAACCATTCCCAGAAAGAGCTAAATTTAGTCCCCATGGATGTTGCCCCACTTTCTGCTGCAAAAGTCATATCACTCTATATATCATTGAGTCAGATACTCAATGCTTTTTATTTAATAAAATAATTTAACCTCATTTCATTGAGTTCTCACAAGAATTTTTATTAAGAAGGCAGAAGAGGTATCATTGTCTTTATTTTGCAGGTGGGGAAATTAAAAAGTTAAGGTAATTTTCCAGGGTCTCACAGGACAGATTCAATTCTTTCCAAAAAAAATTTTTAAAAAATAGTCTACTAACCTAATCAATAGAAACAATTATTTGAAGAAACATAAAAATCATAGGTTAAAGGATTACATCAATCATCTCTTCAGCAATCCCTTTCACAATATCTACGTTATCTGTCCCTACTTGAACACATCAAGCAATAGGGGGCTTACTATTTCAAGGAGCAAGCCATTCAGTTTTTGGACATTTCCAATGGTAAGAAGTTGATTCTTATCTTAAATTGTCATCCAAATTCCTGTATTCTCTCATGATCATAATCCTGCTTTCTAGATCCCATTTATTACTTTATGGGATGTCCCAGAGGACAGTCTTTGCAAAATAATCAAGATAGTTCTCCTGTCATCTCTGAGTTCACTTTTCTCTACAGTAAACAACTTTGGTCTTGCTAAATGCTTACCCTGTTGTTACAGACTGGACCTCAGGGCTAAGAGACATCTGCCTCCTCTCATCTTTTCTGATTTGATTCCATTGATGATGCACTGTGTCGTTTAGAGGGTCATTTGGGAACAGTCCTACTTAGGTTACAAAGGGGACAACTGTGCAGAAAGAAGTCAATTGTCAGGCTGATCCTTAAATGGTAACTCAAAAGAATAGGCTGGACATTTCAGAGGCTTCTGCCAACAAATGCCACTATCTTGAGGCAAATGGGGATTTTCGGGCAGCAGTGTTATAATAATTTGCCAATTATGTCTACTTCAGAATGACTGCCAAAACAATCCAACGACTTTTCATTCCACTACTGTTGACAGGACAGCTAAGAATTTCAACATTTCCTTTTACAGTCTGAATAGAAGTTCCCTGCCTTGGGGACTGTAACAATATTTGCCATCATGGGGGGGAAAAGTGGGTGCTGGGAAGGGGAAAGAGAGGGAGGGAGAGAAACACTAATGGAAGTAAACAAAGACAAAATAAAATGAGGTTTATTCAAGGCTTGGGCTTTCAATGCTTGCATCAAATTGATGTTTGCAAATGTATCAGAGGGCAGACAGATCTTTGGAATTGAGGAAGTAAGTTTTTCCAAAGAAAAGACTTCAAAATAGACTCCGCATAAGAAAAAAGAAAAATTACTTGGAATTTTTCATTTGAATACCAACCAAGGTGTCTCAACTTTGGGTCTTGGGACAGGCAAAGAGTTGATTATAATATTTATAGTGTTCAACATTCCTTTCAAAATAAATTAAAAATAAAATTGAAAAATAGAAAAATAAAAGAAACTTGAAGAGATGATAAAAGATGAGATAATCTCCCAAGTTGTTCAAAATTAGACATAAGTCAAGGAGAGATGAAGAAGAACTAAGAGAGAAAAGAGCAATTGAAATATAGAATGAGTTAGGACAAAATTATATAATCTTATGAACCAAGATCACCCTAATACATTTAACAAAATTAAAAAAAAAAAGAGCAGGTTAAAAAGATGGCTGACTGTGACATTTTTATGATGATCTGCTTGTACTTAACACCTCTTGTATGTACTCCTATTCCTAATCAAACTTATGATACCTCTTTTGGAAACTGCAAAACCCTCTGGATCCATGGACATTCCATAGGAGGCCCCTCTGAGACCCAAATAAAAAGACCAGTGGCATTCCCACCTCCCCTTTAATCATCTTGGCCCTTCTTTTATCCGTTTTACATATTGGGCATCTATTAGAACGAAAGGGTCTGCTATAGAAAAAAAAAATGTTTGAACAGAAAACTGCAAAGGGAAATGAGCTATTGAAACTTCTTAGGGAATTATATAATCAAATTGTGCTTTAGGACTCTGGCAACCAAGAGCAGGAGAGATTAGAAGAGAGTCAGCCTTAGAGTGAGGATACCAATTAAAAGACGATGACCTTTAAAAAAAAAAAGAAAAAAAGCAGGCTATAGCTATTATCCAGGTGAACAGAATTAAAAAGTTGATCTAATAATATACCTGTGAGAATGGAAAGGAGAAGAAGTATATGAACATTTTGAAAGAAGAATGAACAGTTGAATATCTGGGCTTTCGGGTACAATGCTAAGCCACATACAGACGTGGTTCTGCTATGGTGGGAATGTTTGTGTCCCCCCAAATTTTATATGTTGAAATCCTAAAGTTTAATATGATGGTATTAAGAAATGGGGCCTTTGGACAGTGATTAGGCTATAAGGGCAGAGCCCTCATGAATGAGATTAATACCCTTATAAAAGAAGCACAAGAGAACACCTTTGCCCCTTTACCATGTGAGGGTATAACAAGAAGCCTGCAACCTCAGAAGAGTGCCCTCACCTGACCATCCTGGCACCCTGATCTCAAACAGAATTCCAGCCTCTAGAGCAGTGAGAAATAAATTTCAATTGTTTATAACCCATCCAATCTGTGGTGTTGTTATATCAGCCCATACAGACTAAGACAGCTACTACATGGGAGGTATTTGGCGGGGAATTCAAAACTGAAGGATTTCTAGGATGATGACTGGGCCATAAAAATGCCACAGAGAAATCCATGAATTTGAAGATGCTGAATGTGAGAGGCCATCACTGACATATATATATATATATATATATATATATATATATATATATATATATATATATACATATACACACACACACACACAAGTGCAAAATTGACTCTTGAAGAAATATCAAGGGTGCAAATATGTATTTGGAACTCATTCTAATAAAAAGAGTAGCTAAAATAATATAGACGGTGAGCTCCAATGAAAGACAAGATCATCATCAGAAGGCAGAAGATCAAGACTTGGAAAATGCCTACATTTAGAAGACAGATGAGCAAGAACCCAGAGTCTGGCCTGAGTTATGATCAGGTATTTATTTGATAACATTATCTGATGGGCTTAGGAGAATTTCTTTTCTGGTTTTAGGAAATTTGATTATCATTATGTGAGGTCTGAAGTGTGCATCTATCAGTCTAATCAAGCTGTTTAGATTTCCTAAGGTACTAAATATTCAAAAGCATGCAATACTATTTAAAAGTAGTTGTTCCAAAAATATGGGAGCTGAACCAAAATCTTCAATAATGATACATCTAGAGATGATGTACTTATAGATCAAAGAGAGTCTCAAAAACCAATACTCCCACGGGCAAGGGAATAACCAAGTTTGTTGCGGTTTCCAATGAATGACATCAGCCCCATGTAGGTCTCAATCAAAATGGGTTCAGTTAACACCATCAGTCCCTTTCCTCTTTCAGATCCACTGGAACTCTTGAGTGCATTCTGGATAGCTGGAACAAGCTTAGATGTGAACCCAGACAACTGAAGAGGAAAAGAAGGCAGAGTTAGTGACTGCAGATGGTCCAGATGAACCCAATCCCCAGGCAGTCCTTACAAAAGTTGACCACATTCGGGGGCCGCAGTTATTCTTACTTCTTAAACTGGAATTGTTTCTCAGAATTGTTAACGTTGCTTCTGTTACTCTTTTAATGAATTAATCAGTTAATAAATGATGGAGATAAAATCACCTGCTTTATCTTGTTTATTTTTATTATTCATAATTTGTACAACCCTAAGAAATGAGTTTAATAAATGTTTGCCAATAATCTATTACGAATCAGACACCTGTTGTGTGCTACTGAAGATTTAAAGACAAGGAGGATACAGTCTCTGC
Source organism: Rhinolophus sinicus (assembly GCF_036562045.2). NCBI lineage: Eukaryota > Metazoa > Chordata > Mammalia > Chiroptera > Rhinolophidae > Rhinolophus > Rhinolophus sinicus. Next base: position 52,155,922 of record NC_133751.1, on the reverse strand, counting down.
CTTCACAGAATTGACGCTCTAATAATCTAAGAAATGAATTTGTAATGATTATACAAAACTCCCAAAAATAAATAGCACAAAGAGGCGTAAGATGCTAAAGGAACACAAAAGAGGGAGAAATCATACATGGTAAGAGAATCAGGAATGACTTGAAAAGGCAACTCTTGAGACAATCCTTTAAGGGTTCATAGGGTTTCAACCAGTGAAATGGGTAAGGGAGGGCCTCCTTGACATCTGCTGTTTTCCAACCCAGTATCCTTTCCACCATTTGAGATTCTTCTACTAATAAGAGTATTTCAATTTTCCTATGGAGAGTCATCCTCTTCCATCGAGGTCAAGTAGTTTAAATGCAACTGACTTTAGCACATAACTGAAGTCTAACCAATTAGAGGAATCCATTCCTCTGGTTACAGACATTGGTTCAGGGATGGGTACATGACCAATGTGATTGCAAAGACTACAAGCCTGGGAGGTATGCATGGTCATTTTTGCTACACATGGGGAGAATTTGACTGAGAATGAAGCCAACAAAGGTGAAAGAACTAAGACATGGAGAGATATGAATTCTTCATAAAGGTATTTGAATTACTAGATCAGCCTACAGTGAACTTTTAAGTTAAATGAGTGAAAAAAAAAATTCCTTGTTTTGGTCAAGCCAAGTCAAATTGAGTGAAGAGGAGAATAATGCAGGGAGCATTCCAGAGATATAAACAAGGAAAAGAACTGAAAAAGTTCATACCTTTGTATTTCCATTAAGCTATTTTATATCCATTATCTCATTCAAATATAAACCTATCAGGTAGGTAACAGAAGTTATCATCATTTCCATGTTAGAAACCAAGGCTCATAAAGGTAAATGATTTATCCAAAGTCACTTCACTTTCTGTATCATAGTTTAAAAAAAACAACAGAAAACAGTTGGAATAAGGGCCTACTCACAATGAGATCCAAATCTGTTTCCTAGGCAACTGGATCATTAATCGAAATGAAAACTCTTAGAATATATTCCAATATCAATTCAAATTATTAAGCGTACTATATAAATTGTTCTTCTCATTTCTCTATCAGGAGGCCAATCTTTTCTTTAAGAGACTAAAACAAGAGTGATGCTTCAACAAAGAAATCTTTTACCATAATTCAATTTTCTATGTAGGTTTTATCCTGGATTCTTAATTTTATACCGAATTGATCTCAGACAAACCACTTCTCCACATTTGGTTTAGAATTTAGAATCTAGAATGTATCTAGTGTTGGTAATTGACCAAACCCATAAGCAAGAAAATAAGAAAGGGGGGAAAAAGTCATGCAAATGAAGCTTCTGTAATTTGCTAGCAGTGTGACACTGTAAATTTCCTTTCCCTTTTTGAGCTGCAGTTTGCTCTTTTTATAAGAGACATTAAAATCTGTTGCCTAGATAATATCAGAAGAAAAACAGTGATTGATTATAAGACAACATAGAATTTGCTTGAATACCTGAATATCTGTGGATTTTTTACAATAAACTAAGGTATTTTCCCTCTACTTTTCTTTAAAGTAATATTTACCTAATTGGATAATATAAAAAACATTAATTTTAAAAAACTATGCTCACTTCCTTGATGTTAAAGAATCTAACAGACAAGTAGGGTTTTGTTTGTTCTCCATGCGTTTCTTGAATAGCAACAAAAATAGACAGAAGGTACCTCTTATTACCAGTACCTGCACGCTCTTTGACACCTTAAAAGGGATCTAAATATGGGTTACTGAATAAACAAACTATAGGTACATAATATGGGGGATTCTCGAAGGAAAGACATACTTTCAACCAACTCTATCAGTGCTTTAGTTAATTGGATAAGAAAAGCAGAAAAAAGTTTTCTTTCTTCAACTTCCAAAAGAGGAACAGCAAAAAAGGAAGAATAATTTAATAACATGGGCTTTTAATCTCTGTGTTTTAAAATCATGGAATTTCAAAGTCAGAAGTGATCTTAATTTTACCAATTCTAGCCACTCATCTAATGTTTCATTTGTCTTGCCACATCCTCACCAAGAAGCCACATTCCTCTACATAATTATATCCAATGCTGTGGAACTCATTGCTATCTGAGCACATCCATGTCATCACCGTGTATAATGGGGAAATGCTTTGGATTACATATAGAGGGACCGGGTATGTTTCCTTGCACTATCAGTAACTGATGGTTAGACCTTGGAAAAATAATTTAATCTCACTGAGCCTTAGTTTACACATCCGAAAATGGGAAAATAATAATAATAACAATATAAAACTAAATTAATCAGACTGTTGTATGTATTTAAGTGAATTATTTGAATGTATTTTGTAAAGCATATTATTCATAGATATAAATATTAACATTATTTATAGGCAGAAAAGATTTCAGCTTCTTTAATTCGATTCCCTTGAATTCCATACTTTGAGTGCCAATTTCCTTAATATGTATCACAGACATCAGAAAGCACTTATTTTAAAACTGTGATATATGCTTTTCTAAAGTAACAAAGATGCTAAAGGATACATTAAATTCTACTTAGAAACCATAGATTCTACTCAAAAAACATGGCTTGAGCATCAAAGTATCTCCTCCAAGACATTTATCAATTATAAAGGGAAAAATACTAACTTTCCAGAAGAGAAACCCAGCATACAACATCATTACCAAAATTAAACACAGATAAAACAAAATGGCATTGGGTAAACATATAGCTGGTAAACAAACTGAAAAATCACATATAATTTTTAACATTAAGAAGCAAAATTTGGCACGAGAAGAGTTAGTCTTAACAGAGTTAAACACAAAGTGGAATTAACAACTAAAATCACACTCAGGAAAATAATATTAAAAATAACATCTTCAGAAGAAAATGTATAATAGCTATATTTAAAATGCACAAAAATCAAATTTTTGTTGTAAATGTTGCAAAAGGAAGAATCCATTCAGTGGAATTTTTCAGAAAAAAACATTTAAAAATTGAAAAGTGTTTAACTGTTTTGAATGGAAAATTATTCAATGAACTCAATTGCCTCAATGTAATGCATGTCAGAAAATGCAATATTAATGAAAATTTACTAATGTTTGTATCATTTTGATACCGGTTTATATTAAGATATAGAGGTAAGAGAAGTAAAATAACAATGTTTTCGTGAATCTGTTTTACTTTTAAACATTTCTCCATGATTAATTGAAAACTTCGACAATCTTAAGGAACTACTAATTACAACTTTTTTCTTAATTTAGGTTTTAAAATCTTTTTATTTTGAAATAATTTTAGACTTACAGAAAATATAGTAGAGTTCCCATGTACCGGTCATTCAAACTGTTCTAACAACTTACATAACTATAATATAGTCATCAAAACCTGGAAATTCAACATCGGTGCAATAATATTAACTAAACTACAGACCTTGTTCAAATTTCACTGTTTTTTGTTGTGTTTTTCTTAATGTCCTCCATCTGTTCCAGCATTCAGTCCACGATCTCTTTATACATTTCATTGTTCTTCTATTTTCCTCTACACTGTCAAAGTTTCTCAGTCTTTCCACTGTTTTCATGATCTTGGAACTTTTGATGAATACTGGTCAGTTATTTTGTAGACTATCTCTTAACTTGGATTTATCTGATGTTTTCTCATGATTAGATTGAGGCCTGTTTTTTGTTTTGTTTTGTTTTGTTTTGTTTTGTTTTTGGCAAAGATACTGCAGAAACTACGTTGAATCCTGTTACTGCCTCATTTTGCAGGCTCACAATGCCTGTATGTCTCATTACTAGTGGTGATGGTCTTAACCTTGATCACTTATCAGATGAAAAGGTATCTAAAATCATTCAAAAAATATTGATGAAGCACTTGCATTCTACTCCAGGTATGCTCTAAGTGCTGTAAGTAGACAGGAAAGAATCCTGTTCTCGTGGAACTTACATTCTTGTGGTATGAGACAAAAAGCAAAAATAGATACAAGTGATTTTGATATCGATAAATTCTAGGAGGAAAATAAAATGTTGTAAAGGGATAGAGAGTAATGGGATTGAGAGTTACTTTATATATCATATTCAGGGCAACGCTTTCTAAGGAAGCCTTGAACTGAGGCCCAAATGATAAAAAAGAGGCAGCCATTTAGAGAAGGTATTCTAGGAAGAAAATAACAGCATTGCTAAGGCTGTGAGGTAGGGATGCTTAGTTTATTTAAGGAACACGGAAAATGCCTGTAAGACTGGATTATCATGATCAAAAGAAGGAGGTCCGAGTATTAGGCATGAAGAATCTTGTGGGTCATCTTAGGAACTTTGAATCAAAGTGGTTTCAAGGACAAGTTTAATGTTGTATGTTTGGTTTTTGTTTTGTTTTTAAAATAATTCTGGCTGCTGTTTGGAGAATTTACTGTTAGGTTTAAGAATGGAAGGAGGAAGGTAAGACAAGTTTGTAGGTCCGTTCAGTACTCCAGGCAAGAGATGATTGTGGCTTGGACAAGACAGCAGTGGTGAACATGGGAACTGATTGAATTGGGAATTTTTTTTTTTCTCTTCGAAATAGAGCAGCAGAACGTGCTGGTCTGATTGAATATAGGAGGTGATGAGAACTGAGGAATCAAAGATGACATCTAGATTTTGGTCTGAGTAGTTGGGTAGGTAGTGATATCAGTACTGAGCTGGAAAAGCTGTGGCAATAAGGTTTGGAAGTGGTGAGGTGCAGGGATCAAGGATTCTGTATGAGATGTGTGTTGTTTGAGATGTCTAACCAGTAAGCCTCTTACAGATTTACAATAGTCAGCTGGAGACATGAGCCTGGACCATGAAGAATATATAGATGTAAATATCCATGTCTATAGTTAAAAAATCCATAATCATAATTATAGATCCAGAATTCAAGGACAATATTCATAAGGTGAAGTTAATAGCCTAAACAAGATAAGACATAAGGCGGGCGCTAGAAATCAACAAATTTAGAAAATTTTTGTTGGACAAGATGCTACATACTAGGAGCAATGTACAAGGGGTCTAATAGCTTAACTGAGGGTCAAGTGTTCCAAGATGTGTCCAATGCTAAATGACTATTAAGCAACAGAGCAAGGTCTTGGACCCAGGTCTCCTGACTTAAGTCCTAAAGTCCATTCTGTTATAAAATACTACTACTATAAGCAGTAAAATTCTAATATTTAGGAAAGTATCTGTGTTCCTTATTTTCAAAAGGGAGAGAAGAAATAATCAGACTCAGGAATTTTCAAACCATGTTCCTTGGAACACTAGATTTCCTTATAAGGTGGGTGACCATAAAATTTATCATTCAAACCAGGATTCTTTTGAAAAGAAAGGAAGTTCCTTTATTAATAATGTTGGGACAACAGAGTCTTAAGGGTTTGGTGAGAGGGTGTGGAAGAAAAGGAAGAAGCCGAGCAGGTTACCTGCTTCAGTTCCGGCAATCACATCAGTTAGAGCTGTTCTATTTTTATCAGTTTTGTATATTTGGGGTCTGAATAAGATTCTATTTTAAAAAGGCTTTTTTTAAAAAAACATTTAAAAAAAAACCCAATGCTGTACTAAGCTTGCGTAGGAAACTCTAGCTCTGACTATTCAATCCACAAAGATCTATAATGCCCATGTTTCTATTCATCTTTCAAAACCAAGTTCAAATCCTATCTATCCCATAATGTCATCCCACACATTTAAAGAAAAAGTTAATTTTTTGTTCTATTACATTTCATTTATACCTCCACTCAAATATTTCATTCAGTTTTCTAAGAATTAAGAGGCTGTCTGTCTATACAACTAAACCAAGATTTCTCTACCTTGGGATTATTGCTATTTTGGGCCGGATAACTCTTTGCTGAAGGGGATGATGTCCTCTGAATTTTAAGATGTTAAGAAGAATCCCTAGCTTCTATCCACTAGAAACCAGTAGCATCCCACCCCAGGTGTGACAACCAAAATTATCTCCAGACATTACCAAATGTCCTCCAAGGGCAAAATGATCCCCTGTTGAGAACCACAGAACTAAAGAAAGTATAGCACGATGTAACAGGAGTATTGAGACCAAATAGACCTGGCCTTAATTTGCAAATATGGCACTCACTAGCTGTGTGACTTTGGGCAAGTTATCTAACCTCTCTGAATTTTATAGTTCCTTTTCTGTAAAATATGGCTATTAATAGCACCAAAAATATATGCGGGTGCCAAAAAACGCATACACATTTTAAGAGATGTTATCTATATATTACTTTTCAAAGTTGAATTGAATTATAGTAGCAAGTGTAGTATGGCATTCGCTCAAAAGACAGCGTTAATCAAATGAATGCTATCGTCACCATGTGACAGGCAGGACAATCAAAGAAAATGGCGGAAGCACGGTTGTCGTTCCAGGAGCACAAGACCATTTTAAAGCGGTATTTGAAATTCGAGAATGTTGTGGAAGTACAACAACAATGGAGGTGTGAGTATGCAACAGAACCTCCAATATGTCTAACAATTGCACATATTTGTGATAAGTTTGACATGCATAGCACTGTGTGTGACGTGCACAAGGAAAGATCCAGGAGGCCTCTCAGAGCAACAAGTTCTGCTTCTCTTCTGCTATGGGGTTGGAACAATTTACACACTCGCCACAGAAGTCTACCAAATAATGTTCACCATAATCAGAAGTGTCTGGAAACTGATGGTAACCGCTTTGAGCACCTCTTGTAATTACAGAAGTCAAGCGTGACTTGTATTCATCTTTTGCTATGGGTATATATTTTAATACAGTTTTTTCCTTTCTTAAAATATACATACATTTTTAGTATCCTTTGTATTTTGTAAAGATTAAACCAATTTTAATAAATAAGAGGTTTGTATATAAGCTCTCTGTGTGTGTACGCACATGATCAGATATTTCAGAAGAGTTGGGGAAGTCAAATGTGATGAGACTAGAATTTGGAGTCATGTTGCAAAGGCCAGAAAGGAAGCCTATTACTAATAATTAATAAATATTGTCAATAAATCATTATCATCATATTAAAATATGGTTTCCTAAAGGCCAAAGTCCCATTCACCTTAACACTTCCATTGCCAATGACCTCTGGATTGTCAAAATGCTTTTTCATAGATCAATAAATGTTTTCAAATTAGATTACTGAATGCTTCCTCAGTCTTCATCATAAGTTTCATTTCATGAGAATCCTTTGTTGTCTCAGAATCTAAGTAATGAAAAGAACTTCTGACACAGTTTCATACCCAATGAACTTGGCATTTCGTTAGAGTCAGATGCACTTTATTTCTAGTCATTTCTGTGAGCCCTCTAAAAGTGGGAGGGGCCAGGAAGACAGAACAAGCAGTACACTAAAGGAGAGGCAGACAAAAGGCCAAGTCCCCAAGCTGGCTCTTGGGCGGTTCAAGCACCTGAACTCAATCTGTGTGACAGGAAAGTGGTGTCATCTGATATGAATGCCACCAGCCACATACTTTTCTCTAAAAGCTTTTATACACCCACCCCTGCTCCTTCTTTTATTCCCGTCTCAAAAAATGGAGGGTCAAGTTTTAACAACTCTGATTACATAGGGGCTGTGTGTTGGTTAGGGTAAGCATAGCAGTGCGTGCGTGCGTGCGTGTGTGTGTGTGTGTGTGTGTGTGTGTGTGTGTGAGCACTGAGGGGTGGGGTGGGGAGTGTTGAATGTTCTTCACTTTATAACAATTATTTATCAGTTGAGTGACTGGGCCCCTGGTTTGCTTCAGGTTCTGTCTGCCAGCAGTTCACTGCCCAGAGTCTCAGTTTTCCTTATTACAACCATCACTTGCTTCCTGTTTACACTGGGTAAAGAAACCTGGTTTCATGCCCGCAGGTCCACATTCCTCAGCTGAGCAGGTTTTCTAAGCCTTCAGGCTATATGTTTCAATCTCCCTATGTAGAAAGTGAAGCATGCTGGGATAAAGAGTAAGTCCATCCAATACTGGAAACCACTTGGGAAATCACACAGCTGGACAGAATGTCAATATCATCCTTGCACATTTTACCTTGAATTATCTTTATGGAGATACCGTAACTGTGGGTATGTTCCAGTGTGTAAAGAGAAAAAAGAGGATAAGGTAGAAGCTTCTTTCCTACAAAAGAGAGGTTTCTACACATCTTAATTTGCATACTCATCGTATTCCATTCCTCCAACTGTCCCATCAACACATGTGTGAACACACACACACACATACTTTATACTCAAGCTGAAATTAACTACTCTTTATCCAAGAACATTTCATATACCTTTGTAATTTTCAGCTTCTAACCATGTTTCATTTACTTAAAATATCTTCCCCCACTTTCTTTAATGCTTAAAGCATTCATGCCTTGAATTTCACATCAAATGTCATCACACCTGTTAACTTTAGAAGATACCTGTTTCCTCTTCGGGGCTCCCACAAAACCTTGTGAATCCCTCTATGAACAGTCTTAGCACATTGAATTATAATTTGTTAATTACCATTTTTTGCCTTCTCCTTCTCCACTATAAATGTCCGGGGAGCCAAATCTGTTTTATTCTTCTTGGTATCCCATGATACTAGCACATTACTTCGCATGTAGTATTAAAATGTCAGGTAGGTACTCAGTGACTATTTGTTGAATTGATGTGGAGGGAAACCAAAGGGCTAAGATACACTTGTAAAGCTACATTTTGATCGCTAAAATATTCACTTTCATAATTCCCTTGAAAGGAAACATAAAGATGCCAGAAAGAAATAAAATGTTAGTCTGCAGATCACTTAGATTTGGCTGTAGAACTTCCATGACCCATTCACTATGATTCACCAGCTCTGGGCTCAGTCACTAGTCTCTCCCAGCAAGACTATAAACACACTCCAACAACACACCAAGGCAATTGAAAGAGGAGAGATAAGGCTACAGGCTGAAAATGTAAAGTGGATGAAACAATTGAGGATAACTTACCCTGGTCATAATGTATACTATTATATCACATCAATGAACACATACACATGCACACAAAGCCCCTTCAGTTTTATGTCTGTTCTTCTCCACATTAGCTAATTGTTTGGGTGTGAAAATAGAGCTGCTTTATTGTAATATCTTAGTCAATTCACTTAATCACTCTTAGTACCCTCATTTTTAAAATTGGATATAGCTGTCCTGACCTCAAAGGGTTTTTGTTGTTTGAATTACGTGAAAACATGCAAACTGCAATAAATAAATATAAAGAATAATGATATAATATTACATGAAATTATTTTCATGTCTGGTAATGATATAATATATAATCAATGCCAAAAGACGATTATTTTCTATTTTCACAACTGTTTTTGTGTAAATAATGCAAAATATGCTCATGCAGAGATTGGAAAATGTTGGTAAGGCTCAGAGATAAGCAAGAATGTCTGGACAGAGGTCATTTGACCATCATATTTCCCAGGTGTAGAAGTGACATAGTGAAATAGATTTTTTTTTAAAGTGTATTTTGACATAGTATTGCATAAATCTGATAGTGATTTTTTTTTTTTTATCAGATCTCAATTTCTAACTGCCTGAAACCAACTCAACCCCATGTTCCATGGACATCTCAATCTCATCATGCCCTAAACTGAACCTCCAAACTTGCTCTGTTTAGCGTTGTACCCCATTCAAATTAGTGGAATCACCACCTACTCAAGCCAGAAACCATGTCATCTTTGACCGCTTCCTCTCCTTCACTTACTATATATATCCTGTGAGTTTCCGGTATCCTGACTATCTCAAAATGTCTTCATCTTCTCTCCACTCTTATTGCCCTAACTTGGGTTAAACCTGCATACCTACTTTTTTCTTTGAGATATTAAAAGTATGGTGGGGAATATACAAAACTCCAGGTACACTGAATTACTCTGTGTCTAAGAGCATCCCTGGTACCTTCATGTGCTTCCACTCCTCTTCATTTGATCTTCTGTGTTAGTTCATTAATACTCATTTAAAAATCTTTGAATTTTTATCTGCCTCCTCTGTTAAGCAGTGCCTTCCACAAAAGGAAGAATCTTGTCTCATTTTTCTTTGTATCTTTAACAATAGTCATAATACCTATACTTTGTAGATGTCAGAAAATATTTGTTAGATTCCAAGTGTTGTAGAAGAAAAGATTCTGAGTGAAAAATAAATTTGGATTTTTAAAATATATTTTTTAAAGTAATAAGTTATTTCATTAAATTGTAAGCAATTTGAAAATTTTGACTGTGTGTAACTCAGCTCTACCTGATTCCCTTTCCTGCACCATAATAGTTTTGTTAAATTAAATTGTTTCAGGTATTTGATTTAGTTACGCATTTCCCCATATTCTTCTACTTTTTTTCTGTTTTATTCACAAGGGAAATGGAAAAACTAGTTTATATCACCCTTTTAACATCTTACGTTATGCCAAAATATTCATATAAAAGGTATTCTATATCCCCAGAATTACCTTTCTTCTTATTTATTTTTTATGTTAATATAACTGGGACTTACTCTAAGCCAATCTTGGAAAATGTCCTAAACATAAATAATATTGTGACATAAAACCAACAACAAAAGAAAAGCTAAGACTCAACTGGATCAGACTACTCATCATCTCACATTCCAGATGAAGATCACTTGTTTTCCTAGAGAGCTGGGACTTGGGGTGGTCTTTGACTAAGAAATGGCTTGGCAAATGGAAGTGCCAGACTGTTGCCAGGAAGAAAAAAAACAAGACTTTGGAAGAATGACTTAAGGAGAAAAACCTTAAAAGCAACATACTTAGATCCACAAAGTAGTTTGATTGACTGAAAACCAACCAACCAACTAACCAATCATTCATGATGCTCAAATTCACACATATGGACACATACAGACACACACCCCATCCAAAAAGAGCTGTATGAACATCAAGTTTCCCTTAGTCTTGGCTAATCGGAAGGCTTGGGGAAAATTTAATGTTCCAGTCTACTAATTATATTCATGGGTATGTAGGAAATAACAATTCCATGCCTCTTTCCATATTTAGCTTTCATCTTCCTTTTTAAATTATTTGATCGTATTTATGTATAGCAGAAAACAACAACGCACTAACAGGTATTAGAGTAATGCAGTGGCATTTCTCTGAAGTTAACAGAACCAGATTCCCTTTAAAAGTAGGGAATGGCTTTGGAAAGTTACATTGTTAAGCTTTTTGAGTTGGAATAATAGGTGTTAAAAAAAAAGAAACAGATAAACTACTCTGTACTGTTAATAAGAAAAAATTGAAACAGGGTTTTATAGAGGGGGAAAGAACAGGGTAGAGAAGAGAGGAAAGAAGACTATGCAACAATGCATCAGAGTATCATTATTAATAAGGTCTCTTAAAAACAGGGCACTCTGATACTCCATTTGAAGTTTGGGGCAGTATTATGATATAGACTCCCACTGTCTCCCCCGAAGCCCTCGGTGAGTGTACCATCACATAAATGCCTTTGAGCTGGTGTTATACTGTTCTTACTGGTTTTCATTTTTTGTTTGGTTAACATTGGGTGGTAAAGAGGCTGGGATGGTAATGCTTGGGTTGAGTCACACTGGGGTGGTGATGCTTGGATTGAGGCACAGTGAAATAGGAGACTCGCAGGAAGAGTATCAACACTATCCTTAAAATGAACTAATTTAGTGCCTGCAATAGCTTGAAGACAGAGGTAAAGCTTGAGCCCCTGAGGACATTTGCATGAATCTGGAGAGGACCACTGACTTTTCCTAAGAGCAGAATGGGATGCAAGCCACCTATACTATATTAGGGGGAACGAAGACCCCATCCAACCTTTAACCACATATATTTTGTTTCAAGTCCTTTTTGGAATGGGGGGGATTTATGTGAGTCAATAAAATATTTGTTTATGTGCATAAATAGGCGTATTTAAAATAATGCAAAAAATGTAATGTATACCATTTAACCACAGAAGACTTTGGAGGCAGATTGCAGTGTTCTGTATTGATAGCAAATGAAGAGTTGTGATGTTCTGAAATGAATGCCAGCAGGTAACAGTAAACATAGAAATGGCAGAGAAGGCAAGGATTTCTAGGCCGAGAAGTGCACTTGTATGTGTTGAAAATATAGCGTTTGATCTTTTACTGCATGTACAGCTCCAACTGTTTTACTTAGACTTCTTAGAGTACTCTAGTGCTGCTTTTAAGTTTCCTTGGGGAAGAAGAAATAACAGTAAAAGGGACTTTCCCTGCCACTAATAAATTTAAAAATCTACTTGGGGAGATAAGACTTAAAGACATAAAAATACTATTAATGGCTTTACAGTTTATGGAGCATTTTTATACACATTCTCTTCTTTAAGTTTACAATGATCCAATGAAGTTGGAAGGAAGGGCAGTGTTCATTATTTCCATGTAGAGATAAGACTACCAAGATCCAGAGAGAAAAGTGACTTAAGCATGACCACAGAGCATTACCTGACTTCATACCTCACACTATTCCACATTCCACTGAATACAATTAAAATTTAATTATATAGAGAAAATTATATGCACCCTGTGGGCAATAAACACAGTCAGACAAATACAAGTATTGCAAATTTTAAACAATATTACATTATAATGTCTCACTAAGAAATTATCAAGGAGGGAACAGCATGGTATGGTTAATATACATATTACATATTTTTTTTCATATATGAAACAGCTCCATTGCGTACTAAAAAAAGTTATATAAACCTATTAAAGTTTTGAGCTCTATAAACCCTGGGTTGTATCTTATCTTTTTTTTTTTTGACTGTACCTGTTTTAGAAGTACAAAACTTTATCAACAAAGTTAATCCAAGAGTGAATCCCAAACTGCCTCCTACCTTGCAAATTTCGAGGAACTGCTCACTGGTGTATTTCACAGGATGCTCAGTGAAGGTAGCATAAGGCATCTCAGTGGACCACGGGTTCCAACGGGACAAAAGAGACTGCTGTTCTGGGCTCCCCCAGTAGATCCTAAGGCCGTCTCCTTGTCTCCTACAAGAAAGGAGTTTTCCTTTAGGTTGGCCATTTCCATTAGATTAAAACAAAAAGGAAAGTGTGGGAAAGGAATGCAATGCCTCAGTCAGCCTTTATATTGCTGCTAAGTGGCTTAACTATCAACTAGTTGAATTGTTCCAGGGAATTTAGGAGAAGAAAAAGATTAATTTGCTTTCAAACATGATGAATTCAGAGTGTTGAAAATTCCATGTGTAAATGCCTAGATGGAAATGTGACTCTGTTGGTCAGAACAGAGGTTAGGGCTGGATATTTGAATACTCACTTTGTGACAACATTTTAATAGTAAGAGTTAAAATAGAAAAGGAGAAGGAAGAGTTGACGTGGTGGGACAGAAACTGAAATAGTTAAGATAGGAGAGGGTCTGAAGAAGGAGGGAGATGACAACAGCAATGGTTTCCACAGAACCATAAATACCAGCAAGAAATGACTAAGAAAAGATCTGGGACTTCCCAAATAGGAAGATATACACGATAATTAAGAAGGAAGATGACCAATTCAAAATGCTCTGTGACCTCAGCTTCTACGTTGCACGATTCTCTATTCTCTGCACACATTCAATCTAGCAAAATTGCAGCAACAAACATGTCAAAGCTTGTGGGGAGACTGTCCCTGCACTTTTCCACTAACTTCACAGCCCTGATCCACAGTATGTGGAAAGCAGCCACTCCCTGGTGTAGCCCAGGCCTGGTCATCTAGTAAACCCACGTGCAGAGCAAGAGAAAGTCATCTTGGAAGTGGTGGGAGGGAATTTGTGGCAGGACACAGTATGGTCACATTGAATAACAAATTGTAATTTCTGTGGTCTCTTCTTTTGCATGTGCCCATCAGAATTCATGGTTTGTGGTTTTAAACATCTCCGAATGTAAAGAGATCCTCGGAGGTTAAGCCAAGCTCAGGAGCTTTGCATTCGACAAGCTTTAAAACTAAGTTGCCTGTAATTCTAAACAGCCCCATGGTATATCACAGAGGTCTTGTTTCTTCTAGAAATTAAATCCTGGGACCTAAAATGAAAAACTGGAGCTTAATTGTGGTCCCTTCACAAAGCGGTCACTTCCTGTATTAAGGAATTCTCCTTTGGGAATGCTATTGTGGTTTCTGAATGTTTATCCACAAAGAGATGTGTATAAACACCATCTCACACATAAGCACATACCACCTCTCTCCCAGTTGGCTGGTCCTTGAGCTGCTTCTTACAAAAGGAAAGTAAGAAAAGAGTCTGGCACATTCTGCTGCCCAGTTTTCAGATTTTTCAGATATCTGAAAGCTGACACCTCGCCTTTTTTGTATTTAATCCTTTGCCCAGAAAGAAAAGGGAAAGAAGAGAGAGAAAGAGAGAGAGAGAGAGAGAGAGAGAGAGAAGAAAAGTATTGTACATAACTCTAAAGTTTTTTTCCTAACCCCTCACCTTCACAGCTGTTGTACTGACATTTACCATCCCCCTTGTCCTTTCCTTCATTTTTTTTTTTTTTGCCTGGTAATAAACCCAAACCTCAATGAATATATTATACATGCTGGTTAATGGAGCATTCTGGCTTGAGTTCATTAAAACAACTTGCACAATGGAAATATTTACTGCTTCATATGTTAATTTATGTACTGGATGCAATTTTGCTCTTATTCAAAGGAATGAAAATCTGCCAGGATAGCTTATCTAATAAGTACACCTTTTATTACTTCACCTTAGGGAAACCTGAAATGAGATCTAAGCATAAAATTCAAGAGGGACACTCTTTCTAAATAGACAATCAATTTGAGCATGGCAATGACCTTTCTCAAAGATGTAGTATACTTCTAAATATGCAGGTCCAGCCAAACTTCTCTCCTGAGCAACAAAAGTGATAGATGGGAAAATAAATCTAGTACTAAGTAGTCTTTCCAAAGGTAAAACTAATGTGGAACTTCTCAACAAAGCCTTTAGTACCAGTTTGTTATGAAAATCTATCATCTTCCCTTCTGTCAAATGTCACTAGGGCAATTGTGGGGAATATGGATACCTTTATGACTAGGAATGCTTTACTAAACAGTTACTTGTACTTACACTGAGAGAAATCAGGTGAGATTATTAGAGTGAAAAAATACAATAAACAGGATGTCAAGTGGTCATGTGTTAGAGTCTTGGTTTTGAAACTTAATGCTGTGTGCCCATGGGCAAGCTCATCTCTTTTTCCCAATCTCACTTTCCCTATGTTCTTTAGAGTGTCTCCATGTGGTGGCATTTCAGGACTTCAGTAACTCTATGCGAGTGGTGTAGACAGCTGTGGTCATGTTTCTACGAGCATTTATCCAGTCAAGGACATACAGGATCCATAAGAAGCCACTGGGTTATGTAGTCTTTAATTTAGAGACATCATATTAGCAGCACCCTACCCCTGAGCAGAACACATTCTCTGCTACAAAGGCTACATCAACTATTGCCCCAGTAGTCCTAGGGAAGTTTAGCACCTACCACCATATTTCATAATGTGAAAGCACCGATCAGCTACCATATAGCAGAAGAGTAGTTTAGGGCTTGTAAACTATAGAATGTCAGAGATAGAAGCGCTCGTGGAAGCCATACCCCAGTGTCTTCTTTCTGGAGATGAGAAAACCGAGACCCAGAAAGGACCAGGGCTTTCCTAAAGCATCACTCTAGACAGGGCTGAGTTGATGAGAGCCTTGGTCTCCCAAAACTTCATTTATGGGTATTTTCACCATTCTGGCTTATAGTTACAAAACACATTTCAAGTTAAGATCCTGCCATTACACAACATAGCATTATTTCCAATTAGACACAGAGTTAAAAGAATTGCCTGAAGGAGCCTGCCATCATTTGTGGGCAAAGAGCCTGCCCAGGAATTCTAGCTATAGGTCAGAAAGAAAATCTCTGTCTCAACGGGAACTGTATATTTTTATATGTACTCAATATTAGCAACTATACTACCGTAGGAAAATAAGGCAGTACTAAAAGTAAGGGGGGATTACAAAAAAGTTATGTCACCAGGGTAAGAAGACTGGGCCTTTCTCACTGAGCAGCAATGGTCAAGTTATCAAAGTGGGGGTACAGTTCCAGGTAAAGAATGCCAACATCAAATTTTTAAGCAAAGAAAGATTTGGTAGCTTTCTTCCTGAAATAATACTCTGAGTGTAAACTCTGGCTTTCACTAGTTCCTTATCTTTGGTCATTTCATACCACCTTTCTGATCTTTAGGTAACAACAATTTCATGAGGAACAAGAGAATAATGGATGAGAAAACGTTTTGCATGCTGTAAAGCGCTGTCCAACTAGCCAATATTGAGTGCCTGACATATATTATAACGCTTATTGTGTACTGTTAGAGACTTTATATATTGCTTTATTTTATTTAACCCTTATAGCAATTTTTTAAAACTTCCTTGATAGAAATAGATGAAGTTAACAGGAAATAAGATAAAAAAATTTGACCAGGCTTCATCAGATCATCAAGTCAAGAACTACTAGGATAAACTAATAGAATAAAAAGCGGGAACAGAAACACCACTGTCCCTGTGTGTCTGGTCCAAAGTCCATGTACCCGACACATTGAAAAGTCAAAACCCAAAATGTCAGAGTTTGGAGTGAGGAAAGGTTTATTGATTGAGACAGTGCCAACAGGGAGAATGGGAGACCTAGTGGCACCGCAAATCCATCTTAAGAAAGTACAGAGTTCAGGCTTCTTTTACATCAAGGGAAGGGAAAATGGGAGGGGCTAGAGGTGATTGACGACTGTAGGCATCTGGATGCCATCAGGGCTCGGGGAAGATTGTGCTTAGTCTGTTAACCCTAGTTGCTGTGAGTCCAGCCACAAGGTTCCTGCCAATCTTTGATAAACAATACATACTTCCCTTATCTCCTCTGGTGAGGCACCTCCTGGTAAGGAGCTGTTTTTGTCAACCTCAAGCCTCAAGCAGAATTCCTCTAATAATTAACATGTCAATAAGCAAGAAGCTATTTACCTGAAGGACAGGGGAACAAAGCAGGCTTAAACAAGATGGAGTCAGAGAGGCCGAGAAACTCGGTTACAATTACGTCTCATTTTGTTCCCACTTTCTATCCTCAAGGAAACCAGCAATGTCTGGCCTCCATTTGCACTTCTCACCCTTCACTTTTGGT
This sequence comes from Rhinolophus sinicus, assembly GCF_036562045.2. Lineage (NCBI taxonomy): Eukaryota > Metazoa > Chordata > Mammalia > Chiroptera > Rhinolophidae > Rhinolophus > Rhinolophus sinicus. The sequence goes on along the minus strand of NC_133751.1, from coordinate 52,138,869 downwards.
AAATATCAAAATATCACAGAAAGGTTAGAAGTAGAGGAAGCACTCCATTAGGACACATAAGAACTTGATGGAAGAGGAGGGTTGATAATAGTTGGAGATTTTTAGGATCCCAGACTGTCTTTGAGTTGGAAGGCCCCTTAGAGATATGTTTCCAATTCTTTCATTTTATAGATATATAAACTAAATATCAGACTTTCTTCCTGTAGTCATATTAATTACGTGTTCTACTCAGTGACTCCGACTCAGAATTCTGCTCAAATATAATTGTTGGCAGGGTAGAAGGCCTAAGCAATTACTGCTTTAAAGCATCATAGCAGCCCAATAGAAGATTTGCCTTCTACAACAACAACAAAAAAGCAAAGGCATGTTGAAGAGACGAGGTTTATACAGAAGAAACTATCATACAAGTGCCAAATGACCAATCATGAAAAACAAACACGGTTTAACAACACAGAAAGGAGCTCCAAGGTGAACAGAGGAATACTTTCTTCAATAACAAGCTTTGTAAGACAAAAAATGATTTCTGTCAGGAAAGACTCCCTTCCTTGAAGTCATTTTTAGTTGAACTAGAAAAATATGCCAGTCAGTCACCAGTCTGGGTTAATTTGCTCATTCCACACATTCTTCTTCTCTTCAGAGAGAAGCCACATATCCTTTTGTGTAGCACAATATAGCCAACTTCCTTTCCCTTAACTCCCCACTCTCTTTCCATCCTGGCTTTCACAGATGTTGGGCTGAGGCATTCAACTACCTGTTGGAAGCACTGAGTGAGGAGGTCCTGCTCCCCAGAAGGAGAAATGGCAGCTTCCATGATTACCTCCGTCAGTTCCCCCCTCCTTTCTACTCATCTCAAATCTCAAAGCTCTACCACAGAATTAAAAACATAGCTCCAGGCACCAGAGCGAGATTTATGAGGAAGCACAGACATTAACTCTTGCTCTAAATGCAGGGCGTGTGCTTGTAAGTATGGGTGAACAAACAGAAGGAGGCCACAGGGGAGGAGGGCAGGAGGGCGGGCAGTGAGGGGGAGACAGCAGTTCAGAACAACACAATATATTTTCTTAATGTCTCCTTTCAGCCTGTATTGTTGAAAAGCTGGCCTTCTAGGCCTATGAAATGTTAGTCCCTTGCTTATTTAATCTACACAAAAGGGGGGACGGAGTTGGCACCCTGGAGGGTATTCAATGCTCCTTTGCTCATTGAATGACCTCAGACGAAATATTTTCCATGACAAGAACCCAAAAGACGACGCTGGCACAGTGTCAGACAATAAGATTTGCAGAACGTGTTTACATTCTCTCAGTGTCCCCAGGCTGTTCCAAACCCATCGGCAGGTGCTGCCTTTATCTGCTCTCTTTGCTCACCTGGCTCCCTCCCAGAAGTTTCCAGGGCCTTGGGCTCAGTGAGATTAACTATGTACTGACATGGGTAACCAAGAAATTCTATGGGTTATGTTACTTGAGGGAGAGGTAAGTGATAAAGTTAAACAGATCTGCAGTGTCCGTGAAGAGAGAATTCAGAGGCAGTGTGGTGCCATGGTAAGAACCTTGAATGATAGATAGTTAGGAGGCCTGAGTTCAAAGGTCAGATGTGCCACTAACTTGTCAGTAATTTAAACCATTTACTTCCCTTTTGGGTCCAGGGGTATATAGCTGTAAAATCAGGTAGTTAAACCAGATCATCTCTAAGATCTTTTCTATTCCAATGTGTTAATATCTGTACTCAAAGACCAAAATAATTTTTATCATACTGGTTAGACAAAGAGCCATAAGATAACTTAACGAATATGAGGAATTCTCAGAGGGCTAGTGACTTGATCATTCTTCTCCTAGAAAAAGAAACAATCTTAAACTGCAGAATGAAAGACAGAGGTTTAAGCCAAAAGTAGAACTCAGAGAAAGTGAGGATGAATGTTACAAAAAGGGTTACAAAAAAAGGTTATGGAATCACCCAAGCTAAATTAGATTTTTATCTGCTTGGGAAATTTTAGATGTGCTTGTGCTAGAAGTGTTTATGTTCAGGGCTGAAGTAAAGAAGACTAAGACGTAAACCAAATCTAGCACCTAAGATGTTGTGACTCACAAAGTCAGGGTGTGTGTGTGTGTGTGTGTGTGTGTGTGTGTGTGTGTGTCTGGTGTGCGCGTGCACTCACATAGCAAATACTTTAGACCATCATTCTATTCTGAGAATGGTACATGTTATAATTGTAAGATCCTTGAACTGGCAGTCAATAAAACCTGGGTTTAACACTAGCATTGATACACTCTGTGTGGCTTAGAGCTGGGCACATATCTACGACATCATTTTCTTTTGCCATGGTCTAAATGTTTGCGTACCCCCAAAATGTATACATTGAAATTTTAATGCCCAATGTGATCAAATTAGGAAGTAAAGCCTTTGTGAGGTGATTATGTCATGAGGGCAGAGTCCTCATAATGGAATCAGTGCTTTTATACTAAAAGAAATCCCAGAGAGCTCCCTCACCCTTCCACTATGTGAAGACACAGCAAGAAGCTGCCATACATGAACCAGAAAGCGGGCCCTCACTACACGTTGAATTTGCCAGCACCTTGATCACGGACTTCCCAGCCTCTAGAACGGTGAGAAATACATTTATGTTGTTTATATAAGTTACTCAGTCTCTGGTATTTTGTTACAGCAGCCCAAATGAACTAAGACACACTTCTTACAAAATAATGAAGGCACTGGAGTAGAAATTCTCAAGCGAACACTTCAACTATGACAAATCTAACACTTATAACCCGTCAAAGCCAAGGATTACTTACCTTTGGGTTTTACTTAAATAACAGACAACAATATTTTTATTTTCCAGAACTGGTGTGAATGGACTATTTGAATATAAGTCATTCTAAAACTTACATACTTATTTTTTAAAACAGCTTATATTTAAACATAACTAATTATTTTATAGCCTAATAAAAATCATAACAAATTACAGATTTTAAGAACTGGAAGGGATTTACTGTTAATCATTTATATTCTATACCCTTGACCCTTTAATTGCATTGATACAGAGACTAAAATCTAGAAAGTTATTTAGATTAATACTCAAAGCCCCCGTAATACTTTCCTGTATTCCAATGCTTTCCTTTATGAAAATCAGCTCTTGTATAATGAAGAGAAAGGCTATTTACCCAAGCTCTAAAAGATTCTTGACAGCTAAGCTCATTAATTCTATGTCAGCTATCTCTTTCCTCACCATCATTCTGTCCTTTCTTGCTGTTATCAACATTCCATTACAACACTCGAGCAGCTTTTCTTCTAATTTGTTTTTTCTAAATTTCTATTGAATCCATTACTCTTGGATTCATGGGAAAATAAACAAAACAAAACAAACAAATAAAAAAAAACAAACACCTTTTTCTCATGCCCTTTTCTACAAGGGAAATGTATCTATTTTATAGCAAATGCTTTTGTTTCACAGATGCTACCTACATAGAGAGCTAATCCAATGAGGTTGATGGTAAACGCTTTTAGATAAAATAGAAGAGGCTATATGGTTCTTTTAGTCTGTGCATCTAAATGCTTTTAGCTTAGAAGGTCCATCTGGAACTCCATACCTGTTAAAATGAAACAGACATGATTCCATATTAAAAATGATGACTTTCTTTCCACTGACAGGGATGGCATAAAATTTTGTCATCTTTAGAGTCGTACTCTGGTTGACTGCCATTGACACATTCTGTAGAAGGAGCCTCATAGTCTCATCCTCCCCTCAAACCTTTGGACATGTAACTCCCACAATATGTAACAATTGTTCTGAGTAGCAACATTATTAGCAAATCCCTGGTAGCATCCCTCCATGAAGTCCAGAGAAATTTCTCTGGATAAAATTGTAATGAAGACTCAGAGGGGGGAACAATCCCTTACTGTTGAAGGTACCAAAGAAGGCTTCATTCATTCAATGCATGTCTACTGATCTTCAACCTTGTACCAAGTACCTTGCATTGAAAACTGAGGAAATCATGAGAGCAAATACACAATTGGTTGATGTGGAGGGGTGGCAGTTATGGGGGAAGACAGAGAGAATTCAGCGTATGTGCCATGATTTACATTTTTATACTGATCTTATTTATTACCAGTTGGGCTACATGTGAGTTGGCAGGATGGAAAGAGAGGTAGGTCAGAAGAAAGTTACAGGACTTTGTGGGCATTGAGGTAGGTAGTTGTGCAGGACAGTGAAAGGTCTGGAGCAGCCTATTCCCAACATGGAAGCTAGTGAGAAGCCAGTGGGAAATCAGTGGGGAGCAGCTTAATCAGCTGAGGAAATTTGTCTCTGGCTGCTACACTCAAAACTACAGAAAGAAGTAGAACTCTGTGTAGAGGTGAGTGGGGCACATGGCTAAGCCAGATGCACTCCTTGGTCTCCAGGCCATAAATGGGGCTGAGACCTGACCATGTGTGGGCTTCCTGCTGAGAGTCGTTAAAAAGCCTAGAGGCAAACAAAAAAGAGGATAAAATCAAAAGTTGGGTGATAATGATGATGGCAGGAGAAGAAAGGGGAAGGAGAAACTTTAAATGAAATATAAACTTTACCTTCAACAACTTCAAATTATTGCTGCTACATAACTGAATTTGTAAGAATTAGCTTCCCTAATCTTACAGCACCTCAATTTTCTCTTCTGTTAAATAAAACTAGTGATACTGTCTTGAGAATGTCCTATAAGGATTAAGTAAAATTAAAAATATCCGCACTCTGTATTTGCTAGTTGGACAGTGCCTTACAGCACACAAAACAATTTCTCAATCATCATCCCATTGTTCCACATGAAATTGCTGTTTCCATAAAAATTAGAAAGGCAGTATGAAATGCCCAAATACACAGAGCTGGTTAAAACCAGGGTTTACACCCAGATATTCCTGATCCAAAGGGGGACTCTAGCCTAGTTCTCCTAGTCCAGAGCCCTGAGTGCTATTCAAAAGATATGAATGTTGAGGAGATCCGAAGTTTGGTTAACAAGGAGGGCAACCTGGAAGAGGTTTTCTATACCCAGCAGCGCTCAGAGTGGAAGTCTGGAGCAGGTTTCTATCTGCAGTGACGGAAGAGGAAGGAAGAAATGAGAGCCTATCTAGTCCAGCCCTGGTTATTATTTCTGCAAACAGCAAAGCAAAGCCGGCAACAAGAGAAAGTAAGTTCTCAGGAAAAATAACTATAAACCTGCTGCTTCCTTTCCAGTTCATTACCCGGCACCAAACCTGTGTGGGAATCACAAAAGGATTGAAAAAAATACATTAGAATATTAACACTGTTGATACAATAGGATTATTTTGTCTGTTTTAAAGTTTCTTACTTTCTGTAGTGAGTATGTATTATTTTTACATGGAAATGATACACTGCACATTTAAGATGTTATCATCCATCATAATCAGAGCAAAGACTAATGTGTACCAGACAGTGTGCTACGACCTCTACATTTGTTATCTCTTGTCCTTACCATAAACTCACAAGATAGACTTATAATCTCTATTTTACAGATGAGGAACCAAGGTTCAAAGCCATCAGTTAGTACATGATGGAGCTGCGATTAGAATTTACGTCTCTCTGGTTCTGTAGCCCCTCCTAAACCTATGGATGTACCAGACAAAAAAGAAAGGAACCATTTATACCAACCAGTCATTCGTTCCCCAGTGAGCCTATGTAAAGACAGTAATTCGAGAGCTCACATTGTATCTGTAGTCTCTGTTCACCTGAACTAATCTACCCTTTGCTTGACTGAACCAGCTCAGAAACATAAGGGACTTCCAGTTGCTTAGCAAATTCAGAAACTTTTCCAGCCTGGCATTCCAGACCTCTCACAGTACAGGCAGAGTATTCATTTCCAATATTCAAAACCATGACTCCTCAGGGCTCCAAACAAGCAAGTCAACTTGCTGAGCCTGTCTGACAGCGTTTGTGATCATTTCACCAACATGAAATCATTCTGTATACTTATATCATCAAATGAACTGTGAGCTGTTCAAGAACAGTGTCCATGTCTAAATCTTATTTGTTGCCTCCACAAAACTATCTTGTAAGACTTGGTCACTTTTCCCAGAGTCTTTACTGTAAAAAAATTAAAAACAAACAAACAAACAAAACACGAAAATACTAGTTTCTCAGACCAGATTGATCTGGCTGCTGCTTTTGTCTTCTGTTAGTCTACATTTCTGAATTGCATTGTTTAAAACTGAGCTCTTAAAGTGTTTTCTGTTTGTTTAAGAGGGGTAGGGGAATCCTTCATCAATTTTGAGGTGTACATAAAATGAGCTTTTTAGAGAAACACCCAGGACAGAGTGGCAGTACTTTTGCAGGCAGGTAGTCTATCATTCTCTCTGAAAGCATGATTCTGCCGATGCTGGCCTGTCAGGTCTGTACCGGGCCCTTCTGTGCTAAGAGGCCACCATGTGTACAGAAGAGGGGACAACTCCTGCAAAGCTACCAAAGAAAATGCTACACTGTAAAGGAAACAACTTTGAGGCAACTCCCTCTATTATAAATTGGGATATTTGGCAAATTACATTGGCCTCAGGTTTGTGTAAGGTTTCATCTCTTCTCTTAAAAGGAAGTTACTTTTGAGCATCTTAAATTAACCAAGTTTCAACAGGCACAGAATAGCAAAGTTAACAACAACAGAAAAAAATAGCTTCTAAGAAAAACATTTCTGTGAATCTCCTCTCTTTCCATTTTCTCTCAAGGGAGACTGAGAGTAGAAGGGCTGGAATACATACATGAGCAATTAGAGAGACAGGTTACCACAAACTTTTGCTCTCACTCAACATGGTTCTTTAGTAAACAGCCTGGGCTGCCCAGGGAGGCAAAGGGCGCAGCAGGAACCCAGATCTTTTCTCCTAACACTTCCCCTTGGATCACACTGCTAAGGCTGTAACCGTTTTGCTTCTTCCACTTTGAAAAAATTTGAAATGGAACAAATTTCAAGAGATTCAATGTGATACACATTTATTTTCCCCTTTATGTTTATGAAAGCATTTCCTGGGGAAGTTTATTCACAGTATTTCATACAATACATCACGTGGACAGAACAAAAATGTCTGTCTCTAACCTCCACACACAGACCGTAGTCCACAATTAACATCATTTCCCTCTCAGTCCTGGTCAACATGAGCCACTTAAACTATTCAGCAAGAATTGCATGTTTAGCTGTCTCCTCCAGCCCTGCCCCAAGTGATTACATTCTACCTATCACAAATGAAAAGAAAATCAGACAACAAAACCCAAGTTGCTTATGAGGTATTTCGATATAATAAAAGTAGTCATGGTTTAGAGGATGCAGACCTGGGTTCAAATCTCAACGCCTTCATTTACTAAGTGACCTTGGGGAAGTTACTTTGGCCCTCAGAGTCCGTTTCCTCATTTGCAAAATGGAGATACAGATACCTACTTTGCGGGACTTTTGTAGGGCTGTGTGTAGAGTGCATGGTACCTCTCATCATATGTTTAAAGCACTCCTTTAACTCTGAAACGCAAATCAGAAGAGAAGACATTTCTAAATTCTCTTGCATTCTTTCTGGTTTCTTTTGCATCTACCCAAAACTACCAAATCATAAATTTGGTGGAGGGGCAGAGAGTGGGGACACAAGGAAGGAACAAAGAACGCAATACTAAGCTAAGTAAAAAGTTAAGAAATTCCTGAAATACAACTGATTTATCTACATTCCACAGTGTATGTTTGCTTTGGGGTAAGTGAGCTAGAGTTTACTTGGGGTTTTTTATCTTCATGTTGCAATAGTATTGTTTTGCATACTTATGAGCTTGGGGCTTTATAATTTTGTTTTAACTTAAGATTTACTTCTACCACAGAGCTTTATATTTCCACCCAGAGCAACAACACAGATAGAGATATCGATCTTCCCGCTTATTTTTCAGACCTGATGTTCAGTCCCTCAGTGTGACAGCCTTGCATACATGAGTGAGAACAAGCAGACCACACCTCCAAATTCGATCCACAGGTCCACTCTCCTCTCTAAATGGTAACCTCTTGGTTACCCCTCAGGCCTCAGTATATGTCCATTGGCAGCATGGTATGCTCTGGTAAGGACATGCCCTGAAAATGGAAGCAAGGCCTTTTGGAGAGAGAATTCTAGGGTCTCAGGTACCCAGAGTGTGGTCTAGCACAGTGATTGACAAACTCTAATGTTTGTCAATTTGAATTACCTGGGGACCTTTGTGAAACACATATTCTGATTCATTTGGTGGAGTGGGTCCTGAGGTTCTGGACTCCGTATTTCTAACAAGCTCTCAGGTGACCTGCCACTGGTCCTAGTAACAAGGAGCCTGGGAATGGGGCATGGGCTATGGATAGGCACAGGCCTTGGCTCTGAGGGCTCCTCACCATGTTGGGATGGGCACAAATTGATAAGGATCAAAGAAGGGTGTCTACAGTGTGGGGCTAGAGCAGAGTCTGTGTTGCTCAGTGGAAGACACAATGGTTTGGACATGCTCCTCCATAGGAATCTCAGAGAAGAGGGTTCTATCAGGATTAAGGAAAAATCCAAAGGATGCAGTTCAAACAATTTTTCTATTATTTGGTGGAATTATCAAACAGCAGTTCTCAAGAAAATTAATTTTCCATTAAGAAAACAGACTAGAATTAGGTTTGTGTAAAGATTCTTCAAATGTTTAGATGGATTAATTTTTTACAATAGTGTCTCTCTCTCCCCCACACCCCCATAAAAGCAACAACAACAAACACCTAATTTCTTCAAGCATTTCTCATGTGACTAGGTTAAAAATTCCCTGACCAGGCCAGGTTACCCTATTCTGAATATGTTCCAGTTTTCCAATGTCTTTATTAAAGTGTATGTCCAAGAAAGGAAAACACTACTCCAACAATGATCCAGTCACTGTGGAATATACTGTGATAACACCCTCCTTCCTTCTAGAAGCTGTATGTCTGCTAATTTGGCCAACAGCATCTTTACTTGTATGTGTGACTTACCACACTGCTGACTCACCTTGAATTCACCAGCAAATACTAAGTTTCTAATTTCTAAGTCTTGTTTACACCTACTGCTGCTTAAATACATTGTGAGGAGGTGATGTTTCAAGCTAATTTTTGGAGAAGGTGGACATGGAAAATAGAACTTATAGTTAAATTCCACCTTTGGAGCCTGATTTTTCATAAAGCAATGTTTGATCAGAAACTATAAGGCAGAACAAACAAACTCTCCTGATGATTTATTTAGGCTAAATGCCCAAGGCAAAGGCAAAAGGAACTGAACGTGTTATATCCCAGTAAGACAGGCATTGAATTACCAGCTCACCATAAAGGTACCTCCACTTTAGAAATAGTTCACGAATCAAAGGAGGTAGAACCCAAGTATATAATAAATAAATAAATGGGGGAGGGGAGAGGGAGGAAGGGAGAGAGAGAGAAAGAGATAGATCAATTCTAACAAAAGCTTAATGATGGCTCAAGTGCTAAAAAAAAAAGACATCATTTAAAAATGAAACCAAATAAATCATCTTTTCACAACATAATTAAGAGGTGGTAGAACATTTCAGTGTCTGGCAAAATTAATTATATTTGTATTATAAGTATTATCCCAAAGGCTATAAGAGCCACAAAGACAGAGTTTGAGCACAGTCTTTAATGAATCCTGCATCATGCCTAGTACAGCAGTGTGCACCCTGGGGAATTTTTGATCATTAAAATTAGCACGTACATACAATCCCCTGAATAATGCTTCATGTACAGCTGCGGACTTTTTCTACCACATCACCATATACTTCTACAAAGAGCAGAGAAGAAATGAATCTCAGAATATCAAAGTGGCTTCTTCATAATAACTTAAAGGTCAAAGAAACCAAGGCCTGTTCTTGCAATCTGAGTGAAGCCCAATAGAGTTTATGTTAACTACATACTAAACAAAATGAATTCTTATTTAAAGCCACAGAGACACTGTCATTTGAAAGATGTTAAGTACTGAGCTCTTTAGCAACAATATTATTTATTCAATAAATTTATACTCAGTGGAACTATACTCAAAACACTGTCCCACGCAGCATTCACTGGTGATAAGAACATTCCTCTGTATTTCATGTTGCTCATATTCTACTGGAAAGAGAAAGTGTTCTAAAATAGGAGGAGGAGAAAGCCATGAAGACAGAAGTTCTCTCTCATTACAGAGAGAGAGAGAGACTCCATAACTGACTTGAGGAGGGTGAATCCTGAAAGAAGTGGCAATTAGAATATGAAAGTATAACAAGAAGTTGGCATTCAAAGACGAGGTGAAAGCTATTTCAAATAGAAGAACATAATACAAAGGCATTAATCATGAAACTGGGAAAGTACTGGAGTTCTTCTAACTCCATCCTAGGCAGGGCAAATTGTATTGTCCTGGAGCTTAAAGTCTTAACCAGTTCCTTTCTGTTCTACAATGATGAAGAAACTGCCTCCCCATCACCGTCCCCTGTGTGTGTGTGTGTGTGTGTGTGTGTGTGTGTGTGTGTGTGTTGAGTAATTAGAGGCTGCCTAGAAAAGGGAGCATTCATGTTCTTCATAAAAGCACATACTTTGCACATAGCAAATTATCTCAGGTAATTCATGGCTTGGTATGATAAGAAACATAGCTGCTCTTTATTAATAAACAGTTTACATTTATTACCTATACATCTTATAGCAAGCATCCAAAGCAGATATGATTTTCTGCGTTTATGAGGAAATTGAAACCAGATATTCAAAAAACCTACTTAAAAGTAGTGAAGTGTTCTATTTAATTTATGTGATCTCAAGGCCCATGTATTTTTCCTATAACACAACCCACTCTCCATCTCTCCAAAGAGCATAGAGGCTGGTAGGACATTTTTCACAGCCAAACTCCTCACAAAATATATTGTAGCATACAGAGTGTTTCAGTAATGTTAGCTTATCATTCTAGTTCTGCCTTTTCTCATTCTCTTATACCCAAGAAGCAAAGTGGGCTCCAAGCACAAATTTTACTATCATGTATAGTAATATTATGCCATCAATATGGTTATTACATAATTTAGAATTGGCTTCAAAAAGAGCTTACTTTCTATTTTTTTCCCCCTCACCTATAGGGTCTTACATATCACTGAAGAGGTAATACACTATTTGAATATTGGATCCCAAATTGTCTATACACTTTTATCATTGTCTAGAAACCTAAACTTAAGTCTTCAAAATCAGCAGTCAGTCCTCCATAGGCAGAACCATCTTGCAGAAAGTGTAAACTGATAAGGAGACATGTACGAGGTCTGACAATTAAGTTTGCAACAATGTCGTTAACCTTTTTTTGATATTAGAGGGATTATTCATTATGAATTTATACGAACTGGACAAACAGATAACCAAGTTTACTATTTGGAAGTGCTGGAAAGGCTGCATGAAAAAGTTACACGACCGGAACTGTTCGCCAACAATTCATGGCTCTTGCATCACGACAACGCACCAGCTCACACGGCTCTGTCTGTGAGGGAGTTTTTAGCCAGTAAACAAATAACTGTATTGGAAACCCTCCCTACTCACCTAATCTGGCCACCAATCACTTACTTCTTTACCCAAAGATAAGGGAAATATTTAAAGGAAGACATTTTGATGACAGTCAGGACATCAAACATAATACGACAACAGCTCTGATGGCCATTCCAGAAAAAGAGTTCCAAAATTGCTTTGAAGGGTGGACTAGGTGCTGGAGTTGGTGCATAGCTTCCCAAAGGGAGTACTTCGAAGGTGACCGTAGTGATATTCAGCAATGAGGTATGCAGCACTTTTTCTAGGATGAGTTTGCAAACTTATTTGTCCAACCTTCATATTATATACCCAGCTACCTCTTATTCTTAGAAATTCATATAGTAATCCTATAAGAAATTATAGAGCATTGTCCAGATACTGTTGAATGTTCCTGTGTGACTTAAACCTAGTACACATGGGATATGACATTAACCAAGAGGTTGGACAAATAGATTGAAAACAAGTAATAGAAAATAATTGAAAACTAGGCTAAGGAGTTTGTCCTTATCCTACAAGATATTATCTTGTAAATAATTCAGGGCTGAGGAAAACTTTTAATAAGAGGAGAGATATGAACTTGACCCTGGCTTTGATTTAAGAAGATTAAATGATCAGAACATGAGAGGCAGGATAGATTTTAGAGAATATAAAGTAAGGGAGACCAGTTTGGAGTCTTCATGGGGAGAACTCATGAAGTCTGGATCAGGGCAGGGAGAAAGAGAAGAATAAAGAGAATAAGGTAGACTTAAGAAGTCAACGATAATAAGATCCTGATCTCAAGCAGGAAGTAGCCTTGAAAAATTGTTTGATGAACCCTTCTCTCAACTATGGTCCTGAGGTTTGTATCATCAGCGAGTAGGAGGACAGCAGCTCCATTAACCAGAGCAGTCAATGCAGGTCTCGAGGAAGATGAGTTTATTCCTGGGCCTGCTGAGTCTGAGGAGTGTGTGGCATAGCAAACCTATCCTTGACATTTCTTTGAGATCCTTCCTGTTATGATACATCTTTGCCTACCTGCCCTCTGCCAAACCCTCTCCAGCAGTTGAAAGAGCTCTTTAATTAGCCACACCCCAAAACAGGAGGCCCTCAGTGTTAAGTACAGAAGGAAAGAAGAAAGTGGCTGGATCCCACAGGCACGTTGCCACCAGTACCCTTCCCAGTTTGTGAAGCTGGAGGTGGAAGGTGAGGTCCTCCCATCCAAATAGACCAGGGCTCCAACTCTGTAGCAACTGAGAGCCATGCCAAGGACACTGCCAGAGGATCCCCCACATCATCTCCTTTATAACATGGGGAACAGCAAAACAGATATGGGTGGTACAGAATCTCTCCTCACAATCTGGCTTCAAGTCGCCAACTTTAAAGAAAAGAAATTCCTAATGAATGACATAAACCAATTAGAGAGCTGCCTACACTGAGCCCAAATTCTAAAACAGAAGCTGCAGGTTCCTCTTAGGTGGAGTGATCAGAACAAGGGCCAAAACAAGCAGATGCGGGACCCCGGATGCCTGACTTTTGGCCTGTCCCAGAAGACAGCCAGGGACTCCACACTGCAGAGCTTCCTCTCACCCATCTCCGCACATCGAAGAACATCTTTGCAAACAGTGCTTCCCAACATTCCTCCTATAAAAATTTGGTCAGGCTTTTCTGCCCATTGCCATGCAGCATTTAATTATATGATCTTGTAGGAACCTGTCACCAAAGTACGTGTGGGAAAGAATTGAGATTTCGAATAATGCGTCACCTTAAATCTTTCAATTTGTTGTTTTTGCAAATGTGTATATTTAATTCCATACAGAATTTAGAATTGCAACCAAAATTTTTTGTAGCCCTGAAACCATTATAGGTTTGAAAAGTAGGAAAGAGCAGGTAATGGACATATACTAATTGATCACCTATCATGTGCAAGGAGCCTCACTTTATGTTATTTCTTTTAATCCCTCCACAAACCTAGGAGCTGTGTATTTATTGTTATTATTAGTAGTATTATTTCATAGATAAGAAAATTAAGAACCAGCGTGATAAAGAAAATTTTCAAGGTCACACAAGTAGCAAGTGGAAGAGACATATTCCAGCTCCAAAGTGTGATATTATTGTCAACCTTGTATATTTGCTGTTTTTACATAACATTTAGTGTGGGGGGGGAACTAGTGGCAAGTATCGACAAGCAAAAACAGCCAAAAAAGTGAGGAAAATTACATGTAATCCCACCACCCAGAGATAATCACTCTTAATATTTTGTTGTAAATCCTGCAATTGAAGAAGTTTTAACTCCTTTTTTGGAGCTCCTACACGGATGCTGCCGAAAGCTTTTGAACAAATGATGTCTTCTTACTATATTCAGGATCATCGAGAAAAGACAAGAAAAATATTTTCGCATTTTTTTAAATGGTGAATTTGAGAAGTGGTCAAGTCCCACTACATGCTTCCACGCTACTTGGTGTCTGGAGCATTAGAAGTCATCTGTGTTCTTTTAATACTTGTCCTCCCACGTCCACAGGAAACGGAAGGCAGGGATCAGCAGAGGCATGGCCAGAGGGTCCGCTGTGTCTACCACAGGCTCGTTTTGTGACGATGACCAAACACAATGCCCCTGGCTTCAGTGTGTCCACCTCTGAATTAATGTTTATCACAGGTGCCTTGCTTAATTATCATATCTGTTTTCAGGATTTAATGAGACACATATTCATGAACATCCTTTAAAATAAACAAAGTACTATGCCAACAAAAGATAATTGTCAACATCTCTAATAATTAAGGACTTGAATTCTGAGATGATTTTGCTAAGGGGTGAGAGGAATCATTGATAGGACCACTTTGCCACCCTAAACAATAAAGTAGTGGCAAAACCATAATGCAGATACTCCCACAATAACATCATACCTTTTTATAGGTACAAAACACGAGTAGTAATAATAATGATGATGCTGATGATAAATGTGGCTAATACTTATTTCCTTTGGCATCATGTTTTCAAACACTTTGTAAATGATTTGCATAGCTTTCTCATCTTATCCTCAGAATAACCCTCTGCTGAGATTTATTATTATATCCATTGTACTCAGGACACTCCTTTAAAATTTACAAAGTGTTTTTACAAATCAACTGATCATCTCCTTTGAGTCATATATTCCCAATATTATTTCTATTTTGTTGGATGATGGAACTATGACCCAGAAAGTCAATTTACCTAAGTTCACATAATTCGTAGAAGTCATATCTTGGACTAGAATTGGATCTACTTAGGGGTTTTTTCAACTAAACCGCAACTATCTTGGTGTTCAGTCAACAATCATAGAACACTTCCCCATTCATTTAACTTCTCAAATATCCCAAGGTCAACACTTATGCTTCCTATTTTGAGAGGGGTTTACCTGACTTAATTTCAGTCTATATAACTCAAAAGACATCCACAAATGTTCTACAAAATGGCCTCATCTCCACCTCTTCTTATCAGACAATAGTCTGTAAGCAAACACAGCCAAGTTTCTCTGACTTGGGACGACTCAAAGATGTTCTCCTTACAAAATTGTATTGCTTCCAAAGAAAACCAAATGCCCCCTTGAATTGCTGATGTCACGGATGAGAAACAACATCTATTATTGCTAATAGGGCTTAAAACAAAGCTTTCTATAGTAAGGTTATCAATGAAATAAAGTTTTAAGTCATCTTCCACACCCCTCTTCATCACACTCCTATCAGTCCATCATCAGGACCTGGGCTTTAAGACATGGATGAATTGAAACCCAAGGAAAATACAGGCAGTGTGCGTGAGTGATAAGGGGTGGGGATTGAGTGGTTTAGGGCAGTTCAAGAAGAAGGAACCATGTGAGTCCATTCACTGGCAGAGGAATGATAGAACATATATGGGAAACACTGATATGTCTGATTAATGAGGTATGAATTAAGCAAAAAAATCTAGGAATAGACAGACTAGAAAAGTAGGTTTGGAACCATATTGCAAAGGTCTTTTAAGTCAAGCTATGAAATTTTGCATTACTGCTTCTCACACTTTGTCCATGGAATACTCCCAATGCTATAGGGCCAAGGCCACCTTGCTATAAACACAAAATTTATTTGCAATCTCCTATTTTATCATGCAAATCATATAACTATGTTTCCTATTGCATTCCATTTATATGCGTTAACTTTACCAAAAGGCAATATTCTAAACTCGAAACCATGTAACATTGGCCAAAACTTAGACTCTAGGCAGATAGGACATGTGTATCCTGTGGTTTCTCATAGGCGCTAGCACAACCCTGTTACCTGAGATTTTCTGTAATCCAATTTGCAAAGCATATGGAGATAATGAGGCATCACTAGCGGAATTTTGATCAGGAAGATAAATTGATCAGAGTGGTATTTAAAAATAATCTGATAATGTTAAATTGAATAGATTTGAGGACTGGTGAATACTGGAGGCAGGAAGGTCTAATAATCTCATAGTACTTAATATTTATTTAGTGCTGTATTAGATACTAAATAGTCTCAATTAATCCTCACAATCCTACGAAGTACAGTAAGTCTTCACTTAACGTTGTCAATAGGTCATGTGACTTGAAGTGAAACAACATATAACGAAACCAATTTTACCATAGGCTAACTGATAAAAACGAGTTAAATTCCTATGACATCTCATCAATGTTGTAATGCAATGACTCTGAACAAAATGACGTTATTCAAGGATCTGCTGTACAAACTATCATCTCTATTTTACAGATGAAGAAACCAAAGGAAAGAGAATATAAGAGACATTCCAAAGACGACATAGCCGCTAAATAGCCGAACCTGAACTTAAACTAGCACAGACGATCTGGATAGTCTGGGCTCTTAACCACTACACTGAAGCACAGTCAGGAAACCACCATAATCATTGAAGTGAGAGGTGGAAAAAAAAAAAAAAAGTAGGATCACAACAGTAGAAATGGAAAGGGTTAGGTGTGAGAAATGTAGCAAAGATAGGCTTGACAGAATTTGACAACCTGATTAAATTGGGGGGAAATAAGAAGGAGTCAAAGATGACGGAATTTTCAAGCCTGGGTAATTAGGAGGATAAAGAGGCCATCCTCATAAATAAAGGCCTACAGAAGAGAAGCAGGTTTGTTGGGGAAGCATGAGATTCTGGGGAAGATGATGGGTTGAGTTTGAGATGCCTGTGGGGCATACAGGTGGGGATAGCCGAAGGGAAAAAATGCAGGTGCGGAGTGTTTCCCATCACGGGGCCCCCAGACTTGCTAAAGGTCCAATCAGCTATTTTCAGCCTAGATTTTCAGTCTTAGACTTACCCTGCACATTGCTGAGTGACAGAGGATAGAATTTCCATAAATGCTTGGATATGGAAAAAAAAAATGCTCACACACAGACATAAACACTCATAAACTCAGCCACCTCATAACAAGCTGGAATCTTTTTCAAAACCATCTTAAGCTGCTTATTTTCCAAACTTAAGGTATTAGGCACACAAATCAGTGGCTTGAGAATAGATGCAGTAACAGCTGCTTAATTTCCCTCCTTTCCCCAGCAAGCTGCCCTTGTGAAGGTGTATTTGATCCTGCATAATAATGAAGTCTATTTAAGATTTTTGAAAGGGCCGGTTGGCTCAAAATCATTTCCTCTGTCCAGGTTGGGCCTAAGAGGGCTCCTGACCCAGCTAATGTGGGAAGACAAAAGAAAGACAAAAGGGAACAACGGAGGGGTTCAAGGATGGCTGAGGAAAAAAGAGGTAGAATACAGAACGCCAGTGTCCTTTACGTACCTAATTCTGTGTCTCATTTACTAGGGAGTTATGATCATGGCATTCACTGGATTTGCCCTTTCTAAAAAGGAAGAAAATCATCCAAAAATGATGGTGGATAGTATATAACTTCTTATAGTAGTCCAGTATGGTATATTAGTTATTTCTTTCCTCCTGCATTATATGTTAACCTTTGGAGTTTTGCTCTGATTTCCTATTGCAATCTCACTGCAGATTCCAGAAAGAATTAATCAGAATATATAGATTTTGCTACATCAATTTATCACAAAAAAGCATCTGTTCCTTACATACAATATATTATTTATTAATAAAGTAGCTGTTATTCATTCGAATCTAAAAATTTTGAAAATCATTTTTATTTAACTGAAGTTTCAATGAGTATACACACATGCACACACAGAAATCTCTCTCTCTCTTTCTTTCCCCTCTGTCGCCATTTCTGATATAAACTTCAGATTTTAAAAATCAAAATGCTAATTTTAATGATTCTAGAGTTAGGTGATTAAGTCAGATTTCATCATTGTGAACTCCAGTTCTCTAAATCTTTTCCCACACTCCCACCTGATTTTTTTTTTTTTTAAACCACACCTTAAATTAAGGGAAAATATACAGAGATAAATACATATGAGTTATGCTTATGTTTCAATTGAATCTTAATTGAAAATGCTGATATTTTCAACAGTCGTTACCAAAGGCCAATGATTTTTCTGGTAACAGTAATTCAGCATCTTCAACCAAAATAACATTTGTCCTGACAGATATTGTGATTCCCATAGCACTTAGTCAAGTCATACCAACAGCTCTGAATTCTTCCTCTCTAAAATCATCAGTACCCAGAGCAAAGTGTTCAGATATTAGAAATACTTTCCTGGAAAAATTACAATGCCCTTTGAACCGGCTGGAGCTCTAAGGTACTTCTCGATTCTTTTCCCATCCTATCTACTGGCATCCACGTTACCTTTCATTTGTGCTCGTAACTAGTCTACCATCACAAAAACATTTGTAGGTTATCACTTAAAACAACCATTTTAATATCTTTCAGCAAAGTATAATTTTATTCTCTTTAGAGAATCTTAAGAGTTTAGTGGTATTTATAGGGAAATAATATACATTTTTTCTATTTGAATTCTAGAGAAATATGCAAACAAATTGAATTTTACCATTAAATTAAAACCTGATCCTCTGACACTTAGTGTTCTAAGATCTATTATTCAGTAGCATGTACATTTACCCACGTATTGGTTTGTTGAGCTGTGACTATAAAGATAGCTTTGTGTTAAAAGTATTAAAAAGAAAAGTTAAGGTCCAGCCCAAGCAGCAAAGTGCTTACAATGGAGTTGTGGAATCGTTAGGACATGGAGTGAGACAAGAAATGCTGCTGGAGTCAGAGAAGGAGGCATTTAATAATGAGTTGGAGTTGAGTTTTCCTTCATAAGAAATCAGATTCTCACACTAAATGAAAATCAATAATCACATTTGCCTATAGATCCTGTGATCAAAGAACTTTGGAAAACACTCTCTTTCTCAGAAGGTCTCAATACACATTATTAGTCTAAAGCATTCCGGAAGTGCATGGTAAGAAACCTATCTGATTGAACGCAGGCTGCGTTTTCTTTTCATGGAGCCCTGAACTCCTTTCTGATATGTGTGATTCCATGGAACACGTTGAGCCTGATGTCCTCAAAGGGCCTTTCCCTCTCAGGCACAGAAAGTCTGCGGTGCTACCACTACGTGGAACTTTGCAGCACCGTGGACCCACCTTCCACAGGTCTGGAAGGCCCCGAGAGAAAGATTCAAAAGTCAAAGTCCACCAACCGTTTCTAAACTACGTGTAACACCCTTTTCCTCCCAACAACGTGGGACCAGCATTGCAGAAAAATAAACACGGTCATTCTGAAGAAAAAGTGAGGCATCTGAAAGGGAAAGAAGAGATGGGGGAGGGCACACACAGGAAGTACTCTTCCTGAAGTTCATGAAGAAACACCGATCAAGAGCGAGAGAGCATGAGCGGGACTGCCTTGAATGACCGTCCTTGTAATATCTATGCACCCATATTTTTTGTTAAATAACCTTGACCTGCCCTTGCTTTTAATACAATTCTGGTCATAGGAGAAGAGGGGAAATCTCCTGTCATTTTGTCTGTTACAAAACATGAAAATAGCAAAGTAAATTTAAAGTGTTAACCCTTCTATCCAGATCTTTGATTTATTTAAACTTAAGATTTAGGTTTGGATATTGGCTCTGCTATTCACTAACTCTGTGATCTAGACAAATAACTCCATCTCCCTGTGCCCTACTTTTCCTATTTTTAAAAGGAGAAAACATTTTTTACCTCCCAGGGTTATCATGAGGATTAAATGAACAAGAGGGTGTGAAAATCACTGCCATGGGCAGTTTTAACAAATGTTTATGGAAAGAGTGACTGGCGAGTCTCTGTTGACCATTCCTCATTGTTAAAATATCTTTTTTCTTGGTTTCCATAACTCCATCTAGTATGATTTTTAAGAAAATTGTTGAAAACATCAATTTCACAGTCAGGAAACTCTAACTGCATTCGGTTACTCTCTATTAAGACATATTCATTAAAAAATAAAGCACCCTAATTTCATAGCATCAGCATTTCCAACAAATCATAAGAAAATCTTATTTTATTAATTTCTATCGTTGCTATACAATAAGTGAATTGTTGGCTTTTTTTGAAGGGAAACAAACAAACAAACAGAATAAAACCAGGGAGTCACTCCTAGAATAAAACCTAGGAGACATTCCCAGTCCTAAATTCTGAAAGAAACTGAATACCTCTTTAATGGATCTGAAAAATTATCACCAGTCCATTAGATCTAAGACGTTCCATTCTGTTAAAAGTTAGGCACAAACATGAGGCACAAATAATTGAGGTTTGATATAAAAATGAAAATGAAGATCTAGGAACTCCAAAGCCTTTAATAATTAATACAGAAACCTTCTTGTAATTTAAATTATGGGCGAGGTAACTCAGATCCAGTACACCTTGAGAGGGGGTTGACTTAAAGTTTCCTTTTTAGATATGCATAGTTTGCTCAGTAATAATAATAAAAGAGAACCACAAAATTCCACACATGCAGCATCACTCCCTCTAAACCAGCCCCAGCATGCCAGGTTGCAGAGCACTTAAACCCACACACCAAGAGTTTAACTTGAGCTTGGCTGGGGGACTTGGAAGAGACTTTCACTATTCAGAGACAGAAAATATTAATTATCATCAAATCTGTCATTATCTTCCCATCCCCCCTCCACATCCTCATCTCGCCTAGCTGATCCTTTCCCCCTCCAGCCAGCAAAATGAAAAGCAGTGATTTGCCACATGGATTGCGGTTTTGCTGAAAAAGAAAAGGGCCGGCTGTGTATGCCTATTGGAAGTAATCAAAACAAGGAGATGGGAAAGGTATTCCTTGAAGTGCCCCAAGGCAATTTTGTAGAAAATTCGAAAATACGATTTCATTAAAGCATCTACAAAATAAAGGCAGAGGAAGAGGGGAAAGGGAAAGAGGAAGACAGAGACTGAGATGGACAGAGAGAGGCTGAATGAGAGAGAGAGAACTAATGAGAGAGAGGAGAGAGATCGAAGGAGAAAAGAGACAACAACAAAACAAGGCACAAAACCACGTGCTCAGTGCCCTTTCCCCGACTCTCTCTGCCTTTTGAACTGCGTGTTCAGGCAGATAAAGCTGTTAGAAGAGTGTGTGGAAGCAGCAAGCACAGTTGGCCTGAGATGCTGAAAGAACAGACAAACGCCTACGAGATATGACTTCAGGAGTGCCTGGATGACCCACTGCCCAAAATAACACCCCTTCACCCACTGGCTGATGCTGAAAATTCCTCTATTTGTGCTTCATTTATTTTGGAAAGGGCTATGATGCCTGCTGTTATTGCCCTGGGTTAGGGAACTCTTTCAGTCTGTTTGCAACCACTTATAATCTTCAGTGGGTGCTTTTCAAGGTCTCTCCTGAGTGCTGGTTTGGACCCAAGGGTAAGAGAAACAAATATAAAGTGAAGAGGTTACCTGAACAGGAAAAAGAATCAAACCAGACAGTTAAAGTCACTGAGGACAAAATGTGCCTACTCAACTAGCGCTCAATACTTGTGAAACTCAGTCTCACAGTAAACACTTAGTTTGTATTTAGAAATTCCGGAAGATGAAAAAAATACTAATTACATTTTGATTTTATATTTATAAAATTATGTGTGTTACATGATTAAGAAAACAAAAAGTGTCCCCAAAACACACACAAATGCATGT
Source organism: Rhinolophus sinicus (assembly GCF_036562045.2). Classification (NCBI taxonomy): domain Eukaryota; kingdom Metazoa; phylum Chordata; class Mammalia; order Chiroptera; family Rhinolophidae; genus Rhinolophus; species Rhinolophus sinicus. The sequence goes on along the minus strand of NC_133751.1, from coordinate 52,117,340 downwards.
ACACACAGATCCACAGTAATACAGCTCCAAGGTTGCTTGGCTCAGGAGCTAAGTGTCATTTTTAAAAAACAGGTTCTTTCTTCTGTCTTTCTGCTTTGCTGTCTTCCACATTTCATCTTAGTTCCACTCATGGTAGCAATATGGCTAAAACTATACCAGATTTCACACGCAGATCCAGCAATGTAGAGTTTCTTCACATTTTAAAAAAATCATTAAAGAAACTTTTCTCCTGCAGTTCCCTAGCAGACTTGGACTCATGTAAGAAACAATATCATTTAGTGGTTAGGAACATAGACTTTGCAGCGAGATTCCTGGGTATGAATCCTGCTCTATCACTTATTAGCTGTGTTTCCTTGGACCAGTTACTTAACCTCTCTGTTCATCAGTTTCCTTATTTGTAAAATGAAGTTAATAATAGTATTTACCTCACAGGATGCTAACTGAATTACTGTGTGTAAAAATCTTATAACAGCATCCGGATCGCTCATCACTTGGGGCTGGGGATCACCTTCCCTGAATCACATGACTCCTCAGAAGACAGTTGATGCATAAATAAACTGGTTCTGGCTAGAATGCAAGAAGGATATAAGTGGTTATTGGGTAGGCACTCAACGCTGTCTATTGAATGTACTATATCCATTAGTCCGTATTACAACCCACGATGCAGATCATCTTGTCCCCACATTACAGAGAGGATCTGAGGCTCAGAGAGGTAGACATGCCTGTGCTAACAGAAATAGCAATAGTTGGCTTGGTGCTTTAAACCAGGCGATCTGCAAGTCCTGTATTCTTTCCATTAGGACAGTCAGCTTCACTTTTGTGGGAAAGACAAGGTTTCTCCCATCTCCATTTGCACAGCTTTCCTTTAGCCGTACAGAGGTGCGTGCAGGAAGGATTTAGAAATTGTCTCTATGCTACAGCTTAGGGGAGTGGAAAAATGGAAGGAGAAAGGGGTTAGAAGGACCCCAAAGGAGCCATAAGTTCATCAGCTCTTATTATTGATACATTTATTAAATGAACCACGTTTGAGTCTCCTCTCACTCATGACACTCAAACATTTTTTGTCTAATATTAATAGTTGAAAGAACATTAGAAGTATCTAGCTGCTTACAATTAAGAAAGCAATGATATAGATTTTGATGCACTTTGGTAGACCTTTACTCATTTTTTGTAATATTTTCCATGATAATAGTTCTTATTAAGTTTACTTCTTCCCGGATTCATTTTTGTATTTTATGTTTTATCAAGAAATTGTCTGTTTCCTCTCAGATGTCAAATATTTTCCCATGGACTTGCATGGGTATTCTTTTATGATTATTTTAAGTTCTTCTCTAACAGTGGTTATATCTCTTGCCTCATTCCTCATTTTATCTATTTCTGCCTAGTGATATTTGTTCCTATAAGTCTGCCTTCATATTAATGATAGCTTTATCTTTCTTGTTTTACCTTAAAATGAATCAAGTTTTAGATAATGTGTTTGTTTATTGCAGTAACTTCTACCTTTATTTTTATTGATTTCTATTTCCCCATTTCTTTTCCTTTTATTTTAATGCTCTTTCTCTAGTTTATAAATATGAGAAGTAGGTAATTTTAAAATAGTTTCTCTTCTGTAATGAACATATGAAAAGCTTTGCTGACTAGACCACATTTCCTTGTAGTATTTACTGAATCCCATAGGCTGTGATATGTCTTTTTTTCCTAGCTAATCTATTGTTTCCAATAGACACTCATACTTTTAAAAGCATTTTCTCCTATACTTTGTTAGGCTGGAAGGACTCAAAGCTAAATGAAACCCATTTCATCACATGAAATATCTTTTAGTCTAGCATGGTGATAGTCCTATAAACAGCTGGGGCTGATATGGAATTTATATTAATAGCAAAATCCTGTACTAACAAAAAAGAAAGTGTAATAATATCACTACTCCCTTCCATCCTCTGCAATCGGAATCCTACCCAACCATAGAGATAATAGAAACTAGCTATAGATCCAGCTCAGAGATCTTCTGGATAAAGATCTGTGATCTACCAGATCCTTGTTTAGAGACATCTTCCTCTAATTCCTCTGCCTATCTGAAGGCCCGGATCCAGTTTACCCTTTGATTATATGTCCCCCTCTGTAACTTTCAGAAATACCTCACTAGAGAGAGAATCACCTCCCTGTACTATTTCATCCAAAGCCACAATCTACAGGTAGCTAATGAATCTCTAGATACGACCTCAGTAGTAGTCGGGGGAGTCCGCCTCTATGTAATGAATCAGTTTATGTCATTTCTCCCCCCATCCAGGTGACTTCCTTTGTTTTTGTTCTTGATTCAGTGAGACTTTTCACACTGCCTTTCACTGAGGGCTTATTATGTGTCAGACATTGTGTTGAATATTTTATATATGTTATCTAATTTAATCCCTGGAACAATTCTTGAAACAAGTAAAATAATGCCCATTTTACAGATAAAAATATAAAACTCAGAGACGCTGAATAAGTTACAGAAGTTAGGAAGAATTTCCCAATATAGAAGGTGGCAGAGACACAATTTGAAGGTAGGCCCATCTGACTCCAAAGGCAGTACTTTTGGCCGGTAGGCCATACCTGCCTCTTTCTGTACCCTAATCATGTTGCAAAATATATTAGAGAGCATCCCTGATTTCCTGAAATCTGCAGATTTACCAGGTGTGTCCTTTTCCGTCGATTGAATCAGACATAGGAATGTTGAACAGGTCAGAACAGGGCCTTACTACACGCTGCCAAGGACTGTCCTCCACTGTGCTAACTGGCCGCCCTCTGGGGCAGTGATTGCACCTTGGCCAAATCTGGCCCACAGTCTGTTGTTTTCAAAAAAGCTTTATTGGAACACAGCCCTCTCCATTCATTTATATATTGTCTATGGTTACTTTCACTATATAACTGCAGAGCTGAGTAATTTTGACAGATAATGTATAGTCCATAAAGTCTAATATATTTACATCTATTCTTTTAGAGAAGAAGTTTGCTGACTTCCAGCCTAGCACACACCTGACCCCAAATACATCCTGAAAGGTTTGACCTGTGGAATTTTACTATTTTATACTCGGTACATACTTCCTAAGGACATGGAGCATAGGTGGTTGGCACTTTTCTCCTTCTATCACACCACATGGACCAAAATGAAATGGATAGAAACATGCACTATTCGTAGCATCATTCCCCATGTTACTGAGACAGGACAGTTATGGATCTGCATGAGCAATCTGCTCAGTCTGTAAACCAATCCACTTCCCAGCACAAGCTTCCACACCTCACACTGAACTAGAAGACCCAGGGCTATGAGATTCCATACTCCTCCCCACCTCTGGACCCCTGCTTCTCTCTCCCCACCCTGTCCCCAAGGTGAACACTAGATCTGATGATCCAAGCAATGAGTTGCCCAGAACCTTCCCTGCTCCTGAGCCTTTGGGTCACAGCACCATTTCAACTCTCCAAAGACAGAATGTCATGGAAAGAAAAGGCACCAACCCTAAGTCAAGCAACCAAGGGTTTGACGAAGGGCACGGAGAATGAGGTCTTTGACAGAAAGAATGTCCTCTGTGGAGAGGGGCAAACAGCCTGGAGACACAATACCTGAGAAAGCACATGATTTGATTCTCATGAATCTGAAATCACGTTTATGGATATAAAGAATCCGGCTTCTATGTAGCTACAGAGGCAACAGAATTACTGGCAAAAAAAAAAGTTTCTAAGAGTTATAGCTCTTTAAAAAAAATGGAACAGTCTGCCTGAGACGGTAGTGAGTCCCCCATTTCTGAGCATGTTGGGCCAGATACCAGTGTCCCGTGTGCCAGCTAATATAATAGTAATTCCAACATAGAATGTGGAATTGAACTAGTAAACCTGTAAAATATATTCTAGTTCATGGATTGATGCTACCCATTCTCCTCAATACGTTTATTTTGAACTTGTCTATACATCAATTGTTTTTCAACAATTGATCTCCCTAATTAGTTGGCTTTTGGCACTTCAAGCCCATAAACTTTATTTAGTTTTCTATATTCTGTACACCAATCAAACATGTGCCCACTACAAAGTCTTAATGAGTGGGATATTTTGATTTTGGGAGGCCTGTGTCACAAAAAACAACAGCAACAGAAAAAAGAAAAAAAAACACACAAAAAAAGAAAAAAACTTGCTTCTAATAGAATTGAGCTATGTTTTCCCATTCTTAACTTCATCCTACTATCTGCATTCTTTCTCCACCAAACTGTCAGACCACCCAGATCAATTCTTCTCCTTACTTTGAATTTACTATTTCCTGAAATGTGTGTGGTTTTAAAATTCCCCTGGGATCTTAGGGCATGAGGTGTTGTGTGTGCATACGCGTGTATTTAAGGTGCCTCTTCATAGCCAGAAAATTAAATTTGGGTCAAAAAAATCATGTGGACTTACTCCCATCTCGCACTCAATGCCTTAAAATCCCTAAGAGAGCTGGAAACTGTAGGGGAAGCTGCCTTGATTGGGCAGAAAGCCACGAGGATACACGTTTCACACAAACCTCCTGTTCCATGTCATTTCCTCTCTATCCTTCTGTTGCCAAACCACCACAGTTCAGCTAATTCCTCCTCGAGCAGTGTCTCACCCAGTGCTGCAATTATAGTGGAGACAGAAATGGAGTTGGAAATGAAGTAATGAGGAGGCAAGGAGAGGAGGCCACAGTGATTCATCCCTAAAGCATGTGAGGGTCATTAAATCTATATATTCGGTCCACTAATCACTAATTTTACCCACTAACAAAAAGAAAGGAGGAAGAAATGAAAATTAGGTGTTTTGAGAAAACCCTGCCTCTGTTGGTCCCTTCCCGAGCAAGCAGCTTGCTTAAGAGTGCCAACCTGTCATCATAAATAATCCCAAGGTATTATTTAGAACATCCATAAACCAAGACAAGGAAGAGTACAGACTGCCCCCTACTTACAATGGTTCAACTTTACAGGGATGCAAAAGTGATACACAGTCAGTAGAAACCATACTTCAAATTTTGAATTTGGATCTTTTCCTGAGCTAGAGATACACACAGTTCAATAGCAGCAGGGAATCACAGTTCCTAGTCAGCCGTGGAAGCACAAAGGCAGACAACCCATACTCTACAGTCTACTCTGTTGCCAGTGTTTTTGGGATATTGTGTTTTATGTCTTCCCATCTCATCATGTCTACAAAACACCCATCTAGATCTCCTGCTTCTGCTGAGAAGAAAAGGAAGGTGGTTGGTTACCCTTGGGCTGAAACTCAAGCTAATTGCCCAATTGTAGGCTAATGTAAGTGTTCTGAGCACGGTTAAGGTCAGCTAGGCTAAGCTATGATGTTCAGTAGGTTAGGTGTATTAAATGCGTTTTCGACTTACAGTATTTCCAACTTAATGATGGTTTTATCAAGACACAGCCCCACCATAAGTCAAGGAGCATCTGTATAGGAATTGTTCACAAGGTATGGCATTCACAGTTTACAGCTAAAACACATCATCTGTTTGCCTTTGACATCAGTACTTTAATGTGCGCTTGAGGCAATATTTGGGCACTTGACCTATGGCCTGAAATTTTTGAGGAGACAAAAGGGACAAACTATGACATCATAGACTGAGAAATTTCGCTCCTAGCCCAGTTTTGAGGGAATTTGCTGTTTTCCTTTCTAGAAGTCATCCAACACTGAATTCCATACATTTCCCCTGAAACTATTTCTCCTGTCTGCTGCATTCCTCCCAGTAGCAGCACCCATTCTCCTTGCCTCCCAGACTTCCAGTCGTAGCCATTTTTATCTCCTTTCCTCATGCTCTTCCCATTTCGCAATTCCCACTCCACTCCCCACTTCCAGCATCAAATAAAGATCAGCTGCTGCTGCCTGTTCCCTAGGGATCGCCATCTCTTCATCCTCACCCGTCTCAGTAGTTCAGGCTCTCATTGTCTTTCCTATTCTACTGCAGCAGCCTCCTAACTGGCCTCCCTTCCTTTCCCACCGTCCTGTCCTCATCTTCCCGTAAGAATCTCTCCTCCCAAAGTTCCTTCTGTTAGCAATCACATCAACTGTTTCAAGGTCTTATTGGAGCCGCATTTCTCATTTCCTCCACCAGAAAGCCCTGCTCAATTCTTAATGTTCATTTCCTTTAAGAAACTTTCCATGATTCCTTAATTATCTGAACAAGATGCCCCTCTCAGTACTTGTAACTATATTAAAATAATGATATTTGTCTCTTTGTCCCACAGAAGACGTTGAGGTATGAGGTCATTTATTTCCATGTTTCCCTGAAAATAAGACTTAGCCAGACAATCAGCTCTCTATATATAATGTGTCTTTTGGAGCAAAAATTAATATAAGACCTGGTCTTAAATTCTATTCTATTATAAAATATAATATTTTATATTATATATAGTATTCTAATAAAATGAAACCAGGTTTTATATTAATTTTTACTCCAAAAGACGCATTAGAATTGATTGTCCAGCTAGGTCTCATTTTCGGGGAAACGTAGTTTTTCTTTGAATTCTCAACAGTTTACATAGTACCTAGCTTATGGAGTCATGTAAAAAAAATCTGTTAAATGGATGAACTTCCTCATTTAAAATTCAAATGTAACTTTGAAGCTACCAAGAAAATGCAAACATTTCATACTGGCACTCAAAGTCTCCCACCTTCATCTGACCCCATTTCTAGCCTTATCATCCACTATGCATCCATTACACTAAAGCAAAACCGCATCCAGTCATTATTCTTTGCATTTCCCTGCTGTTTCTTGTAGCGTTTTTCTCTATTCTTGCTATACCTTCAACCTGCACAAGGCTTTTCCCCTAGCCCTCCTCTCTTTACATCCCAGCTCCCCACGTGGTATCCCTTCTTTAGAGGTTATGTCATATACCACTTCCTTTATGTTCTCCAGGTGCAACCACAGCTTATGAATTCTCATTGGTATCAACTCTTCAGCAATGCAATAAGCTTGCTGCATCTTAAAGCATGGCTGCCCACATACTTGACTTATCTCTACATTGGCATATGCACTATTTATAGCACAGACTGTATTACTTAGCTCTATATCACAACACCTAACATAGTGATGTACACATATTCACACCCAATGCCTGCTTATTCTATTTGAACACATTGTTTGAACCTGGCTTGAAGTATTACTTTTATGCATATAGCTTGGTGTCTGAGCCAAGTTGTCAAGTACAAGCTTGATTTAGAGGAGTTCAGTCAAAAAGGAAAAGGTCTCAGATCTCCCTATAGATGATGCATTTTCCATTCTATTTTTCTTAAAGCAATCAAAAGGCACACATATTGCCTTAACCTCAATAAACATTTGATAAGTAAGTGGTTTTTGGGATTATAATTATTACAGTCAATAATTAAATTCACTTTTATACATATATCAAAATTCACTAAACAACCAAGATATGCTCTTGGGGAAACTTAGTGGTTCTCCTTTGTTTTAAAGGAAGCATAGTTCAAAATTAAATTTAAGGTAGAAATTTATAACTATTTGTATGCTCTCAAATATGATCAAAATCAGCAACTCTCTCCAATTTTTTTTAAATTGACGAGAAATACCTATTGCTAAGTTGAGGGACAAACCTCATTTCCTTTAGGATAAAGAGAAGAGGTGGCAAATCCTGGAGATTCTTTTCCAAAAATTTAAATTAATGGTGAATGCTTACTGAAATCACATTAGGAAATCTATACTCTGACCTCCTGGTCCTACAGAATTCTCGGTGCTAATACCTGGGCCCATGCCTCAATTCCCACTCTCCCTATCACATGCCTGAAAGTGATTCAAAATACAAAAATCCGTGAATTTACTATCCCTTTGAGTCCAAGCTCTGATTTAAGTTCTGAAAAATATAAAAACCTCCCAAGAAAGATTGGCATTGACCTTGAAATTTATCTAGACAAGCTGAACCAATGGCAATTATATCTTTTCTATTCCGAGGAAAATAATACTTTACGTAATGGGACTTGGACACTGGATTTCATATCCTATCATTAAGGAATTTCCCTCCAGTGATTGTGAGATGTCCCATTCTCCCAATGTTTTCATTTTACCATGTTTCCCCAAAAATAAAACCTAGCCAGACCCAGTTCTAATGCGTCTTTTGGAGAAAAAATTAATATAAGACCCAGTATTATTTTACTATAATATAATATAAGACCATGTCTTACATTAATTTTTGCTCCAAAAAATGCATTAGAGCTGATGGTCCGGCTAGGTCTTATTTTCGGGGAAACATTGTACTTTAGCTCCAAAAAATGATTAGAGTGTGGCCAAAGCAGGTGAGAGTAATGCCTACTTCATCCCTGAGTCTGAGTCATTAACCCTTTCTCTAAATTCCCTCCAGAAAGAGTGAAAAAAATTGGACTGTGAGAATTTAAGAAATAAAGGATGTGAGGTATCAAGTCATTTGGGGCACAAAATAATCTGTTGTCAGGCTATTTTCCACATACATTTTCCCCCCTCTGGCTTCCAGACAAACACAACATTATTTCCACATAGGAGTGGGCAGACACTGCCTTAGTCATCTTTTTTGTGCTGGTCAACGGAAAGATCCCAGGGGCAACTTTCAATTTGCCTGGGCACGCTCAAAATTTCTGTGGGTTCCTCTAAGTGTGCTTTTGATTTAATGATTGCTGAGAAACTTTCAGGCACAAACTAAGAGTCACCCTAGTGCAGGCCCATAGCGTGGAAGAATGGGCTCAGTGGGACCTGATAAGGCCCAGGTGCAGGGAGAATTAAGTCCTGAGTTTTCTATTCTAGGCTGACCAGTGAGGAGCAGAAATAAAGCAGAGGGAAATACTGGATCAGATTCATCAGATGAGTCTATCGACTATTGCTTTTAAAATGTCAAGGACTAATAACATGAAAGGATGGTATTTGCAGCCTCTGCTATGGGAAATGGATTGAATTGCTTATTATCTCATAGGAACAATGGCAGAAAAACTGGGATTAGAACCCAAGTCTCCTGCGTATTTCTGTGACTTTTAATATTATACTGCCTGTCACATCCTAAAAGTACAGTTAACCTGGGGAAGATGAAGATGAAAGAGGACATGAAATTACTTTTATTTTCCAACTCTGTGGGATATCTTTCCTGCCCCCCTCCTCCCTACAGTACCCCATGTCTACATCCAGCAACACTTGCCACCTCATACTGCAACTGATACTTTACTTTTCTAACTCTCCAACCACACTGTAAGCCCTTGGAGAGAAAGATGTCGTATGTCTCTCTCCAGAGCTCAGCACAGTGTTTGACATATAATAGGAAATAAATAGTTGTGGAATTAGTGAACTAACTCCTGATTCTGTGCAGGGACAGAGAAAAATACTGGGACCAACAAGGGACAGCCTCAAGAGTTGCTTATTTCAACTTAATACAGAAAAGCCCATTCTACCCAGAGCCTCTATGAGGGGGGACATGCAAGGCAAGAAGTAGAGAATTCTCTTTTACAAGAAACTTTTACACAGATGCTGAATAACCCACCTGCCAGGGTTACTGGAGAGAAGATGCCTGCTTTGGGTGGGCTCCAATTTAGAGATCTATGACTATTCATTCCAGACCCCAAGCCTCATTCATCTGAGAGAAGAGTCTCTAGTGCCACCTTCCTGTAACCTGGGGTACTTTATAAAGGTCTGTCCTTGCCAGAGCTGACTAATGAACTTGCTGATCCTATTTACACTGAGCTTTTGCAGTGTAAAAACAAAAAACACCCAACTGAGCAGGAGAGGTCTATAGATGGGAGTTCAGCTTAATCTTGCACTATTGAGTTGATCTGATTTAGAAGAATGGCATTTGTCCCTAGCCCACCAGAAGCATTATGCAGACATAATAGACTGGGGTCTCAGTATAGACTAGTAAAAGAAAATAAAGAAAAATCAAATCTGAAAGGTGATCAGGATCTTATAGATTACCTGAAAGAAAATGTTCATATTTAGGCCTCAGAAGGAGGCATCTATAATCACACAGTTAATGCCTGGTAGAGTTGGCACAAAATTCCGCTGATTACAAGGCCAGAATTCTTTTCATTACCCAATGCTATGAAGCCCACTATAATATAACACTTAATTATACAGGTTTAGGAATACAAGTCAAAGCAGATCCCAAATGTAATAATAGATGCTAAAACTACATATGGCAAAAGCATGTTATAACATGGTTGACTTATGACATGAATAAATTATAAAGGGATTGATTGCACAGTATTTTTCCCATTAAGGACTGAGTTGTGCTCCTATATCATGTGGGTAATCTGTGCTGTAAATTCTGTAACACATCTCATTAGAATCCAAACCAAATCAGAGACATTGGGGCTTTGGGGTGTATAGGAAAGGCAAAGTACACTTACATTGCTTTTAGGTTGTATATTATATAATACTAGCTCTTTTAGACGTACCAACCATCCTGCAAAGTAGGTATTGTTACCTCTGTTTTTAAAGATCACACTGGGGCTCAGAGACATCAAGGGTTTAACCTATTGTCATACTACTAGTAAATGCCAGTCAGGATTCAAATCCATGTGTGTTTGGTTCCCAAGCCCAAGATCCTTCCCAAGGGATGAGGACCCCTGTCATCCAATGCCTCTGTAAGTAAGTTTGACTTTACATAAGCAACTCTCCCTCTGAGTCCTAGATAATCTCTAAGGTCCATTCTAGATCCAGAAGTCCTTTAGTGCAACCTCAAATATTCAAGATTTGAAAAGAATTTCTTACATATATATTCTACCCAAAAATAAATATTGGAAAAGATAAGCATGCACAATATCCAAGATGTCTAGATGACTTTGTTTTCTATTTTTTGCTCGGGCTCATTTAGCTAGGTTTGTCTGAATGTTGGCACCAACTGAGGGCTTTTAGTAAAGAAGCAGCACATTCACACTTTCTTTATGTGCATGACGGGCAAGCTTAAGAGAGATATCTATGTGCAGGACTCCAAACAGCTGCAGCTTAAACAGGCGTTATCATAAATGTAAGCAGGAATTAGCTAGTGCTGAAAGATGAGGGCCATCAAGACGTGGACCGTCTCAACTCTGTGCACCAAGGCCAAGGACTACCCTTCTACCTTTGAGTCAACTAACCTTAGAGGACTTCCTGTGTAGAGAAAACAACCCACCTCTTGAAGGCACTGTGGTGTAGTGAGGAGGTCCTAGACGAGGTGTCAGGAGACCCCACTCTGCACTACTTACTAAGAACTGGGTTAAGATGACTTCACCCTCAAGTGAGTCTCAGTTTCTTATAAACTTCAAAATTAACCACTCTCCTGTATTTAGTACGGGAGTGAGTGAGTGTGTGTGTGTGCACCAATCAAATAATGAGTGTGCAAGAGGTTTGCAGATTCCAGGACACTAAGAACTGAGGGCTGACATTATTATTATTCTTTCTCTAGCCTAAATGTGCCAACACTTTCACTCCCATTGATTCATTCACCTAAAAAATAGAGATGAGAGCTTTGTTGTTGGCTTTATCTTTTTTTTTACTTAGCAGTCACATAGTAGGAAGAACATGGCTTTTGGTGTCATAGGGATTAGTGGTTCATCCCAGGTAAAACACTGGCTAGCTATGTGGCCTTTGAATGTTTACCTTTCTTTTTGTCAGTTTCCTCATCTGTAAAACGGGGATAATAACACCTCACTAGTGGTGATATTTAAACTACAATGACATATATAAAGAACCTAACACAGTGTCTGGTCCCCACTGGCTATTTAATAAATTGTAGGGGCTGCTGTAATTATTTACCACCCTTTTCAAATGACCAATGATAAACAATGGAAAAAGAAAGATTCACCCCACTACCTGCCCATCCTAGCCCTGCCAGCCATTCCAGCTGTGTCACTTGTGGGGATTAGGACACACATTCAGTGCTAAAGGAACCTGGGAATACTAGCAGTTTGCCATTCAGCTTGGTTCATGGGCTACGACTTCAGCACTTCTGCTGCCACCCAGCAACTGCCCAGGGGAACTGCACGGATTTCAGACAAGTAGAATTTAAAGGGATAGTTATTTGAAAATTTGAAGAAGCAACGAGGGAAACCTTTTTTGAGAGACTCTTCCTCTGCAATGACAATATACAAAAGTATGAGCGGTTAAATGTTGGGACTGGGTCAAATTCAAAACTCCTGTCACTGATATCTAGGCATGTCTCCTTCCATATTGTATAATTTCTATAAAACCACCTGGACCTTTATTACCCTCACTACAACGTTTATTATTTTTAAAAGAGTACCCAGATAAAACCTTTAAATTATAGAATTTTGTTTTGGAAGATTATAAACTGTGTTCTCATTGCTTTACAAATGTAAAAAAAAAATGAAAGAAGATAGTTAATAGATCTCAGGGAACTCATTAATCGGAGTCAAAACTCCAATTCCACATCTACTATCTATCTAACCAGTGCTCCAGTCCTCAGATCCTTCTAAAGAGCAGAGTCCTTGTTTTCTGATGACATAAGGAGAAGAACACCTAAAAATGCTAGAACTTAAAGGTTTAGGTCAATGAACAACCTCCTTAGTTGTTTACCCATCTTTGAGTTCTACTCTCAGCTTGGTCATTGGGAGTCTTGATGACAGTCCCCCAAGACCACAGTTTACATTTATAAAATGAGAGAGATTGAACTGGATCCTCTAAAATCCCTCCCAGCTCCTGTTTCTTACCATTACTCTCATTTATTGAAGTATCACAATAGCACTTTGGAAGGATGTAAACACATCATAACTAACAATTTTTTTTTCTGCAATAAATTAGAAGAAACAAATCCTGAACTTTGATTCTCTGTGAAGCATCCCTCGACCCCCCACGTCATTCCTGCAGATGGGTTCTCACCAAGAGGTACCCGACACATCCCTGGGCTCAGCCCAATCTGTTAAACAAGCCTCTTCTCACTTGACTTTAAGCTGCTACACATGTGTAAGGTCTCCGCTTTCTGAGGTGATCGATGTCAGTGGGTATTAATACAACTCTTAACGAAAAGGGGTCCAAAGAGATAAAACAAAACAAAAACCAAATAATATATGGCAGGTGATTAAGAGATGATTCAGAAAACCATGCTGGGAGAGTCACAGCATGTGACTTTGATGCCACATGTTGTTATGGAAAATGTATGTTTACAATAGATCTTGATAGGAGGATCAGAAACACTAAACTTTGACCCACAAAGAGGTTAATAGTCTTTTCACTTGTGTTTTTGCCTTATGCCTGTTTTTCTTTTTCCTGTGTGTTTTTATTTGTGTTTTGTTCTGTTATTTTCTTAAAAAAAAAAAAAAAAAAAAAGTGAGATGCTAACTGGGTTATTTCTAAAGACAGATCATCCAAAAAACAGTTATAAGATTTAATTACTGAATCCTAATAGTCTCATTCAGTGCAAATGAAAGGAAAATACATAAAATATGAGTATTCTCCCCATAGAAAGAACAGAAACACGAACTGATGGGTCTTGAAAATCCAATATTTAAGAATTGATTAACAAGTAGCAAGAGGAAAGTTAAGAATGCTATCTTTGAAATATCCAAATTCCCTAGCTTCCCAGACTCTGTGCTTTGATTCCAAAAAGGATTAAGTTCTTTTTCAGAGAACTGATTTCTCTCTTTAAAGCCAAATCCCTGGTTTGGATTCCATTTGTGCTTCAGAATCCTGCCATTATGACACTAAAGACCAGAATCACTTCCCTAAAGAAATGCAGTGTTGGTGTGGCCAGTTAAAAGAAAAAAGAAATGCAGTGTCTCTAACACTGATGAGTTTTCTTGTTATTCAGAGCAATAGATTTTTGTAGAACCTCAAACGGGTTGCCCTCACACTAAGAACGTAGTGAGTCCAGCATAAGTTTTGGGCTGGTTCTCAAGCATTTCCCAGCAGGGATGAGATCCTGCCCTCTGCAGGAATTCTTAGGCAACAACTTCCTAAGGAGGTATTCTCATTTAAATATAACCTCCTGGCAACCAAATATTTATCTAGAAGAAATTGGGAGTGGCCCTGTCCAATCAGGCACCTGGGTTCAGTCCATTACTCAAAAATAACAGGATTGAGGCATTTGGGGAACGCCTCCTCCCAGAGATTTGCCAAGAAATAGCTCAGCAATCCCCTACCATCCACCCATCCTTGTCAACACGCCTCCCAGGGCATTATGATTGAGTGGACTGCACCACACCCAAGATCAAATCCAGGGCATTCTTGGCACAGATCCCCAAAGGCAAAGTCAAGAGCATGCATGACAAAATCCTTGCCTGTTGCCCAGTTCATCAGAGTATGTGACGTAAATTGATCCTTGCTAAGGTTGGTAGGTTCATAAACACCAAGGCAATTCTGTTTTCAGACTTCATCTCCATCTAAGCAAATCTCAAGTGATTTTGCTCCATTAGTCAGTGTTGCCCACAAGAGGTTGATACTCAGAATCTTATAACATCGTCTCCTTTCCACACTTAGGTCAATCATCCAACACTTCTCACCAGCATGGACTCAAAGATCTGATCAAACTATTCTCAGTGCTCCAATCACCTCACATACTACTACCTGCTTTAATCATTTACTCATCATTTATTGAGTACACAGCAGTGTGCCGCCACATACCAGTGTTGTGCTCCAGGCTGTAGGGATGCAAAGATCCATAAAGCCGGTCTGCTCTAAAACCTTTATGACTCCCATTAGCCAATCAAAATGTATAAAACCTCTCTATCCTGCCATTTAACACTGCCTGTGATCGGTTCTCCTCCCTCCCTCCACTCTCCTTATGCTTCCTGCATCCAGGAGACTCATCATGATTTGTGAAACAACTTTTCACACTTTTGTATTAGCATGTCTTTTGATAACACACTTTTTCCCCAGCCTATGAGGCAGCTTACCGTTTTCTACCAAAATTTATCAGTCTGTTGTCTCTTTAGCAATAATTCCCATGCCTGAAAAAAAACAACAACAAAAAACAACCAAAAAAACAAACAAGAAAACACATTGGCTCCTCTGTGCTCCCGTTACAATACATTATTTCTATTTTTCATTTAGAGTTTGTCATGTTATGTGTTATGTGAAAATTAGTTTCCTATATGTTTACTATTCCTGTGTCCAATTAGATCTCAAGTATTTGAGGGTGAGATCAATATATAATTCATCTCTTTTCCCCTAAATAGACTACTAGGTCACTATCTTCCATTTCTGGATCATCTCATTAAAACTACTACAATTAAACCTAGTTTCCAGGATCTGGGTGTACCAACATCCAATTTACCATGAAGGAGAACAAACACGAGGCAAACACAATAATTGTAATTACCGTATATGAAATAGCTAAAACAAACTTTTAACAAAAAAAGTCAATGAATATTAATTACCTAATGTTCTTAATTATAAGTTAGGTTTTGCATTAGAACTAGCTTCCTCTGCCTTCTGACCCATCAACAAATGGTACAAAATATAACCTTAGGTGTTTCAGGTCGTCTTGTATTGGGTTTAAGGTCATGCTCTATGCATATTCATAGAGTCACCCCTCTTGACTCTACACTCCTCCTGCTTGGTTGAAATTGGTGGATACCATCTTGTTTCTAGGAGAATTTTCACATGTGCTTTCCCTGCTCACAGAAATAGGTCCTCTGTCTCCAATTAGTTAGGGCTTAGGCTCTCTCAAACCAATTCATCAAATTCCTATTCCCATCAGGAAACAGGCTCCAGCTCTCCGTTAGTTTGTGACAAACAGGCCTTGAGTTGAGTAAATGATTAACACTTCTTTCCTATTAAACTTACAACCAAGACCTATAGTCCTAATTGCCCCACTCAGTGACTCAGTAGCTTCACAGGGAGTAGCTAGGTATCTATTAGCATTTTGCAATACCTAAAAGGATACATATAGAGTGCCACCTTCCTGATAGAGGCAGAGTTAATTGGAAAACAAAAGAAAACTAATAGGTTTGGAGCACCTATAGCAGTGACCAGCTTGGTAACTCTCATATGTTCCCATTTATCCTCACGACTCCACTGGGTGGATATTATTAACCCCATTTATAAGATAAGAACACAAGCCTCAGAAAAGTTATGAAGCAAAGCCAATAAGTGACAGATCTGAGATTGGAACCATTGTCTGGGGAATCATGAACCACATGAACATTGTACCACATGAAACTGCCACCCTCATCATCCCTAACCTTTAAGAGTTGGCAGAACCCCTTCTCCTAGTATTCTAGGCTCTGTTAGTTAGAATGAGGTTTGGCTGCCTGTAAAGAAAAATATCAACTAACGTGAACCACATATTCTCTTGGTAAAAGAAGATCAGAGGTGAACAGTGCAGGAGCAGAAGCCAGGCTTCTTCCAACTTCCCACCTCTGCCACCTCTAGGTTAGCTCCTTGGATCCATGATCCGTGATGGCAGCTGGAGCATTACATCCATATTGCAGGCAGGAGCGGGAAGTGAAAAGGTACAGAAAAGAGTGCTTCCTTGTCTTTTGAGGAGTCTTCCCAGAAGACCCTCCCATTTCTTCTGCTTACATTTCATTGGCCAGAGCTTAGTCATATGGATACACTTAGCTTCAAGAGAGACCAAAACATGGAGTGTTTCAATTAGATAAATGGCTGCCTCTGGTAACCTAGGGATTGTGTTAGATGGGAAACCAGGAGAATGTTAGAATGTTACCTCACGCCATTTGCACTTAACAGACATTTCTTCTACTTTGATGACTAATTTAAGTTTTAAAGACAGAATTTTCAGGATTCTAATGTAGATGGGAAAACACAGAAAATCAGGTCTCTTTTATTCATGCCTGAATTCATTCTACAGGGAAGGTAAACATTGTTGCTTTCGCCTGAGTGGCAGAAGATGAGCCAGTCATGTCACAACTCTTTAGCCTGATGCCATTCTTCAGAAGAGAGGATTTCCTTTACTACCAGTTCCACTATTTATTTACATTCACAGTCATACTGAGATTTTGTGACCCAAGCACTGTAAAGATTATGACCTTCTTTACTCATGCATAAATCAAAATGCAAACAACACTAAATAAATTTTTTTCATGTACGCTGAAATTAAAAATAGCTTCTTTCAAGATTTATAGGCTTAAATTTTTGAATAAGTACATCAATATTGAACTTCTGTGACTGTTGGTGGCTGTGCTTTACTGTCGCCATATTCCTGTGTTTCTCTGCCATTGGATAATCCAGTGCTGTTAATTTTTCTTGGACTTCCATTATTCCTAGGGTTTCTTATCCTGAATCCTATGGAGTGCAGTAATAGTTCCATAAATAATGATTAATATGAGGAGGAAAATACTGTGCCATATCGTCTTATTTACTGAGAGAGTATTGGGGAAGGAAGGGATGAAAGTCAAGGAGTTACTCCTCAGGAATGACAACAAAAGACTGGACCTTTGTTCAATAACCTCGCACCTCGTTTACACTTAATGAAAATGTTTTGTTTTTTTGGTTGTTTGTTTTTAAATATAACTTCTTTGGTGAGCTAAACACTTTGTTGGATGGATAATCTAGTAGCCAGACATACCTAAATGAAGAATTTAACTTACTCCATACTTGGCTGGATGTTTTTAATACATACATACATACATACATACATAATGACATGATATAAAAAAATGTGACCTATATAGCTAGGTCCAGAGAGTTTCGAATAAGAGTTGGAGGTGGGAGCAGAAAGTGCAGAAAGAAAAAGAGTATATAATTTGAACTTGGAAAAAGTGGATCAAACACCAACTCTAGCCTATTTTCTCATCTCTTGGTCCATGTTTCCCTTGGGTCTGCAAAACAAATTCATGGAAGTTCAAGTTCTGCCACCAATGTTAAAATTTCCCAAACAAAAACTGTCCTTGGTTATAATATTCCTTGACTGCTAACAAAAGTTCTTATTGTTCTTATTTCATGGGAGCAAAACTGGAAAGAAGATTGTAAAATTTTGGTTAATCATTGGCCCACAGCTGGCAGACTTTTAAGATCATCTCTTTAACCCATTTCATGTTCCATGGGGGTAAATTAAGGCTCTGAGATGGGAAACAACTTTCTTTCAAGGACACACCAAAATTGAAGGCTGAATAGGCACAAGAATTCAGGTTTTCTTACTTCCAGCCTGTAAGTAGAGTCTCCATGTTGCATTTTTAAGTAGTTACATTCATTTAACTGGGATTAACAATGGCTAGTGTTCTTTACTAGAGTGAATAAACTACAAAGAGAGCTCCTCAACACCCCAACCCAGGCCTCTCCATTCCCACAACCACTGCAATCACTTCCCAATACCCTGCTGCCTCCACTTCTTAATCTAAACTCACGTGAATTTAGCAGGTCTCATAGTTTGGAATAAAATGCCATAGCAACAAGATGCACATCTGATTTTAATTCCCAGATCTTTTTTCCATCATCACTGATAAAACCTTCTGTTTATATAATACCTTTCCCCAATAATCCCAGGGTGATTTATGAACATTATCTCATTACATAATAAGTAATTATCCTAAGAGATAAGTGGGCAATTTTATTCATTTTATACACTGAATCAGACCCATTTCCCAGCAGTTCCAGAAACAATCCCACAGTTTAGAGCAAAGGCTTTCAAACTACGTTTTAACTGTGAACTCCTTCACAATCTAGTGAATGCCAGTGCAAGGGACAGTTAAAAGCAGAATTACTCTAACTCATCCAAAATGCCAAAGCTCATCGATATCTAAATACGAAACTCATCGCTACGTCAGTGTCCCTCCTCAGGCTATTCATATTTTGTTGCCCATGTTAGCTTGTTCACAGTTCCTCAGAGATACCCGATTCCCTCCCTACTTTGCACATATTCTTCCCTCTTCTCCAAACATTCTTTCCATAACCCCCTTCACATTGTCAACTCTTACTCATCTGTCCAATCCCAGCTCCAAAATCCCTGTCAGAGAAAACTTCCTTGATCTTCACCCTCCAAATTAAGTCTAAATCCTGTAATAAATGCTCTGATATCCTTCATGTGGTAGGCTACTTCTCAGCTATCCTCCAATAATGTCTACTTCTTGGTATTTATGCCCTGTGTGATAGTCTCCACTTGAGTGTGAGCTGGATTTAGAAATTTGCCTCTCATGAATACAGTATGGCAGAGGTGATGAGCTGTCACTTCCAAGATTAGGTTACCTAAAGACTGTGGCTTTGATCTTGCTCAACCTCCCTTGTGCCCTCTGATAGAACCCAGCAGTCATATTGTAAGTAGCCTCAGTAACAAACTCACATGGTGGGAACAGATATCTCTGGCCACCCTGCAGTGAGAACCAGAGCCTGCCTACAGCTACGTGAGTGAGCTTGAAAATGATCTTTCCTTGGTGGAGCTTTGAGATGCCAGAGCCCCAGTGACAACTTGGTTGAAGCTTTGGAGAGATCCTGAATCAGAGGGCCCAGCTAAACCACACCCATATTCCCTACTCAGAAACACAGGAATAATAACTGTTTATTGTACACTACTAAGTTTTGGGTAAGTTGTTACATGGCACTAGATAATTCACACACCCCATATCTCTCTTCTTCAAAGCACCATCACTGCTGTAATTTTATACTTATCAGTATGCTTATTTGATGACTGTCTGATAGTCCCCTTGACTGTGAGTGAGCTCCATGAGGGGAAAATCTCTCTGTAGCACAATGGTATCAGAGTACCCAGCACAGCAACTGGCAGTGGCAAGTACTCAATAAATGTCAGTTGCATGAATAGTTTATCCCAACCATCACCTTTTCCTATAGCCAATCAGGCACCCCGTATACCTCTTCTATTTGTAGGCTCACAGTTCACCGCCACCTCGCAACTTTCACATCAGGAAAACCCAATCCAGTCATCACATGCCAGAGATTCTACTTCAGCCAAGTCTTCTCACACCCATGCCCTCCCTTTCTCACCCACTGGCCCAGTTCAGGTCCTTATAATTTCCCAACTCTACTATTAGAGAATCTCTCCCCTAGCCAACACCTTCTTGCATTTTTTTTTCTTAAACCATCTCTTACAGTGTTACCACCCTTATCTTTCCACTGGAGCACTGACCAAAGCCTAGTTAGAGCATCAGTGAATGTGTGAGTGTGTGTGTGCATTCCTGTGAGCATCTCAGGGACAAAGTCACTGTCTCGTCACTTTATCATGCACAAGGCCTGCCCCCTGGCCAGGGCTCAGAAAAGACTCACTGAATTAATCAAATTACTGCTTGAATAGAACATACCTTCAGGGAACTGCTTTTTATTTTCAGAGTGCTGTGGGGAGGGTAGATTATTAAATCAGCGGCTTTTTCTTTTTTAAAGGAAAGACCACAAACCACCTTTGAAGCCAAGAAAAAGATGTGATTGGAGGGAAATAAATCGGTACCTTTAATTCTCCACTGAGTTTGGCAAAACAACAAAATGTCAGCTTCCACCAGATCATTTCTTTTTAATTAAAAGCTGAATTCTTTTGGAGGACCCAGTTTTCTGGTCAAGTCAACAAAAAAGTAACCAATGCCATCCACACCCCCTCCTCTCTCCTCCCGCCCCTACTCCTGGAGTTAGGCCATCCTTGGGGGTGGTATACACTTCAGCTGTTTGCTCTGTGCTCATAATTAGATCGTCTAGACAGGAGATGTTGCTGGAGCAATAGAAAACATTTTACAAGGTGTTCCGCAGAACCATACTTATAACAGTGATTAGAATGTACTGACAGACGCGAAGCCAGCAGAATCAGCCTGGGCCATAAGCTGGTTTCACCAATGCAGAGCAGAGGCCCTTTGAAGCTCTTGTCTGAGGAACAGAGGCCAAATTAGAACTCTGGGGGCATGGAGCAGCTCGTTGGCCTTTGGACGAGGGAGCAAGACTGAGGTAATGGAGTAATGTCTGGGATACCCTTGACCCGCCCTCTGGGTTCTGGTGTGAAGTCAAGGGACGGGGAAGAGGTGAAGGTGTGGCTCCTGGCTCTTGCTTTCACCAGCATCTCTTACAAAGAGGATGAGTGCTAGTGACCACCACAAGCAGTTTTCTGAGCCTCACTTTTGCAGCATTGCTTATTCCTTACATTTAGCAGAATGTAAATTTTAAGCAGCATAGAGTGATAATTGTGTGACGCCTACTCTTGCAGCAAGACATTTCTTGGCCTGACCTTCCCGCTCAGCTTTTGTTGGCATATCAATGTGACAACGATATTTTCCAGCAGAGAAGCTCTTTAGAGACATTTTTCACAGGAGTAACTGATTAGGCAAAATCATTTAGCCCTCAGAGATGAGTGACTTTTGGGAAATGCTACACCAATAGAGTACCACAAAAGCACAGGGTTTCAGGACCAAACAAACAAACAAACAAACAAAAACAAACAAAATAAAGCCTTAAAGATTTTATAAATGAGGAAACTGAGAGATTCAGCAAAGGAAGGAAACGTATATCAGGAAAGTGTGTCAAAACCCAGATCCCTGTGAACTAGTGTCTTTCAACCAAACCTGTTACAAAATCTTGCATCCTTTAAGTGTTTACTATATACCAGATATTTTTCTAGGTATTTTTTATATGCTATCTCATTTAATCCTCAACACAGACTAACGAGATCTAGAGGCTGTTACCCTCTCCAGTTTACTAATGAGAAGAGCAAGACAAGGACTGTTATGTGATTGCTTCATGCCACTCAGAAGCATGTCTAGGATGGGTTCCCAGGCAGCCTGACTTCAAAACCTTCTCTCTAAGCTTAAGACTGTCCACACTCTACCATCTCATCTCAGAGTTCAGGTAGGAACAGAGACAAAGAGAGGGGGCCCATTTACCATCAAAAATTACAATGAATTTGAGGACTAATAGGAATTAGGTGCATGACAAAGGGAGGATTTGAAATCAGAAGATCTCATGTTGCAGACCTCACCACCATCTATTTTCATGACTACATACAACTCACTTGATTCCTCAGTCACAGTTTCCTCACCATTGTCATATATATATATATATATATATATATACACATATATAGATAAATATAGATATAGATATATAGCTATATAGACATAAATATATATAGATATATAGACATAAATTTAAAAAAGGAGAGTTGACAAGTTGACAAAATATGGATTTTTAGAACTCTTTAAGTGACAACTTACTTTATTTTAGCACTTTATAATTTTATAAAACACTTTCACATCCATCATACAAATCTGCAAGGACCTATGAGTTAGACCTGGCAGGGATTTTTATTACTGACATTTTATATATTGGAAACTGAGAGCCCAAGAATTGAAGGGAATTGTTCAAATTTAAACAGCAAGAAATTGGTGTGGTTAAGATTAGTCATAGCTTTAACTTTATGCTTATTTCTCATAGAAGCCTAGTCTTCCCCTGGCTCCCTCACTTTTCTGGGAGGTTATAGATACAACAGGATTATGAAAATTGATTTTTAATTAAAAGCTGGGAATGAATCCAATTATGATAGAAATAAGATTTAGGGTTCCCATCTCAGATAAGGAACGATAACAAAAGATATGTACTAGAAACTAGTTACCCTGGAGGATAAACCAGGCCTTTTACCATTTCCTGGTTTTGTCTCTGGGGAATACTCTAATCCAAAGAGAATCTATCTTCATCTCATAAATAAATGATCCACAGCCTTTAGTTGTCTCTTGCCATCGCCCTCTCCCTTCACATTAAGCCAAAGACAAACAGTGAATAAAACAAAACAACTGTTTTGTAAGCACCAGTATGTGGGATACGCTGGCACATGTTCTGGTAAGTTCCAACAGTCCTCTTCCTGGCTTCTTAAGAGACGTAGAAGCTACATTAACAGGAGAGGTTTATTTCACCCAGAGAGACAGAGAAGAGGAAAGGAGAGAGGATGAAAAACCATGCAAAATTACAGAGACAGAGAGACAAGGGAGGGGCAAAAGGAGAGAGAGAGAGAAAGAAGGAGATAAAATATTATTTATCTCAAGAAAATAATACTGAACAGGGAATTGGAAGAATTGATTTTGAACCCCAGCTTAGTCTAATTAGCTGATGGCTCCTGAATCCCTGAACCACTTTTGGTTTCACTTGTTTCATTTCTAACATACACCGTATTTTGCCATGTATAATGTGCTTCTGTGTATAATGTGCAATCATGTTTTTGGCCCAAACTTTCAGATAAAAAATCTTTCATTTTAATTTTTAATTCAAAGTTGTATTTGTTCGTATTTAGGTACTTACTTGTATTTTGTATTATGAATGAATTGTAGCATTTATTTATTATTACACTTGTAACTCATAAGCATAAATAAAAGATTTAAAAACATTTACATAGATATGGAATTAGTACTATACATGTAGAATGTGCATCTTTATTGTTTCCTCACAACTTTAGGCCAAAAGTGTGCACTATACATGGCAAACACGGTAGTCCATCAGCCCTACTTATTCTTGGGTTTTGAAGGTAAAATGGCACAGAGGAGGTAAAAGCTGTTGATAAACAGTGTCAGCATTACCCCTACAGCTGGCGGGTGCTAATGTTAAATCATTGCATTTTCTTATCACAAAGGAATTTGCTCAGACTCTGTGCAGGCTTTCCTCTGGAGTCAGCTTATAATTATTTAGCAGCTGATTTTCCCTTGCCTCTTCCTCCTTTTTCTGCCTGCTGCTGCCTGACCTCTGACCTTATAATGGTGACTTAATGCCCAACCAAGAAGGGCCAAATGACTTGGAAATAAAGATAACAATCAAATTAATCTACTTAGTTCCCTGTTAACAAAAGCTTTTATCTGGGAGAAAAATCAGAACTTGTTAACACCTGATATCTATGAGGAATATTTCAAAGTGCTTTCAAGAAATCTCATTAGAGCCTTACAATAAAGATTGACAATTAATGAAAACAGAATGACAATTAATATGAATGGCCCTTTGATAGATGAGGAAACAAAGTTAACAGTTGTAAAATTGGTACTGAAACCCAGGACTCTCCTCCTAGTCCAGAACTCTAACTAGGAAAGTTTGCTAAAAAAACTGAACAGAACATAAGAGAGAGAAAAAAAAAAAGAAAAAAAAAGGAAGAAAGAAAAAAGAAAACAAAACCTTAACCCCACTACTCCCATCTCCAGGGGCCCAGAGAAAGCCCTTTAATGTTTAACAGCATGCCAGTTGCTGGCAGAAGTTTTCTCATTCTAACTCCAGAATGCAAATGTGGATAAAGCCACACAAGTTAATTAGGAGGGCTGGAATTACATCAACTGTCTGTGGTAATAATTGGGTGCCTCATGGGAAATAAAACAAAATATGCCATAGAAAAAAGAAATTTCTCTGGTAAAACTAATGAAAGAAGGGAAGGATAAGAGAATGTGTGAATAGTATGAATAGGCAGATTCCTTATATTTTAGAATGGAAGTTTAACATACACTATTTAAGATGGCACATCAAGTGGAAGCATATTATTTAAACAAGTAACCACTGAAGTAACTAATAATGGTAATTATAAGCTACTTTAAAAAATTAATGATGGAGAAGTTTGAAATGAAGATTTAAAAAGTGGGTTGCTAATATAAATGGTTTATATTAGGGAGTCAATAGATAATATTCAAAAATGATAGGATTAAGAATATTATGTTAAGTTACACCTAGAATTGCCAATAGAAAAAGACAGATGATAAACCTTCTTGTTGAAAGAAAAGTATACTCAATGGAAAACAAAGGAAATACAGAAAATATAATATATTTTTAAAAATACAATAATGAAAAATGAGAACTAAGATGATAGCTGTCGTATTAATAGGTGTAAATACGTTAATCTTACCATTAAAAGAAAAGACTCCTTGGTTGGATCACAAATAAAATCCAATTATATCTATATACAAAAATACATCAAAAAACAAAGAGACTCAGAAAAATTTAAAGTTAAAAGAAAGCAAAGATATATAAAGAACACTCAAAGAAAAACATAAGTTTTTATAATATTCAACAGGCAAGACCAAAAACAAGCAAGGTATTAAAGGAAGACACTTTATAATGGAAAAGATTATAATCTAAAATAATGATTCAACATCTATAAATGTCCTTACATCAAAGGAGACAATATCAACATTCATAATTGTCATGCGAGGTCTCTGGTCCTGCTCCCTGCATTAAGAACGCAGGATATGGCGAGGCCAAAACAGAAACACCAATGGAGCCATACATAGGGGAATCATACCATTATATTCTTTCTGGCGGCTGGGTTGGAGATATAGGAAGCAGGAGCCACACGATCTGCAATCTGCTGTCCGCTTCTCTGCCAAACAACCAACCAACCCCACTTGCTAGCTGCAATCCGCCATCTGCTTTTCTGCCAACCAACCCACCAATCAACCCCTTGCTAACTTCAATCCGTGCTTGCTAGCTCAGCCATGGCAGTTATATCAGTGGCCAAAGGCTAACTGGTTACAGCTGATGGCCAACTAGTTACAGCTAATGGATGTACTACCCAAGCCAGCACCTTTCCACGTGAGGCCGAGAGCCTGCAAATTGCTCTCTGGGACTCTGTCCTCACAATAATGTAAGCCAAAAAAAGGAGAAAAAAAAAAAAAGCCCACACAGGTAATCTAAACAACACTATCAAACACCATGAACAAATTGAAATTTAAGGAAAACCAGACACAATTTTTTTTTTCAAATGCAGGTGGTACATTCATAAAGATATACTATAACTCAGTCAGTAAAACAAGTCTCAATATATTTACAAGGATTAAAATCAAAGACAGTACATGAGCTAACTCAAAATTCAGTAATATTAAAATATGTAGAAAAATTCAAAATATTTGGAAATTTGTGGATACACTTCTAAAGTATGCATGGATCAAAGAAGAAATCACAAGAAAAACTAGAAAACATTTATAACTGAATGATAATAAAAGCACAACATATCAAATCTGTGAGATGCAGTGAAGCAGTACTTAGAAGAAATTATATAGCTTTAAATGATAGTATTAGAAAAGAAGAAAGGCCTCAAATTGATGTCCCTAGGTTCCAAATTAAGAAGTTAAAAAAAAAAAAAAAGAGAGAGAGAGAAGGGGTAAGTAAACCAAAAGTAAGTAGAAGAAGGGGAAAAAATAAAGAAAGGAGCAGAAATTAACTAAATAGAAATCAGACAATTGTGAAAATTAGCAAAGTGAAAAGCCTGTTCTTGTTAAAACCAATAAAATTTTTAACTTAATCAACAACAAAAAACAGAGAGAATGCAGGTCACCAATATCAGGAAAGAAAAATATTTCACAAAATATCTTATAGACATTAAAGGGAAAATAATGGAATATTAACAACTTCATGCTTTCAAATATAAATTCAATGGGCTTAGTAAATTCCTTGAGAAATCAACCAAAATGAACACAAATCAAATAAAAAGTATGAGTAACCCAATATTTATTTTTTAAAAAATAACTTTATTATCAAAAACTATCCCACAAAGATATGTCAGGCCTAGAAGATTTTCCTTGCAAATTCTGTCATACATTCAAGGAATAGATAACACCATCCAGAAATAAAATCATTTTAGAAAATAAAAGAGGAGAGAGAACACTTTCCAACATGTTTTGAGACCAGGATAACCCAAATACCAAAACCTGACAAAGACATTACAAAAGAATGAAAAAGAACACAAAACTCTTTAATAAAATATTAGAAAACTGAATCTATAAATGTATAAAAATGCCAAAGTTTAAAGACAAGGAGAGACTTTTAAAAGCAGCAAGAGAAAATCAATTAGTTACCTTCAAGGAAGCTCCCATGAGACTGTTAGCTGATTTCTCAACAGAAAATTTGCAGGCCAGAAGGGACTGCCACAAAATATCCAAAGTGATGAAAAGCAAGGATCTATAACCAAGATTACGCTACCCAGCAAAGTTATCATTTAGACTCAAAGGATAGATAAAGAGCTTCCCAGACAAGAAAAAGCTAAAGGAGTTCATCACCACCAAACCAGTATTACAAGGAATGTTAGAGGGACTCCTTTATGATGAAAAAAAAAATCAAAATTATGAATAATAAAATGGCAATAGCTACATATCTATCAAGAATTAGTTTCATTGCAAATGGATTAAATGCTCCAATCAAAAGACGTAGGAGGGCTGAATGGATAAGAAAACAAGACCCTTACATATGCTGCCTATAAAAGACTCACTTCAGATTGAAAGACACACACAGACAGAAACTAAAGGGATGGAAAAAGATATTTCATGATAGTGAAAATGAAAACAAACAAACAAACAAAAAAAGCTGGGGTAGCAATATTTATACTAGACAAAACAGACTTTAAAACAAGGGCTATAACAAGAAACAAAGACCCAGTGATCCTACTTCAAGGTATTTATTCAATGAAACCCAATATGCTACTTCGAGGGGATGTGTGCACCCTTATGTTAACTGCAGCATTGTTTACAATGGCCAAGATGTGGAGGTAGCCTGGGCGTCTGTTAGAAGAATGGATAAAGAGGAGGTAGTACATATATACAAGGTCAGAAAATTAAGTGCATGAACTCATCATAGAAAAAGTGCTACACGCCTCATTGCTGAATGTCACTATGATCACCTTCAATGTACTCCCCATGGGAAGCTATGCACCGACTCCAGTGCCTAGTCCACCCTTCAAAGCAATTTTGGAACTCTTTTTCTGCAATGACCATCAGAGTTGTGGTTGTATTACCCTTGATGTCCTGAATGTCATGTCATCAAAATGTTTTCCTTTCAATATTTCCTTTATGTTCAGGTAAAGAAAGAAGTCATTGGGGAACAGATCAGGTGAATAGGGAGGGTGTTCCAATACACTGATTTGTTTATTGGCTAAAAATTCCCTCACAGTGTCATGTAAGCTGCTGCATTGTCGTGATACAAGAGCCATGAATTTGTGGCAAAAAGTTTAAGTCGTTTTTGTCTAACTTTTTCACACAGCCTTTTTGCACTTCCAAATAGTAAACTTGGTTAACTGTTTGTCCAAATTCATAATGAATAATCCCTCTGATATAAAAAAATGTTTAGCAACATCGTTGCAATAAGTTCACGAACTCAATTGTCATACCTACATGCAATGAAATATTGCCTGGCCATGGAAAGGAATGGGTTCTTGCCACCTTGGTGACATGAACGGACCTGGAGGGTGTTATGCTGAATGCAGTATATCAGATGGACATAATGTGATTTTGCTTACATGTGGAACCTAAGAACAAATTAACAAACAAAACAGAAACAAACTCATAGATACAGAGAACATTCTGAGGGTTGCCAGATCGTAGGGGGGTTGGGGTTGTGAGTGAGAAAAGGGGAAGGGATTAAGAAGTACAAATTAGTTGTTACAAAATAGTTATGGGGATGTAGGGTATAGCATGAGGGATATAGTCAATAATGTTGTAATAACTATGTATGGTGTCAGATGGGTACTAGATTTGTTGGGGTGATTGATATATGGGAGGGGTTGGGGGCAGGGTGAAAAAGGTGAAGGGATAAAAAAGTATGAATTAGTAGTTACAAAATAGTTATGGGGATGTAAAATAAAGCCTAGGGAATATAGTCAATAACATGGTAATAACTATGTATAGTGCCAGGTGGGGACTAGACTAGTCAGGGGGGTCACTTCTTAAATTATATAAATGTCTAACCACTATGCTTACACCTGAAATTAATATAAAATAATATTGAATGTCAACTGTAATTGATAAATTTAAAAGAGGTAGACATGGGAAGGGAAATAAGAGGTCCAAATTTCCAGGCATAAAACAAATAAGTCATGGGGATGTAATGTGCAGCATAGGGAATAGAGTCAACAACATTGTGATAGTGGGGTACAGTGTCAGACAGTTGCTGGACTTATCATAGTGATAACTACTTTAGGTATACAGATGTTGAATAACTGGTGTACTCCTGAAACATAATATTGTATTATATGTTAGTTATATTTTTAATAAAATTCTTTAGAAAAAGAGAGACTGAGGTTGATCTATATATGATCACATAATGAAGTCTCCAAGGTATATATAACTGGGTAAAATAACTTGAAGCAGGATAGTTTATGACATGTGTACCTAGTGGGTAAAATAATTTGTGATAATGTGTGTGTGTGTGTGTGTGTGTGTGTACTTACAAGTGTGTACAAACACATATATACATTTAAAGATATTTTTATTCTGTATGTATTTGTAGACTATTTATTTAAAAGAAAAAAACTGCTGACTGTCACCTATGGAGATAATTCTGGAGAACAGAAAATCTGAGTTTGAAGAAATATTTCCTGAAAACAAACATTTTCCATGTTGTTTATATGTGTTTACGATGTGTATACATTATTGGAAAACCTCACTAGTTCATAGTTAATGGACTTACTCAATTGGTCACTTCTTGTACCTAAGAAAAGAGTAAATAAAAAAAAAGTTTCTGATACGGTACGCTTTATGTAAGGAAAATCAATCACTTATTCGAGCTCTGCTTTTTTCAGTATTTTACAAAGACTTTTCAGTTTTTACTATGTGCCAGGCCCAATGCAGATGCCAAGTGCTTATAGGAAAGAAAAAAAAAGAGGAGGAGGAAGAAGAGGAGGAAGAGGAGGAGGAGGAGGAGAGGGTGGAGGAGGAGGAGGATGCAAGAGGAGGAGAAAAATGTACCTGCCTTGAAAGAACTTACAGTTCAATGGGAGGAGATCACACTCAGAGGTCGGATGAAGATTGCTATCTTTATGGCTTAGATCTAAAATGTTAGATCTAAACATCTCTTTCTGAGACCATAACAAGAACTTACTCAGTTCAGCAACCCTCCTCTGTAGACCTCACCAGGTCTCCAGGTAAATGTCAACATCTCTAAGAAGGTTGATGTCCCCTTCACTGAGTTTCCAGGGAAGAACCTAAGGAGACTTTTTTTAAGAAGAGCTATTAGCCATCATGGATTCTGCCCATTGAGTTTTACAGAATCATTTTAATTCCCAAAAGCATCACACTTTTTCCCACCTCCACTCCTTTGACTCTGCTGTTCCTTCTGCTTGGAATGTTCTTAAACTTTTGTTTTCCTTCTTTGGCTAACTCCTACACAACATCAAATGTGGGCTCAAGTGCTTCTCCAGGAAAGCCTTGCTAATTCTCTGCCACACAAAT
Organism: Rhinolophus sinicus; assembly: GCF_036562045.2. Lineage (NCBI taxonomy): Eukaryota > Metazoa > Chordata > Mammalia > Chiroptera > Rhinolophidae > Rhinolophus > Rhinolophus sinicus. The sequence continues at coordinate 52,087,340 of NC_133751.1, read as the reverse complement.
TGGTTGAGAACCTTTCCTCCATGATCCTACCTTATATTTAACTATTTGCTGGTCAGGTCCTCATATTAAAGTACAAATTTACTGAAAATGTTATCCCTGGATTATGGCAGAGAGTGAGTAGAGCTCAATAATTGCTTAATGAATTCCACTGTAGCTGCTTCCCTTTTCTCCTCTGGGTTCTCCCAGATTACAGCACTGAACTGAACTTTGTAATTGTCCTTGAATGCCCTGGCCCCACTGTACCACCTCCCCACATCTAAGACATCACACTTACTTGTCCAGTGACATACCCGGGAAGGCAAACTTGCCCAGGCTGATGCGATGCACAGCAGTCAGGGGAATGTGCTGCAGCTGCACACAGCTGAGCATGATGAAGTCATATTTGCAGATCATGAGAGTCTTGTCTGTGACCAGCAAAATCCTCTCCTTCTCATTGTTCCAGTGGTCTATCCTGGAAGAATCATCACAGAGAAGAAAAGTTGAAGGCTTGATCTTTCCAAGGTAAAGAGAATGGCATTCACTGAAACATCTCTACTAACACAGAAGATGGTGAGGTTCGATCACTCAGAAGAAAAAGGGGCTGAGAAATACCACCTCTTCTCTCTCAGTCTGTCTCCATGACCAAAGTAGGAGGGAAGGTGGAAGTTCCCAGGGAAATGTTTTATGGCCACAGAGCTCAGAGATGACTACCAATGGATCCATGTGGGAATAGCCAGTTTATGTCATGTTGGAATCAACTGATTCATGCTTCTCCATATCTTCCCAGTTCTCTAGGAAGCCTTCAGGGGGCACATCTTCCTCCAAAGACACCAGAAACACCTCTTTGTCCTAACACTATTTGCACCACAATCTTTACTCACCATGTACTAGTTTATGCCCATCTCCAAAGGTCATATTGCTAGCTGGAGATAAAATGGATACTTGAACATAGGTCCACTGATCCCCGAGCCCTCACTATTCCAAGCTCATCCTGTCATATCCTTGTGGTAGAAATAGAGTGAAATAAGTAGAGCGGGATTCTGATGATCCAAGGGCAAACTAGACACTAGATAAATGTTTACTGAATTTATTTATTTTTTTCAGACTTAAGAGCATTTCCGGGCATGCAGTGGAAAATTCTGAGAGCTAAGAATCTCTCCAACAGAGAGAACAAAAACAACGGTTTCTGGTTAAAAGAAAGTGAGTATTGTCTATAATTCCTCTTACCCACAGAACTTTTGCTGTCTGTTTACTATAGACTTTAGTACATACCACTTTGTGACTTTTATTAAAATTTTCTTAGTACATGTTTTGTCTTCCCCAAGAGACTGAAAAGATGATGTGTGACTGATTGGTCTCTGAATCCCCACTACACAGAATCAATCTAATGCAAAGATCGTATGGGCACCCCACTCCCATCCACGAACAGTGACCACGGTGGCATTCTTAAAATATGAAAGGAATTATATCACCCCTGTTCCCTTTATTAAATAGCTTCTTTTTGATCTGAGGATCAAATCCGAGTTACTTAACTAGATTACAGGTTCCTGTATGGTCTGGCCTCTGCCCAACATCATCTCTCAGAAGGCTAAGAAAACTCATTGTCCACGTCATGGCCCAAATGCCTCATCCAAAGAGGATTTCATAAATTTCTACATAAACTTGACCGCCTATTATAGTTTCTCAAAGCATCCTGATCCTTTGCCCTCTGTGGTACTTATCACTGTTTGCAAGGCGGGATTATATGTAAAATGTTAGTAATAGGTACCACAGATCAGAGTGAACACCAAAGTACAGAGGGTAGGGGGATGCCAGCAAGTACGGGCAGAGTATCATCTGTGTGTGCATCTATGTGTGTGTGTGTGTGTGTGTGTGTGTGTGTGTGTGTGTGTGTGTTATTCCATGAGGGCCGACTGTGTCTGTTAGGCTACTCATTCTACGCAATTCCTGTTAAATAGACTACGCTAGATAAATATCTGTAGAGTTAATAAATGAACGCCAATGATAATCATTTTGGAGGCCTATGGGCTGATTGAGGGTAGGGGTGGAACTTCCAGTGCTCTTACTTACTAACTCTGTAAGATCAGACATTTAACCTGTCTTTGGCTCAAGTCCCTTATTTGTAAAATAGAGATAATACTAGTACTCGTCTCATCAGTCTGGAGAGAGGAATAACAGATATGATTCTCAATCAGTGTTTTATAAATTAGCCATTATTGTCACTGGCAGGGACCTAAGTCACTAAGTAATTTTGGGTAACCCAACTATATGTCATTCCTCAGTATAATCTTAACACAGACAAACAAGACAAAGTTAGGAGTTAAATCAATGGGAGGAGGAACAGGAGACAAGAAGGAGAGAAAAAGGGAAAAGAAAGAAAGAGGAAGAAGCAGAAGAAGGAAGAAGGATGAGATCATTGACGAAGGTCCTACTATATGCCGACCATTATGTATGTATAAGTATTACGTCTCTCCACAACCCTTTGAAGAAAGGCACATCAAAAGTCACTCAGCTAATATATGCTAGTAGAGTTAGTGGTAAGTCTGAGAACTCTGGTTTTAAGCTTGTTTCTAAGGTTTCCATCCACTCCAACGACACTGTGATACTCAACTCCTACTCTAGTGAGAGACGGAGGGAATTCTTGATGATCTGTTTAACACTCTCAGTCTTAGTCAGAAAGAGAAGAGGACTCTGAAATGTCTTATCAGTAGCTACATAAATTTCTCTAAATGGATTGCATCTACTTAGCAGCAAGTTATAAGCTGCTACCTAATAAACCAGACTTGTTTTTAGTCTGGAAAAAAAAAAACACACAGTTTTTGGTTGAACGGTTTTACTGAAAATGTCAGCACTCCATAATGAGATTTATTTTACAAGGTAAAGGATTTGGGGAAAAAGAGAATTCTTTTTAGGAACAGAGTGCTCTGCTGTGACACAGACTCTGCATAATTTACATGTTAGGGAAGTCTGAATTCGTAAACATGCAGGCTTATAAATTGGGGCCATTATCTCTAGCTCTGAGGTGGTGTTTTTAGTTATTTAGACTTCGATCACACTTTTTTCCCCACAAAGTATTCATGGAGAAAACATCGAATTTCATATTCCTAATATTAATATAATTAAAGTTTGGTTGGTGATAATATCCAGAACAAATATAGGAGTAGAAATAACAATAACACATTGTGTTTGTACAGCTCTTGCAGGTTTACAAAGCCCTTGAATATCAATGCTTACATTTAATCCTCACAACTAGATGTTTTGGACTAGATGTTATCACCCTCATTTTAAAGACAAGATAACTGAGGTCCAGACTCCCTTACAATGACCTGCCCAGTGATTTACAGCTGGCAAGCAGTAGTGCAGGGACCTGAAACAGGTATCGAGAGACCAAACCTAGCCATAGTCGTGGCTTTCTCCCCAGTACCACCCGCCTCCAAAGAGAGGACCCTTCAGTATGATGTGAGCATGTAGTAAAACCCACCTCTGGAAGGAGCTGAGGTGATGACATGTATCATCGCTCCTAGCATGGTTCTCTCTGGGGACCCTCTCCTTAAAACAACTCATGACTGTCCCTTCTAGTCCTTGTCCTCATACAGGGTTTCCTGCCTCGGGGAACAACCCTCCTTCCATCTAGGTCTGCAAGCTGGAGACGTAGGACTCATTCTGGACTCATCTCTTTCCTCACCTCACATACGAAGCCCTAGATATTTTACTGCCAAAATATCTCTCAAAACTACCCACTTCTCTCCATCTTCATCGTCACCATACTGATCCAGTCTTGTCTCATCTCCTGTCTGGATTATTGCAATCACCCTCTCACTAGGTATAGGCTCCTAGTCACCTAGACCTGGTTTACCTACATCTGCTTTGGTTCCCTTTCAACCTCTTCACCGTACTGCGATGAAAAACAAGTCTTTTGAAAAAACAAGTCTGGTCTTCACCCCCCCACTCTGGCTTAAAACAAGTCAACAGTTCTCCAGCATGCTTATGAAAAATGACAACAATTTTTCACTTGGTCTAAGAGGCTATGCAGTGTTAGGCTCCACCTACTTCTACAACCTCATTACAGGCCAATTCTCTTCACTCCATTCTCCTAGATTTTCTTTCAGTTTCTTTTATTCACCATGCTCACTCTTACTAAAGGGCTTGTGAACATGCAGTTCCCTCTGCTAACAATGTTCTTCCTGATCTTTTTTACCTAGTTAACGCCTGTGGTGGTGTGCTCAATTATGATTTACTTGGGCAAGTTTTCCCAGACCTCCGTTACTTCATCTCTTCGTTCTAATATACACTTTCATGCACTTCACATTTCTCCTTCATTATACTTATCCCAGATATAATTTTACAGTTATTTCTATGATCATCTAAGTAATGTCTGTCTCCTTGCCTTACTGGGAACTCCACAAAGACAGAGTCAGTTAACATTGTGTCTTCAAGATTGTAGGTGTTCAAAAAATATTTTTGAAATGAATTAATAAAAATTGAACAATCCTTGTGCTGTGCATCCTATAACCTTGGCTCATGCTGCTTGGGGAATTTTATCCTCAGGTATACACAGTGAAATTGTTCCCCATGAAATAGCACATTTTCAAAAAATAATCAGTAACATCGGGAAAATGTCCATGCCATAATAGTGAGAAAGAACAGGATATAAAATGTTACCATCAGGGCAGCCGGATGGCTCAGTTGGTTAGAGTGCAAGCTCTTAACAACAAGGCAGCCGGTTCGATTCCCACATGGGCCAGTGAACTGCATCCTTCACAACTGGATTGAAAACAACGGCTTGAGCTTGGAGCTGAGCCACCGGTCGGTGGGTGGCCGGTTGGTTCAGTGGTTGGAGCAAGGTGCTCATAACACCAAGATCACCGGTTTGATTCCTACATGGACCAGTGGGAAGCAATGGCTTGAGCCTGGAGCTGAGCCCCCAGTGGGTGGCCGGTTGGCTTAGTGGTTAGAGCATGGTACTCATAATACCAAGGTCGCCAGTTCGAGTCCCACATGGGCCAGTGAGTGGTGCAACAATGACTTGATTTGGAGCTGAGCTGTGCCCCCCGACAACTAGATTGAAAAACAATGACTTGACATCCTGGAAAAACACACTGTTTCCCAATATTCCCCAATTTAAAAAAAAGAAAATGTTACCATCATGTCCAATTTTGTAACAACAAATACTACTACATAGATAAAAACATTAACACATTGTTTCTGAGTGGTGGGATTTCAAGTGACTTTTATTTCTTTTCAAGCTCTTATTAGCCAGAGTTTATTTATTTATTTTTACAATAACCATATCCCACTTTATTGATAAAAGACATTTAAAAAATATAATAAATTTTACCCATCCTTCAAATTCCCATTTTAAATGTTATCTGTTTCATGGAGCCTTACCCTCACTGCCCTCACCCCCAAGTGGATGTTATTTTTCTTTTCCTTTAAATACACACACGCCTTTATCAGTACCTCAGTTGTGGCTCTAGTCAAAATATTCTCTGTATTACAGTGATTTCTGGGCTTGTCCTATCATTCCTCCAACATTTGATGTAGAGACAGTGCCTTAGTGCTGAGTCCCCTCACTGCGCTCAGTACAGAGCCAGAGAGCGAGCTGGGTCTTAGCAAGTGAGTAGAGCATGGAATAAAAAACTAGAACCATAAGATTCATTCCCTCAGTTGTGAAAACCTGTCTCTCTTGGCAAAGGATTTGCCACATCTCCTCTCACCACCACTGGTCCTCATTTTAGAGTCATTTCCCTATTTGATAGGGAAGGGACCTGTTTCCCCCAATGTTTGAGGGAACCTAGGAGTTCCGTGAGATTTTCAGTTTCCTGGGATGACTACAGTTTCACCAGCAGAGGGCAACAGCGAACTAACAATGACAGGCAGTATTTGCCTGAACAAGTTTCCAGAACCCCCACCCAGTTACTCAAACCATCCCAGATGCCTTCCCAGTGGCCTTAGCCCTATCTATGTCTAACAATACTTTCAGTTGCTGTATTAAGGCTATGTCAAATCAGTTTGTGGTTTTGAAATTATTTTCCTCCCAAAAGATTTTTCTTTATCATCACACACACACACACACACACACACACACACACACACACTCGCACACACACACCACACACACACACACACACACACACACACACACACACACACGCCACTCAGAAGATATCTTTCCTGATACTGAATAGAGTAACTACCTGATTTATAAATCAACCTTCCTTTGTATGCTCCTCCAGCTCTTAGCATAGCCCAGCCCTTGAAAGAGGAAGACAGTGTCTTGGCTAGCCAGGATTCGGCAACCTGGGAGAAAAACACTGAATCATTCATTCCACACATATTCCCTGAGTGCCCTCTGGGTTCCAGACCCTGAAGAGAATCCAATTTGGGTTTGCTCTTCAAACACAAACAGATGAAAAATGCATGGCGTTGAAGTAAAGCAATTTCCCTCCCCCTGAGTTAAGTGAAGAGTTACAAAACCTTTAGCTAAATAAGCCAAATGCAACCCTTTCAATCATTTGGTTACTCTTCCCTGGACCTCTCCACGTTGTTTAAAATAGGGGACCCTCCAAGTAAACACAGTATTCTAATAAAAACCCGATGTTCACAAATCTTCCTTGTTCCCAGGTCCCCTGACTTGACTTCCTGTGGTTTATTTTTTTCTTCCTAGGTAGTAGGCCAAGCAGCCAGTATGTACCAGATTCCATGCTAGCTACAGAGGATACTGAGAAGAACATTCTGCTCTTAAGGGATACACAGTTCTCTAAGATGTGAGGTAAAATCATGTAGGGAAGAGTTAATGTGGCACCCAAAAGTGAGATGAAACTTGGTAATGGTAGCACAAGACCCCAGATTCAGGTCTCGAAATCCCCAGTCCATTGCTCACAGGGTTTAAGAAAAGGAACGTCCAGCATTTATTTGATGCCCTTGAAGAAGCTGCTCATCAGTACTTCATTTCCTGCTATTTGGTGAACAACTCACTGTTGGAAAAACAAAAATTGCAAAGTACAAATGATTCTTTGGAATGTTCACACACACAAAAAAGGTCTCAGGAGTATTTATTCATTTCTTCAACACTTCTTTAATGTGTACCAACATAGGACAGAGTGTCCCCATAAAACATAGAGAGGATGAATTTGGAAATATCCATTTATATATCCAGAGAGACTTTTTTTTTTTCCTGAGTAGGAGAAGTCCTATCATGGAGTTTCATATTGTTCCCGTTGATAGCAGGAAAAATAAAAATAAAAAACGTCAATTTTTTCCCTTGGAAAACAAAGGGGTTTGTGAGTTCTAATAAAAAATAATAAAAACTATAAACAATCAGTTTTAGTTGGGAAATTATACACATATAATTATATACATATATGTGTATATACACATATGTGTGTGTATATATATATATACATGTATATGTACACACATATATATGTATGTGTGTGTGCCAGGTATAAAACTTCTGAGATCTACATGCACATATGAATAATTCTACCATACATTTTTTCTTTAGATTATAATAAGAAAAGCCTTCATTTATTGGGTTTTTATCTGAATCAGGTACTGTGCCTGATGCTATATACCTGTGACCTCTTTTAATCCTCACCAAACAATACAAGTGAGGAAAGTGAGGCTCAGGGAAGCATTATGGATTGAATGTGACCACCATTTCAAATTCATATGTTAAATCCCTAAGACCCAATGTGATGGTTGTAAGATGTGGGGCCTTTGAGAGGTATTTAGGTTTAAATGAGATCATGAGGGGAACTCTGTGATGGAATTAGTGCCCTTGTACAAAGAGGAAGAGAGACCAGAGCTTCCTCTCTCCAGGATGTGAGGACACAGTAAAAAGGCAAGCCAGGAAGAGAGCCCCATCAGAAACTGAATCTGTAGGCACCTTGATCTTGGACTTCCCAGCCTCCAGAACTGTGAGAGAATAAACATGTTGTTTAAGCCACCAAGTCTATGGTACTTTGTTATAACAGCCCCAGCTGACTGATACAAGAGGTAACTTGTTCTAATGTTCTAAGTAATAGCCAGGATTCATCCAAGATAAATTTCACTTTAAACCTTTGTGTTTTCTATTTTACAAACCACCTTCCATTAGGAAGTTCATGAAATTTCTCTGTTTAATCAATAAATATTGCTGAGTGTCTATTCTATATTAAAAACATTATATAGGTGCTCAGACTATAAAGTCCTCTACAATTGCCCCTGTCTTTAAGAAGCTTATAATCTAATGTGGGAGGAGACAATTAAATCAAGTGTTATGGTATAGAGTGATAAGTAATAAGACGGAAATTTGTACGCAGTGCAATGGAAGTCATGATTAATGGCTAACATTTATTTAATGCTTACTTCATATGAGCTCTAAGTTGCTTCATATGGATTAGTTCATTCATGCTCATAGCAATCTTTTGATGAAGGTACTGTCATTATACTCACTTCACAGATGAGGAACTGAAACATAAAAAGGTTAAATAACTCGTCCAAAGTCATATAGTCAAATTCTGGAACTAGAATTCAAACTAAGGGAGAATATCCCCTGAGCCCTGGCTTTTAATTAAATACTTTGCTCTACTGAAAGGCATCTTGAACCACCTAGGAAGTCAGATAAGGCTCTAGGTAAAGTGTGTTGAAAGTTTTGAAGGGTGAACTGGAGATAGGTTGATGCAGAAGGCAGAGTAATTAATTGTAGATAGAGGGAACGGCATATGCAAACATGTATAGCAACATGCACAGGATGGCTTGTTAGATGACACGTGTGTGCGTAGTACGTACGTAAAAATCATGGAAATACAATTACCCCTAGAAAGGAGGGTAGCACCCATGAAGATCTGATTCAGGATGGCTGAGATGGGATCCAAGGCATCAATCTCCTCTTAAAAGCTATCCACATGCAGACCAAGGTTTTGAAAGACCAGGACATTTCCAGGAGCTGACCTTAAAAGTTTGAGTCATACCTAGGAGATTTTAGCCACTCAGGTGGGCCCTCTGTGAATTTAGACCCAAACAATTTATAGGTGGCACTGGGAGATTTCTGGATTTAGCCAACATTTCAGAATGAAATGCCTCAGAGAAGCCGTGCTTGTCCCATCCAAATAATTAATCCTGACCACCCCAACTTTATCAAAATTTCCTTAAACTCCAGCAACGAAACTCTTCTGCTTCTTCTTCCCCCAGTCAGGGTAACCAAGCCCAGAGAGCATCACCATGTCATATCGTAGTTCCAACCTGGTTGGTCCTGATATAGAAAAACTGCTTATGAATGTTAATTTCTTTTTTTTATGCCCCTTCCCTGAAGACACACTGCACTTGACCAGCAGTTTTGTCAAGACTTCTATGAGCTAAAGACCCATTTTTAAGCATGCATCTGTCTTTATTTCATCTTACATTTCAAGTGCTAGATTCCTGAGCAGTGTGGTCCTATCACACAGGTCTGGCGGTGGAGACACAGTTCTGCCCCTTCCTAGCTGTAAGATCTTGAAAAGATAATGTATCCTTTCTAAAGTTTATTTTCCACATACCCAAAATGAAAATAATAGTAGTACATACCTCATAGAGTTGTTGTGAATTTAAGAAATAGTGTGACTAGAGCCCTTAGTAAAATACAAATCACACAAAAAACTCAATTATTGTTGCTTACTAATACAATGATGATGGTGATGATGATGACGAAAAACTCATCTAAATCCCCTTTAAACAACTTTGCAACATTTATTGAATTAAAAAATAAACTAATGAATGGGTAATTGAAATAATTACTTAACGAGAACTCCTCAAACCTATTAGTTTTCAGATATACAAAATATTTCTATTTCAATGTCCTAAAAATTAAAGAGTAGTAGTTAATTTCATATATATATATATATATATATATATATGACAGTTCTGTCTGTTTTTTTTTTTTTGTTTTGTCTGACACAGCTGAGTGCATTTTCATTATATTAGAATTTAAGTTTGATTTACTCTGTCTAAAAATATAGACCATAATATCATATAATGATATGTGAAGCTCCCTTTGTTGACGGCAGCTGTGAAGACCTTAAGAGGATAAGAACTAGAAGTAGCTGAAACAAAGACCCCACAGGAAACCCATGATAGTGTCATCTGCAGGACTCATGTCATACTCACTTAGATACCCTGGCCAGAGAAGCCAACAGTGAATTCAAATATGAGCTCAGGTCAGAAGTCACAAGGGCAGTAGCTAAGAACAATTGCTCAAAGTAAAGTCATTGATTTGCAATTGAATGTCTTCTCTGCATGTGGGAAAAGGAAGGTTTTTCTTTAGAGAAGCAATACCAGGTAACCAGTCCAGAAATAATCCCCTTTAACAATCTAACAAATATTTATTGAGCAACTAATACACTCCAGGCTCTAGTGGTATAGTACCATGTTTCTCCGAAAATAAGACCTAGCCGGACCATCAGCTTGAATAAGTCTTTTGGAGCAAAAATTAATATAAGACCCAGTATGATATGATATGATATGATATGATATGGTAGACCTGATCTTATATTATATAAGACCCGGTCTTATATTATATTAAAATAAGACCGGGTCTTATATTAATTTTTGCTTCAAAAGACACATCAGGGCTGGTGGTCCGGCTAGTGCTTATTTTCGGGGAAACACGGTAGTGAACCAAACAAGTCCCTTTTCCTCTCATACTCAAACTTACATTATAAGAAGGGTTGTAAACAAAAGGAAGCAAACACATAAACACAGAGACCTAGATAAAAGGGAGACGGGGATATCTGTGGTAACAGTGTCTAGGTAAAATGAAGAGCTAATACAAACGCCCCAAGATGGGATCCATCAGATTTATAAAACAGCAAAGCAGTCAGCGGACCAAAGCAAAGGGAGCAAGGAAGGAGGAGAGTGGAGAAAAATTTAAGCAGAAGCCAGATCACGTGCTGGAACAACCACAGTTTCTTTGCAGTTTATGAATGTTTTCCACCTTAAATGGTTATCACTTCCCACTTTACACATGGAAGAACCAAGCCTCAATAAACAGGCATGCATTGAGTAGTAAGTGACAGAGCCAAGGCCAGAATCCAGCCCTCTGACCCCAGTGCAGGCCATAGACCTTTCATCTAGTTGCTTTTCCCACTTGTTTTTCTTATGCAGCCAGGCAACTTTGCTCTGCCTACCACACTACCATGAGCAAGAGGATATTTTAAAAGCTACACAAAAGAAAAGACTCTGGGCACACCCCATCCTTCTCTCTTTCCCACAAAATGACTGAATAGCTCTTGAATAGCTCAAGCCCTCCACAGCACACCAGGAGCTTACAAGAGGCCCACCCCCTGATTAGCTCTCTCCTCCCCTGAATTCACTTTAGGGGATTCACTTGATCAGAAGCCAAGGAAGCTGGCAGGAGAACAAGGCCTAACTCTGAGGAGGCGGCGTCAGAGAGAGAAGAACAGAGGGACAAGATACAACAAATGCTCACATCTTGCCACCTCCATTGTTTTATTTATTTATTTTTTAATGGGAGAGATGTTGGCTTACTGTACTATATTAGTTTTACAGCTCTTTGGGTACAGGGGACACAGGCCAGACCAGGCAAGCCCAAGAAGAAGAGATGTGTTATAAAAATACTCTGAGGAATTCCACAGAAATCCAAGAACAGGAACCATAGTACTTTATGGTTGGCCTTTATGAAATCTGGAAAGCCACAAGGAATGAAAGTTGCTCTCTCAGGGGCTCTCTCTATTATGATTCCTGTGTGTCTCTATTATGATTCCTGTGGAAACATCTCATCTGTTTCCTCTTGACCAGTGTGTTCTTGCTGCTAATGTTTGTTCCTTTTTAGTTTCACCGTGTCTATGACCTATAATCGTTTCCTTCATCTTGACTATACATGAACTTTCAGATCTGCTCTCGTAGCTAACTGGCCCTGTAGCTCTGTAGCTCCCAGTTTAAATTGTCAAGAGAGGAAATTCTTTTAGTCCAAAGGACTCTTTTGTTTGGTCCAAATGGTGCTTTTGTTTTGGGTCACCCTACAGCTAATGGATTAACCCCTCTTTATCCAATCAGCCATGGACAGGGGCTGAAGTTACACAATAGAAAATAGGAATTGCCAGTGAGATGCACTTTATTCTTTTACAGAATTGTTTTAACTATTCTAATTCCTTTTTTTCCCCATAAAATTTTTAGAATAATCATGTGTATACTTACCAAAAAATATTGCTCAGATTTTGAAAGGAGTTATGTTAAGCTTGTATATCTGATTTGTGGAGAATTGACATCTTGACTATATTGAGTCTTCCAATGTGTGAACATAGTATGTCTCACTATTTATTTAGATCTTTGATTTCTTTCCTCATCATTTTGTACTCTTCAGGATATAAGTCCTGTACATATTTTATTAGATTTACACCTAAGTATTTCTTCTTTGAGTGATTATAAGTGTTATTGTATTTTGATTTGTTTTCACTTTAATGTTAGAGTATAGAAATGCAGTTGATTTTCGTATGTTGATCTTGTATCCTGTCACCTTGCTAAACTCATTGATTAGTTCGGCAAATATTTTTTTTTTGTAGATTTCTTAAAATTTTCTACAAAGTCTCCAATGCCATCTACAATTAAGAACTGTTTATATCTCTTCCTTTCTGGTCTGTATGTATTTTCTCCTTTTTCCTTGCCTAATTGTGCTAACCAGAACTTCCAGTACTACAGTAAATAGTGGGAGTGAGCGCGGACACTTTTGCCTTGTTCCCAATCTTAGGGGGGAAAACATTAGTCTTTTCCTAATAGCATCAGCATCATGTTAAATACAGTAGATGTTCTTTATCAAAAAGTTCTGTATTATTTTTTGAAAGTTTTTTTTTTTTTTTTATCTTGAATGTGTGTGTTGAATTTTGTCAAATGTTTTCTTTGCATGGATTATCTGATCATATGATTTTTCTTTTTCAGTCTGTTAATATGGTGGATTACATTGATTAATTTTCCCATATTAAAGCAACTTTACATCCTTGGTCATGAGATATATATATATATATATATATATATATATATATATATATATATGTTAAATTCTATTTGCTAACATGTTGTTAAGAATTTTTACATTTATATTCATGAGGGATATTGGTTTGTAGTTTTATGTTCTGTCTTTGTTTGAATTTAGTATCAGGTTTATACTGGTTTCATAGAATGAGCTGGGAAGTGTTCCCTCCTCTTCTATTTTCTGGAAACGATTATGTAAATTGGTGTTTTCTCTTCTCTAAATATTTAATAGAATTCTCCAGTGAAACCATCTGGGCCTGGAGAATTCATTTTTGGGATGTTTTAATTACAAATTCAATTTCCTAATTGTTATAGGGTGGTTCAAATTATCTATTTCACTTTGAAGGTTGTGGTAGTTTTCGTGTTTCGAGAAATTGGTCCATTTCATCTGAGTTGTTATAGCTACAATCACTTATTATTGCTGTTGTTTTCAGAGTCTGCAGTGATATCTCTACTTTCATTGCTGATACTGGAAATTTATGTCTTCTCGCTATCTCTTTTTTTGTCAGCCTTGTTAAAACTTTTTCAATTTTATTAAAATTTTAGAGAACCAGCTTTTTGTTTCATTAACTTTCTGTATTTTTTCCCCACAGATTTCTACTTTTACATTTATCATTTCCTTTCTTCTGCACACTTTATGCTTGTTTGGTCTTCTTTTTCTAGATTGTTGAAGAAGGAGATTAGATTATTGATTTAAGACTTTTCCTTTAAGTGCTATAAAATTATCTCTCAGGACAGCTTTATCTATATCTCACATATTTTGATATGTTGCATTTTTGTTTGCATTCAGTTCAATGTACTTTTTATTTCCTTTGAAATTCCTTTGACTCCTGGGTTATTTAAGTCTGTTGTTTTGTTTCTAAGTGTTTAGAGATTTTCCCTTTATCTTTGTTATTAATTTATTTTTAATTTTGGCATAGTCAGAGAACATACTCTGTATGATATCTATTCTTTTAAATTTGGTAAGGTTTGTTTTGTGGCTCAGGATACCATGTTTCCCCAAAAATAAGACCTAGCCAGACCATCAGCTCTAACGCATCCTTTGGCGCAAAAATTAATATAAGACCCAGTATTACATTATATTACATTACATTATATTAGACCGGGTCTTATAGTATATAGGACTATAAGACTATCTAATATAAAATAAGACCAGGTCTTATATTAATTTTTGCTCCAAAAGACACATTACAGCTGATGTTCTGGCTAGGTCTTATTTTCGGGAAACCACGGTATCTTAGATCTTAGTTTATATTCTCTGGGTGCTTGAAAAGAACATATATTCTGCTGTTACTGGGTGAAGGGTTCTGTAAATGTTGATTGGGTGCTGTTGGTGTTGCCGAGGTCTTCTAAATCCCTGCTGATTTTCTGCCTATTTGTCATAATAGTTAATGACAGAATGCTATTGAAATCTCTAACTATAATTATGGATTTGTCTATTTCTCTTTTCAGTTTTATCAGTTTTTATTTTGCATATTTTGCAGCTGTTGTTTGGTACATACACACTTAGAATCTCTCTGTCTTTATGATAGATTGACCCTTTTATCTTTATACAATTCCTTTTCTGTCCCTGGCAATCTTTTTTGTTCAGGAATCTACATTTCTGCTAATTCACATAGCACAACATTTTAGAAGCCACGGCAATTCTTAAACATTGTAGTTCTTTCTACTGAACAGACCAGGGGAAATAAAGTCTCCCTCCTCTTCACATTGATTACACCTCCTAGACACATCCTACCTTCCTTAAAACACGGCATTTTGGGACAACTTAGGGACCCCATGGAGTGGAGACAGTTTACTGTTTGTGAATCAGGCAGCATGTTTATTCATAAGTGTCTATAATAGTTATTTGTATAACAGCTGTAGTGGCCTAAATATGTTGATAGCCTCAATATTAAGATTGAGGTCTTATTTGTTTTCAATAATAAAACACACAGTGACAGGTTCCTAAATAATCAAGATTAAGTTTAAATTATTGGGAAATTACTTCCAGAGCTTACTGCTTTTCTGAAAATGTCAGTATCCTATTTGATATCTTTTAGTAACTCCAGAAAAAAAAAATGCTTATAGTGATCATGAAAAATATAAAAGGAGTAGTGTGTTGTAAGTGATAAATACATTATAAAATTAATAATAATAATAATAATAATAATAATAATAGTGCCCTGATTTAATTTCCTTGGCATAACCAATTCTCTACAACTGATTTCAATATTCCAAGGTGAGGTCATTGGACATTTGGTTGGAATAGATGCACACAGTTGGGTCCTATGAGTGGGTGAGCCCACCACACACCACTGCATCACGGGAATGAAGAGGGACGCATGTAAGGCAACAGGGAGTGGCGAGATGTTGGCAAACTGGGAACACACAGCCTATCTAAACGTGTTCAAATGGACTGTGGGTCTCCAATTTGTGGCTCCAGAAAAAATTATGGTCCAACCTCTTAAGCATGGTATCCAAAATTCTTGACTTTCTGGTTCCTTTCTACCTTTCTAGTTTGTTTCTAGGGCCCTCACTCTTGATCTCTCTAATCCAGCCATACTGAATTGTTTGTGGTTCCCTGAGTCTACATCTATTACTCTGTACATAGTCTTCCCTCTTCCTGGAATGTTCTTTCCCATGATATCTTTTTGGAAATTTATCTTTCTTCTTTAAACTTAGATATCCCCTTTACCAAACTCAGCTGTACAGACACAGTGAGATCTGTGCTCCCATAGAATCATTTGCAAGACTTTATATCAGCATGTATCATACTCTGTTGTGACTTAATTTACTTATCCTCCTTCCCCATAAGAGTGAGAGCTCATTGAAGATGGAACTCTTGTCTCATCTGCCTCTGTATTTTTATCACTTAAAGTGGAGTCTGGTTTATGGAAGGAGTTCAGTAGATACATAAATGAATGTGTGACTGAGTGAATATTAATAAATAATAAAAATGAAAGCCAATTCTTGTGTGCAGATACCATGTGGCAAATTTGTTGTAAGCATTCTACATATATTAAGTAATTTAATCCTTAAATTAATAACCCTCTTTACATCCCCATTTTATAAATGATAAAACTGAGGCCCAGAGAATATAAGAGATTTATACAACCAAAGTCACATAGCTAGTAAGTGAGGGAACTGAACATATACCTGCATCAGATTTTTTTCACCTCTTGGCTCTTACTGACCCCTCCCTAATTGGTAGCAGTCTTGGGAAAACAAACACTTCCAAGTACATTTGTGACTGCAGTAACAAAATGCCCTCACTGTGCTATAATTTAGGTCACTCAGGGACCATTAGCTATCTGGATGAAGCTGCTGCCATGGGGAATTTATAGAGAAAAGCAATGTGTTTAATTAAGTGGTTGTTGAAAACACCCACCCAGTATAAATGGATTCTGGCAACAGAGGTGCTTTTCTTGCTGCCAGACTCCTGCCACAGGTCATTAACATCTTGATAGATTTGAGGCACTTTTTAGCCTGAGTGCTTTCACCCAAGGATGGAGAAAATCTCACTGGGCTTTGAGCTGCTTGGAGGCCCAAGGAAATGAAGATAGGACTCGATGGATGGACCTTGTTAGCGTCAGTGAAGGGCTTCAAACAGTAGGTGACTCTATCAGAATTAAATTCAAGTCTGTGATAGATTCTGAGGCCCTCCCATGCGCCAGATGCTGTGCAAAGCACTGGGAGGTAAGCAGCAATGAGCCTGGACAAAGGTGAATCAGAATCAGGCTGTGCCTCAAGGAATGCTTTTGTCACAATATGCACAGGAACTAAGCTGTGAAGTATCATGTGAGCACAAAGAAGGGAGAAAAGATTATTCTGGCTGAATTACTAGTGAAAGATTTTATGGACATACGATCCCTGAAGGATAAGATAGGTCTGGATGAACAGAAAAGAGACAAAGGCATAGAAAATAGAGCAAACTGGTTGAGTGCAATCATGAGGCCAAGAAATCGTGTCAGGAACTTTTGGGGAACAGCAAGCAATTCAATTTTCCATCCATGACATGCAGAGTCTTAAGGATGCAGTGAAAGAGTGTGAAGGAAGTGAGGACCCACTAAATTCCTCAGACCATAAGCGCGAGAGTGATCTGGCCAAGTGCTCCTCAAATGTTAGTGCACATAGGAGTCAATGGGGGAAGTGGAAATGCAGATTCAGTTTCAATACATGTGGGGTGGGTCCTGAGGGCTAGTACTGCCCACAAGTTCCTAGGTGGTGCTGTTCCTGCTGATTCCAAGACCATACTTCGAGTCCCAAGGGTCTAGAATAGACGAAGTATGCAAAAATGAATGGGGTTGGGGAGGAGAAACATTTTAGAATGTAAACTTAATTTTCACAGTATGTTTATTATGCACAACTGAAAGGATTAGAAATCCAATTTCCAGATTTTTTGGTCTTTTTCAAAAAAATTATAAGGAGCAGTATCTTTCATTACAGAAGTAGTTCAGCATTCCATTATAACATAATTACCGTGACAAGATAAAGTGTGATTGGCCTGAACTCATCAGGGGCACCTTCCATCCCCCATAGATATCTGACTTTGTAGTTGATTCTGGAAAAAGACCAAATACAGTCAAATGAGTAGCAAAAGGCACAGAATGATCTGGAGCAGAAAAGAGAAGAAGGTCTGTGATCCTGTCTAATGACTCTCTGACCCTCCTCCCTGCAAACAACAGATAATCAACAAAGAAACTAGATTCAGGTGCAAAGATCATTTAACCAACTCAAACTGCAGCGATCGCTGTGTCAGGAGATGAAAAATCACAAAAGGCAGCAAGAGCAGTGCTATGAGATGACAGGTAGGCTGGGAGAGAGGTCTCTGAAGTCAAGCCCTCCTGTGACCCTTAATAAACGGTTGCCTTTAGACAGGTCATTTCATTTCTGGGTTTCTTCACCCATAAAATAAAGCTAATAGCTCTTCCTTGCCTTCTCCTGGGGGTCTGCTTGAGGATCAATGTGAGAGCAGGAGTGAAAGAGATCACAAGAACTGCTGCCTTGGGGGTCAGTATACTCCAAAGAGGCACCTGGTGCCTGGAAAATACTTCTCAGTCAATTGTTCCTCACTGTCCCTTTGTCTCCCTGATGCCTTTCTTTTTATTTAAATATCTAGGAGAGAAGTTTCTTCTGGGGAATCTTTCTAAATTAAGCAGACATGCTCTGCACGCTTACACTTATCCCACCAAGTGCAAGAAACAGAATTCTGAGTTTATCCAACATGCTTCTGCCAGAGGAACCACATGCTACAATTTAATAAGTGACAACATAGAATCTTTGCACAATAGCAAAAGGATTATTTTTGCAAAAGTCAGGTCAGCATAATGCATTGGAGCCTTAGCGCTGCTACTTAAGAGCTGTGTTCCTATTCTGTGCCTTGATTCTTCATGTATAAGCTGTCAGTAGTGTTTCCTACTTCCGACAATTACTATGAAGATTGAATTAAATTAGGCGCACTTTTTAAAACGATAAAGTTATATAGAAATACTGTTTCTTACTTTTTATCAAAAACTAAATGGGGAATGTCTTATATATTTTCATGTCTCTTTCTAACCATGCAGTTTTACTCTGTCCTACTTGTAAATATCCCTTACTTGGTTCCTCAGTTTTAAAAAACTAATATAAACCTGTAAGTGTGTATAGCCACTGACAATCGGGAAAGTAATTACCCAATAATATGGCATGATCGAGTCATTTTACAAAAATTGCATGATGACCAGGAATAATACGTGGAAAAACCTGAGAGAGGTGTCATTTCAAGATAATCAAAATTTATGTATTATACTAACATAATGGCAAATACATGGAAAGTACTTATCACAATACTCGGTACAATTTAAGTGCTCAATAAATATTATCTATTAATATTATAACAATCCTTGGCTGAAAAATTCATAGAGAAAAGCTGGAATGATATATACTAAAAATTCACAGTGGCTGTACTTCTTTCAAGAGCAGTGAATTTCTAATGAACTAAAACAAATTCACTCATTAAAAAACAAACAAACAAAGAAACAAACAGAAAATTGGCAAAGCATATTCAAGTTCACCCAGCTACACGGACAGTAAGCAGCAAAGCAGAGATTCAAATCCAAATTTTCTGATTCTAAATTCGGGATTCTTTCTAGGACTTCAGACTGCCTTGTTTACTTCACTTTTATTCTACTGTTTATGTGTTTTATGCAGATAGTTAATTAGATTTCACATATTTATTATCCTAAAGTCCTAGGATAAAAACACGGGTGGGTTTAGGGTACGCAATGAAACATGTTGTATTTTCCACAAAGATGAAGAGTGAGAGTTACATGATCCCAGCCACTAGAGACGAGTCTTCTTGGTTATGAATAAGAGGGATAAAAACAACAGCTTCCACCACCTCTTCACACTAATGTGTATGGAGGGAAGATCCCATCTCCTCCTGCCTACTTAACCACTGTAGACAAAGACAGCTTGAGTATATTCCACTGAAGAGTCACTTCACTGCCATCATATCATACGTTTTGAGACTCCCTAGAGTGTCAAGATGTTCTCCTTGGTTCTGGTTTAATGCACCACTTCTAAAAGGGCACACAAAATTTCTTTAAAAGTCCTTTCCCAGAAAAGCCAAGAAAGACAGTGAGAAGAAGAGACAGAATTGAGATACACAATCGTGTCTTTATAGCTGTAGAGGCAAATAAAAATCCTGGGTGGGCTGGAAGTACTGGATTTTAACTGGAGTCTCTTTAGAGTATTCCTAATGGTTTTAGCTAACTGGAACCCAGCTGTAATTGATGGCTGCCTCTTTCTAGTTCTCGTTTTGGCATCTCTGTCCACCGTCCTCGGCTCCTCCACCCAAGTGTCTTCAAATTCATTTTTCTTATTTACTTAATAATATATCTAAATCAATGTAGAAGACCACAAAGCAGCTCACCTGAACTAATTCAAGTAGCATCCCTTGAAACATGCCTTTGCTGACTTAATGTTATTTTATAATATGTCCTTAGCTTGTATAAAAGGCAAGACTCTAAGAAGCAAGTATGTCAGGATTCCTGTCCCTTTTGAAAAACTACTTATGAGGATAGTATCTGGCCCCATATGTAAAACAATCTATTCAACATCTCTTTGTAGATGTTCTATGGACATCTCAGCCACATGTTTTCCCAAAACTGTACTCAACAAGTTCTATAAAAACTGAATGACAAGATTATTGGGAGCATTAAGTGAAATTGTGTGCACAAAGTTCCTTTTACAGTGTTTGACATATGGTGGTTTCTCAATAGAGTTATTTTTTCTAAAGCTGGAATGGCAGCCCAGTCAACTATTAGTTTTCCAGGCCAAAGCCCAAGAGTTACCTTGGACTTGTTCCTCATAGACAATTAAACTCAAAGATCCACAAATCCCATCTATGTCAATTATCAATTTATTATTGCCTCTCAGTCCTAAGTGCACCATTTAGTATGTGCTCTATGATAAACAACAGAATTCCTTTAAGCATGTCTCCTTTAAAGTGTGCACCACGGCATGCTTTTGCAGTAGAGTGCTAGACAGAGACAGCAGGAAAAGGTTTTTCGCAACTTCCAGCTGGGGCGGGGACGGGGGGTCAGCAGTGTAGGTGTCAGTCTAGCTAGCCAATGGCCTCTACACAGCCAAGGGCCGAGACCACAGACCCTCTGCCACCTTCCTACCTATGCATGGCATTAACCTTTCCTCAGGCTCTTGTCAAGTCTTCATCTATTCATAAGTGAAAAAAGGTGATTTTTTTTCCTGAATTGAATAACAGTTTTTGAATGCTGAAAGAATATTTCTTCAACATTGTTTCTGCTATTACAATTCACAGCCACAGAAATGACACACTTGTATGTTTAATCTGCATTGTTAACATATTCTCCTTTGCTTTCTTAAGACAAGCAACAAAACAATAAATCAAGCTCTGATCTCCAGTGTTTGCCAATTTCCATAGTGTAATCACTGCCACCAGAGTTAATTCCAAGCTACCAAAGTCACATCACTGCATATGCAGTTGGGAAGGGACGTGCAGTAGCACACCATCATACCGTATTCCCACCACACAAATACCATCATCACAGATAACCCCTAGAGCATATATGAGAGCAAAAAGAAGTAAACTAATCAGAAAGTGAGGAGTTTTGAGCATATTACCTTTGTATTAATTTACTTGTTGTGAAACGTTATATAACTTAATTTTAATAATTAACAACTGACTATTAGAATTCCTGAAATTGTACCATCCACCTCTTATGAGTCACTGTGAACCAGCCGCAGCACATCGCTAGGTCAGACCCTGGCTGACAGCACACAAGGATCTAATTTACCACCCAGTCCCCCCACCCATTCATTGATCCTTTACACTTCAAACACATACAGGTCACAAACCCTCATCCACAATTCCAAATTCAACAAAACTGTAAAAATAGCAGCTGTGGTACAAACTCACTTTTTGAATTAGCACGAAGCCATTTAGTCTATTTTTAATATCACGTTTCCCTGAAAAAAAAACATTAATGTGTTTGATTATGGGGGGCTGTCCCAGACTTCCACTTGGGTCATAAAATGAACAGTATATTCATTGTTTTTCCTTTCTAAAATCTGAAAAATTATCAATCTGACTCACATCTGGTCCCTAGGGTTTGGATAAGGGATTGTGGACCTTTAATGATCTTCATAAAATATAGAGTCACACTTGCTCACGCATCAGTGCCTCCCCATCGCCTATGGGATAGAATCCATGTTCTTAAACACGATACACAAGGCCTTTCAGCACTTTCCAAGTTTCTTCTGTTCATAGTTCTCCCCTTGCCCTCTGATAGCAAACTACTTCTAGGAGTCTGACCAGCCATGACTAAACATTGAGCTGGGCTCATTATTCATTGCACACCGATACCTTATACCCTTTGGGGAAGAATCAAAACCCAACTAAGGTAGGGGTGCAGTCTATCTTCCCTGCTCTATCACTTGTGCAGTCTTCATCTGGCCATTTCATCTCCCCTAGTCTTCATTTCTCATCTGTAAAATGGGAATCATAAAACCAGCAAGGTTTTAGTGAAAATAAAGCAAGTTTGTGGGCATGAAGATACTTTGTAAGGTGCTATATATATTAAAAGGGTTTTTACTCTCATTCTGAAAGAGGAATATTTGTTTGAAAGGCGACATTCTTTAAACTGTTGGATAAGCAGCTAGGGGTTTCTTATCTCCATAAAAGGAGCTAAAAACTGATGTGTATAAAGTCTAGTCATTTTTATCACATACACACAAAAAAGGTTACACTTGAACAGAGTATTGTGTGGTTGATGGGGTGGGAGAATTTAGTATTATTACAGCTTTGGAATTCATAAGGACTGAATGGTTGGGTCTCATTTTTTTTTCATTAAAATTTATTGGGGTGACAATGGATAGTAAAGTTACATATGTTTCAAGTGTACAATTCTGTAATACATTATCTATACATCACATTGTGTGTTCACCACCCAGAGTCAGTTCTCCTTCCATCACCATATATTGACCCCCTCCCCACTTACCCTCTGATAACCACTAAACTACTGCTGTGTCTGTGAGTTTTTGTTTCTTTATTTGTTTGTCTTGTTCCTTTGTTGCTTACAGTTTTATAGCCCACATATCATGAGACAAAAGAGGAAAGGGGACAAGAGTAGCCCCAGTCTCTTACCTTTCTGGGCTTGTGTTTATGTTTGTTTAGTTCAGGGTTTTGTTTTGAGGTTAATTGGGGATTGTTTTTTGCTGTTGTTGTTTCTACCTTTCCCTGCATTAATGCACAAACAAACAAACAAATGAAAGACTTAAGTGGGAAAGTTCATTTGAAACTTCTAAAGTATACATGCCCCTCCTTTGACAAACAGCCTCTCATCTTCTGCTTGAACAGTCATAGTGTCTGGGAGCCTATTCATTTAGTCCAGATGCCTGAACCATCTTGACAACTGGCAGCTCTTTCATTGAAAGAAGGCAGTCTGAACCAGCTATAAGGCTTTACAGGCAAAAAAAAAGAAAACAAAAAAAGAAAGAAACCTGAAAATTCTTACTGTGGTAGAAATGACTGGAATCAGATTTTTTCTTGAAAGTAGCTTTTGACGGAGGGTAGAAAGAAGCAAAATTATTTCAGCAGAGAGAAAGACGAAAAAGAACTAACATTCAAAGAGGAGAAATGGGTTCCAAGTGCAAAAGAAGAAAATTTGACAGCAAACAAGCAGATATCATTGCTTGAAATTCCATGTACACAGGATGTATCCCTTATTTTTCTCTTTAATATAAATGGGTACAACAAAACAAAAGAGAAATAGAAAACTAGTTGTCAGATAGTTCTTACAACCTCTTGGAGCTTCCTACCGCGTTTCCCTGAAAATAAGACCTAACCGGAAATCATGCCCTAGCGTGATTTTTCAGGATGACATCCGCTGAACATAAGCTTTAATGCATCTCTTGGAGCAAAAATTAATATAAGATGCAGTCTTATTTTGGGGGAAACATGGTATTAGGTTCAGAGTTGGGTGTAAAACTTGAGTCTTTGGGGCACAGTTATTTGTATTTATTTGAAAACTGCTGGTTTTACCAATCATCCTAGTTGATGTCAAATCAAGCACAGAGAATTATGATACTAAGCCTCAACGGATCAGACTATTTGATTCATCTTTGGACAATTGATATCTACAAGTCTTTGTAATCAATGAAAAAAACATTCAAACAAAAATAAAAAATCAAGTTTCTATACAAATAAAACCACACAATTAAAATATGCACGATTAAAGAACTCCTGCTTCTATTACTTGAGAATTCAAAAACAGCCACCACTCGATTCTGAAAGACCACATTTGTGCATTCTTTCTTATAAATGAGACGCATTATAGAAACAAAATAGGTAAGTGTTTACCTCTAATTTGACCTTCAGAATTTAAGCAGACATCTGTCCTAATCAAGGGGAATTTTCATTTGCACAAGTCAAATTTTTCTCTGTGGATGGGAGGTGGAAAGTGGAGAACAAAATGTAGGTTGGTGAAAGTAAATAAATGAAAATCCCAAATTATAGACTTTTCATTTGTGGTAATACAGAGATGATAGAGAAAGAGTTAGAAGTAAAGGCAGAGGATTCCAAAAGAAAAGGCCTTTTATCAATAGCACTAGTGAACAGAAGGGGGATAGTAACATCTATTGAAAACCCATTCTGTGCAGGGTATTTTGCTAAGAATTTTACCCCATTATCTTGTTTAGTCTGTATAACAACTCTTCAGGTATATATCATTACCTCCAATTTATGGATGAAGAAACAAATGCTCAGAAATTGTCAGGTTGGTTTTCAAAGTTTATTTTCATTCAATTCTTGGAACCCATTTGAAACAAGAATATAATATGGTGGTCAGTCAGCTATAAACTCACAAGTGATCTGGTTCTATGTTCATTGATTGAGAAATGTGTTCTGCTGGCCTGGATGGTTAAACATTCAAGTGTTGACCTCCTGAAACTTAGTCAAATAAGATGCTCTGTCCATGGGTAAAAGGTTAAATTCTTCTTCACTCAAGGTAAAGGCATTACTGAGCTTTCCTGCTGGAAAATTTGGTGATCAAGTTGCTAAGCCAGAAAACTCACTGAACCAATTAATCATCTGAAATGGAGTTCTAACTTCATTCTCCACTTAATATTATAGATTCTATAGCAGAAAAGAAGTGCCTCTTTCCCTTATTATGTGACTATTTTACTTATTATAGTAAAGACCATGTATTCCTAATATTTTCCTAGTGGATGAAGAAAAGGTCAAACAGACACTAGAGTTTCAGGGCAGGACAGAAGAGCAATCATCTTCAGGGATTTATTTGCAATGGGAGTCTTTATAGCTCAGTCACGCTTGGCTGTGAGTAGAGCAGTTAGTAAAGTGATATGGACTTAAGTGTTAGTCTTCGTTTCTATCCTAAGTCTGGGCAGGTGGCCTGTCTTCTCCATCCTGCATGATTTCCCTGGTTCTGCTGCTCATGTTATTGTATACAAGATAAAATTCAAACTGTACACGTTGATCCTCTTTCCTAATCTTCCTTTCCACTGTACAAGACTGGGATAGTTTACCGCCGAATGCCATTGGAGAGAGAATACTTGTAAGAGACAGAGATTGAAACCAGAGAGTTAAGTTAGGAGGACTGATGTCATAGTCTTGGAAAGCAATGACAAGGACCTGACCTAGGGTAGTGATACTGATAGCTGAGTGTAGGAGTCATACCTGGTCATACCCCCAACCATGGAGAACCAAGAAAGTTTATTCGCTAAGTGGATATGTCAATCAATTACCTTACATAGCAACCAGAAAAATTTCTTCCAAGGGTCCATCTTCTATTCTGTGATAGTGGTATCAAGGAAAATTATTAGATTTCCACTGCCCTTACTGAGCCATAGCTACTCACTCTGTCAACAGCCAGAAGCCTTGGATTTTCTCTTCAGAAGTCTTGGCTATGTGGGCTTTCAAGTCTTCCATGGCAGTCTCAATGGCCCCTGGCTAAGTGCGGGGGAGGGGAGGAAAAAAAACAGTTTAGAGAAGACTGAGTTCTCTCTGAGCTTGTGATTAGTTATTATATTCATGCAGCTATTCCAGAAAGCTGAGCAGGAAAGATAGTTCTTGCAGTTCTTGCATTTGCTTATTTGTTCTAGGCACAACCTGCCAGACAGCTTAGCCTGGAACTCTGGTATTTACTAAGATGCTTCCCCTGGGAGGGGCAATAGTGATCCATATCCTGTCTTCCATAATCTTACTCACACTGTCTCATAGAAATGACGACAGCCATTTTCAGAGGACCAGTTTTTCTGAACAAACATGTTTGTCAGGAAGTTCAAAGAATTTATCAATATGCATATTTTTTAAATCAAACCTTTCTCTCTTCAAATAGCACATGGCGGAAAACACAAAGGAAAAAAAATTCTTCTAATTTTCTGACCCTAATTTTTGCTGTCTCTGGGAAATGAACTTTTTTGTCTCCTTACCTCGCTTTATTCACTCTTCTCCAAGCAGGTGTTTCTACTTCTGGGCCTACCTCTAATGTAAAAATTGATTAGTCCCTGTTCTAATAAGAAGTTTATAGACCCTCCAGTTTAGTGACCCTCAACTTTAGTGCACACCAGAATTACCTGAAGTGTGTTTTAAGACACAGATACCTGGTTACTGTCCCCAGAGTTTCTGAACCAGTATGTCTGGAGTAGGCTTGAGAATTTGCATTTCTGACAAGTTCCCAGGTGATGTTGTGGGTGTGGGACTCTACTATGAGAACCATTGTTCTCTAGACAGTTTTTCTCAACCTCGGCTGTACATCACAGTCACCAGGGAAGCGTTTAACAAATCCTAAAGCCCAGGTTGTACACCAGGTCAATTATATCAGATACTCAGTGGATGGGACCCACATATCAGTACATCACGATTTTCTAAAGCTTCCCACATGACTCCAATGTGCATTCAAGTTTGAAGACAAGTACAGTTTAGGGCTTATTTAGTCTAAGCCATTTTATTTTATAGGTGTAGAAACAGGGACCAGTTACTTGTCAAGTTCACTGAGCTAAGAAGTGGCAGAGATAGGAAACCCAAACCTTCCATTTCCAGGCCTACCGTGCAGTTCTGGCCACATTCCCAAGCATGGACTACTAACACACAACTTGCAAATTCTCATATATTCTCTATACAACAAGACTTTAATGGTAAGTACCTAATCGTCTCTAAATCCTAATCCTCCCAGCCTTAGACCCTTCTCTCAGAAGAAGAAACAGAGACACTAGCTTGGCTAAGAGCCATTCAATTTCCTCTCAGAGATGGGGTGCTAATAGTTTGCTTGTTTTCTCTGTCTATGATAAAAGGCTTTGAAACATTTTAGCCACAGAGTTCATCAGTCAAGAAAACTATAATATAGGACTCCATATGTGAAAAACAGGAACAGAATGGGGCTGCTTGCAGTAAGTGGCAGTGCAGGTGTAGAGCTTTATCTATGTAGCTTTCCCCTTCCTGCTAATTTACTGCATGTAGCCCAAGTTAGCCAGGAAAGGGACAGGTCAAATCCTAAACAGAGTTGAGTGACTTGGGTTCATGTTCCAGATATGTCATGAATGAATTCTGTGACGTATAGCCAATTATTTGGGATTCCGTGGCCTCCATCTCCTTGTCTATAAAATAACTGAATAGACTAAACCAAAGCTTTCTAAACCAAGCTAAAGATCAGAACCTCCTGGAAATCTTTAAGAAAATATGACCATAGCCCTTACACCAAGAGATGCTGATTTTATCATTAAACAAGTTTCTTATTGAATTAGATTATCAGCAGTGGAATGAATGATTTCTGACTCTTGTCATCGCTGCTGCTGGTTGAAGCGTTGCCAGAAAGCTAATGTGGCATCCCATGCTGCTGAAACCTACATGTTATGAAATCAGTAAGTTCTGGGACATTAATTAAATATGCCTTGAACTCCCACTGACAGAGGGGATTGTGCTAATATCACTGGTTTCCAGTGACCCTACTGGCAGAACTGGACTATCATAGGAGGGGAATTTCCTATGATCCTGTGGCAATTCTCCTGTCACCCAACCCCCAGATCCCCATGATTTAGCTTGACTCTACCAGGCCCACTGGTCTTGTTCTCTGAAAATTAATACATTCTATAATGGCACATCATGGGATATTTCCTGTCTCCTTGTATTCACATAATTTCTGCCACAGTTAAGATAAGTTGATGGGAAAACAAATGCATATCAGGAGAAAAAAAATCATAAATGAAATTGGAGAATAATGAAATAATCTTAAAATAAGCTTTTTGTTGAATTTTTTATTCTAGGAACTTTGCCAAAAATATTTGAAGATAAATATAATAATGTAGAATTGTTCAAAACCTTGATTGTTTTTGCTATGGAAAGCTATTGGCAAAATCTATTAAAATGATCTATGCTTTGATTCTCACATTCCACCTCTGTGAAGTTATATTATAGACATTATTGCATATATGCAAAATGACATATGTATAAAGTGTCCTTTACAGCCTTGTTTGTGGATACCAAAATTTGGAAACAACCAAAACATCAATAAAGGACTAGTTATATATATCATGGAACACATCTATACAATGAAATATAATGAATATATTTAAAAATTAGGACACTTATATTAAGATGGAAATATTTCAACATATATTAGGTTGGTGCGAAAATAATTGTGTTTCTGCAATTATTTTTAACCTTTTAAACCTCAGTTACTTTTGCACCAACCTACTACTAAGTGAAAGGAAAAAAAAATGTTCAGAAGAGAAATAAATACGCCACCTTTTGTGTAAAAATGGAAGAGAATAGATAAGAACAAATATTTGTGTTGGCTTGTATATGCCTAAAGTAATGCTAAAAGGATCATAGAAATTGTTACCAATGGCTCCCTAAGGACAGGGAAAGAACTTGATGGATGGAGGTAATGTTTTACTGTACAACTTTTCAAAATGTAAATGGTAAAATAAGTGTGTGCTTTACTGAATGGTTTGATAGTCTCTGGAGTTCTGTCAATGTCCTCACTGTCTGTGATGTTATTTCTTCATAGAAACATTGGCCATGCCCTTGTGGAACAGCTATGCATTGTACTCCAATGAAGTATTTTACTTTCCTCCATTTGTTGTCATTACTACTATAATAAATTAACTTCAGCCATTTAGTGTCGAAAGTGAAATAAAATGTGTGAACACTTTGACTTGTGTCAAGGACAAGATATATAAATCTCAACCTTTCTGCTTGCAGTGAGACCCATGTTAAGTCATTTTGTCTTTCTCTACATCAGTTTACTCATTTGTTAGATGGATAAGGTAGTATTAACTGTAACAGAGCTGTAGGGAGATGCCAAAAACATTTGGTAACACTGAATAATGAAACACTTTATTACCATTCTTATTGATGATATAAATAGAATGGAAATAGTTATACGAGGATTTGGGGATCCAATCGTTACTGCAATGGAGCAATTAGCTCTGAGACTCCTTATAGCCTAATAGGAAATAATGATGACATAACATGTACTCATCATGCGCTGATAGAAAGCTTAGAAAGACAGTATACATATATTTCTCATTCTAAATTTTAAGAAAAAAATCATTCAAGGGGATCCTTATTTTTAAGTCACTATATAGCACATTGGGAAATATCTTCTCTAATAGTCTACTACTGAATATCTTCAGTCAAAAAAAAAGCACTGAGAGAATTTCAAAGACATATATCTTTCTTTGCATTTCCTTGAACTAGACCAGTCCGGGGCCAGTTGTCACACAAACAATACTCATGTCGGCTGCTAAGTTTTCCCATGTACTGGACTCCTTAACCAGATTGTGAAAGGAGGGGAAGTATAGGCAGGAATGCTCCTACAGATTCAGACGTAATAGGATCTATCTTGTGGTTGTCATCATGCCCATATGGGGGGAGGTAAATATGTAACATAAGAAAATGGCTCTAAATTGCATCTGATTTGTAAAATACAAGTAAATTTGTCTTTGCCTGAAAATGAAGGAAATGTATCTTATTTCATTATTGTTAAATTTC
The DNA here is from genome assembly GCF_036562045.2 of Rhinolophus sinicus. Taxonomy (NCBI): domain Eukaryota; kingdom Metazoa; phylum Chordata; class Mammalia; order Chiroptera; family Rhinolophidae; genus Rhinolophus; species Rhinolophus sinicus. The sequence goes on along the minus strand of NC_133751.1, from coordinate 52,057,840 downwards.
TGCCCTCAGAAAGAAACATCATCTTTATTATAAACTTAACGGGATTTTAGTGTAAGGAAGGGATTCGAGAAACCTTTGGCCCAGTGAGGTATATAATTTCTAGACCAGAAAGAAGTTCATGCAGACAATAACAATACAACTAATATATTTAGTTGTTCCCAACACAAGAGCAAGACACAGGGAAACCTACAGTAAAAGAAGAGGGCAAGGGAGAGAGTATGAAAGCCAAATTAGTGTCATGAAAGTAACGATATCTTGCTACACAATGGGAAGTCCCAAAACTGCTTATTAAAGTCTCGTTGCTCACAATAGAACACAGGCTATAAAAAGGCCATGGGGAACCATTAATTAAATATTAAAAGATCAAATAGTTTTAGTCCCATTAGTTTGTATGTAATTTACATTCTCAAGTATAAATGTAGAGATAATTCCCCATCCCTAATCGCTTTCAACTTTCTGATAAGGTATCTACAAATATAGTCATACAGGGAGTTTAAAAATATCTTTCCCCATGTGGATCAAGTATTGTTTCTTTCATAAGGAGTTGCTTTTGAATATAGTCTCCACAGTAAAGTGATTATCATAATATACCTTGAGTTATTAGCCTTGAGGGGTACTTTTGTTCAGAGAAGGCATTAGGCCTATTTTAGTTATGGCTAAGCAATAATAGCAGATAAACTAAGACAGGAAGAAAAGGTTATCCAAGCAGACAGACAGCAACTGGTTCAGATGTTCATTACTATGACCTCTCATACATTGCCCAAGGTCAGCTGCAATGGAGGGGTGGTGGAAAGTGAAAGGAGTCCAGTCTTGGCATGGTCCCTAAATTGCTGGTTGATCTTGGGCAAGTCACATCTCCTTTGTGTTTTAGGGGTTGGATTAGTTATCCCTGAGCAAAAATGTTGCTAAGCTATATCAGAAGAGCACAGATTCAGTAAATAAAATATAAACTGGAAGCCTGAGAAAAGGAAGCAATATCTCAGAGTGACCCATAAAAAACAGGAAAGGTTTAAGGGACCACATTGACTTCTTTTATAATCTGATACTCAGAGATGTGATCTAACACATGAGGTTATTATGTTAAAAATGCCTATTGTTTGTCCTGAATTAATTTATACTTCCATATCAGTCACATCTTTGCAGAACTAGCTTAAAATTTATATAATCGATCCTTCTTCTTGTTGTAGCATTGGGTATCTACTCCTGGTATCAGACACTGAGTGGCACTACGCCACAGCAAGCCAAGAAATAACTTTCCTTTTCTGGTTAAAAGCTGTGAAGAGAAAACAACCTAAATACCCAGCAAAGATTAAATTAATTGTAGTTAGTACATCTCCCTGGTGGAATATTATGGAGTTGTTAAATGCAATGTTGTATAAGTATATTTATTGACATAGGAAATAATATTTTGCATATAATCCTATTTTTGTACAAATTGAAAATATAAGGAAAACGGGTAAGAAGAATATGACCAAAATGCATAAAAGCACATTCAATATATTTTGGGTAATTTTAAGTAGGGGTATTATGGTGACTTTTATTGTGTTTATCTACATTTTCCACTGTTTTTCAATAAACGACCTGCTATGAAATAGTTTTATACTTTTTTATAAAATAAAATGCTTGATCAAGGAATTCCTCCACTCAATTACTTACAATTCTTTTGAATTTGCAACACATATGCTTTAAATTCTTACACGGTAATAAGTTGATTCCTTTTTCATTGCTGCATGGGATCATAGAACTGTGAATTGGGAATTGGGAAACTTTGGTTCTAACCCCAGCTTTGCCACTTATTGGGCAAGTCAGTTCTCACTGACTGTTAAGACAATGGACAAGCAACCACCCCTCTCGAGGCCTTAGCTCTGAAAACAAAAGTATTGACTAGCTTCTTGGTGATCAAATTGCGGTCGCTGAAGAGAGAACATCAGTATTGTCAGAGTTTGTAAAATGCAGACTCTAAGGTCTCACCCCAACCTACTGAACCAGAATCAGCATTTTAACAAGAAGATCTCCAGGTGACTTGTTTGCATGATAAAGACTGAGAAACACTGGACCAGGTCATCTGTAGATTTAATTTCAGCTCTAAGAAGTGATACTTTGTGATGAATCTTTCATAGATCTGAATCATTCAGAGTCTTGGTCTTACTTACTTATCCTTTGAGAAAATGAATTAGCTTCCTTCACTCAAATCTTTTTATTGCTACAGATTTTTTATATATTTTTTTCCTATTTTTCAATTACAGTTGACATACAATATTATATTAATTTCAGTTGTACAATATAGTGATTAGACATTTATATAACTTACAAGGTGATCACCCTGATAAATCTAGTTCCCCTCTGACACCATACATAGGTATTACAATATCAATGACTTTATTCCTTATGTTATACTTTACATTCCCATGACTATTTTATAACTACAACTTTGTACTTCTTAATCCCTTCCCCTTTTTTACTATCCCCACAACCGCCCTCCCATCTGGCAGCCCTCAAAATGTTCTCTGTATCTATGAGTCTATTTCTGTGTTGTTTGTTCCTTTATCTTGTTCTTCAGATTCCACATATAAGAAAAACCATATGGCATTTGTCTTTCTCTGTCTGACTTACTCCACTCAGCCCAATGCCCTATAGGTCCATCCATGTTTTTGCAGATGGCAAGATTTAATTCTACTTTATGGTTGAATAGTGTTCCACAGTATATATGTACCACCTCTTCTTCATCCCTTCATACCTTGATGGACACCCAGGTTGCCTCCTTATCATGGCTATTGTAAAAAATGCTGCAATGAACATTTAGACACACATGTCCTGTCAAAGTGGTGTTTTGGGGTTTCTTTGGATAAATACCAGTACTCAGAAGTGGGATTACTGTGTCCTTTTTTGTTTCTTGTTACATATAGCCTTTGTTTTAAATTCTATTTTGCCCAGTATAAGTATTGCTACCCCAGATTTGTTTGTTTGTTTGTTTGTTTCCATTTTCACGAAATATCTTTTTCTCATCACTTTACTTTCCATCTGTGTGTGCCTTTCAATCTGAAGTGATTCTCTGGTAGGCAGCTTTGTAGGGGGCTTTGTTTTCTTATCCATTCAGCCCTACTATGTCTTTTGATTGGAACATTTAACCCATTTACAATGAAACTAATTCTTGATAGATATGAATTCATAAATTTGATCCTTTTTTAAATTTTTTTTTCCATCTTAAGGAAGTCCCTCTAACATTCCTTGTAATACTGGTTTGGTGGTGATGAACTCCTTTAGTTTTTTCTTGTCTGGGAAGCTCTTTATCTGTCCTTTGAGTCTAAATGACAGCTTTGGGTAGAGTAATCTTGGTTGTAGATCCTTGCTTTTCATCACTTCGAATATTTTGTGCCAATACCTTCTAGCCTGCAAAGTTTCTGTTGAGAAATCAGCTGACAGTCTCATGGCAGCTCTCTTGTAGGTAACTAATTGGTTTTCTCTTGTGCTTTTAAAATTTTCTCTTTGTATTTAACCTTTGGTATTTTAGTTACGATGTGCCTTGGTGTGAACCTCTTTGGGTTCATCTTGTTTGGGACTCTCTGCACTTCCTGGGCTTGTGTGTCTATTTCCTTTACCAGGTTAGGGAAGTCTTCCATCATTATTTCTTCAAATAGGTTTCCAGTTCCTTGCTTTCTCTCTTCTCCTTCTGGGACCCCTATGGTGCAAATGTTGGCATGCTTGATTTTGGCCCAGAGACCCCTTAAACTCTCCTAATTTATGATTCTTTTTGCTGTTTTAATTGGGTGTTTTCTGCTACCTTATCTTCCAAATTCAGATTCAATCTTCTGCTTCATCTAATCTACTATTGATTGCCTCTAATATATTCTTTATCTTAGTTATTGTATTCATTTCTGAATGGTTCTTTTTTATGTTTTCTATCTAGGCTAAAGTTCTCACTGAGATCATTGAGCATTCTTATAACCAGTGTTTTGAATTCTGCATCTAGTAGATTGCTTGTCTCCATTTTGTTTACTTCTTTTTCGGGAGCTTTGTTCTGTTCTTTTATGTGGGATGTTTCTTTGTCTCTCCATTTTGGCTGCCTCCCTGTGTTTGTTCCTATGTATTAGGTAGAGTTGCTATATCTGCCAGTCTTAGTACAGTGGCTTTATGTAGTAGGTGTCCTGTTAGGCCCAGTGGCTCAGTCTCCCAGTTCACCTGAGCTGGGTGCTCCAGGTGTGGCCCTTGTGTGGGTTGTGTTACCCTTCTGTTGTAGTTGAGCTTGGTTGCTATTTGCACATCAATGAAAGAGATTGACCCTGGGGTTGAGCGGTTGTGAGGACTGGCAGTGACTACAGTGGAGGAGCTGTTATACAGGAGCTGACACTACAGAGAAGGATTCAGTTTAGCACATCTCTGGTGCCTGCCCCGTTTGCACTTTAGATATGTCATCCATGGAGGCAGCTAGATGGTGCTCTGGCTGGGTCTGAAGCCAGCTACTGGATATGCCTGCCCCCAGGGCCTTCTGGGAAGAGCCCTGCCTCAGGACAAGTTCAGGCTCCACCTGTGCCCTGCCTGGGGACACCTAGAATAAGTCACAAAGCAATTTTCAGAGGGCTTCCACCTGTGCTGTGCTTGGAGGCTAAGCTGTGAACTAAGGCCAGCTGCTGCTTAGCAAGAGGTATGGGGCATTCTGAGAAAAGATGCTTCTTTTTGGGGGTTTGTGAATCTTTGAGAGATTTTAGAAAAGTCCAAAGCATGAGCCAAGACAGGCTGTTTGTATGGATAAGCCACTGGAAGTGGCTTGAGTGCACCCACAAGTTAGATAGGGCAGGGACTCAGGGAATCCCCAGGGCAGGGCAAACAGTGTCAGCCAGGTTGATGGAGACTCAGATATGGTGCTAGCCTAAGTCTGCTCGCTTGGAGGGAGGAGGGTTCAACACAGGAACAATGCCTTCCAGCCCTTGTGTCTGGAAAAAAAGCTGCCCCTCCAGCCCTCACCCTGAGCCAGATAATTCAGTTCCTCACCTTATGTCCCTGGCACTTTTTAAACTGCCGCCCCAGCACTGGAGCTCAGAGGGAGTAAGTTTGCCAGTGAGCAAGTCTGTGTGCAGACCCTTTAAGAGGAACTGCTGGGATTCCAGCCACCCTCTGTCTCATTCAGCCGCAATCTCTGCTGGTTTTCACAGCCAGAAGTTGTGGGGACTTCTCTTCCTGGCATTGGAACCCTGGGCTGGGGAGTGTGGTGTGAGGCTGGAAACCCTTGATCCTCAGGAGGAGGGGGCCTCTGCAGCTGAGATATCCCTCCTGATTTTTAACTGTCACACGCAGATGTGGGAACAGCCTGTTCCGTGTCTATGCCCCTCCTACTAGTCTTAAAGTGGATTCTTCTGTATGTCCTTAGCCACAGTACTTCTGTTCAGCCAGACTTCAGGCAATTCTCATTGATGATAATTCTGCAGTTTAGTTGTAATTTTGATGCTGTCATGAGAGGAGGCAAGTACAGTGTTTACCTACTCCACCATCTTGACCTGAAATCTCGTACAGAGTCTATACATCTACATTTATATCTCACCCTAGAATTCATGATGAGGTCATGGTCAACTTAATTGCCTATGACCAATTATAAAAATGTGAATGTGAAATCAACAAAAAAGAGGAAGAGTCATTTATAACAGCAATGAGATACCACTTATGACATGTGAATAGACGTGGCATAAATTATACTAAGAACTCTTCAAAGTTAGCTTATTTAAACCTCCATATAAAATTAGTATTTTATCCACACTTTGTAGATGAGTAAATTTTATATATACATGCACACAGACACACACACATACATTTCTCCCATTTTCTCAATTCCTACAACATCAGATTTGTCATTTACAAGATTGTAAAACTGGGTCTTTCCTTTATTAAAAAACAAACAAACTTATCACTATAAGTTTCAGTAGAGCCAACAGTTGTATTTTCATTATCCTCACACATATTAAAGTGTATTCATTATACTTGCATGCTAAAAAGAACCCTTCATATTATGTATCTTAGTCTGAAGGAAAGGAAATGCTGAATGTCTTGGGATAGCCCTGACAGCTCTTAAAGTGCCCTTACATGTACTTTAGACTCATTAATAAGGTTAGAAGAAGGTTTTCCTTCTCAATCTCTTGAGAACTTAGGGTTGTTTCTACACACCTGATGGAGAAGATGTTCTTAACATGGAACCGAGTCATTCATTGAAAACCCTTATAGGAATCATAAATTTGATTGTACATTATGATACGAAGAACACTACACAAAGAAGATACAGAGTCTAGCTACAGCTCTTCCACTAATAGCATGTGATTTTGACAGGTCACTTCACTCCTCTGAAACTTCAATAGATTTACCCCTAAAGCAACAATGATAATTCCTCCCCTGCCTACCTCACAATGTTGCTCCAGGGTACTTTAGTTCATAAACTAAAAAGAGCCACACAAATAAAAGCATCATGGAAATAAACAAATAAATAAAATCTCTGTGGTGTCTTTAGACTATATCAGTTTAGCTAAGCTGAAACTACCTTTCCTAGAATTGTCTTTCCTATCTGTTTCCAAATTAGGGTTGGACCATAAGAGACATTTGTATACAATTTAAAAATCCAAAGTGAAGCATCAGTTATTTTTCATGCTGAAGAGCAGTGCAGGCCACTAGGTACTGGGACATCTTATATTCACAGCTGCTGACCTCCTGTCCACTTCATGGCATGGAGCACACCTGAACCTATAGCTCCTTTTTGTTCCAGTCAGACTTCCTCCCTCAGATTCTCTTTCCCCTTGGCTGGGAAAATGTGCAGCTCAGTGGAGAAAGGTACCAGCTTTTCCTGACAGTGATGCATATCTCCAAGTTTAGACTTGGTGGGAGATAGACAGGTTCCACTTTTTCCCTGTGACCTATTACCTAACCCCACTTCACAAACGCCAATTGGTTGACCTATAGCAACTTCAGACCCATAATCAAATATAGAGAAATAGCTTTCCATAGACTTCTCAGGCAGCTCTCGTAATTGCACCAACTTCCAACAATAAATCCCTTATTCTATAACACTCATGGTTGTCATTTTCTCATTAGACCCAGACTGATATATCATCAATGTCAAAGATACCAAAAAACCAAACAAACAAACAAAACAAAACAAAACAAAATCTTTAGGGGATGCTTTAGTTTTCTTCACAGCTATATCTTACAACTTAACTTTGCATATTCAATAAAGTTCACATACTTTAGAAAATAAACCATATGCTCTATATATGCAAAAACACTCACACAGACACACATATAGTATGTCACCTGCTAACACACTTTGCATGTGAGAGTCACTGAATATAGGTGATGAGTACATGTTATCATCAAACAAGCACATGCACACACCCAACACACACAATGAGTTGCTTTAGTTAAAACTGTATCTTAACTGAAAATATATTTTAAAAGCTACCAAATCAGGGTTCATTAGTTAAAGCTTTATAAATAGTCACAAAGTCTGAACTACCATTTATTTATAAAATTGAGTTTAAAAAATTTTTTTCAACAAGAGATCCCATGTACACTTAAAAAATGAGATAGTCTCTGTTGTCACAGTGCACAATCCCTGATTTTGACCCCAATTGATTGCAGCCTATGAGCTAGCCACTGCTATGTTGACAAAAATGTGGAAAGATTGGGAAAGAAGATCTTTGAGGAGGAAAGAAAGTGCAAGACAGGGAATTCAAAGGCACTAGAAACCAGTGAAGCACTTGATTCAAATGCTAGAAATTTAAAATATCATTTTTTGTTTTTCACCTAGATACACAGACCCGGTCCTTGTTACCCACCAGTTCATTTACTTGCCCAGATCCACCACACAGGGAAGAGCTCAGCTCCAGACTGCAGCTATAGGCTTGGGATTTAAGAGTTCCTGCTTCTACACTGTAATTCCAGCATCTCGATGTAGATCGCTGAGGTTCAGCCAATTCTCAACCAGCGTTTCCACTCTATCACCCATGTCTTTTCCAAACATATAGCAAATATCCATTCTGGGCTCACAGCTTTATATTCTAGCCACTCTGGTTCTCTCTCCATTGAACATGACTTCATTGAGGTCAGGTTTCACATGAACACAGGCCTGAGGAGCCAAAGATCCATGGAGACTAGAGGACCTGCTTCTCTTTGGTACTATCTCGTGATCAAAATGAAACTCTTAAGTTCTCTGAAAGTCAGATCTTTCACCTGTAAAATGGGGGTAAGGATACCTGCTGCACAGTTACTGTGACTATTATGTGAAATAACAAATATAAAAGCACTTGACAAAGCAGGAGGGATATAGAGACATATTAGGAATTTTTTAAGAAGTCTTATGTAGCGTTTAAAAGCACCAATGATTTACCCGTGTAACGAAGTACTTCCGTGAGATATAAGGCCCGTGATAAGGGTTGGGGTAGAGTGTCGATTTGGTCACACTTGGCTGCCTTGAAATCTGCCTTGGTGCTGAGTCCATATCTGCGTCCCCCACTTCTATGGACAGCTGATCAGTTTCCAAGGGTTGGTCATCTCCCTCTTGCTTCAGAGACACAGGCTGGAATCCTTCAAAACTCCCAATCCTTGACATTTCTTTAGCCTAAAACAAGGGAAGAAAAAATCTTGTTGATAAAGAAAAAAAAAAAAAAAGTCACATGTCCTGGAAAAATAGGCTACATGAGCAACTGATGTTCTTGAAACTGGCAAACCTCCCACACATTAACTAAACAGGGCCCTGATGGATGCAACTCGATAACATGGACTCCACAATCCTGCAGGGCTATTCTCCAGACAGAGAAAAGGAGGTTGAAAGGAGTTCTATTTTTCATCTTTAATCCTGTGGGACAAGAAACCGAACAAGGGAAGAGCTGTGTGAAGTAATTATCAGACTTTTTTTTTTTTCCAAGATTTAATATCGAAAATACTTTCATAGCATTTTTGCCTGAAAACCCACCAGGCTGCAAGTTTATTTAAGAGTTAAAAGCAATGATGATGCACTTTCTTTTGTGCTTCTTGGGTAGTAATAGGGCTGAAAAGCACTTAAAACTGAGCATGTTTTTTAACTGAAACATCACAATTTTAAAAATGCATCCTAAGGAAATAATTTAGACAAATGCTCAAAGACGTAAATATAGAAAGTCGTTCATCACAATATTGTGTCAGATAGCAGAAAAATACACAAATTTATGTCTAATAGCAAAACATTATATATAATAGCAACATTAGACACTCACATAACATTACATCTAATACAAAACAATTGATAGTGAAACTAAGTACTATCAGTAGGGAATTGGCTAAATAAGATATCTTACACCATGCAGTAAAATACACTGTAGTCATTTAAAAATGTAAGTGTATATTTTTATTATGGAAAGATGTCCAAAATATATTAACAGGAAAAGTAAGCTATAAAATATTATGAATAACACTATTCAAGTTTGTTAAAATAATTAAGGAAAAAAGGAAGGGAGAGAGAATACCTAGACTTATATATTTATATACATGCATGGCATGAGAGTGGTTAGAAAAGTCTAAAAAGAAATAAAATAAAATATTAGCAATGGTTATCTTTGGATAATAGGGTTACAGATGATTTTTATTTTCTGTTTTCATAAGTCTCTAGATGCTTACAATGATTATATATGACCTAAAGTAAAAACACAATAAATTTATTTCTATTTTGTAAATATAAAGCAACACAAAAGGAAACATAAGGCACATGCTAACTAGTAAAAAGTGCACTGAAATCAGGTCTCCATTTTCAATCTGAGACCACATAACCATCCCACAGTAAGCACAGCACCGATGCCACATAGAAGTTTTCCCACACCCAGCTTCGCCGTGTAACTGGGAATGCCGTCTTATTCTCAGGGCTGCCTCAGTGTTCTTAATCCAACAAGTTCAATGTCCTCTCTTCCTGTGAAATACCACAAAGTGAGAAATTGTCCCTATCTCTAGCAAGTTTACCTTCTTGATATTGGGATTACTTAGAGTATTCAAGAGAGGCAAAAATAGCATGAACATATAATTTGTGGCCTAAACCTAGACACTTTTGAGCACGAAAAGGATGCTATTAACAATTATGCCAGGGAGATGGGAGTAAACTGGGATTGTCTCAGGCACGTGTAGACAAACGTAGTCACTGCAAGGGGTTGAATACAGGAGAAAACACAGTTGTTAGGAGAAGTACTGAGTGAAAAGCCCTCTGGAGATCACATTGCAGGTTATCCCATCTGATCCTCCCAGCAAGCCTACGGGGATGATTTCATCTCTATATCTCTGGGGATCACAGAGTTAGTAGGATCTATCCGGAAACACTTGAATTGTTATGGCACCTGGACAGGACTCCCAACCATGCTTTGAGTCCAGCATGCCTACCATCATGCACGCTATCTTACATCAGGAGGGGACTCACTGAATTTCCATGAAATGTTTTGAAGTTAAGTGTACAAAAGGCAGAGATTGTGAGAAATACAAGGCACACACAGAGAGAAGCAGGAGAAATTCAGTGTGTGAGTGTGTGTGTGTGTGAGATAGAGAGACAGAGAGAGACAGAGAGAGGGGGAGAGAGAGAGAGAGAGAGAGAGAGAGAGAGAGAGAGACAGACAGAGAGACAGAGAGACAGAGAGACAGAGACAGAGAGACAGAGACAGAGACAGAGTCAGAGACAGAGACAGAGAGAGGAAGGGATCATTGAGACACCTTGGTCTCCTTGGCAGTTACACGCTCTATTTATGCAGGTCTGCCGCCTCTGTTACAGTGAGTGTTGGAAGGAAGCGCGTTTCTAAAGTTTCCTGTAACCTGTGAAGGAAGCTTTGTGCCTTTGGGGAAGGAAAGCCTGCTTCTGTATTTGCTGCACTCTGTGAACACTCGCCTAACAACAGACATCTGCGAAAAGCTCCACTGCCTGGAAAACAGAGGGAGGATTTAATTAGCACCACTTCCTCTCCCTCAGGCTGTCTTCTGGGGAAACACTTGGAGAAAAGAAGCAGAGCACTTTGAGACTGAGGTGTGTAAGATACAGGGAAGAAGGAAACTCAGCTCCAGTTAACTTCTTACAGCCATGACTATTGGGAAAGTTCAGTCCAGCCACTTCAATCCAGAATGATTCCAGCTCTGTTCCAGGAATGGCAATACCTGTGCAAGGACATGTAACTTCAACAACATCCCCGACATCAGAGGAGCTCCATGCATCTAAGCAGCCCACTCCATTTCTCGTCGCTACCTGCCCAGACAATCTTTATTCCTAATTCAATAAAATGTCCCTTCTATCGCTGCATAGACCATACATTCAAATACTAAAAGCATATTGATACTGGTAACAAATCCAGCCAAATCCAAATGTTTCCATTGTCTTGCAACAGACCCATCCAGAGCCATTTAGAATTAAAAATGATCATTGTTCTCTAAGATTGCCCCGCAAATTTATTGTAGCATGCAGTGCCCAAGAGAGTACAATTTCTTTTTTTTTTAATTAAACTTTATCGGGGTGACAATGGTTAGTAAAATTGCATAGGTTGCAAGTGTACAATTCTGTAGGACATCATCTATATATCACAAAGAAACAAAAACTCATAGAAACAGACAACAGTAGCTCAGTGGTTACCAGAGGGTAAAGAGGGAGGAGGGATAGTAAAGGAGGGTAAAGCAGGTCAAATATATGGTGATGGAAGCAGAACTGACTCGGGGTGGTGAACACATAATGTGAGAATACAATTTCTAATGGAAGCAAAGGATCAAAGCTTAGAAGAAAATTATGCCCATACTTTTTGACCTAATTTTCTCATTCCAGGGAGTTCATGTAATGAAATTATCCTAAAGAAGGAAAAGGCTATACAGTATTAATTGCTTATTCTGGGTGGTAATGAAAAATTGGAAACCAACTAAACACGTAATAGCCAAGGAATCACTAAGTCTGTCCAACTGCTATTGTGCAGACATTTAAAATAATATGGACAAGCACTGAAGCAGCATGGGAGTAAAGGATATATCTTCTTGGGTAAAAAAAAAGAACAACATTTTCTTTGGTAATGATGACTTGAATAATTTTTACCATGGTAAAGACTAGAAGGGAAATGTTGAGATTTATTGAGTAGTTGGATTGTAAGTGAATTTTTGCTTAAAAAAAAAAAAAAAAAAAAAAAAAAAAAATATATATATATATATATATATATATATATATATATATATATATCGTGTTTGTGCTGCTTTTGTAATAAAAAATAAAATGTGTGAATAATGTGTTGGTTCACAAACTCGGGAGCTTCCTAGGTGAAGTTTAAAACTGGTGCCCTAGACGGAGGGCAAAGACAGACCAAAGAAAGGGGTAGATCAAAAAACAAAACAAAACAAAACAAAAAAAAAGAAAGAAAGGGATAGCTCAAGACCACTCCAGATTGGTATTTACATGTGAGGCAAAGGAATTTACATGTGAGCCTGTCTTGGGCATCTCAAGATGAGTAGATCTCCGCACCCACTGCCAGAATATGGACAATTCATATAGAAGCTTTAACTGGGTCCAGTCACGTCTACTGTCCCGGTGGCCTCAACAATACATTGCTCTCTCAATACCATACTGTGTCCTTGAAAATGGCTCCCACTGTGGGAACAGTGGGTAGAAGGTACATTCTAAGGACAGGGGAGGGTGTGAGAAGCCTCTAATTGCCCGGGTCCAGCTCCAGGGTAAAGGGGCAGTCATGTCATCTTAATCACCCTCTTCAATAAAATGCCAAATAAATACCTAAAGAATTGCCATCCTTCCTTTGGTCAGACAGCAAGAATTCAGTATTTCTCAGCTGCCAATAAATTCAGAGCTAAATCTAATATTGTATTGCAGTAAAATAACTTATTTTTGGACCCTAATCTAATTATGCTTGCCTCCCTTTATACATGCTTTCATCTATCTCTCTGTGCTTTTTCTTATAATATTTAAGAATCATATAGAGCACAAATTACAGCTGGAGAATTAATGTCTAGTCCAATCTTTCAGTTTGCAAATTTTGGAACCCTGAGGTGAAGGACTTGCCTAAGGTCATACAGCTATCGCATTTCCCCCAAAATAAGACATAGCCGGACAATCAGTTGTAACACGTCTTTAGGAGCAAAAATTAATATAAGTCCCAGTCTTATTTTACTATAATATATGACCAGGTCTTTATCATATCATATCATATCATATCATATCATATCATATCATATCATATCATATCAAGTCTTATATTAATTTTTACTCCAAAAGACGCATTAAAGCTGATTGTCCAACTAGGTCTTATTTTCTGGGAAACAGGGAAAATAGAATGAAAGCATGAAACAAGACTCCTGCACTCTAGTTCTCTGTATCCAGTTGCAGCATGTAGAGCAAAAGCAGAGAAACTGTCATCAAACTCATGCATTGGTAAACTGGAGCTACTTCTGACAAATGTCTGCTCTAGTCAGCTTTGCTTGGCTCTGGGGTGAGAGATGCACCTCCTGTGAAGGAGGGCTCACCTCCAGCTTCTCCTGTCAGTAGCCCCACACCCAGTGCTACAGGCTGAACCTTTCTCCTTCACCTGGACTCAGGCCAATTGATCCATTAGGCACAGGAGGTGCAGGTCTGGGGTCCACAAACCTTTTAGGGGCTAAGGAAATGTTTTAATTTAGTTTCAAATCAAGAGAAAAATTAAATTTTATGATTGAAAAACTGTTTAATATTTTTCTCATATCAGATAAAAGAGAAATTTGCAGGGCACCCAATATCTATTACATTTTGCCTAAAACCAAATAAAATAAAATAAAATAAGATAGATAAGATGAAAAAAAAGATCAGATGAACAATAAAAATAAAAAATATTGAACCATTTAAATATAGCAACATAAGTTTAATGTTATCATGGCAGAGAGGTCCACAAAGGCAAGAGAGTTTGGTGCCCAAGGAAGCCTCCTGTGACCCTGACTTGAATCCACATCCTACTACTCACATCCCCTGCTTCATAGTCCATTCTGGGGCTCCATCCTAGACCATCAGAGCTGGATACTTCCCCCATTTCGGTGTTCTCCAATCTCTTTATCCTGGAAGATTCTGTTCCACTATGTACCAGAAGATCTCTGTCCTATAGAAAAACTGTGCAGTCTTAAGATAATTGCTTTTGCTTTCTTATAATCAGAAAGAGATCCAGCATAGTTGACTCCCAATAAATATTTGTCTCCCATGAAAGTGGATGAATACTATGCTGAGAATGTTTAATAAGCAGCTGAAATGGAAGACCTGGCCACACCGTGTGGTCACGGTTCCAGCAAGAGGCAAAGAAAGAGGGAATTGGGGGATTTTTTTCTCCACTCTCACAGGAGTTTAACAAAGAACAGCTTGGACATAACCAAAAGTATCATAGTTCAAATCAAGAAACCAGGATTGACATTCAACAGAGATACTGGTGACACTCAGGTTTAATTCGTGATGAACCTCTTCTCAAGGGCCATGCTGCTCTTTATTTCTCCAGTACTACTTCCCCCTTTTCCCATCTAGTTTTAAGAAGTACTTCTTGGCTCCTTGTTCTCTCTGCCTCCCTGGTGAGCTTAATAGCCAATTTCTCCTTTGCTTTCTTCACTTTCCGTGTCTGTCTCCTGATATCTTTGTAAGTTTCCATGGGATTATTTTTAATTAAATTTATTGAGGTGACATTGGTTAGTAAAATTATATAGATTTCAAGCATACCATTCTACATTACCTATATGTTGCATTGTGTATTTACCGCCCAGAGTCAGTTCTCCTTCCATCACCATATATTTGACCTCCTTTATCCTCTTTAACTGTCCCTTTCTCCCCTGAATCCTCTCTGCAACCCTATTGCAGGTATCTGATTTCTACAAAGCTTTTGGAATATTAACAGCTACCTCTCTGGCTTTTGCAGAAGACAGAATGCCTCATTAGGAAACGCTCATCTAATCTCCACATTTTGTAAATGAGGAAACTGAGGCCCAGAGGAGTTATGTGTCTCCCTTGAACTCAGTTTACTTAATTAAAATTTAGTTAAAGACAGTAAAGGATGAAGTTATGGCCACCACAGGATTAAAAATCTTGTCTCCAGAGAAACATTTGTGGGAAGACCAGGAGCTTATAAAAATCTGCTTTGTTAACAAGAACTGCCACCCTCTTGCAGGTGGGGTAATGCTGGAAGGGAGCGTGGGAGTCAGTTCCTATGGCTTGTGTTGCATTCAAAGATGTCAACTCCTTCTGAGGATGACATCTCTTCCCACCTGAAGGGGTTAACATTTTCGAAGCATATCCCCAAAATAAAAATCCACTTTTAATTTTGACATTTTGGAAAGGTAATTTATGTGAATTTATGTGTGCAGCCTTTCCTGAATCCCTCTGTGAGAAGAGTTAAGGGATGTGCAGGGGATAAACAACAATATTCTAACACCTTGAGTCTCTCCAACAAGCCCTCCTCTGTGCCAGCTGAGATAAGAAAATTGGCAAACAATTCTTCACAATTTCACATTTTGTACATTAGTGGGCTGCTCTGTGTCCAGGAGGAAAGTGGAATGAAGGAGGCTGTCTTCCCTCCCAGCTTCTCCCCTGTCGGGCAGGGCCCTCTGATTGCTACCAGTGCTTTCACTCAGCAGGGGGTGGGGGGAGAATATAGGGCCAGGATAAATAAATGTGGGTCCTCCTCACTCCCTCCCTCCCTCGCTGGGTGACCCTGGCCATGTCACTTCCGCTCTCTGCACCACAAATTCCTCATGTATAAAATGAAGGGCCAGACTTTATGGTTTGCAAATTATAGTCCTAGAAATGACTAACCCATTTTAATCAATAGAGATCCATTTGTCTGTTTCTGGACTTCTTCTGAAGCTTTCATTTGGGCGCTGTGGAGGTTGGGAGGTGGTAAAATATGTTGAAGTTTGAAAGCTGTTGGACTAACTTATTCCTATTTTCTTCCAAGTCAATCACTCTGTAAAAGTTGATTAATTTTTCTTCATTGCCCAGAATATTCTAGATCTAATCCTATAAAAGTCGTTCATATATGGTTTCCCCCATCTAATTTCATTATGTGACATTAGTTTCCCTGTGATCCAAATCCTGTGGGGTCACAGGAAGAAGATTATGATGGGCAGTCACCAATTTGGGGGCACACTGTGAAGATTCTGGGGTGCTTGGCCTCTGACTTCCTGCTAACACAAATGGAAATCCACCTTGCCCAGAGCTGTTAGCAACACCAATAGTGGAATATTGGGCATCGCACTCAGGTGAAGCCAAGACTAACGACATGCTAGAGCCTCAAGAACTATTCTTGTTCTTTAAAAGGAGAAACAAATTAGATGTTAGCTGAGCTCCTCACACAAGATATTCATTTTTAGAGTAGTTTCCTCAAAATCTATATATGGAAAAGAGCTGATAAAGACAAGCATGTTGACAAGACAACCATGTGAGACTACAGATCCCTTGTGACTCCTTGGGATTAATTTTCTTGCACATTTCCATGAACACTTCCGCTGCTCCTCCTATATGATAGCGCTTGAGTTCGTGACTCCTGTAGCTTCGCTGCACTGTTCTGTAACCATCATTCACTTTCCTGACTTTATTCCTGGGCCATGAGCAGCTGCGGAGCCGAAATTGTGCTGCATTCATCTTTACAACCAGCACTGGCATGGGCACGCTACAGAGTAGGCAGTCAGTACAATTCTTGAATGGTTGACTAGATCCCTGCTCGTCTCTCTGTCCGGTCTGAGAACTGAAGGGCAGGCTTATGTCTGATGCATCGCTTTTTGCACATTACCTTTTACCTCGAACATGGGTGCTCAGTAAGTGTTTGTGGACTGAGTAATGGAGCTCTGCATGAGGCATGAATGGAAACATCTTCTGTATATACATTTACACTCACACAGACACACATAGAAACACATGCCACAGTCTTTCATCTATCGAAGCACATAGTCTAGCAGAGGTGATGGAAACATAGGGGATAACTGCAGACTTATGTGGTAGAGCATTAATAGGAGAATGTGCACAAAACACCGAGGAACCAGAAGATGGGAGTAACAGGGTGCAGAGAGGGGGTTGAGCGTGTGGAAAGTTAGAGGTGTGAACAAAGTCTCTTCAGAGCTGACTGCATATTACAAAATGGGCAAGGACATTCCAGGCAAAAGTATGAGTGGTGAAGAGGAGGATGTGTTCAAAAGATGGCAGGTAGTATGGTGTGTGTAACTAAGATGTCACCTGCCCACCTCCAGCCCCCACCCTTTGAAGAGCTGGTAACACTTGGTTAAAACTATCGCTCTCTTACAGGATGAAAGTCTGCAATCATCTTCACACCTCCTCTTTGTCCCCTCTGTCTGCTGTCACACCTCCATCCCTGCTGGGACAGTTCCCTCACAGTCAATCCAAATACAGAGTCTGGGCTCAGCACTGTAAGATTCCACTTGCCTCAAAAACTTCATGAGATTAACAAGTTCAGTAAAGATTTAGAGAAGTCATGGAGAGCGAGTCACACTGTTGATAGTCCAACTTTGCATCATCCATCTGTTTCTCTCCTCTCTTTCCCAGGTAGCAATTTCTTCTTTGTTTGTGTGTTTGTTTCTTATTTGAAATACATGTCTGTTTTATCCACATATCCAGGTTCTTCAGGTTCTCCCCTTTAACCTTCCAAATAAATGGGGTCCCCTTATCAAAGATAAATCGTGGAGGTAGTTATTAACAAAAACCTATACAAGGATTTGTGAGTCAGAGGAGAGCTGGGTGGAGATGGGTGAAAAAGTAGAAGGAAGCCAACCTGTGAGACCCGCATCAAGTGTAGCTACTTATCTCAGGCAGTAGCAGAAGTGTCCTAATTTGCAATTGTCAAGTAGGAGACAGAAAAGTGGTGGCATTTGGGGGAGGGGATTAAATAAGGCTAAATCACCAGCCTCCCCACTATCCTCAAAAAAAAAAAAAAAGCAACACGCAAGTAACTAACCAGGATAAAGACATTGGTTCTGATGATAGAATTTGGGAGGCATATAAACACTCAAATATTTTCTCCACATACAACATACAAGTGAAAAAGAAAGGAGCTGAGAAATCAAAACAATCAAGCCAGGCCAACAATTCTGATTGCAGCAGTCTTTCCTTCTCCCAAGTAAACAGGATCCCTGATTTTAAATCTGCTGATTCAGAAACTAAATGGTGACAGTGATTAGAAATCAGAACAAGCCTCTTTCCCAGGACATCCCATGGGAGTGTGTGGACTCTGTCCACCAGGAATTACTACCTACTCAGCACAAATCCTGGTGCCAGGCAGAAGCCCTGGCATCCATTCCACAACCAGAAGTTCCTGGCTGGGAGCTTGGTTTAAGGGAGTCACACCAGAGCCTGGCTTTCCTGCTAGGCCAACTACGAATTCTCAAGTATAGATTTCATGAAATTCAGATCAAGACTTTCATCCAAATGTTGACAGTAATATCCGCCCCCCCCCAAAAAAAAAGTAAAACTATATTCTTTATTATTTTAATGACATTTTATTGTAAACATTTTTACTGAAGTATGGCATGCACTCGAAAAATCCTAAATGTGCAGATCAATGAAATATCATAAAATAAACACACTCACGTAACCATCACATGGACCCAGAGATACCATATTACTAGCACCCTGACAAGATTATTTTTCTCAAAGTGAATATTCAGTTGGCTCCATGTGATAGAATCCGAGAGTGCTGTCAGACATTTTAGGTATCACCTCACTCAACACCCCCACTTTACAAATAAGAAAACAGATGTTCAGATGGGAGCATGGAAATGACTTCGGTCACAAAGCAAGTTAGACAAAGTACCAGCTCTTTTGGCTTCTCTGTCCTGTTCTTATTGCCTCAGATTCCTCAGCTAGGATGGCTTAGCTGGCCGACGGAGCAAGAGAAACCAGCTCTTCATGGCGACTTCTTTCTCCAGAAATCTGAGCTTAGCTCTCTCCTATCCCTATAAAGCCAGGCTCTCAGAAGCTGTCCTGAAGGTACAGCCATAAAGCTGACACAAACCAACACTTTTGCTCTGCTGGGGTCACCTGTATAATACCATGGTTAAATATGTGTTAAGTGAATTAAGGAAGAGACATTTCGTGGTATCAGCAGATGCTTTTCAAATCCCCCACCTCTTCTATTTCCATTACTGCCTTGCTATTTTGACTCATGGCCTGTGAGAGGACCTTCCCCTTTTTTAAAGAGGTTACCACGTGGACAGTGAGGGACAACTGACTGTGTCCCAGGAGGAATAGTAGAGAAAACTGCAGAAATTCAGTGGAGAAGAGAGCAAATGTGGAGAACACTGATCTCTCTCTCTTCAGATTGTTAAGTTTTGCCAGAAGGAAAAGAGCACATTTTTATTCCATTTGATCTTAGAAAGCACGTGAGGGATGATTGGATTTCTTATTTTTCATGACCAAGCTTTTCCTCCCTTGCTGTCTCTACTTAATTTTATCTCATTCACATCTCAGTCTACAGAAATCTTTTTAGTCCCAGCGTATCTTTGAAATATTCTCAACAAAGCTCTTGTGACTGAATCCAGTGGATACTTTCCATTCTTTCTCTTCCTTAATCACTTTGGCACTATTGATTGCTGACATCCTCCTCCTTGAAATTCTCATTTCCTTAGCTTCCTGGGAATTCCAGATTTATAATTTTCTTTCTATTTTTGTGTTCATGGCTTACATTTTCCTTCATGGAGACTCTATTTCTTGCAGGCTGATGTTTATCAGAGCACACTCTGGATGATCTCACTAAGCAATCTCCTTCATCCTCATTGTTTAACAATAATCTGTGACTCCCATGTGCTATCTCCAGTCAAATCTCTCTCCCAAACCCGAACTCCACCTACGTAACTGTCTACTAGACATGTCATTTCAGTTGAACCACAGGTACTTCTAGCTCGTTATAACCAGAGATGAATTTATCATCTTTTCACTTCCCCTATAAACCTGTTCTTCCTTCTTATTCCAATCTTATTGAATGAGATCACAGCTCTACAGTTGCCCGGCCAGAGACCCTCCTGATCCCCTCTTCTTGCCTAGTACTAACAAATCAGGCACCTAGTCCTAAAACTGTCAATTCTTAATATCTACTGTAGACTCTACTTTCCTCCACTATTATTGCCACAGCCTTAGTTCATTTCTTGAGGATCATGATAAAGGCCTTCTAACTCGTCTTTCTCCAATATTACTCTCTAAAATTTATGCAGCACACAACAGGAATACTAATCTTCCTAAAATAATAATTGGATTGTGTCATTGGTCGCTTAATCTTCAGTAAATACCCTTTCAACTCCAAATAAAGTCTGAACTCCTGAGCATGGTAGACAAGATCTTCAAGATGTGAACTCTGACCAACCTGTAGAGATCCGTGTCTCACCTTCTTCTCCCTCCCTTTTCGTCTCCCATCTTCCTTGTCCCCCCACAACCCTCATATTCTATATTTGAGCCACACTACTCTACCTTTAGTCCCATGAATCCACCAAGCTCCTTCTCATTTCTTTTTTTTTTTTTTTTAAAGATTTTTTTTATTGGGGGAAGGGGAACAGGACTTTATTGGGGAACAATGGTCAAATTGTTGTCCTTTCAGTCTTAGTTGTGGAGGGTTCTGTTCAGCTTCAAGTTGTTGTTCTTTCAGTCTTAGTTGTGGAGGGCGCAGCTCAGCTCCAGGTCCAGTTGCCGTTGCTAGTTGCAGGGGGCACAGCCCACCATCCCTTGCGGGAGTCGAACCGGCAACCTTGTGGTTGAGAGGACAGGCTCCAACCAACTGAGCCATCCAGGAGCTCAGCGGCAGCTCAGCTCAAGGTGCCGTGTTCAATTTTAGTTGCAGGGGGCGCTGCCCACCATCCCTTACGGGAGTCGAGGAATTGAACTGGCAACCTTGTGGTTGAGAGCCTGCGCTCCAACCAACAACTGAGCCATCCGGGAGGCAGCTCAGCTCAAGGTGCCGTGTTCAATCTTAGTTGCAGGGGGCAGAGCCCACCATCCCTTGCGGGACTCGAGGAATTGAACTGGCAACCTTGTGGTTGAGAGCCCACTGGCCCATGTGGGAATCGAACCGGCAGCCTTCGGAGTTAGGAGCACGGAGCTCTAACCGCCTGAGCCACCGGGCCGGCCCCCCTTCTCATTTCTTTTACTTGATAACAACTCTCACTGCCCTTCTCTCAGCTTAGGAAGCAGCTAGAGGCTGCCCTGATCAATCTTGTCTCATGAGTTACATGCCTCCCACTGTTTCTCCTTGTACTATACTTGTCCTTATGACAGTGTTTATCATACTCTATTACAGCGATTTGTTAGCTAGCCTTAACTTTCACACTCTCCCCACTAGTATATAAGATCTTGATGGTAAGGACAGAGTTTTGTTTACCGTGGTATCCTTAGCACCAAGTAGAGCACATAGAAAGCATTCATTATATGGTAGCTGGACAAATGGGTCAGGAATAAATATCTTCACTCCATGGAGTCCCTATGACAGAAAATCCAAAGGAGATTTAGCTGAAAGAGTCTCTCTCCTCAGGTTCAGTGGAACCAGACCTGACAGGAGAAGATTTGAAACCCTTTCTTCTAAACCAGGCTTCAAACTCACCAGTTCCCACAAGCTTAGCATGAATGACAATTTAGAAATGCAATTTTTTCTATACTCTCAAGGCACCATGATCTTTTACCATGTTTCTCCAAAAATAAGACCTACCTGGACAATCAGATCTAATATGCCTTTTGGAGCAAAAATTAATCTAAGACCCAGTATTGTATTATATTGTATTGTATTGTATTGTATTGTATTGTATTGTATTATATTATATTATATTATATTATATTATATTATATTATGTTATGTTATATTTTATATTATACCCAGTCTTATATTATAGTAAAATAAGACTGGGTCTTATATTAATTTTTGCTCCAAAAGATGCATTAGAGCTGATGGTCCAGCTAGGTCTTATTTTCGGGGAAACACGGTACCTACCAGTTCTTCAGTCATTTTCTGTGATTGTTCTCCATAAGTAGATTGTGAACGTTGTAAGAGAAAGAACCATGCCCTGATTTGCTCACTTTTACATTTTGTGCAATACGGTGAGCTCAGTCACAGACAATGTCACAGAGGTCTGTTCCACTAGAGACAGACAGAATAAGGAAAAACTCACTTCAGTCTGACACTACCCTGAGGGGCCAGTGACACATGAGAGCCTTTCCTGAGAGTAGGTCTAGGGATGGAGAGAATGGAATTGAGATTTATCCTGAAACCAAAGGGCAATATTTGGGAGCAGACACTTGAAAGGGATGGAACAAGACCAGAAAGCGGAGCCTAGGATCTTAAACAGAATTGCCTCCTTCTCATCTTGTTGGTCACCATAACTGAAGGACAATCTATGATTTAATAATGAAATATACATTGAGTTCCTAAAATGATTAATGCTAAACAAGACACCAAATTGGATAAAATAATTAGATACGAGACAGTATTAGAATATCATTATAAGGTAACTTTGACTCCTTTCCACTCCACCTGGGTGAGAATGTTAGCACCTAGAATTCAGCCTGTTCTCCAGATTCCAAGAGGATTTAAATATGTCCAGATAGCTCCACCCAGAGAGAGGGAAAAGGCAAGAGCTAGAGCAAAGGGATATTTCTCATGGAAATAATGGAGACCAGAGTATAAATATGGAGAAATGAAAGAAGTTCTGTTTTAAGAATGACATTCAGATTCATTCTGAGATGATTTAAGAAAGTGTGGACAGTTCATATTGCCAAAAAATAAAAACTTAAAAAAAAAATTATATTAGCTTGCAAATGTTGTTAGATAAGAAATACAGATGAGGAACGATAACATCCATAACAAAAGGCTTTTTTTCTTTTTCTGTATTTCAGTAAGAAAACAAAGCAAACAATGAAAGTGTCTAAGAAAATATAATTATATATGCACATAAGTATATATGTCCAGACTATTTAAGTAAGGATAAATGTATATTTATGTGTGACCTGCTACAATGACTGATAAAGCAGTGAGAAACATTAGTCACAAAAGTAAACACATGCAGAAAATGAAATTGTTACCTGTGGTGTTCAGACTTCCTTGGTTCTGTGAGTGTGGAATTCAAGGCTGGCTTACTGGGGAGGGGTAATGTTTGGTTTTGGTCAGCCTTCCTGTAAAGTAAATGTACCACTTCACTCACAAAGACACTGAGAGAGAAGTAGGAGTATGAACCAGAGAAAGATCAGTCAGAACAGTCATTATTAAGTGTGGTCAGTATGCCATCTTCACATATTAAGTGCACATACATGCTGTAATAATACCTCTCAGCTTCTCTATCTGTGGAAATGTACATGTTGATGCCTGCTCTGCTTACGCAACAAGGTTTTGTGTGAAGATCAAATGAAAAAGTTGCGAAAGCACTTTGTAAATGACAGCGTGCCTTGATCTTGCATCTTTTAAAGGGCCACGAGTATATTATCATAGAGAAGAAGGAAGTAAGACAATGATATCCGAGCAGGGGCTGTTAGCAGTCCCTGAAAGATGCCAAAGGGAAAGTGCCCACTGCCCAGAGCTTTTGGGGAAGGCTGATTCCTAGCTTGACGATGACAAAACTACTGGCAAGATGTGGGGGTGACAGTGAGAAGAGGTAATATGTTTAGACCAGGGGTGTGCCAAGTCTTCCTAGGAGGCATATTCCATCTAGCCCAGGGGACCAGACAGAAATCGAAGCCCACAGGGCCTGAATTTGATGCTGTCTGAGTCACTTGTACACACACTTCTGTGTCAATTCCTGCCTCTAACGTATCCCTTCAGAACATAAAAGCAGTGAAAGAACATATGCGGCTTCTCTAATATGCCCTACTCGTGAACAGAGAAATTCAAGTGAATGGATAAGTGTGACCACTCCTTAGAGCTTCTCTTTTGATAAGTGTTACCAAAAGTAAGTTAGCCCTACTTTTGTTTGGCAACACCGCTGCATCTAAGAACTGCAACTGTGACACTCTATTGTGTTTAAGGAAATCACTGAAATGTGTGAAATGTCTCCAAAATATATTTCCCATTAACTATCTTTCCTTCTTAATGTGCCAGGGCCAATCTATATATAACGCCCAGTACCATTCCTAGTTAATATTATTCCCACCTAAAGAGGCGATGTCAGGCTCCAAATGCCGTTAATGTTTCACTGTGAAACATCTGTAATTCTCCTATCAAAGCCCAGTCAGTGGGTAAACTTACAAGAAAATACTTCAGAGAGTTGCTGAAACCAACTGTCCTGTTGGGAGTGATGGAATGTAAAATCCTCAATTTAGGAGGGAACTTACATATGCTAGTTCAAGATTGTTTCTTTGGTTCACTAATAATGCTACTTATCTACAGATTTAGATCTCATGATAAAGAAAGTGGGATTAACCAGTACATCATTAGAAGCTGTACTGGTATATTTGAATGTATGAAATAGAGAGAGATCATTTAAAATAAGGGATATCTCTAGTTATCGATTTAACTCATCATCTTGCAGTGGCAAATCCAAGTGCATCCTTTATAGCAATCAATGCCCTTTAAATAACAGCAATACTGTTGTATTGACAATGTACTTATTACAATTAACATTGTACATTTGTACAATAGAAAGACATCCATGGGGTACATAGTTTTAAAAATTATAAAATAGTACATAGGATGTTCTTAGTTTTATAAAAATGAAATATAGATAAGCATACAAGAAAGTTTATAAGGATAGCCACCAAAATTTTTGTTTGGTTTGCTTTAAGTAATAGGATTACAGTGGATTTTTTTTTTTTTTTTTGCTTAATTATATTTTCTAATTTTCTACAATAAAAACATTATAAAGAGGATAAATGAGAAAAATGTAGTTGTTCTATTCAAACCATTTGAACTCTTAGAGGTTTTTTTCTGAGCACTTACATTTTCATGACAGATTTCCCATTCTCCAGCACCCAACATCAAGGGGAAAAAAAATTATGTTTCTTACAGAAAATATATCAAAATTTAGCCTTCAGAAATTCTCCAAAAATTAAAGTCAGAAAAAGACTAAAATTCATGCTCAAATAGAGACTATTCCTGTACATGGATAGTTGGCTTGTTGGACAATGACATTTATCTTCCCACTGATCTGCAAAGGCTACATCAGGAAATGAAAGCACAAGAATCTTTGAGAGATGGAGAAAGATAGTGTCTCTTGAGCAAGTTTTATCACAAGAAGTTGTGAAACTGCTATATAGGCCAAGAAGTTACAAAATTGTTATGTAAATTATATAAAGAAAAAAGGTGGAGGAAATAGTTGTCTTAGAGAGATGAGTCCAATGCGCTTCCAATGAACAGATCCTCTGAGAACAAAGGCCTTAGTTACAGACGGACAGGACAGAGTCATTTGACAGAGTTCTTGTTTTCCCAGAAAAAGTTCACAGCAAGTGAAGTGGAGTTGGAGGAGGAAAGGGCGGCAGTGACCCTGTTTTAAAGAGTGGCCTAGGGGAGGGGGAGTGAAGGGGACAGGTAGAGGAGTCATTCCATACCATTCTGACCTTGACAAAGGCCAGATTCCAAAACATTGGTCTGAAACAAACTAGAGTAAAATATTTTCCTTCTTTCCTCCTGCTTTATGCAAAACGAGTTGGAAGTCATAGTGTAGCCCATCTTTTTTTGAGAAGAGGTAAAGAGAAAATGCCCGACCAAGGAATTCATATCCCTGAACATGGCCCTAAATTTCCTTCATGCCCACAGACTCTTCAATAAATCTTCTGACATTGGTGCTTCTACCTGAAATGAACCCTCTCTTAGTAGAAATGAGATGACTTACATGGTATTAAACAAGATTTTTTCTTTCTTTTCCTTTCATGTTTTTTTCTTCTTCAAGTTTTGCAAAACTTTCATTCTTGTTTGTTTTCGGTTGGCAAGTTTCAATCCTGTTTGAGAGTACAGAAAATCAGCAGGAGTGGCTAAGCCACACAATTCAGTTGTTTTCCATTGAAGCCTGAAAGATATCCCTACTTTTGACTTAACATAACTTTGTTGGTGATGCATCAAGATCACTCACCTACAGCTCAAAGGCACAAATGTTTGGAGAATTATTAAGCCAAGCCTTCCACAGGATAATGGACAAGAAACAGTAAAGACATACATTGATTCATTTCATGTAATCAATTCCTGTATCAGAAAATAGACTCGCACAGTAGAGAAAGCTTAGGAGTCAGGCAGACCTGGACTTCAATCCAGACTCCACAGCTTACCAGCTGCCTGAAATTGGGTAGCAATTTAAAAATCCTTAGCCCCAGTTTTCTCAAATGTGAAGTGGATCCAATGTTTACCTTGTAGGACAGTATGAGAATTAGAGGAGCTAATGGATCGAAAGGACTAGCAAAGTATCTAAATACACTAGGGCTTCAAAACTCAGTTTTAAAGGTTGAAGGAAAAGGAAGGTTAAAAGAAGTCTAATAATCAACTGAATCTATTTTAGAGGAATGTAAACAATTAGGTAGAGTATATAATAGCTAGTGATGGTGGGGAAAGCCTTGAAGTAATAGGAGTCAGGAACTCTGGGTTCAGCTGTAAGTCAGTTCTTCTCTCTGGGCATTTTTTTTCCCATATTTGCTAGGAGGATATTGGACTACTTTACTCCCAAGTTTCCTTCCAGCTGTGCTGGTCTAGGATTCCACATGGACCTGGTATGGAGCCCACATTCTAAATCAAGATGGAGAGCTAAGAGATCATTTACAAAGCAGATCAAATACCAAAAATAACAAGGCTGGAATATATTTATTTTTATCACCTTTACCTCACCTTTACCTCAATAAAATCTTTCTAGTCTTTGATTATATGCTTATAGAAAATTACATCGTGTGGAACACCAAAGATTAGAAATCAATAAGGAGAACAACTTGTTACCTCGTTTTAGAATTTAACAAGCAAGAAAACAATGAATGGTAGGAACTTCTTGTCTGGTTTTATTAGCTATTCCCTCCAAGCAATGACAGTAGCACTGCAGAGAGGACTAACCTACCTAGCCTGGGGCTCCATCCAGCTAGACCCAGGCCATCCAAAGTGAAATTCTCCCTCCTACCCCAACCAACCATAACATTGTGGATGATGGCCTCTTCTGCAGTCTCTGAAATGATTCAGACCTAGCTTCCTAGATTCCTTCATACAATGAAAGCTACCATTTAGAGTTCATCTTACTTAGAACGAAGGATGCTGTCTTTTTAATTAGCTATGCAACTACAAAGCAAAGATGAATCAAAAATAGATCTTCTTGCATGGAGTCTAGAGCCTAGTAGAGGGATAATAATTTAAGCTTCAATCCTAAATTAGAGCTATTTAATCTTAAAGGTACTTATTTTATTATACTGTGTGTACACACCCATAGTGGAATATAATACAACCCTGAGAAATCATGTTTTTGAAGACAATCAAGTGAAAAAACAGGGTCCTAAGCTACACATACCCATTGGTTTTATTTTCAAATCCTAAAGTATATGTAAACAAGCAAAGAAAAGTACTAGAAATTAACATACTCATTAACATAAAAAATTGTAGTGAATTGGACTTATTGTGGTTAAAGGAGTTTATCTCTGGGAGGGGTAGGTTGCAAAAGATGTCATAGAATAATCCTGTAGACAAATATTAGTTGACACGAAAGATATTATGAAGAAGAAATGCAGGTTATAAAATATTATATTAAAAACAAAACAAAACAAAAAAACACCCACACATGTATTGAAAGCACATGCACCACAAATGTTATGAATGATTATCTCTGCATGACTGGCTTTTGGGTGATTTATACTTTCTTTTTTCCATTTTTGTAAATTTCCCAACTTTTTTTAAACATTGAACATATTTTATATAATTGAGGGGGGAAATGTTTAGCTTTTTTTTTTTTTAGGAATTTTCAAGGAAGTGAGCTTAAGTCAGAGTCACAGGGCTTATGGACACAAAATGAATTGATTGAAATATAAGAATAAAAGTCTAAGACCCCAGAAAGTGGTGGGGTCATAGGCAAAGGCAGTTGTACAAGAAACGTCATCAAAGGTACTGGGACACAGGAGTTTGGGAGGGCTCCATCCTACTCAGAGATCACTGTGCCTGTGAGCCATGAAAATGAGTATACTTGTTTTTAAAGCGCACCTAATAATTCAGCCGGCCCTCCTTAAGGGAGCTGTCCCTAGCCACCCAAACTCACTTGAGACAGAAGGACCTCCTCAACAAGATGAAGCATTGTATGCACCATAGATAAGGGGTTTTTCCCTCCAGGGGAACTATAAGCAACTCCAGGTCATAAACCATTCCCTGTTTTGCATCCCACCCTCCCTGCCAAAACCGAGTGTTCTGAACAGAACAGATGCTTAATAAATGTGTCTGATACACACCACAGAGGGTATGGCAGAAGGACAAGGGTAGAGGAGCAAGGGGAGCCTGGAGGTAATTAGCCTAGCACTACCAAACACCAGCTATGTGATGGCAATGGTACAGAGAGATTTTGGTGACAATGAGAAAAACAGTGATAACACAGGCAAAGAACTACTGCCTTGACAGGTAGTCATTTATAGAGGTTGCTGTTAGTGATTATTTGGACACATTTAACTTTCCTTATTATGTTATATATCCTACATAAAAGCAAAAGAAGGGAAAGAAATGTCCCCTTAAATCTACCATGCAGAGAAAATGGAAGTAAATAATTTTTTGATGTACATCCTTTCAGACTTCTTTGACATTTATCTGTAGATATCATATTTTTATGTGAAAAATGGTGTTATGCTGTAAATATTATTCTAAAAGCTGCCTTTTACACTTAACATATTGAGGAAGATACTAATACTAACAATGGTATCCAACACTTTTTAAGCATTTACTGTGTGCCAAACACTAGGCTTTAACTGCATTGGCTAATTTCAAACTCACCACAGGTATTATAATAACCCTCATTTTATAGATTAGGACACTGAGACTCAGAAAGGTGGAGGAATTTGCTCAAGCTCACATAGTAAGTGATAAGAGCTCTAAATTGATCAAAGGTCTCTTGGACCTGAAGCCCGTTTCTGCCACTGTGCTACACCAAGCAGTTAATAAATAATTTCCGACAGCATATTAGTGTCTGTATAGGGTTCCATTACACAACCAGTCATATTTATTTAATGCATCCCCTATTGTTGTATATTCATGTTGCTTCCTTTCACTTTGCTTTTATAATGACTGTGCATGCACTGAAGATCCTTGTAGGTAAACATTTCATAACCTTATTTTTTTCCTCTGTATAAATTTCTAGAAAGAAAAATCCTGGGTCAAAGAGTTTGTAAGTGCAAGGTTTTTGTTATATATGTCAAATTGGCCATCCCAAAAATATATGGCCGTCCCAGAAATATTACAGCAGTTTAAGTCTCAGTAGAATATAAAGCCCACTTATATGTGAAATCTAGAACAAAACAAACAGCAACAACAAAAGAAATGAACTGAAAAATAAAGAAAACAGATTGGTGGTTGCTAGAAGCAGGGAGAGAGGGGTGGGAAAAATAGGTGAAGGGAGTCAAAAGGTACAAATTTCTAGTTGTAAAATAAGTAAGTCCTTGAATGGAATGTACAGCATAATGACTATAGTTAATAATACTGTATTGCATATTTGCAAGTTGGTAAAAGAGTATATTTCAAAAGTTTTCATCACAAGAATAATTATAACTATATGTAGTGAATAACTAGACTTATTGGAGTAATCATTTTGAAATATATACAAATATGAAATTACTACATCTTACACCCAAAACAAACATGTTGTAAAGTAGTCCCCTTTTAGCCACAGCTCTACTTTCTGTGGTTTCAGGTACTGGGGTCAACCACAGTCCAAAAATATTAAGTAGAATATTCCAGAAATAAACATTTCATATATTTTAAATTGCGTGCCATTCTAAGTAGTGTGATGAAATCGTGTGCTGTCGTGCTCTGTTCCACCTAGGATGTGAATCATCCCTTTGCCCAGGAATTACTTAATAATAGCCCCAAAGCCATTCACATAACTCTTATTACAATATATTGTTATAATTGTATTTTATTATTAGTTTTTATTGTCAATATCTTACTTTGCCTAATTTATAAATTAAACTTTATCATAGGTAGGTATGTATAGGAAAAAACATAATTGGTGCACAATTACTTTTGCACCAACCTAATAGGTACAAATTCACTGCTAAAGGAAGAGACTGATATGAGACGCAGTTTGAGATTACAGGCATATACATATATATGGTATAGTACTATCTGTGATTTCAGACATCCACTGGGGATCTTGAAACTTATTCCCCACGGAGAAGGGGGAACTACTATATGCCAATTATGTCTCTATAAAAATGTTACAAAAATGAAAAAATATATATAAAGCTCATTTCCTTCAAGTCAGTAGAAGGTTTTATATTTAAAAAAAAATGTAGTTAATGGTTTAAATGAGTCAAATACTTGTTTTAATTTATAATGCTTTTTTTAGTTGTGAGGCTGCAAAGGTTGGTGGGTGTATATCTTGGGACATTTTTATTGGTTTCATCTTTTTTTTACTGATCCTTAAGAATTTTTAATTTATTAAATACATTAACAATTAAACCAATGTTTATCAACAGCTCTTAACGATTATACTCGCATTCCTGAGGATTACAGACATGAGTAATGATGGTGTGAAATTTTCAAAATGGACACATCAATTATACAGGTTTACATATCCCTGACTGCAGAGCAAAATGAACCACACCAGTTGGCTTCCAAAGTCATAGGTTTGATTATTAATTCTGCATGTAAGGATATCTTGACCTTGGGTACTCCACTTTTTTTCTTGTGTGACAGATTAACCTCCATAGTGTAACTCTACAAGGTACAAAATGCTCAATTTTATTTACTTATTCAAACACATTTTGGGGGAAACTTCTCTGTGACAAACACTGTGCTAGGGAAAAGAGAGGGGTGGAGAGTAGAAGAAAACCTGCAAATACAACTTCTGTCCTTACGGAGTACATTGTCTGTGAAGAAATCATATTTGCAAATAAATAATTACAAGATGGCTGGATAAAGCTCTAGATAGGAATTTGTACAAAGTGAAATAGCATTATAGGGGTATTGTATGGTCAGACTGAGCTGTCCAGATACATACGTATCTAAGAGCACTTGCGCAAAGCCAAACACTAAGCAGACACCAAGGACACACTTCGAACTGCTGCTGAAAGACGATGGTTGTATTTTGCTCTAGGAGTTGCCTTTTGATGCCAACATGATAGGAGAGAACAGCTGCCACTGGGGCATGACAAATGGTGTGCAAATCACTTCAATCTGGACATGCATTGACCTGGGCTAAGTCAAACGATACATGTTTCAGTGTTTCCGCAGTACAGAGTAGCAATTGGAAGCCAGGTAGGGTTATGGACCAGGAACCCCATATAAACAGAAGAAACTAACTGAAAGCATGAAGGATGCATCACAATGTCAGTAGTAATATTAGGTTGGTGCAAAAGTAATTGCAATTTAAAAGGTTAAACATAATTGTAAAAACCACATTTACTTTTTCACCAACCTAATAGACTGCTAGAGGAAGAGGTTGATATGAGACTCAATCTGAGATTACAGGCATAAGAAATTGCATTCCCATCCTCCAGCATGCAAATGGTTCAACCTGAAGTCGATGTATGCAAGACTCTTCCCAAATATTACAAATTGTCATTGATACAGACGCAGAATTCTAGTTCCTTCCCAGTGCTCTAAATATCCTGCATCTAGTATAAAAGCACCTGCAGTTTAGGAGACATTGCTGGGAAGTGTGAATTCCCTGAGATTTACAAAAGGTCATTAAACAATGACAGTGAAAGTTTTATAGAGCTTTATAGAGTTCTAAAGCTATAAGCCATATCCAAAATTATCTGTGTAGTATACGAGGCAGTGGTAATGAAGATAGCAATGAACTTGACTTTTAGAAGCCAGGTTTGAGTCCCATCTATTATTAATTTGCTACGTGATTTGGGGCAGAAGACTTCAACCCCCTGAGCCTTATTTTCCTCTGTAAAAATGTAAAACCATAACCTTTATCAGGACAACTTCACAAGGATAGAGAAGGTAAACAAAATACTTGATTTATGTGTATCAATCAAGCTACGGTTTCTACAAAAATATACTTCTATCCTCTTTCTCTTAAGAAGAAAAAAAAGTCTCTCTCACTTCTAATGTGTGCTCATTTCCTCTGGGTCGCTTTATGAATAAGCTCCTTGAAAGGAAGCATGCATCCTCCAGCTTCAGTCCTCTTCTCCCATTCTCTTTTGAACCCACCCAGCCGCTTGATGCAGGCTCAGATCTCTGACATCACATCACTCCACGTCTCAGCAGCATCTGTGCGGTCCAACCACTCTCTCCTCTTTGGACAGTGTCTTCACTTGGTTTCCCAGAACACACCACACCCACCTGGTATTCACCCATCATCCGGGCTCCTTCTCCTCCATTTCCTTTCTTGGTTCCTGTGGAACCAGAGGAGGATAGAAGGTGGTGGGAGCAGTAGGCATGGTCTGCTCCCGCGGGCAGATGATGATAAAGGGGTGCATTGTGTAAAGAAAATGTAAATGAAAAACGCTTTTCACTATACCATGTGCTGGGGGTTCTAAACAATTTCAGTGACTAAAAAATCCACCTCTCTGTTGGCATAGGACCACCCTCACCATGTCCTTTCCCCTTTGGTACATTATTGACTAAATTTCGCTCAACTTCCTAACCACAAACCTTACAGCACCCCAAGTCAGCCATTAAACCTCTTATACTTTCGGTCTACCAACTCCTTTGATGATCTCATTTAATTTCACTGCTGTAAATATCATGTGTATTGAGGACTCCCACTTTTTATCTTCCGCTTAGACATGCTCACTGAATCCCAGATTCACCTGTTAACTTATCACTTGACATCACCCAATTAAGCTGTCCAAAAGTAAGCTCCTACTGTTTCTTTTGTGGCGCACATCTGTTCCTCTCATGGTCTTCTCCACCTCACATAAAGGCCACTCCTTTCTACCAGTTGCTCAGCAAAAATCTTGGAGTCATTCTTGGCTGCTTTCTGTCTTCCTCATTCAGTCAATCACCACAAGACCCAAACACGTGTCATCACTTCCACCACTACCCTCCTGTCCAAGATTCCGCATCCCTCATCTGGATTACAGTAATGAATCCAATGAATCTCCCTGCTTCTGCCTGCCCTCTCCCCACCCCACCCTCATCTATTCTCAACACACAGACAGAAGCATCCCTTTGACAGGTAAATCAGACCATGTCAATCATCTGTCCCAAACCTACAAATGGCTCCCACTTTACTCAGAGTGAAAGTAAAAGCCCTTACAGGGCTCTGCATTATTGCTGCCCCCACCCCATTCCACCATCATCTTTCTAACTTTATTTCCAAAGATTTTTCCACTTAATTCAATCATTCTTTAAAGGTGCCAAGAAGCCATGCCTCTGTCTCAGGACCTTTGCACTTGCTTTTCCATTTACTTGGAAAGCTGTTTCTCCAATTATTTGCATGGCCCACTCCCTTGTATCATTAGGATCTTTACTCAAGTAACAAATTATATCTCCCTAAAATTTCACCTCTTCAAGACTTTCTTTCTCCTGTTCTATTTTTCTCTATCTCTCGTATATTACGTATTTCACTGATTGCTTTTGTTTATTTTCCACGTGTCTCATTAGCAATGTAAACGACTTGAGGACAGATTATTATTTCTTTTTGTTCATTGATGCTGTTTTTCCAAACCTTAGGAGACATAGTCGATAAATAATTTTGAATGAATGAAACTTAAAGAGATGTTTGTATGGAATAGATGTTCAAGAAATAGTTTTAAATGAATGAGTCTTGTTCAAATACTTTGTTTTACTCTGTGCCACATCACCTACTGACTTCCTTAGAAGCACAGACCTTTGAGATATAGGTACAATTCTGAACCAATCTCCTCCACAACCATGTGCATGCAAATGAGAAAAGCTTAGTTAATCACACAAATACCTGGAGTTACATGTGTAAACATTGTTTTGGTGACTGCCGCAGCTCTTCACAAGAACAGAACCTTCCCTTCAGCCCATGAGGAATTCTGTAAACCTCGGTGGAGCTTTCATACGCGTATATTTACATACTTGTGGAATTTTCTAGCAGTGTCTATTATGGAACAGGCTAGGACCAGGACATTCAAGGACATTCTACAACTATTCCTTAGGGGGTGGATGCTTCCCAGACCAAAGGAAAACGCCTATCAGCTAAAAATAACCCTCCACATCCTACAAGTTAAGGACTTATGCAACACCATTTTTCTATCTAAAGGAATAGACTTGATTTAAAAAACAGTCTTAACCATATTTTTCCCCCAAACATTTCTTACAAGTTGCTCAATGTATTTTCAAACTATTTTCATCTGTTTTTCTAATTCTACTGTATATTACCACCGTGCCTCCCTCAGTAAGCATTTGAACTGTCCACTGTGTTTAGAAGTGCTCAATTCTGGTATTTTCTCTCTTAATTCTTTTGAAAAACTTAAAGCAGAGCTAAGGGATACCTGCACAGATATTCCGTCACTGCCAAATTGTGAACTCGGATAGCCGTGAGCTTGCCTTATTACACCTCATCACAAGCCCTCCGCCTACCATTCAATACCCAGAGTCTGGTGTAGACCCAGATTTCCAGTCTCATTCCCCTTCAGTCCCACTGGCTCTACGTGCAGCCACAGCTAATTCCCTCTATCCCCCAGGAACAGTTCAGACAGTACTAACCTCCAAGTTTGCTTAAATTATTTTGCTGGAAACTCTTCTCACCTCTATCTGCCCAAAGCCCGTATCAAATGTAATTTCCTCCGTACAGTCAACCTCAATGGCAACCTACCTTTTTGTCATGATCTGTTTACCCAGTAAAACCAACAACATTAGCTTTCTTCTTCCTGCAGTATTTATCATATTTTGCCCTGTGTTGTCGTTGTTTTCACATTTTCAGTGCTAGTAAACCCCTTTGGGAAAGGGTCATGGCTCTTCATCCCCAAATCCCCACCCTGAGTGATCAAGAGGTGATTATTT
Organism: Rhinolophus sinicus; assembly: GCF_036562045.2. Classification (NCBI taxonomy): domain Eukaryota; kingdom Metazoa; phylum Chordata; class Mammalia; order Chiroptera; family Rhinolophidae; genus Rhinolophus; species Rhinolophus sinicus. The sequence goes on along the minus strand of NC_133751.1, from coordinate 52,022,825 downwards.
TGTTAACGAATAGATTATAGAAAACACATCCTTGGGCTACTTTCCAGGATTTCAGCGGTGTGTTCTTTATTCTTTGGAAATTCAGGGCATTGTGTTGCTATCCATGTTGCTATCACATATCTTTTTTTTTTTTTCTTATTTTTAAGTCATTGATCTCTTGAGTAAAGAGTATTACCCTTCAGTTGTCATTTTTCCTTTCTTTTCTCTTGTAGGCACCCGAAGATTATGCTGAAGCTGTGTTCCCTTGCTTAATACTTTAATTTTCAAGTCACTGAGACTCAGTATCATGCTTAATATCCAGACTAGGTATCAAGACCAATGGCATATTCTGCTGAAGTCATCATTTCTCTCCCTACCTTTTAAATAATGAGAGGTTAAGGCCAAAGAATTAATTTCACCTCCTCCCTGGTGCCATTGATCTGTGGCCTGGCCTAGCATTATGTAGAACTAGATTTCCCTTGAAAGAGAACTATATGAACACATAAGAGATGGGAAGAGATCAGTATTGACAAACCCAAATACCTGGTAGCCTAAATCAGGTCCCCCAGGGACTATGGAGAATTGGGGAATATATGCTCCATCGACAGGAGCCCATGCTGCCACAGCTAGTTGATGTGTTTTCCACATGGGAAAGTGGATCCACTATTACCAAGTCTGATCTTCCTGAAAAATGAGATACCTGAATTTTGGCACAAAATTTCCTGGATGCTAAATATTCGCAACCAGTTTAATTTTGCTTACCACTGCAGCACGCACAAAACATATCTGCACGGACTCGCATATGGCTGCTGGCCTGCAGCCCCTGGGTTAAAGAAAGTCTCAAGGTCAATCCTGCCATTAGCATCTATACTTCTGAATACAAGAACAACTACCATTATAAGTTCAGAATTGAGGGACACCCTTCTAGAAGGATCTTAGAAGATACAAAGGAAGTTCCAGATTGGCTGAATAAAATGGAGTCTCCACCACTGCTTGTTCATCCCCCAACACTACACCTAAGGAGAAGTTCCAAAATTTGGCTGAAACAAATATTTCACAAGAACCAAGTTAATGAGGAAAGAAGCTTCTATGGAAAAGTCCCCTACTCTACAGGGTATGCTGTTTCCACTGGATGCTAAGAAAAGGTAACAGTCCCCTAAAACTTTGAATTGAAAAGAATCTTAAAGGATATTGGATGCAATTTCTAAAATTATACAGCCAATGCTTCTGTGTAAGGATGTCCATACCATTTATTCCATGTCATGGTCAGCGAAAGAGTCAGAGACCCGTGTTTGACTTACAGCTCCAATGAACACTGGCCGGTGGCCTTGTGTATATCATACCATCTTTCTGGGCTTCAGCTTCTCTATTTTAAATGAGGTCATTGAGTGTGTGATTTTTTTCAAGACCTTTACTCTAAGACTATACAGAAATCTGCCAAAGATTATGTAGCATTTCAACCCATGGCATGAATATTAGCAGCATTGTAACAAATTCACACACACACACACACACACACACACACACACACACACCCCACACAATATTTCCTTCCACAACTAAGAATGACACAACCTTTTGAGCATGAAGAAAAAAAACCCAATAGCTAAAATTAGCATCTTAAAAGATAAACTACCTAATCACTGAAGATGAGATTTTCTTAAAACTGTAGAACAATAAGATATAATGATAGCTGTCGTGAGAGGAAATTGCAAGAGTCAATTTGAAGGGATTTAGGGGGTGTTTTCCCCCCTGTTGAGATCTGCTTTTCCGTATATCACAGTAAGACTGAAAAGCTAAATATTTCCCCAGGGCCTGTGTGATCTATGCCTCATAACGCTGCTGCTGACATTAGGCGAGTGTCATTCATCCCAAATGAAAGCCTTTCAACACACACAGCTAGAGCACATTTCAGTCTCCATGTAGTCATCCTCTCTCATTTGCATACCACTGTTCAATTTACAAGGCTCCTTTACATACATGTTTTCATTGGTTCTCTAAAAATAGCCCTATTTGGTGAAGCCTATATATCATTATAAAGTCTCTCTCAGATGAATTCAAAAATATCCCTCCCAATCTGCTTGCAAGCAAATAACACTTTTGTTTCCTATTAGACAGTTGAGGAAGCCCTTTCACTTCTCTTGGCTTTTGGAAATAAGGTACGACCTGCTGGGTGCCATAGTAGAGGGAGAGAGAAGGAGGAATCAAGTCTAATCTTGACCTTAGCCTGCTGATCAAACTCGAACAAATCACTTCAGTTCACCAAGCCTCAGTTCCCTAAGCCACTGAATAGAGAAAATTATACTTATCCTACTGCGCTTATAGAGCCGTTAAGATCAAAGGCAATATATAGATAAGTAGGTCAAGTGACTGAATAGGCTGAAAAATGTCGGGCTACAAAGCTCAGCAACTCTGGGCAGTAAAAAGAGTGGAGGACTGTCATATGGTCCTGGAAAACTATGAGCCTAGATAGAAGTGCAAGGCAGCGGTGGGGGTGACCAGACACTCAGGCTAGGAGACAGGAGCAATGAGCTCATAGACAGAAACCCCACCTCTTTGCAGAACTGGTGATGAGCCACCTGGCCTTACCTGACTAGGCTGTGGCCGGTCCTCAAGTCTCTTCTTTCTTTTCTTTGATGAAGGGGCTCTGATCACAGTCAGAGGCCAGTGAAGGCGTGGTTAGCTCAGGTGAAGCCAAACAGGAGGGTGCCCTCGTGCTGTCACTCCACTCAGTGTGAATCTCGCTGCCCCGACTGGGCTCAGAGTGACATGCTCAATCACAAAAGGTCAATGAAAGGACTGAGGAAGTTAACAGGGTGCAACTCAACCTGTCAGAGACAGGGAACTGGGTGTGTGGGTGGGCCCTCTCTCATTCTACAGTGACACACCTCTCTTTCTTGTCCTCCCTCTCCTATAAGAAGTCCTGGGTTTCTCTGCCAGCTTCCTCTTTGACTGAAATCTTCTGATGAGGTGAGCAAACACAGCCTTCTGCCTATTCCTCCATGGCATGGGTGTGCTCCCAATTAGTTGCAAGAAAGCTTAAATCTGAAGCCTATATTCCTGTTATTAAAATTCTTTGATGATGACTTGATTTATTGGATATTTGTGATTTTGAGCATCATCACCACTTTTGTATCAGATGTGAAGAGGGCATGTAGAGCAGTATATCTCTCTGAGAACAAACAGAAACACAACATGTGCACGCAGACTCTGGGCAGTAGCAGTAATCCTATTAGAGCTTTGCCACAGGATATTGTTGTCTAGTTAAGTCTATGTCCCTCTCACTGGATGGTGAGACCTTTGAGGGTAATGATAACATCTTATTCTCCCATATAGTCCCCACGAAGCCCAAACCATATTTTTACCATTCTAAGCTAATATTTCCGGTCATCTGTAAGTTGGGGGTATCATTTCCCTTTCAGAGATGTTAAATTTGAAAGGAAGCATATGAAAATAAACCTAGAATAATACTTGACATAGCAACAATAGTTAGAAAATGTAATGGAATCTTAATTAATTGATTTCGAAACGCATATAAGAGTTTGCCACATAGAGAGTCAGTATAAGGTATGAACTGTGAAAAGACATCACATGTCCTCCTGTCTTTTACATAGCTCTACATTGTCTAGAACACAATCAGTTTATGCTTTTATTCAACGGGTAGTTAACTGAGCAAGTATCTTGGCCATTCTCAGTTTTTAGAGTAGATAATGATAGAAAAAATAAACTAATCATAGTCTCTAGCATAAGGTAGATTGATGGACAAAAGAAGAGGACAGAAAACAAAGTGCTGTATATGTATGATTGAATTTTTAAATTTTCCATCCTAAATTCTCTGTTCCATTCAGCAGAATCTGGCCAAGTCAGATTATATTTGTTTGATGACTGAAGAAACTGGGGTACACCAGGGGCTAGTCTGGTTGGATTCCATGTTGTCATTTTCCTCTTTTAAAAGGAATATTAAAAGACACTCAGCCTTCAAGAAAAAAAAGAAAGAAAGAAAGAAAGAAAAAAATACTTGGTGCACTGTTCTAGGCACACTGAGGTCATGAAGAGAGTCCACAGGAAATAAGGTTCAAATTGCCAACTCACCTCAGGCACAGAGGAGCGGTCCCAGTGAATAAACAGTCTATTTGCATACCTCTACAATGCCTAGGACATAATCAGTTTATGCTTTCGTTCATCAAGTAGTTAAACGAGCACTGCCTTGGCCGTTCTCAGTTCTCAGAGTAGATAAGAAGAGAAAAATACATTAGACACAGTCTCTGGCATGAGGAGTTCAGGAAGATGAAATATGTAGAAAACGAGGAGCACCAAAGATCGGACCAGAACAAACGCTGTGGGAATCCAGAGGAGGGAGCAATCCAGGGATGCTTCACAGAGGAAGAGGCAGCCTTAGATCTGGCTTGTTAAGGAGACCAGGCATTCCAAAAAGTGAGGACAGTTAGTTACATATAAATGTCAACTGGGGGAAACAGGGAGATGCTATTCCCTGATCTGATTTACCTCCTCCTTTATACAGACCCCAGGATGAAAAGGGAGTCTCACATAACTGGTATCTAGGTCACTCCACTTATATACCACAAAACTACAAGGCAATTAGAAGTAATTGCGAGACAAATACTGTTCCCACTCAGCTCCAAGTGTCTTTATGATGGTTCCGGATGGGGGGAATGGTGGGGGGAAAGCGGAAAGATGCTGGATTCCAGCCTGGTCTCTTAAGAGTGGGACCAACGGATGCATTGCTATTTGAAGTATGTTATTTTAAAGGGCAAGAGACTATGTGAAAAGACATCACATGTCCACGTGGCAGCTATCTAATTATCGCTACATCTCCAGTGGCTGCTGAATGCTTCTTCCAGCTCATGCTGTGCTCCTGTCACACTGCACCCTGTGACAACTGGAGCAAAAAACAAGGCATCCAGGAGAGGCACAAGCAGTAGAAAGAATGTCACACAGAAAACCAGGGCTCCTGTCTCTTGCCTGCCATTCAATAGGATCTTCCCCAAGCCTCAGTTGCTTTTTCTGTGCAATGAGAATTATAATACAGACCCACCCACCTCTCTGCACTGTTGAGGGAGCAAATGACATTCTGGAGGGGATATGAGTTTTGTAAATGCTAAGTATTGGCATGACTAGGCAGCACTATTATGATGGGACATATGATGACACATGGGATTCACCTCATATCTACTAGTTCCAGTCATATCATAGGATATGTACAGATCTCCTGGTGAGAGACTTGCTCAATAGCTACAAAGCAGAGAATCACAGAAAAATTTTATTACAGAAGTGTCTTGTCCCTTCTCTCTCTCCTGTGACAGCCTTTGCAATGTATTTCACTTCCTCTTCTACTTCAATCCTGCTATCCCTGGAAGAGAATGTAGGTTGTTACTTATTTGGGTTAGAAAACACTGGTTTATGAGATCTCCTCTGCTCCTACCATTTTTCAGATGAAGATGGAGTGACATCCCAATCCAATGATCATACCACTGGCCCTCTGCCTGGCCTCAGCAGGGCTATTCTCCTGCCTATATGCCTCGGGTAGCCGATGGGCAGGAGAAAGTACGAGTATACACGGGTCCTCACCAAGTCTGAACCGGAACCACCTCCACCCCAGGATATCCCCCTAGAGGGGCAGGCAAGAAGGACTGGTACATAGGTAGGTATCTCCAGGGTGAATAGGTACTGTCTAGAAGAATCCCACATCCCGACGCCCTAGCTATGCCCCCTCCTCGGGAGTCTTTTAGGAAAGAGGAGCACAGTGATGGTGAATAGATACTGGCTGCAGTTGTGAAAGCAAACGGGAACCTGCAGGAAGGTTAGCAACTGAGAAACGTAAGCAATTTGAATTTCTCCTTCTCTTGAGTTCCAGCAGCACACAACACACATCATCAGTATTATGATTAGTTCTCTCCCCTGACACATATCTATCTGCTCGCTCTAAAGGTAGGGGTCATGTCTTAAGTATTCTTTCTAGGATCTAGCACAATACAATACTAACAGAGGTGCTCAAGGAATGTTGGATGGATAGATAAATGAACAAATGAATGGATATGTGAACTATTCTGTCTCCCTTCACAGTCCCATGAGGCCCGGCCGCCGGATGGATGACACACAGGAGAAGGAGAAGCAATGAGTTTCCCTCTGATTTCCACAGGGGACTAAATTCAGCCCAAAGCATCTTTTTTTCTTCTCTCTATTTACTCTGGACAATCTGTCCCTTATCAGATGAGCTCAAGGCTGGTTGGAAATATGCGTATTTTACTTGAAAATTTCTTCTTGCAGTTTTGTTTTGCTGCACAGACATTTGTCTGCTTTGCTGTATGTTGTATATCACATAGGACTCCGACAAACTGCTTTGGCTTTCTAAACTGTTTTGTTTTCTCTATTCAGTTCTCATTTATCTCATTTCCCTTCCTGCATCTCACTCTTATTACCAAGCTCCAATTTAACCCACGACAACGGAGAAGAATTTCATTGTTACTCAGTTTCACGGAAGGCTACAGAGGGCATAGGAAATAGACGGCCTGAGATTTAGTCCTCATCGCCACTAACAAACAGTGTGATCGTCCATTGACCACCTTTCCTGCCTTGGCCTGCTTTCCCCTTGCAAAATAAAGTCTGCTTTTAACCACTACTGATCTAATAGCTTGAAACTTTCTGGACACCAAGCTGCAGTAACACGTGTTCCATATTTTACATTCAATGCAGCTAGAGAAGAATTGTCATCAGTTTTGGCTTTGGTTCATGGGAATGGTTGGTATCTATTGGCCCAGTGAAGCCTCACCTCACTCACCACCCCAGGTCCCCATCCCACTCCCTGATTCACCCCCACCCAGGTGGCTTCGTGGGTGGAAAACATGCAGTGGCACAGGGCCCTGAATACAGAAAGGACCCATGCTTGGCTTAGCTCTGCTGTCCATCTTGAAATTCGTAATACATTTTGGATAAGGCCCTGCATTTTCATTTTGCACTGGGGTTTGCAAACTATGTAGCCTGTCCTGTCCCCACTCTTACACCCCCCAAACCCCCAAATTAATATAGAACTAAGAAGCATTAGGCAGAAGAAAACAATGGTACCCCTTTGCCAGCCACTAATGAAGGGCTTCCCCCATTAGCAGAGTCTTGCTATGGAAATCCCTTCCCTATAAATATAAAACCAAAGAAAGGGCAAGGTGGGAGAACACAAAACTCTCACAGGTGCCACCCTTATCAACCTTCCCCATCTTGGGTGGATTGGGGGCCTGACTCATGGCCAGGGTGTGGCTCGCCATTCCTGCTAAGCACGGGTTCCTCCCTGCTCAGAGTGAGGAGCAGCGTGGGCTGCCCTGGAGTGGATGTGGAAACCATCCAGTCACCATCCCGCATGACAGAGCGAGATGGGTCCTTAGAGCAGACCTCAGGCCGCCATCACAGTCCACCTTCCTTTTTCAGTAAAGCAATTGCTCGAGATTAGAGAATGGATGGACCCAAGTTCACGCTGTGAGCCCATTTTCCGTGCTGCTCTCCAGGTTAATTTCTTTTGAATTACTCCCCCTTTCTATATATGTGGGGTCCACAGGGGTAGCGCTTCCTCCTCTGTCACACAGATAACACAGTCCCACACCCAGTGACTGGCAGATTCTGATGCTAAATACATATTGGTCAAATGAAACTGAAGATGACCCTGATATTTTAAAACCACAGGACGATGACATTATTACCATTGGCGCTTTGCTCCTATCCAAATTTCTTCTAATAGCCTGAGTCATTCCACATGTCTCAGCAGGGAAGAAGTCAAAGGAGGGAGGTGAACCTTGACAAAATTTAAACATGTACATAAAGAGCCATCATAAACTACACTGTAAAGAAGACACGCTTTTGAAACATTGCGACTCCAAGGAAAGTAGCAAGGGTACTAGTCAGGAGGAATGGCATTACATGTGGTACGGAGAGTTACTTCTGAGCCATGGTTCATGGATTTTTAGGTGCTCAAAGTGAGGTTGGTCCCTTCCAGGGCTGACATTCTGTGCTTCTAGTACCAAACTGTTGTCATGTTTATATCAATGTCATGACTACAAGACTAATTTTCAGGGTAAGATTATATTTTAGAACCTAAGTTGGCATGGCAAAATAATGAAAGCAACAATTCAACGAAGAAAAGTTGAGTTCTGACCATAAGAGGTGACCCAGAGAAGAAGCTGCTACAGAATTCTTCTGATGCCACATAGACAGAATTATAACTCTGAGGTGCCAGAAACACATGGGGATGGGTAGGTCCCCAGTGTCTGAGGAGGGGCCTTGGGGCAGTGCGGTTCCCGCTCCCAAATGACTCAATTTAGACTGAACCCCACCCCCAAGCACAGTCACTTGAACAATCATTCTGCTCTGTTGGGATGTGTGAAGAATGAAGGGGATGGTGAATGCTAAGGCCAATGCCATATTAATAAAGATCTTGAACACTAAGCCAAGAAGTTTGTACTTTAGTTTCATCTTTACTATGTGTTGGGGACAGTGCTTGGTGATTGTCTTGACATTTGATGAGTTCCTGTGAGCTGGAACCAGACTGCAAGCTGACAGCCTCAGATATTTGCCCAAACCACATGGGGAGGAGGTGGGAGTGTTTCTTTTGTCTGTCTCAGTTCCTGACCCAGCCACACGCCTGCCTCTGCTCCTGTAACATAAGGAATTATGCACATTCGTAATACTGTTTCCATCTGAACCAAAGCCAGTCCCATAGTTTGGGTTTTGTAACTCGAGTGTCAGCCCAGAGACTTTATGCTGGGGCATCCTTTGGTGCAGGGACCAGGAAAGGTAACCCTGAAGACAGCATTTGATGTGCAGGCCATCCTTGGACCACCTGCCTGAGAAGCTCTTGTTTAAAATGCATATTCTCAGGCCCCGTTCTTGATTTACTAGGTTAGAATCTCTGGGGTTGGGCCCAAGAATCTTTATGTTAAGAAGTCCTGCCAGATGGCTGTCATGAACATAAAAGGTTGAAAACTAGAGTTGTATGCTTTCTCAATCTACTGTCAGAAAACCCCAATATGCAACAGGCTGTACAAAACCCAGGGGCAGGAGCTTGTAGGATGAATCAGTCTGACTGTAAAGAAGCAATGCTGAAACCTGTGTGTCTGGAACATTGGGTGGTAGGCAGAGTGGAGTGTGTGACAGAGTTAGAAGACGAGTCATCTGGACATAGGTGACACACAATCCTTTCATTGCTGCCTTGCTCCTGATTGTAGGAGATGAGAGTTCCTAGGTAAAGTTTCAAAAGCCCCCACCCCAAATTCCAATAGCTGGTTATCTGCACCTTCACTTACTTATTATACACACATAAGAGAGGTGCTTGCTTAACAGCAACAGGGAAAAACGATGGAAAGGGACAGGGGCCAGACAATCTGTATTATGCAAAGGTCCACAAGAGAAAACATGAAGGTTTTGTGAACGGAAGATGTTGGCAAAGGCTGTCCTCGCTCTAGGGAGATAATCTCCCACTCTAGCATTTTCTTAAGGCGTGTTTGGGACCCCAGGTAATGTGGGAACTGCAAAGGGAACCTGCCACACAACATGCCATATCCGTTTTCAGAGGGTGTCAACACCCTCCTTCCCACACCTGCTGTTCCCAAATATCACAACCTGATTTTTTTCTCCAACCTCCTGTCTTGATGATGATGATTAAATATTCATGGAATGCTGTGTTGCCAGCATATTTTGTGAAATTTCAGATACCTTTTTTTAAATGGAAGGTTTTTTTTCTTTCAGATTATCCCAATTTTGAAAAGAAGAATGACAAATGCCAGTGATTCAAAAAGTAGAAACTGAACAAAAAAGCTAGAGTCTTAAGTTTTCACCATTGTGTTTTGAGCCCAAAGTGCCTCACTTTACAAAAAGTAAAGCACAGAATTTAGAAAATAGAGACATCAAAAAGTGATTGTTTATATTACCAAAGAATTTTTCATTTTACCACAGGGTCCATTGAAACAGCAGTCTCTAACTCTGTAAAATACAAGTACATTTGTGTATGTATGTATGTATGTATGTATTATTTATTATGCTCAAAGAAGTTCATCTTATTAGGAAAAAAGGTATTTTTAGAACCACAGACTATTAGCTAAAAGATAATGGTCTCATCTTACTCAGTTGTTTTCAGAATGAGTTTCAGGGAGCCCTGGGGTCCCACAGACATGCTTTGGGGCTATCATGAGAGACAGACTGATCACAGAGAGTAGAGCTAACATGTACTCATCCCAATTCAAGGAGGGCACCTCCACTACTACCTGATAATATATTAGAGGTTCCATAATGTTTAATTTTAAGAAGTGGGGAGGCAATAGTACACACAGAAGCCTAGTACCTTAATTTTACATTTTGGAAACAGAGACAAGACACAGAGAAAAGTGACTGCCCCCAAGTCATATACTGAGTTTTAGCTTTAGTCCAGTATTTCCTTTTTCATTGTAACTTGCTGCCCCACAGAACTCACATAATTGTATTAAAGAAGCTTGATGTTATGGCTTAAGCCGAACACTGGTAAATCATGAAAATAACCAGAACAACTGTCTATGAAATAATCATAAACCAAAGGTAAGATGCAAACCTTTTTTGCTTCCCGAACAAGTCTGACATTCTCAAAGGTCTCCAGATTAGCTGAATAATGTCAGTGTTGATCACAACTCCATCTTGAGTCATAACACACAGAAGTTGGGCTGGCACATTCTAAAATTGTATTTAAAATTCCACCTAAAGCAAGGTGTCATCAAGTTGAATCAATGCCTCAGTGAGAAGTAGTCACTCAAAGGAAAAACTACTGATAAGAAACCTATGTTGAATCAACTTACGTCTTATGTTTATTTCTAATTATTTAACAAATACCCATGTTGTGCTTACGATATGCCAGGAACAGTTGTAAGTGCCTTAAAATATGAATCATTTAATTCCCACAACGACCATGTGGGGAAAGTACCAGTACAGTATCGCCATTTTGTGGGAAAACTGGATGCAAAGAGACTAAGTAACTTGATGACTATCGTACCCCTGCTCAATGTGACAAGTCTCAAAGATGCTCTCCTAGGTCACATTCAACAGAAAGGATACTACCTCACCATCAGGATTATTTCACCAAATTCCCTTGAAGTTACTCCAAGACCTCCAAAGAGCGGAGCCAGTTAGAGTCTGTTACTAATTTCATTATTAAGAACCAGCTAATAATAGTACCTAATATTATCACCTGGTACTCTGGCAACACTGTGTTCATGCTTTACAGGCATGCCAGTTTTATTAGGGAGACATTGCCATCAGTCCCACTTTGCAGGTGAAGGAAGAGACTCCGAGAGGTGATAGAATATGCTGAAAATCATCAGACAATAAAAGGTGGAGATGGAATTCAAAACCAAACTTATCTAACTATATCATGTATGTTCCAGCAGAGGTCTTTAATTGACTGGTCATTATCTGTCTGTTGCTAGAGCCACATATAAACACCACTTCTGATACAACTTATTGTATCATCTTTGTCATATTACTTACTCTCATGCTCAAAAAAATCTCTCAGTGTTTCTTTATTGCAAATCGAACAGAGTACAAAATAATTATCCTGTCATTAAAGACTCTTAACACTAATGCCTCACCTTATCCTTCATTATTTCCCTTCACATAAAAAATACTCCAGTCAAACAAAACTATCACCATTCCCCCAATATAGCTCTCATGCTTCTACACCCATGCCTTTTCTCAGGATGTTCCCTTTGCCTGGAGTCCCTCCCCAAAATCTTCGCAGCCCCAAGACTCTCTTCCAAACGTACCTTCTCCATGGAGCTTCCTCCAGGAATCACCATCCTTCCACCATTCAGATGCGACCTGCCTTGACTTTGACTCCTCACATCTTTTTACCTCTTTTACAGTACATACAACATCTCTCTTATAATTATTTCTACATTGTGCCATTCCCTGTCTAACCTGTGAGCTCTTTGAGAGCAAGAACTGTCACATTAATCAGCACAGGTCCCCGTAGTTTATGGCTTTTAGTAGGTGCTCAATTAACATTTACTTCAGGGAATAAAATGGTATAAAATAAATAGGTAAAAGGTGAAAAAGATGGATAAAGCCTCTAGGCACAATCATTGCCTTTAGAACTACTGCCAGGCTTTTGAGTCTAGAGAATGGAATATTTTGTAGTCGTGCCACCTGAAAAAAGTAGTTAGTGAGGGGAAGCAGGCAAATACAGATAAGAACTTACTATTTATTAAGCGACGGGGGCAAACACTCTGTTAGGCACTTAACACATTTGTGTCATTCAGTTCTCACAATATCCCTCCATTTAATGGCTGAAGGACCCGAGCAGAAACAAGAGTAAATAACTTGACTAAGGTCACACAGGTAGTCTGATTCTAAAGCCCGTGCACACTGCTTCTATAACAAATGAGAAGTGAGAGGGGTCCTGCTCATTCCCTCTAACCTATCCCCATGATGATCTTATACAAGATCACCTCAGTGGTTATATGAAATAAGAATAATAAGAATAAAAGATAATACCTCCTAAATGCCTAGCATGTATCAGTCAATTAATAGGTACTTTATGCACATTATTCCATACTCTCCCAATCATTCCACGACGTGAGTACCACAAATCTCATGACTGGGAAGGAACATGAAGTTCAGTGATGTGTCCAAGGTCATGACACAGTGCAAAGTCAAAAATCTAATTCAGATCCCTATTAGGTACCCTTTCAATTCTGCCTCATTGACTCTTCTCCACAGATCCTAACTATGAGTGGTACGTTAAAGGAATTTGTAAAAAAACAAAAAACAAACAAACAAACAAACAAAAAAAAACAACTTGGAAACAATTGCTGCTATGAAGAACACAATAAGAACTTTCCATTTTGTTATTGAAATCTTCATCTCTCAGAGAAGAATATACCTGAAAACAGTTCTGTCAGTTGAAGAAGGTGGGGCAGCCTCAGCATCTCAACATTTCCTTTGAGCTTTCACCTTTCCCTCGAGTACTTTTATTTTGATTTCTGTTGCCACCACCAAGCTAAGTCCCCAATTCCCAGGGTTGAGGAAGAAGGCAAGATGAGAGAGAATGCTATGCTTCTTTTTTCCTCAGTTCAAGGTAGACATAATCTTTCTTCTTGTTTTCCTTAGCACAACTGAGATAAGCTGATATATTCTAAATGAAATTTACCAAATACTGAGGAAAAAAGAAAATGACAACAGCACAAAGTGGATGACTGATCCTGAGACTTCTAATTAGAGAAGGGGTTTACTGAGCACCAAATTCTATCACATTTCCCCAGCCAAAGACTATCTTAAACAATGTACAAGCTCCTTCCATGGGGTCCCTCCCTCTTGACTCCCATGTGGGTTCATCTTCCCACCATGAAAAAGAAATCACCCAATCAGATCTCCAGACTGCCCAACATCCTTCCACTCAATTCTACTTTTCTTTCAGAAAATTCAACTCATATGTCAGTTGCCAAGAGGTGCTAACTGACATCAATAAATCCCAGTGAGGTCTGCAGACCCTCTCAGCTCAGGCTAACTCTGCCCACTTCCTCCTCAGCACTCAGTTGACCTCCACCCATCTACCCACTCATCCACCAAGAGGTGTCCCTTTGGAATTTGAACTTTAGTATCTGTTATGACATTAAATATAAAGCAGCAGTCTCTGAGAAGGCCATGTTGTATACTCTTTTGCAAGGCTAAAAACAGTGGATCTCTGTAGCTCATGAACCCCACAGAAAAACACTCCATGAAAGTATCACTTACCACAAGGACATTTACCCCAGGGGTGTGGTTATGAATATGCAGAGCGTTGAGTAAAACAGATGACCTATTTCTCATTTCCCATCCCACACTGTACTCCAAAGACCTAGAACAACATACAAGATAATCAAACCACACCAGCCGCTGAATCAGATCGTCCCTGTTTGGGACTCATGGCTGACTTCAGGTTGCTGATAATAACAACAAGAACACATAAATAACAACAGCAGAATTAGCAAACATTACTGCCTTATATTAGTGCAGTGCTCTCTAGCTATTGGGCCGCCAGTCAGTTCTAAGAAATCACCAGGACGGGGGCTATAACTGTGCTGTTCCCTTTTCCCAAACTACTCCTCAAGAATTTTCTCTCACTTTCCCTCAGCTTCCCTCTCTCCATTACCTTGACACACCATGCCTGTTTATACTTCTCTACTTTTGTCTGTCCTGTTCCCTTTACCTGAAACACCGCCTCCATATTTCCCATCTCCTGGTAGAATAACATCTTCCTGAGACCCATTCCTTGGGAAACCTTTTGCAATTCTCAGAATCGGGTCTGCCCTTGCTCACCTCTTTACTTAAAAAAACTAGAAAGAAACTACTATCTTTTTCAAGTGCATTTCTCAGATTCATTACCATTGTGAATATTTTTTAAAGAGTATACTATGATTCAGAGTTGAAATAAAAATTTCTGAGTACCAAATGACACAAATCCAGGGTGGCAGAGTGTAAATGTGGAGTGAGAGGAGCACATTTTATCATTATAGAAATAACTGAAATCTACTCAGAAGAAAATCCAGGCGACGATAAACTTTATTATCTTAACAGCTTTCACAATCATTCTTTTTAAGAAGAAAATTGCCTTTGTCTAGGGCAAAAAGAAAAAAAAAAATACCTTGATAAGCCTGTGGGATAGAAAACGTGCTTTTGAGGACAGCTTCAGAGAAGTAGGAAAACATCTGTGGTGAAAATGAGAGTAATTTGGTTTTATTTCTTAGAAGGGGGGCGGTGTGTGTGAAAAGAAGACAACAGAGCTGTGAAGTATAGCGAAAGAGACATCCACCAAGACGGAGACAAACTAAACTAAATAGGGTGAGACCAGTGAAACTAGATGTTGGTGGGAAAGCTGAAAGATATTTTAAGAAAGGTGATTCCTGCTCTTTCCATCTGAAAGTATTAAAAGGCTTTAGATCCTCCCAATCTCTCAGAGCCTCAGTTCCCCCAACTGAACAAAGAGAATAATAATGAAACCTAGTTCACAGGGCTCATTTTGGGACTGAGTGATTAAAAAAAAAAATGGATGTAAGAACAATTTTGAAACCATAATGATGGTTATTATTTTCTATATGAGATGGTTTGAGGGATGCTCCAATGTGGGTGGTGAATGACTATGGTGTTGACATTCAATAGCTCTTTGATTATAAAAGGTTTGGCCAGAGTCTTTGTTTCATGAAAGACCCTGAGAACCAAAAGAGTAATGTAACATTTATAAAGTCTCATAGTATATGGATAATATCTTTTTAATCCATTTGCTTATTTATTCAAGGCGTTATTAGTCTAACATGCATTGCACCATTCATGGCACCAGTAATTCAGTCTTTGATGTTAAGAGAGAGATCAGGTTCCCTATAGCCAGAAAGGAGAGAGAACGGCAGAACTTGTGAGAACACCTATCACATAGACCTAGCAGGTTTCAGCTCATCAGTGTGTCCCAGGGAGGAAGAGGAAGAGTACGTTCCCAAAGCAGATTTGCCCATTCTCCTGGGAGGCAGTAGTACCATGTTTGATTTGTGTTTTCTTGTCATGGAAACCTCCCCCAGACAGGGCAAATGATGCCTGCCACACTCCCTGAACAGACTAATCAGTTCCTTCTTTGCCTTTTTTGTTCTTCCTTGTCTTTGCCAAAAGCATCATTAGGCAAACCGGAACAGAAGGTGGCCGGAACCTGGCCTGTGTGTCCGCCTCACAGAGCTCCAAGCCAGAAGGAAGGTGCCCCTCACCGAGTTCCTGGCATTTGATGCCCAGTCTGGAAAGGAAGCATAGCCATCTGTCTTGGACTCTAGCAAATGGAGTCTGTCCTCACTGCTTCATCCCGTGGACATGTGAATCATAGACAAGTTGGAATGGAAACAAGCTGTCTAATGCAGCGTGAACAGTGAGAACTCTAGGGTCAGAATATAGCCCAATAGGATGGCAGGGGAGAGAAGAAGACAGAGGTGGGTCATTGCCTACTCCTCAGGACCCAAGACCAAACATGGGTGCTGAGACCTTAGCTGACGGAACACTCATTCCAGCTTCTCACCAAGACACACCACTGATATCAATGAGAGACAGAGAAGCATGATCAAGGGGGCTCATGGAAGATCCTGGCTCTAGTAGCCTCAATTTACACATGACGAAACTGAGGCTCAAAAAGAGAGAGTGATAACAGATGAGTAGCAAAGCCAGAGTCAGAATCTGGCGTTCCACCTCCCTGGCTTACAGCTCCTTTCACTACACTAATGTGACTCCTATCACTGGCGGAGGATAGCCAGAGAAGTGCGGTAGTTTAAGTGACTGTCTCAGAGAAGATCAGTGTCAGGGATGTATCCCACAGCCTGAGAACCCCATCAACAGACCATCAACAGGCCTCCAGATAATACACTTTATGTCAAAACAACTTTTATTTCCTGAGTGTTTTCTCAGCTGTGCCTTAAAATAAAATATATGTGTCTAATCTCATCCAGCTCTGTGCTGCCTGCTGCCATCAGAGAACAGTGAGGAAGTGCCGATAGAAGAGGCTAGAGAGTGTGAAACTCTGCTGGGAAATTAGGAGAAGGGTGATGGCAGCAGAAAACCCACCTGAGCAGCTGAGCTGGGGGCATCTCCTATGAACATCATCCTAGCTCCGCCCCTTGGCGTAGTAAGAGTGGAAAGGGCACAAGGAATGAAATTATTTCACTGAGCCTCGGTTCCCATAACGGTAAAATGGGGGAGCAAGGGAGAATTCCCTGCTTTGCAGTTTTTCAGGAGGTGTTCTGAACATCTCTCAGGTTGTGCTATCCAGCATCAAATCCCTTTTCTTATTCCTGAAGAATGCTCCATGACATGAATTAGTGCTGAGATCCATCCAAAACAAAAGACCTTCCTTATCCTCTCTCCACTTATCGGAATGCAGATAATGAACAGGATTTGGCCACCAGGTGCTTCTATCTAAAGGACTGGCTTTGGAGGGATGAGCAGAATTCACTCACAGTAGCTGTGGTGATATCTGCCCAGTGGCATCAGTCACAGTGTTGTCCTAGCCAGTCAGTGATGGCTGAATGATACTTACTACACTCAGAGTCTTCTGAGACTGGGTTTTCTTGGCCCTCTCACACTGCTTTGGCTGCTTCCGATGGTCCAAATCTGGCCCTCCTGCTGCTCAAATCAGTTAGCCCTGTACACCTCACAATCAGTTTCTTTTTTTGCCTACACTAGCCAGAGTTTCTGTTGCCTGCAGCCAAGCTATCTGTAGTAGACTGGGTGCGGGGAGATGGCGGGGGTAACCTCTGGAGTAGATGCTACTGCTGCCCCACCCAGATCCCACTTGCCAGCTGTTGCACCCATCTTGCAGATGCTGCAGGTACAGCAGCCGACAGCTTACACACTCAATTTTCAAAGAATTGCCCTGTAATGATGGGACCTATCTCACTAGAGACACTTGGGAGGTTATAATACTCCTCACTGCTTACATCCAATGACGGACTGGCACAGGGGTCAAAAAACCGACTCCTTGCCTCACGTTGGGACAACTCTGTGATATGAATTATACTCCAGACATCCCCTGAATCAGAACAAGTCTAGATGTCACCTGAGATCACACTGTTGCCCAGAAGTTTCTGTCCCTACCCTGCTTTCCTCACTTCTCTGGAGATTTTTTTCTGAAGAGCATGCCCTCAATAAACTTTGTGCATCTGAATCCCTTCTCCGTTTCTACAGAGAACCTGAATTAAGAAAGATCTAAACTGATAACAGAAGATGAGAAATAAAGTATTTATTTAAAATGATACTAGCCTTTGCCTGGCACATAAATGCTCCGTAAGTTGTAATGATGATATTTGTGCAAGTGTGGCAATGGCAAACTCACTTTCTGATATAATCTCCCTCTCCATCTACCTTGTGTTATATCACTGAAGCATAAATATATTTTCCTTAGGATAAAAGTATTTTCCCTATGTTTATAATATTTTTTTCTGTCCTATTTATCTCCTCTAGAGTGATCTAAGATATACTTGATACCATTTTTTCAAAACTCAGCCCGATAGATGTGATAGATGTGCAAATAATAGAGAGCAACAATTCTACTCCTTCTCAGGTATTCTTGCCACCAAATAAAACATTTCCAGGGCAGCAGAAATGACTGTCGCACCATCACACATCCCTTAATAAAGGGAACTGCCCATGCACAGTCTTCACTGGGAGATGGGATTTCCTCCAGCATAGGAGTTGGCATGTTTATAGGCTAGACCCTGCTCCTGGCCAAAGCTGATTAGACTAGGAAGTACCCATGATCCAATGGTTGCCAAAGTACAGACTAATCAACAATGATGCCATGACTTGAAGGAAAAATCTACCCAACCAGGGGTTACGGTAATTAACCACAGCAATGAGAATGTGGCTCTCCAGATTTTATAATATGGAGTAAATAAATGGTGCAGCCTGGCAGCAAGAAGAGTTAAGACTAGCTTCTAAGAGGAGCAGAAACTGGCAAAGTAGCTGAGTTGCACTGAAGGTGAAGCACAGCACAATTCTCATTGCTCTGGCTCCTGCATCTCTAGAGCAAATCCAAGTAAATCTGTTGGATTTAGATCACCTTGCCATCCCAGGCACTATAAGGCCTGATAGCTAACATTTGCTTGGCTACCAGTAAATCCAGAGAGGCCTGTTTCCACATGTGTGTGTCCTTAAAATAAATCTTCCATTACTTGATTTAACTCAACAGAGTTTCCCTTTCTTATAACCAAGAGAGCTTAACACTTTCAGTAACTGAGTACAAAGTAATACCCTATTTCAAAGCCCTTTTCAATGCCATGGTTTTTGCTATATTTAGGGTCAAATTTGTCTGTCCAAAATACATCTCCAATGTACTCAGATTGTGAAGTGAGAAGACTGTTGCTGGGATATCAGCTCTATCTCCCAGCTAAGATCAGCTTTTTCTATATTGGTGAGTTCCTAATAATACAGTGTCCTATAACAGCAAATCCACTTGCTTTTCTGAATGTCTGAGCTTATCGAACTCCAGCACAAGCAGTGGTAAGAGACTCATTTGGGAGGTGTGCTTGCCATTTTAATTATTTGTGCCTATCTTTTACACAGACATCTTTAGAAGAGAATGAGGGTGAACACTGGACTTTTACTAATTGAAAATTACTCAGCAGTTTCAATCAAAAGATTAGGGCTCTTTCGGTATCTCAGACAAAGCCAAAGAAATCCAAGGCACTGTCAGAAATGGAAGGTCTCAGGGAGCCACATTCCCTCCTTTTACAGATGGGAAAACTGAAGCGCTGAGATCAGTGACTTACCCAGAACCACACATGCAGGAACTGGGAGAGCAAGGATTGTATTAGAGATGTTATAACATTCCACCCCAGCTCGATCCATTAATATCCAGTCATCCTTGCCCTCAGGGAGCTACAGAGCTACCTGAACAAGCCCAGACAGCACATGAGAATCTCTGCACCGTCTTCACCATTTTATTGATTTTTATTCAAAAACGCTTCCAGAAAGAAATGTGACCATGTGGTCTTGGGGAAACTTTACTGAGGTCTCAAATGTCTTCAGTATCCAGATGGGTCCTTAAAAATTACTGAAAATCCATTGAAAAAGTCATTCTGATCATGTACTGTAAGCTAGGTCTCAAGCCAAGCATGGAAGGTTTCTTCCTCCAAGGAGTTCACAGTTTAACAAAGGGAGACAAGCATAGAAACCAGCCGTTACAACTAAATGAGGTAAGCGAGCACCAGATATCCACACAAAGCGTGCAAAGTGTTCCAAGACACTGCTGCCTGGCTGCTCTTGTCAAAGACAATAGGCGAAGTTACATTTCCATTTTCTCTAATAAAACAAAGAACAGGCCCAACCCATTCATTCTAAAGTGTGATATTCACTTGGTTAACGTTCATTGAACTTGGCACTGGGAACATAAAAGGACAGTGGTCAGTGCACCCTCGGGAAAACAGCAATTAACCTAAGTAATGCAGGCGAGAGTCTATGCTGAAGTAGTTGTTCAACCATGTGGAAAACACTGTGTACTTAATCAAGTGCTGGGGAAAGTCTTTGAAAGTTAACATCTTTTTGTGAAGGCCTCTAAGAAAAGCTGGGGGACCGAGTTGGAAAGCTGTGGCAGATGTCAGCTGCCAGATGGCAAGACGGAGGCAGTTCTGGACACAAGCTTGAAACAGAGAAGTTGGTGTGAGAAAGTGAGAGCAAACTGACCCCATCGTGCAGAGCAAGTGGGCAAGGAAAGAGGAAAGACAAGGAGCATGAGAAGGAATTAGAGGAAATGCTGTTGGGTGGGTGGAGTTTGTGTTTTGCATCTGAAAATGTGGACCTGAAAAGGCAGGAAGATAACCACGTTGGTGGAACAAAACAGCCTTTGGCCATCCGGTGACCAGCCACTCTTGATCAACTCTTGCACTGAAATCTCTCTCCCTATGGAAAATGCCATTCAGAGGCTACATGTCTTCACAGAACAGAAAGACCAGCAGATCTTGATAGTTCAACCACTCATCAGAACGCTCTTGAATACTTTCCCAGAGACAGTTCTTGGAATGAAAGCAACAGTTTGCACACTCAAAGGGTTCATTTTTGGAACTCCTTCATAGATGATATGTGGGTTGAGGACGGCATGGATGCTATAGATAGTGAATGTGAATGGACACATTAGGAGGCAGACAAGTGATGCTTTATAAACACTGCAGAGATGGATGGTCTCTATCCACCTCTCTACACACGCCCTCCAGTAACCTAGAGCTGGGAACCAGGGACCAGATGATATAGGTTGTGTGTTTAAGAAAATTAATTTACCCATAAAATGAGGCTTACTATAAAATGGGGCCTCCAAAACTATAAGCAGCTCTAGCAAAAGGGATAAAAAAAAAAAAAGATGTCAATCTGAACAGGCTACATACTGTATGATTCCAACTACATGACATTTTGGAAAAGGCAAAACTATGGAGACAGTAAAAAGATCAGTGGTTGCCAGGGAGTGGAGGGGGCGCGATGAACAGAGAGAGCACAGAAGAATTTTAGGGCCGTGAAAATACTCTGTATGATATTATAATAATAGATTCATGCTATTTTACATTGGTCCAAGCTCACAGAATATACAACACCGAGAGTGAACCCTGATGCAAACTGTGGACTTTGGGTGCTAATGTGTTGGTGTAGGTTCCTCAATTGTAACGAATGTACCTCTCTGGTGGGGATATTGATTATACATGTGTGGTGGCAGGGTATATGCAGGAAATCTCTGTACCCGCCTCTTAGTTTTGCTGTGAACCTAAAACTAGTCTAAAAATTAGTCTTTAAAAAAATAAAAAATAAATAAATGGCAGGAGAAAAATGGTTTAAATCAACTAATTCATTTAAAAGATAGGAAAATATCTAGAACCTAATTTATGAACACCCATGTCATATCATAGGAGGGACAGGTTGTAGACTCTTCTAAAACCAGAGCAGGGATGGCCACGTTAGTCAAGGAATTCTCCACAGTGGTAGGAATCAATCCAGGTTCGGCTGGGCCTTAGGCATTGTCCCAAAGCATCCTGTACCAAGGATGGGAGAAGTGGGATGGGAGACAATTCATCAGGCTCAGGACCTCTATTTCCGCTTTAGTCAGAAGAGCTATGATTTCACCTAGTTCACACAATGAATTTCCTTCCATAAGACATGTCAAATAGTGAGAGGACTCAGAATGCTTGAAAGTATGTTCTCCATATTAGTTTACCATCAAAATCTGATCCCATTGTTTTTCTTGCTAACTAGTCCTGAGTAGACTTGTTGCCTTAGTCATACATTCAAGGCCTTTCCCCTACCTCCAGCTTTCGTCTATGGCTTCTTTCCCCCATTCCTCACTTAGCAACCAGACGAAAAACTTGTATCTCATAGCTGCCCATGCTGGTGCCGGTGTTCCTGTTCCTGCCCGCTGGGTTAACTGCAAGGGATTCATATGGGTCGACCTTAAAAATAAAAGAGCCAGTCATTTTACCAGCAAAATGGGTTGATTCAGAAATAACACAGAATTGCAATATGAGAAAAGCAAGCTATGGCAAAACCATCGGCAAGTCCAGTGAACAAAGGAAAGGGGCTTGTGTTTATTAGATTTTAGGAGGAAATAGGGGAGGGATGTTTTGAATAAAAGTTGTTTGGAGAGGAACAAGAGTTAGAAGTTGTGGCGTTTTCTCATTGCCTGCAAGCAGTGGTCAGTGCACTGTTGCTGGGGCAGAGAACTCTCTTCCTCCTTTTTCTTAAAAGCAGGAGATGAAATTCCTATGTGATCAATGTCCTCCCTTGTAAAAATAATTTGTATCTTCTTCCTTCCTTCTGGTTCTGCAGACTGCAACCAGTGGTACTTGCTGAGATGTTCCCCTTTCAGGGCTTCCCAACTCCATTTTAAATGAGATTTTCTTTCTTTTCGCACATGCTTCAAGACCCAGCTCAAAGGCCGCCTTCAGTAAGCCCTCAGAGAGAGGTCCTTTGCTTTGGTAACACTTAGTGCCTTCTTCTTAAAATGGTGGTTTTTACGTTACAATTATTTGTTAACACGCCGATTTCTCCCATTACATTAGGAGCTCCTTAAGGGTAGAAACTATGTTTTGTTTATTGCTGCTTTGTTCTACTGGCAGAGACCCTAGAACCTTTCAAGTGTTTGTTGAGTGAACGCTCAAACTACAGTGACCAGTAGTGCCCACCAGATGGCAGTATGTGGACACTTTTCTCTTACCAATCAGAGGGAGGGGATGGGTTCATAGCAAAGATGCCTTTCATCTCTGTACTTACAGACAGACAAACAAATCTCTGCAGACACCAGGACTTTTGACTGGGCAGTATAATTCACACCTCTGAATCAGAACCTCAGACAGCCATTGTTTTCCCTAGATACCACCCATTTTTCTGAAAAACATTCCTCATGTAAGCTGAGAAAGGATTATACTGTCCTGTTAGGACAGAGGAACTTGGAGTTGTATTTGATCATCACAGGCACAGGGTGACCATTTTTTCAGCACTTAGGAAAAATAGTCACCAACACCCACTGATTGCTGCCATCTGTTGAGGTTCCTTAACCTCCTGCCCACCCCCATCTGCCAGACTCAGGCAGCAAGAGAAGTCAGCCAAACATGCCAGTTTACTTTTGAGAACAGCATCTCCGCTGGGGTCCTGCCTCCTTCCCCTCTGGGCCTGGTCAGGCCAGGAGATGTACAGGTGCCCTAAGTAAAGGGCCCATCGCCTCTTTATCTGGGACCCTGTGCTTAGCTCTGGAGCTCCTCCGAAGCAAAGGAATCCCAAATGGAAGACTTCCTCAATCCAAATGAAAAACAAAGGGAAACAACCCAAAGGACCCCTCCCGGACTAAAAAATAAAAGCCGGAAGGACCTCACCTTTTCATGTCTTTGTGTTTCTGTGTGTGTCTCTTTCCTTGCTGCAATCTGGAGGGCAGGACCCTTCTCTTCTTGCTACTTTGTAATCTCCTATGTTGTCTCCACCACCATTCATCATGCTCTAGCTCCTCCAAACTTGTCCCATTTCCATGGACTTCTTCTTTCTCCACCGCTAGAGCAGAGGATATAATGGGATAAGAGGCAAGACACTGGAGAATTCAACTTCTTTTAACCAAACAAGGATCTCGGGTCTGAGGGGTTTAACCCTGGAGATGGGCCTTACTGGCTAACTCTGCTCCATGCTGGGCAAAGTGCCTCATTCGGTGGATAATAGTGTGGTTAAGACACAGGCTCTGGAGTCAGCAGAATTTGGTTAAGTTCTGGTTCTGCCACATCCTAACTATGTGACCTTGGGTAAGTTAGGTAGCCTCTCCAAATCTTAGCTTCCTCGTCTATAAAATGGGGAAAGTACATACATACCTCAGAGAGCTGTTATGCTGATTAAATGATAAGGCATGTAAAGTGTTTAGCACAGAGTCGGTGCACAGGAAAATAAATGTTAGCAACTGCTACTAGCATTAGCAGAAATGCCCTGCAGAAGACACAGCTCCGTAGAAGCGACACTCAGTGTGACACTCAGCACAGTTTCAGAATCTTCTAAGAACCACAGACCTCATAAATCATACCGGGACCCATCTTTTAAAGGAGATCTGTATTGCTTTTATTAATTTATTCTTTCATTCAGCAGAACTTATTGAGAATATAAGTTGTGGCAAGTTCAGGGAAGGCCATGAAGATACAAGGATGTGCAAGACATGGCCTCTGTCCTTAAGACGCTCACAGAGCATTGACCAGGTCCACCCACAAGCAATTGTCATAGAGCGGGATCCGTGCTTTCAAGTGGGTACACACAAGATACAATAGATGCAGAGGAAGGAACCTGAGCCCCAACATGCTTTACATGGCCTGTCAGGTCCTTTATGATCTAACCTTTGACTCGCTAACAATGTCTACTCCCAGAAATAATTGTCTTCCTGGAATACATTTTGATGTGTCATACCTCCAACCTTGGCACTGACTGTTTCTGAATGCATTACCCTCCTGCTAGAAAATCCTACCAATCCTCCAGGTTTCTGCCTGAACGTGGCAGCTATGAGAAGTCTTTCTCACCTCCCCCAAGGACATTTAGGGGCTCCTTCTCTGCACGGGCTGTGGTAACATTGAAAGAAGAAACCACATACTTTTACTTTGGCCCCAACACTTGACTCAGGACCCAACACAAATTGACACTCTAATGTTGATGCACAAAAGAAGCCTGCCTGTATGCACCCCTCTGCAACCAGCACTGCCCATGTTTTAGTCAGTACAAGGAGAACCAGCTGATCTGACAGAAGGTCTCTTGCCCCCCTACGTCACACAGATCCATTATAGGAAAGATCAACTGCTATAGAAATTTCTCGAATGTCCTCCAAAGTTTCTTTCCTTGTAACTCCTACTAATTTTGGCCTGGATTTGCTCTTTAGAACAATGCAGAATAAATATGTCCATATTCTTTTCAGCATAGCAGTCTTTTCTATATATGAAGACATCAGGCAGATATAACATCAATATAAGATCGTCCTTTGTGGTTTTTCTTTTCACACACACACAGCTAATTAAGCCATCATTAACACACATTTTAAGTGCCTAACATATGCTGAACACTTTTTAGAAGCTTCGAGTGTCGTAAATTTAGTCCTGATATCTTCAACACCACCCACATACCCACACCTTACATTTTGATTTGTTTCATTATGTTGGTTTCAGTTCTGTGTTCTGGAAGCTCTAGATCATTTTAGATATTAATCTTTTATTATTGTTAGTGACATTGAATTAATTTCTTGAAAACCTATGCCAAGCAGGATGTTAGGCCTCTTTTTAAATTCCCATATTGAACTAAAAACAAAAGTGACCATATTATTTCTTTGCACAGGGGATGAGACGTAATTATCAGAGAGATTAGTTCCTGTTCAATGTCACCTTGCTGGTAAGTGTCAGAGGAGAGAGGCAAGGTCAGCCCAGAGCACTCCAAGGCCGTTGCTCTGTCCACCACATCATGCCATCTCTTTGTGCCAGTCTGTAGTGTTGGATTTCATTTTAGTTTGATGCCATTTGCAAAATTTGGATGTCCCTTCTTTCAGATAACTTTTCAAATCATGAATTAAAAACTATTGACCAGAAAAAAGGCTTTGATCCTCACCAGAGGTCTCTTTCTAACTTACATGGAGCTGTTTGCAGACCTTAAGAGCCATTTTTCTCACCCAACTGAGAAACCAAATGACTGCAACATGATCCTGCTCAGATTTCACTATCTTGTGTACAATTACACCACAGGAGTCCGTGTTAAGTCCATTGCTAAAATTTTCTTACCCTGCTGATTTACCAATTTAGTGGCACGATGAGAGAAGGAAATGCAGTGTGTCTAGCCTGACCTGTTTGTGGTAAACTAGTATTAACTGCTGCTGATTAACTTATTTTCTTCAAAATGCCCACAAATCAATTGTGCAATGATCTGTTCCACAATTTTAGCAGGAACCTAGATCAAACTCACACTATTTCCTGGCTTCTGTGTTTAGCCCTGTGATAAGGTACAAAGTAAACCCCTTTATTAAAAGGAGAAACTTTTAAGGAAGTACCAAAATATTATTATTCCCAGGGCTATTGAGAAGCATCCCCATCCACACCCCCAGTTACCTTTCACTGCTCAGTTCAGTTTGGCAGCATCACCTCCCACCACTTTGTTTTGGATTGTGAGTCACGTCAGTATTTCATGTACCTTTTTCCTTTTCATTGCCTATATGTCACCTGGCAGAGTGTTTGGCTAAACAATCCTAACCCTAAAATTAAAGGTTAAAAACTCTTTAGAACTGTAGGCTGCCTATGAGGTATGTAGATCTCAGAAGTACACTTACAGGAAACAGCTTTCTTGTCACAAACATGTTAAATCCAGGAAGGCATGGGTGACGTCTGATTATTCATCATTGTATTCCCAGTGGCAGGAGCATACTAAGTGCTCAGGAAGTATTTGTTACAGCAAATGAGAAGATCATAAAAATATATACACTGTGAGAAGACAGAATTCAAAGTTTTAAATTCATATGAAAACCTGTATGATTGATATGAGAACCTTTCTAAAAAGCAGATAGATCATAAGACTACAGGAAGAGTTCCCAAAGATTCCTTAAGGAGGATGGAAAAGCCAGAGAGAGAAAAAGGGGAAGAGAAAGACCAAAGGGTCAGGGAGCTGTGCTGGAAGCAGTGGAATGAGCCATGACATTGGAGACAGAGGCCGAGGGATCAAGCCCCCGATGTTCCAGCATGAGTGTTCACCACTGACTAACTCTCACACCTTAGCACAGCCCCATTGCTTAAGTGACGTGACAGAGACAAGACGTCACATCTCACAGAAGTGCTGTGAGCATCAAGTGAGGTAAAGACTATGAAAGCACGTTACCAAGTCAGTATCACCTATCCTTAAATGTGTGTCGGGGTCAGCCCGAATAGAAGATGTGAACAGAACTGCTCATTGCAAGAATATATTTAGGATGGAGTAAGAGACTGCTTCCTAACTCTGGACTTTCCAGGAAACTTAAAATATTTCTGACTTAAGAAAAATGTTGACCTCCACCAGGTTGAGAAGACAGTGTGTATGCAATATGGGCATGGCTGAGAGACAAGGCCATACAAATATTTATCCTGCTTCAGGTTCTCTAGTCAGCTAAAAGTCAGCACTTCCTAAACAGAATTCATAATCCTTTGCAGAGAGCTAGTCATGCTATTTCTGGTATTGACAGAACAGCATCTCAAGCCACTTGTTCCTGAAATCTGTGTCAATATTGTCAACACTTGTACCACACTAAGGGGAGAGGAAAGAAGAGACTTCACGTGCATACCTGTCATCCCGAGAAATCTTTTAACTGCCATGAGCCCAATACTTTCATCTGTCGAATGGAGATAATACCACCTGCCTTATTTTGTTTCAGCATTTTATGAGAATCAACGGATTGATGTAAAAGCTTTTTGAAAACTGTAAAGTACTACAAAAAAAGATGTTCTTAATAATTGCAATATTATAGGACTAAACCTGAATGATTTTGTCTTGCCTGTACATAGAAAATTGAGACAAAAAAAACCTCATATTTGGTAATACCAAAGGATACCGTTACAAAGAATTGTCACTACCACTTGTATAACCGTTCTACTTGTTCTCTAGAATAGTTTGAATCCATGGAGTCTGATGCTGAAAGAATTAAGAAAACCATTACCACATTAAAGGTGCAAAATTTTTAAGATATATATTAATGATGTTGTGGGAAGTGAGCTGACAGTAAAGTAGGTTTGGAAGTGTTTGGTTTCCTTAATTAAATGGAGCTAATGAGTTTCTCCACAGAGCATGAGTGCTGGGCTAAGCAGTCTAACAAGCCTGGGATTTCTGTGATCTCAATAAAGGATGGCCAACTGGCGGCTGAAAATATCTGCATCATGGTGTGATTCATCCTTCACACCTTTGAGTGAAACCTTCCCATCAGAAGGCAGAAGCAGGTCGCAAGCACATGCGAGGCTGAAGTTAGATCCTCTGGGATCTTCAGAAGCTGCCGACTCCTCAGCTCCTCGTGTCAAGAGACCCTAGCCCCACGTCATGACAAAGTACAGAGAATCGCAAAGTGACAGCCACCACAGATCACAAATCAGAGCTGGGAACAAAGTGGCAAAGAGGAGATGGAATTTCATTTAAACAATCATAATTGAGAATGGAGGTGGGGGTGAGATACAAAGATACAAAAGTCATGCCCCTGCTTTCCTCATAAAACTTACAATCAAGTTGACAACAGGGGTATAATTAAAAATTAAGAGACAATTTAGGACATTCTAATGCTTCCATGGTGTCTCCAGATATAATCAATCCCTTGACTTAGTTTGTGAAGCCATTGCCGACAAATGACCCAGGCCACCTCTTCATTTCTCACCGTTCTCTAAATTTCTCAGCCCCCCACCCCCTACACACACACACACAAAGGAGCGTGGATGGAGCTTCTCAGACCTGGCATGTCCTCAGGCCTCCACCCTTCTGTGTGTGCTGCCCCTTCCACCTGAAATGTCCTGTCCTTCCCTCTGGGTATAACCAGCCTTCCTTTGTGGGGCCACTTGGTCCGGGAAGCCCTTCCTGACCACTTCCTTCCACTGAATCACTGTTTCTTCGAGTTGTTCTAACTCTCTAAACTTGTTCCCTCTTCTGGATCTTTGCACATGTACTTTATTTTATCCCATTCATTCTTATTTATCTCATTCACCCATCTCTCAGGTCACCACTTGGAGACTCATTCCTTGATACAGCACCCACATCTAAATCAGGACTTCATCTTGTCTTCTATTAATATCCTGTTGTCTTCCTTTATAACAATTATCACAGATGGTAAGTCATAAACAAATAAACAATAAATTCTCTGCATGTACTCGTCTAAAGTCCACACACACAAATACTCAAGACTGTAACTCGGATCAATTTCAAGGGCTACCTGTTTTGTTCTTCAAGACGCCAGCATGTCCTACTGGTGCTCAATCAATATTCGTTGAACAAATTCTCTCTTCAAAGTGCTCAGAGTACTCTGTATAATCTTTAAATATAACACTTATTCCATAGTAATGTAATTATTTGCTTGCATATTTATTGTCTTCGGATTTTTGAGCTACTCAAGACTGGGTGAGGTGGTCCCCAGAGTGTCCTAAGTTTGGCAGTAGTAGTATACAGCTCATCACCCTGCTAAGATCTTGATTGGCTTCAATCTATCTGCCCAGAACGGATTGTTTACCATGACATCCCAGCTTCCTACCACCATGCCTGGCACATCAATAGTTTTTTAAGGGAATGAATGAATGAATGAATGAATAAAAAAATTTCTTTCCTCATTTTATCCCTACCCTCAAAAGTACTCTTTAAGTGTTGGAGGAATATTATGTCCCAGCACTCTGGGGTCTCATACACCTTCTGTGCATGTCATTTCCTGCTTGGGGCACATTCACTAAAACCTATAAAACTTCAGATTTACAGAATAGATGCACAAAGACGGCATTATCTTCTTTGGGAAAAAATGCTTTTTTTTCTCCACAAAATGATACAGAGACCTGCAGGTATGAAGCTCGCCACCCACCCCACCTCTGCCCCCGACACACACATACTGAATTTAAAGTATTATATGATTTATTGAAAACTGCTATTTGGGAATTTTCCAAGGAGAGGCCTATTTTGTAAAGCTCGATGTAATTCCACAAATCGTTACTGATCACCAGGTAGGACCAGGTGGATAACACACCTCCTCCAAACATTGTGCTCGGTGTGGCATAGACGTACCCAAGCCAGCCCGAGAAGGGGGCCAGGTGAGTAAGCAGACTCAATGCTACATCAACCCCGGAAGTCTGAGAAACAAGAAGTGCTAAATGAGAATAGAGAATGCTTGTAAGGTACATATGACCTCCCCAAACATCTGAAGGGCCACCACCCAATTAGACATCTTCTGTCCCAGAAGAAAGGCTCAAGGTGGGGATGAGATCTGTTTCATGTCAGGAAAAACTGCTTAACGGAGTTGTACAGGAGAGAATGGGCTGCCTTAGAAAGAACTGACATTCTGGACCCAGAGGGGCACAAGACCAGAAAAAGAGAACAATAGTGGGTGACGCTGTGAGGCATATTTATGTATCTGATATGGGAATGGGGATGGTAGGGAAGAGCTACTGAATACTGATGGCTATTGCTGATTGAGATAAGTGCTGTGCTTAGGAATTTAATCCCCCACGGCATCCGAAACTCTTACTACCCTCCATTTCACTGAAGAAGAAACAGAGGCACACAGAGCTTCAGAATATGCCTGAGGTCACCAAGCTAGGGACAGCATCAGGATTGAAGCCCAGATTCACCCAACTCCAGAGCATGAGCTTCTAGTTGCAAAGACTACTAAAGTTCCATGCAAATCTAATATTCTGGGATTCTTTGAATATTGAGATATCAAGAAAAAAAATCAATAGACCGATCTCAGATGTACCTAAGGGAGCTGAGTCCTTCGCCTTCTCCTTTTCCTTTGTCCTCTGGTGTAATCCCTGTGCTTGTGAGACAGAGCACCTAACTGGGATTCAAATTTCCTGTGTGTCTCTGTGTATGTGTGTGCATGGATCTGACAGGGCTAGTTCATTTCAAGTAACCAAGTATGACTTTGGACAGCTCTTGTCAAGATCCAATAGAAGAGCCAATTCCAAAAATATGTTCCTTTAGTGGTTTTTTAGGGTTCTCTGCTCTGCATGGATTGACAATGTGGTAACAAGAGACATTCTGGAGACTGGATTTAATGCAACCATATGCTAGACAGAATGAGAACCCATATTGCAGCAGACCAGCCGGTACATTTCCATGTTAACAGAAGCTTGATTGCAAATTACATTTAGTCTCAACAGCTCAGTTCACTGCACACAGATGCCATGGGGG
The DNA here is from genome assembly GCF_036562045.2 of Rhinolophus sinicus. Lineage (NCBI taxonomy): Eukaryota > Metazoa > Chordata > Mammalia > Chiroptera > Rhinolophidae > Rhinolophus > Rhinolophus sinicus. Next base: position 51,991,964 of record NC_133751.1, on the reverse strand, counting down.
ACTGTAAAGTTAGTGAGATGTGGGGGAGTACAACTAACATTTTTTTGAAAAAAAAAAAGCCTTCAGCTGATAGAATGCCAAGGAGCATCAGCGCTGATGCTGAAAAGAAAATGCTGCTATATTTGTTTTGCCAGGAAAGGAAAAATAATCATTGTCGCAAGTTGTTAGTCAAATTATGAATACGAGCTCGGCTAGTAATTGTCTGATAACACAAACAGGGCTGTCAGATGCTGCATGCACTGTTTGACAGCTAACATGTACATGCTCTCTGAATGAGGAGTTGGTGCACTGATTCCAAAAGTCAGGCAGACAGAAGGGTGGGTGATAGAGGAGAATTTCCCCAGGTTCCTGGCCTCATGTCTAGGCCTGGATCTAGGTCAGCTTCCCAGACCGTGGTCAGCGGGTCCTCCCATGCAGAGGAGGATGTGTGACGTTGTGGAAAGAACACAATATAGGTTGGAGTTGCAGGTCTGTCTCTTACTTGCTGTGCCACCCTTTCACTTGCTGTGAAACCTCTCTGGACATCGGTTTCTCTACCTCTAAAATGGGGATGACAATTCTCAGTCAATCAGGTTGTCCTCTCAAAATTATTGTGATGACCAGCTGAGAACAATAAACACAGAGTGCTCCATAAATATTGGGGCTGTAAGTTGTCTACTTGGTTGGGAGTTTTTGTTGTTGTTCTCATTTTACAAGCTGAGCTGAAATGAGTTCTTGTTTATTTTGTCATGGCTGGAGCAGAATTTTTCCATCTAGCTACAACCTCCTTTCAGTTAGAATCTTCCATCTTCTTTTTTCTAAGGTGTCTGGCCACAGGACACCTCTCACCTAGAGCCCGCCCTGACTCATTTTATCACATGCTTTTTTTCTAGAGAAGCTAGAAAGCTTTCATTAGGTCCCAGCAGGTATTCAAGGTGCCCTCATTCTTCCCATCCTCCTGTTCTCCAGACTCCAAGCTAGGGTAGAGACTGCTCTGTTCAACAATACATGTTCTCCCCTTAGCCTCTAATTCCCAAGACACCTAGCAGTTAAGTGTGGCCATGTGGCTAGGTTCTGGCCAAAGGAATATGAACAGGAAAGAAATACACAACATCTCATCTTCACTTTTAAACTATCTGCATGCATGATCCATCTTTATTGTCTTTCTTCATCTCCCACCTATGTGGCAAAGACTCAAGGACCTATGGGAGGACAGAGCCACAAGATGGAAGAAACTTGGGTCCCCGAGTGAATGCCTGGAACATAACCCCCTGCCAACCTGCATTGGGCTCTGGAGTGAGAGAAATGAAATTCTGTGGTTTTTAGCCACTGAGGTTGGTTGGTTGGTTATGAAAGTAGTTAGCCCACCTTAAAACCCAATCTTCTATTTTATCTCACTACACAGACTTTGTTGTTATAAGAAACACAATCAGTATCTCATCAAACACTCCTTGAAAACACCACGCCTTTGCTTACATGGTGATTTTTCCCCTGCTTCCCCCTCTCCCCTCAACTCCAGCTATGCTTTTCTGTTGAGAGATCTCCTACCTCTAGGATTTATCTCTGAAGCCCCCACCCCAATGGAATGAATCACTTTCTCCTTTCACAAAATGTGTACTTGCCTCTTATTCGATTATAATGGAACTATGGTTTACATATGTCCTCCTCCTCTTGAGGCAGGTCCCTGTTTTATTTAAACTCTTAACGAATGTCACTGCCTGTGGGATTAGGTGCCCTGGGGCTATCTCTTTCAGCTTAAAGATGGAGGGACAGGGAGGTCAATCTAAATGCCCATTTAACATTAGATCTCTTATTACAGCTCAGGAAAAGAGATTGCATCTTCCTTTCTAGGCATCCACCGACCAAGGCCAGCACTTGATACATACGGGGATGTGGGGAGGGGGAGGTGCTGGCCTGAGAGAAGCAGACATAATGTGTTGTGGGTGTGGAGGACCCCCTAGGAATGGAGGTCTCCTCCCCCTCCCTGCTCACCCATCCCCACCTTGTAACCTCACTGGGACCCATACTGATCATGCTTCAAAAGGCAAGAGGCAAAGCTGTGGCCCATTTACTTGAGACCAGCTCAGCCAGTCAGTCAGGACTGCTGCTTAAAAAATACAAACATGGAGTTCTGGTCACAGAAGGACTGCTATGCTCACATCACATACACTTTGTACAATTTAAGGACTCCCTGCTGCTTCTAGCTTTCAGGGAACAAACCATTCCATTCGTTGGTTTTGTTTTTCAGTGGCTGCTGCTGGTCTGTTGTTCTTGTTCTGGTTTGGGATCTGTCCCTCTCCCTTCACTTTGGGGTTTTCTGAAGCTAGTTTATGACCCTACTTTCTTATATTTGACACTTTCGGCTTCTTTATTTGTTACTCTGCCATCCTCGTTGGCATTAGATATCTTTTCATTTAACTCCTAGAGAGTGTTCAGGGATTGTCCAAAGGCAGTGAGGAAGAATGGTAGCAAAATTAGAGACCTGAATTGGGAATGAGAAGCCCAGGTGGGTCCTAGTGCTACCACCTATCTGGGACAAATCATATCACCGCAGACTCTTTGTCTCTAAAATAGGAATGAAAGTTGGAATACTGTCCTTGTAGACTCCATCTGCTCCATCAGGGCAAGGATCATGTCCATTTTGTTCAAAGTTGTATACCTAAATCTATCCTGTGCCCAGTATGTTATAGACCCTCAATAAAGATTGTTGAGTGACTGACTGAATATTGTGGAGATCAAATAGGTAATGATGATAAGAGCACTTTGGAAATCCTGTAGTGGTGAACATGGGGAACTGTTATTATTGAACAGATCGAAAATGTATGGACGGTCCCCAAACTGAAGAGTTACTTAGCTATTTGAAGACATTGGAAGATACTTTGCCAAATATATTTCAAATATGCATAACATCCTTGGTGTGGCCCGGGTTGCAGTTTAAATAGGAGACAGGACAGAAAGGTAATGTCTGTCCTCACAGAGATGAGGACAGAAGAAGGCAGCATGTGTTAAAGAGGCCTGGAATGTCCTTAGGCAGAAAAGTTACACGTCAGAGGGGAATCTTATACTCACTTTTTATTACAAACAGCTTTTATTGTCTGGCCAAGGTCATTGGAATCTAGAGTTGGATGTGAATTTTCCCAAGGAGTCATTATTTCCTAATGTGTTTTATATTTATTTATAACTCCATCAAGTCTGAAAAATGACTTAAGACAGAACTTGTCAAAGTAGACGATACTAGCTGACATTTGAGCGGGTCGAATCTTTCATCTCATAGATGGGAGAATTAGGGAAATGATGTGTATAAGGTAACTCAGCTAGATGTAATATTCAGTGCTAGCCACATTCTTAACACAGCTTTCTGAATCCTAAATAGCTGGAAACACAAAGAGTACTGGCCTCTTGCAAGAAAGAAAAATAAAACAGACACACAGAAAGAATACGACAAAAGTAGAACTACTTCTTGGATTTCCTGTAGCTCTCCAACCCCTGGTTCTAGTTCAAGACCTTGTTACTTGTCCTTGGATTCTGATACTCCCGTATCCTTAAAATAAATTTCTCTTTGTAGCTCAGCTAACATAGTTAGTTTTTCTTCATGGGAATAAGAAGTTATAAACAATCCGTTAACAATCTAGAAGGCCCGTGAGAGTTCATATATCCCCATAGCACCTAGCCGAATGGCCTACACAGAGTGGGTGCTCAGTAAATGTAAGATGTTGACAGTGAAGCATCCAGAATCTTCCCTAATATCTGCTTTCCAGAAGTGGCTCTCCTTTTCCAGACATCCTCTGCCATGAGGCTCTTGTACTATAATTGCCTATAGACTTGTCTCATCTTCTTCTCTAAATCAATGCTCCCAGCATAACCCCCAGCGGTTCCAATCTAGACCCAGGTAGTGACAAAAGTGAAGAGGCAAGAAACCACTGTACTAGAACTGTAAGCTTGTTTATTGCATCAGGTCATCAAGCATCAACTCTATCAATGTTAAAGGAAGTAAAAGAGAACAGTCGCCATTCTGGACTTGTGACAGAAAGATGAGTAAAATAGAGTTCCCAGCCCTTACGGAGCTTACAATGTTTTGGGAGACAGACACAAATAGGAAATAATTGAAAGGTTATAATAGACAATTAGTCAGTTCTCTAAGAGCTCAGGGGTTATTCTGGGGTGTGGGATCAAAGCAGGCTTCAGAGACTAGGAGACATTTGAATTGGGCCATGAAACATGTGTAGGATTTCCCCAGATGGCAAGAGTCAGGAAGAAGGGCATTCTAAGCAGAGGAAATAACAAGTGCAGTGACAAAAAGGGGTGGACAGATGTGATAATAATTAGGGACTATAATTCATCTGGAATGACTAGACTAGCATTTCCCAGAAGATGCTCTGGGGAAAAAAAAATATATATATCCTATGGTCAATAAGTATGGGAAAAGGCATCTTATATTCCCATTAACAAATTTAAATTGTATGTGTGCCTATCAAATGCTCTGAGAAATCAGTTAGGAGGCTACATGGATAGTCCAGAGAAGGGCCTGCAGGGGAACAGTGGACATGAGTACAAAAGGGATGCATGTTAGAGAGACTTCAGAGGAAGCATAATCAGGACTAACAAATGCAGAGCCAGGATAGGTTTTAAAAGACCAGGATGTAGTTTGTTAGACTGAATTGGTAGCAATGCACTTTGAGAAGAAAAGAATTGGGGGAAGATAACACAAGTTTTGCTTTAGTGTACTGAATATGAGCTGACTGTGGGGCACTCATGTCAACAGATGGCTGACAATCCAGGTCTGGGTTCCAGACATGATGTTGTAGTTCAAGAAGATGGTGGGCAATCATTATAAATGTAAGAGAAATGATCAAGCACTAGACAAGTCATTAGACTGGATAAGCTCCAAGGTCCCTTCTGGCCCTTATTTGATCTCCACAGCAATCAGCCAGAGGAACCCCCTCTGAGGAGTGTAGGTGGTCCAGCCTCTGCCTGCAGACCATACATACCTAAGTGCATAACCTCCTGCAGCTGGTCATGAAAGGAAAGGCTGCAAACAGGAGCTTGACTTTTGCATCCCATTGAAAGGAGCTCTTCTTATTAAAGAAATGTCTTTCACAAGTAAAACTTTTCAGTGACCCTAGTACAGTGGTTCCCTTTCTTTTGACCTGACCACATTGAGGAAAAACAGTAGAAATGCAGGGTATTCAAGAAAAATTGTGGAAACTGAGAACTCAACACGTTCCTTGAATTGTACTTCAGTTACTCTTCCTAGGCACCAGTGCAGCCTGGGAGAGTGGAGAGGCACTGGGGCTGTGAGTCAAGGGCTGAGTATCTAGTTCTTTTGACTATGTCAGTAAATCCCTGTATGTCCTGATCTAGTCCTGACTACACATTAAATCACTGCATGTCTTTGTGACAATTACTCACCTTCTATGTGTTTCTATGCCTCTATTTACACATCTGTAAAATATGTTTAAATAATGATGCCTGCACTGCTTATTCCTAGGGATGTCAGGTTTCAATGAAATGGGATTGTTTTCTGAAAGATAACATTAGTAATGGAGACTGCTTGTTCTAAATATATATCCTAAAATACTGGAGCTACAAGGGACCCTGGACACTGAATAATATAACACCCTCGTTTTGCAGATAGGACATCAAGACCCAGAGAGGGCAAGTGATTTGCTCAAGGTCAGACAAGCAGCAGAGCAGAGCCAGAAGTTAGATAGGTGGGTGCTCTTCCTTCCCAGCACCACTGCCTTCTAAAGACTGAGAGTTGGGACCATGGCTGCAAAAAAATCACAGGCTTGAATGAAAATGTGGTTGAGTAGCAAACCTATTGTATTTAGAACCCCAAACATCAGATAAAGCCTGTGGTACAAGTAAGCCAGCTAAAATGATTCTCCCCATATTTCTCTATAAAGTGGGCAATATGCTTTTGTTTGTGTTCAACTGAGTTGGCCCCAGGTCAGTCTCTCTGACCCCTCAGCTCAATAACTTTAACATACACTAAACCATTTTATGATGTTGAATATTTTTATACTGATATCTTCACTGACTCAATTAGAAGTTCAGATATAATAACTTCACCCTTTCCTAAAGATCCTCTCCTCTAACAGATGGAATGTTCTAAGTGAGGGACAATGGGCAGTTTTTACTCACATTACGGAAGCATGTGGGAGGGTTTCCCTCTCCAACCAATTCTCCAACCCTCTAACACTAACTCAGAGTTAGTGTAGACCCCACAGGTTAAGAGGTCATTTCCACAAGACTACTCCCACTTTGGATGCCAGTCTTGCCACCTGTACTTCTGACCCACTGGTTATAAATTCAGGGGGCTCCCACATCTCTTTCCTCAGGCTTAAAATTTTGCTAGAACAACTCAGAAGACTCACGAAAACACTTTAGTTACTATTACTGGTTTGTTATGAAGGATACAAGTCAGGAACAGCCAGATGGAAGAGATGCATAGGGCAAAAAATGGGGAATGATCATGCAGCTTCCACAAACTCTGATGGCATCACCCTCCCAGTACCTCGATGTGTTCAACCTATAAGGTCACCAAAGCCCAATGTTTAGGGATTTTTATGGAGGCTTCACTATGTTGGCATGACTGATGAAATCATTGGCCATTGGCGATTAAGTCAATCTCCAGCCCCTCTCCCCTCTCCACAGAATGGGAGATGGGACTGAAAGTTCCAACACTCTAATGATACTTTGGTGTTTCTGGTGACAAGCCCCCATCCTAAAGGTACCTAGAGCCCCCCAGCCACCAGTCATCTCATTAGAAAAAAAGACATTCGTATCATCCAGGATATTCCCATGGATTTAGGAGCTCTATATCAAAAGATGCTCTTATCACTCCTGTCGCTCAGGAAATTATGAGGGTTCCAGGAGCTCCATGCCAAGAACCAGGGACAAAGACCTCATAATAATATCTTTAATTATGCCACAAGGGTCATAAATTTTTCCTTCCGGAACTAGGGCAATAGTCTCCTAACTGACTTTCCTGTATCTTGCTCCTCCTTCATTTGTCTTCCCAACAGATGACATTGTCTTCCCAGAGTGTTCCTTCTTCTCCCCATCTCCACAGCATACAGCACAAGGTCCAAAACCTTCATCCTGGTATTCATAACCCTGCCAGTTCTGGTCCCACTCTCTCTTCTGAGCTTTATTTCTTCTACTCCCTTACTTGTTACTACTTACCAAGCTAAACCTGGACTCATTGCTAAATCCTGAATACACGTAGACCTTTCTTTCACAATAGTTTCTTAATCTTGTAGACCATTTGTCAAGGTCCACCTCTGTTTTCTATGTACCCTAATGGTCTCATGTCTTTCCCATTTTCATCACATTTTTTTTTTCTTTCATAAGATCATGATGTGTGTACTTGTCCCACTTCCTCATAGATGGTCCTCATGTTAATTCATCTCTCCATCCCCATAGTGCTTATTGCAGTGTCTAGAAACCAAGTCTCAGCCAGAAAAAATAACTTATATTGTTTGAGGAAAAGTAAGTACCTATAGTATACCAAACTGAAGACCACTATACAAAATCAAGCAAAAACAAAACAAAACAAAAAACAGCATTGGATAAAGATGAAAACATTTACAGGCAGCTTCAAATCAGAGTTCAGTAGCTGGTTCTCCAGACAAACACTTGGAAAAATTGTTTTACCTGTGCCCCCTCTTGTCTGTTCAGTTGCCCAAGTTGCTTTGAAGTCTGTAAAATGGCCAATATCTCCAATCAAAGCAGTGTTTCCTTTCCAGACAGGAAGACTGCTGCTCAGTAAAGAAGCCACGCTTGTTTTTGCGGTCTGTACTGCAATGGTGACTCATCCAGTAAAACCAGAGGCTGTCTATTTTGATCTTTCTATGTTCAGAGTCTATTTACGGTTATAATTTTCTTTCTTTCTCTTTTTCCCTTCCTGCCTTTGGTGACTTATCAGAATGGTCACACACATTAGACAAATGGAACCTGTATAAGGAGACAGAAAGAGAGAGCATGGCTGAACATGCTTTCAGCTAAAGCCCACGAATGAATGCTTATATTTACAGCTCTGATGATAGGGTTCCAGTAATGACTTGGCCTTTTTCTCCTTGATTGAATATTCCCCTGGGCCTGCCAGTCTGGGCTTCTGTTATTTAATGAGGACATTGGAGCACAACCTCAAGATGTCTGCAAAAATGACCTTTTCTTTGGGCTTTTTCCAAATGCAAAGACAAGTAGAGCCTAAGTTAAGCAGGGAGCTTCTGGAATACAGCTTTGGAATTCACTCTTTCCTCCAGAAGCTCAGAAGCCTGGAATCACATATGGTCAGAGCTGAAGAGAACCATAGAGATGATCTGGCTACACATTTTCATTCTGCAGCTGGAGAAACCCAAAGCCAGGGGGAAAAGCAGGTCGCCATAAATCATATGGCAGGCACAGTCACAGCAAAGGCATGCTTGGAACCTAAGTCTCTAAGTTGTAGTTGGTGTGCTTTTGAATGGTTTGAGAGAGAAATTAACAGCTGGCTAAATGGTTGCTTAAATAAAGGAAAAGCTTTTCTCTGTTGCCTGTGTGAAACCGTTGGCAGCATTACACTCTCCTTTCCCTACGCTCAGAAAGATGAGAGACTAACAGCACAAGCAAAGGAAACCTGTTAAGAAAGAAAGCACTAAGAAGAGAAGTTTAACTTTTCCAGGTACTATGTATAAGATAATTCCCAATTTCCTAATGAGAAGGAATGCTTGAATTCTCTGAAGCCTCATAATCTCTTCCAGGCACGAAAAAAACAAACAAACAAACAAAAAAAAAACATGGGCCCCAAGGGCAGTCAAATGGTTATTTTCTAGTTGAGGTTTTCTCCCTATGAATTAGGAATAAGGCTATAGTGCTTATAAACCTATTAACTAAGGCCTCAGGATCTCCAAATACATCATGATCATTCGGCTGGGCATGTTCTATACTACACAGAGCTGACCTTGAAGTGAGGGCTTGATAACTGCGCTATGATATACTTGAACTTGCCATAATCATCAATGTAATCATTTATCAGTTCAAAATTCAACTGAGAACTTTTATGATCCTTTTTATAAAGAGTGCTTTAAGTATTCATCTTTAATTTATCAGCCTTTTGGGGATTTTTCAGTGCATTTTTCTTTTCTTCACAGTACCTCACACAATGCTTTGTATAGAAAAAAGTGTGTGATCATTACTTGGGAAATGAACAAAATATTCCCATCCCCTTTCCACTTCACACTTGAAACAACTATACTATACCTTTACAGTAACCCAAACTCTTACTTTTTCCTTCACCTGTGCTGTAGTGAAAAGAGCAATAAACTTTGAATTACATATCTGATTTTAAATGGCAGTGAAGCTATATTTTTTTCCTAAAGAAGAATTCCAATTAATAAATGTGGAAGGAATGAGAAAGAAAATAACTAGAACATCACAATAGTGATGGCAGCAAGCAAGATCTATCAATAGATGCTAAAATTAGTGGGTGAAAGTTTAAGTAGAAGTGGGATATCTGTATAGTCTCAAAGTATCTCCTCTCACAATATTTAGTACTCACAAAGGGAAAATAGTAAATTTACAGTGGAGAAACCCAACAGATGCCATCTTTAGAGGTGTTCAAGGTTAAGTTCACCAATAGTGCCTACCAACATAATCTGATACACCTTGAGAAGGACATATCACCTCTGTAGTATCCTTCTCAATGTCTTCAATAGAATTACAAGAAAACATCAGTCAAATCAGAATTGAAGGACATTCTACAAAATAACTCATCAGTACTCTTCAAAAGTGTTAAGATCATGAAAGACAAGGAAAAACTGTGAGGAACTGCTCCAGATGGTGGGAAACTAAGGAGACGTGACAACTGACAGTAATGTGGGAATCAAAGCTGGATCCCGGGAAAGAATAAGACATAAGTGGAAACATAGGAGAAACTTTATTAAAGTCTGTACTTCAATGAATAGTGTTGCACCAAGGTTAATTTCTTACTTTTGATTACTGTTCTATTATTATATAACATATTAATGTGAGGGGGAGTTGGGAGAAGGGTATATAGGAATGCTCTGAATTTTTTTTGTAATTTTTTTTTGGAAGACTGAAATTATCTCAAAATAAAAAGTTTTTTAAAAAAATAACTGAGCTTGAGTGCTTAACATGACCACCATCTGTGGCATTTCTTAGGTAAGTGACCTAAGTTCTCTAAACCTCACCTTTCATCATCTCTAAAATTAGAGGAACAGTACTTATCTTTTGTTAATGTGAGGTCAAAATGAGGTAAGAAACCTGAAGCACTTTTAAAACTATAAAATCTTTCTTTGCAAAGACATCATTTTTATTACTAGGTAACCCCCTTGGCCTTTCCTGCCCCACCCACCTAAGGTTACCAGATAAAATACAGGATACCCACCCAGTTAAATTTGAATTTTACATAAACAGTTATTATTTTAACTATGTCCCATGTCCCAATATCTGAGACATACTTATACTAAAAATCATATTTTCATTTATCTGAAATCAAATTTAACTGGGTGTTCTGTATTTTTATTTACTAAATCTGGCAATTCTACCTCACCTAACTTCCAATACTCTGCCCCTTCCCTTAAGACACTTCTTTCCCTTGCTCAACCTCTCTTTATACAACACTGATGTGCTCAGCTCTCAGAACCCTCTGGCACAAGGATTCCATCTAAAACTATGGCAGTCCATGCTCCTGGAGAGATACGTGAAGGTTAGTCAGTAACAGGGCTCTGTTTCTGGCAAAGTGAGTTCTCGGGGAATGTGTGACTCAGAGGAATGTCCCTTCTTTGACTTGCAATTGTGTAAAACTTACTTTAAAACTGTTAGGGTGTTTTTATTACCCACCTCTGATAACAGCCCAGTGATATGTCTTATGCAGATTTTTACTCCACAAGTTAAAATCAGAACCACCAACAACTCAGAAGACAGACCACCACTTGGGACATGTGGTGTAGTTTGGGGGAGGGAAGGAGAGAGAAAAAGAGGGAGCATTTGAGCACAACAATTTCACATACATCAGCTAACCACATAGGGGAACTGTGCCTGTCTCACTTTCCTGAGAAACTGAGGCTGAAGTAAGATGAAGAACTTAGACTCTTTCTACCTCATAAGAAAATGATTTTTTTTTCTTTTCTATTTTCTTTCTTTCTTCTTTATTTTATTTTATTTTTAGTTAGGCCACTCATTGCATCTACTTCTTATTTCTTTTCCAAAGCATCTGATCATCAAGGTTCTGCTCAAAGGCGACCTTTTTTGTGAGTTTTCACTCCTGATTCACCAAATCAGGTATGGTTTGTTTTTCTCTGACTCTCACATTACTTTGAAAAGAACAAAGACCTTTACTTGGGGTTGTAGCCACATGTCCACATTTTATCTTCTTTTACAGTTTTGAGAGCAGCAAAAATTGTGTCATGTTCATGTCAAGATTTCTTACAGCACCACCAAAGCAAAGGCAAAATCTTCTAAACTGGGAGTTGAGAGGTCCAAATCCTGGTTCAGATTAACCACTAACTTGGCACATTCGTAACAGCACATACTGTTGAAGGTACAATGTCAACATTGGTAAATAGCTTCTGTTTATTCACATATATAATTGTCTAGATGATTTCTAAAATCCTTCCAGTTCTGACATTCTGCCCTCTGGGGTCCTGATGTTTGATGGAGCAGGTATCTGAGTAACAGTCTTGTTAATTACCAACACCTTCCTGGCTTCTGAAAACAATTGCTAGTGGGTATCACAATTTTCCCTTTTAGTTGACACTCCCATGTTTCCTTCTCCCCACATTGGGGGTGTATCAGAAATATTAAAAGCAAGGGAGTTCTGTAGGGGATATCCCAGGCTCCAAGGGCTCCAATGAATGAGCAGTAATAGGATTTCCATGAATCAACAGTATGAAATCTTGGGGTATATTTTTCCCACAGGAAGTTTTCAGACTGGATGTCTGCTGCCTCAAAGGGAAGATACAGTTTTATTCTAACCAACAGTAGTCACAAGCTCTAAGTTTATATGTGGCCTTCCAGGATATTCCTGCTGGATTCAAATAGTGTAACACAATTCATCTCTCTGGGCCTCTGGTTACCAACTGTTTCACAATGGAAACCACGTAAGAGCTGTTCTTTCCTCACAGCATTTGGTAGAAATTAAATAAGACATAACTAGCAACCACTTATAGAGTGCACACGGCACGACAGGGACCAAGCATTTCACATGTATGTTCCTGTAACTTTGGTATTACAATTCCCATTTGAATCATGAGAAAACTTATGCAGTAAGTTTAAGCAAATTGTGCAAAGTCACAGAGCTAAAAACTAATCAGAATATGTTTCACATACATATAGCTGCTTTCCCCAAACCATTCTCTTAACTACATACTCTTCACTTTTCATGTGAAAATGCTTTAAAATCAAAAAGCATCACGCAACACATACCATGTTCATGGATAGGAAGAATTAATATAGTTAAAATGTCAATATTACCTAAGGCAATATATAGCTTCAAAGCAATTCCTATCAAACTACCAAGGACATTTTTCTCAGAAATAGAACATATAATCCTAAAATTTATATGGAACCATAAAATACCCCGAATAGCCACGGCAATCTTGAGAAATAAGAATAAAGTGGGAGTATCACACTTCCCAACATCAAATCATGCTACAAGACTATCGTAATCAAAACAGTATGGTACTGGCATAAAAACAGACACATAGATCAATGGAACAGAATAGAGAGCCCAGAAATAAATCCATTCATATATGGTCATTGAATATATGACAATGGAAAAAAGAATTTACACTGGGGTAAAGACAGTCTATTTAATAAATGGTGCTGGGAAAACTGGACTGACACACGCAAAAAAAAAATGAAACGGGACCACCTTCTTATGCCATATATGAGAACACATTAGAAATGGATTAAAGACTTAAATGTAAGATTGGAAACCATAAAACTCCTAGGAGAAAATATAGGAAGTAAATTCACAGACATTACCCTTAGTAATATTTTTACTGATATATCCAATTGGGCAAGGGAAGTAAAAGAAAAAATAAACATATGGGATTACATCAAACTGAAAAGTTTTTTTTCACAGTAAAGGAAACCATCAATAAAACAAAAAGGAAGTCTACTGAATGGGAGAAGATAATTGTCAATGATACATCTGATAAAAAGTTAATATCCAAAATTTATAAAACACTCATTCAGCTCAATACCAAAAAAACAAGCAACCCAATTAAAAAATGGGCAGAGGACATGAAGAGACATTTCTCTAAAGAGGACAGTCAGAGACATTCAGAGGACATTCATCATTTCTCTAAAGAGGCCAACAGACATATGAAAAAATGCTCAACCTCACTAATCATTACAGAAATGCAAATAAAAACCACAATGAAATACCACCTCACTCCAGTCAGAATTGCTATCATCAATAAATCAACAAACAAGTTCTGGAGAGGTTGTGGAGAAAAAGGAACCCTGGTGCACTGTTGGTGGGATTGCAGATTGGTACAGCCACTATGGAAATCAGTATGGAGGTTTCTCAAAAAACTGGAAATGGAACTACCTATGACCCAGCAATTCCATTCTTGGGTATCTATCCAGAGAAATCCAAGATGTTAATTCAAAAAATATATATGCACCCCTATGTTTATTGTAGCACTGTTTACAATAGTCAAAACTTGGAAACAACAGAAATGCCTAACGGTAGATGACTGGATTAAGTAACTGTGGTACATTTATACAATGGAGTATTACTCAGCTATAAAGAAGAATGAAATCTTACCATTTGCAACAATATGGATGGACCTAAAGAACCTTATGCTAAGTGAAATAAGTCAGTTGTAGAAAGACAAATACCATATGATCTCACTTATATGTGGAATTTAAAGATCTGAATACATTATCAAATAAACAGAAACAGTCTCAGAGATATAGAGGAAAAACTGATGGTTCCTAGAAGTAAGGGGGATGGGAATGAATAAGAAGGGGAAGGGATTAGACAGCCTAAATTGATAATTACAATACTGCCATGGGGATATGAAAGACAGTTTGGGGAATATAATGAATAATGTTGTAAAGATTTTGTAGGGTGTCAGATGGGAACACGTCTTATTAGGGAGGCCACTCCATGGATGGTGTAGATGCCTGACCACAGCAGTGTACACCTGAAGCTGAAGTTGAATAATATTGTACGTCCACTATAATTTAATATATATAGTCACGGGATATGGAGTATAGCATAGGAAAAAGAGCCAATGGAATTGTAATAGATACATACGATGTCAGAGGGGCAACAGATTGGGGGAAGGGGGTTATCACTTTGTGAGGGGTAAAATAAATGTCTAACTATTGCATTCTTTTGTACACCTGAAACGTAAAAAAAAAAAAATGCATCCTGCACATGAAGAAATTATCATTTGATCTTTGTAACACACCAAGGAATAATAAGGCAGGTATTTTTATATCCATTTTATAAATATAAATCAGACCTATTGCCATCTACCTAGTAAGTGGCAAAACTAGGAGTCAAGCCCATTGTCTGGTTCTATGACCAGATTCTCTCATCAAAAGAAAGAGGCATAATGTTCCAGTTCTGTTTGAAAGACGAAAGGTATTTTTTTAAAAAAATAGTAGAAGATCATACCACCTTATAAGATTAAAGCTCTACCCTCCAAGTGTCTCCTGAGTTAAAGTTACTTATTTTATCTGGAACAAAGAGTTTTCCCAGTGTCAGCACCTCATAGCCCAGAATGGACTTTTCCCTGTCTCATGCATCATCCCCCAAATGAAAATGGCCAGCAAAGTCCTGCTTCCAGAATTTTTATTATCTATAATAATGCTGTGAACTAAGGGAAAGAGACCAGCTCTGTTTCAGGCAGCAGCACTGCTTATCACACTGACAGGGAGAAATCCAGCTTGCACTTAGTCAGGGAAGTTAATCTGATATGAGACGATAAAGATGGAATGCCATCAGGGTGATGTTCTTGCAGAAGCACTTTGCTGATCATTAAAAGCATTTTTAAAATAAAATATAAACAAAGCAAAACAGAAGCCCCATTTTCTGAGCAGGCAATGGAATCTTGCACTGGAAAAATAAGTAAATAAATAAGTCTGCCATGAAGAATTCTGTGAAGGAGGAGGAAGGTCTTCTCTGAGATCTGAGGCCGTCAAGCTGCCAGAATCCTAACGTGGGTCTGAAAGGTGTTGCTTCATTTATACCTTGTGAATAAGAAGACATATGAATAAGGAGACTAAAGAAGGACTAAGTGGGAGAGGAGTTGTTTATATGAAAGCTGTAGCTTTTTATTTCTTTGCCAGTCTCCCACCTCAAATAGTGGGCAAGGGTGGGAGGTGGGCAGGAATTAATCAACTACAAACAAACAGCCCTGGAAAAAGATCATATGGCTTGACAGGCCCAGGGCTCAATGAATAATAAGCACTTTCATTTATGTAGCACTTTATAGTTCACAGTGCACTATCCATTAGATCATTTCCTTTGATCCTCCAAAACAATAAGTGAAGGTCAGCTGGCATTAGTATCCCCATTTCACACCGGAGAAAGCTGAAACCAAGAGAAGGGAAGAAACTTGCCCCGAAGGAAAGAAACAGCTAGTGTGTAGCAGAAGAAGAATTTGAACTTCTTTTTCTGACTCTGGAATACAGTTTCCCCCCATTGTGCCACAAAAATATCATAAAGGAAATGTTGAAAACAGAAACACCTATTTTTTGAGTATAAGCAGACTTCTTTATATAGTTGCATAGAAATTGGTTAAGTGAATAAACTCTGTCTTTACCATCCAATATTGAAGAACCAAAGTATAAGCCAACATTTAGTGTGGGCACGTACCTAAAAGGTCACTTTACTAAACTGAATTAAAGTAAATCACTCAGAATCTCATTGTAGGACCTGGTATTGCTTAGGTAGAAAATATATTTAACTTTTAGGATAATAAACTAAATGTTACGATTTCTTTCACCTGGATATTCTATACAAAGATAGGTCTAGTCTCTGCCATCATTCACCCATTTAACAAATATTTATCTTGCTCTGTGCCAGTTGCCGACCTTCCCAAATTGAATGTGAAAATACTTCAGTAGGTTGGTCTCACGGAGGAAGAAATAAGGATAACTATTTTTAGCATTAACCATCAAATAACAAACATTTATTTAAGATAAATATTATCCTTATTTGTAAAATGGGGAGGGCCTTGCCTCCCGCTACCAGGACTATTTATAGAACATTAAATGGGTTTAAAAAGACCATTTATATGGTTTGTCTGTATTTTTTAAAAAATAAAATCCTTTGTTCTAAAAACCATCATAAGAAATACCCATACATGAAACAAGTAAAAGAGGAAGTCTGCACTTGAGGGGGCTGGCGGGGGGTGGGGGGACAGTGGTTGCACTAGAGACATCTAAGTCCTCTCCGTCTGCAGCCTTTCCCAGCCAGAGCCGAGGGAGAGAACCACTGCTTCACTCACTGTAGAAGAGAGAGTTCTCACCACCCCTCTGAGCTCTCAGGGCACTTTGCACCTCTTTTCTAAGCTACCATGATTTATTCTCATAAGGAATTTCCCTGTGAAGGGCTTTAGAACAGGTCTTCCCAAGATGCGCTACTTTGGCATGTGGATTATTTTGAGTTGAAGGCAATTGAGACCCTGGGGCTCCAGAGAAACTTTTACTTCTCCTTTAAAGAATTTAAATTGTTATAATAAGAGTTACCACCAGAAATAACTTTTTTTATGACCTATCTGTAGGGCAGGGCTGACTTCTAATTATTGAACATTTGCTTGTTTTATCGTCCAGCGAATTGCTTTCCTCCTCGCTGAAGCCCCAGGTATCTTACCTCATTCCTTGGCTCAGGATATCATATATACCTCATTTTCCTTTGCTGTCTCTGAAACTCTCCTGCATATGGGGTTCTCGTATGTACATATGTAATTAAATTGAGTTATTTTTTTTCTTGTTAACCTTTCTCGTGGAGATTTAATTATTAGACCAGTTGAAAGAGCCTAGAAGGGTAGAGGAAGATTTATTCCTCACCACAGTTACCTACCCCTACACTAGCTCTCCTTCAATACAGGCACTATGTCTTATTTCATGACCCCACTCCAGAGCCGTCCCCACACTGTCTCCAACACATGGGAACACATTAATTCATGTGTTCTGAATAAATATATGACTTAGTGAGTGAGCAAATGAGTAATATGGATCTTTAAGAAGGTAATAACATTGAAAAATCTGATCAGAACAAATAAAATTAAGATAATTCTCTCTTGCATTACTCTAATGCATTTTAAAACCTAAACGATAGTAGGATACCATTCTATTTTGTACATGGAGGAGATGCCAGCCTTGATGAGCCTGCCAAGGCTAGCAAGTCAGGGTCTGAGTGAGAAGGACCCAGGAGTACAGATCCCAGGGACCTTCCCAGTCCGAAGGAGAATCTCTGCTCTCTAGTTATTAACCAAATCTTCCTGATTACCAGAGGTCAAGAGAACATGCAGCAAACTATTTCCCTGCTGGCTAGGCCAAAGAGAGGCTTGATAGAGTGCCAGGAAGTACAATGAATGCTTTACCTTACAAATTCTGTGGAGAAAACATGTTTCTTTTAGCGTTAATTGCTTCATTCAAAAGAAGCCATTTAAAATCTGAGTCTGGTCTTTTTCCTTGGTGAGGAATTTCAGCCTGCCTACCAAAGCTTTTGTTTGTTGAGAGGAGAGAGGAAGAGAAAGCATTTTGTTAAGGCATTTTAATTTTCATATTTAATGAAACAGATTGGGTAGCAGGTTCTTTTGATTTTATTTTTCTGTTCCCTGAATACCTTCTCGTGTATTACATATTCTGCTGGAGCTTCCTGCAAGAACTTTTCAACATTTCACAAGTTAAGGCTGTCAAATGTTACCCACTGAATCAAAGACACTTCTTGCGCCAATATTCGTTTTTTATTATTATTGTAACAGACTAATCATAAATCTCAAAGCTGGAGAGACTAGGAACATGTACTGATGTTTCCCCATATTCTCTTGAGCACATAAAATTATATAACTCTCTGAAGCCCTCGTTTTATTGCTGCATCTAAAATGTTTTGCATTCTTTACAGGAAACATTCCTTAAAGGGGTTACTTCTCTATAGTAAAAGACAAATGGCCAATCAATCTGGATTTTTATTTGTTTTAATTAATTAACAAAATTGTAGAGATAAGTGCCACTGGATTGGAGGCAGGAGGCAAACTCACTCATTTCAGCTTTTATTTATTATAGTGTTTTCTTTCTCTTTTTCTATGATAAAAGGAGGGCACAGACTGTCTGTTTTGTTCATATATAGAACAAAACAAGAATAGTGCCTAGCTCACAATAGGGGCTTAATCAATATTTGTGGAATAAATGAATAAGATAATTCAAGAATTTGACTTGGTTTTACTGGGCCACAATTTCTTGCTGATTAAAAAAACCTAAAGGGTTAATAACGTCTGTGTTTCCTACCTCACATAGTTATTGTAAGGCTCGTATGAGATAAATGATGGCCTTGGGAAACTGCTGAGTTATGCACATAATTAAAAGAGTAACATCATTAGTAATCGCAGCAGCTCTGCACCTAATCAGCCATGTGACCCTTGCCAAAACATTTCCATTCTCTACGCTTTTGTTTCCTCATCTGTAAATGCACAGGGTTGAACTATGTGATCCTTAGATTCCTTTCCAGCTCCAACCAAGATCTTTAAATCAGTCAACAAAAACGGTTAGTACCCACTCTATGCAAAATGCTCTTCTCAGAGAAAAATACCAAGGAATAATCGAAGAGATTGAAAAAAAAAATAAAAACAATAGCTTTTAAAATACTTCTTCCTGGTTATCTTTTGAAATATAATAGTAGGCCATTAGGAAAAAGCATGGGAAGATGTGAAAACCAGATTTCACAAGAAAAGTCATTTGGGGAAATAAAAAATTGAGTTAGCTGCTGGTATGCATCTTGTGGAGATCATTCTGACCTTCCAAACTGCTTGTGCAACAAACTTGGATTTGACATTTGGTGTTGGCTTTTACAATCAATCTAATGAGAAATATCTTTACAAAGAGCAAGAGTGGGCTGCACAAAAGGGTTCAGAAAAATGTAGATTTGGGGGGAAGGCGAACCAAGAAAAGAACTACCAAAATATGCTATTGTGATTTAAACAAGCTACTTCTTTTGAGTGTGTGGACAATTCAAGGCAATTCCACAAAAAGAATCAGCATCTTTAGAGTTGTTGGAGTAATTCACTGACTCAAAGAACGAAAAAATTTCCTCCAGAATTCAGCTGATCCAGTGAAGGAACAACCCCATCAACAAATATAAATGATATAAAGATAGTAGATACTATAGGGAATTAAACATATCAGACTACGATTCTGGTCCTCAAGGATTTTTATAAAAGCATCCATGTCCAAATTTAAATATCCTCCTAACACAACATGTCCAAAATTAAATTCATACTTTAATAGTCAAACCTACTTTTTGTCATTTGGCTTATCTTGAAAAATTCTATCGCAACTCATCACATTATCTACACAAACCAAAAAACACAGAAAGCTCATTTATTTATTTATTTATTTATTTATTCATTCATTTATTCATTCATTCATTTATTTGATTCCTAATCCCTCTCTTCCTATACCCAAGGAATTATCAAGATTTATTGTCATAAATGAACCCCACAAAATCCAAAGGAGGCCATATGAAGACCTCTAGGAGGAGGAGGAGTACATTTGTCAGAACAGACCAGGCTATGCTTTATAACAAATAATCCCTGAAACATCAGTGGCTTAACATAACAAACATTTGATTTTTGCTCATGTTATAGTCTGATGTAGATTGGCCTTACTCAGTGGTTCTTCTAAGCCACGATTCAAGGATTCAAGTTGTTTCTGCTTTTTAGCTACAAAAAGTATAATATTGTCTTCTAGATTCACCATAAAAAGAGAAAGGGAGACAGAATATAGAGGATATTTTTAAAGGCCAAGCTAAGAAGTTGTTTACATCTCTTCTGCTCACAAACAATTGGCCAAATCTCAGTCAGATAACACTCAGTCCTACTCGAACCTCAGAGAGATTGAGAGATGTAGTTTTCTAGAGTACCCAGGAAGAGGGAATTACGTGGGGAACTCAGAGCATTTTCTGCCACAGGATTCATACCTAAACTAGATTATCTATTCCATTTAAGGAGATTTTGTAGGCACTAAGATTGACAAACTCTCAAGGTTCTCTACCTAACTGAAAAAAGCCACTCATAATAAAACTTTTCCTATAATTCTTTTGATTTCATACTCTGAGGAAACAAAAATTTATAGATGTGTCTTTATTGTCACATACTTCATTCTGGAACAAAAGACTTTTGTTCATACAGTACTGTACAATCTAATAATTCACTTTTAGCTTTCCCACAAGTGTTCTCCTTTCCCATTACAGAATAAAATGCTTTACTATTCTCTTAAGTTTTCCCATTCTCCCCATACTCCTTTGAAATTAAGCCTGGGCTCTAGTACAGGTGTCTGATCATGGGGAGAAAGTCAGAAGATTTTCAAAACTCCAAAATCACTCAACCCATACCATCAAGATTGACCAGGTCTGCCTTTAGCTACAATTTAGCTAATTTTTAGCAAAATTTCCTGAGCCGTCTTAATACTCTTGCTCCTCTAGCTCTGTTTAGCCAACCAATCCTCATTCATCTTTCAGGTCTATACCTAGATATCACTTTTCTCTAGAAGACTTTTCTGGCCTCCAAAGCCTGGTTGGGTGTCCCTTTTAAGTGCATATAAAGTACACTGCTCTTAACTTTTTCATGGCCCTTGCCATACTCTGTGTTATAAGCTCCATTTTTGTTTCTTTTGAGGGAGAGTGTCAATGTTCCTCAATGAAATATAAGGTCTTTAACATAAGGATCGAATTGTGGTGGTGGTAGTGGTTGTATCTCTGATCCTTAAAATCATGTTTGTTGGATGAGTGAGTGAGTGAGTGAATGAATGAATGAATAAATGAATGAATGAATGAATGCATGCATGCATGCATGCATGCATGAATAAGGGGAAGTAGCAGCTAAATAATTTTGGAGTAATTTCAGGGAGGCCAAACAGTGTTGGCAAGTGGTGACCACAGTTGAAACCCTTGTAGATGGAAATAAGAACACTTCAGAAGGATTAACTATGGAGAAGGGAGGTGTCTTACAAGACAAACCTGAATGTCACTTCTTTCACAAAACTTGTCCTGGTCACCGCAACTTAGAAGTGCTCATACTCCATAATTATAACACCTGTAATAGTTTGAGCCTTTTTATAGCACTGAACATATGTGACTTTGTGTCACAGTGTCTTTGTCTTATGGCTCTAACTAGATGGTTAACTCTGGAAAACAAGAAATGGTCTCTCTTTCTCAGTTTATTTCTCAATACTTCGTTCACTGTCCTATGTACAATCGGATTCCTGGATATCTATTGTAGATATTGTACACTATAAATGTATGTTGAATCAAGTGTACATATAACACATAGCATAAAGTTATATCTGAACATACAATAGAATTTTGCATCTTTAAACCTGCCCTGTGTGTCCATGTTGGTTCAAATCTTATCTTAAGGACTCTGTTCCTGGTCTGTTTTCCATTTCATATTCTTGTTTAGGAATATTAATGACAAGTAGTTTACAGAGTATAAATTAGATATGTGACTTTGGGCAAACACTTATTCTCTGTGTCTTATTTTTCTCTTTTGGGAGTAGAGAATAGTAACCTTGGTCCTGGCTAAATGACAAAATGGTGCGTAAGTCAAATTGGAAATTGTACATTATCACACTGTAGCATGGGAGAGAATTTAACTATTTCATAATCTATTACATGCTACTCAAACGCAGACTGCCTGTTCTCTTTGGAGAAAGAGACCAGCAGATTATTGGGATGATATAGCTCCCTTCATCATACAGTTTCCCCAATCAACCAACCTGTTTTTTTGTGTTCCTCCCTGGAGCTAAGGTGGGCAGTTTTTCTTTTGCCTATAAAACACTCAAATGGCTAAAAAGAGTAATTCATACTGCATTCTAGATCAAACATCCTCTTGTTACTCTAAATTATTCTCATTCATATCACCCAATATACAGGGAAAATGAGATCAATGTCAAAGTAAAGAGTACATTTTAAAAATGCAATATTAAAATATTCCATATGTGAACAATAACTTCATCCCATTATCAAATTCTCAAAGAGAAACTGAGGTCCAAAAATTAATATGCTTTCCCATTGTAAAGTTTGTGCCAAGGAAAACAATCTTTCCTATTTATTTTTCTCTTTCATTTCAGCCAAAGGGTCAATTGGCTCAGAACCCTGGCAGAATGTGGGTTCTTGTATTGCCCCTAGCCTGAGCTCTCTACTAATAGAATAGGTGTACTTCTTTAAATGCCTGACAGATTAAACTAATTTGATCAACACTTTCTCATTCCCATTAAAAATACCAGGAAGTTAATAGATACAAATGTTATCACAATGCCTGTTCCATAGCCATATGTATGTGTGTGTGTCTATATTTAAAGAAAAAAAAAAAGCACAAGTAAATTTCCTACCCGTAGAACAAAGATCTCAGTCAAAATGATACTCTTAGAGCTCAAGATCTGAAACACCAAGACATACTTAGCTGTTACCAAGACCCAAGCAGATAACCAGAATATTTTAGTACAGGAGAGTAAAAAGAAAAAAATATGTTCACACCTTTGAGCCTTACTGGTCTGTTTGTTCAGAGCTTACATCTTAGAACTTAAACTTGGTGAGAATAAAATACCTTATTATTAGATTAATTAAGAATAAGAAAATTTACCCTAATTGCAGGTGGGGAGAACTAACTTGTGCACACTCTCAACTTCTCTTCTTCAGAGAGTGACTTTCTTTAAAAAATTAAAAAATTAAAAAATTTAGAAATTTTCAGTGGTAGCAGCCCCAGTCATTGTTGATTTTGTTTTGTTTTTTTTTGTTTTGTTTTGTTTTGTTTTTTGGTTTTCTTCTATCCAGCATATTAAACCTCTAAAAATATCTGGTTCAATTTTGGCCTGTGTTCCTAGCACTTCAACATTAGATTGAAAGTGACATAACCTCCACACTGAATTTTAAGGAGGCATTCTTAGCATAGCAGTTATGGCCACTGCCTCTGGCAAACACTGATGGTTGGTGGTTTGCTTGTTACGGAAGCTAGTGTTACTTACCCTTACTAACATAGGGACCCCTCTCCATAGTGAAAGTTATAAAGTCATGAGTTCAGTTTTAGCTTTTGTAATTTTAAAGCCCAGACCACTAATCTTGGCAGAATACATAGTGCAGGGAACCATTCACTAGTCAACCACTAATACGCTGAACGCTTGTATAATGAAGCACAACTACATTGGATTAATCTAGGCCTTTTTAGGTCCAAGGTGAGCTACTGAGGTTCATACCAATGGAAATCCAGCTGTATGGATAAAACATGAGCCACTGCCCATCACCTGGGTCAAACACTCAAGAGAAGTTGTCTTACTAATATATCGAAGAATATATCCATTGCCTTAACTACTGTGTAAAGCTCAACTTCTCTGGGAAGTCACCCTCTAAATATCAGCCCTTGCGGCTACATGTCAAGCTTCCCAGCCAATGTATCAATGTGTTGCAGTTTGCCATGGGAGGCAGTAAATAACCCTCCTCTCTGCCCTCAAGACCTTATCCATTTGAAAACTGACTCAAGAGTTATCAAAGATCAAGATAGCCCTTTTATAAAATAAAAATGGCTTTTCTTCTTCCTCAGTTTCATGCTCTACTACCTGAATTGAACACATACATCCTCCCTTAAGCAGAGCTGGACAGTACCACAACAAGTTCCCACCAAGCAGAATTTATGTGTGTCCTGGGATCAAGTCTCTCCAAGAGTGAGTGAAGAACAAGGATAAATGCTCTCTTTCTTTTACTTCTGCAAAAACAGAAGTTCCTTCTATATGTACTAAGAGAGATACAGTAGAAATAGAAGTCTCCTTATATCTTCCTTCAGCCACAGCTATGGTTTAGCTCAACAGTTTTATTGTAGTTGAGATTTTTCTATGAGACTTGCAGACCCTCAAGGGTATAACTGAGGAACCTAGTCAAAAGTCTATTTGACTCTCATGTACCCCTACTCTAACTAGAATTTTTGTCACCCACCTTTCTAGACAAAGTACCAGAAATTAAGGCTTAGACAAAATGGAAAATGGAATACTGGACTCTTTCACAGTGACATAGGTCAGGCCTGAACCTACAATTGGTACCACCAGTCCTCTTCTTTCCAATGGCTCATCAAACGGTTATTGGAGGATGTTTGGGGCTTGGGTCAAACCTCTTACCCTATGGGTCACTCATGGAATAAACTCAATGATCTTAATCCTCCAGACTTTAGCACTAAAGAAATATTTGAAATTAAAACACACATACATTTTACTTTTTCAAAGTATTGTCTTTTTCTTTTAAGAAAAGTTATCTCTAGTGTCTGAATGGTGGAAAACACTTTGGAAAGCATAACAGAATTTAAAATATTTCTGTTTAATATGTCCAAATACTATTTTGCTGTATATGAAAATAAGATTAGAAGTTTCCAGCTGATGACATTTATAAATTATTTTTATTTGTTATTTAAATTTTGTATAACAATCATGAATTGTCTTTAAACTTAAAAAAGATGGCTAAAAGCATTTTTTAAATATAATATAGTGTTATTACTTGGTCAAGTTCATATAAGAGGAAAATTTCCAGAATTTATGAGTTACTGTTTCCTCACCTATGAAACTGGGGAAATACTCATACCTACTGCTTAATTTCTGAAGACATACATAGGATACGCTGAACACTTAGCATCTAGGTGTCTGGAACAAAGTCTGCACCCTAAAAATTAATTTCTTCCTCTAAAATCATCAATGCATACCTAAGAGCTGGTGCCACTGGAGCTGCATTCACTAGTTACCTCCCAAAATACACTTCAGTAAAAATATCTTAATAGAAGCTCCCTCATATAATAAAGGGTATTGGTACTTTAACTGCTTTCCAGGTAAGTGAAAAATTTTAACAAACAAATATCTGGATTTTTTTCATTGTGAAAAGTAGTTAAGAAAAAAAAAAGTTCTTAACCAATTGACACAAATTCTTTCAGACTATAGAATAGTAGGGAACACTTCCAACTCATTTTATGAGATCAGAATTATCCTGATACCAAAACAAGACCAAAAAAAGAGAAGAATTAAAGGAAAGAAAGAAAAGAAGGAAGGAAGAGAAAAGGGAAGGAAAGAAAAAAAAGAAAAGGAAAAGGAAAAGGAAGGAAGATACCAATATTCTCTCATGAACATAGAAATATAGATGCAAAAATTTCATAAAGTACTATCAAATAGAATCCAACAGCATATAAAAAGAATAATACATTGTGACCAAGTGGAGTTTATCACAAGCATGCATGCAAGGCTGGTTCAACATTTAAATAGTAGTCAATGTAATTTATCATACCACCAGAATAAAAAGGAAAAACAATAGATCATCTCAATAGATACAGAAAGAATTTTTAACATCTGACATATTTTCCTGATTAAAAAAAAAAAAAATCTCAGTAAACTTGGGACAAAAGGGGACGTCTAAAACCTGGTAAAGGGCACCCACAAAAGAGCTAAGCTAACATCTTACTTAATAGTAAAACACTGAATGCTTTTTCCCCTAAGACCAGCAACAAGACAGTGCTGTCCATTCTCTCTACTTCTATTCGACATTGTACTTAAAGGACAAGCCAGGGCAACAGGCAAGAAAAAAAAAAAAATCATACAGGATAGAAGGCAGAAGAGTCTATTCACAGGTAACATAATTGTCTAAAGAGAGAATCTCAAAAATAGACCTCTACATGCTCAACTGAATTTCAATAAAGGTGCAAAGGCAATTCAACAGAAAAAGGGTAGTATTTTCAACAAATATTACTGGAACAATTACACATCCATTTATTAAAATAACAATAACAAAAAGGAACATAGATTCACACCTTATACCCTATGTAAAACTT
Organism: Rhinolophus sinicus; assembly: GCF_036562045.2. NCBI lineage: Eukaryota > Metazoa > Chordata > Mammalia > Chiroptera > Rhinolophidae > Rhinolophus > Rhinolophus sinicus. Next base: position 51,965,940 of record NC_133751.1, on the reverse strand, counting down.
AAATCAAAATGATCATGCACACAAATGTAAAAATTATAAAATTTCTGGGGGAGAAAAAAAGGGGATCATTGTAACAGGCAAAGAGATCTTAGATATTACATAAAAAGTAAGTCATAACAGGAAATTTGATCTATTTGACTTTATCAAATGTAAGAACTTTTGCTCTGATAAGAGAGTACTATAATGCATAGCTGGGAAAAATATTTCCAAATGGTATGCCTGATTATGGAATTGAGCCAGAATATATTAATATAAAGAATTCACAAAATTCAACAACTGAATAAAAAAAATTAAAAGCAGACAAAACATTTGAACTGATAACTTATCAAAAATATAAAAATGTCAAATAAGCCATGCAAATTAAAACCACAACATAATATCATTGCATATGATATAATAACAAATAAAATAACAAATAAAAACTGACCATTCAAAGTAGAGAAAGTAGAACTACTCATACACTGCTGATGGGAGTGTAAATTGTTACAGCCACTTTAGAAATGGATTTGGCAGTATCTTATAAAGTTAAACATAAACCATCACACAACGCAGCAATCCTACTCCTAGATATTTACCTAAATGAAATGAAAACATGTTCACACCAAAACGTGTATAGAACTGTTTATACCAGCTTTACCTGGAATCGCCAAAACCTGGAAACCATGATACATGCATGCAGTCTAATACTACTCAGTAATAAAAAGGAACAAACTACTGATACACACAACAACTTGAGTAAATCTAACTGCATTATTCTAAGTGACACAAACTAGACTTGAAAGGCTTCAGTAATGTATGATTCCACTTTACAGCATTCTTGCAAAGCCAAACGTATAGGGACAAAAACGGATCAATACGTATCAGCTCCCTTGCTGCGATCTATTGAAAGTCAGCCCTCGACACAGGCTTCTAAAAAATAACAAAATAAAAATAATGAAAAAAAGAACATTTTAAAAAGAGGGAAAACAACAACAACAGATCAATAGCTGTCAGGGGAGAGGGACTGACTGCAAAGAAGTACTAGAGAATCTGGGGGGGTGAGAGAAGTATTTTATGTCGTGGTTGTGGTGGTGGTCACAAAGGAAATGTTTGCCCAAACTCACACAACTGTGTATTGAAAGGATTAATTTTACTGTATGCAAATATTACCTTAATTTTTTAAGTGAGAAAAATAGTTCTTGACTGTACAGCAAGTACGCCTCTCCATGCACACAGTTAGGTGAACCATAAATAGTCATGTTCTATAATCCAATGTAATATTTCTATCCTGAGTTTCTAGTCTGCTGGGTTGGTGGACAAACTTATAGAAAGTTCTTCCTGCGACTTCTTCCAAGCTATGCGGTAGTTAGGATTCCACATGCAAGGTAGGACAGCAATTGCAACGGATTCCCAGTCACAGGTCCAAACAAGCTGCTGCATGGCCCATTATATTTGGTAACACCACCGCCCATTTCCCTCTTGGAAAAAGGGAATTTTTATAACAAGGCTGTTGTATATCAATTTTCACGTTGTATTCCATACATGAGGCAACCATCTCCTCCTTAGGATCTAGTTACTGCTACATCAGCACTGCTGGGAAGTAAGGGACAGGACCCTTCTCTTGGGACTACAGAGCTCTCTGAGTTGTTCTCTCTCTCTCTCCCCACGCCCTTACCCCCACCTCTCACCCCCACCCCCTGCACCCATTCTCACACCTTCACACCTACACACAGTGCACAGAGGAATACCGTGGTCTCTCCTCTACTTGCTTTTGGCTAACATACTTTGTCTATACCTTTAAATATCAACCTTTTACCTTTTCCACAAAATTTCCCTGAAGCTCGGGCTTTTCCATGACAAATATCAGAAAGACAAGTAGGCTATTTCTGAAATTCAGACCTTCACTGCCTCCCATGAGGCAATCCAATACCGAACTGTGTTGAGAAGCTGGAGCTAGTGCTTTGAATTAAGAATATGCAGATTATGACCCATTGAATGAGGGGTGCTAACCACCCATGAAGGGTCTGCAGGTAGCTGCCTCCATATCTGAACTCCCACTTAGGGGAAGTGAAACCTACAGGGTCATTTCTATTGAAGACGAAGTTTAAACACACCCACACAAAGGAAGTAGAGTCACAAGATTTATTACTTATACATCCCAGAAGCAGGAAGGGTTGGGTGCTGTGGAAGGCAGTCTTCCATCCCAGGTCCAAGTAAGCAGGAGATAGAGAACAGGGTAGCAAGCAAGCATGTATTACCGGACTTGCAAGGTGGTTGGGGTGGAGGTTACTAACTTTTCAGGGGCTTAAACTCTAAGGGGTTATTTTAAAAGGTATCTAAAGGTCAAGATTCTGGCTGTGAATAGGGTTATCATGCTGTAAAATGCCTAGGCAGCAACTATTAACAAGCGTTATCTACACTACAAGGGTACATACAGTAAAAGAGAGAGGAGATGGAAACATTGGGAGAAAAAACAAACAAACAAATTTGATTTAAAATACGAGTATTACTCTGCCTCATTTGGATACAAAAATTTAAAGGTGGTTTTATGCCAGTTTTCTTTATAAGAAGATGGAAGTACCCAAGCAAACTACATCATTTCACAAGGTACCATAAATGTTGGGTTTTTATTTGACTGTTAAAATTAGGTTATTCTACAGAATGCAGAAACAGAAAGATGTTTGAACGTATGAGGAAAAATGTGTGAACCAACAAGTGAAAAAGAATGTGCATAAAATTATACTAAGAAAAATTGTGGCTCTATCCGCATTCTGGACAGTTGTTCTGAAGTAAAAAAAGAAAGAAAAACAGACTCTAAAAGATAAGATTTATCAAAACTGCTGCCAAACGTTAAGTAAAAAATAATCAGCGAAAAGAGTAATTCATTCACATGTTACATATTCTCCCTTTGTAATCCTCCTAATGGCACTTGTGTGCTTTTGAAGAGGACATCTGGAACCCTAAGCTCACTTGAAACATTCTTTCTAGCAAGCAGCTGGCCAGGAATCTCAATATTCTGAAAGCTGCTGTCAGCTTGCCCATGCCCCAGCCCTGAATGAAGGCAGCCCACCTTGCTACCAGACAGTCTAAACAATTGCACGTTGGCTCCAATTGCTGAGCACACTCCCCAGATGTCCAGGTTTCAGGAAAGCTGCTGTTCAGACATACATGAAGCACTATATTTCACAAGCCAGCATCCTGCGGGTTGGTTAGAGGCACCACTTTTAACTGGTTAGGTAACCAACCTGGTTTACCCTGGGTTCATACAGAAATGAGGTGGTGACTTCCCCATTAGGCACAGGATCCAAGCAGTGAGTAGATGACTGGAGGGCATATTGCAGAGGGGATTCCAAGGCAACTGATCTAAAAGGCCTATACAATCGGCTACCCTAAGACCTCACGATTCTATGAAATTTCCTTTTCTCACGGAGGTGAATAAAGAATACTACATTATGAAAAACTTCTCTTCCTCAATGTATCAGAGTTTGACTGATTCCTTAGAGAAGAGAAAACAAATGTTTTTATACTCATGAATGATGTAACCTGACATGTATATCAGAGATAGTCTGTAAATTAGGGAATATTTTAAAATTATATATCACTTCAGGGAAACACTTGTAGTGATATATACCATTTTTCCTTTAAAGTAAGTTTGTGTGATATGACTGTACTGGGATTCTATGATTTTATGAATGCAGGAGAATGTAAAACAGACCTTACTAACTTGAAATCATGAAAAATGTGTAGTATGATTCAGTGGGGGAAAGTATAGAATTTCTATAAAGGGATGGTGTTGCATTGCACTAAAGTCTACGTGTTATCACAAAGGTAATAATGAATAAAGCAAAGTAAATCAATAAAAAAAAGCATAATTTACAATAGACATATTAGGAAGCAGAAGATATGTTTGAAGGAATTTTTAATTTTTAAAGTCATTGGTTTGACAAAAACAAGCATTTCATTTTGACCAATTGCTCTCACAAGAAACTATACTAAATATGTTCAAATGGAGAAATTGCTTTCTGCCTTTAGTCAATCTGTATTACATACAGCCTGTCTGAAGTTCTGTGAACCCCAAAATTATGGGATTAAGTCAGTGAGATCTTCCCTTCACGTTCTTCTCTATAGTAGGTCACGTGAAGAAATCAAGTCATAAAACTTACAGCATTGCAGCGGGCATATGGAAAAATCTCTGTACCTTTTGCTCAATTTTGCTGTGAACCTAACTGCTCTAAAAAATAAAGTGTACTTAAAAATAAAAATTTAAAAAGAAAAAGTTAGGGGATTGTGTTTTACTTAGATCTTTCCAGGAAGCAGATACTATTTTTTTCCAATATTAAAAGAAAATCACATTGTTTGCATTTGAATTATTTTTAAAAGAAACTCTTTAACTTTATTTTTTAAATTACTAATGGAAAGAGCACTAGAGTAAGAAACAACAAGCAGTTTCAGCTCTGATCACCCCTCCACAGACCACCAGCTGAGTTTGCATTAGTTCCTTTTTCTGGACCTCAGTTTCCTCAGAAAGAAATTGGCACAATAATAACCACCCTTCCCTACCTAAAGTGACAGGAACCTGAAAACCCTTTGAAAACAGCAAGATCTTATACAAATGTAAACAAGGAAGAAAGAAAACAGTATGTTGCAGGCATCATTCCTTTATTCATTCATTTATTCATTCATCCAACAAATACTCTGTGAATTTACAAGATAAACCATTCTCTCCGCCAAGTGCTGGGAATTTTACAGGAAACAAAGCAGACAGAATTGCAACATTTCTAGAGTTTATAATCTAGTCGGAAAGACGGGTGCTAAATAATCATACAAACAGACACATTTAAAATTGTGATGTTTGACACAAGGAAATTTAAAGGCAGGTTGGAAAATAATGATGGGTCATTTGATTTAGTTGAGGACTGAGGTGGGGGGTAAAGAAACCAAGGAAAAGTTTCTTGGAGACTTGAAGCAAGAGGAGTTGGCAGGCAAATATTTGAGGTTGCAGAGAGAATTCCAGGCGAAGGAAAAAGCCGTGCAAAGGCCTTGAGGTGACAAAAACTTGACATATTCAAGGTTGCAGCAGAAGATCAGGGTGGCCATGGATGGTTTTTGTTCGTGCGACTGTGATGATGACCTCATAGTGCTTTTGAGAATCGACTAGAACAATTATGAATATTTTTTTTACCGAGGCTAAACTTTCTATTTTCAACAAGTGTTTCCAATTTAGGATGTCTCTATCTCCAAAGCAAATCCCTAATTCCTATATATTTAGTATTTATTATGCCTGAAGGACATTTTAAAGTCAGCTTGTTAAAATTAAGAATTCTAAAAAGAAAATTGATAGACCAGAATCTTTCCTGGGAAAAGCTAAGTGGACCCAAAACCATTACACATGAGCAACAGTTGAAAGTCCTAAGGTTGATGGTGCTGGGAAAGAGAAAAGGAAGGAGGCACAATTTTGATCCCACATACCTACTCAAGCTGCCATGTAGAGAAGTGGGGACATTGACTGTCTCCAATAGTTACCAGAAGATTTTTGTGGTTAAAATTTGCAGGAGGGCAACATGTTCCTTGATAGGTAAAAAAAGAATTGGATAAAAGTGGGAGATGTATAATTTGGCAGAGGGAAGGAATAGATACATCTGTACTAGTTACAAATAAGTATTAAATGTAAGTACAGATTTGATTGCCTTTTGGGGACACTTAGGATTCAGGCATCTTTAAAGACTGATATAATAGACAACCTCTAAAGTGTCCTCCAGCAATGAGAGATGTCATTGAAAAATGCCTCCTTAACAGAAAGACTTAAGAAACTATTCTTAGTAAAAGAGAAGTTGCATTTCCGAAAACTATTAATCATTTAGGAAACTGGCACTGTGATCAAGAGTGGGATGCCCTTAATAATACTGCCATCAGATTGTTGTAGAGAGCTTTGTAAATTATAAATGGTTTCCACAAAGCATTTATCATGGAGAGAAATTTTCATTCATTGGAAATCTTCTTTGGCATCACCCAGCATGAATTTAGAAGAAACAGCTTGGTGAGCGAATTGGGGTAGGAGGTAATAGCCTCAGGTTCCTGGCTTGAGAAGAAAAGTTCTGTACGACGTCTGGGAAAAGCTGTTTCATGATTTCTGGAGGAGGATGGGGATGTATCAGGAAAGTTATAGAGCCAGAACAAGTGTGAAGGTTGAAGAGTTATGCAGGTGAAGGTAACAGGGCAGAAAAAGGCATTTCAAACGAGATAAATGTGACTCAAGTGAGCAGGCACATTCAAGAACGTGCAAGAATCAATAGATCAGTTGTATGTTGTATGAGCTAGTTTGGTGAACAGGTGAGATAAAGCCTTACTCATGAAAGAATAAACATTGATTCAGTAGGTCAGAGATACTTAACCTTGAGTTTCTGTTAGCCTTCTGAACATATGAATATAGTCTTTTATTATTGCAAATGAGGACTTTGTTCTATGATGCCCTAAACTTTCTCTTAGGGAATGTGGCAACTCCGACTAAGCCAAGGGAGAGTCCTGGACTTTATTTATGTTGACTTAAATATGACTAGGAGACCAAATGAGACATAGAGATTTTTATCAGACCATCATGCTGATAGAATTTTAAAAGGTGATCTGCTGGGATAAATTCCTCTTACTCCCCCTCCCAGTTCCAACCGTGACGAGGAATTGGAAATTTAGATAGCATTTACTACCCTGTTTCCCCGAAAATAAGACCTAGCTGGACCATCAGCTCTAATGTGTGTTTTGGAGCAAAAATTAAAATAAGATTTGGTATTATATTATATTGTATTATTGTATTATATTAGACCCGGTCTTATAGTAAAATAAGACTGGGTCTTACATTAATTTTTGCTCCAAAAGACGCATTCGAGCTGATGATCCAGCTAGGTCTTATTTTAGGGGAAATATGGTAACTGTCTTTTATCTGCTAAGTATCATGTGCTTTATTCTCATCACAAACCTGTAAAATAAATGTTATTATCTTCCTAACAGCGGAAAAAGAGACTCAAGGAGTTAACTCCTTTATTCATTTCATTCAGTCACTCATTTATTGAGTCAACATATATTGGTTAAGTACCTCTTATGTGCTACTAAGGGGGACATCTACTAAGAGCTACTGTAGGGGAAACCTACCAGGAGCTACTATAGGGGGTATCTATTGCTTTATCTGTCCAGCACCCCTTCTTCTTAGAACAGTATCACTTCTCTTTTGAATCTTTTCCTTTCCCAGTCTATCTATATGTATCACTAGAACTTCCATTTTTTCACCTAACCTCTACTCCCTGGCCATACGTGATGGACATCTGACTTAGTATTTTGGGATTTGGGACTAAAAGAAAATCAGGATAAGTTCTGGTCAATGGCTGAAAACTATAAGGTGAAATATTCAGGAGTTGTGATGGGTCATGATGGGTCACGGAGAAAGTCCACAGTGAAAGAGAACAATGAAGCTGATACAGTGAAAAGCAGCAGAGACATGTGACAGAGACAGAATCCTGATGGCAGTAGGCTCCCCTGTGCCTTTCCCAAAGATCGGGTGTTCACCTCTTCCTGAGATTCCAGAGTACATCCAAGGATCCATCAAAAATTCCTTCTGCTAAAGCTTGCCATTTACTTTTACTTCTAATAGTTTTTTTTTACCATGTTAGGCATGGAAGACACAAAGATGAAAAACACACAGCCCCTGCCTTATAACACTCTTAAGTTTCATAAGGACACATGAGTGGACATAGATCATTACAACATTCTTAGTGGGGTGGGGTGAGGACATGACCTCTCTACAGTATATGCGTGAGTCATCCAACTTCCCCTTGCCATTCATCCTCTGCAAGATCATGACCCACTTCCTCCCGCCAGGCATGGGCATCTCTGACTAAGAATCTGGCTATAGTGATACACAGTATGTATGCAAGTTCAAGGAGCTGCAAACATTTTTGGAAAAGGGCCAGATAATCAATATTTTGGCTTTATGGACTATAGAGACCCTTTTACAACTATTCAGTTCTGCTCTTGTAGTGAAAAAGCAGCTATGGAGAGTACTTACATGAATGATCATGCCTGTGTTCCAATAAAACTATTTACAAAACAGGTGAGAAGCCGGATTTGATCCATGGACCAACCCTAGCTCTAGGTCCTTGAGGGCAAAGCGAAGTTAAGAGCTATGATATGGACTTCTAATGGACTGGCAGAAGTATGTGCCAGGTGCTACTGAAACTCAGGGGAAGCACCAAATTATACCGTGGGCATCAGGAATACACATTTCTGCAAGAGACAACTCCTCAGCGGAGTCTTGAAACACAAAGGGGAGTTAGCCAGAGAAAGAAGGCATGCGTAGGAAAAGCAGCATTTATAAATGCAATGAGCTCTAAGAGACCCCGGCATTTGAGGGACTGCCAATAGTTATTTCTCTGTTACTGGGACAAGAAGTAAGTTAGGAGCGTGGAAGGAATAAGACAAAGCAGGGAAAGAAGAATTTCCAAAAAGACTTAACATGCTAAGAAATTTAAACTTTAGGAAGCCATGGAAGAATTTTAGGAAGAGCAAAACAGACATCATCAGATTCCTTTTTTTTATTTTTTCTTTAATAATCTTTCAGGACCATAAAAAGTAGAGGCAGGGATTCCAGGTAGGAAAACACTGCTATTGTTCAGACGCGAAGCATTAAGGACCTGAATTTAGGCAATGGAGTCAACATAAACATTAGAATCAACAGGATCCAACTTGCAGGTAGGTTACATGCTGGACTATGGGGAGAAAAAGGATTACCCATAGGGTGATTGAGTGGATAAAAGAGAACTGTTTCCAATATTGAAACATTTGGGACATGGTGAGTTCATTTTGATATATACTGAGTGTTGCATTCCTCTGAGACATTCAAGTAGAGACTTAGGAGAATGATCAGATGGCTATGAAGGCACACCAGCTTTTTACATACATCCGCTTGCAACACATGGGTCTGCGAGGTGCATGCTATTATTATTCCCATTTCACAGATGAAGAAATGAAGGATAAGTAGAGGCCCGGGGACATGTTTTTTTTACAATAACTCCTGCTGGCTTTCTCATCTCCTCACCTGGATTACAGATTTAGGAGTTAACTGAATATAGAAGCAAGTGACAAGTTCATTTAGAGACAATGTAGGATGAGAATAGAGGAAGACTGAGCCTGAAATGCCAGGAACAAAAACTTTTAGAAGGTAGTGATAGCAGTGGCTGTGGTGGTTGTGCCCCCAACCTGGAGTTCAAATCCCAATTCAGTTGCTTATTAGTAGTTGCATGATTTAAACAATTCATTAAGACAGTCTATTCCTGTTTCCTCATCAGCAGAGTGAGAGTAACACTGTGTTTTCCAGAAAATAAGACCTAACCAATAAGACCCTAGCATGATTTTTCAGGATGACATCCCCTGAACATAAGCCCTAATGCATCTTTTGGAGCAGAATTAATATAAGACCCGGCCTTATTTTTGGAGAAACACGGTAATGGCACCTACCTCCTAGGTTGTGTGTATGAAGCGAGTGGATGTATGTGAAAACCTGACAATGTAGTACGGCAATTAGGGCACCTCACACCAGTTAAATAGCCATCATTAACAAGACGAATAATAACAAGTGTTGGAGAGGCTGTGGAAAAAAAGGAACCATCATTCCCACTGTTGGTGGGAATGCAGATTGGTGCAGCTGCTATGGAAGGCAGTGTGGAGGTTCCTCAAAAAATTAAGAATATAATTACCGCATGACCTAGCAACTCCTCTCCTGGGTATCTACCCAAAAATCTAAAAACATTTATCCGTAAAGATAAATGTGCTCTGATGTTCATTGCAGCTTTATTTATGGTGGCCAAGACATGGAAACAACGAAAGTGTCCTTCAATAGATGATTGGATAAAGAAGATATGGTACATACATACACAATGAAATACTATTCTGCCATGAGAAAAGATGAAATAGTGCCATTTGCAACAACATGGATGGATCTTGAAAGTGAAATAAGTGAAATAAGGCAGACAGAAAAAGTCAAGAATCATATTATTTCATTGATATGTGGTATATAAAACTGAAAACAACAAAAGAACAAGACAAACAAATGAAGGAACAAAAGCTCATAGACACAGGCAGTAGTTTAGTGGTTACCAGAAGGGGCGAGGGGCAGGGGGTGGTAGATGAGGGTAAAAGGGGTCAAATTTGTGGTGATGGAAGGAGAACTGCCTCTGGGTGGTGAACACACAATGTGATTTATAGATAATGCAATACAGAATTGTACACCTGAAATCTATGTAACTTTACTAACAATTGTCACTCCAATATACTTTAATTTAAAAAAAAGAAATATTTCCTATTATTGTTATTAACTTGAAAGGGAAACAGAAAGAAAATAAGTGGTAAAATTGGAAAAGGTACTGTCCTAGAAGGTAAGGAAAGAGAAACTTCGAGAGACAGGAAGTACACAAAGCATCAAATGCTGTAAAGAGGTTAGGAGACAGGCCTCAGACAGATCTGATTGGTTTATCTGCTTCAAGGTCATATGTGGAGTAGTAGAGGCAGCAGCCAGGCTGTGGCTGGTTGAGGAAAGAGTGGATATTGAAGAAGTAAAGTCAATAATAGCCAAGTATACTCTCAAATGGTTTGTTGGTGACGAAAGCAGGGAATATTGGCTAAAGAAGATGTCAGTGGGATGTGGTTTTTGATAAATGTTGGTTGCTTAGGTAGGAGAGCTGGGTAATTTTCTATGCTGAAGACAAAAGGCAGGGAACAGGAGAGAACTGCTAGAACAAAGTTCTTGAGAATGAAGAGATAGGTGATGAAATCTAGAGCTTAGGGGAAACTGGCCTGAAAGGCAAAGAGACGTCTCTTCCACAGAGGCAGGCGTAGACAAGGAACAATCACACCTATAATTCTCATCTGAGAACATAAACATCACCATGAGGTGGCAGATATAATACACTATTGACAGTGAGAGAGCAATGGGACAGAGTATTTGAGCCTCTAGAAAATTCTAAAATGTTTGTAATAGGGAATAGGAGAAAGATCAAATTCTGGATACATAAAATGTATATTTTACAGGTGTCACTGAGGGCCAGACTGAGGTTGAAGCCATGAATGTATAGTGGCTCCAATACATGTGGTATCATGATTTTCCCCAACTGGCTCAGAGGTCTAAATGTAGGAGCAGAGAAACCAGAGTGGAGTTGATTCAGAATGTGCAATGGCCAAGGAAAGGGATTTATGATACCAACAAGGGAATAGCCATCTAGACTGGATAGGATTAACAAATGAACAGAAAAAGAGAAGATTGTTAGGTGGTGGAAGGTAGACATAGACAACACAAAGAGTCCCAAAGACAGTAGAGAACAGATGAAGGAAGTGAGAGATGGAATGATAGAAATTCATGGTCAGGGAAGAAAATCCTGAGTTTGTAAAAGTCAAGGAATTGGATAGTGTTCTGTATACTGACCACACAGAATAACAGTAGGACTTAGGGAAGGAGACAGAACTGCAAGTCATGTGCCTAAGTCATCAATGAATGTGAAGAGAGACTAAGGGGGCCATGATTGACAGTGGGGTTTTGGTATGGGTGTGGAATGCGGAGGGTTGGGATGGTATAGCCAAATAGCATGCTTCTTTAGAGAAATATGAAATTAGAGGAAGAATAATGATTTGAAAGCAACAATGAATAAGTATGAGAAAGGTCACATTGCTCTAATTTCAGGGTAAGACTTAAGAAAAATATGTTGGTATGGAGGTTCCTCAAAATTAAAAATAGAGCAACCATATGATGTATTATAGCAATTCCACTTCTGGGAATATATCCAAAAGGAAACAAAAACACTAACTTGAAAAGATATTTGAGACCCCATGTTCAATAACAGCATAATTTACCATAAACAAGACATGAAAACAACGTAAGTGTCCATCAGTGGATGAATGGAAAAAGAAGTGATGGTATACATACAATGAAATATTATTCAGTCATAAAAAATGAGGAAATCCTACCATTTGTGACAATATAGATGGACCCCGAAGACATCATGATAAATGAAGTAAGTCAGAGAAAGACAAATACTGTATGTTCTTACTTATATGTATAATATAATTTTCAAAAAACACAAAACCCATTAAAAAAAAAAGAACAGATTTGTGGTTACCAGAGGTGGGGGGTGGAGGATGGGTAATTGGAAGAAGGTAGTCAAAAGGTAAAACTAGTTATACGATAAATAATTGCTAGGGATGTAATGTATAACATGATGACTATAGCTAACACTGATATATAGAAAAGCTAAAAGAGTAGATCCTAAGAATTCTTATCATAAAGAGAATATTTTTATCCTTTTTATTTTAGCTATATGGATGATGGATGTTAACTAAGTCTACTGTGGTGATCATTTCACAATGTATGTAAATCAAACCACCATTCTGTCTGTACACCTTAAACTTATACAGTGCTATATGTCAATTATTTCTCAATAAAACTGAAAAAAAAAAGTAAATAAAATAGGTAAGATGGTTAAAAAGAAGAAGGAAAGGAAAATGTGTTGAAGTCCATGTAAGAGAAACTCCAGGCAAATGCTACCCCCTGGGGAAACCAGGCTTCAGTTAGGGCAGAAGACAGGGACAGAACTCTGTAAAGAGACTGAAAATATGAGACTGTTTGTGGGCACGGACAGGAAAGCTCCAATGTTGTGATGCAAAGGGTTGAAAGGGGTGGTGTGTGGAAGGGAAAAGGGAGAGGAATCAAAGCAGGACAGGGATTCAGGGATATGCCTAAAGGAGCGGTAATGACACAAAGGCATGGCTGCCAGGGTGTGATGTGAAGCCTGGCAGAGGCCACTGACTTCAATTGTCCAAAAGAAACTTTGGAATTAAGTTGTTTTGATGCTAGAAAACCAGGGCATTTGCTCAGGGTTCCAAACAGTATGTTAGTGAAAATATGTTGCCACCAAAATAATATTTTTCCGGGTGTGCACAGTGGAATTTTCTTTTACCAAAAATGCAACTCATGGTGGAAGTTACAGTGACTCCACTGATAAATAAGAGGGCACAGATCTCTCTTGGTGGCACCAACTACTGCCAAAACTGGTCAATCAAGCTGCCCCAGCTCACATAGTCAGCTAATGATAAAGCTTATATCCAACAGCTTTACCTGATGGAATCAAAGTCTTGTACCAGCTTGGCTCTATATAAAGCAGACCATCAATAACTCTTGTATTTCTCAGGGTCATGATAGGGAAAGAACAATTGAGTTAATATTTGCAAAAGCAATAAACTTTACTAGTGGAAACACACCATACAGATATTAGTGACTACCACTACTAAATAATTTATGATATGCAGTTTAAGATACGTACTAGAAATAATATATGAAGTGCAATAGCGTGGGGTGGAGAGGTACAGCCAAGCCCCATGGGGAGTGATTTGGCAAACATTCTTGGAGGAGGTGAAATTGGAGCTTCCTTCCAATGATTTGTTTCGTCTTCTCCAATGATACCTATATTCTAGATGCTCAGACATACCCTGCTTATCTCCATTTCAACTAAGCTGAGGTAATTCAGCCTTCAGTAGAGAATGGGGTGGGGGACCAGAAACCAGGCAAGGACTCACTAAACTAACTTAGCCAGGTAAGGGATGGAGGAACAAAACCCACCTACCTCACAGGCCATAATCTTCCCTTGACAAAAACATCCCTTCCCGCTCCAGCTCAGCTCTTGGGACCTGACCTCCTTTTCAAGCTTGTGGTCAGCTGCTTATCGGGCCTGACCTCCTCCAGCTGGATCTTGTTTTTGACTTGGCGCCTTTCTTTTCAGCTGTTTCCATTTTAGGGCTCTGTTCCTGGTTCTTGAAAGCAAACTAGCCAAGCCCCTTCCCTCACTGCAGCCAAAGGCAAAGAGATTGTTTGGGGGCGTCATGGACCTAAGTGGGACAAAAGATAGGTGTCCGTCATGGGTTTTCTGGTAGAGGCTTCATTTCAGTAAAGCTGAGCTGCTTCTAGGAGTCTGAGACTCAGAAGAACAGGATTAGATAACCCAACATGTAAGAACAAGGCAAAGTGAGATTTCAGCAGGAAGAAAAAGGCAAAGGTGTTATTTTTTCAGAGTCACGGAAGGGATGAAAGGTAGCAGAACCCTGAACATCCATTGTCCACTTTCTTTCAATTTTGAGCAGTTGAGCTACTGAGGGGCATTAAGTCAAGCCACATCTATTAATACTATAGAGCTTTTATCCAACTATGAGGCCCAGCGTATACAGAGCCAGAAACCTCCCCATCCTGCCATATAAACAACAAAAACACCAGAAACCTTTCCCAAATTTCTGTGCCACAGATTTGGGGGTGTGCCTCCACCTCCAGGAGCAAGAGGCTTCCTGGAAGGCTAAAGGGGATTTAAAAAAAGCAAGCCTGATTCTTCTTATTGCCCACTCTCATGCCACTGCACGGCCTCCTCCCTCCCCCTTCCCACCCACAGCCCCACCTCCTCCCCAAGGGGCCATAATGGAGCCAAAATCCACTTTGTCAGTGCAAGAGCAGCCCTGACTTTTCTTGCTCCACACACCATGTGACCCTGGAGAACCTCCAGGGCATATTTCATCTGGCATCAGCACTAGAGGTCACCGTGACCCAAAACTTCCTGCATTCTCAGGCCTGGCAGCCCCTGCCAAAGCCAGTGGTGGCGGGGGAAGGAGAGCGCCGCTTGGGGGGAGCTGACCGACTGTGGCGTCGGCAGCCCTGTCTGCCAGCAGACAGCAGCACTGGTTTTCCACTGCAGGCCCTTCATTGGACTTGGCCAGCTTTGCTCCTTTCCTGGGACCAAGTCAACAAGCTGAGAGCTGAGGAGCTGTGGCTCTGGCACACAGAGTGAAGCCATTTCTGTTTGCATGCACACCAGGCAGCAGCAGCCGTGCCCAGTGGCCTCAGGGCCGGATTTCCCATCTGTCCTACCTGCTGGGTACTGCAGGAGGACAGGGTTAAGGAGAACTTCCAGGGATTACTGTTCTTTTTTTTTTTTTTTTTTCCCTATATAGGGAAAAACAAATCCTTATAGAGGCCAGAAGCTTCATGTTGAATTTGCTCAGAGTGAAAGACAATGAAAGTGAACCTCTGAGACCCAAAATCTATTTTAGTATTGGTTTACAGGGTCCCCTTCCATATAAGAATCATAAAGTTTTAGGGCTAAGAAAGATCATAAACCACCCAAGTCAGTAGTTCTTCATTCAGTTTGGTAAAGAGACATTTAAGTAACTGATGAAAACAACCCACTCCCTGCCCTGGGGGAAAAAAAATAAATCTAGGGACATACAAGATATTGCCCACAATTTTGGAAGTGGAGAGACTCCTGGAGCCCATCTGTGGATGTTCTTGTCTGCCTCCAGCACTGTTCCTTCCCCCATCAGCTCTCTCATTTTGCAGAAGGGGAAATGTGAGACCCAGAGAGGATGCTGACTTTTTCAAAGACTAAGGCTAGATGTGGTCCTGCTAAACTCAGATCTGACTCAGAGTCTTTATGGCAGAATGCATCACCTCCCCTCACCCCTGAAGCCCCTCTTCCCTTTGTCTTGTTTTCTTTACTCTTACTGTCTCTCCTTTTTAAATTTGTTTCCCTTTCTTGCTTTCTCTCATTAGTTATTTTCTCTTTCATTCTCATTCTTTCTTTTCAAGCCTTGTTTCCTTACCCCACTCTAGTTTCTTCTTTCTTTCTGCCCTGTGCCTCAGGCATCCAATCAATTGATCAGCCTTAGCTCTGTGGTCCTGTGAATAAGGTCACTGGCTTCTAGTGAATTAAAAGGTATAATGTTTATACAGAGGAAAGAATGAAATTGTAGAAAGTAGTGAAATCAAGGAGAAAATCTTGTCTCTTTCCCCAAATCTTCAGTATACAACTAGTGCAAATGGGTCTTTTCACCCTTACTAAAGACAATACACAAAGGGAAAGAAATACATAAATCAATCCTGTAGAAAATATCATCCAAGGACCTTTGGGGAAACTCTGAGACAATTTGAGGGGGTCCACAGCTCAAAACTCTTTTCATCATAATGCTAAGATATTAGTTGCCATTTTTCATGTTAACGTTTGATCTAATGGTGCAAAAACCACAGTGGGTAAAATTTGGGGGGCCTTAGCACATATCAAGCCACTGAAACCAAATTGGACCCATGATCATTATAATCTTTATTTCCATGAACAACAGTATATAAAAATAAATAAATTTCATTTAAGAATGCACTTAAAGAAGGTGTTAAAATAATTTGTTTTATTAAATTTGAACCCTGAGTACACATCTTTTTTCTATTACATGAAAAAATAGAAAACGTGCATAAAGTACTTCTGCATACTTAAGTATAATAGTTGTCTCAAGGAAAAGTAGTTATGCAATTGAGATGTAAGCTGTACCAATTTTTTTTTCCAGTTTTACCTAGAAGAATGACTAACAAAATATGGTTGTTTAAACCTGTGTATTTGACAGATACTCTCTTAATAATAAACAAAGTGAGGTTGTCACTTCAATGGCACAATTGACAATATCTTTTGCCGATCATAAATTCAAGCTTTAAATCAAAAATGATAAGACTGTTGGAAAATGTGTATCCACCACCATAAACTTAACTGCTTCTTAATACTTCAATCTTTTCTGATTAGATCTGTGATAATAGTGACAGATGTGATTATTTGCATTTTGGAATGAAACGTGTCAATATTTGAAAGATCAGTGTGTCAGTGAGCCAATATTTTCCAAATGACCGATGTATGGTGTTACAGAACCATACATGGGAAAAACATCCACTTAAAATGCAAGATATGCTAGTGGATTTTAATATAACTGAGTACAAAATGTTCATTAATATGGTTCCAGATGCCACAATGCAACTAAATTTTAAGAAACTACCATGTATTATGTCGTAGCAAAGAAAAATGTCTACAATGATCTGAAAACACTATTAAACTATTCCGTTTTTCAACTGTATATCAGTATAAAGCAGATTTTTTTCCCTCTACTTTAGCTAACAACATATTATTACAGATTGACTAAAATAGAAGATAAGTGCCAGGCACTCCGGGAGATTAGCTCTTACAGTCTAGATCCACCTCACACTCTAGTAGGAAGATAAGACATTCAGCTCAACAACAGCACAAGTACAGGAATGCCACTGGAAAGAAGAAATGAAGTGCCACCAGAGCTCCACTTGGGTTGGAGGAAAGAAGGGATAGAAAAGTCTTCCCAGCAGAAATAATAGTAGAGAAGTCTGAGTAAAAACTGAACATTAAGGGAACAAAACTCAAAAAGAGGCAGATGGGATGAGGAGAGGTCGGTGCCTGCCAAGACGAGGGACAAGCATGGAGACAGGAGAGCAGAGAGTATATTGAGTAGAGAACAAGCATTCCATTAGGTGCAACTGAGATACTGTATGCAAAGCCTCATGGGAGAAGCCTCTTATACTGTTGGTGCTCAATAAACATTTACCGGATGAGTCTATGTATGAAAGCAATGATGAATAAGCCATGGGTGGGTTTAGCTGTCTTATCACCCCATCTTCCTACAGTATATGTGAAAAAATTTTGTGGATAAAGCTGATAGAGGCCAAGAAAAGTGAGATGATTCATACCAAGTGCAAATCAGAGGCAGAGCTGGGCACTGACCAAACTCCCTTCTCCGGGTTTCAAAGTCTCCTTCACCAGACAATTCCTTCTGAAGTCAGGTGTCTGCCCCAACTTGGGAAGGACACTGTCTGAATAAAAAGATGACAGACAAGAGCCTTGAGATTCATCATCTGAAGCATTTCTTCTGAACACACACTGCCTGATAGGAGCAATGGGATTCAGAGACAAAAAAGATGTTGCTCTTATCCTCACAGTCTCTTGAATAAGACATTCAGGGGAGAAAGAGCCATCTGACCACGACTGAGCAAGCACAGTGCTATTCTAAGTGTAGAACACAGAGGAGCTCCACCTAAAAGCTGATGAAGCTTTTGAGAGGGGATAGAGAAGACAGAAGTGATTCAAGAGATTTTTAAAAGATGAAGATTGATTAGATACAGAACACTCCTTCATGAATTTGAAGGCTCCTAAAGGGCTATGAGTCTGTCTGCTTTGTCTCTGGATCCCCAACACCCAGCACAGTGCCTGTTACAGCAAAGACATTCCATAAATATCTGATGAGCTATTCTGAGGGAGATATGGGTGAGAGAGACATGCTTCCAAGACCTAACTTTTTTCACCTTTATTGAGATACATTTAAGGTGCACGGCATGATTTGATCCATGTGTGTATTGCAAAAAGATTGCCACACTAAGGTTAGTTAACACCTCCATTCCCTCATATAATTACCATTTTGTGTGTGTGTGTGTGTGTGTGTGTGTGTGTGTGTGTGTGTGGTGATAACATTTAAAATCTATTCTCTTAATAACTTTCAAGTATACAATGCAATATTGTTAATTACAGTCATGATGCTCCTATTAGATCCAAAGAACTTATTCCTCTTATAGCTGGAAGTTTGTACCATTTGGCCGACATCTCCTCATTTCCCCTACCCTTCAGCCCCTGGCAACCACAATTGTATTCTCTATTTCTCTGAATTCAGCTTTTTTAGGTTTCACATGTAAGGAGAACATACAGTATTTGTCCTTCTATGTCTGACTTCTTTCGCTTAGCATAATGCCCTCAGTGTTCATCCATGTTGTTGCAAATAACAGGATTTCCTTCTTTTTATGACTGTATAATATTCCAATGTAAATATATACATATTTTCTTTATCCTTCCAAACATTGATGGACACTTATGTTATTTTCATGTCTTAGCTATTGTGAACAATGCTGCAGTGAACATAGGGGTGGGTGGAAATACCTCTTCAAGAGAGTGATTTCATTTCCTTTGGATGTATACCCAGAAGGGTTATTCTGGATCATAAGATAGTTTTGTTTTTATTTTTTATTTTTTATGAACCTCCATAATGTTTTCCGTAGTGGCTGTACCAATTCACATTCTCACCAATAACGCACAAAGTTTCCCTTTTCTTCACAGGCTTATCAATACTTGTTTTCTCTTATCTTTTCAATAATACCTATCCTAACATGTTTAAGGTACATATCACTTTGTTTTGGTTTACATTTTCCTGATGATTTAGGAGGTTGAACATTGTTTCATGTACCTGAGGTCCATCTCCAAAACCCAAATTTGAATTAGCTACACATTATCTATGCTCTTGTCGAGGACTCCCCATTGTCCCGTTCCCCGCCATAGCAATCATATCAGTCATATCTGCCACTGGCAGACAGCCTCTCCTGGACTGGCAATCAAAAGGTAAAAAGTGTCCTGTTTCACTACAGACAGAGCCTTTTAGATACTCAGAACAAAGAAGATAGTAGCCACTGCAGATCAAGTCTCTGTTTCATCTTCGTGCAGCCTCTCTCATCTCTCTCTCTTTCAACAGGCAGGGGACAAAAGAATTGCATTGGCATCCTAGTCATGAACCAGAATCTCTGTAAGAAAGGCTACAATCAATATACATGACACAAGACTGATATGATGCCCTGGAACTGAGGGAACATCTGCAAAACTAATACCAATCATTTCCTAAGGTCGCGCATTACACTCCCACAGGATGGATGGGCCTACTCCCCACTTCAACCAGAGCGAGGAGGAAGTCTTCAGTGATGGATGATAACAAGGAGATTATCACCCCTGAAGGAGGGGTGTTACGCAGTTCTTCCACCACTTCTCACGGCACTGACATGCAGAGATTCAGCCTTACCCATTATCTCTAAAAATGCCCATATTTGAAACACTTCCCCTTTTGGGATTGGCTGCCAAGACAAGTGACACCATGACAAAATTAATTAGGCCTGGGTGAATTTTAGTGTCATAACTCACAGAGCTGTGTTTGTCAGAACAAATGACACAAACTTAAGATTCAAGCAGAAATCATTTAGAAGGTGGAGGAATTTTGGCAGGATAAATAGCCAGTCAAATTCCAAACCCAGACGTGAAGGAGGCCAGTCAACCCAAGACTTCCTAAGCACCCTTTAAAGGGAATCTCAAAGCACTTTGAATAGACATTTTTTGTTGAGAAACAAAGCTTTAAAAGCTGGGCATTCAGAGGCCTAATAGAGTGAAGAGGAGAAGGAGGGGGCAATTATGGAGCGTTAAAAAATTATAAGAAAGGACTAATTATACTGGAAAATGTCTACTCATCCTGTGAGATCCAGGTGGAGGTTGCCTGTCCTGGATTTCCACTTACTCAGGCAGAGTGCAGCCCCCTCTCTACTCACGTCATTTAATACACTGTTACAACACAAAATACGTATGCTATTTCCCACTCCGTCTCCCTGTACAAGAACTCTGATGGCCCTGAACTCAGAGACAGGGTAGAATTATGTTTGTGTCCCTAGGCTTGAGCCCAGGGCTAGGCTCATGGTAGGAGCTCAGTTTGTTCAGAGGTTATATTTTGTGTGAGACTCAAGTGGCAAACAGAATTATGAACAATTGATTAAAAGTCAAGTAGACCCAAACAAAACCAAAGCCCCAAGGGCTGCTCTGGCCATGCCCTTTGTGTTAGTTATCTTTCTTTACCAAAAATAATACTGTGTGATCATAATTAAAGACAATTAGAATGGCTCCTGGAGGCACATTAAATATCAAACTCTAAAGAAAGAGATTTTGATAAATACAGAAAATTGGGATTGTGGTTCCTTTGGAAAATAAATACTTTTAAAAAGAGGGGCAACATTTTTAGGAGTGTGAGCTTCAAATTTCCCAGATGCCATCATGTGGAAAATAGTGACCTGAGCCCAAAATAGAGATGGCTTCACCTGTCTTCCCATTGTCCATCCACATTCTGAAAATTACAGAAAAAGAATCCTTGAGATGAAAGATCACATTAAGCTGCAAATTCAAATCAGTTAAGTTCCAAGATTTAAATGGCTTCCTCTTTGGTTTCTAAGTAAAAATTGGCAATAAAACCCTTTGAAGCCCACAAAATAATAGACAGTCTTGTTCGGCTCATAGAAGCAACCCATACAACAAAGAACAAGATGTCTCTCCAATAAACTTGTGAAAATCTGCCTTTTTGCAAGCCAATATTAATATTCCTCCTGTTCTCCTGGGTTATGTCTGTAAGGTCATTACAGCTAGTTCTCTCTCTGAATGGTAAAGGCTACTCAATTAATCTTCCTGTTTGCAAAGATTTGAAAGCATTTAAAGAAGGGTCAAAAACTAACACCAAACAAAATGCAGCTAACTTCCCCACTGTTGTGTAATTTTTACCTTCACTCATGTTTTCCTTCCTCTTTTCCATGTCCCTTCTTTTGTTACTCTGTCTCCCTTATATCTCCTTTTGATTTATTCTTTCTTACCTTCTCTTTCTTTCTCTCTCATTATTTTTACTCTGTTCCCTTTCCATTATACAGGGTTTGGCTTTGGAGTATTATCCAATTATCCTGGAATAGTTGGGCTATTTTGTTCAGACAAATATCTGTATCTTCAGCATCTTTCCATTTACTCACAGAAGTGAGAAAGAAAAGAGGATATGATTGGAATAAATTGTGTTCCTCAATCCAAATAAGTTAAAAGGCACTAAAAACAAAGACAGGAAGAGTTGATGTGGTTTGGATTTTCAAAGTTTGGACAAGTTCCATCCATTAAATGCGTTAATACACGTAGAACTTACACAGTAGTGTTCATGCCCTGGGCACGCAAAAGTGTTATTTCATGGTAATTATTAGCTATGCTGGTCAGCCCTACCTCCATCTTGTGCCAAACAGTTGGTAGCAGTGGTTTTTCCCAGCGGCTCAAAGCAGTGAATATCAGCTCTAAAGATACAGGGACCAAATATAGAACCTCCATACCTGCTATTCAAGCTGCTGTGCACTACTTTGAGCAGTACGCCTGCTCCTCACCCAAAGTTACAGAGGCAGATAAGCAACTAGTAACTCTGACAATCAAGAATTTTAAAAGGAGAAAAGAAAAAGAAAGAAAAATGAAAAGAAAAGGCAGGGAAGGGAAACATTTAAGAAAACCAACACCAGAAAAGAGAAGACACAAACTTGGTATTATAGTCATTCTCATTTTACGTATCATGTCTTAATAATGCTAACACAAATATTAGCACTCATGAAACAGAGGTAATAGAGCATACAGAGGAAGACATTTAAGATTAATTATTAATATCTTTAGAAGGATTGAAAAGGAGATCACCTCCATGGAGAGGTAGCAGCCAGATCTTTGCTTCTCAAAGTGTGGTCCATGTTCCCATGACCAGGGTAGCTTGTTAGGAGTGCAGAATCTCAGGCCTCACCCCAGAATGACTAAAACAGAACCTGTAGTTTCACAAGACCCACAGGTGATTTGTATGCTCATTGCCATTAGTGGAACACTGTGCTAGAGGGCTTGGCATTTGAAATTTCAATTATTGAAAAAAACACACACAAAGATTGGTAGTTGGAAAAGCAGAAATAGATTCAGCTGAACTGAAAATCAGTGAGTCAACAGCCCCAGTTGAGGTAGTGTCTTTTATCACTGAATCTGAGCTCTTATTGGCAAAAGAGCTCTTATTGGCTCTTATTGGCTCTTATTAGACATTGGGAGAAAATAAAGGAAAACATAATTTTCTTAGAATCCTATACTTGATATATGAATGACCAGTGAAATAAAAGAGCAAAATAAAGATGTATTTAAGATTGCAAAGATTCAAAAAAGTTACTACCCTTATGCCCTTGGAGGTGGGGCAGGGGGAGGTGTGGTGAGGGGGGTAATGAAGCTATCTAAAAGAATTGTGTGAAACACAAAATAAATGAAAGCATAAATAATGTACAAGATACAAGAATGAGTGGTAAGTAAATAAAGTAGAAAACCTACAGTAGGTTTAAATAACACTTGATGCATCATTTAAAAATATTTAGAAGTGAATATTTGTAACTAAAATCCCAGATAATCTCAAAATGGCACATAGCAAAGGGAAGAGAGAGACAAGGGAAGAAAAACACTACTCAGGTTCTTGTCTCACTTAGGAGATAATAGACATATTGAGTAACTCTAAATAGTAATGGCAAAATATGTTTAAATGTGTATGTCATAAAAGACTGCATGCTGCATGATTCCATCTATATGTAACTCTAGAAGAGACAAATCTAATCCATAGTGACAGAAAGTGTATCAAAGACCTGGAGCTGGAGTGGGGTGAGGAGTGGGGAATGGAAGATGTATTGTATGGGAGTGGTACAAGGTATTTTGAGGTGATGAAATGTTTTATATCTCAATTGTAGTGATGATCAAATAGGTATATAAATTTGCCAAAATTCATCAGAATGTATGTTTAAAATGGGTATATATTATATGTAATTGATATTTCAACAAAGTTGATTCGTTATGTGTTACATATACAAAGGTAACCATTAAAAGAATAAAAATTAAATGAATAATTTTTAAAACACTAGACGAAAAGGGATGGAGGGAAGCTTAACTAGCTCAACAAATATAAGTGGGGTGGAAGACAATGCATAATAATAGCTAACATTTATTCACTTCTCACTCTTGCTCAGGCAAAGTTTTAGATACTTCACGTATCAAAATTTCCTTAATAATCCCTACAACAAGTTGATGAATTAAGCATGATTATAGTCATTCTCATTTTATTGATGAATAAACTGAGGCCCACAGGATTTACGTAACTTAACCCATTTTGAACATCTAGTATGACAGAGCTGGGGTTTCAAACCAGGTCATATAACATTTTGTTATATTGCTTTTCATAGTAAATAGAAAACATAAAGGAAAATGGAAGAAACAATCACATATATATCACTAATCCAAGCAAAAGCGTTTGTAATAAACTTTCCTATTATAAGTTAGACACTAAAATTTGTTGAAAAAAATAAAGCTTAGTTACAAGATATTTACAAAAGACATATCTAAAATAAGATCCAAGGCAGTTGAAAGTGATATTGAATGTATTTAAAAGATCAACCAGGTAAATGCTAAAAATGAAAATAGGCATATTAATGTTAATATAAAAGACAGAATTCAAGGTGAACATATTTTAAGATATCAAGGAGGAATATTTTTATTTGATAAAATATACAATTAACAAAAATCTATCATTAATCATCTATGTACCTAATAAAACAGACTCAAAATATATAATGCATAAACTATGACAAAGCAAAAACTTAGTGAAAGATTTCAATACATCTCTCTCAAATTCAGGTAAACCAAAAGCATATAAGAACCTGAATAATTCAACTAACAAAATATATGTTCTTTCTAAACATTTTACATATTCACAAAAATTAATCTTTTATCAGGCCACAAAGAAAGTGTAGTAAATTGTGTAATGCAATAATTATCTAGATCAGATTTTCTGACCTTAATGTAATGTTACAAAATAACAGCAATGTGTACCATCTTCTTCAAAAAAGGAATATATACTTCATCCAATCATCTATCAACCAAACGACTCAAGGACACTTTGGTTGTTTCCATGTCTTGGCCACCACAAACAGTGCTGCAATGTACATAGGGGTACATATATCTTTATGAATAAATGTTTTCAAATTTTTCATGTAGATACCCAAAGTAGGGGTTGCTGGGTCATATGGTAACTCTAGTATAACTGGTGTGAGGTTGTATCTTGTGATTTTGATTTATAGCTCCCTAATAGCTAGTGAAGTTGAGTATCTTTTCAAATATCTGTTGGCCATTTTCAATAAATGGTGCTGGGAAAATTGGAAAGCTACATGCAGAAGAACGAAACTAGACTGCTATTTTTTACCATACATAAAAATTAACTCAAAATGGATCTAAAACCTAAATATGAGAGCTGAAACAATTAAATACATAGAAGAAAACAGGTACTAAACTTATGAACCTTAAACTTATAAACATAAATTTGACCTCAAAGGTAAGGGACAGAAAAGCAAAAATAAATGATTGGGACTATATGAAACTAAAAAGTTTCTACACAA
Source organism: Rhinolophus sinicus (assembly GCF_036562045.2). Taxonomy (NCBI): domain Eukaryota; kingdom Metazoa; phylum Chordata; class Mammalia; order Chiroptera; family Rhinolophidae; genus Rhinolophus; species Rhinolophus sinicus. Next base: position 51,941,012 of record NC_133751.1, on the reverse strand, counting down.
CAAAAGAAACCATCAGCAAAACAAAAAGGCAACCACCAAATGCAAGAAGATATTTGCAAAAAATGCCTCTGCTAAGGAGTTAATATCCAAAATATATAAAGAACTCACACAACTCAACAACAAGTAAAAAAACAATCCAATTAAAAAATGGGGAGAGGACTTGAATAGACACTTCTCCTGAGAAGATATACAAATTGTTTTTGTTTTTTAAATAGACAGCCTCCTATTTTATTCTGTAAGACTAGCAAATTCTGATTTTAAGCCATAGAGCGTTAGTTCCAAAATTAGTCAGTTGGACTTATGAACATAGATGAAGAAATCCCAGACAAAATGATCCTAATTGTACCTTTCACAAAAAGGCATTACATATCTGAGAGAGAAAAAGAAAATATGTTAGGGATTGGAGAGACCTCAGTGTTAATTTAGTCTAATCATCTCACTTTAAAGAAGAGTTTGATTTCAAATGGGGGAAATTATTTTCTCAAGAATCATAGAAAATGACACTAACTTACCCTCCTAAGTCAATTGTAAGACTTTATTCCCTACATGAGAGGTTCTTTAAAGTCTTATGTTCCTCACTTCCTCTCACCTCACACATAAATCACAAATACTCTATGTATAAAGATTGAGTATAAAAAATGGTCTGAAAATATACAGATAATAGAAGGTTTATTAATGGCTTAAGAACATTTACAAATAACTGAAATAAAGTTGGGATTTTTAGAAACAACCCTCACATTTCGGGTCAAAGAGAATATCCGTGACCTTTCTCCATTATAGTCAAAATACTGGGGTCCTTACACCATGGCTCTGATTTGTTGTAAGTATTAAAGTGTTCTTGTGGGTATCTGGAAGTCTCCCAAATTTTCTTGGCATGTGTTACCTGTCTTGATTTCTTTTCCTATTCTGGGAACCAATGGAGAAGGAACAAAATTTCTATATCAAGAAAACTTCAGAGTATGTGATATACTTAAAAACCATGAGATTCACAGCTTAAAAGCTGTAAATAACTTTCCAGCGTCCGAAAAGCAGAGGGAAGTGGAAAATAGAGAAGATCAGAGAGTAATACTTCCTGACCATTAAGATTAAAAATATGTGGTTCAGCATCATTGCTGTTTTTATTGACTTATTCATTGAGCAAATTAATTTGGAGTATGCACTATGTGCTAGGTTCTATGATAAATGTCATATGATGTAACAATTACAATTAGTTACATCCTTTAAAATATGTTTTTTCTTTTTCTGGATAAAATTCAAGAAGCAGAATACAAATGTTTCCCATATAGTAGTCATTCCTGTAAACACAAGGTTCTCCTGAAGCAGTTTGGTCTTTCTACAGCAATGGCTGAAGTGGACTTGAATCAAATTTGATATAGTCCTCTCTCTAAAGTGTCTACTATTTGGTAAGAGGGAAATACACAAAGAATAGCAACATAAGAAAGGATGAGATTGGCATAAGTGAAAGAAGTGTTCAGAAGAGGAGAAAGACTACTTTCTGCTGGAGAGATAAGAGGTTCAAGGAGAATATGGGATTAGCAATGACCTCAAAGAATAGGAGATGAAGAAAAGTGTTTCAAGCCGATGATCCAGCACAAACAAACAAAGAAAAGATAGGAATAGGAAAGCACAAGGCACACCCATTTACTCCATTTAAAAGTTATTAGGGGATAAAATTAAAAATATGATTTGAAAATAGATCATTGAGGACCCAGAATGCCAAGCGGAAGGTGAAAATGTTACCATCTAAATTCGTCTTATATCACCTCAAGCCAAGGAACAAATCACTTATTAAATGCTTGAAGAAAATCTTATGTCTTTATAATTCTTTTTTATTAAGATCAAAATAAATGAAATAAATCCTTATAGCCAAGTATGGGTGAATTTTTTCTTCAATTAGTTTCCTAAAGGTAACAATATTTCTACCTGCAAACTTTTCATTGTGGGTCAGGTCACTTATTCTTAGGCAGGGAAACTCTTTCAACTATAAAGTTACTGGTGCTATTCTTAAACTGGGAAGAAGGTTGGGATCTCAGTATAAATGTTTACTTTAATTGGTCCACTATTTGAACCCACTTTTCAGATGACTTTTGAATAAATTGAGGAGTGTTAGTTTTTAGCCTTTGTGGGGAGGGGACTACGGATTGGAAATCTCTCAGAAGACAATGAGCCAGCTCATCAACAATCACCAGATAGACTGGGCTACTGCAGTATCCAGCTACTGGAGTTCTATCATAAACACACACATAAACACACTGAAAAAAATACAAAACATTAATGCCAACCATGCTCCATCACCACCAGCCATATTTCCCTTTTATTCCCAGATACTACGAGACAGATTGCATGTCTTTGGATGGTGGAAATCGCTTACTTTGGAGTATTTCCTTGACAGACTTACACACCCTAAGGCATTCCGTGTCCTTCATACTACTCCACCTGTAGGACCATAATTTACATATGCCCCACTTGGTAATAAAGCTGATTACTTGTTTGTTTTGTTTTTGCTTTTTAAGTCTAGGCTGTACTGCTTCATAATTTACATAGCTGTGCACAAAATTACTCAATCTATGTGCCTTCTTTTGTTAAACAGCCTAATAATACAGCATTCGGAAGACTGCCGTATGGATCACTTGAGAAAATGCTTGTGATGGTGCTTGCTAAAGAGAGGACACATCTTATCTGTCACTGTGATTTAACATACTTTATTAAGCAGCTACTATTTATGAGGTGATAGAAAAAATGTGGTGGCCTTCCTCCAGGGATGGAAAGTCTCTCTCGAAACACTGGGTAAGATCAAGTGCTGTTAATTATATGTAGCACCAGTGTAGACTTACTAAGTACCTTGTTTTGTTGACATCAAGTAATTAAATAAGACAGAGAAACGACAGCTTTATAAAACTCGTATCAGTTTAGGCCACACCACAGTGTTCTGCCTGGGCAGTGGGAGGAATGCGAGGCCTCAGAAAAGTAAAGGAGAGATGGCAATTCTGAGAAAGCGGCACAGTAAGAGAAATCTTACTTAAGAAATAGCTTTCTCTAGAGGCTGATTAGGAATAAAAGAAGTTATATTTAGTCTAATTAAGCAAATGCTACTTCAATTAGTTTGAAGAAAATTTAAGTTGCAAAGGCGGAGAAGACCCTTGGACTTTCTTCATATTTTTGTCAGAGAAAGAGATGGGAGATCTTGCTGACAGAAACGTGAAGAATGACCGCCTGAGAGGAATGCTGAGGCAAACAAGTAATAAAACAGCTAAAGAATGGTGTATTTTTAAAGGATGTCTCCTTATTTTTATGATAGACTACATATTGAGGACAAATTTTGGGGGTTTCGCAAGTTCTCTTGACAAGTTCAAATTTGTTGGTCATTTCTGTTTTGTACACTTTACAAAGTTAAATTTTTATTTATAGATAGATACTGCCTGTTTTCAGAATATCTAGCTAATAATACAATAATAGCGGGCACCACCTACTGAGCACCTACTATATGCCCGGTGCATTATATGTTTCTCTTTAATGATGTGTCACTATCCTCATTATACAAACAAGGAAGTTGAGGGTGATAGAGATGAAGAAACTTGTTCAAAGTCACACTGTCCGTGAATGATAAAAGTAGAATTTGAAGGTGGACCTGCCAAACATCACAAGCAATGACATCATTATAATTCCATGTCTAGAATTTATCAATAGGAACCTGACATAGACACTTGGAAAATATTTGTCTAATTAACTGGCAAAAGAATCATAAATTTAGGAGATGAATAATGTTGGACCTAAGAGGGATCTTTCAGGTCAAATCCAAACACTATTTCACAGACTGCAAAATATAGATCTGAATAGAGAAGATGACTTGTCCAAGGCAACAGAGTAAGTCTGTGACAAAGCTGAGAGAGAAATGTAAGTCTCGGGACTGCCACTCCAGCTGTTCCTGGGGCTCCTTGGACAAACCAGGCACCAGGCCTGTGAGCTGCTCAACCAGCCACAGTGACCATGAAGCACCTACCCTGGACTTCCCTCTCCTTCGCTGGGTTCTGCTAGGTCTCCTCTGTTGCCTCACTGCTGCTGCTCCAGCTCTTGTTAGTAGCCAACATCCAAGCCAGAGTCATCAAAGTTTCCAGGCCTCTGGTTCCAGGGCTGAGCTGGCAATCAGGCAGTGCCAGTGAGAAGTGCCACCTCCCTAGCTCAGTGCCACCCTTGGTCACCTGGACCCCAGCAGTTCTGCTTACGCCAGGAATCTCACAAAATATTTTTTAAATAGACCTGTCACCCCCCGGCCGCCCTCCCCCCACCCCAGCCCTTGTTAATTATAGGCACTCAAACTCAGTCAATGGAAAAATATGAGATGAGCCATGCCATCTTCTGTTTGTCTCTTTTCTTTTCTTTTTTCCCCCCAGGCTTGGTTCCCACCAAAGCTTCATCTGTCTTACCCCAGTTATGTATGTGATTGAACACAAATATAGCTAAATATCTGCTGTGTGTGTGTGTGTGTGTGTGTGTGTGTGTGTGTGTGTGTGTCTGTAAATGTAGCAGGGATGTTGTAAGCAGTAAAATTTTCTGCTATGCTTGGAATTAATTTGCTGCCCTCACACAGTCACACAGTTAATGGCTGCTACAGCTGCATTTATAGAAGTTCTAACCACTGGAGTTTACCTTTCTGAGTTCAAAAAATTCAAAGTGAATTGTAAAGCTTGAAACAGAATCAGTCCAACCAAATCACTGTGAGTGGCAGGGCACCTGAGAGTACCTCTCTCTGTTGCTCAAGTATAAAATGTCACAGTCTTGAACTGAACTTAGAGTCAGTTGTAGGTGTTACTGTAGGCAGAAAGAGTAGGGCCACAGGTCGAGTGGGGGAGGAAGGGAAGGAGGAGGTGAAGGAGACAAAGAAGGAAGGAGATGAGGTCGTCCTTTAAAAAAAGTGCAGCTACCAGACCAGCTGGAACTAGATTTCAGGCAGCTGAGAGTAGACCCAGGAAGCCATCATGTCAGTTTAGGTGATCTTTAACTAATTATAATGGATTATATTATTAGTATGGCAGCCGAGAAAAATCTTCACCCCGTGTGGCCATGACAGTCCTGACAAGGGTCAAATAAAGACAAAAATCCCTCCTCCCAACAGGAAGAAGTGGTCAGTGAGGGCCTACCTACGAATGCCTATAATGCCACCCCTAAATCTTGAATACCCCAAGCCCTCATTTTAAGTGTAATAAAGTCTCTTTGTTCTTCATATCAGCTGCTCTTCTCTGAGCCTGCCCACTCTCGTCATCTTGAGAGTGTACTATTCTTTCCTGTTGCTTGCTTGGCTTATTCCATGCATCCTTGAATTCTTTCCTACGACAAGCACCAAGATCCCATTTTTTCAGCAATATAGGGGCTCCATTCACAGGGGTGCAAATGGATAAAGCCTAGAAAACTGCCTGCAGCCTTGAGGTGTCAGACAGCGGAATTCACCAACTCTTTAACAGTCTGGTCTTCCATCAAGAAGCCTAACATATTTCTAGGTTTTGGTCTCCTGGATGCAGTATATTAAAGAAAAAAAAATGTTCATGCTTTATTCTCCACACATTCATGTTCTGGCTTTTGGAAAGATTTGGTTAATCTTCCCAAATCATGTAAGGCCCAGAGCAGTTAATGATCTGTCACTCACCACTGATAGGCTCCTCCCTGGAGAGACAGATATATGGTCTGCTGTTGCCACTGAGCTGAGTCCCGGTGGAAAGCTTATAATCACATGGTCTCCAACTTTTTATAAATGAGTTTAATACCCTTCAAAATCTCTTTTGATCTGAAAATAGAAATGAGTTGAACAGAGATGACGTCCAGGCAAATTCCAACTCCACAAACAGATAAATACTACCACAAAAAGAAAGTTTCATCAGTATGGAATTACAGCCAAGGAAACCTAAAAAAATGTAGCACCATTAATGTTCTAGGACATGATGTAAATCGTGGCATACAGTTTTCACAAGGAAATAAATAGCGGAAGAGAAGATAGCTATACTGAGTGTGTGTATGTGCATGTGTGTATGTGGTGGTGGATTTTTTTAATGGAAAGAAATGCAACATTACATTTTAAGAAAATTTGAGAGTAGAGAGATAATCTTTGTTACTAACTGATATGGAATGAACCTAGAGAAGTGTTTTCTTGGTCTGTGTTTTCATAATCTTTTCTGTTTCTTTTAACAATTTGTCTTCTATTCTTCCATTGAAGCACACATTTTGGATTACCCATTACATAAGCATACCTTGCCAATTGAGCCATATTTCTGTCCCTGCACAATATTGACTCCCCAGCATGCCTGACTTGTCTTTTCACTTTCCTTCCTAAAATTCTATCTGTCTTCCTACATTTTTTAAAAGCACTGTGTTCATTTCACTGACTCTTCTTCCTCCTTTTGTCTCTTGCCTCTTCAATGACATTTGCCAAGACTAGCCCTTTGCTCTCGTATCAATCCCTCTCCTGTGCATTCTTCCTCCTCATTCATTCTCATGGCTGGCTGATACCCTCCAAAACCCCATTCCCACTTCTGTTCTTTCAACCATGTTCCAATAATATGTCTTCATTGTTTTCCTAGATTTGTCTTTTCATATCTTTCCATTATCTCAAATACAATTCGTCTTCTCTCACCAACTCATCTCAATCACAATTATTCTTCCATTTATCCAGGCTGAAAAATTGGCACCATTTTTAACTTGTTCTTCATATTCACCTCTTATAATTTGAAAATTTTGCTAAACACTTAAGTCTGTGTATTCTTCTCTATACCTGGTGCCATTACCTTGACAAGACTTCCTGGTCCACATGTGAATCATTGCTGTGGCTTCCTTTTCTTTAGTCTTTTCCCATTCCAATCCGCCCTGTATGTCCCTGACAGAAATTCTTCCTTCAACACCATTTCATCATGTCACTCCTCTACTGACATATCTTCAATGATTCTCTTTTTTGCTTAACAATTCTGAAGTTCTCTGTCTGGTTTTCAAAGCACACCATATCATGACCTAATCCCATTTGACTCATTTAATCCTGGTACCACTCATGTACTCTCTGATCTACCCAGACTGAGCTCTGGAAACACCACCTCCTCCCTTTGGTCCTTCCAATCTAGTGATGATTCTTGTTCTCTGGGTTCCCTTAATAGCCTCTGTCTGGTTTCTCTACTCTTCTATCACGGGTGTGACCAATTTCCCACATTAAAATTCCCTCTGATTAAAGATCTTGCATGGTTTCTGTTTCCCTGTCCACACTCAAGGAGGGTTGAACTAGATGACTTTAAACATCCTTTCTAGCTCTAATAATCTGTGTCCATTACTACACGATAGAGTCCTTTATTATATACTGGTAAATCGTGCAATAATTTTTCTCATTCATGCATTCATTTATTCATTCATTCAACAGATGTCTATTTAGCTATACAATGTACATTCAACCACACCAAGTCTTGAAGACTGAAGGGGGGACACAAAAAGAGGTCAGGTACAAAGCATTTATAATCTTGGTGGTAGGAAAAGATATCCATAAAGAAGTCAAGCACCAACATAAGGTAGTACTTGGTTAAGTGTTGTGTGAATGCCGCAGAAAATGCTCCAGTTCCATATTTAAACTTTTTGGTCTCAGAAATGAGGTCTTAAATATGTGTTTAGAGGACTGAATTTATGTCTAGAAGGTCAATAAATATCTACTGGTTTATTTTTGCATAAACAAGAAATTGAATGTGGTAATATTATGGCATGGAGAGTATAGAATGTCAGTCAAAACCTAGAGAGACAGAAAGATTTTTAAGTCCAAGACTCAAACACAAGAATCCTTTACTAAAGGATTATTATATGTTGATATTGGATTAACAATGGAAAGAGATCCCCAAAATGAAAAACAAAACAAAAATCATTTATTTAGTATTGTTGAAATATGCTAGGTACTGGTGAAAAAAATATGTAAGTCCTAGTTTCTGCCCTTGAGAAGCTTATAGCCTAGAATGGGACACAAACAAGTAAGCAAAAAATAATAATACAGTAGGATGATGATAATTATGGCTACCTAGTATGTACCAAACATCACACTATCACTTTACTTAAGTTATAAAAACAAAACATTTTAGGTAGATATTATTATCATATATCACATACTATTATTGCACAAAAAATAAATAATAACAAAGACTCAGAAACAATGAAAACTTGTTTGAAGTGACACAGCTAATGTGTGGTGGAAGCAAGATATTTAAACACAGCATGCCTAAATTCAGAATACCTACATAATGCAACATACTATATCCATCTCCCCTAAATCATTGTCCTTCATACAGCCCTGAATTTATACAGCAGTAAAGCTCTTACAGAATGGGGTATGACAAAGGATTTTAGATGGCAACCTAGCTAGGGCTAAGAGTTTCATTCCTCCCCTCATTCAGTAAGAGGTATATAGAAAATAAAGAATGCATCTGTAGGACATTTTAACTACAGAAACACATTTTTTAAGGAAGAGCATTTCAGGAGAAATGTAATGAGACCAACCGTGCTCTTCAAAGCAGATTGGTTGGTGAATGGCTCCATGACCATCTTTGTTGGGAAGAGGTACTTGCTTTGCTTGAGGCACACTACATTAACTTTGAACCGTTATATTTTTGGTTCTGTTCAGGTGCATAGCAAACAGTGCAATTTCTCAGTTCTCCAACTAAAACAAAGTCCAAGAAAATATCTAATATGTAAGAGATACTTTACATTTCACTGCAAATTAATAACTATCTATCTCAATACTGACTGCTTAAAAAGTGTGACATATAAATATTTCACACTTAGGCTTAACTGGATTCAGAGCCTGGAATACATCAATTTCTCTATGGTTGCTTTTTAATTGAGGTATTATTAACATAAAATAAAATGCATGAATCTTAAGTCTTCAAAGAGGTTTGACAATTTAATACACCTGTGTAATCACTTCCCTAAACAAAATATTGAATGTCTTCATTACCCCAGGAAGTTTCTTATATTCAGTCAATCCATCCTACAGAGGCAACAACTTTCTGATATCTAACACCATAGATTAGTTTTGCCTGCTCTTGGACTTTGAATAAATAGAATTAGGTAGCATGTATTTTTTTTGCATCTAGCTTTTTTCAGTTAATATTATGTTTTTGATATCTATCCATGTTGTTACATATAAGAGTAGTTTATTATTTTTTATTGCTAGTGGTATTACATTGAATTAATATACCACAAGTTGGTGTTTTTGTTTTTGTTTTTTAATCTGTGATGGACATTTACAAAGTTTCCAGATTTTAGTTTTTATTAGGTATGCTAGAAACATTCTTGTTTAAGTCTTTTGTGGACTTATATTCTCAAATGCCTTCATCAAATACTTAGGCCTGGAACTGCTCAGTCATGGGATGTATCCATGCTTAACTTTATAGGAAATTGCAGAACACATCTCCATAGCAATGTATCATTTTATACTCCAATCAGCAATGCCAATTGCGCTACATTATCCCTGACATTTAGTATCAGTCATCTTGATTTCTGCTGTTTATAGTTTATCTCATTTTGGTTTTAATTTGCAATAAGCACTTTCTCATGTTTTTATTGGTTATTCATATATATTCTTTTGTGAAGTGCTTGCCCATTTGTCTGCGCAGATTAATCTAACTTCTTTTCCAATCTGCTTCAATGTCATAATAGCTAAATCTTAATTTGATAGTTCAGGTATTTAACTATTATTTCCAGAATAAATAGTGATAGATTTGCCTAGTGGCCCATTAGTGTCTTCTTAGAAACTAATGGGCCTGTTTTGCTTAGTTACTTTACCTTGTCACTCCCAGTTATAATCTATGCATTTAAAAAGGGCAAAGGAGAGATCATTATGCCCAAGGCTGAACAGCACATTTTCATAGGGAACCATTAAAACACTTACTCTCCAGCTGCTCGTGGTGATGAGCCCAATTCTGTTTTATTATGGAGTGTTTTTTGTAAAGAAGAGTCTCAGTAACAAATAATACTTAATAGTTCTTAAATACTTACTAATATGTTTCAAGTATAAGTGACATCCAATCAGCAACCTATAGCTTGTTGAGAATCAGACAGATGAAAGGTGCATTCAAAGACAATCATTGCAGCTGACTGGGAACCTCAAGTTCATTTCAGCCTATCACTTAATGTTCTAGAAGAGAAAACTGAGGCCCAGAGACTTAACTAATTTCCTAGCCAAGAACAGAACCCAGATAATTTTACTTACAGCCCAAACTCCCTTCTACTAAATCATGATGTCTTTAGAGAGGAAAAGAGCTCTCATCTCATTTACAGTCTAAATTAGAAAAGAAAGTCCAAAATCAATAGAAGTTTAGAAAAATACTAAATGGAAAAATAAAAGTCAACAGAAAGGCTGCTTGGAGTTACTAAAAAAATATGGAAACTGAAGCCAGGAAAACTGGATTTGAGTCCCAGCACTTTCAGTCATTAACGATGGGGCTTTAGACAAGTCATTTCATCTTACTGTTTTAATATTCTCAACTAAAAATTAGAGTGGAAGATGAAAAATGGAGTCACATTCAGAAATGGATTATAAAATTAAATTGGTATGGGGGATAGAAAGAGAAAACCTGCTGTTCTCCAGAGCTAGAAGCTCAAAATCAGTTATAGAATAATGGGATATAAATGTTCCATACAATATAGGTGACAAAAACTAGGCTCACTGCTTGAAGCTAGAGGTTTGCAATGTATCCTCATGCATAAAAGGGAACAGAAAAACAGGTTGCCAATTTTATCCTTCAGGCTATTGTTTATAGGAAGCTGTGGATTCAAGGAAGTAGGATTATAAAAACACAGCCTAAAGTGAAACTGAGCTAGACAACTCACTGACTCAAAGACTGGATCTCGATGTCTTTAAAATCACCTTAGAGCTAAAACCTCAAAGTGCAATTATAAAATCAGGCTTAGTACTGGAGTTATAGGACAGGTAGTTTCAAATGCCTTCAAAACTACAAAACTACTGAGCAGGGATGAAGAGAGAGAAAAATAACCCCTCTGACACACAATTGGCCCATCAACCCAAATTTTAAAACTGATGAAGAAATCTGGAGCTAAGAAAGAAAACCAGTGAAATCACCAATTACAAAATTAATTTACTCCTTGTGAAATTAATTTTGAGACAGTATGACAAAGACTTTAAAACAAAAATGTTAGGATATTCAGAGATAAATGAAGAAATAATGTAATTAAAATGATCCAAAGACATGAAACAGAACATAAATAATTTAAGAATAGGTGGACAACAGAATTAACAAATGAACATAGTTGAAAAGAGAAAAGTATGGAGATAAAGAAATAGAAATTTGAAACAACAGTTAAGAACCATGGAGAATAAACTGATATGCTCCAACATATATCTAATTGGAGTTACATAAGAGAATGAAAAAATAATTAAATGAAACATCAGAGTAGTTTCCACACTTAAAAAAATAATAAATCCTTAGAATAAAAAAAACCTCCAAATAGCAGGGTGAATTAATAAAACAAATCTATACCACAGTACATCTTAATGAATGTGCAGAACTTCAAGAACTAAGACAAAGGCCAAATTTTACAAATAACAATTACATTAATGGCAGATTTCTCATCAGCATGAATAGATTCCAAAAATAATAGGGTAATATGTTAAAAGTGCTGATGAAAATTAACTGTCAATTCACAATTTCAATCCCTATTAATCTATCATTCAAAAATCAGGATAAACTATATGAAGTAAAATGGAGTACAGCCAGAATGTCTTGGTAAGTATAATAAAGAAAGCATAAAAGAGAATAATGGCAGCATATATACTATTTTTAGTATGTATAACAACATATACATTAATTTTGTGTATATTTTGCATGAGAATGAAGGAGAAATAACACACATTTGTGTTTATTTTTACTAAAAGAAACATTGGAGGGCTAAATCAGAAAATCATGAAATTGTTTACCTACACGGGATGTAAGGAATAGGGGAGACTGTGACACTTCTATGATTATTCTTTCTTTTAATGTTTTAACACATGGGTTCATGTTAATTATTTACAAACTCAAAACATAAATTTAAAACAACAAGGATGGAAAAGGAAACAGTAAAACCAAATACTAACAGAAACAAATCAATATGAGTGTATATGAAATAAATAAAATAATCACAATAACTGAGTAAAAGAACTATTCAAGTAACATAAATTACTTTGTCTATACACTTTTCTTCTGACGAAAACACTGCAAGCAAATCTTTAATTCTTTTTAATTGGTTTCTTTTCATAGTGTTAATAATAGTATAGCAATATTGAAATAATGTTTTTCGTATGTTGCAAAATTGAACAAAAGAATAAATATACTGATATTGTGAAATAGGATTCCTATTTGGAAAAAGGGAATCCAACTAATGGAACGGTGGAAGGCAAGGAAGATTCTGTTGGGGTGGAAAGGAATTGGAGGAACGAGTATAAACTTATGATTTCATATGAATATGTTTTTCCTATATCTATCCACTGACAGATGTTAAAACAATGATATTCCCCTAAAATGAATATACCTAGCACCCAGATCTTGGTTTCTAAATACCATGCCTACAAAAGAAACTGATGCAACTTGAAAAAAATGGCTGATTCAAGAACAGGAGCAGGGAAGGTACAGATAAGTATGGAACATCTTCTTGTGCCAGAAGGTTAAAAAAAAAAAAAGTCTGAAAACTATGGAGGTATAGAAGCCTGCTTGAAAGGACTCTTACTGTAAAATCTAGGACAATTTCAGTGTCAAAATTAGTAAAGATTATTGTGGATTATATATAACAAGTTAAATATAATAAGAATCCATGAGTCCATACTAATAATAAATAGATAGATGGATAGAAAATCTGGAGAGAGAGAGAGAGAGAAGAAATACTTCCTTATAGACGGATACCCACTAATAAATATAGAAAGAATAATCAAATTAGAAAATAATGATTTGCAGTCGTTACAGTAAAAATTAAATTTAGGCAAAAAAACAAAAAAAACACAATGGCTCTCAGTTAGAGGAGGGTACTTTTGTGAGGAAGAAGATACTTGCAATGTCTAGAAGTATATCACTACAAATTACTTATAAATAAATACATAAATAAAAAACTGGGGAAACTGAACACTTTAACCAAATGGTCAAAATAACATTACCAATGAAGGGCAAACAGACATCATGTGCCTCTGGATGTGATGCTCCAAGAAAGAAAAATATAATTTATGGAATAAACAAGCCAAAATGGAATATCTGCATTTTATCATGAAGAAATATCAGACAAACTCACATTGAGGGACAATCTTTAACACAGCAGGCCTCTATGCTTCAAAATTATCAATGAAAAACTAAGAACAGCTGTAGATCTCTTTCTGATTAAAGAAAAATAAAGATACATGAAACCTAAATGAAATGTATAGCCCTAGATTGGATTCTGAGTTGGGATAAAATAAGAGTTATAAATGACATTAAAGGGTAATTGACAATTATGGAATAAATTGGGAGATAAATGTATCGTGTCAATATCGTGTTAAATATCCTTAAGACATTGATGAAAGAAGGGAAATCCTTGAGTGATAGGCCCGTTTATCATGCTTCTTCCTCCATATATTTTAGAATCCAAGTTCAGTGAGAATATGAAATATTCATTTTTTTCTCCCTTCATCACTATCCAGTCTGCCTGCTGACTAGGCCCAGTATAGCCAACATTTCATATTCCCTGACCACTACTCCTCAACTAATTGAAGCTTAGCATCATTCTTTAGGCATATTCCAAGGAGGAGAGAGATAACAACAGGCTCTAACAACAGTCTGCAGCCTGCCTGAACCCAGATCCATGGAGACTCCTTCCTAGACATCCAGGTCCTAATTCTATTTATGGGAACCCAAGTTGTATTGAATTGAGCACACAGACTAATTAGCAGATTTTGAACTTTAGAAACCTTCATTATGTATAATCCCACATCATCTTTTGAAGCTAAAAAAAAAAAAAAAAAATGTAGCTCTCTTCATTAATGTATTGCAATAAGTACATCATCTTTGCCTTTGAATATTCTGAGGCTAGTGATATGCCCAAATGTGTGATGCAGAGAATGACTCATAATAGCTTTTCTTCTAGGGAGATTATTCTGTATGAATACACAAATGCTACCATGAATGAATTTTTCTGTACCTGTGTGATTGCCTCTTTCAGGTGTGTGTGTGTGTGTGTGTGTGTGTGTGTGTGTGTGTGCAGATACACACTGGTGCTTGTAGGTACAGATTCATGTATACGTAGAAGTGTGTGGACACTCCTGTGTGGATAATGCCTCTGTGTTGCTATACTTCTGTGTGGTCATGTATATAACTTACAAGCTGCTGAGTTATTGTTTAGATGAACAATACAGTTAAAGATCTCTTAATTTCAAACGGCATGAAACTGAACTAAAAATTGTTAAGCAAAAAGGAAATTTATTAGCTCATTTAACTGAATTGTCCAGAGTTAGCTTTAAATTTGTATTTGAAAAAGATTATCAATATTATTAGCTATAAGGGAAATGCAAGTAAAAAACACAATGAGGTATCACCTCATACCTGCTTGAATAATAAGTGTTAGAGAGGTTGTGGAGAAAAGGGAACCCTCATACACTGCTGGTGGGAATGTAAATTGGTACAGCTAGTATGGAAAACAGTATGGGACTTCCTCAAAAAATTAAGAATAGAACTACCATATAAGACTCAGCAAGCCCTCTTCTGAGTATCTACCCCAAAATGAAAAAAAAAAAACAAAAAACAAAAAAAAACTTATTTGTAAAGATACATGTACCCTTATAAAGATACATGACATCTAAATGAAATATATGGCCCTAGATTGGATTCTGAGTTGGGGTAAAAATAACAGTTATAAATGACATTAAAGGGCAATTGACAATTATATAATAAATTGGTAGATAAAAGTATTGTATCAGTGTTAAATTTCCTCAAGACATCGATAATTGCAGCATTATTCACAGTGGCCAAGATATGGAAACAACAGAATCATCCTTTGACAGGTGATTGGATAAGGAAGATGTGGTACATATATACAATGTAATACTTCTTAAATATAAAAAACATAAAATATTGCCATTTGTGACACCATGGATGGATCTTGACAGTATTAGGCTAAGTGAAATAAATCAAACAGAAAAGGACAAGAACTGTATATTTTCACTCATATGTGGGATATAAAACAAAAAGGAATAAACAAACTTATAGATACATACAACAGAATGGTGGGTACCAGAGGGGAAGGGATAGGGGGAGGACAAAGGAGGTAAAAAGGGTCAAATATATGATGACAGAAGGAGACTAGACATCAGATGGTGAGCACACAATAGAGTATACAGATGCTATATTACAAAGTTGTACACCTAAAACTTATGTAATGTTATTCACCAATGTTACCCCAATTAATTTAATTTTCAAGAAAGCTAAAGTAAGATGAGGAGATCCAAGATGGCGAAGTAGATGAACACTGTGTCTGCTTCCTTCCATGAAAAACTTGAAATTATAATTAAATTATAGACCAATCAACTTGGAGAACTATCTGAAGTCTGGCTGAACAGAAGTTTTATAACTAAGGATATAAAGAAGAAGCCACATTGAGACGGATAGAAGGGTTGAAGGTGTAGAACTAGCTAACTTCAAACCTCTGTGTGGTGGTTGAGAACTGGGAGTGATATCTCTGCTGTGAAGATCCCCCTCTAGAGGAGTGAGGGACCCCAACCTCACTCCAGCCACCCCAACCCAGAGTACTGGTGCCCAGAAGAGGAGCACCCAATGCTGGAGGTACTTTCTCCAAGAACAGCCAGCCCTTGCCTGCATTGCACGCTTCCTTAGAAAACAATCAGAGTCTGACAGACCACAGGCGGGAGGCAACTGGCCTCAGTGTGCTCTGAGACTTTTGCTGAGTAGCTTCAGGCTCAGCACTGGCACCAAACCAGAATCTACATTAACCTGATGACCACAACTCTTCCCACTGTAGTGACTCCCTGAGACCCTGCTTCGTCCAACTTATGTACTGCCCAAGGCTTTACCAGTGGCTGAACCTTAAGGGGGCCAGCAGGTGGTGGAAGGCATCAGGATGTCCTGGCATTTTATGGAGCTGCCCTGGCCCCCGGTACTGGTGGCAGATGTCCTCGGTTTGCAGTGTGGCCTCCCAGGTTAACATAGGCAGGGAACAATCATAGATTGCTTTGTAGCTCTTACCAGGTAATATCTGGCCGATCACAGTCATTGGATGACCTGGGCCTTCACTGGAGCCCCTCCCAAGAGGCCCCAGAACCAACATACTTGGAGGTTGGCTTCAGACCAGAGCAGAGCACCGTCCAATTAGCCCCACAAGTGGCACACCTAAAGGGTGGTCTCAACAGGCACCAGAGCCCACTGGGGCAAATCCCACTCAGGGGGTAAGCCCCCCACTCAGCAGCCTGTAAGCTGTAGAAATGGATAAACCCCACAGCCAATCAGCCCAAGGGTCAATCCCACACACTGACATGCCAATAGCAACCAAAGCTTAACTATAACAGGAGGACACACACAACCCCCACAAGGGACATATATCACCAACAGACACTGCAACCTTGGTGTCTGTTGATGGAAGAATGGATTAAAAGGAGGTGGTACATATATACAATGGAATATTGCTCAGCCAAGGAAGGGAATGGGTTTTGCCATCTGCAGCGGCATGGATGGACCTGGGGGGTGTTGTGCTGAGTGGAGTGTCAGAGAAAGACAGATGCAATGTGATTTTGCTTATATGTGGAATTTAAAGAGCAAACTAAATAAAACAGAAACAAACTCATAGATACAGAGACTATATTGATGGTTAGCAGATGGGAGAGGTATTGGGGGAAGGGATTAAGAAGTACAAATTGGTTGGTACACAATAATCATGGGAACGTAGGGTATAACAAAAAGAATACAATCAGTAATATTGTAATAACTATTTATGGTGTCATATGGGTATTAGATTTGTTGGGGTGATAGATGGGAGGGGATTAGAGGACAGGATGAAAAGGTGAAGGGATTAAGAAGTAAAAACTGATAGTTCCAAAATAATCATGGTGATATAAAATAAAGCATAGGGAATATAGTCAATGATATGGTAATAACTATGTATTGTGTCAGGTGAGAACTACACTAGTCAGGGGGATCATTTCTTAAAATATACAAATGTCTAACCTGAAATGGTTATGCTGTACACCTGAAATGAATATAAATATTGAATGTTAACTGTAATTGAAAAACTGAAAAAGGGGACAAAAGGTGAACGGGAATAAGAGGTCAAAATTTCCACATATAGAACAAATAAGCTATGGGGATGTAATGCACAGCTTAGGGAATATAGTCAATAATATTGTATAGCATAGTACGGTGTGAGATGGTTGCTGGACTTATGGTGATCATTTCTTTAGGTATATAAATGTTGAATAACTATAGTATTTATACCCTGAATCTAAGATAATATTTATGTTAGCTACATTTAATAAAAATCTTTTAAAAATAAAATAAATTGAAAAAAATGTTAAAGTTAAAACAATTTCCATTTGGGAAAAGGGGAAGTAGGGAACCACACCTAGTGGTGGGTGCTCTTCGTCATATATAATATTAACACTGCTGAACAGGAATGCTCAGGATTCCCTGACCTGGAGTCTTTGCTTTGGTCAGCTGATCTGGGGGCCTCCACTGAGCTCTCCCCAGGTTGCTCTCCTTTTTTGAGTTTGAGAGTCTCTTTGCTTCCAATCAATTCCTGGGGCAAATAATAAATCTAGAAGTCTTATCAAGTCATGGTATTTGAACTCCGAAACTGGTCTGGGAATTTCTGTTTCCTAGCAACGGGCATTTCTTCACCCACTTCACCCTCAGCTTTGTGGCCTATATCTTGATCAATCAAAGGCCAATTTGAAACAATGGCCACCCAGGGAATCAAACTTCTCCAAGCTCTAGCTCAATCTCCTGCCATGTTTCTTGGATCACTGCCTTTGCTCACATTAACTGTATATTGGGGTTAAAATCTGCTTTTCCAACAATGTAAGACTCTGGAATACCTGGGTGTTCAGATTTCTTTGATTTCAGGCTTAAGGTAGAAAGGACTGTTTTAGCAAAACTGTATAATCATTCTCTCTTTCTTTTTTTTTCTGTTTTTAATAATTTAAAATTTTATTGAGGTTATTGTTAATTCACATGCAATTGTCAGAAATAATACTGAAATATCTCTCAGACACTTTTCCCAGGATAATATCACAATCAGGATATTGACATTGAAACAATCTGCCAATCTTATTCAGATTCTCCCACATTTACTTGTAATTGTTTGTGTGGTATGTGTGTATTAGTGTATGTGTATATGTATGCAAGCTCTTGTCAGTTCCATTTCCTGGCTGAGAAGTTGCACTCTCTTTCTTTTTTAGAAAGAAGATGGAAAGTGAGATGACATGCTAAGTGTTTGAGTTAATTTATATAAAGTGCTGAGGAATATGACTAGTGCGTAGAAAGTGCTCAGTAAATACTAATTATTCTTACTGTTATTGTTAAGAACTCCTTATGTGCTGGACATTTGGGACTATCTCATGTAACCCTCACAGCAATCCTGTGAATTAGATAATATCAGTATCCAATTTTTAGATATTAGGAAACTAAGGCTTGAAGAGATTAAATAACTTGGCCAAGATGACAGAGTTAGTAAGTACCATGTTTCCCTGAAAATAAGACCTAACCAGACAAGCAGCTCTAATAGGTCTTTTGGAGCAAAAATTAATAAAAGACCAGGTCTTGTTTTACTATAATATAAGACTTTAATATAATATAATATTACATAACATAACATAATATAATACTGGGTCTTATATTAATTTTTGCTTCAAAAGACGCATTAGAGCTGATTGTCCAGGTAGGTCTTATTTTCAGGGAAAACACAATAATGCAGCCAAAACTGGTACATATCTGCCCTGGGACACCCTAATGACCCTTGGATCAATACTACTCAGGACAAAACTGGATATGTTCATCAAGGAACATTGTCTAAATAAGACTTCCCCATCAGGGTTTGCTCTGTCTTACTTTTGAACTGGTCTCTGAGCTTATGGGTCTTTCTCAGTGCAACTGAGTGTGTCTTCCAGTTAACATATTTTGAGGTATATTTCACCAATTCAGCCTGAGCAGTAAAAGTATAAATTATCCATTTCTTCCCCAGCCTTAGGGATAAAGACTAGTGTGTGTTCTATATACAGCTGTTGTAAGTTAGCTACTGTATTCTGGGTAAACCACCTTTATAGATAACCTATTTATTTCCCAAGAAAGCATAAGCTTTAAGAAACCAACATTAAAGATTATTTTTCTTACGGCAGAGTGGTATTCCATTGTGTATATATACCACATCTTCTTTATCCAATCCTCTATCGAAGGACACTTTGGTTGTTTCCATGTTTTGGCCTCCATAAATAAAGCTGCAATGAACATTGGAGCACATATATTTTTATGGATAAATGTTTTCAGATATTTGGGGTAGATACCCAGGAGAGTGATTGCTGAGTCATATGGTAATTCTATTCTTAATTTTTTGAGGAACCTCCACACTGCTTTCCATAGCGGCTGCACCAATCTGCATTCCCACCAACAGTGTATGAGGGTTTCTTTTTCTCCACAACCTCTCCAACACTTATTATTTATCTTGTAGATAATAGCCACTCTAACTGGTGTGAGGTGATATTTCATTGTGGTTTTTATTTGCATTTCTCTGATGATTAGTGATGTTGGGCATCCATTCATATGTTTATTGGCCATTTGTATGTCCTCTTCGGAGGAATGCGAAATGGTGCCATTTGCAACAACATGAAATTATTATGCTAAGCAAAATAAGCCACACAGAAAAAGTCAAGAACTGTATGATTTCACTGATATGTGGGATGTAAAACTGAAAGCAACAAAGGAACAAGACAAATAAAAAAACAAAAACTCATAGACACAGACAATAGTTGTGGTCACCAGAGAGTAAGGGGGGGAGGTGGGTGGTAGATGAGGGTAAACATGGTCAAGTATATGGTGATGAAAGGAGAACTGATTCTGTGTTCATATATAGATTATATATATATATATATATATAGATATAGATCTATAGATATACAGATGATCAATTACAGAATTGTACACTTGAAACATATGTAATTTTACTAACCATTATCACCCCAATAAATTTTAATTAAAAATAAATTATTTTTCTTAAAACAGTTTTATGATGCATGCGTGTGTATTGGGGATATTTATTTGTGGAGACTATCAATCCTAACACTGCTTTGACCCTTCTAAATTCATGGATCTAATAAGATGCTGTATGGGCTCACAAAGGGGTACATACAGTTATAAATACACAGAATAAAAGATAATTCATTTAGGTTGGGTGTTTGGTTATAATAACCAGCTAAAAATTTCACTTTCTACCTGACTATTACACTGTCGATTGAGGCGAAACTACATTGTGGAGACTTTCTATATCCAAAGATTACAATCTTTGATCACACAGAAGGGATCCACTGTTAAAATGGTCAGAGAAAACTTCAAGGAGAGCAAAACACTGGGTAGTGGAAAGATCCCAGAGTGCTAGGTTAAAACCTTGTCTCTAGCAAATGCTTAAATTACTTGTCATCTCTGGTGCCTCATTCTTCTTGTATGGGTCATGTAGGTGGGAGTGTATTAGGTAATCTCTAAGTCCCCTTTCTGGCCAATAGTCTATGGGTATAGAATTCACTATCCAGGTAATGGGTTACCCAAACCAAATTGGTTTCAATTAACTCACAATGCAAAGAAAAACTTTGAAGATCGAGAAATTCCTGCCATACATATATTCTTATTTTAATGTACATATAGCAATATGAGCTGTTCTTCAGAAATGAGAATAACTCCCTTATTTTCTATCAGTGGGTCTTCCCCCCCGCCCAGTGTTTTACTTGTTTATGTATGTAGGTATGTATGTGTGTATGTATATATGTATGTATGTATGTGTGTATGTATGTATGTATGTATGTATGTTTCAATGAAAAGATTGCCCATAGATTTTAACATTTTTTCCCTTGGGTTACACAAAATGGTTGAAGACTTTCCAGAAGATGATGGAATTATAGAAATGAGGCCACAGAATGTGTAAAAAACAAAAAACAACAATCATGCGTCTGTAGGCAGTATATCCTCTCGCACGTGCCATCTTATTATCATCTCTGATTATTTTCCTTCTTTTTATTGCCTTGTGTCTAGACAAAATAAAACTGCTGGAGGTTTACTAAATGATTTCCAATCCAAAAATCTTCTTGTTCATGTTACAGCCCAGAGGGACTATTTTCCACTTTAATGATTAGACCTGAGAAGACATGGTACCATTGCAAACACATGCAAGTACCTCATAGCAGACAATACATCATGTGCTGGCAACACAAACAGTAATGAGCCCAGGGCCTCAAATGCCACTATGTATGGAACATTTTTTGATTCACTCACTGATTCCCAAAGAATATTTTCTTACTCACCGAGTATTTTCTTACTGCACCATGTTCCCAGCAACTCCCCAATCCTAATGGGACTTGGAGAGCTTAGAGAAAACATGATAGATGTGATGTCAAAAAATTAATTTAGCAATGCTTCAAGAAGGAAGCAAGAGGGATTAATTGTTACACTTCAGAAATTATCCCCCGGGGGGTGGGGAGAAATACCTCAAGATGCCATTGAAAGAGAAAAGACTGAGTGGGGGTAAAAAATCTCAGGCATTTAGGATTATACATCTTCTTTGTGATATTCACATGGCGACAATGCTTTCCAAAGGTTCTGTCATCACTTGGATTAGTAACCCAAGACAGTGTAACCCCAAAAGAGTAGGTGTGAACAAGACTAAAAATGAAAAATCCCACTCCGGTCCAGGAATATGTATTCAAACTGTTCACCTGTCAGCACTGGTTTTGACCATTCCAATTAGCATTGTGTGAACCCCTCTCATGTTAAAAAAAAACAACCCACATTCGGCTCTGTCATGGGGAATTCAACATGATTCTTGACCACAAGTTGCTTATAAACCAGCAGGGGATTTAGCACATGCATATAAAATAGTACAAGTCAAAGAAAAATGAGGTAATCACAGAGTTCAGAGCAGAGATTACTTCAATTGGAAGGGACTTGAAGCTCTTTATTCATTCATGAACTCAACATTTACTGAGGCCTATGTATTGGGACCAACTCTCTGCTGAGAAGGAGTTACACCGAATAAGGCAGAAAGAGAAAAAACAGCAAGAATCCCTCCAATAGTACAATAATGGAAGTACATATCAAGCATCCTGGCTGGGCCTTCTCTTCTTGCAGGTCTCACTTCCCAACTGCCCTTCCTGTTGTTTCTACGGACACTTCCTTACCACTGGCTTTCTAGTGAATTCTTGCTTCAGGGTTTGCTTGGGGGGTCCCAACCAAAATAGGAAACATGAGGAAGTTTTTAGAAAGAAGAACATGGAAGGTGAGATGACACTTGTAGCAAGGCAGCCTATTGTGGCAGTGGTGGCTTTAGACTGGGAGTAGCTAATTGGTAACCTTGGAAAAGTACCTCCTATTTCTGGCCCAAGTGTCCATACACAGAACTTTCAATTTGGTCCAGAAGAACTATGTAACTATATGCCAGGTGTGATTTCATTTTAAAAGATAGTTTAGTGAAGGAAAAATCAATATTAAAAAAAAAAAAAAAGAGTATCCACCCAGCCCCCCCACACACACACACACACACATCTCAGTAATACATGTTAAGTTTCTTACTTTGATATCAGTTTTATAGCATCCTTCTCCATCTACTTGGCCTTAACAGAAAAAGTCATACCCATATTTTCAGGAAGAAAGATGAACGAAAGAAAGCAAGGAAGGATGGAAGGGAGAAAAGGAAGGAAGGAAGGAAGGAAGGAAGGAAGGAAGGAAGGAAGGAAGGAAGGAAGGAAGGAAGGAAGGAAGGAAAAAGAAAGCTGCTTGGATTCCAAGATGTTTTTCTGCCTTAAACAGGGGTCTTACTGGTCCCAATACTTTGCCTCTTTCCCTCTGTGTTCAATGAAGACTCACGTATTTTCACATCAGTTTCTCTTGGTGGTAACCTGAGGTGATGGTCAGGAAGGCAATTGAAATAGTTGACTAACAGCCATAACTAAAAAAAATTGTCTTTCCTGTGCTGCTTCTATTACAGGAAACACACAATGGAAAATACCTTTAATCATAAAAAACTTATTTAAAAGAAACCAGTAAATCTTTTAGAGAACCTTAAAAACCCTGTTGTGATGTTTCTGTTACACAATCTTTCAATTTTTCCCTGGTTGGTCAGATGAATCATTCCCTTTTCCCTCTATTTCCCTGTTGGGTTTTTGACTTAAAGAATCGCTACATAACTAACTATTCCCTACAACTCAGGCCAGGAAAATTTTCCTAGATATTTCCCAGAGAAATAGCTAACTCTGCCACACATATTCAATCACTGGATCTTTGCAACAGTCCTGAGCAGCAGACCTCACCGTCAGCCGTACTGAACTGTGTCGTGCTGTCTGAGTCCAGGCAGGCTGTGCACAACTCAACATCTATGAAGGGCAGAAGTTTACTCACAATCTCTGTCTACAAACCAGTGGACCCTGAAATTAAATTTCGCTGTTATTGAATTAGAAATTCAGTTGCACAGGATGAACCGTTGAACCCCAACCAAGACTCAACTGGGCTTTTGCCTTGGTTTCCTCAACATCCTGGTCCCCACATTCTGCCTCTTTGCCAGGCCCTGGAAATCTGCTTAAGCTCTCCCCAGTTTCATTTCCAGAAAATGTCCCCCTGGCTGAGGCCCCACACTCCCTGGATTCTACCTCTTCCTCTAACTTTGGGCAGCACCGTCCCGCTGCTGGATTTCCCCTTACTTTTACCCACCTTCTTGTTTGGCCTTCCCTTTCTGGCTGAAGACCCTTCCAGAACTCAGTATGGACAGTGGGCCCTTGAATGTAGACCTCAGCAAGTTTCCTCAGTCTCCAGTCCATTCAGTTCCAGGCTTGGCCCCTCCTCTTGAGTCCATGTTCCTCTGATCTAAGTATACTGGGAACCCAACATTGTTTCAGTTATCCTAACAGTAAGTTTTTATTGCATGGCTATGCAATCTAGGGTGAATATGTAATATGAATGACACAAATAATGATTAAAATAGCTACAGTTTAACAGATACTTACTTTGTGCCAGCTTCTATTCCATGCACTATTCAGATATTTGCCCATTTTACTAAGAACTGAAGTTTAGAGAGGTTAAACACGTGTATCCTGTTTTAATATAACTACTAATAATCGACAGTCAAAATGGAATCCAAACATCTAAGTCCAACAGCTGTCCTCTTTTCCACTTACATTATACCATAAAATGTATACATCCTGATCTTTTTATTTAGAAGAACTTTTTTGAAACTTATAGTCCTTATTTTCCCCTACTGATGACTAGCAATTACACAAGTCATTTGCCCATGCAGATGAAATGGAAAATTGGACCAGAATCTATTGTAATTCTTTCAGTAGAGTGCTATTAAATTGGCAATTAGATTGTATTAATGCTGAAAATAAAATCATTTTTGTTTGGGAAATTCTTTAGTATTCTTAGAACTGAAGTATCATGTTTGCCACACAGGATGTTAGGTGTACTGCTTTAAAAAAATAACATATATATATATATATATATATATATATATATATATATATATATGATCACTGATTAAAAATAGACCTTAGCCAATGCAGAGCATGGTTAAATAAACTCTCCAAGGGTACATTTCTGCTTACACTAGATAAATTAGATCTTCCAGGGTCGAAGAGTTTTATTTGGTCATTTTCCAGGAATATTAATGAGCACTCTGATTGCCTGAGAGAGTTCATTTTCTTCACCCAGGATGAGCATTACACTTTCAAAGAGCAATTCATACTTTGACATAAAATATAATATCATGGCCCTTTCATGGTGTACATTTATTATAGATTTAAATAAATTAACTCTAATCCTTTGCTCTGGTCATATCATGCCACTTCTCAAAATCATCCAGTGGTTCCTCATTTTCTACCAAAGCCCAAAGAATCTGTCATTCTAGTTTCTTCCCAAGAAGACCACCAACTGATCTTCCCAAACTTCTTCTCCGCTTCATACATCCTAAATCATGGCTCTTTTCTACACACAATAGTTCCTTCCTGCCTTTACTTATGTCCTTCTTAACCTGCCCTCTCCCTACTCCTTACCATCCTTACATATGAAAAACATACCTGTCTTTCAAGGCTCGGCTCAAATTCCTTCTTTTTCATGATGTCCCATTTAATCACTCCAGCTTTGAAGTCCCTTGACTTATCTCTTTCTTACAGCGCAGGTCACAGGCTACCTTATATTTATTAATTTATGTACATGTCTCCTCTCTTTCTTTACTGTTAATTCTTTGAGGAGATGGACTAATTTTAGACATCAAGATTCATTTTTGTATCAAACATACCTGTCTTGTGCCGACTACTTATAGGCGACATAGACACCAATAAAACATTGATACTGGTTATTAGCTAGAAAAATGAGACTGAAAAAAAATTAAGTTCCTTGTGTTAGTTGCTACTACTGGGTATAGTTCAAATGCTGTAGATGGCACTCATCATTTGTAGACCTTATGATTTCCAGAAAGCCAGCTTTCTCCTCTGGTAATGAAAGTCACTTCTCTTAATGACATCCTTGTGGAAACTTTTGGCTCCAGTCAGTAGCCATCTTTGGATCACAACCCAACTACTAGTTTTAAAGAGTGATTCAACCACTAGCCCCAAGCAGAAATGCCAATGTCACTGTGCCCTTCTTCAATTCAAAAAGTGGGCATCACAGAACTCCAGTGCCATTCCAGCCTAAAATTGAGGTGGTGAATGGCATTCTCTCAATATACACAAGCCAGTCCCTGGAGGAAGTTGTCGCCCAAAAAATTTCAACAGGCTAAGCAAAGGATTGACTTTGGTGATGGTCTGCTTCTTAGTAAGTCAACAAATTGTTCTTTCACTTACGGTGAAAAATATGAAAATAAAGAGAACACTTAATGTCACAGAAGGTCAAATCCCATAAAGGGCCTGTGTGACATGTGATCTAACAGTGTCATTTTGACTGGTGGAAAAACTGAGGCTCAGAAAGAAATTGCTTGTACCAGTTCACAAAGAAAGCCAGTGGCAGTGTAGGGAGGGAGACTCTGAATAAGATGATACCCCTAATTCTCAGTCTTCGGGCCTTTTCAGTGCACTTATTTTGCCCCTTTTCATCTGTACCCTCTTCATATTTTTTCCTTCAAAAAAAAGAATCTTATTTTCATAAAAACTCAGATACTATTAGGCCTTATATTCAAGTCAGTATTTTGTGCTTCAGATTGACCTCCCCTCATGGTTTGGAATTAGTCTGTATATGTTTTCCTCTGTTTTCTGAACAGGACCCATTTAATTGTGACTTTAGAAGCCAGGTAAATGTAGAAGGGTGTTATAGTTAGTAGATGCCACAGTCTTCTCCTTTGCTTTACAAAACATTTGGATAATAAACAATGGATGAGCAGTATGGTCAGTGTCACTAGTCACACGTGATTATGGCAGCCAGGCTTACTCCGGCTTCTTTGAGCTGTCCCCTTTGTGTAGGTCTTTGGGCCAAGACCAGGCTTCCAGGGCCAGTCCTGCTGGAGAGCCACCATGCATCACATGCAAGTGACTCTCTCCTTTTCTAGAATCAGTTTCTTTGTATGTAAAATCAGTTTCCTACCAGCCTTAGTAGATTACATAATGTGATATGTATCTAAATGCCAAAAGAAACCATTTTGTTTTCTATTTTGTTGCACTCTTTTCTTTAAGCAAGACTAAGCTTATTTTCACCAGGAGTCATCAAGTGTTCCCCAAGCATCTGAGATACAGTATAAAGAAGTAGTCAGAAGGCTTGCAAGTGAAGGCAAGTTCTGACACTTCTGCCCAGTGATTTACAGAACCTCTCCAGGACTCTATTTGGTCATCTGCAGAAGTAAGATAACACCTTCCTCTTAGCTCTTCATTCAAAACCCATTTTTTGAAAATCTACAATGGACCATGGTTGATGTGAAATTTTTGAGTTGTAAGAGCTATCTAAGCAATCTATAAATTATGAAACACAGTATAGATAGAAAATATTACCAATATGTCTATTCACCTGTGACTTACAACTTCTTATATGTCCAACAGACTCGGATGACACAAAGGGGGATAAAACACATGCTAAGACAGTAGAAAAATAAATGTAACCCCAAAGCAGAGAATCAGGAAATAAATTTTTTCTTGACAGTTCAAAAAACTACATTAAAGTTGTCATCATGGGGAAACATTTGTCTTCCTTTGACTTTCTGACATTTATTTTATGACTTAAGATTTTTTTCCGATTCCTAAATGGGAAAATTTTTGTTATAATTTTTCAATACTTGGGTGTTTTTAATGACTCAATCAGTCCTGATATCCAGCAGGAAATACATTCACTTCAACATTTGTTTATGGAGAATCCCACTGATTCAGAAACAGGCCTCTAAAGTTGGCATTAACTACCCAGAAGAATCCAGGTTTGAGGGAAGGGAAGTTGATTTTTACATCAGAATGCAATATTAGGCTTGAGATTTATGTCTGGTTTCATATTTGACATTCAGCATCCTAAAGAAATACAGCCCTGCAACAAAAGGGTGGGGTGGTTCAGTGTGCAAATCTAGAGCTCTGTGCAGGGCAGGTATAGAATCAGCTGGGTTCTTCCTCCATTTGAAAGCTGATCAGAGTAAGCTCAGGTTGTCCGAAAGAAGCTACACTCTCCTGTGCCACCAGAGGGCCCCATCACCAGCTAATAGGGCAGAAAAGTCCTGTTCCCTGAATGAACGCCTCAGACCAGAAGCTTCCTCCTCCCCACTTGAAGGTGGCAATTGAAGCCGTGAGCACCTCAGCCATGCCCTGTGTGTGGTTTTGGTTAGCTGCTTCATTAATAACAGTACTAGCCCCTGTATATTGGATGCTATGTGACATATACTACTTAATCCTCACAATAGTCCTGTGAAGTAGGTACGATTGCTATTCTCATCTCACAGATAAGGAAACTGAGACTGAGAGTGGTTAAACAATTTATCCAAATCACTCAGCCAGATCAAAAGACAGAGTCAGGATTTGAACCTGAGGTTCTCCGATTTCAAAGTTCAAATTCTTAGCTGCAATGCCGTATTTTCCCTGGTACCTGGATAACTCAAGCAGCTTTTAGTTCATTATCTTGGGCCTGGCAGTGAGTTTAAGGAATGTAAGGACCATGCTAAGTGAGAATCCAGATAATGAAATTATCCAGTTTCCTGAAGGAGGTGGACTCCTCCTTAACTGAGAGGGGAGCAAAAAAGAGGAGAGAAGGATGGGAGAAGAACTAAAGGAGCCTAGTGGTATCCTAAAATGGTTGTGGCTGGTCTGCACTGCAAGCGCTCCCTGATTCTGTTTTCTTCCATCTGTCTAGAGCTGTGATGCCATCCAGATAAAGTGAAAAGGGGTCCCCAGTGCAAGCTGTAGCTGCTCTCAGCCTAGAATTTAGACAGGTCTGGGGAAGCCAGAAAGACCTGTAGAGGGGGTGCTTACAACTGAACAGACCTGAGGACTCTCCTGGGAGATAAGTCAGTCAAAAGAACAGTTAGTTACAAAGCTGGGCCAGAGAGGCCTGAAACTGCCTCTGAGCTGGAGAGGAGGAATGATATTGAGAACCACCCAATGTCTTCCCCTTATATTCCACCCAGTTCAGTCCTTAGGGATTTATGCCCAAATCCTGGGGAAAGAAATCCTGCAAACCAGACCTGAATGGGGTGTTTTCATTGTCTTTAATGCTTTGGAAGTAAGGGGGTCACACCACTGTGGGACCCCTGTAATAGACAATAGCACCAGTTTCCACAGTTGTGCTAGCTGTCTCAGGTAGGCACTGCGGTGCCCTTGATGGTGCACTGAATGGTACTGTATGAAATTCCATCAGCAGATGCCAAGGGCCTTAGCCAAGGCAGGAAGCAAAGCAGGGGCCTGAGGTGGGATTAAGAGAGCAAAAGAAGACAGATCCCTTTGTATAATAATCTTGGCACCATCCACAGGGCACACCAGCAGCATGGACAGTGACGAAACTACCAGGAAAAAGGCATTTTGGTAACCAAGATTAAGGAGGCTTATTTGTGCATCGATTAATGTACCTCTGGGGACAACTGAATATAATTGAGAGGATGGTTAGAGAGAATGAGAGGTCCGATATTTTACTGTTTTCTTGAATTTCTAGGGGGAGAGAAAAGTCTGTTTAATTTTCATTAAAATTAATTCATGTTAATTAAAATTTATTTCATTCATCCACCATAATGAAGACATCCTGGAGAAGACAAGATTTATAAGGAACATGACCTCTCACTTCTGAGTTTCGTGGATGGAAGCAAGATTCAAGACTTATAACCTGGCCTTAGAGTAGCTGGGAGGCAGCTTTCCAGTCATAGCCTCTATCAGGAAGAGCTTACACAGCTCTCTTAAGAACAAGACGATGTGTCTTAAAGTAATGGATCCATGATCTGGTTTCATTAGATTCTTGAGGTTAACTTACTAGGGAATGGATGTTTTTGCAGAGAGAATTGCATAGTGAGCTAGAGTTATATTAGTTAACTTTTTGGAAGCTACTTCCAACTCTAGTGTTCTGTAGTTCTTTGGAAACTCAAACAATCTGGAGAGGTGTACATCTGAGTATGATACCCTCCGAGGTGACCTCTGAATCAGGAGGTCACCTGGCTTTCTGGAACTGACAAGAAAACAAGTGAACATACTCTATTACTTGGTGTTCAACAATAGAATTGTACTAAAATGGCAAAAAACTTTGTGGCTCGTGATACATGTTTTCACTCCCATATTCACTTCTGGAATTGCTTTCCCCTCACTATGTCAAGGGAACGAACAAAAGGTGTCTCCAAACTTCCATGGCACCTCCAAATGTCTGCACTCAGAGATGTCATGGATTTATTTGGCTGTCACTGAAACCTGTATTCTACCATTTTCTCCTCTGGGTTAAGAATTACTCTCATCCTGGGGTAGCATCCACTTTTTTAAGTGCTTCACTGAATTCCTAACACTTTTCATTTATTTAACTTCCTAGATACAATACTTTTCCCAACACAGCACTAAACATTCTGGAGAGTGCCAGGGATAGGGGAATATCTGGACCTTGACACTGCTCTAGGACTGAGGTGGAATTGGGCAATCATTTTTTCCTACATAGTGAAGATTCAGCAAGGCATACAAGCCCACAGCCCCACCCAGCTCTAGCTTTACTATGCTTTGTTTCTCTCTGTAAGTTTTTATAGAGTAACATCTCTCTACTCAAACTAGAGTGCTCTGACTCTCCTTGTATATGTCACCTATGGTCATGTGTAAGTTTCTCTAGGGCATACATCAGGAGAGGAATTTCTGGGTTATGGGATACACATATACTCAATTTTTTGACAGGCTGCTCTCCAGAATGGCTCACCAGTTTATGCGCCCACCAGCAGTGCATGAAGATTCTTATTTCCCCACATCTGTGCTAACAAGGGTACCATCTGATTTTCTAATTTTACCAATCTTATGAGTATAAAATTAGTCTCATTGTGGTTTTAATTTATATCGCTCTGATTACTTGTGATGTTGGGGATTTCGTCATGAGCACGTAGGTAATTTGGGCTTCCCCTTCTGTGAATTGCCTATTCATATTCTTTGACAGTTCCTCTCTTTTTCTTGTTGATTTGCAGGAATTGCTTAATTATTTTAGATATTAATCCCTTGTCAGTTTTAAATGTTGTAATTATCTTCTCCCAGTCTGTCTCCCATCTGTTACCTTTTTCTACAGTGTCCTCCACTGAACAGAAATTCTTAATTTTTATGTTGTCAGATTCATCATTTTTCCTATTATGGTTTGGACTTCTTGAGTATGGCTAAAGAAATCATTTCCACCCTAAAGTCATCAACGTATTTCTCAATAATTTCTTACTAGCTTATAATTTATCTATACATTTAAATGTTTGATTATAAATTTTATAAATGTTTGTTTATAAATTTTATCAATTTTCATTTTTCCTCATTTGTTAAGCCACTTTTGACAATACTCTATGCTGAAAAAAATCTTTCTTCCACTGAATTATTATGTCAATCTATTACATAGAAGGATATCATATAATTTACAATCCAAACAGGGAGAGATTTGAGAGTAACAGAGGATATTATTTGTAATTTTGCTAGGCAAATAGACATAAAGTAGGACTTTCTTGGGCAAATTAGAATAGAAAGTCACCTTAGTTTTATACTATATTCCATATAAAACTGCTTATGAGTCTTTAATCTTTTCAACTGTTCTACCTGTCTGTTCACATTACAGGCCACATTCTTTTCTGTTATGGTTATGTAGTAATATAGAGTAAATATTCCCTATTGCTCTTCTTTTCCCAAATCATCTATTACTCGTGAATTTTTATTTTTCAAAATATATTTTAGACCCAGTATTTCAGGTTTTTCTGGAGAAGTTTTGACTGGAATTTCATGCATGATTTATTTAATTTGGGAAAATTTGACGTTTTGAAAATGTTATATCATCCTATCCAAGGGCATGGTTTATCTCTACATTTATTCAGATCTCTGTATATGCCTTTTGATAAAGATATTTATTTTTCCAAAATCATCTTGTACACTTTTTATTAAGTTAATATATCTATACTTTAAGTTTTATATTGTGAATGACAAATATGTTTACCTTATTTATTACTGGTGGAAGAATACTGTTGGTTGATCATATGATCAAAATAAGATCATATTTTATCCTGAACTAGGGTTCTGCACCAAAGAGTGTACAAGTTTATGTTAGTTTCCATAAATGATTGTGTCATCTGAAACTCTTTTCCCTTCTAATATGGATGTTTCCTGTGTTTCTTGTTTTATTATATTGCTTATATTCTCTAGCACTAGGTTAACTAGTAGAGGTAACAAGGCATTCTTATATGAAATATATTTAGAGTTTCTTCTTTAAATAGATATTTGCCAGAAATTTTTTTATATTAGCCTTTACCTAATTAATGAGGTTCTCTTCTAAGCCTTTTAGAAAATTGTACTATTAATAAGAATTAAATTTTATGAATTTTTATCTCTATTAAATTAAGCATATAATTTGTTTACTTAGTAAATGAATGTGCTATGTTACATTGATAAATTTTCTCATGCAGAAAACTTGTGGTACTGAGATAAACCATATAAGATATATAAACCATATATATTTCGTGATCTTAAAATATCTCATCTGTGTTTATATATAAAATTGGCCTATAATTTTCTTTACAGATAGGAAATTTATATGATCAAACATCAATGTTACACTAGCTTCAAGAAATGACTTAGGCACGTTAGCCTCTTTTATTCTGTCATTGTCTAAGAAACCTATATAAAAAGAGGATTATTTGCTTCTTAAAAGTTTTTTTATGATTTTGTTTTGTTTTTTCTTTAAATCAGTTAAACCTGATGGTCTTGGGATTTTGGTGGAGGGTAGAGAGAGGTTGTGATGAGTTTTCTGATAATCATTTCAGTTTATTTTATAATTTTTGCATTCGAACTTTTTAATTTCAAATTTACTATTTCTTTGGCTGGTTCTGAAATTTTTTCAAAAATTTATTCCACCTAGGTTTATCAGTTTACAAATCTTATTAATAGCATTCTATGTTTTTCTAATCTCCATTACACTTATAATTATACATTATAGTTATATAGTACACCTCTAAATATAAGTATACATCTGGACACTACATCTATAGGTCAATCATTTTTTTCATTCTGTCTTTTCCTACTTCATATATTTTTTCTTTATTTTGTTTTCTTGATCAGTATTGCCAGTATTATCAGGTACCTACATAGATTACTTATCTTTCCAAAGAATTAAAATATATTTGTTTGTTTGTGCTCATTTATATATTGCTATTGGTTCTTATTTTCTTAATTTTATTTTCTCTTTTATTTTTTTCTTCCTCATATCATTGAGATAATGTTATGCTGTTGCTATTTTTCTAGATTCTTCAGTGAAAAGAATCTTTAATTTTTATTTTTATATATGTATTTATTAGGTTAGACAATTAAGTTCTCAAACTCATCCTAGAAAAAGTGCTACATACCTCATTGCTGAATATAACCACGGTCACCTTCGAAGTACTCCCCTTGGGAAGCTATGCACTGACACCAGCACCTAGTCCACCCTCCAAAGCAATTGTGGAACTCTTTTTCTGGAATGGCCATCAGACCTGTCATCGCATTACCCTTGATGTCCTGCATGTCATTAAAATGTGTTCCTTTCAATATTTCCTTTATCTTTGGGTAAAGAAAGCAGTCAATGGGGACCAGCTCAGGTGAGTAGGGAGGGTGTTCCAGTACAGTTATTTGTTTACTGGCTAAAAACTCCCTCACAAACAATCCATGTGAGCTGGTGCAGTGTCCTGATGCAAGAGCCATGAATTATTGGTGAAAATTTTAGGCCGTCTAACTTTTTCACGCTGCCTTTTCAGCATTTCCAAATAGTAAACTCAGTTAACTGTTTGTCCAGTTGGTACAAACTCATAATGAATAATTCCTCTGATATCAAAAAAGTTTAGCAACATTGTTGCAACAAGTTCACGAACTTAATTGTCAGACCATCATATATCCTATAAGGTAGGTAGAAATTGTCTTGCCCAGTTTTCAACTTTAATGCTTTTCAGTGTACCTTTTAATTTTTCATTGAATATTTTCTCCAGTAATCAGTGATGGAGTGCTGGCATTGAAGACAAAAACTTTCTAATATTGTGGCTAAGGACACAGACACTGAAGCCAGATTTCAACATTTCTGGGTCTTAGTATCCTCATCTATAAAATGGGATGATGATAATAACAGCTAATTCATAAGATTGATGAGTGAATTAAATGAATTGACAACATAAAGTACTGAAATAGTTTCTGGCAAATAATCGGCTCTATAAAAAAAAATGTTGGCATTTGTGAAGTCTTCAATCAAGATTAAATGAATAAACTAAATCTTTCTTTTCTTAAACTTTATTGTGAAGTTTGTATGAGCAGGAGCAAAATGAAATCCATCCCATCCCAAGAGAGATGGTTACAGATGGTGATCTGCTATTAATACTTCTTCCTGTTTCCAGGAGTGGTGGTCTACTCCTTGGGGTGGAATAGGGTGGGGTAGGGATAGGGGACAGGACTGGAGTAATGTTTCTAGCTCTTCTCTTATTCCCCTGCAGGGAGACTGCCTGAATTTAATTTTTAGTAAATTTAATTGGGAATAATGGTTGAAAGGATGAGCAACTGAATTTGGTTTTAATTCAAAGCTACATTATCCAATCCAGATTTATTATGGAAAATAGAAAGCTGAATCCAATATGTTTTGATTCCTAAGTCCAGTGACTATTCAAAACTTGTGTTAGCAAGGAGTATGATTGACATTTCAGACAGTGTTGCCAGGTAAAATACATGGTATCCCAGTTAAATTTAAATTTAACTGTGTGTTCATTTTGTTTTCTTTTTGTCTTTTGCTAAATCTGACAACTCTTTTGCTAAATCTGACAACTCTACTCAGAAATTCCAATTATCGTCTCACCCAGGTCCCTCATTTTATAATGGGAAAACTATGAAACCAATGATGAAATAAAGTCTTCTACATCTAGTGAATGGAACCCAAGTGTCAAATCCAGCTGGGTCTTATGATGCCTTTTCTTAAGTGAAACAACAACAACAACAAATATCAGAGTATTCAGGTAAAAAAAAGAAAAAAAAAAACAAGTAAAAGGGGAGGAAACATATCTGGTTTCTACTGCCCTGACCCACTTACGTAAAAATATCTTTCTTATGGAATCCAGCTCCCAAGTCATTTGTGAAGCTGTATATTACATTACCTTTTTGTTTTTGTTCCTAAAATCATTAACCCATGCATTAAGATCGTGTGGGCCTGCTCTGCAAAAGCTTATTGAGGAGGTGCTTTTGTCTGTTCACCTATAAAGGACAGCACAGAGGCAGGTGGGCATTAATTACATTAAAATCCTATTCATCTCTATTGATGTCACTTCATGTGGAATGTTTTAGTACAGTGACATTTTATACTGTTTATTCTCTGTTCTTTTTATCGGAGGCAGCAACATCATAAAACATTGCAGCTCTAAATGAATCATATTTCCATGTGCTTGTTTTTGGCTGTGGAAGTCACATCTCACACATAACTGATTCCTATTCTTTCCCCTTGAATGAATTTAAGCTTCAGAAAAAGGTATTAATTTCTCTCACTCTTAGCACAAGATAGCAGATATTATCATATAAACAATTTCAAGGTAGGAAAAAAGCTCAATTTTCATTGATCCTCTTCCCAAATTATTCAATTTACCTAAAATAAATTTTCACATTCAACCTACTAAGTCATTTTGTTTTTTTCATTGAAAACACTTGTTGAAGAATTTCTGTTAATGCTAGCCTTCAGGCAGTTCTCAAGGATGGTTGTTCTGTAATTTAGTTGTAAATGATATGGTTGTATGAGGAGGTGAGTACAGCCTATACCTACTCTGCCATCTTGACCAGTGATTTCACTTATATGTGGAAATGGAAAAAAACAAAATAAACAAACAAAACAGAAGCAAACTCAGATACAGAGTACATTTTGATGATTGCCAGATGGGAGGAGGTGTTGGGGAGATGAGTGAAACGGCGGGGAGGGATTAAGATGTACAAATTGCCAGTTATAAAAACAGTCTCTGGGATATAAAGTACAACATAGGGAATATAGTGAATAATATTGTAATAACTATGTATGGTTTCAAATGGATGCTAGACTTAATGGGGTAGTCACTCCATTCTTTTGTTATGTAAATGTATAATCACTACATTGTATACCTGAAACTAATGTAATATTGTACATCGATTGTAAGTGAAATTTTTTTTAAATTATTTTTTAAAAAACCACTTGTTCAATTTTATCTTTAATAGGAAATAGACCATAATATGAGGTGGAGAGAAACTTAATGTAGTCTCCCTCCCTTGCTCCTCTATTTCAAAGCATTTGGTCATTTTAATTAAAATGCTTATCATAATCTGTTCTGTAGGCAAGTTATTTATGTATGTGTCTGGCTTGTCTGCTGGATTGAGATCTCCCTGAGGGTGGTAGGCTATGTTGAACCTTAACACATACACATACAGCAATAATAATTGCCTACACTTGGCTAGCAGTTCACTGTTTACAGAGATAAGTGATAATGCTACAACCATTTATAAGGCCTACCACATTTTAGGCAATGTGCTCGGTACCTTAGCCCCAGACATCACAACAATACTGAGTAGTAAGAATATTAGCACTTCAATTACAGGGTTAAAACAAAACAAAACAAAACAAAAAACTGAAGCTTACGGAGAGAGGTAAATATAAACAACTGCCAGAAAAAGCTCGAGCAGGAATTTAAATCAAGATGTCTTTGCACTGAAAGTCCCTTATTTTCTTAGCCATTAGCTATACTGGGTGAAGACCTCAGATGGGACCGACCATGATCCTGATCCTTCTTCATACCCTGCTTCATACCAAGGAATCCATAAGCAAAGCATGCTTTGTAAGGGCGGCAGAAAGTGACCCTATGGCCCTGGGGAACTGGTCATTGTGATGACATTGGTCATGTTCTTGATTCTTTGGCCTCTCATTGTTATCCCCACAGTGAACAATGTGAAGAATACCTAAGGGTCTGCCTCACGTGCCAGGGACTGCAATGAAGATTAGGGAGCTGGAAGCCTAATCCTGACATACAATTTACTGGAATTAGGCCTCACTTTCCCCGTATGTAAAGTTGAACTGTATGATCAAAGTTTCCTACCATGTGTATCTTCCTACAATCCACTGGAATATGAACTTCCTATGAAACTCCAGCACCTGGCACATAGTATGTTCTCAATAATAAATACTTCATAACATAATGAATAAATTAATGAACAACAACAAAAATTCCCCTACCTTTGCTCCCAGGAATCATATTATGAGGTGTTCCTTCACTTGAAGGCATGAGAGAGGAAGCAAGCTCACTGTTTGCAACGCTAGCACTTTAAGCTTTCCAACACACTTCCATCTGGCCCTGATTTTCCATTTTCCCAATTTGGAACAACTTTTCCCATTCATTGGAATCACTTCCTTTCTTATGTTTACAAAACAGATGATTTGGGGATTTTACATAATTCATCCTAAACATACACTAACTCAAACTGAGTCCAAGTACCATCCACCAGCAGCATGAACATTACATTGGATGTAACATACAGGACTCTGTATGCCTTTGAAAATCTAGTCAGGAACTTCAACCTGACATTATTTTTAAGGACAATAATGTTAGCCCTGTGGGCTTGTTTGTATGCAACCTGCATGGGTTTATATTCCTGTGCAGAGTTGAGAGTGTTTTGGTTCATAGCAGTCTGGATGTTCAAGTGAATGAAGAAAAATGAGAATTTTTAACATAGTTCTGACTTCCTATTTACATACCTTACTTCATCCAGGTGTAAACTCTTAGAACAGCTGTATCCCTTAGATACAGATGATTTATTGGTTGCTTATAGGCATCCGAATCTTGGTGGGGTATATTTTGGGTTTCTTTTGGCAGAGTCAGGGGAGGAAAAGTGGGGCAGACTGAGTGGAAATCTAATCATTTACAAAAGTAGGTCTGAAATACAAATGTAGTGGAAACCACAGGATTCATTAAGTGAAAAACATTTAAGTTTTGTCAAGAAAAAAAGAAAGTCTTGATTTGGGATTTTTGTGTAGTGCTTTCCTACATTCAATGCATAAACAAACAGTTATACAGCATTGCATTCCAGGTGCTTTCCCAATCACCTAACATATATTGACTCACCCAAACCTTCTAACAACCTCATCTACCCCATATTACTTACAAAGAAACAAAAGCCCGGACAAGTAGTCATGTGCCTAAAGTTATTTAGTTATAAAAGTGGCATTAATCAGGTTTGAAACCAGATAGCCTAGTTCCGGAATTGATATTCTTAACAACTACACCATGCAAGCTGTCTTTAGAGTATCAGTCCTTGATTATTTCAGTGACTTCCTAACTGGCCTCCTTAACTCCCATCTTATACCCCCACCATCTAACCTATTTCTTCACCAGCATGATCTCTCTATAGTAATGTTTTGATCCATGTCATTCCCCAGCTCAAAACTCTTCAGTGGCTCATAGCTATCCTTCCAAATCAAGTGATCCATCCTCTGCCTGCTCCTCCAAGATTCCACAACTTTGTCCTAATCTTTTTGACCTATTTCCTAAATTTCTCCCCCCATAATCTTACATTCCCGCTAAACTTAAAAGCTGCTTGCCATTTCCAATACATGGTTTTGACTTTCCTATATCCATTCCATGGGAAACCCTCCCCAGTGCCAAGGCTAATATAAACCTCCCCTGCCCTCCAATGTACAAAAATCACATGCTCTCTCTGTTCCCCCAAAATGTATATGTTGAAGCCCTAACTCTAATGTAACTGTATTTGGCGATAGGCCCTTTAAATGAGGTAATTAAGGTTAAATGAGGTTGTAAGGATTGTCTAATCCAATATAACTGGTGTCCTTATAAGAGTGGGAGGAGACATCAGGGACCACAGAGGAAAAGACGTATGAGGGCAAAACAATATGAAAATTAATAAACAGAAACCTCATAGTCAGGAGGCTAGAAGAGAGAACTCTCACACATGAGTCACTCAATACACATTACTAACCCCAATAGAAAGAGATGTACCTTGCATCTCCGACAGGAAGTGGTATTACATTACTACCTCAGCAAGAGGAAGAAAAGATTCTGCCTTGCCAAGTAACTCAGCCAATGGGAACCAGCCATAATTCAGCCAATGAAAAATCACTATATTTCAAACTTTCAGTTTCCTCCAATGGACTCTTCGTTTACAACAGCTCCTCCTAAATCCATTAGGAGTTTGTCTCCTTTGGTTCTCTGGCTTTGCAAGTGGACTGCCGTTAGACTGCATATGTCCCAAATTGCAATACTTTATTGTTCCTAAATGAACCCATTTTGCTAGAGAAATAAAAGGCAGCCACATTCAAGGCAGGAAGAGAAATCTCACCAGAAACCAACCCTGCTGGCACCTTGATCTTGGACTTCCAGCCTCCACAACTGTGAAAAAATAAATGTCTGTTGTTTAAGCCACATACTCTGTGATATTTTGTTATGGCAGCCCAAACTTACTAATACACTTCTCCTTTTTCCTTATGGTAGGAATTCTCAGTCTTGTATACAGTGACTGTTTCTGAGCTCTGTAAAGTTTGGTAATGCATTAACAAGGGACTGAAAAATCGAAGGAAAAAAGCTCAGAAAAAATCACTTTTAATGACAAAACAATCACTTCTGAGAAGGAACAATGTCTCTCAATGTTTAAAATTTACCCCCAGTTATTGTACTTTTCTGGGTATTGTACAGCACAGTGTTATTGTAGACATGTTGACTGATCTGAGAGTGCTTTCCTAAATATTTGAAAGACAACATTTTCACATATTCTAGAGAACATTTTAGAGTGCATGTACAGAACTGATAATGCCATATCTCTGCCCTCTCACTGTCGGTAAGTTACTCACTGCTCTCCCACTTATTTCAGAAAAGATGTCAATCATCGGAGTATGTACACTTAGTTATACCACAATTTGGTTAACACATTGTTCACATTTCATCAGCACCCCTGAAAAGACACATTGGCAAACTGGTTTAGAATTATTGCATTTGGGCATTGATGATCAGAGAATCACAGGACCACACTACTGGTAAATATTAGAAATAAATACCAACTTTATTTCTGTTGGCAAAGAACTTTGCATTAATAAATGAACTGAAGGATATTTTGGTTGTTTCCATGTCTTGGCCACCGTAAATAAAACAGCAATGAACATTGGAGCACACATGTCTTTATGGGTAAATGTTTTCAGATATTTTTGGGTAGATACCCAGCAGAGGGATTGCTGGGTCATATGGTAACTATTCTTAATTTTTTGAGGAACCTCCACACTGCCTTCCGTAGCAGATGC
The DNA here is from genome assembly GCF_036562045.2 of Rhinolophus sinicus. Classification (NCBI taxonomy): domain Eukaryota; kingdom Metazoa; phylum Chordata; class Mammalia; order Chiroptera; family Rhinolophidae; genus Rhinolophus; species Rhinolophus sinicus. The sequence goes on along the minus strand of NC_133751.1, from coordinate 51,900,894 downwards.
ACCAATCTGCATTCCCACCAACAGTGTATGAGGGTTCGTTTTTCTCCACAGCCTCTCCAGCACTTGATATTATTTGTTTTGTTGACGATAGCCATTCTGACTGGTGTGAGGTGATACCTCATTGTGGTTTTCATTTGTGTTTCTCTGATGATTAGTGATGTTGAGCATTTTTTTCATATGTCTATTGGCCATTTGTATGTCCTCTTTAGAGAAATATCTACTCAGGTACTCCGCCCATTTTTAATTGGATTTTTTGTTTTTTTGTTGTTGAGTTGTATGAGTTCCTTATATATTTTGGATATTAGCCCGTTATGGGAGGTGTTGTTTGCAAAAATCTTCTCCCATTTTGCTGGTTGTCTCTTTATTTTGTCGATGGTCTCTTTTGCTGTGCAGAAGCTTTTTAGTTTGATATAGTCCCATTCATTTATTTCAGTTTTTACTTCCCTTGCCTTTGGAACAAAATTTGTAAAATCCTTTTTGAATGCAAGGTCCATAAGTTTAGTACCTATGTTTTCTTCTATGCAGTTTATTGTTTCAGGTCTTATGTTTAGGTCTTTGATTCATTTTGAGTTAATTTTGGTGCATGGTGACAGATAGCAGTCTAGTTTCACTCTTTTGCATGTGGCTTTCAATTCTCCCAGTACCATTTATTGAAGAGGCTGTCTTTTCTCCATTGTATGTTTTCGGCTCCTTTGTGGAAATCATCTGTCTATATTTGTCTTTGATAGAGGATTTAATAAAGAAGATGTTGTATATATACACAATGGAATACTAGTCTGCCATAAGGTGAAATATTGCCATTTGCGAAAACATGGATGGATCTTGAAATTATTATGCTAAGAGAAATAAGTCAGACAGAAAAAGTTGAGAACCATATGATTTCACTGATATGTGGGATATAAAACTGAAACCAACAAAGCAAGAAGACAAACAAATAAACAAACAAAAACTGATAGACATAGACAATAGTTTAGTGGTTATCAGAGGGTAAGGGGGGAGAGAGTTGGCAGATGAGGGTAAACAGGATCAAATATGTGGTGATGGAAGGAGAACTGACTCTGGGTGGTGAACACACAATGTGAAATATAGATGATGTATTACAGAATTGTACACCTGAAACCTATGTAACTTTACTAACCATTGTCACCCCAATAAACTTTAGATAAATACATACATACAAAAGACTGGAAATGTTGATAGGAGGAAAGATTACAGACTGATTTTAGTTTGCAATTTTTTGTAATGTCTCTGAATATCCAGCTATTTTTCCCCCTGATGATCAGGTATTCTTTTAGAATCAAGGGGAGAAAGAAAGACATTCTCACTGAATAGACTCCCTAGCTATCCAGTCTCATGGGTCTCTTCTTACAGGCTGTCAGTAGAGCTACTTTCTGCACTTAGCCCCATTCTTGCCCTGCTCTGTGGTCTAGCATCCACCCTCTTCTTAAGCATCATTTACATTCACTGAGTCAATGTTTTTCCCTCAGGTCAAATAAATTAACCATATTAATGGGTGCTAATGAGTTAATAAGATTAAGAGCTTCACAACCCTAATTAACATATTTGAATTAATATGTTTGAATTTCGAAATTTGAATTAATACATTTGAATGTTTTCAGAAAACATCCCCCAAACTTGGAGTCTCTAATCCTGGTGCTAGCCAGTGGGCCATAAAAGTGTGGATGGGGTAGACCAGTCTTCCAGTTACTAACCAGAATGTGGTCACTGATTCAGTAGTCCTAATCTGTACTTGAGTAAATAATCAGTCATGTGGTGTCAAATGGACAGCTACAGCAGCATAACAAATTGCAAAGCCCTGGTTTGTTCCCACACCTCTCTCTACCACCTTTGCTGACTCACTCACTCTCAATCTGGAAGAGTAAGAAAGCTTTTGAAAGAAAAAAGAATGTAAATATCAAGATGTCAATGCCTCACTGGACTGGGAGTAAATACAGAGTAATACTTTAGGGATCTATTCAAACACACATTTCATTTTGTTTTGTTCTACTTAATATATCTTAAATTCCAAATGGATTTGCCCCATGACCATTTCCTTTGCTATATCCATTTGATGATTTCCCAAATCTATAAACTCTGTAATCCATTGTGCATGGAGCAAGAACAATCTCTGAAAGCAAAGAACAAACCCAAAATAAGAACATCATTACTTCAGAGCCTCCAAGGCACACTCCCAGCCCAGGAAGACCATAAAAAAATATATATATATTTCTTTAGAAGAAAGAAACCATAGAATACCAAGTTATTTCTCACTGAGACATTCCAGAATTTAGTTAAAATAGTGCCAGAGCTTGGGTTAGAACTATATTTCAGAAACCCAGACCAGAGTTATTTCCTCTATATTAATGATTTGCAACTGTGGCTGCACACTAGAATCACCTATAAAGCTTTGATAATTACTGATGTCCATCACACCTCACGAGCTTCTGATTCAATTGGTCTGGAGTACGGCCTGAGCAGCAAGAGTTATTAAAGATCCCCCAGGTGATTCTAATATGCAACCGAGCTTGCAAACCACTGATCACAGAGTGCTGCCTCTGCTAGTGACAAATGGCCAACCAACTGGGTCCCTTGGACAGTGAACAAAGAAGTTGATAGCACCCACATTATTCATCCCTTCCTGCCCCTTCTCCCTACTCACATAAGTACAGACACATACTTAGCTTAAGGAGTTGCTCATTTAACTAATGGCTGCTATCTCCTTTTAGAGCAGGATTCCTTAAAGAGTTTCTTAGAAAACAAGATAGTAAATATTTAGACTTTGTAAGCCATACAGTCTGTGTATGTATGTGTGTAGAAACAACTCTACTGTGTCACTGTAGCAAAAGCATAGAAGCCATAGAAAATATGTAAGTAATGGATATGGCTGTATTCCAATAAAACTTTGTTTATAAAAACAGGTACACCAGTCCACAAGCTATAGTTTGCTGACCTCTGATTTAATTTGTAAGGCATATAAAGCAGTTACTACATTTTTAAATGAGACTGCAATGATTCTGAGCCAGTCATCTTTAGAATTCCATTACAGTTATTGGCATGTGTTTACCTGCCAGAAGGAAAGACTTGCCGCAGAATATTTCACCTCTGTCCATTCCTGCTACCAAATAGAACCACTTTTTCAGAGCCGAGTCTATGGCTACTCCCCAATAGCCCATATCCACAAATATTTAATACTTCCCTGATATACCAACAGGGAGGTCTCTCTCTCTCTCTCTCTCTCTCTGGATACCTCCAGCTTCTTCTCTGAACCTGTGTCGTGTCACTTGTGATTTTTCGCACTATTATTTTACATGTTCTATTTGCCATTCTAGATCATAAGCAACTGGAGGATAGGTACTATAAGTAATACTACTACTAATTATTATTATTGTTATCATTTGCATGCGTATGGTGCTTTACAGCTCACAGTCACTTTCACATCCTAGTCTTTTTGATTAGGACACCTCCCTGGGAGACAAGTAGAGAAATGCTGACCATGACCATCACTTGTATGTTAAGACGAGAAAACTGAGACTCAACAAGATTATTGAGCATTAAGAGGCATAGTCTAAACTTGAATCCAGATGCTGTGATTGCAAGAAAGTGTGTTTAGAGGAGATGGGGAAACTGCATATAGATTCACAGAGAGCTGTATTCAAATTCACTTGGTATTGGCCATGAGGACAATAGAAAAATAACATACTTGTGTTCATTGCGGATGTCAAGACCACTGAGCACCTTATTCAACAGGCTGTGAAGAAGCTCTATGACACTGACATGGCCAAGGTCAACAACCTCCCTGATCAGACCTGATGGGGAGGAAAAGGCTTATGTTCCACTGGCTCCTGACTATGATGCTTTGTACGTTGCCAACAAAACGTGGATCATCTAAACTGAATCCAGCTGGCTAATTCTAAATATAAATAATTTTAACATAAAAAAAGAAATTCAACTGGTAGTTTTGTAATCTTGAGGAAGTTAAAATTTTTGTTTCTTTAACTATAAATACATGCATATCAGTAAATACCTTTGAGTATTATTTTGAGAATTAGACACCATCTAATTAATGTTTGTGGCATTAAGTGTGCAATAATCGCAGCTACCGTTACTGGTACAATTAATACTGTTGTTGTTGTTGCAGATTATCTGGGGTGCTTTCCATTTTGTGCATATTTCCATTCACTGTTAGATGCTTCATTGTATTTGGTACAGTGTCTTTAATTTAGTAGGTGTTCAATTAATGTTAAATGAACTTAATTAGTTTGTTTACTAATTACTTCATTGTATAGACTTATATTTAAAAGTTATTTCTACTATAAGCCTTTTAAAAATAATGAAAATATCCCCAAAGGTATAGGAAAATTTGATGACTCCCTTTAAAAAAGATGATACATAAAGGGAATTTCCTTCCCATTTCAAAGTGAATCTCCTTAGCCAAGTGTACTTGCCCAGAAACACTTTTGTTAACTACTTAAAATAAGGGAACATAACCCCCAACTGATTTTTTATTCCTTATGGAATCATTAGTGCTTAAAAGTCAACAAAAGCAAAGCTGTCAGCAGGATTTTCTGGATTAGTACATGCTCAAATTTGGCTGAATGATTAGTAATAATGGTAAATTCCTCTTGATTCAGAATTTTTCTTGGAAGACACTCTGAAATACCCCCAGAGAGCTCTGGAGAGGGTCAAAAGTTCAGCCTCAGAGTTTGATTTGGAGATACCTCATTCAAGCTCCCCAACCATGTCTTGTCTGCTCCACTGAGAAATCAGTGAATTGATTACTTACAACATACTAGTACCCACTATGTACCAAACACTTTTCTGGGCACTCAGGTGATGAAAGAGGCAAAAGATGTGGTCTACGAGTTAAGCAGTTTATGATCTGCTGAGTAAGAACAGATGTACTATTCTGAACAGACTCTAAATTATGTTATGGAATATTCACTTCAAATTCTAGAGAGGGAAAGGAGGAGGAGGAAAAGGAGGAGGAGGCGAAGGAGAAATATAGAGATGGGGGGCGGGTGGGGGGGAGAGAGAGAGAGAGAGAGAGAGAGAGAGAGAGAGAGAGAGAGAGAATGAGAGAATGAGAGAGAGAGCAATATTGGCCAGGATAGCTGGAGAAAGCTTCCAAGGGCAAATTCCCAGCCTCAGACTTGTAGTGGTGCATGTGTTTTCACTGAGTACTGACATCTGGACAGGCATTCATGGAGGTAACGGCTAGAAGAAGAGGAAAAAGCTTTACCAACTGGCTCAAAAGGAGGTCTGAAGAGCACAGTTCTCCATGCATTCACTGAGGGCCCATGCTATCTTGTGACTCTCTCCTCCTCTAAGTCTTTGCAGTCCTCAATATTCAGCCAGAGGGTGAATCTAAAAGAGAAAGGATCACATGAGGAAGGTTTTTAAGGGCCAAGCGTGGAAGTGGGCTGATCACTTCTGTTTTTACTCCAATGGTCAGAACTCAGTCATGGGGTCATGCTGAACCACAAGGAAGATGAGGACAATGTATCTGCTATGCTCAGGAAGAAGAGAGTAGATCAGTATGAAAAAGTACTAGCAATTTCCACCACAGTGTGCTATTCTAGCCATCAAACTTCTGGTTCACTCTTCTTACAACGTATTAATCACATTTACTTCCTCCCCAAAGGACACAACACAAAGTCCCATCAAGTCACTGAACCAAACTCAAAATTCAGGATGTCTGAATTTGTCCTCTCTGCCAAATCTGGACATATCTCCTTATGACTCAGTGATCTATGAGCTACATGGAGCATACAATGTTGGAATAAAGAAGGGTTACCAGAGTAGAAATCCTCATTCAGAAAAGAGAAGAATGGGAGAGACGCAGACATGATTGGTCCATATTAATTCCTAAGTCCTTCTGGGAAGGTATTTTGTAATCCCACATGTTTATTTTTTCTCTTACTTCCCTCGTGTGAGGGAATATATCAGTAAAAATCTTACTCCGGGTAATGTCTGTGAAGTTTCTTCCTATATTTTCTTCTAGGAATTTTATGATTTCAGATCTTACATTTAAGTCTTTAAGCCATTTTGAATTTATTTTTGTATATGGTGTAAGGAGGTGGTCCAACTTCATTTTTTTTTGCATGTGTCTGTCCAGGTTTACCAGCACAATTTATTTAACAGACTGTCTTTACTCCACCGTACATTCTTGCTTCCATTGTCGTAGATTAAATGGCCATATAGGCATGGATTTATTTCTGGACTCTCTATTCTGTTCCATTGATCTATGTCTTTGTTTTTATGCCAGTACCATGCTGTTTTGATTACTGTAGCCTTGTAGTATAATTTAATGTCAGGTATTGTTATACCTCCCACTTTGTTCTTATTTCTCAAGATTGCTGTATCCAGAGTCTTTTATGGTCCCATATAAATTTTAGGATTAGATGTTCTATTGCTGTGAAAAATGTCGTTGGTCATTTGATAGGAATTGCATTGAATATGTATATTGCCTTAAGCAGTATGGACATTTTAACTATATTAATTCTTCCTATCCATGAATATGGTATGTGTTTCCATCTATTTGTATCTTCTTTCATTTCTTTCTTCAGTGTCTTATAATTTTCTGAGTACAGATCTTTTACTTCTTTGGTTAAATTTATTCCCAGGTATTTTATAGTCTTAGGAGCAATTGTAAATGGGATTTTTTTTAAATTTCTCTTTCTGATGTTTTATTATTGGTATATACAAATGCAACTGATTTCTGAATATTAATTTTGTATCCTGCTACTTTGCTAAATTCATCTATCAGCTCTAATAGTTTATTGGTGGAGTCTTTAGGGTTCTCTATATATAGTATCATGTCATCTGCATATAATGACAATTTTACTTCCTCCTTACCGATTTGAATGCCTTTTATTTCTTTTTCTTGTCTGATTGCTGTGGCTAGAACTTCCAGCATTATGTTGAATAGAAGTGGAAAAAGTGGGCACCCTTGCCTTGTTCCTGATCTTAAGGGGAATGGTTTTAGCTTTTCCCCATTGAGTATGATGTTAGCTATGGGTTTATCATATATGGTCTTTATTATGTTGAGATACGATCCCTCTATTCCCACTTTCTTAAGAGTTTTTATCATAAATGGCTGCTGGATTTTATCAAATGCTTTTTCTGCATCTATTGATATGATCATGTGATTTTTATTTTTCATTTTGTTAATGTAGTGTATCACATTAATTGATTTGCGGATGTTGAACCACCCTTGCATACCAGGGATGAATCCCACTTGATCATGGTGTATGATCTTTTTAATGTATTGCTGAATTCTGTTCGCTAATATTCTGTTGAGGATTTTTGCATCTATATTCATTAGAGATATCGGCCTGTAGTTTTCTTTTTTTGTGGTGTCTTTGTCTGATTTGGGGATCAGTGTGATAGTGCGTTCATAAAAAGTGTTTGGGAGCCTTCCCTCCTTCTGGATTTTTTGTAAGAGCTTGAGGAGAATAGGTGATAATTCTTTTTTGAATGTTTTGTAAAATTCACCTGTAAAGCCATCTGGTCCAGGGTTTTTGTTTGTTGGGAGATTGTTGATTACTGATTCAATTTGCCTGGTAGTAATCAGTCTATTCAGGTTTTCTGTTGCTTCTTGAGTTAGCCTTGGAAGGTTGTATGCCTCTAGAAAATTGTCCATTTCTTCCAGATTGTCAAATTTTTTGGCATATAGTTGCTAATAGTAATTTCTTAAAATTTTTTGTATTTCTGCAGTGTCTGTTGTCACTTCTCTTTCACTTCTTTTTTTGTTTTTTTCCAAAGAATTGCTTTCTTTTTATTTAAAATCTAAACCTTTACAAATATATGTCTTGGGGTTGGCTATTCTAGGTGGGTTTTCCTAGGCTCAGGGAATTTCATTTAAATATGTATATTTATTCATTTCTTAGTTTATGAAAGTTTTCTTAAATTAGTAGTTAGTGTTTGTCCCCATAGCTTTGGTTTTCTTCTTCAGAGATTCCTGTTATGGAAAAGTCTCTCTCCCCCATGTTCTAGCTCTATCCTTTTCTCCTAAATCTCTTTTAAAAAATATTTTTCTTCATTTATTTAGTTATTTATTTATTTTTGTATTTATTGGCTTATTTTTGTTTGCAAAACTGAATGCCTAATCAGCAGTCCCCCACATCTTGCTGAATTTGTTTCTCCCACCATCTTCCCCATCTCAGTAATTGGCAATTCCATCTTTCCAAATGGGTAGGTCCAAACTTTTTTCTTTTTTTTGTTTTTAGTTTCAGGTGCACAAGACAAAGTAATACTTAGATGTTTATCATTTATATCCCTCACACTGTGTGAACCCTCCTCCCCCCATCCACTATCCCTCTGACATGGCACAGAGCCATTACGTTTCCACTGTCTCTATTCCTAAAGCTATTCCAACTGTAATTTTATATATATGTATATATGTATTTATATATGTACATATATATATATATATATATATATATATTTACAGTTGGCATTGATTATTGTTCAGCTTCAGCTTCAGGTCATCCTCCCTGAGGTGGTCTCCCAAATGGGACAAGTGTCCATCGAATGCCCTACAAAATCTCCTCTTTCATTTCTGATTTTATTAATTTGGGTCCTCTCTTTTTTTTTTTTAATGAGTCTGGCTAAAGGTTTGTCAATTTTGTTTATCTTCTCTAAGAACCAACTCTTGGATTCATTGATCTTTTGTATTGTTTCTCTGGTTTCTATTTCATTTATTTCCGCTCTGATCTTTATTATCTCCTTCCTTGTACTCCCTTTGGGCTTATTTTGCTGTTCTTTTTCCAGATCCCTTAAGTGTGAAGATAAACTGTTGATTAGTGATGTTTCTTGTTTCTTTAGGTAGGCCTGCAATGCTATAAATTTCCTTCTTAGGACTGCTTTCACGGCATCCCATAGATTTTGGGTCATCGTGTTTTCATTTTCATTTGTCTTGAGATATCTTTTGATTTCTTCCTTGATTTCCTGGTTGACCCATTCATTATTGAGTAATATGTCATTCAGCTTCCATGAATTGGTGTGTCTTCCAGTTTTTTTTCCTGTAGTTCATTTCTAATTTCATACCACTGTGGTCAGAGAAGACAATTGGTAAGATTTCAATTTTCTTAAATTTATCAAGGCTTGTTTTGTGGCCTAACATATGGTCTATCTTGGAAAATGTTCCATGTGCGCTTGAGAAGAACATGTATTCTGCAGCTTTGGGGTGAAATACTCTGAAAATATCGATTAAATCCAAGTGGTCCAATGTGTCATTTAAGGCTGTTGCTTCCATATTGATTTTCTGTCTGTAAGACCTGTCCCTTGTTGTCAGAGGTGTGTTGAAGTCCCCTACTATGATAATGTTACTGTTGATATCTGTCTTTATGTCAGTCAATATCTGTTTTATATATTTAGGTGCTCCTATGTTGGGCGCATAGATGTTTACTAGGGTTATGTCCTCTTGTCAGATCCATCCCTTTATTATTATATAGTGCCCATCTTTGTCTTTTAATATGTTCTTCATTTTAAAGTCTATTTTGTCAGATATAAGTATTGCAACTCCAGCTTTTTTCTCATTTCCATTTGCATAAATTTCTTACTCCAACCCTTCACTTTCAGCCTGTGTGTATCCTTTGATCTGAGGTGAGTCTCTTGTATACAGCATATACAAGTGTCTTGCTTTCTTATCCACTCAGCCACCCTACCTCTCTTGATTGGAGCATATAATCTGTTTACATTTAAAGTGATTATTGATAGGTACATAGTTATCGCCATTTTTAAATTTGTAGTTAGATTGTTTTCATCTTTCTTCTATTTACAGAAGTCCTTTTAGTATTTCTTGCAATGCTGGCTTGGTGGTAATAAATTCCTTTAGCTTATTCTTTTCTGGGAAGCTCTTTATCTCTCCATCAACTTTAAATGATAGCCTTGCTGGATAAAGCAATCTAGGTTGTAGGCCTTTGTTTTCCATCACTTTGAGTATCTCCTGCCACTCCCTCCTGGCCTTCAATGTTTCTGTAGAAAAGTCATTTGATAGTCTTATGGGAGTTCCCTTGTATGTAACCCTCTGTCTTTCTCTTGCTGCTTTTAGGATTCTCTCTTTGTCTTTAACCTTTGCCATTTTAACTATAATGTGTCTTGGTGTGGACCTGTTTGGGTTTATCCTGGTTGGAACTCTCTGCACTTCCTGGGCTTGTATGTTGGTTTCCTTCATCAGGTTAGGGAAGTTTTTGGACATTATTACTTCAAATATGTTCCCAATCCCTTGCTTCCTCTCTTCACCTTCTGGTATTCCTATGATGTGCATGTTGTTGTGCTTGATGTTTTCCCAGCGGTCTCTTAAACCATCTTCATTATTTTTTATTCTTTTTTCTTTCTGTTGCTCTGTTTGGGTGATCTCTGCTAACTTGTCTTCTAAGTCGCTGATTCGATCCTCTGCTTCATCTAACCTGCTGTAATTCCTTCAAGTGAGTTCTTTATTTCAGTAATTGTGTTCTTTATTTCTAACTGGTTGTTCATTATGATTTCTCTATCCTTCTTTATGTTGTCTCTAAGTTCCTTAAACATTCTTATCATCAGTGTTCTGAACTCTGTCTCTGATAGGTTAATTGCTTCTGTTTCATTTAGTTCCATTTCTGGAGGTTTCTTCTGTTCTTTTATTTTGGACATGTTTCTGTGTTTCCCCATTCTGGCTGACTCTCTCTGTTTGCTTCGATGTATTAGGTAGATCCCCTAGAGTTCTTAGTTCTTTCTGGGTTATCTTATGTAGTATATGCCCTTTATATTTGACTTGCACTACTTCGTTCTTCTCCTCTGCGTGGACTCCAAAGGTGACTCTTGTGTTGTGTATATTGTCCTGTTAAAGGAGATTTTTAATTGCTTTCGCTTATGCGTAGGTGGGGTTAACTCCTAGGCTGACTAGTTGTGAGACTTGGCTCTGCCCACCGCAGGGTGTTTTGCTGTGTGAGGGTTGACCTCTTAAATGTGGTTAGGCCTTTATGGGCTCTTGTGCTTGTAGAGAAGTCCCTCTGGGTTTGTCACTTGTAGGTCAAACCCGGTAGTACTCTGGTTTGGTCTGGAGTTGGCCTCTGGGTATGTTGAATCTTGTGTCTCTTTAGCTGGGCCCTGGTAGGGCAATTTCAGAACAAAGCAAATCACCAAGCACAACAACAACAACAACAAAGAAAAAATCAAATACCTTCACATGTAAAAACAACTGACAACCCCCACTCAACACAGGCAAAGATATGAAAGCTATAAAGACAAAACAAAAAGCAGTGCCAGTCTTGGCTTAAGCCCACCAAGTAATCTGCAGGTTGTCCTCTGCTGTGCAAAAGAGTCCTCTGCGTATTGTGCAGGCAGAGCCGGTCACCTGGTGCCCAGAGTGACGTTGGAACTGCAGATTTAGATGCGTAGGGCTGAGGGGTCTGGATGGTAGTTCTACAAAGTCAGTGCAGTTTCTGCCCTTGCCTGAACGTATGCGCACTGGGAGTAGCACCACCAGCCCTGTGTCCAGTTCTCCTGAGTCTTAGGGCACTTCTTCCGTGTGTGTGTGTGTGTGTGTGTGTGACGGGCGGGAGATTTCTGAACTGCTGAAAGCCCAGAGCTGCATCTGCCACTTACTGCTGATCCCTGGGAGTGTCTCCGCAGTTGTAATTGCCCCACCCTAGGCAAGACAGAAAGGGTGGGGGCTGGGGATCGAGGGGTCATCTCTCTCCCAGCCCAGCTGTGTCACACTTTTCCAACAGGCCAGCAAAGGTGGTGGCTGGGGGAGGAGGAATCTCTTCTCTCCCAGCCCTTCAAAAATCACACTCTTCCCAGCCTCTTCCCTGGGTCAGAGCTGCACGCTGGTCTTCCCAGAGCCTGAGCACTAAGGCTCCTCTGTAATCTGACACTACTCGTCAGTTTGGGGGCCAGTTTAAGTCTCTGGAAGGGCGGAGGTAGGATTGGAAGGGGGAGCGGGGCCCAGGTATGGAGTTTGTGTCCTTTGTCCGGCCTAGGGCCCAACTGGAGTTCTCACTGAGGTTATTGCCTCAAATGCTGGATATGCTGCCCCCTCGGCAGGAGAGATCAACTGTGGGACACAGGGAAAGAGCCCACCTCCTGGCTTTTATGTTCTCTGTTCCGTCCTGCGATCCCCTGCGTCTCTGCAACTGCAGATGCCGGCAGTGTTTCCACCACCACAGATGCGGGCCGCGTCCCCACAGCCGCAGATGTGAGCCGTGTCTCCACTCCGCTCCCTTCCCTCTTCCCCTGCTCGCCCAATTTGCCCACCTTCAAGTAATCCTTGCATGAGTCTCTTAGCTGTTCTGCGTGATGAGCAGAATCCTTTGATGGGTTATAGATGTCCCGTTTGTGATAAGATCCGGAGGAGAACTCAAAAAGTGCGCCCCACTGCCGCCATTCTTATGATGTTCCACTGGGAAGGTATTTTGAAGGCTGCCTGCTAAGGGGTTGGGGAAGATTTATTGACTAGATGTTGATGCTACACTTGGGAGGGCTTCTCCTGTCCATTTGTTTCTATGTCCACTGTCTCCCTCTCTGGGAAGATTTTCCTCCTCTACTATCTTCTGGCCACCTTTGATGTGAATGTTTGTGCCTTTTTGGAGCAATCCAAATTTCACAGTTAATTTCTTGCTGGGACAAATATGAGGACCTGAAGAAAATAGAGCAGCATTTTCATTGCTGGATCCTAGTTTCTTTGACATTACAATGTACTAGAAAATTTGGTAGGTTTATGATCTATGAGTATTTGCTGCTTGTCAGTTTCTCATATAAATACACGCTCTTAAAGTATTTCCTAGATAGAGGAGAGCATGAATATTAATGAGCATTACTGGTTTCTGCTATAACTACGATTGTGTAAAATAGGGGAGAAATAAGAATATGCATTTATATTTGCTTATCATTTTTAAAATAAACAGTAGAATGATAAATACAGAGAGCAAGGAAAAACAAAGTGAATGGAGACAGGTGAGAGTCATAGTTTCAGTTTATATCAGTTAACATTGTTTGGATTTTTAAACCGCATAACTGTATTATTACCATTGCCAAACAAAAAAAAAAAAAACACCGTTTCCAAAAAAAGAGCAACTTTTAAAGTGAACATAAAGAAAACCTGGTGCCCACATGCATCCAAACAGCTTGTCTCCCCTTAGCTCTTCAGCAGCATCAATTCTTTCTGTGGGTTTCAATGATAATGTTTATTTTCACCAACTTTTGTCAGACAAAATTGTGAGCAGATCGAATCAGAAGAACAGCCACATGGTAAGATTCACTCCTAAATCCTTAGCCCAACAGTGTAATTTTCCCCTGCTCCCCAGAGAATAGTTATGTGTGTGTTACATGCCATTGAGTCAACTCAGAGTCCTGGAGACCCTACAAAAGAGTGATATCCCAGATGTCCTGTCCTAAATTCTCCTGCTCAGCTCTTATAGATTCATACCCATGGCTTCTTTTATGGAGTCTTTCCTCTTTTCCTGCTGCCTTCTGTTTTTCTCAGCATTATTGTCTTTCCCAAAGAACCCTGCCTTCTCATGATGGGCCTGAAATAGGACAGCTTCAGTTTTATCATTTTTGCCTCTAGTGATGTTTCAGGCTTAATTTGCTCTAGGACTCACTTGTTCATCTTTCTGGCGGTCCAGGGTATCTGTAGAGCTCTCTTCTGACACCATATTTCATATGAATCATTTTTTCCTTATCATCCTTCTTCATTGTCCAACTTTCACATCTGTACATAGTAAATTGGAATACGAGGGTGTGGACGATCTTAGCCTTGGTCTCTCATGACACATCTTTTCTCTTGGTGACCTTCCCTAATTCTTCCATTGCTGATCTTCTCAGCCTTCTCTTGATTGCCTGCAGTCTCCATTTGTATTGATGATTGAACCAAGGTAAGCAAAATCTTTATTAATTTCAATGTCTTCATTGTCTATGTTAAATACATATTTTTTCTGTAGTCATGGTTTTATAGATACATCTAAAAGAATATTACAACAAGGACATAAACATTGAGTCAGGGCATTCTGTGGCATATATGAAAGATCTTTAAAAAGGGGTCACATTTGGATAAGTAGAAGGGCAAAGAAGAACTTCCCAGACTAGCCTGTGAGAGAGAACTGCAGAGAGGAAGGGAGGGAGGGAAAGAGGGAAGAAGGAGGGAGGGAGGGAAGGAGGGAGGGAGAAAGGGAAAGAGAGAGAGAAAACTGCAACCAACCATCTAAAGTTCAAATTAAATCATTGATTCATACTGGGATGCCAGATAATAAGCAGATGATCAGGCAACACAACTTGGCTTTCGAAGTCAGTCAATGTACAAGGCACAGCTCTACAACTGCATTTTAGAGTGATCAGCTATAATAGATTTCCGTAAGTTTTGAAGGGCATTCTTAAAAAAGAGGGAAGGATCTTGGTCTGTATGGTGTCAGAGAACAGAACTAGAAGCCTGGATGAAAGTTCCAAAGTTAAAATTTGTCCTTAACTAAGAAAATTTTAAAACAGATATTCAGAAATGAGGAAAGACTACCACAGAGACGTGGGGGTGTACTCATTGAAGGAGCTATAGGAACCCTTGGGACCAGTTGGTCTCTCAGTCCATTCCAACGCTGAAGCCCTCTGACTCAGTGCTTTGTGGATGACTTGGGCACTCTCACTCTCTCTCATTCTCTCTTCTCTGTGCCACTGCTTGAACAATATGAATGGGACATGGTGTGGAGCAAGCAGTAAGTAGCACACAAACACAATCATTGTCTCTGAAATCACAGCTTCATGTGAAAATGGCAAGTGGAAAAATGTGTTTGTTTTGCCTTTAACACACCTAAGGTGATAAGCTATAGGGTACACATTACAGAACTTCATTTGGAAGATTCAAAAGCCATTAAAAAGATAATAATAATTATAGCTAATATTTATTGAATTCTTACACGTATGTGCTAGGTAGGTGTGGTTAAGTGTTTTTGTTTTTTTTTGTTTTGTTTTTGTCTTTTTATTTTATTTTAATGTATTGAGTCATTTAATCCTCTTGGAGGAGGTGGTCTTTGAGCAATTTGCTTAAAAAATAAATAAGACACTAACATGTCACCATACTGGTAAGGTAGAATATAATGACTGAATTCAAATCCTGGATGGAGACTGTTGGTTCAAAGCAAGATCCCAGTGATGTCCCCCAATCCTGGAGCTTTCTAGTTCAATATTCATCAGATGAAGGGTGATGTCTGCAGACATGAATGATGTGGATTCAGAAAACTCCTTAAGCTAATCAATTGTCAACGGGCAGCTCCAGTGAGATTTTTTCTTTTCTTTTCTTTTCAAGTTATGGAGTTTGGAGCAGTTGGTATTAAATATAGTGTTCTGTAGCTGGAGCTGTTAAACCTTTAGAGACTTAAAGGATTTGGTGTGGCAGTTGAGCATGAAGGTGAATAGATTGAGCCAACCAGACTGGCAAGACTATCCTCATTTTAACAGCTCATATCTAAGAATCACAAATACTCCATACCACAAACTCCTAAGAGTTTGAATTCTAACTGCAAGAGAGACTGGTAAATATAGGGACTAGAAGCAAAGGAATCCTGATCTGAAGTCCGAGATTTACCCCAAATGTTGGCAACACTCAGACAAAATCTCCAGTCCTCACATTCAGCAAGACTCTTGTGATGGATATAGAGAGGCACAGACTTGACCCCTTGGACTTCTTGTCGAGTTTCTGGGATTGCTGTTGCAGACAGCCTTCAGCTGTCAACCCTTCAGGAATTGCCTCAAATGCAGAGCTGCCTTGTCCAATGTGACTCCCTTCTTTGTGTGACACATAGCCAAGAACTGATGGAGTTTGGGCTGTAAAAGCCTGGACATTGCAGCAAAAATACAGTCAATTCTGGTAGACCATTTTAGCTCCAGAACTTTTTGTGGTGTTAGCTGAAGCTACCAGGCAATATAGTTCCCTTATGGCAGCTTCACTTCTCCCTCTGTCCAGTCCTGCATTCGCCCACTCTCTCCCACAGGTATTGATCCCAAGGACATTTCCTAGTAAATATCCTACACACTAATCTCTGTATCAGCATCTGCTTCCCAGAGAACTCAACCTTTCACAAGTTGTTAGTCACTGAACTAGAGGTTACGTGCATCATCTTTCAAAAAACAAAGGTCAAATTTGCATGGAGTTACCTTTAAAAATTAATTTACTTCTTTGGGCCTCAGTTACTCATTTATAAAATGGGGGCACTGCATAAAGTCTCTTTTATATCTATGAAACCATATATTCTATGGGTTCTGCCCAGTGGCAGGCAGAACAGAAATGCCCTAACTACATGGTGTAGATCCAGAAAATGAAAAATTCATTCTGATTAAAATATTACTCTTCCAATTCAGCTCTCTGGTGCTTACAGTGTTACATTTCTGCTCTACGATTCAGACTTTAAATCTGGTAATAGCTGAAATACAAGGAAATATGTGTGAAATTTACAGATGTATCAGTTCTTTTCACAATGGGTTTTGGAGAAGAAAAGTAAGAAGAAAAAGAAAAGAAACATAAGAACTGTGATCTCTGCAGATGAGAAAAGGGTTTAAAATGTGGAAAACAGATTGCAGTGAATCAAGTATATGCATGGGGGGAAGGGGCACTGAGTATATGAGCAGGGAACTGCATGTTTAATACTCTTTGATCTAAACTCATCCTTTTCTTTATAAGCACAACCACTAGGATGAGGAATATTGTGGAGCAAGTATTAGAATTCAAATGACCTAGTCTTGAGCCAAGAGCTGCGTCAGCTTGCTGTGCCACCCAAGGCAACTTGGGCTCTGAAGTAAATTACTCCTCTGTAAAATGAACATTTTAGCAATTGTCCTGCCTTCCTTCAAGGGATAAAGGGAGTATAAAATGGCATGTGAATATAAAAACACTTTGAAAAGTAAAATAGCAACATATACATGGCTATGTTTTTGTCATTTTTGTGTATTCCTAATTCTTACAGTAAGAGCTCTGGCCATCGAGCTTATCTTATCTTTAGCATCTTTCAGTAAAACAAAGGTCAAATTTCCTCAAGAGAGAAAGGACTCTGGGAAGATGGTGGAATAGGAAACACCAGGAATCATTTTTTTTCCAACTTAGAAAATAATTGAATTGGCAGAATCTGTTTGATATAACTATTTTGATGTAACTATTTTGGAACTCTGGAGCCTATTGAAGGCTTGTGACTTCTAGGGGGAGACTTGGAAGATAAAGGGAAGTTAATTTCAGTCAACTTCAACACAGCACAGTAGCAGCCAGCTATACCCTGCCCTCAGCTTGGTGGCAGGCAGTTATGAACATGTTCCTGGAGCTTCTTGCATACAACTTAACGCCATCAGAAGCCAAGATGGGAAAAAAAGGGCTCTGTCCTCCAAATATCTAGAATCTGTCCTCTGATCACTTATTGTTCCTTCTGATCACAGTTCTGCGGAGAAAGAGGTGGGTGACCATTGTTGTGGCAATTCCTCCCCTTTGTTGCAAAACCCTCCCCTCCAGTTGAAGTGACTTTCAGGGGATTTAAGGGACGAGTGTCCTTTTTTTACCTCCCTTTATTTTTCTCTTTTTTCCCTTTTGGGGGATGAAACATTAAAGAGTAGGACATACAAAAACAACTGAATATACTGGGAAAATTAAAAAGTGACTTTGCATGCTCAAGGAAAAATACAGACTCAGAAAAGACCTGAGAATACCTTAAGTTTACATCTCATGATGGCTAATCCTTGACACAGAATACCTACAATAATCAAAAAACAAAACAATAGCCAAAAGAAAAGCCCACAGGGAATGACAGAATCTGATTTTCAGAGTTACCACATTATTAGATTTTAACGTCCAGTTTACAAAAAAATATATAAGGCATATAGAGAAATAGGAAAGTATAGCAATTCAACAGAAAAAAATCAACAGAAACTCTCCCTGGAAAATACTTCATGACAGATCTACTAGACAAAGACTTATTTAAAACAACTCTCTTAAAGATGCTCAAAGAACTAAACAATAATGTGGAGAAGTCAAAAAAATTATGTAGGAATACAATGGAAATATCAATAAAGAGAAAGAAAACTTTAAAAGAAACCAAAAAGAAATTCTGAAGCTGAAAAATATAATAACTGAAATTAAAAAATCACTAGAAGGATTCACAGGCAGATTTAAGCAAACAGAAGAAATAATTAGCAAACTTGAAGATCAGACATGGAAATTATTGAGTCTGAGGAGCTGAAAAAAATAGGACTAAAGAAAAGTGAAAACAACAAAAGAACAAGACAAACAAATGAGAAACAGAAACTCATAGACACAGACAATAGTTTAGTGGTTGCCAGAGGGTAACAGGGGCGGGGGGTGGGGGGTGGGAGATGAGGGTAAGGGGGATCGAATATATGGTGATGAAAGAAGAACTGACTCTGGGTGGTGAACACACAATGGGATTTATAGATGATGAAATACAGAATTGTACACCTGAAATCTATGTAATTTTACTAACAATTGTCACCCCAATAAATTTAATTAAAAAGAAAGAAAGAAAGAAAGAAAGAAAGAAAGAAAGAAAGAAAGAAAGAAAGAAAGAAAGAAAGAAAGGAAGGAAGGAAGAAAGAAAGAAAAGTGAAAAGAGCCTAAGGGATATGTGGGACATCAACAAGCGACCAACATGCATATTGTGGGATTCTAAGAATGAGAAAAGGCAAAGGGAATATTTGAAGAAATAACGGTTATAACTTTCCAAATTTGATGGAAACATGAATACAAACATCCAAGAAGCTCAACAAAATCCAAGTAAGTTGAACTCAAAGAGAACCATAGGGAGACACATTGTACTGAATTTGAAAGACAAAAAGAATTCTGAAAGCAGCAAAAGAGAAGAAATTTGTCACATACAAGAGATTCTCAATAAGACAGTCAGCAGACTTCTCATCAGGAAGTTTGGAGGCCAGAAGGCAGTGGGCAGTCTATATACAGCTGATCCCCAACTTACAATGGTTCCACTTAATATGTTTTCACTCCATGATGGTGCAAAAGTGATACATATTCAGTAGAAACTGTACTTCAAATTTTAATCTTCTCTCGAGCTAACAATATGCAGTATAATAATCTTTCATGATACTGGGCATTATAAAATAGGCTTTGTGTTAGATGATTTTGCCCAACTGTAGGCTAATATAAGTGTTCTGAGCATGTGTTCATGGTAAGCTAGGATAAACTATAATATTCTGTAAGTTAGGTGTATTAAATTCATTTTTTATTTACAATATTTTCAACTTAGTACAGTTTTATCAGGACATAACACCATAATATGAGGTCTGACAATTAAGTTCGCAAACTTGTTGCAACGAAATTGCTAACCTTTTTTGATATCAGAGGGATTATTCATTATGAATTTGTACCATCTGGACAAACCAGTTAACCAGGTTTACTATATGGAAGTGAAGAAAAAGGCTGCGTGAAAAAGTTTGACTACCTGAACTTTTTGCCAACAATTCGTGGCTCTTACATCACAACAATTCACCAGCTCACACATCACTGGCTGTGAGGGAGCTTTCAGCCAGTAAACAAATAGCTGTATTGGAACACCCTCTTTACTCATCTTATCTGACCCCCAATGACTTCTTCCTTTACCCAAAGCTAAAGGAAATATTCAAAGGAAGACATTTTGATGACATTTAGGACATCAAGAGTAATATGATGACAACTCTGATGGCCATTCCAGAAAAAGAGTTCCACAATTGCTTTGAAGGATGGACTAGGCACTGGCATCAGTGCATAGCTTCCCAAAGGGAGTACTTCAAATGCAACCGTAGTGATATTCAGAAATGATGTAAATAGCACTTTTTCTAGGATGAGTTCACGAACTTAATTGTCTGACCTCATAAGTGGAGGATCATCTGTATTCAAAGTGCCAAGAGAAAAAATGATCAACCAAGAATCCTATTTCTGGCAAAACTCTCCTTCAAAAGTGAGGGAGAAATTAAAACATTCCCATGTAAACAAAAGCTTAGGGAATTTATTACCACTAGGTCTGCTTTGTAGAATATTCTAAAGGATGCCCTACATAGTGAAATAAAAGGACATTAGACAGTAACTCTAAGCCTATGAATAAATAAAGATCTCAATAAAGGTAAATATATGGGCAATTATAAAAACTGGTATTATTGTAACAACGGTTTGTAATTCTACTTTTTGTCTTCTACCTGGTTTAGGAGACTAATAAATTAAAAGATATGAGTCTAAAAGCCAGTGTTATTGCAACTTTGGTGCTTAATTCTACATTTTGTTTTCTATATAAGAGAATAATGAATTTAAAGTATATACATTTGTCTATGTTTTGGGGCATACAATGCGTAAGGATGTAAGTTTATGACCTCAACAGCCAAAAGGGGTCAAAACAGAGCTGTAAAGGAGCAGTTTCTATATGTTATTCAAGTTAAACTGATATAAATTCAAGTGAGAATGTTATAACTTTAGGATGTTACATGTACTCTCCATGGTAACCACAAAGATGAATAGCTATAGAATATGCACAAAATAAAATGAGAAAAATTTAAACATTTTGTTTAAAAAATTAAAAACAAAAGATAAATGTAATGCAGAAAATGAGGGGCAAAAAAATGTATAATTCATATAGAAAACAAATAGCAAAATTACAGAAACAAGTTCTTACTTATCAGTGATTAAATGTAAATAGAATCAATCCTCCAATCAAAAGCCAGAGATAATCAGAATGGATAAAAATATATGATCCAACTATATACTATCTACAAAAGACTCATTTCAAATCCAAAGACACAAATAGGTTGAAAGTGAAAGGATGAAAAAAGATGTTTCTCACAAATAGTAACTGAAAGAGACCTGGGATGTCTATACTATATAAGACAAAATAAACATTAAATCAAAAAAGTTTACAGGGACAAAGAAGGAGTGTACATATTAATAAAAGGTATAATACAGCAAGAAGATGTAACAGTGGTAAACATTTATTTACCTAATGACAGACCATAAAAATATACAAATCATAACAGACAGAATTAAGGGAGAAATAGACAGATCTACAGTGATAGTTGGAGACTTCAATTCCACACTCTCAATAATGTACAGAACAATCAGAAGATAGGTAAGAAATTAGAGGATTCAATACAATAAACCAATGTAATCTAACAGATACATACAGAACACTCGACTGAACATCAGTAGTATATACATTTTTATCAAGGCACAAAGGACATTTTCCAGATAGACCATATGTTACACAAATTGTTTTAACAGATTTTAAAAGATAGATATCATAATCAAAGTTATCTACTCAAATCATAGCATGATGAAGATGAAGTGAGAAATCAACAACAGAGGTAAAATTGGAAAATTCACAAGTTTGTAGAAATTAAACAACAAACTCTTAAATAATCAATGGATAAAAGAAGAAATCACAGGGAAATTAGAAAATACTTAAAGATGAGCAAAAATGAACACAAACATATCAAAACTTATGGGACACATTGAAAGCAGTGCTAAGGGTAAATTTTATACCTATAAACACTTACATTAAATAACAAGAAAGATCTCAATTCATCAACCTAACTAAAGAATTTGAGGAACTAGACAAAAAAGAATAAACTAAACCAAAAGGTATCAGAAGAAAGGAAATAATAAAGATTGAAATGGAGATAAATGACATAGAAAATTAAAAAACAATAAAGAAAAATCAACAAAACAAAAAGTTAACTCTTTTTAAAAATAACAAAATTGACAAACCTTTAGCCAGCTGGACTTAGAGAGAGAGAGAGAGAGAGAGAGAGAGAGAGGGCTCAAATACTAAAATCAGATACAAAAATGGGGACATTACTATCTATAGAAAAAACGGGATTATAAAAGAGTACTATGAACAATTGTACTGACAAATTTGATAACCTAGACAAACAAATTGTAGACACACCAAATCCACAAACATTAAATCATGAAAAAATAGGAAATTTGGATAGACCTATAACAAGTAATGAGAATTAGTGAGATTGAATTTTAAAATCTCCCAACAAAGAAAAGCCCTGGATTGAGAGCTTCACTAATGAATTATGTTAAGCATTTAAAGAACTAACACTAATCCTTCTCAAAATTTTCAAAAAGAGAGAGAGAAAATGAAGCAGAGGGAACACTGTCTTACTCATTTTATGAGTCCAGTGTTACTCTGATGCCAAAGCGAAACACAGACACTACCAGAAAAGCACACAAACAAACAAACAAAAAAACACTGCAGATCAATAACTCTTATGAACATTGATGCATAAATCCTCAACAAAATACTAGCAAAGCAAATTCAGCAGTATATCAAAAGGCTTATACACTATAACCAGTTGGGATTATTGGAAAGCAAGCATGGCTCAACAGATGAAAATCAATCAATATAATACACCACATTAACAAAATGAAGAGAAAAAGAAAAACATGATTATCACAGTTGATGCAGAAAAGCATTTGACAAAGTTCAACACCCTTTTATAGTAAAACACTGAACAAACTAGAAATAGAAGGAAACTATGTCAATATAATAAAAGCCACAAATAAAAAACCCACAGTGGACATCATACTCAGTGGTGAAAGAATAAAAGCTTTTCCTCTAAGATCAGGAACAAAGCAAGGATGTGTGCTTTCACCACTTCTATTTAAGACAGAACTGAGAATTCTTGCCAGAGCAATTAAGCAAGAAAAGGAAATACAATGCATTCAAATTGGAAAGAAAGAAGTAAAATTATCTTTGTTCTCTGATGATATGATCTTATATGGAGAAAACCCTAAAGATTAAAACAAAAACAAAAAAACTGTTAAAACTAATAAATGAATTCAACAAAGTAGCAGGATACAAAGTAAACCACAAACACCACTTGTATTTCTATATACTAGCAATGGCCAATCTGAAAATGAAATGACAAAGACAAGTCTATTTCCAATAGTATCAAAAAGAGCGAACTACGTAGGAATTAATTTAACCAAGGAGATGAACTAGTTGTACAATGAAAACTATAAAACATAAAGAATAATGACTTTAACAGGAGATAAACTTTTCCTAATAGATATCTACTTACATTGCCTTGGGCAGACTATATTTATGGACATTATTTGCTGCAAGAGAGACTAGTAAATAAAGTTTGAAAGCAATATATAATATATTGTTGTCCTGAATATATACTGTGTTTCCCCGAAAATAAGACCAGGTCTTATATTAATTTTTGCTCCAAAAGATGCATTCGGGCTTATGTTTAGGGGATGTCATCCTGAAAATTCATGCTAGGGTTTATTTTCCGGTTAGGTCTTATTTTCGGGGAACCACAGTAACCAGCTTCCATTAATTACAAAAAAAGTGTGGAGGGGAAGGATTATGGCTATATAACTAACAGTGTTGGGTACTAAACTGTTACATTTGGACTTGACGGATGAACTAATGAGTATATTATAAAACTGTTAGGGCATCTAGAGATGACATGTACTTAAAATTAAAGAAAATTAATAAACACAGCAATTGCTAACTCCAGGGAAAACAAAAAATTGTACAAAAATTCAAGCAATCATACTGTTTGTCTCAACTACCATGTTTCCCTGAAAATAAGATCTCGCTGGACAATTAGCTCTAATGCGTTTTTTGGAGCAAAAATTAATATAAGACCTGTCTTAAATTCTGTCTTATTTTTGGAGAAACACGGTACAAACCTTATTTTTATAACCATAATAATATAAACACTGAAGTCTTTCTGACCTCAGAAGAGAAGGAAACCATTTCAAACACAACCTTTAAAGTTCCCATTTTTCCATCCTTACCCATCTCCTGGGCTCCAGGTTACAGTGCATCAAGAGCCTCCCTGAGGAGACTCATAAAAGAGTAATATCATAGACCCTCTGGGTTCGAGTGGATTTCACATCAATTAGGACAATTCACCAGTTTAACTTTTCTCTGCAATATCCCTGACGAGTGATTACTTGGCTTCTGCTTGAACAGATCCACTGACAGAGAGCTCACTACTCCTCAAGAGTCTGTTCTATTTCTGGACGGCTCTAATTACTGCCAAATCATTCCCTATAATAAGGTTAAGGTCAACCTACTGTAACTTCACTCTATTCATGCTTTCCTACTCCCTAAAGTCCCACAGAACATATCCAGTTCCTCTTTCACAAAAAGTAATCAGTTATTTGAATACTGTTGTCAAGCTGCCCACTCACAAACCTCCCCATCAAACTCTTCTCCAGGCCCTCCAACCATTGCTAAGTGATATGGTTTCACATTCCAGAGACATTTTGGACACCTCTTTTTGAATACACTTCATCTGGTTAATGTCCCTTTTAAAAGATGGAACCAGAATAGAACACACGATTGCCAGGTGGAGTGGGGAAGAAAATATGAAAAACAAATTTCTGATTTTTGCATCACATTAGGCAGTAATATGTTTTCTTTCGGGGACCTTATGTCAAAAGATAAGACAGTTAGTCTTTATAAAAACTTACAGAAAACTGTGCATTTCATCCCCCAGACCTGTATCAAACACACCTGTCCTCATTCACTGTCCATAATACTAAAAAAGTACCAAAGTCTAGGCATGAAGTAAGAGGGAATGGGGTCTGGGTGATCCACCCTCTCCTTAAGGAATCAAAGAAGAATTGTAAACTAAGATCTTTTTAACAATCCTGAATATCAAATAACTCCAGTATGAGATCTTTTTCCAATACCCTGCCCTACCCACAAGGAGGACGCAGCCCAGTTCGCTGGATTCAAACAGCCATGCTCTGTTTCTGATCTGCAGTCTCTGTCAGTATTCGCTACTCATTCCTCTTCTTTATACTCATTTAGAATACACTAATGGAAGTAGCCTGCCACGTGGCTTTGCTTTTTGCCACTTTTTCTCAGGAAATGTGATTAAAGAACTTGGAGTGGGCTGTTTTACGCACAAATATTCAGACAGTCTCTTAGCAATAAATGGCTGTCGCTTCTATTATCTGTCTGGCTTTGAGTTCTATTATCTGTTGTGAATTGGTGCAGGGCTCTGTAAAACAGTTTTTAGGCAGCCTCATTACTCCCTTCTACACCTTCTGCTCCATCTGAGAGTGTTGCTGCTGTGATTGCTGGATAATGTTTGCCATTAGACAAGGCACATAAAAGAATGAAGCTATGACTAATTCACTTGATGGCTCTGTGCCCTGTGTCATGCTCATTAACACCTCTGCACTCACTTATTAAAGGGAATCACAGAACAGAACTCAGCAGGCTCACATTTATACGATGGGGTGCTTTCTTCTCCCATCTGAGCCACATCCTTACCACTGACTTGTCCTGAGCACCCTCACCTTCTACCCCAGGCCTATTTGACCCTGTCACCCCTAGCTAGGTCTTTCACTGAATAAATGAATGCTTATTGGAGTCTGTTGCCAAGGGAGGCCTTTAGATTGCCTGGAAATAGGGGTTTATGCCATATGAGGAATCACCCATTCAACTTTCCTGTGAAAAGTCATCCAGAGATGCTCCTGGTGGAAGTCCAAAGAGAAAATAATAATAACACCTGAAAATATTAAAGCATACCCAGCCCTTTTGTAACTATTATTTCACCTAAGGTTTACAACAACCCTATGTGATAATTTGCATAAATAGTACTATAGCGTTAGTTTCAAGACTAGATTTCTAACTCAAAAGATATATATACAAAAGACAAGTTATCTACAACATTGGGCAAAAGTGGTGGTTGGGGGGGCGGCCTGTGGAGAGGCACTACATTTTCCTAAGTACTGATTCACAATATTCAGACTTAAGATTATAGTGGCATCATAGTTAGTTGCTTAATCATTAACTCTAACTGATTAGTCATAAGTCCATATGGTAACCATTAGTGTTGTTCACCAATATCTAGGTACCCTCTACTTCTAAGTACATGGAGGATTGTACTAATCCACCTATTAAAGTTGGGAATGGCCACATGATTTGATTTGATCCTGAAATGTGAGTGGAAGTGACGTGTAGATTCCATGTGGAAGCATTTGATTGCAAGTGCTTGAATCTATAGCTTGGCTCTTTCCTTGCCACAGGCATTGTAGAAACATATATCCATATGGATATACCTTAAGATCTAAGTAACCTAAGATACTAAGTTACCACATGGGGGACAGTTGTCCTGCAGAAACATGTGGACTTTCTCTAAAATTTGAATGAGCACTCGCTAAAATTTTATTATGTTTTGGAAATGTTGGTTACCACAGCATAACCCAGTCTATATTGACAGATTTAGTCTTCACTTTTTCTAGCTGTATCATAAAATTAAGCCAATCATGGAAATGAAAAACAGATGTAGCATGGCTGAATGAGAAAAGACATAACTGAACTTAAGGTCAAAAGTTAAAATCCAATCTAAGACAGGAACTCTGCCAGGTAACATGTGATGGTTGCCAAGGTTGCTCACTGCGCAAGGACAACAATCTGGTGAAGACAAGTGAAGTCTGAAATCTCATCCATGCTCTGCATCCTGGTTTATGGCTGTGCCCAACAGCAGCTTGCCTTACTAATTCACGCAGAAGTGTTTTATGTGAAAGCTGAACCCCTGAACTCAGGTCTCACTTACTTTTTAGATGGTATATGAATCATCACTTAACTTCTCTAAAGCTTCCATTTTTATTTTTAAAATATGAACAGAATTTTCATCATTTTGGTTGCTAGGAGATTCAAGTTTAATAAGATATGTAAAAGTGTATATGTAGTATCTACAATATAGACCGATAGCACTCAAACATGAAGCATAAACTTTGATCGCTGAAAGATTCCATCAGTAAATGTGCAGGTAATGTTTGTGAGTAGAATAAATGACCACTTTCCAAAATAACTGTTTTGGGAAGCTTCACCAATGTGAGTTATATTGCACTTGTTCCCATGTTATAATAATATATGTTTCCAAGGGATAGATCTGGTAAGAGAGAGAGAGAGAATGGCAATTGCTTCACATAAACAAAACAAGATTTGAATAAGCAAACCATGAGAGGTGCAATGGGGCACATTTTGGAACAACTAGAATCAAGAACTTAAACATGACCACATCCTTCTCTCTTTCCATGTCTTTTTATTTTTTTGTTCTTTTGTTCTCTACGTATCACTTTCCTTCCCTTGCATTGCAAATTGCCTTTTTCCAGATAATAGGAAACATAGCAGACACGGGTTTTTTAATTTTCTAACAGAAGACAAAGACTCTTTTTCTCACATCTCAAGAAATTTTGGAAATAATTCTGTTTGACTAATGTGATCAGAGACCCATCTTTAGATCAATAAACTGTTTACAAGGAACAAAACATTCTTATAGGTCCAACTTTAGTAATATGCCATCCACAGACCAATAAACTGTGGCCAAAGATGGATCAAGGTCATGGAAACTCATGGTAGACCTAACTTAAACCAATTGATTAGAATGGGAGAACAAAGAGTTTCCAGAAGAAATGAAGGGTATAAATTAGACAACAATATAGAGGTCTTCTTTAGATAGTAACTTAGGGTGAATCAGTTAGAAAAGTGAGGATAACAAAAACAAATTCATCATTCTTTTGAGAAAGGGAGAAACAATTATCTCTGTCACGTATCCAGTGGCAGAATTTAGCAATGTATTTCTAACTATTAATTTTTCAGAAAGACAGACTGCCTGTGTCAGCTGGACGTTTTCCCAATCATTACCTCTCCTATTGTAGGGTATGATTCACTCATCAGGGAGACTAGATAAACCAGAAGCCATCTAACTACATTTCCCAGAATCCCCTTTGTTATGTGATTCTAGGTTAGAATTAGCCGACAAGAAAAACTCACATGAGATTTTGGAAGGCGGAAGTGATATGGGAAATCAAGGCGGCCACATGGGTGACCAGAGGCAAATTACATAGCTAGTCAAGAGTGTTGATTGAGAGCTTTCCCTGAGACTCAAGAGTTGCAGTAGTTTCCTAGTAAAATTTTTGTAACTATTCACTAAAGGGTTCCAGGCTATTTCTCTGATGTTTTGATTGCAACCTTCTTGAGTTTTCTTTCCCAGGTAATTCCTAATTTCTTTATTAAAATATTATCCCCTGTTCTATATAGAATTCAATATTCTATATATTCTATATTTAAAAATACGGAGGGTGCCAAAAAATATACACACATTTTAAGAAAGGAAAAACTATTAAAATTGTAACATTCAATATATACCAATATCAAAACATGAATACAAGCCATGTGTATACATTTTTTTGGCACCCCTGGTATTATTCCTGCATTACTTAGAGTGACTGCTTTTCTGTCTTAGCAAAGACTGATACAAGTAGAGATTCATTTAGATGCAAAGAAATTCTAGGCTAGTTGACTATAAAATACCTTCCAAGATCAAGAATCAGGCAAGCTTGATATAGAAAAAAAACAAGAGAGAAATAGAATCAGAAGATTGTTCACCCAGTAAAATAATACAGCAAATCTCAGTGTCCAACATGAGAGGATATATGAGGTCTGACAATTAAGTTCACGAACTTGTCACAGTGCGCTTGCATTGGCAGCACTGCACAAAAGTTTCATAACCTTGGTATATCAGTGTCTCACAGATGTGTTTGTGTCAACATGGGGCAGTGTCCTGCTGAGTCGCGTTCATTATTGTGGTTGTGTGTTTTTGTGTGCAGTCGCGAGAATGTCTGAGCTTGAATTAGAGCAATGAACAAACATTAAATTTTTTGTTCAACTTGGCAAGAGTGGAAGTGAAATTGGGGACATGTTAGTCTAAGTTTGTGGGGATCATGCCATGAAGAAAACGGCAGTGTACAAGTGGATTAAATGTCTTTCTGAGGTGAGAAAGGCGTCACTGATGAAGAGAGGTCAGGGCAGTCAGTAACAAGCAGAACTGATGAAAACATTGCAAAAATTTGTGGAATTGTGTGTCAAAATCGTCAGCTGACTGTGAGAAGCATAGCAGACCAAGAAAGCATTGATAGAGAAACAGTTAGGAAAATCTTAACTTAAAATCTTGGCATGAGAAAGACGTGTGCAAAAATGGTCTGAAAGGAGCTATGCATCACAACTGCACCAGCTCACATGGCACTGTCTGTGAGGGAGTTTTTAGCCAGTAAACAAATAACTATATTGGAACACCTTCCCTACTCCCCTAATCTGTCTCCCAATGACTTCTTTCTTTACCCCAAAATAAAGGAAATATGGAAAGGAAAACATTTTAATGACATTCAGGACATCAAGTATAATACAATGACAGCTCTAATGGTCATTCCATAAAAATAGTTCTAAAACTGCTTTGAAGGGTGGACTAGGCACTGGCATCAGTGCATAGATTCCCAAGGGGAGTACTTTGAAGGTGACTCTAGTGATATTCAGCAATGAGGCATGTAGCACTTTTTCTAGAATGAGTTTGCGAATCTAATCGTCAGATCTCATATGCTGCCTACAAGAGACTCACTTCAGATTGAAAGACACACACAGACAGAAAGTAAAGGGACGGAAAAAGATATTCAATAAAAATGGAAACAAACAAACAAAAAAAGCTGATTTAGTAGTACTTATACCAGACAAAATAGACTTTAAAACAAAGGCTGTAATAAGAGACAAAGAAGGACCCAGTAATCCCACTTCTGGACATTTATCCAAAGAAACCCAAAACCATACTTTGAGGGACATATGCATTCGTATGTTCATTGAAGCATTGTTTACATTGACCGAGATGTGGAGGCAGCTTTGGTGTCTGTAGATGGAAGACTGGATAAAGAGGAGGTGGTCCATATATACAATAGAATTATGCTCAGCCATGGAAAGGAATGGGTTCTTGTCATCTGGAGCAGCATGGTTAGACCTGGAGGATGTTGTGCTGAGTGGAGTGTCAGACAGAGAAAGTCAGATGCAATGTGATTTTGCTTATATATGGAATCTAAAGGACAAAATTAACAAACAAAACAGAAACAAACTTATAGATATAGAGAACATTTTGTTGTTTGCCAGATGGGAGGAGGGTTGGTGTGGGTGAAAAAGGGGAAGGGATTAAGAAGTACAAATTTATTGTTACACAGGAGTTATGGGGATGTAGGGTATAGCATAAGGAATTTGGTCAATAATATTGTAATAACTATGTATGATGTCAGATGGGTACTAAATTTGTTGGCATGATAGATGGGAGAGGGTTGGGGTAAGAGTGAAAAAGTTGAAGGCATTAGGAATTACAAATTGGTAGTTACAAAATAGCCATGGGGATGTAAAGCATAGGGAATATAGTCAATGATATGGTAATAACTACAGTGCCAGGTGGGTACTACACTAGTCAGGTGATCACTTCATAAATTATATAAATGTTTAACTACTATGTTGTATTCCTGAAATTAATAAAATATTGAATGTCAACTGTAATTGAAAAATTAAAAAGCGGGGGGAAAGGTGAAAGACAATAAGTGGTCCAAATGTCCAGGTATAAAACAAATAAGTCATGGGGATGTAATGTACAGCATGGAAAATATAGTCAATAATATTGTGATAGCGTGGTCCAGTGTCAGATGGTTGCTGGACTTATCATGGTCGTCACTTTTTCAGGTATATAAATGCTGAATAACTATGGTGTATACCTGAAACTAATATAATATTGTATGTTAACTATATTTTAATTAAAATCTTTAAAAATATTATATCACTGATATAAAAATATATGTGGAGAAAATATTTAAGAAATTGTATTGTAAGTGGGGGATGGTTGAGAAATATAAAGATAGGTAAGGTTTGTATACTTCACTCAAACTGGCAAACTAAAAGCAGTAAACAGTTTTAAGTGATGTATATATAATATAAAAGCTAGAGCAACCACTAAACCATCTATACAAAGAAATAACAAACTATATTTCTATGTCAAAATGGAACTCTGATAAATATTTGTGTGA
Source organism: Rhinolophus sinicus (assembly GCF_036562045.2). Classification (NCBI taxonomy): domain Eukaryota; kingdom Metazoa; phylum Chordata; class Mammalia; order Chiroptera; family Rhinolophidae; genus Rhinolophus; species Rhinolophus sinicus. The sequence continues at coordinate 51,870,050 of NC_133751.1, read as the reverse complement.
CCCAAAAGATGGCAGCAAAAATGTAAACAGAAACAAAAATTAAAATAAATGGAAAACAAAGAATAAAATAACAAATTTAATCCTGAGACATCAATAATCATAGTAAATGTCAATGGCCTAAATACACTAATTAAAAAAACAACTTGACAGAGAAGACAAGAAGAATAAAGTGGTAGGAATCACTCCACCTGATATGAAGACTTAGTCTATACCTACCATTATCAATATAGTTTGGTATTGGTAGAGGAATAGACAACATACATCAATGGGACAGGATAGAAACCCAGAAATAGATTCACAAAATTATACTCAACTCATTTTTTGACAAAGGTGCAAGAAGAATTCAATGGAGGAAAGACACCCTTTTCAACAAATGGTGCTGGAGTAATTGGAAAAGCAAAGAAACAAAAAATCTAACCCTCACATTGTATATGAAATTAATGCAAGTGGTTCATGGACTTAAATGTTAAATGCAAAACTACAAAACTTTTATTAAAAAATTAGAAGATAGCCTTTGGCATCTTGGGTTAAGCAAGAATTCTAAATAACACTAAAACATGACCCCTAAGAGGAAGTAAATGATAAAGCAAACTCCATCAAAATTATAAATTTTTGCTCTAGGAAAGACCCTATTAAATGGATGATAGAGCAAGGTACAGATTGGAATAATACATTAGCAAACCACATATACAACAAATGACTATTATATGGAATATATAGAAACTATCACAACTCAACAGTATAAACAAGCAAACAGCCAAGCACATGAAAGGTATCCATCGTCGTTTGCCATTACAGAAATGCAAATTAATACTACAATGAGATATCACTTATACACTATCAGAATGGCCAAAACAAAAATGCTGGCGAGGCTACAGAAAAACTGGATCACTCAAACATGGCTGGTGTAAAATGGTACAGCAACTCTGGAAAACACTTTGGCTAGTTCTTTAAAAACTAAACATTCAATCACCATAAAAGCCAGCAATTGTACTCCTGGGCATTTATCCCAAAGAAATGAAAACTTGTATTCATTTAAAAACTTAGACACAAATGTTTATGTCACTGTATTAGTTTGCTTGTGTTGCTGTAACAAAGTACCTGTTGTTTAAAAAACAGAAATTTATTGTCTCACAGTTTTGGAATCTTGAAGTCCAAAATCAAGGCATCAGCAGGGTTATTTTCTTCTGAGGGCTATGAGTGAGACTCTGTCCCATGTCTCTTGCTGAGCTTCCAAGAATTGCTGGCAATTCTTGGTGCTCCTTGACTTTTTGAAGCATCATCCCAATTTCTGACTTCATTTTCACATCATGTATCCCTGTGCCCACATGTGTCTCCAAATTTACCCGTTTTACAAGAACACCAGTCACATTGGATCAGGGCCCATCCTAATGATCTCATGTTAACTTGATTATTTCTGTAAAGACCCTATGTAAAAATACAGTCCTATTCTGATATACCAGAGGTAAGGACATCAACATCTGCATTTTAGGGGGAAGAACACAATTTATTTCATAACAAGTACCTTTAGTTGTAATATCCCATGACTGGAAACAACACAGATGTTTTTTTAATAGGTAAATATTTAAACAATATCATGGACTATTACCCAGTAATAAAAGTGAAGAAACTATTGATATACACAACAACCTGGACAAAAGCCAATCCCAAAAGTTTACATACTATATGATTCCATTTATACAACATTCTTGAAATGACAAAATTATAGAAATAGAGGACAGATTAGTGGCTGAGAGATTAAAGGTCAAGGAGGGGTGGGCCAAAAGGGAAGTGTGTAGGGCTTAAAGGAGACCAAGAAAGACCCTTATGATGATGGAATGTTCTGTATCTTGACAGTATGAAAGTCAGTACCCTGACTGTAATATTGTTCTACAGTTGTGCAGATGTTACCATAGATAGAAACTGAATAAACGGTACGCAGAATCTCTGTATTATTTCTTACAACTTCATGTCATTTTAAAATTATTTCAAAATAAACTTATAAAATAAATAAAATGTTATAATCTTGTTTTCCCAGATAACCACATATGATAAAGTAATTTAAAAATCGCTCATAATATAACATATGGTTGGACTGTTATTCTAAAAAGTAATGATGTTACAATATACATGCAACCTACATGACAACTGGGATTACCCTGCCCCATAAAGTATGGGTAAGTTTGAGTCAAACACATTCTTCCTCTCGTTTCCCTTTCAGTGTTCTGTAACGATTGAAACAGTCTTGCCTGGAGTTAGGAGCAGGAAGTGCTCCCAACTCCTGCTTTGGCTGAATCAGTTCCATTTGGGAATCTTCTGCCAGTTCTCCTCAAGACATATCCAATGCCTTGTCAGCCCAGCCCCTTTCCTACAACTCCATTCTCTTGAGAAAAGTGCATGCTTAGTATGTTTTACTGATGATCAAAGGAAGGTGACTGAGGAGGGGACTACATCACACTAACAAAAATATATTTAAACTGAACACAAAACTCCTTTTTCCTAGGAAGACTTTGATTTGCCCACAACTGTGTATGATTACTGTCCACTTTTCTCCCAAGATCTTTAGCCTTGGACCACCTCCTAATGTCTCACTTTTTTTCTCTTACTCCCTCCCTCTTCTTCCCGCACTCCTCCAAATTCCTGTTGGATTCCTCCAAAGAAGTTTAGCCTCTTCTTTTGTTGTCTTGGCTCCTGGTACTGCATGACCTCTGAGCATCACTTTCCTGCTCAGCAGCTTGTCAAGAACTTTTCTAAACCAAGACGTCTTCTTCCTCAAGAGAAATTCTTGTCATTTGTTAAGAAAATCAATTTATTTCTCTTACTACATACTTGCTAAAGAATATGTCCCCAGTGTATACAGGTTGGTCATGTGTTGAGAGATATAACTAGGGACAGAGGTGATCAATTAATCCTGATCTTTTGTTTCTCTCAATCATTTCTCACATTGGCCTCTTAACTACTGATTACAGTCGGGGAAATGAAGGCATCTCCACAAAGATTACATGAAAAATAATAATGCTAACAAGTAAGAATATCTGTGAAAGTCATTCTTCCTTCTTTCTTGTTAACCAAATCCCAATGTTGCTTGAGCAGTAATATGTCAAATCCCAGAGGATCAATCATAATGGGTATTATGTGCTGAATTGTGTTCCCCAAGAACCTATATATTAAAGTCTTAACCCCCATTACATGAGAATGTGATTATAGTTGGAGATATGATCTTTAAAGAGGTAGTCAAGTTAAAAGGAGGTCATTAGGGTGGGCCTTAATCCATTATGATCAGTGTCCTTATAAGAAGAGGAGATTAAGACACAGACACACATAAAGAAATGACCATGTGAAGACACAGGTAAAAGACTATACAAGCCAAGCAGAGAGGCCTCAGAAAAAATAAAAATAAAATAAACAACCTATACAAGCCAAGCTACACAGGACTATACAAGCCAAGAAGAGAGGTCTCAGAAAAATAAAATAAAACCAACAACCCTTGATCTTACAAGTCTAGCCACGAGAATCATGAGAAAATAAATTTTTGTTGTTTAAGCAACCTAGTCTGTGGTATTTTGTTATGGCAGCTTTAAGGAATTAATACAATGGGTCTAAGTCAATCATGGAAATTTATTTATACTTGGCATATGGCACAGTTATGAAAAATGAGATATAATGGGAAGTCTTTTCAGTTTTTCAAAAATGTCTTTTATGTTGTGCTTTAGACACTATTCTATGAAGAGATGATGCTTGAAACTATAACAGCCATCTTGAAAGCATGAAAAAAGAAAATTTCAGGACATTGATTTTCACCTTTGACATTGATGAGTTGCTGGTCCAACTTGAGAACTGTTAATCTCTGAACATCTTGTTTTGTAACTTTTATTAATACATCTGAATTGTTTGAATTAATTTTGACAAATACTTGCTTATGTGCAGTCAAAAGCATCAAATCTGTAGCACCTACAAGCACTGCATTAACTGTTTTCGTATAAAGTCAGTCCAATTCTGTGTCTGAAATCTGGAAGACTCATTGTCAGAGGTAATATTAGTATAGCAACCACAAAAATGAATTTCATCACATCAGAAAGTGGAGGGAAATGGATAGAGGTACGTTAGGAAAATACCATTAAAATGTATCTAGCATCATTTGTTAGAAAGTACTCTCTCCCTAGCTTTGGCGTACTAATTCCTTCATTCAAGAACTATTTACTGAGCATCGACTACTTATACTGTGCTTGATGCCATTTCCATTGAAAAGGATATTGGGCTTATTTATACTTTTTCCTGAATTCCATTCAAAATCATTCACTGTGTATACAGAGATTAAATATTTTCGCAAGATCCATTTAGCTGATGAATAGAACCAAATGAGTGAGGTAAAACCTGGCTTGTTGCCGTTGGCTCCAGAACGAGCCAGACAGTGTCCTTTCCACTTTCTGCCCCATGCCATGGGAGAGAGTCCACCTATAATAGGAAAACCAGTGGTCATATTAGACAATACCTGAACAAACAACGTCAAATGACACCGACAGTTGGTAGCCACAGAGAGAATGTGTAGCTGCAAGTCTCTGATCCAGAAAGCAGCCCGCTGGCACAGGCTGCTGTCCAGAGGGCAGTACAGTTTGTAAAAGCATGCTGGCGCCACTAAGCCATGGTCAACTGCCACTCACCCTTGAGCCATGCTGCTCCAGAGGTGGGAGAGTGACTAGCATAACTGGTGGCAATTTAAATCATCTCTCTGAACCACTAATTCATAACTGGAGTGAGGAGGAAAAGATAAAGTCATTCTTGTATTTTTGTTTTTGTATGTATATGTGAGATGACAGCCTAGGACTCATTATTTTCCTGCCAGGTGCTCAATAACTGAAAAGCCACTTTTGAGGATGCTAACGTTACCATCTCAGTATTGTTGTTGCCCCACTGCAGGGTGGGTAGGGGCTGGCAATGAGATAGGCTGTATTTTAATTGGCCTCCTCCTGGAAGGGAAAGAGCCAAATGTTTGCGGGTTGCTTATTGGAGCCAGTTTCAGAGTAATAAAAGTGCATCTTTGATACACAGAGAGTTTATGCTCTTCATAAAAATGCTAATTGCAATCTTTGCAGAAAGGAGTGGCAAGAAGGCTTTCCCTCTTTGGCTTTTTAATATGAATATGGTTGTACTACATGGATGACCTTGTATTCATTAAATAGGGGCAAGGCTTAAGTCTTCGCTACAGCCTTTCAAAACCCACTTTAAGGATTCTTCCACTGTGAATCTGAAAGCATTCAAGCTCTTTTCATGGAAAACTGGAAAGCAATTTATTTGTTTCTTTAAAAAAGAAATCTCTTAATACAAATACACAGAGGGAGCTTAGAATATTTTTTCCTTCAGTTAGTATGTTTTTCCAAGGTCAATTTGGAGGTTCTTCCTATTTGGCTGAGAAAAACTGGAGCCCCAATAAGTGCGATCACAGCCCTCACTGTGGCTTGGAAACCTTCCCCACCTACCGATGCTACAAGAAGTTGCTGATGTTTTTCCAGGGCCCCACTGTTTGCTTCTCTCGCTTACAGAGAAGGAAGACAGGGTGATGAGTGAGATTTTATTTGTCCTGCGGCATGACTCATTCAGCAAGAGTTTCCGACCCAGAATTCTTGCCTTTCTTGATTCATCGCCCCCACCTTTATTTGTCAGTCTTTGGGAAGGTTTCCATTGACCATCTCTTGTCATCTCGCCCTCAAATCTCAAAAAATTAATAATAAGACTTCTTTTTTTTTTTTTTTTTTTAAGTGAAATTTCCCACAGTTGCACTCAATTTACTCTGGGAACTCGTTTAAAGGGCAGGGGTTTTGAAACATGATCAGCAAAATAATCAGTTCTGGGTTACATTAAATAACATCCTTCCAGACTGAGCCAAGCCTTAAGAGGGAAAACAGCTCCCTTCAATCCCTCCCACCATGAAAGAAACTCTGTCTCAGACATTTTTTATTGAATATTTCCCAAAATGATGTCTATCTTTCCAAAAGGGAGAGTGTGCAGTCTTTCTCAGAACCCAGTTCCATCTTCGATCCAGCTGCAGGCAGGTGTTACTCAACAGCCGTGGGCTGCTCTGGTGGTCACCTTGTCTCCATGGTAGATGCTCTGTGTCCTCAGAAAGGCCCCTCACTTTTTGAAAAAGGGTGGGATGAGGGGACACTAAATATAAAGGAATTAAAACACAATAGACTACCTGGACAAATCACCACGCCATCTAACCAAATTTCATTGCAGTCATGCAAATCCAGAAGAACTAATATCAAAGTTTATGTTCATAAAATGTGATTTCTAGCATCTCTATCATTTCTCCTAATTTATTACAGTACATACAAGATACCGTTCTTTAAACATTACCTTTCCCCATCTGCAAATCAGACAAAGAAAAGAAACACAGAGTAGTAACATTTCTCACGAATGTGCTGCTGCTCAGCTTCATAATGTATTACTCTTTTATCCTAGGTCACAATAAATAGTCACATGGAAACTGTCTCTTCTGCATGTTCTAAACCAGGCACAGTCCAGTACTGAGCAAGGGGCCCAAGTTAATAGTAGCTTCTGGGGACTTCAGATTATAGGAGGCAGGCTCTGCCCCAGGCAAAAGTGATCACATCGGGAGGGACCAGCAAATCAAAGACCACGTGTTAGTTGAAAGCAGAGGAATTTACTCAAGGAAGACTTGCTACAAATATCAAGTTTAGGTCAAGGCTAGTGTCAGAGAATTAAGAGTTCACAACCAGATTAATCAGCATCAAATCCTATGGCGCTCTCCTAAAGGTATGAAGAGTGAACATGTACCTAATGGGTGGGATGAGAGGATGGGGAAGAAGCTGGTGAGTGTGTTATACTTCTGTGAGGAGTGGAGTGGTCTTCCCAGAAGTGTTGGCATCTGCATTAATGGTGGTGTTTCCTCAATTAAGCAAGTGAAGAATGGCTGGGTATAGTGAGGTGAAAAGAGGGTACGGCAAGAAGGGACCACATTAATGAGGGCAAGGAGACAATAAACAGCATGCTGTGCGGAAGAAGCACAATCAAATATGAATTATGAATGGATGCATAAGTAATGGCATGAAATGAGTCCATAATAGCAGAGGGCATTGATGGCATTTGAGAAGGAAAGTGACACAGTCAGATTAATGAATATGGCAATAGTATGTTGCAGGGTCTTGGGAGAGTCAGAAGACTGTGAGATTTGTGACTTCCTCTATTTTTCCCCGATGGTCACAGTAAACATGCCATTTTATAATTAAATTTGTAATGTGTATCTTCCCCTATGAGAGCAGGCACAGATTCTTTTTTATCTTGTCCACTTCTGTATCCCCAGAACCAGCTAAGTGCCTGGCATATAGACGTATCCGATCAGTTTGTGTGTTGAATGAGTGACTATATAGATAAATGAATACAGAGAGCATAAGAAAGCCTAGGGCACTGACCACTGGGATAGAAACAGAGGTAGACCCATGCAGGTCTTCATGAGGTGTTCAAATCAACAGCAATTGGTAATTAATCATATTTGGGGCAAGAGAGAAGGGGGAGTCAAAGCTGACAGATTTAGGAAGTTTTTGAGAGAATGATGCTGGTATTGGTGGCGTGGGAGGCTACATTCACAGGAGCCATGGTGAGACCAGATCCAATGGAGGTGAGGTTGGCTTTAGTCCTGTTGTGTTAGGGTAGTGATGGCTATCTTGCTGAAATGTCTAGAGAAGCAGAATACACAGAATGGGGACTCAGAAAAGAGGGCAAAGCTAGAGAGGTTTGCTTCAAACTGTAGAGAGGCATCAGTTCAAGTTGTGGGCAAGGATGAACTTGTTCAGGAGAGAGGGCAGAGAAGAGAAAGTAAACAAAGGCAGAGCCTTAGGGAGGGTGACAAGATGAGCTGGTGTCTGAAGTTTGGGAACCAGGTCTTGATCACCTGATTCAGTTATCTGATCTCTTCTTCACCCAGGCAACTCAGAAAACAGCACAGATCCCTTTCCTGCCTAGGGAGATCAGGCCTTTAAATACATGCTGCATTCCAGCCATTAACTACAATCACCAGTTCTTGCATCAACCATTAACAGCTACAGAGCAACTCAGAGATTGCCACTGGAGGCTGTACATTGCAAACTCATTTTTCCCTCTGATGCTATTTAGAATCTGATGATGGCATTAAAATGAAAGGACTTTTTTTTTTTTTTTTTAATGAGCTGGGAGGGAATCCACTTAACCAAATTGTTCGTAAAAGAAATAAAACACATCAAGACTCTTTGCTTTGCGCCAATCCACCAATATAGGATCCTGCCTTGCAAGAAACTTCTTATGTAAATATTTACAAGGATAGTAAAAAAGGAAAGTGGTTTGGGGAGCCACCAGATGGAATAATACAAGAACAAACTTGAATACAGTTAAAATGGGCCTCACCAAATACAGGGCGTCCTCTCAGACATCTCCTACTGCCTGAGGTGAAGAAGGAAGAAAACAGAGTTAAAGGGGAAAGCAGCATCTGGCATAGCATCTCTGGAGCCCCATTTCAGCTCATCTCTGAAAACTGGGCTTTCGTTTTTATTAAAATCTTGACAAACTAATTATAATCAACTCCTTAATGATATTTAAGAATTAATTCATTATCCATCACTCCTCTATAATCAACCTCTACTCTTTCCAAAAGTCTTTCCAGAAATGCCATTTTGAAGCTTGGGGGTCCAGAAGCAGGCGTGGAGCTTCCTCCTGGGCTGTACTCCCCAAGTCCCCAGGCTGGCCCTTTGCATGCACTTCTGAGGTTGCTGTCTGTTCATGCTGCTATGCATGGGTCTATGACGCTTTCTCAGTTTCCATTTCTCCATCTGACTTGGGGAGCCTGATTACAAAGAAAGGACCATTAACAGATACACCAATTATATAATGTTTTTGTAACTGCTCTCCTGCCCTCCCCTCACCTCTCTCTGGGCTCCCCTATGCAATCCTTTTGCAACTCAGAATACATTTGAAGCAAACTTGGCTCACAATGCATTTTGCAAGTAAACCACAAAATAACATGATTGTAAAAATGTTAGCTGCAAAAGTAATAAATAAGGAAATAAATAAGTGTGTAACCACAGAGGCTTGTCTGGCTCCTCAGCCCCCTGACCACAAGGGCCCTCTACTGTCTGTCCTTACTAATGGGGAGGCCAGGAAAATGGGAAGACACCTCATCCTTGCCCAGGAGTCTCACAGGTGAAAGTTACATAGAAATAGACTTTTTCCCTCTCATTGTGAGCTAGATAGTGCTATGTCAGAGCTATCCAACAATGAAAACCACTACCAGAGTGGGAGAGATGGGCTGCTTGCCATACCTACCATTTTTAGAGCACTTAACAGGGGTCAGGCTCTGTGCCCAGATGCATTCATGTGACATCTCTTTAGTAACCCTGGGAAGTGGCTATGATTAGCCCTAATATGCAGATGAAGAAACTGAAGCCCATCAAGAAACACGTAGATGTCAGACTCCAACATTTCACAGATGCTATGAAATCTCCCTAATGATTGGAATACCATGAGGGGAGCGGAGAAAAGACGTGTGTGATTTTTTTTTCTTTTCTTTTTTTTTTTTTTTTTTTACCTACTCTCCAGCCTGTCTATTGAGATGTCCCCATTTTCAAAGGTTTGGGGATTAAAACACCAAAGTCTAAACACCAGGTTTGCCAAGGATTTTACTTTTACTTTGAAATCCTGATATCCCAAACCCCTCTTCACCAGAAGACATCAGTGACCGAAGGATTCTGACAAGAATATGACCAGTAAGTACAGTCCAATCAAAGATGAAATGAGAAGCTGAAGGCTGGGCCTGGAACTGAGTCATAGAGTGCAATTTTTTTCATTTTACGGCCCAGAATCCAGTTCAAAACATTTGATAATATTTTTTACCCTGGGACAGGGTTTAGATATTTAGAATACAAAAAAAAAAAAAAAAAAACAGTCCCTGGTGATTAATATTTATAGAGATAGCAGCGTGCTGGGCACTTTGGTCATGGCCTGTGCATCACACAAGATTTGAGGACCTCTTCACACCACAGTCACACAAATAGTGCCCCTTCCCAGTGCTGTGCAGTGTACATGAGCTGCAGAACCATTCAATACAGACTTCCTTCAGGGAGGTGTAAAAAAATAATAATAAAGTAACAACCAAATACCACAGGAAAAACACAGGCTCAAATAAGAGTTAATAATCAAATGAGGGAGACAGATAAGCAAGCAAATGATAACTCGGGGTGAGGGTAGATATAAGTGCAGTATGTGGACTGAGAATGAAACCACTAGTCAGTTTACCAATCTCACACCCATTAATGTCTTTGGGTTTTACAAAATCAAAAATAAGAGTTATTATCCTCATTTTCCAATTGGGAAAACAATTTCAAAGAAGGGAAGTGAGTTTTCTAAAATCTCTAGATCTTAGGTAAGAAGACAAAACCAGTGTCCTGTGTCCCTAGGCCCCACTTCACGGGCTCCTGTCCTTGCCCTCTCACCGCCATATTGGAAAGCTTATAGAAAAGGGACCAACAGAAGCTAGATGTGCCAGACTGAGGAGGGTTGAAAGCCACAGTCAGGGAAGAGGAAAAGAAACCTTAGGAATGTGGGAGGCATAGAGATAAGAAGGGGAATGGACAAGAGATGTATGGCATAAAATTACCGACTGCACTTTTGGATTTATTAAAAGTCAGACCAAATTATTCCTTGTCTAAGACGTAGCACTCCAAATGCTGAAGGTTTATGGTTTTAATACAAAGTATATTATAACTCAATTAGGATGAAACTTTCTAAAATTAATGTTTCATTTTTGTCTATATAAAGAATACAATCTAGCCTTTTTTTTTTTTTTTTTTTTTTTTTTTTTTTTTGCGGGAGACTATAGGCTGCCATTTTCTTTGCTGAACTCTAATGTATGATGACATTGTGGAGGATTCTCTAAATTTAAAGAACCTCTTGACTTCTATACTCCATTCAGATTGCTGCAATTTTTTTTTTTTTCATTCTTGAGGATTTGTGGTAGGGTTTTTCTTTTTTTTTTAATTGTTCTTGTGTTTGTCAAGCCATCAAACTTGTATTTCTCTCCTTTTTCAGTAGCCTGCCTTTGGCAGCCCATTCTTCCATTGCTGACTTGCTGGTTTGGTCTCATACATATTTGTAGATAACCAAGTTTATTAGAGTTTTTATAAACTAAAATTAATCAAGCTCTATTGAATAAGGTCTGCCAATTAAGTTCACAAACTCATCCTAGAAAAAGGGTTACATACCCCATTGCTGAATATCACTATGGTCACCTTCGAAGTACTCCCCTTGGGAAGCTATGCACTGACCACAGTGCCTAGTCCACCCTTCAAAGCAATTTTGGAACTCTTTTTCTGGAATGGCCATCAGAGCTCTCGTCGTATTGCCCTTGATGTCCTGAATGTCATCAAAATGTCTTCCTTTCAATATTTCCTTTATCTTTGGGTAAAGAAAGAAGTCATCGGGGGCCAGATAGGTGAGTAGGGAAGGTGTTTCAGGACAGTTATTTGTTTACTGGCTAAAAACTCCCTCACAGACAGTGTCCTGTGAGCTGGTGAATTGCTGTGATGCAAGAGCCATGAATTGTTGGCGAAAAGTTCAGGTTGTCTAACTCTTTTCACACAAACTTTTCAGCATTTCCAAATAGTAAATAAACGTGGTTAACTGTTTGTCCAGTTGGTACAAATTCATAATGAATAATCCCTCTGATATCAAAAAAGTTAGCAACCTCGTTGCAACAAGCTCACAAACTTAATTGTCTGACATCATACATAACATCAGGCATTAAGCTTGAGCCCTTCTTGTGGCTGTGCCCATGTCTTTGCTGATTTGCCAGATTTGGTTGTGTTTTTTCAATGAGTGGCCTTCAAGATCTAACTCAAATAAATCCTTCTTTAGAAAACATCCCATGAATCCCCCAGCAGAAATTATTTCTGCCTCTGAACTCCAAAACTACCAGGATGCACCTTGTGGGGAGGGAACCACTGCCCATCTTGGGTTTGTTGTCAGTAGGGTTGCTCCCTTTAATGCCATGAAAGTTTAAAGATGGGATTTACACTTTATTTGTGTTAATATCTTCCCCCAACAAGCGCTTTGGTATAATTAAGCCATAAGTGTTACCCTCAAGAGGATTCTATCCTCTTAGAGGGCCAAATAGGACAAGGAGAAAGGAGAAAAAGTTGGTGGGGAAAGAAGCTAAAGGAGAGTTGTGGGGAACGGGAGGAGGAGGAGGGAGGGGTAGAAGACCGTTTAATTCCTTAGCTTCTGGTATGTCCCGAGTCTCTTGTTAGATTCTGTCCAGTGACTGCTAGTAAATACAGCCAATGGCCATAAGAGCTAAGACTGAGGGACTGAACATGGGCACACAAATGAGCCCTCAACCATGCCCACCAGAGAGGTCACCAAGGGCCAGGAGGCCCTGCTGCTTGGAAGTTCGTGGGAGGAGGGAGCAACCCCAGCTGACAGGAGACAACACACTCCTGTCGCTGTGGGCTCTGCCCTTTCCTGCCTCCCGGCAGCCTGGCTCCATTGCGCTGAGCTTGTCCTGGGGTGAACTCCTCAGAGGCCCTTCTGCTTTCAGACAGGTATTCAAATGAGTGAATGTTTTATTTTAAAAGATTTTGTTTAAAAAATATGGTCTCAGAACTTTCTCTATTCCTCTTGCTCTCATGCTCACCAATGCCAGTATAAGAAAACTAGGCCAGTTTGAAATCAAAGCAATTAAACATTGGTTAGATTCCCAATATATGCCCTATGAATAACCCTGCGCTGGGACTTTCCACAGCCTGTCGTCCTTTAGATTTGCTGTTGAATGAATTGATATACCTCACTTGACATAGATTCTGATTCATCACAGTAGCATCACAGGGTGTGCAGCACGGTGCAGCCATGTAGAGTGTTTGTCCTTTTAAGATCTCATAACTTTGATTGACAAGTCGGCCACGGTGGGTGCTGCAGAGCATCTCTGTTGTTTTGGCCTTTCCAGCACCTATTTTCTCCTATTCTGGCAATAGCACTTCACTTTTCCTTTAGAGAACCACTCCTCCCACTCTCGATCTGTGTGGTTTATGAAGAACTGACCTTACTCCTCTAGCCTCCAATTATAGAGCAGACCCAGGCTTGGCCAATCAATGTATCTGACCACACTTGCCACAGTAACTGAGTTAGAGATGGGCACGTGCCCATGTCAGTCCATTGAGTCAATTGTGGAATTTTTGCCAAAATTACTTGGGGAAAAAAACAAAACAAAAAACTTTTGGTTAAGGTTTTTAAATTGATAGGATGTAAACATACAATTGCTGGAAAACACCGAAAAAAAAAAAAGAGAGATGCCTGAAAAAGAAGCCCACACAGAAAAAAGCCATAGCTTAGAGAAGTAGAAAAGCATAGTTCTGATTTTCTTACTTGATACCTGTTGTTATTATTCAGTTACGTGCACAAAATACAATTTATTTTTACCTACTTTTTTTTCATTAGTTTCAGGTATACAAAACAATGTAATGGTTAGACATTTTTACCTACTTTGAGTTGGGTTTCTGTTAGAGTCCTATAACTGAAAGAGTCATGACTAATATAGGTAGAGAAATAAACGTAATATAAAATTCTTATCACAATGCTTAATAGTTTACAAAGTACTGTCATATGTATTATCGCATTTAAATATCGTAACAATTCCAAACATTGGCTATTATCATGCTCCCTATTTAATACATGAGAAAATGACCATTAATTTACCCAAGCTCTGGTAGCCAGAACTGGAATCTTGTATGCCTTCTCTAAATCCAGTGGCACCCATCCTTGTTCCAAGGAATTTATAATCAAGTACGGAAGACAAGCTAAGCCCATGTGTAAAGCTAAACAACACACAACCAGATATTCCATGCAATGGTAAATTGTACCTAATGAGGCACTATTTGTTTGTCAATAAAACCAATGGTCCTCAGAGCAAAGGATTTGTGTGTTCAGAGGGGACAGAATGCTGAGGGCTGGCCAGCACTAGGAAAATGTATGGAGGAGAAATGATTGTACTGTTGTTAAATTGCCCTAGAGGATTGTAAGTCATTTTGGGAGGCGACCTCTAGAAAGGCCTTTACAAATCTTCTAGTCCAATACCATCTTTTTACAAAAGAAAAGAAGAGAGAGAAAAAAAAAAAAAAGAAAAAAAAACAAGAGAAAGAAAGAAATGGAGGGAGAGAGGGAGGGAGGGAGGGAGGGAGGCAGGGAAAGAAAGAAAGAAAGAGAAAGAAAGGAAGGAAGGAAGGAAGGAAGGAAGGAAGGAAGGAAGGAAGAAAAGAAAAACAGAATTAATAAGAGGGGGAAAAAAGTCTTATTATTATTGGCCATTCATTGACTTCTAAGTTCCAAGTTCCCCTTACACACAGTATTGCCAATGTTCACATCACCATTGCAAGATAAGTATTATTTAGATTTTCCAGATTTGGAAAACAAAACTCAAAATTTCTTTTCCTTTGGTTTCTTTGTACAAACTGAGCTCTTATCTCAAATGTCCTTCCTTTTCTTATCCGAATGAAGAGAACCTACTCGTCTTCCAAGACATCCCTGAAGACCCCTTCCATGAGGACATGTCTGTCCTTCCCCTTCACTGTTCTTCCCCCTATTCAAGTAGTAACCAGCTCCATCAATGCACATATTGTTCATTAGACTTAGAGGTCTATGTGCCCACATCCATCACCCCTCTACCAAACTGTGGGTTCCTTGAGGTTAGATATTATGTTTTATTTGTCTTTGTATACCCAGTGTCCAGCATAAGAGCTGGCACCAGAGCAAATGAGAGAAAGAAAGAAGAGAAAATGACACAGACATAGCCTCCAAAGTTATGAGGCTATGAAAGAACTGGAGAAGTCCAGGATGGAATTGTAGAAGAACCAGGGTAATATTGGGTCTCAAAAAACACAAGAAGAAAGATTGTCAAAAGTATGCACTGCTGCAGAGAGAAAGAAGAGAATGGGACTGGAAAAAAGTCAGGCAGTGGATACCCATGCTGGTTTTGCAACCTGCTGGTAATTCCTCAGAGAAAATTATTAGGAATTTTAGACTTATCAAGAGAAATGCTTTTCTCTGCCGGCAATCTGGAGGATCTATGAAGTTGAGCAATGGTGTAATTACACTTCTATGTCTGGTTTGCATAAATGACCTAGGTTTAAAGACCTCCGGGGCATATAGTTTCCATCTTCAGAGCAAGAACTGGTTCTATCAGCTTAATTCTCATAGGGGAAAACCCAGCACAATGATGGTGAAACACAGTATGCCAAGGAAATTACAATTCAAACGCAAAGAACAAGCAGAACTGATAATCAGCTTCACCAGTTTTAATTAAACTCATAGGTGAGAGATTCTTAATGATTATAAGAAATCCAGGGGCTACTCTCCCAATTTTGGTTGTTGCAGTTAGGGAAACAAACCAGGCTCTTCTCCAGAATGCTCTCCATGGCCAATAGCAGAGACCCAGTCCTGAGGTAGATTAGCCTTGGGTCTGTTCCCAGGAAGAGGAAAGAACAACAAACCAGAAGACCTAATTTTTTTTGTTCCTCCTTACAGATGTGTGATGGGTGGGCAAGACATTTCCCCTCTCTGAACCTCTGTATTCCTAACTGTGAAGTGGGTAGATCATGATACCTTCCCCAGAGTTGGTGTGGGATCCAATAAAATACTGGCCTTAAAAATTATTTATGAACTCTAAAGTGCTATACCAATACTACAGCTTTCCAGCATGATAGAAATGTTCTTGTTACCAGTATAGATAAAAGGTAGAAATTGCCCCCAAATTTGAAAACCCAGCATGCATAATTCAACATTTTTCCTTTTTTTTTTTGGCCTGATGGTTAAGATTCATTAATGTCAGTGTAAGTATCTGCTAACAGGGACTTTCTTTTGTATTCTTTCATCACCTATTTATTGAATACTATTATATGCTAAACATTATTCCAGGCACTGGAGATATGAAAGAACAGCAATAACAATAATGATAATAATAAACACCCAGTATTCCTCAAGTCACTTTCTATATTCCATGTTTTATATTAAGCACTTGATATCTACAGTAGCTCCCCCTTATCCATGGGAGATAGGTTCTAAGACCCCCAATGGATGTCTGAAACTGCAGATAATAGTGAACCCCATATACAAGTATACTGGTTTTTCCTATGCATGCATATTTTTTCACTTAAAGGAAGCACTTTACAGCTTCTCTTTGGCATATCCAAGTTTCCAGCATCACTACCCTTGCACTTTGGAACCATTATTAAGTAAAATAAGGATTACTTGAACACAAACACTGCGATATCGCGACAGTCGATCTGCTAACCAAGACACCTATTAAGTAACTAACAGGCGGGCAATGTCTGCGCGTGGGTATGATGGACAAAGGAACGACTCATGTCTAGGCGGGATGGAGTGAGATTTCTTCATGCTATTCAGCAAGACGTGCAATTTAAAACTTATGAATTGTTTATTTCTGGAATTTTCCATTTAATATTTTTAGATAGTAGTTAACTCCAGGTAACCCAAACCATGGGAAGCGAAACTGCAGATAAATGGGGCCTGCTATACTAACTCATTTCATCTTTTAATGTCACTGAGGGAGGCAATTTATTAATTTCATGTCACAGAAGAGAAAACTAAGACTTAAAGACGTCCAGTAATTTACCCCAAGTCACACAGTAAGTGACAAAACCAGAGCTAGACGTATGACTGGCCCAGGTTGCCGGTCCCAAATCCTATACACTTATCACTGTGTTAGACTGTCACAATGGGTAGGATCCTTACTCTCACAGAATTTAAAGACTAACTGAGATTGCAGACAGGTCAACAGGTAATTCCAGTAACTGCCTCCATGGGGAAGCACCTTGGAAGAACAAACTCACACAGAGAATGAAAATAAATAAGTCTCTTCATCAGTGCCTAGGAGCCAGGATCCGATACGCAAAGCAGTGCCTAACTTTAACCACATGCTTTGAATACTGAATATCTTTCTCTGAAATATTTACAGCCTTTCGTATCTACTCATCATATTACCCCTCACATTTTTGAAGGATTGTATGACCTGTTTGTATTTTCAAGTTGGTGTTTTAAACTCACTATCTCCTTTGATCCTTCCAACAGCGATGTGAGATGGGAGGGCCTGAGACAATCATGCCCACTTTATGCACGAAGAAACTGAGGTCTTGTGAGAGAAGGCTACTTGTCCCAAGTCATCCACTTAGTAAGTGGCAGACCAGGGACTTCAAACCAGATTCTCAGACTTGGGGCCAGGCCTCACTAACCTCCCGTCTCAAGAAAAACATCATCTAGCATCTTGGTCCAGAAGCTTTGACAAACTGAATTACCTCTCTGGTCAAATCTGCACATGTATCATAAGAGATCTGAGCAGGGTTTTGAAGTTGTGCTTTCCACAAACATATTTTAAAGTAAAGCTACTTTGTATTTATAGAGTGTCTTTTGTCACTTACTTCTAAACACTTTCAGGCTCAGAATTTAAAGAATTTTGTACCCTTGGGATTACTTAGCCGTTGACTTTGATCCCCCCTGAATTTGTCTAATGCGATCATTTTGTCCATTCTAAAACTTTGCTGGTCACAGTACCTATTACTTAAGGAGGCCTGGCACATGCAGAGCTTATTGGTATCAGAACTGCATCATATCTATTTCCCAGTGCAAGGACAGCCCTCCAAGCAGATTCTTCTATGGGAATGAGCTTAAGAATAGCATTAGGATATGAAATTGATTTCCAAACACCATGAAAAAGAGTCTTCAGAGACTTTGAACACATTTTCTATGTGTTCTGAGTATAGTCCGTATAGTTTTAAATACCAGAATAATTTATTTTTATTTCCACTGTCTCTCCCTGTCCCTCTTTTTCTTCATCAAAAAGCACCCAGTCACTGAGCCATGAGAAAAGTCCATGCAGGCAGTTACTTTTATAGTAATTAAATTTGGTAAGGGACTAACTCTTGTGTTTTTCAGTGGTTATGAAGGATAAGAAGCTTGTGAATGAGGCGGTTCTACAGATAAGTTTGCAAAATATTAATTTAAATTTAAGGCCCATTCTCTTCTAAATTTTTTCCAGGGTTGTTCATCTAGCCAAACATCTTTGAGTTTTTTCTTTTCTTTCTATTTTTTTTTTATTAAAGTTTATTGCGGTGACAATTGTTAGTAAAGTTACATAGGTTTCAGGTGTAAAATTTTGTAATACATTATCTATATATTACAATGCGTGTTCACCACCCAGAGTCAGTTCTCTTTCTATCATCATATATTTACTCCTGGGTGTGTGAGAGAGTTTCTGGGAATAAACAAACTGAACTATGCATTCCTTTTTTTCGGGAGGCCCAAGTTAAAATATACTGTGATCTTATTTATCAAACTCAAAATTTGAATATGTGATCTAAAAAGTCTGAAAAGCTTTGCAGTGAGAGCAGAGCAGAAAACCAATGCAACCTGCAAAACTCTGGGCATTTGATGATCACCAGGAGGAAAGGGTACGGAAGGGGAGGCCCCACCAGACTGCAATTTGAATGTACGTCTTGAGAAGTCACGGATATCAGGAAAAGCCACTGGGCATCATAACTATGTAAATGAGAGCTCCTGAAATCCCTACTCTAACCTCCAAAGTTGTTCTTTGAAAAACACAGCTCTGATCATGAAACTCAACAATTTAAAATGTGTTTCTTTCTACCTGACTCCCAAGTGGTCCATGTTCCTCCTTATCTCCAAGTTGTTGCACATGCCATCCCCCCTTGCAGACATTTTCTTCGTGGAAAACTCCTGCATCCTGATCTCTGGTAAGTTCAGATGTCACCTCCTCTGGGAAATCATCCCTGACTACCAGCCCTTAGTGGCTCCTTCCTCGGGGCTTCCTTAGCACTTGGTACCTACCTCTAGAGCAGCATTAAACGTGCTGCATTGCAATTTTTTTACAGGCCTCTCTCCTTTGCTGCATTAGACTAGAAATCGTATCTTTTTTTTATTTTTTAATAGAAATCATATGTTTTATCATCTCAGAGTCCTACGTAATGACTGGTACATAACAGGCACTTAAATGTTTGATGAAAAGAGAAAAAGGAAGAGAGAGAGAGGGAAGAGAGAAGGAAGGAAAAGACAGGGAACTAGAAGGGAAGAAAAGAAAAAAAGAAGGGAAGGATTCAGAAGGAAATGGAAGAGGGAATAAAAAGAGCTTTGTTTTCCAATTTATAATCCTACTGTGAAATGGGAATAATCTCTCCTCCTTCTCCACAGATATGGAGAATTCATATTTATTTCACAGTCTCTCAATTAAATTGTTCATTTGGATCTAAAAAGACATTTATTGACTCTTGGTTTCTATTGATTCTGAAGAGGCCCCTGGGAAGATTTCATAAATGTAGAAAAGATAAATAAATGTACAGGTAATAAACTCTACATTACATAAGCAAAACATTACTTAATTACATTCCTATTAATATACTGACTCTGTAATGAATTTTTGAGGCATTTAATTATCAATTTGACAAGATAATCTAGGGGTAGTTAATGATTATACCAGTAAATTGTTTTTAAAAATCACTGACAATTATTAAGTTTCGTAACACATCAAATTAACTTGCTAAGCTGTCTGGTTAAATACAGAGCAGTTAATTATGAGGTACTTACACATGCCTCAAATTTTAATATGTAAGTCTTTTTAATTGTGTAATGTCAAAAGTGTTGTGCAAGGGAACAATTTACCCATGGGGAATACTCAGAGTCCATGCAGTGTGACCACTGGACAAGCAGGAGCATGATCTGGGATGCTTTGCCTTGTTTTTCTCATTTTTTCTAAATCTTGAAACAGAAAAGATAGAACGCCCTAAAAGACACAAAGGATTATCATACACAGTTGGTCCTGTGGGGCAAACTCTCTCTCTGAGAGGGAACCATGGAAAAGTGGTCAGATTACAAAGGCTTAGGACGACGATGGTACTATTGCCACCTTATTAGCACCAACTATGGGCCAGACCCTGTGCAAGGTGTTTCATATCGGCCATTGCTTTTAATGGTCGAACAACGTTTAAAAATCCCACCTATATGCAGGTTTCCCTTGAAGTGCTTAGTGGGAGAGGTGGAACAAGAAATCACACACACCAGAACACTGAGATGGCTTAATCTTAGCTTAAAATGGCAGCCCAAGTCTGCTAGCCATGTGGCTTAAAGCTGGACAGATGCAATGGTCCCAGTATTGAAGACATAAACACAGTCAAAGACCATTTATTTTTCAGGGGTCCTGAGTACCTGTTTTCAACTCTCCCCCCACCCAGACTATGTGGTTCTAGGTGACCCCTATCAAAACCCAAATTTCTTGAGTCCTACTCCCCTCTCTGTTAGCTCTCACACTATTTAGTGCACTGACTGCTGGCACAAACTAAACATTCAAAAGACTCATATTGAATCAAACTGGATGGGATGGGATGGGATGGGATGGGATGGGATGGGATGGGATGGGATGGGATGGGATGGAATTATACTGGATTCCATTGCATTAGACTGGACTCTATTGAATTGAACCTTATAAGGAAGGAAAACATATTCTAGGAACTTATGCTTCTTTACTTTTAAGCCAAGGTACTTTCAGTGATAATAAAGCAGCATGAAAGCTGTGTGTGGACTCTATGGTCAGACTACAGTCCTCAGTTCAAACCTCAGCACCACCTCTTACCAGTTTTGTGAGGTGTGGTAAATTCCTTAACCTCCTTGCACCTCCCTGAGTACAGCTAGGATACTAGCAGTATCTACTTTAAAAGACTGCTATCAAGAGTCCTTTCAATTAATTAATTCTTATAAAGCCCTTCAATAATGCTTGGCACATAGAACTCACTACATAATCATTTTTTAAATAAAAATAAATTTTATAAATGAAATTACCTCTTTGAAACGTATTCCACTTTACATTTTATAAAGCCCCTTCACATATGGCCACTCACAACACTTATGCACAGGAAGGATCATTTCTATTAACCCCCATCTGGCCAAGAAGGAAACGGAGGCTCATAAAAGCAACTGAAGATCGAGACGTCAAGCAGGACCTAAATGGTCATAGAACTTGAGCCCAGTTCTGTCTTATTTAGGCTATTTTCACTTTGGTAGGTACCATCTTCTGATTCTATCCCTGGCAGTTTCCATATAGAGTCCTGACTATGATGTATAGCACTGGTCACCTGGTACACAAGACTTATGGAAAGTCATAGTATCCTCAGTGTTATTGGGATAGGCTTTCTTGTGCCCGATACTCAGAAAAGTGCAGGATTGCAGCTGGAATTAAGACAACATGTTTGCAATGTGGTGTGATAGAAATCACCCCAGTGAGGAAGTCAGGAAACCTGAATTCTGGCCCTGACTCAACCACTAACTTTTGTCATGTTAATAACTAACATTTATTGAGACCTTACTCTGTGCCATGCACTGCATTTATATCATTTAAACCTCACTACAAACCTTTATTATTTCCTTTTGCAGACGAGAAAACTGAGGTGTAGAGTAGAGAAGCAACTTGTTCAGAACCAGTTGCTGGTAAGTGCTATAATAAATCTTATTTGTAGAACGAGGGTTTCGGACCCATATGACCTCAAAGGCACTTTTCAACCTTGTCCCTCTATAATTGAGTGAGCTCTTGCCTAATCCTCACTCCTCTGGGGGATAATTCTGTGGTTCTGGGCAACTCTACATCAAACCTCAGACATCTCAGGGCCTCCCAGGATACCAAGTTTAAAAAACTGGTGAATCATTGCATAATGTGGGATTTTCTAATCATCGAAAGAAGGAGACATAAGAGAAATTGGCAAAAGATAAAAACCCCAAATCTTCCCCTGCTCACCAATTTCATATACACATTTACTGCATTTGTAATCATGAGATTCATTCCATTTTGCATTTTTCTTTCTTCACTGAATACACTATCATAAACACTTTTTCAATAATTATTGCTGAAATTCTTCATAATTATCATTTTCATGACTACATAAACAACCATGAACAACTATCAAATGATATTTGGTCAAATATCATAATAAATTACCCTGTTACTAAATATTTAAGTAGTTTTTGGTATATTTACTGTTACATATGCATGTAATGTTGCATATATTCATTATATGCATATACATATAATGAATACCTTTGCAAAGCCCTTTTTTTTATCAGTGATATTGTGGCTATAGCATGAACTCCCCAGAAAAAGCTAAGCACACAGCACATCCATGTCTGTGTCTCACACTCTGAAAAGGAAGAGTGTAATGTTGATAGACCACAAATGCCCTGTTGAAATCTTAAGGCATTAAACAGTGAATCTGGCTCCAGATTTTCAACGAATATGACTAGTTTGCTAAGGTGAACAAACATTAATCTAAGAGAGGTTTTGAATGCTGAATTCTTGGCGCCTGGACCCGAGGCAAACCTTACTTACTGTCAAGGAGAAAAAGGTCTGTGAGAAAAACCTACAAGAAACAGATTTACAGAAATAAAGAGATCTTACAGGAATTTATAAAGACCAAGCCCTCAAGAAATGAGCACTCAGGAGACACAAGTAAACCAGTTTTCTTGGACTTTACTTTGACGTTGTTTATCTTAATCCTAAAGAAACATTGTGTTAGCTAATCAGAAAAGGTGGTTAAAGCTGGGAATCATATGAATGAATACATTTTAATGTAAGACATCCATTTGCCAGTCAGTAAGCCAAATCCTTTCTTCAAGCATGCGTGCTCCAATTCCAGAGTTTGTTCCCATTTTTCTTGACTAAACCATTCCCATAATGTATCCTCCATTATTTCTACTTTCAGGTGTTTTTGTTTTTACCTGTCAGCTTTCATTGTGCCTGTCTTAATGGAGGAAAACTTTAAAAACGTGCAGAATTCTTTTAGGTTTTTTATTTTTGGTCATTCTTTTATGCATACCTCAACCACAAACTAATTTTAGAGTATTTTTCAGCAACTTATCCCCTTTGAGTCTTCCCAAAGCAATGAATTTAGTTTTGGTTGAAACAAGGTCTCTTTTTCTCACACTCATCATTCATCTGTTTGCATAATATTTAAACTATATAATTAACTAATACAACTGACATAAATAGGTTTGGGGAAGGAAATCAACTGACCCTTGATAAGAACACAGCTCAATTGCCTAGAGGAGACGGGCACCAGCCCACTAGAGAGCAGCGTATCATCCATGAGTATTTAGATGCTAAGGGCATCTGTCAGATTACTGTACAAAGTGAATGGAGGGCTCTTGCAGCTAAGTGGGCGTTACATCTACTGAATCATCAGTGTTCCTCAGCATGAAAGAGAAGGAGACAACAATGAGAACGGGGTTCCGGAACGCAGAGGCAGTGCATATCTGCTGTCTCTATGTCACCAGGGGCTAAAGAGACACTAAGACGCCCTATGGACTTAGAGCTAAGTGTCGGAGCTCGCGTCCTTCACTTTCTTGGAAACCTCATTTCACCATCTATTTTAACTCAGTGGGTTTTACAAATTTTAAGGTGGTCCTAAACCATTCTAATGAAATCGAAGGAGGTTTTCCTCCAAGAAATTGCACTGACGTGTTAGCAAATACATGCCACTTCAGAGGGCTCATAGATCTGCTCATGAAGCCTGATCCCACAGGATTCTGTTGATTCCCACATTCAGGAATCCCTATCCGAAAACGGAGGAGTGCTATTGAAACGTTAACAGTTCCATCATTTGTTATGAGTTCTGAGCCACTATACAATGTATGCTTGAAAGTCTTAAACATTTGATCTGGACAAGCCCTTAGAGATCATGCAGTATCCACCATTTTAATAAACTGAGGCTCAGAAAGGCCAGCAGTTTGTCCAAAGTCATCTGTCCATGACACAGTGCTCAGAACAGAACAGATTATTTTTCGATGCTCTATTAAGTTAAGAAAATAACTTATTTTTAATGGCTAGTGAACAGGATCACAGGTATATTTGAAGCCCAAATATCTGGCCAGTTTCCAGCTTCTAGATTCACTGAAGGTTAGAGATTCTGGAGGATGTAGGAATTGAACCTTGAACCTAAAGCACCAGAAAAAAAGGCCCTGGGTTCCACTTCAAGCTTTACTACAAAGTCACTGATGTTGGGGAACTAGTTCTATTCATTTGGTCTAAGATCTCTTGTTTGTAAAATTAGATCATTTGACTAGGAAATTTCTGAGGTTCATTTCCAATTCCAAAAACAAAGT
This sequence comes from Rhinolophus sinicus, assembly GCF_036562045.2. Taxonomy (NCBI): domain Eukaryota; kingdom Metazoa; phylum Chordata; class Mammalia; order Chiroptera; family Rhinolophidae; genus Rhinolophus; species Rhinolophus sinicus. The sequence goes on along the minus strand of NC_133751.1, from coordinate 51,845,843 downwards.
CTGGTTGTCCTCATTTTCTTGGCTTTTTTCCCCCTTCAATACAACCCAGAGATGGTGACCACTAGGGGTCAGACTTGCAAGAAGAAACCTAAGTATTAGATTTTCTTTTCCTTTCTTTTTTTTTTTTTTCCAACTGGGAGGAAACGAGATCTTCTAGCCTGGCAAGTAGGGAGTGCCACATTTAAACTCTTTCAACATGTGAAACTCTGTTATGTTCTTAAAGATTTCTAAGAAACCAAGGGTTTCACAACATTCTCCTCCAAGAAAGTCTTCCTTATATGTAACGTAGATCCCTCAAATATAATTTTAATCTATGTCTTATTGTGGTGTCTCGGTGTAGGCTGGTAATCAGTGCCTATTATCTGGGTGAGATATGTCTTCTTCTGAGCAAGCAACAGTTCATGTCTCAGTTTTCATACCTGTAAAATGGGAGTGGGGGGCCAGCATTACAGTTCCTCTTTCAATAACTAGCACCTTTGTACCTGACACTGTGTTCACAGGAAACATAGACATGGGCCAGCCCTCAGGGAGCTTCAATGATCTCTAAGAGCTCTAAAGTTCAATTATTAAGTGAGATTACATGTCATTTTCTTAAGCAGGGTTTCATTTTGTACCTTTCAAAATAAGGGAGTCCCAATAAACATCCTTTAAAAACCTCTTATAGATCGATGGCTGTAACATTCTATGGCTCTACTTGCTGGGCTAGTCTACTGGTCCTCTTTCAGAATTCTGTCTTTCAACCATCTTCATTATCCTTCATACCTCTTTGCATCTCAAAACCTGTCCATATTCTGTGCCTCGAATGCGTCTTTTCTCTAAGTATTCTTCTCATCCGGAGCTTGCCATCCCCACTCATTTTCTAGCCTTTGTTTATTCAGTAGCATGGAGAGTGCTCTGGCAAAGGGGAAGCCAGGGGATGTGCTCCCTGCTAGGGCCGCACAAAGTGCTCAGCCATCTTCCCATCCCATAAGGAGCTTAGTTTAGTTGTTGATTTGTTTTTGAAATATTGTATTTATTTTGCATATTTAAAATTATATGTATAAAACATTCCAACAATATGAAAGTGTATATTCAAGAATAAAATTCCTCATTTTCTCCTCTTGCCCTAGTTGCATACCTCGGAGATAAAAGCTGTACACATTTTAGTGATTACTCTTCCAGATTTTTTCTTTTTCTGTATACACACAAGCTTTTCATTTTCACTAGTTCAGTGTTCTCAGGGAGGTATGTGCACCACTCACTAGAGACAGCTTTCTAGTAGGAATGAACAAACTGCCAATACATACAGTTATAAGAATGAATATCAAGAACATTACGTGAGTGAAAGAATACTTACACAGACAAGTCCATACTGTATTATTCCATTTATATTAAGTTCCAGAACAGGCCAAACTCATCTATGGTGAAAAAAGTCAGAACAGCGTTTCCCTCTAGTTGGGAAAGATTGGGGATTGACTGAGGGGAGACATGAGAGAATTTACAGGAGGAGGTTAATGTGTTATATACCCTAATAGAGATTTGGGATACACAGATGCATGCATTTGTCAAAACTCAGTGAATGTATTATTATAATTGTGCATTTTATTGTATATAAATATATGTTAAAAGAAAAAACCAGTAAACAAATATTGAACTCTAGCAAAAGATTTCCATGCTGAAAATATTTAAGGGAATTGTATTGATGGCTCCAAGTTACTTTGAAATAAATAAAAATATAGATTAATGGATGGAAAAAAGGATGCATGAATGGATAGATAAATGATAAAGTAAGTTCAGTAAAATGTTAATGGTGGAATCTAAGAAGTGGATATATAAGTGTTACAAAATTATTTCATCTTTGCTATAGATTTGAAATTTTTCACAATAAAATATTTTAAAAAGTGCTTTGAAAAATTTTAAACACATATAAATAGAATAGATTATTACTGACAATAACAAGTCACCACATTTTTTGAGCCCTTAAGAAATAGCATTAGGGTAAGAGGCCTAATGCTCTCCCTCAGATTGTCACAAATGAGTAGCTACATCATTCGTACAGCCTCCAGGAAGAAGAAACAACCCTCAAGAAATAATAATAACTTTAATTTACTGGACAATCCTGCATACTATAAAGTTCAAATACGTTATGGCACTAAATCCTTTCACTTTGAAAAAGTAAGTATTCACATTCCTGTTTTTAGGAAAACCAAGGATAATGAAGCTCAAAGTTAAGCAACTAATTCAAAATTATATGACCAGTGAGTGGCTGGGCCAGGATTAAAACTGAGTCTTAGATAACCCCAAAACCCATGTTCTGCTCACTGGAATACACTGTCTCTCACTTCATGCCCTTCCTGGCCTCTGCCTGCTAGGAAGAACCCCAGACCTTACATCAAGGTATGCAGGGGGTGAGGAGAGATGGGCTCTCAAAGTTGTGATGGAGCAGTCAGTGGAGCAGGTGTTTTGGTCACTCATACTACTGTGGTGATGGGCTGGAGTTAGCTCTAGAAACCCTTGGCATCTCTCAGTGTTTGCTTTGACATGAAGCGACAAACGTCAGGCTTTGTGGAGGGAGCTAAACGCAGTAAACTCTAAGCCAGCAGTAAAAATCAAATGTGTTCTGATGTGTTGGATCAAGACCTGGGAACCTCATGGGCTCCACCCTACCTCCCCACCATAACAGCTGCACATGTTTATTTCTCTAACATCTGGCCAGCCCATGTGTAAACAGAATGAAGGGTCAGCATGAGGAAAGGATTGGAATGCCCCATTTCTCAACCTCTTAAGGATTTAGTGACATGGGACAGAGCCTGAGTTAGGAAACTCTTCAATTTCATTAGGATCTGGGCAGCAGTATCCAAAGGCAATTTAGGATCTCTTATCTTTGGGTCTTTTCTCATGCCATTGTAAATAGGTAGTGTCGGGGAGTGGTGAGAACTCTGGATTGAGAATTAGATGACCCAGATTCCAATTTGGGCTCCTCCAATAACTGCCTGTGAACTTTTGAGAAAAATTTTCTTCCTATGTTTCATTTTCCCATTTGGATCATAAGAGAGTAAAACCTTCACTAAGGTTTCATCCAGCTTGAATCTTGAATTTGGGGGCATAATTTCAGCAGCTGAAATATTACTATCTCTCTTTTTTCAATAAGCTTATTCTTAGCCACTGCCTCTCCCATCGTCTACATGGCACTTCAAAGATTATCAACTCCCAAAACTTTTTTATGTCAAATAAGTTTCACCTTGCTTTCTCTCCTAAAGGACATGTTAGAATTAACCTCAATGCGAAAGATAGAATTCAATCTATCAATTATTACTTCTGTTTAAAAGGTAATTATTTAAGCAGGGTCTTCTGCTTTATTCAAAATTACAAGCATATTAAGTGTTTGCTGAGCCTACTTTTTAATGTCAAAGGTATGACTTTGACATTCAAATATACTTTTAAAACGTTCAGTACATTTTCATTTCTTAAAAACTAGATCAAAGTAAAGGTCTCATTTAAAATAAGCATGTTCTTAGCCTTGACAAATGAAATGCACACAAAATAATGAATGATGAATTTACAAATATATCTTGAATGCTAAGGTAAAGAATGTTGACTTAATTGAGTAGGTAATGAATGTTGCTGAAAGTTTTTAACCTAAGGGGTAATACAATCTGAGATTACAAATTGAGTTATTCTAAGAAATTGGTCTTTGTAACCTAGCCATTTGGCCTCAAGAAGAAGGTAGAATTCATAATTTTGTGCCCACTTCACTAAGACCCTGTTTCTCCTCTTTAAATCAATCCTATTTTTCCATCTCAAGATGATCTTTTAGGTTGAATTACCAAGGTCAATTCTTTCCCTAATACTAATCAGCAAAAGACAAAAGAAAGAAATTGAAATTGAGGGAATGAGAAATGGAAAGGCAAGAGAATGCCATGGAATGGATCCACCTTATTTTGTGCTTGTGTTTAAGTAGGGGCAGCTTAGAGCTTCCCTGAGTGGGAACCCCTCTCTCAAGGAAACTCAGACTTCTTTTTGACCCTTTGAGAGATCCTGTTGGTCCCACTTCCAAGTTGTTTGAGACCTCTAGGTCATGCTCCAATCCAGCAGAGGGAGCTCTTGGAGCAGAATTGGGGACAGTGGTGGGAAACTGGTAGGACAATCTCAACCTCCTTCACCAGAGGGCTGGCTTGATATTTCTGGCTTGATAGTTCTGGTGACCTGGAAAGACAGATCATTGGTCCTTTTTGCCTAGCATTATAGAATTCTGCTCATAGTCCAGTTAAACTCTGCTGAGGACCCTGTTTTCCAGCTCTACCTCTCCTCCCACTATCAAGAAAAAAAAATGACTGATCTTCAAGAGATAGAAAATAAGAAATGTGACATCCAGGCAATTGCACAGAAAAGCTGCTGAGAAGTCAAGAAAAGGTTAATCAAGTTAGGTGTGTGTCAGAAATAGTCAAATCAGCTTAAGCAAGATCACCTGTCTACCTCTCCCTAGCTCACTGTCCACGTGGGAATTTATGAATTTACAAAAAATGATGGCAGATGTCATGGGCAGAGCCAAAATAATGACACAAAATGAACCTTGAACTAGGAATCGGTAGCAGAAATCCACAAAGGTTTTTGAGCCCAAGAGTGATGTAATCAAAGCTTAGCAACTGGGTTGCCTAGCAAAAGATTTATCCATTGCAACCCAGAGACTGAGCTCCAGCTAGCAGCAAAAAATGAGCACCCAGGAACAGGGCAGACCCAGGCTCTCGCCCTAGATCTGAGACTTGACTTTGTGTCTTGGGTCAAGTTCCTTGGGTAAGTCTCTTTAAGCCTCAGTTTCCTCATCTACCAACTGAGAGAGTTGAACCGTGCACTCTGTCAGATTCACTTCACATTTTATATTGAGTCATTGGGTTTCTATCATCTTAGAATTATAACTTAGATTTTCTGTAGGAAATCCATGTAGAGAAGGTTAAGGGGAGCTGTCCATTCATATTGTCATTATTTAGTGAACACACATCCTTTGGGGGGGAAAGAGTTTGTGTCAGAACTTCTAGCCATATCTCCACTCCCATCCACATTTGCCCTTCTGCCAGCAGCACTGAGGGTGTGGTATGGGGGCTACAGGTGAGGGAGAGGACATTAGTTTCTGAGCTGATTCATGGACTCCATAGCGGATTGGTGGAGTTGGATCAGCCAACTCATGCAGACTCTGACTTTTAGGCAAATAGACAACACGTGCTAAAAGAAGCCTCAGCGCTCAACTGTTCTCCCCTGTCATTTAGTAAATGCTGAGACACATATCTCAGCCAAACAGTAATTGGTAAAATAAACCTGGGTTATGGTGTCTTTATAGGCTAAATGTAACTTCCACCATATAACCTCCTCACTTGCCAATCCCATAACCTTACCTGAACTATGGAGATTTTTTCAAATTTTTTCCAAATTTCATGGGATCCTTGTGCTGCTTAGAGATAATCACAACCCCTTCAAACCTTGTCATACAAAACTGCAACTCAAATGTAACAGCGCTAAGTAAATCGTTTGAGTAAACGTTGCTTTCACCTGTGATGCTCTAATATTTGGATCTTTTGCTTCAATTAAAGTTAGGAGGGCTTCAGTTCACTACTTATAAGTGGACTTACTTCTCCACTTCATGCACTGATTTGGGTCCAAATGAACACTTATTTGTTTATTTACTTATTTATGCAAATATACTTGAAAAAAATTGAGGAAGCTTACAATAAAAAGCATAAGTATCTTTAAACCCAACTCCAAAACAGGAGTATAAATGCAATTATTCTTGAACCTAAGGGAACTATTGCAAACATCAAAATGACCAAAAAAAAATTTTTATGCCATTTTCTTTTTTACTCTACGAGTTCACTGATGGATTTTCTACGTGAGTCTCTATCATGTTTCCCCAAAAATAAGACCTAACCCGAAAATAAGCCTTAGGCTGATTTTTCAGGATGACATCCCCTGAACATAAGCCCTAAAGTGTCCTTTGGAGCAAAATTAATATAAAACCCAGTCTTATTTTTGGGGAAACACAATACCTGAGAGCCATTAAATAACGTGTCAATATCTTGATGACACCTCCGTAATAAAGAAACTTGCATTTGTTAATCTTATAGCAGACCTTGGTAAATTTCAAAAGTGTACTGTCGAATTGTACCTCTAAGGCAGAGTTCTGAAGCCCCACCCCATGTAGTCCTGGTCAGTAGATGGCTTCCTGGAAACCTAACACAGGATAGGGAGAAATCTGAAGCATCTTGAGGAACAGCTGTTTACTAAGAACCTCAATGCAGCCTCCTCAAATACCAGCTGTCTCTGCTGGACTAGGAAGTAGAGAGCAGATGCGTCTAAACAGAGAGGGCTGACCTGGGCCTAAAGGGCAGGTGTGCTGTTTTGGGGCCTGGAGAAAGATCTCTGGGCTCTTTGTGCTCTGGGTACACAGGAAGTTCTTCAGACCTGGCTGAGATCTTGAGACTGGTCAGGTTTTCTCACTGAAAAACAAGGTTGCTGGACTTAGTTTTGTGTCTCACAGAGCAGTCACTTCATTCCCACCTCTTCCCCTCACCCAACTGCGCGCGCACACACATAAGCTGTTTCCTCAGGCTCTTCACTGTAGGATCACAGCATGTTAGAGCCATTAGGTCTTCTTAGCCATTTATTTTACAGAGATGGGAAGTAAGGCTCAGATGGAGGGGAGCTACCATTTACATAAGGCCAAACTGGGATGTGACAGACGCGAGCTCCAGAGTCTGTCTCTTCTCTATCAGAAGCGTGTCACTGAAACACACTGACGATTGATCATTCTAGGCCCATGCTCAGTCACTTCTGTTGATACCCCATAGCGCCCAGAGAGAGGGAAGTGTCCCAGCCTGGCATTGAGACCCTCCAAGAAAAGCCCTGTTTGCTCTTTATCTCTGTCTCCCTGTTCCCTTGCTGATTGCTTATGTGACTTGTTCCCACTCAGACAGACCAAACTCATTCCCACCTATCTTGAGACTGATTCTCCTGCCCATTTCCAGTTTCTGAGAGGCTGTTCTCAGTGAATTGAGGTGTCCTGGAAACTAAAGCAGCCACGTAACATGGCCTCCTCACATACCTCCACATGTGCCTCTCCAGAGCATCAAAAACACACAGTACATTTCTACTTTTAATAATATTTTTTTTGTGTGTGTAATGACCAAGGCCACTTAAAGCCTCCGCTCCCTCCTGTGTGGTAGGAACGGCAAATACGCCCATTTTATAGGGAAAATGAAGGAAATGAGACTCAATGTCGAGAAAGGGCATGTGATTCATCCTCCAGAAAGCAGTGAGTCAGAGGAGAAGGAGAAAGAAAACTCAGGCTTCCTGATGCTGTGCTGCATTCACAAGGCCAGGCATTTTGCCTCCTTTATTTCCAAATGCTTGATATCTTTAAGAATAAGTCAACAAACATTCACCCCAACTGGCTTACTTTTGGGAAAACTTTGTAATATGATGCTAAAGGGCAAGGGACCTTGTATTCCTAACCTCCAAGCTGTACCTAGAATGTTAACATATTTTATAATAAAGCAGCTCTCAGCTTTCCAAGTGGTGACTTCCTCCTGAGGCAACTAGATAAGTGAAGGTAATTCTGAAGAGTTAGACTGTCAAAGAAATTGGGCAAACTTAAAAATACAGCTGAAGTTTAGAGATGAGAGCTTCATCCCACAGGCCAGGTGACCTTCTCTGGTGTTGGGCATCTATTTCCAATATCCAGTGGCTTTCCTCTGTGAAGAGGCTAAGAAAGATGGAAAGAGTTGAGGTAAGCAACTTCTTGTTGGGTCAGAGCATTTTGAAATCCTGGAAAGGCCTGTCAAAAAGAAAGTGGTACTAGGTCCTTCTGTACTTCTTCTCTAGGGAAGAGGAAGAGGAACAAAGGGTTGCTTGCTTCCATGGCTGGTGAAAAGGGGAGCGCCAAGAGCTCCAGGGAGCTGGGTAAGAAACATCTCTGACAGGTTCTTCAAACCACTTCATCACATCTACTAATGTGGTAGATACTTGGATAGAGACCCTCACTCAGTGAGGTGACCATGTACGTTATGACTCAAACCAGAACCCTTGAGGCTGACAGAGGGAGTTATTAATGATGATACTAGGACAAAACGCATAAACTGGGAAGGCAAACCAGGATATGCAGTTGCCTTATCCTTCAGGGTGAGATCGATAACAAAGGATTCCCTATCTGTAGAGAAATCTTCACTCCATAAGGATATAATAAGCACAAAGATGGCATAACCGTATGTTAAGGATGGCTGATTATATTCAGACATTATAAAAACAGCCCAAGGAAGAGTTGAAAGAGAAAGATATCACATCTGGAGAGGGGACTTGGCATTTTGAGCTGAGTTTTGAGGATTTCAAAGTATGGCAATGATTTTTTTTTTTTTCAATACAGGTAATTTTTTTTTTAAGCCTCAGCCAAGTCTTAGTGGCTTGGGAGCGTGGGGCATTTGTGAGGCATGGTGAGGAGACAGAATAGATCTGATGTTTCTGCAGTGGAAGGCATAGTGAGACCAGAGAGAGAGAGGAGGCAGGAAAGGTGCTGGTGCCCCTGTTGGAATTGGTTCTAATTTTGTGGAAACCACCAGGAATGAGCCGTCCTCCTTTCATAAGTGGGGTTGCACAAATCAGCTTTCCCTGTCTTGGACTTCGATTGAGACTACCCAGATGTCCAGACTTACATTGCACAGTCTGCTGCTGGTCTCACCAGGACAATTGTTTTCCCTCCAACAAGTAAGGGAGTCTCATTATTTGAGGAACTGCAGGACCTCTTCTAGTTTCAGTACCAAGCAGTTTCTCTCTCCATCCAGCTGCCAGAGGAGTGGGTTTGGACATTAGGGGGAAGTGTCTGTTTAGCAATCCAACAGGGCTAAACAGCTTGAGGGAGGTGGATTTTAGGGGCTATTCCCTTGTGAATATTCAAACATTTGAAACTTCATGGCAAGACCAATTGCATTCTTATTTTCCAGGAATACACACAAGTCCAGAGGAATCTTGGACCTTGGGGCTTTCAAAGGGATGGAGGTCAAGGTAGGGAGACTATCACTGATACTGAGCAGAGCTTTGTACTTTGTAAAACTTTCATATGTAGGCCTATAATTTTGTGCGATAGCTCAGGAAGGTGTTATTACTGCGAACAACTTACATATAAGGGAAGTAAGGAGCAGACAAATGGGTGACTCATCCAAGGTCACACAGCAAGTGACAGAACTCAAGTCTCCTAGAGCCAGGGCATGTCCTCATGCACCAACTAGACAGCCTGCTCTCAGAAAGGAGACAACAGAGAAGAACAGGAAGGGAAGGAGGAAGAGGGATAAATCAAGGAGAGGGATGGCAAAACCCTTCCCTGTAGTTGTGGGGCCTAGGATGGACCTAGAACCTTCTCCCTTAATACTTTCTCCCCCACTTCTCCTCTGGACTCAAGAAAACGGGCCCCAGGCTGTGCGGTAGGGAAGGGCTGCCTGGTAACGTCTTTACAGAGACGCGAGCGTGGCCCCGCGGGGTTGCTGCTCTTTCAAAGGCCACTTGTACACTGGAACCCGGTGCAGGGGCCGCAGAGGGCCCGGGCCAGGAGGAGGGGCCAGGCCTGCCTTTGGTGCCTAGAAATCAAAGCAGCCAACCTTGGGCTTTTTCTTCCCCTCACACTGAGGCACTTTTATTGGAGAGATGAAGGGAGGCAGACCGGGCCTACAGTCCTCGCTTTGCTTTTGGAGGTTAATGACCCAGTTAGCAGCTCTTGGCTGCGTTTCCGACATTTTGCAGACATCAAGCCCCGCGTCTCTGCCAAGTACATTCTGTTCTCTGGAGCTCATCCAATGCATCTCAGATTACTATGTAATGCGACAAAGAGGGAGAGGTGGCTGGGAGGGGCATTGGGGAGCAGGCGGGGTGAGCTGAGCGGGAGGGGAGAGGGCGGGATGCCTGAGCGGCGGGGCGGGGTCAGAGGGATGCCACTCTAAATATAGCTGCCCCCCTGGAAACGCATCCACCAAGGTGCTTATTTACTGCCCTACAGTGATCCCAAAGTGAGGGTGCGGAGGGCCCTGGTGTCCACTCAGTACTTGCAGGAATCCTGAGGCTGAGAGCCAAGCTCCCCACCTGGGGCGGGGGTCCGCTGTGACTCCGGCAAGGAGAGGCAGGGGAGCGGAATGAGAAGGGGGAGGAGCTAGAAAACTAGGCCCCGCCCAGAGGCCTTCGCTTGCAGAGCCAGCGGCCACGGCAGCCTACGCGCTAATTATAGACGTGAATGGGAAGAGGCAGCTTTTGAATGATTGTGTTGCTTGTGCTGCCTTCGGAAGCTGAGGAGCAGGTGCTGCCCTGCTAGATGCAAAGTGATTCATTTAAAAGCCCTCTGTCACACACGCACACTCCCTGACGTACGAATGCTCTAGCTGACGCCTACCACCGCCCATTGGTGGATTCTAGAATTAATTTAAGACACTTGAACAGGACCCGGGACAGAGACTGGGGGCCTTTTCCTATCTCTTTCACACCATCCTTAGGAAACTCCCCGTGAATGAGAAGAGCCCCATGACTTTTCAAGCTGATGGAAAATGCAGTCTGTTTTACAGATGGAGAAACTGAGGCTGGTAGAGAAGCTAAGATGTGTGGGGGTGGGGGAGGGAGGGAGGCACATAGTGAGTCCATGCAAAGCTGAGAGCCTCTCTGTTTGCCTTACCAGATTGGAAACTGAAGCAGGTTTCACTTCAATGACGTTAATTTGCAGGCATGGATCCTTCGCATGAACATCCCCCTTCTTTCCTGGGTCAGCTCCACCCCATCCTACCCCTCACCCTACTCTCACACAGAAAACTTGCTAATGCCAGCTGATTCTCATTGGTAGGTTTACTAGTTTCAGGCCTGAAAACTGGGTAATGTGAAAACTTTGCCGATTTCCCTGTCAGTTTTGTGTGAGTCAGGCTGGTGTGCCCTCATCAGCATAAGTAATCCTGTTGTGAGGAGGCAGAATCTCAACTTGTCTTTCTCCTCAGCATCTCACATGCACCAAACACTCACAGTGAGCCAAGTGCTCTCGTGAACATCACAACTAATCCAGGCCACACAAGCACAGTAAACAGCCTTATACCCATTTTAACAAGTCCCTGTAGAAATGGAGTGTTGGATGGGGAAGTGACTTGTTCACCATCATGTGACAATCAGTGGCCAAATCAGGAGCCAAACCTAGAACGTCCGCCCCCATCCTGGGCTGTGTCCAGTACTCACTAATGTGGTGGTCTGGAAAGCCGGGCAGGGGTCCACCCAGTCATAGAGAAGGGTGGCTCTAAGTGGCTAGGGTATCTCCAGCCTGGCCACTAGCCTCCTCTTCCCATAGCCTTTGGACCACTGCTCCCATACCCCAAGTTCATCCTAGTGCACAGTATGAAACTGGGCATGAACAGCTGCTGTCTTCTCCAGGCCAGAAATCTCCAGTCACTGATCCTGATTCCAAATATCAAGGCCATTCCACTCACCTCCTGGACCTAGCCACATCCTCTCACTTTCTCTGACCACTCAGGACTTAATTCTTTTCCTCTGTTTCCCCGTCCCCTCAAAATCTCACCAGGACAGTTGGATAAAGTAGCAGCATGAAGTACTATGCTGAAGGAAGAAGGGAAAGTGCAAATAGATATGAAGGATATTTTAATGATTTTTTTATTTGCCTCTTGGACACAAGGAGTGTGTCTTAGTCTTTGTAAGTCCCCACGCTATCCAATATATACAGAATCTAGCTCAATGCACTAAGCACAACAGACACAACGAAATGTTAAAGAATCATAAAACTGTACATGGCTAAGGAAATGTGTATATACCTAGGCTGGCCATTGTATATCTCTCTGATGACACAAATGAGTGGTTCTAAACATGGGCTTTGCAGGTACAAAACCAGGCTGTGCCCTGATCAGTTGTACAATATTGGGAAGTTGCTTAATCTTTCTTGGTCTCTGTTTTCTCATCTGTGAAATGGGCAGTATTGAGTAGTGTTGAGAGTGCTGAGCCCAGAAAGGAGGGGAATGCTCACATGTGAATGGTTGTCTCTGTCGTCATGACCTAGTTGGAAGCCAAATTCAGCTATGAGGCTTGGGTAACTTTCTTAACCTCCATAGCTACAATTTTCTCATGCATGAGATGAGGGTAATAAGCATACCTATCTTAAAGAGTTGTGTGAATTGAATGAGTTAATAGATGTAGAGGGCTAGAAATAGTATCTGACACAGAGTAAGTGTTTAGTACAGATGACTACTGTTCCTAATTGGAAATAGATGAAGATTGAATGATGGAACATGTAGAAAGTTCCTAGCATGATACCTAGCACAGTATCAGCACTCAGTAAATAACTATTATTACCTCCTCATCCGTAAAATAGGATTATAGTTTCTTTTATAAAGGGTTAGTCTGTGGATTAATTTAGATAATGTATATGAACATTCTTTGTAAAACTACATATGTAGGACTACGAATTTATTGGGGCATTGATTCAACAAATATTGTTGAATCTTGACTGTACCTGGTCCTATTTGAGATAGAGCAATAAATAATATCCATGCCTTCTAGGAGGGGATAAGCAGGTAAGGCCCAGGATGGATATACAAATAATTATATAACACTAGACAGAGAGTGATGAGTGCTCTGACTAGCACAATAAATCAAATGCCATGAGACATCAGGGAAGGGCAAGCAGATACCCGGAGGTGGGGACAGGAGTTCAGGCTTGGCAGCAGTGAGGATAAAGGAGCTTGAACACAGACTGGAAAAGTGAGCAGGATTTGGACAAGTGGAGACAGAGGTGAGAGAAAGACATTCATGGTACAGGAAGGTAAGCTATGAGACCTGGCAGGGGAGTCCCAGGGAGCCAGGGCAAGTCCAGGAAGGCCCTGTGATCTTCCCTGATGACATGGAGGTCACATGAGCAGGGGATAGTCTTGCGATGATGATTCACGATCAAACTAAAGGATCTCATGTAGCAGAAGTGGAGACAGCAGTGTGCAGGAATGTTTCTCAAGGGCCAGAGCTGAAGTGATGGAAACTGGGGTGTTTGCATAGCTCCTTCATAGCACCTCTCAGATTTCATAATTGGGTGTTTACATTTGTGTTGTATTCTTTACATTGACATGTAAGCCCATTACAGATGGGAAGGGGAGTCTTTTCTTCCTTATTTCTCCCCCGGGCCTACTAGAGTGATTGGCACATAGTAGGAGCTTAATATAAACTCTGAGCAAATGAATGCTTCATCAATCCCAAGTCCAAAATGACTGTCAAAGTGGTCAAAAATTGTCAAATGAATCTCCAAGGAGTTTTTTCTTAACTTTAACTTCAGCAAACAGGCAGACTCAAGGTGATGGAGAAAAGTTTAAAATTCCCCAAACAGCAAGACTTATTTCATGATCCCTCAAATAGATCTGTCTTTAGAAAATAAAATCAGAAAGAACTGGGAAGAAAGGGAAAATAAGAAACCTGGAACAGAAATCAAATTCCTCCTCTCTCTATCTCTTATTTAGTTAACTTAATTAGCCATCTTCTATTTTTAGTCTGCTTTTTCTGAAAAAAAAGGAAAAGAAGGAAGGAAAGGAAAAAAGAGAGAAGAAAATAACTTACCCAAGAGAACTATGAGTGTGGGCCATTGGTTTGGTTGTCTTCTAAAACCCTCTATGACCTGCACCCCTTCCCTGCTCAAGTTGGAAAGCAAAAGAGAAAGCCAAATCTTTAACAACTAAAATGAGTTGGGACAAACAGCTCACTGACAGAAGTTTGCCTACTCTCCTATCCTTGCCTTCTTTAAAATATCAATGCCATTGCCTTTCTTTATCTTTGAGAAGGAAATTTGGTGCTGTGTTTCTTGATCAGAGGCACAGAATGCCAGACGTGGAACAAACAGAACCTAGCGATTATCTGCTTCAACCCCTTTATGTTATCAATGAGAAAACCAAGGAAAAGGAGAGAAGAAATGAGTTGCCCAAGGTTGCCCAGCTCATTTGTGATGGAGAACAGGATCCAAGATTTCTAATTTCAAGTTTAGTGCTCTTTCCAAACGTCACGATGCCTCCTTTAATGGAGTAACGTTCATATTATAACATATGACATTCACATTTCCCTGGAAAGAGGATAGTTTTGAGAGAAGCAGACCTGGATTTAAATTCCAGCTTTACTGTACACTAGCTATGTATCCTTAGGCAAGAAGCCAAATCTTCTGCAGTAATAAGAGCCATCATTGCTGAGCACCTAGTTTGAACAAGCTCAGAAAAGTTAAGAAACTGGTCCAAGAAGTGTCAGTTATAAGTGGTAGAGCCAGAGTTTGAACCCAAGTCTGTCTTATTCTAAATCCCATAATTTTTCCATTGCAACATAATGCTTTTGTATGCCTCAGCTTTCTCATCTATAAAATAGAGGATTCTTTTTAAGAAGAAATGAGATAAAAAGTGCCCAGCACAGTACTTGACGTACAGTAGGTGCTCTATAAACAGCAACTATTGTCATTTTGAACAACGCATTTTGAACACATTGTACCTCAGATCTTACCATTTTGATTATATTACTTAAGAGGGTTAGTTATTATCAATCATCACGCTTTCATCAACCTCCCAGTGTCAGCTTTTCTCTTTGGGAGCTGGGTCTCAAAGAAGGAAGGTCTAAGAAGAACAGGTAAGGCAGGACAGACATGAAACCTGCCTCCTGGTGCTGGGATGCTGAGCAGCCAGATCAGGTCTGACAACAGCATGTACGCCCACACAGACCAGATGAGCACAGGCAACCAGGTATCCAGGTATAAGAGCCTGGTTGGTAGTTTGTCCTACACAGGGGCCAGGGGACATAACCTAGGGCTTCTGAACTTGACACATGACTCTTTTTACTCCTCTGATTATCAAAGCTAGTAAATAACCATGAAATTGTCTTGGCCATAAGTTGTTTGTGGATAGATTCACTCAGAGTGAAAGTACCAAAGCATTCATGGGAATGATACCCACCAAATTCAGAAGAGTGTTTTCCTCACTAGCAAGTAGGAGGGGAAAGAAGGAGAGAGAAAGAAGAAATGGAAGGTGAGGGCTTTAACTGTGTGTGTCACATTTAATTTCTTTTAAGAAAAAAGAAATCTGAGGACAATATGGCAAAATGTTAACATCTGTTAGTTGTGATGGTGAGTATATGACTATATGATATCGGTTATATCTTCTCTGTCTGGTTACATATTTAATCATTTAAATAAAAATATAAAGTAATCAGTAGATTTAAAATTGAATAAACTGTATGAATAATATGTGGTCATTGTAGAAAATCTGAGGATTTTGTGAATAATAACTTAGAAGGATAATAAGTTTTAAAAGTTATGATGTTAGCTAGCTGATATGATATCTCTCCTATGTAACAACAGGTCTTATTCCAGTAAGAATTCATATAAGACCTTTCTGGTAGGATTTCATACTGACAGTCCACATAGGAAGATTTCAGGATTCTTCCAATAATACTATCTGGTCAACTATTCCAGAAATACCCAATTGTTGAACCCTAATCTGGCTGGCCAGAAAGTCCAATCTTAAGACAAAAACCAGGATTTTATACTCTCATATGGAAAGAAAACCTAAAACAACTTCTGAACAAAGTTAATGTTACAAATTTCACAAACTAAAATTCATGACTGGAAATTCAGCAAGGACATGTAAGAACAGAATAACACCATTGACCATTGGATCTAACTGACATTTACAGAGCCCTCTGCCCCACAAGAGTAAACTACGCATTCTTTTCAAATGCACATGGAACATTCACCAAGGCAGACCATCTTCTGGGTCATAAAGCTTATGGATGTCTCCCATGAAGCAGAGATCTTTAACCCCTCACTCAGAAACCGGTCTTATTTTACATAAAATTAATGAAGATCTGACCACAGCTTGACAGAAGAGAAAGAATTACTTCACAATGGGCAACACTCATCAGTAATAGCTGTCTGCCAAGCCATTGGGAGGAGACACGCTATAGCATATAGACATACGGGCCAAACACATAGCAGTCTGGTACATCAGTTCAGGGGCAAAGCCTAACAAGCCCAGAAATGTCTGAGACACTACGACACTGGTATGCTCAGTGCTTTAGTAGAAAGAGCATGGGAGTCAGCTGAAGAGGGTTTGGGCCTGGCTCTGCCACTAACCCACAGAGGTTGTGGGCCAGTCCCTTTCAGTTCTCCTTTCTGGCAACTAGCTTCCTCTTGGGCAAAATGTAGTCACTAGAACTAGTGACTGGATCTCCAAGATGAGTTCCACTTCTACCTCTCTGTGACTATTTTTGTGTGCATTCTAATTTCCCTGGGTCTTCAAGGAAAAGATAAATAAGTAATCTTGTTAGAAGACAGAGGACAATGTGAAACCTCAGAGGGCATATTTGCTTCCATGCACTGGCCTATTATCCTCCCCTGCCTCCTCCAATCCTGGATATGCTCAGAAGTATCCCAAAGGGTTCCACAAGGACATATTTACAAACAGCTTCCAAAAGGCAGTAAAATGACAAAACAAGTCTTGCAAGAGAAATTCTGTATACCAGACCATTTAATTCTGAACAATGGACCACATGAGGGTGTATAAATAACTAATTACGCTGGACAACATGCACAGCTTTTTTGGATGATTGCAAAATTGGGGAGGAAGGAAATGTGATGGGTATTTATATATTTGGGCTTCAGTCAAAGATTTCATATTCACTCTTAAGCAATTTTACTTACAAAATTAGCTCAGACTAGAACACGGTCAAAAGACTCGAAACTGGCAGAAAGTCTGCTCTCAAAGGGGGTGGTTTGTGCTCAAGCATTCAGGGATCTGGAATGGAGGATTGGGTATGTGGGCCTGCAGGGTATTCAGTGAGAGGGGCCATGGTTTCCACAATGAACTATAGGAGTAGAGACTCTGGGGCATTTGCAATCAGTATTTCAAGGGGAAGTCAAGTTCATCTTGTTAGCAGGCAAGCACATATTCATTCCTAGACACTCAATTCATATATTTTTTCTGAGTCCCTACTATATGATCAGTACTATGCCAAGTCCTGGAGATATCGACTGGATCTCTGTAAGAGACATGGAGCTACCTCGCTCACCACTGTGTGTCTGGTACCTACCTCTGCCGATGGTACTTACATGCTTGGTGCACAGAAATACTTGTTGGACCAATGAATTGTTGAATGAAATAAGTAACACATGGTCCTTCCCAAACAGAATCCTCCATCTGATGGGTGACATAAAACTGTGCAGTTCTCCCTAATATGAGCAGGTTTGTCAATTCACGTGATCACCAAGGTGCAAAGGGCTCTGTGAGCACAGAGGAGATAGAGCAGTCAATTCTGACCTCAGGGATTGGCCAGGCTCTTTCTTTCCTGCTGCAGGGCCCTCACATACACATTTCCTCACTGCTACTCTCTGTCTAAATTCTATTCATTTTCATAGCATCACTTTCAGAGAAGCCTTCTTTGATTCCATAGATGTAAGCTAATATCTACCCCCTCTCTCTTACGGCCCCATGTTCTTTTTCTTCAAGACACATAGCATAACTGGTTACTAATATTTATTTATGTGTTTATTTGTATAGGAGTAGATTTTCTACTCGTGCAACAAACTGAAAGCAGCAGTGTGTGTCTTGTTCATGGCTATCTCACCATCACCTAGCACAGAGCCTGATGCCCGGGTGAAGAGTAAATATTTTTAAGTTGCTCGTGAAATACATGAATGACACTTTACAAAGGAAGGAGGATTTTAGCAGCAACTTGAAAAAGATTCTGACAAAGGGAGATATAGGAGAAGAGAATCCAGGCGAAAGAACAGCAGAAGCAGAAGCAAGGAAGAAGGAAAGTGCAGATAGGAGTGACTGCATTGGTCACTAGTGAGCAGACCAGTGTTCACCACAAATGACACACTAAGGAACGGCAGGGGGAACCATCAGTGGTTTTGGGGGAAGAAAAATAAAATTACCAGAGCTAGAACTCTAAAGAGTGGCTCAAGAAGCTTATGAAGCAATAATTGGTGGGAAGGGAAACTGGAGAGAAAGAGAGAATTAGGAGGCCACTAAAGTCATCTGTAAAAAAAGTGATGGCCGTCTGACCAGGGAAGCTCTAGTAGGAACGAAAAGATCAAAGACATGGCTGTGGAAGGATTGAAAGGAATTATATGGAGGAGAAAGGAAAAGGAAAATTCAGCAATACCCTCAAGATTCTACCTAGGAGAGTGGGTGAGAGGAATGGAGCTGTGAGCAGAGATTGCAAACACAGCCAAAGGAGGAGGAGTTTGGCAATGAAGTAAGAAATCTGATATGAACATCTAGCTGGTGTTTTGAGGTGTTGAAGAAGCATCAGTGGAAACTACCCAGAAAGAAAGAGATCAGGACTAAGTTATGGGTTTAGGCGACACCTGCTCAGAGTGCGTACTGGAGTGAATGAGCCTTAGAACTCCCTGGGACACACCCCCTCCGTTTTTCCTGCACAACAGCTCCTCTTGAACCTCAGACAATGGCCCCAAAAGAGGGGTTCTAGAAACCTCCAGGATGCTAGAGCTGTTTCTGCTCCCTTTGTTGGATACTGGACAGCAGAGGCACACCCTGCTTGTCATTCCATTGTTGGCACAAATGCAGGCATTGTTCTTCTATCCTGGAAAATCACTTTCCTACCTTGTAGACCTTCTTGACTAACTCTCCTTCTGCTGTGCCCCACTGACCAGTGCAAGTAGCCTGAGCTCACCCTGCCTTAACTCTCTCCCATCCCACACTCCTCCAAGTAGCCAAAGCTACGTTACCCTGGCCACATTGAGCCCTGTGTCCTCATCAGGGAAATGATGAACTTCAGAGAAAAGAAAATCTCACACAGAGCTAGAAAAACTTCTCTAAATAGCAGAAACATTAGCTTTGACTGACAGAAAGATTATACCCCTAAGTGTTTCCAAACTTAAATAATGAAGAAACACAGCCAAGTGCCAGACCGGTGTGAAGAAATCTCCCAAGGTGAGGAGTACCACACCACGAGTTGGTCATGACAATAGACAGCATTGTTTCTCTCCAGTCATGCAGGCTCAGGCATGGGGAGGCATGCAAACATGATTAGCTCTCAAGGAGTTTTTCCTTGAAAGAGAACAAAACAAAGGCAGGATGAGAACTCAACCAGCTGCTTCCTTCAGGAGACCTGCTGCCACAGAAGTAGCCCCTCACAGATGTGCCAAGAATGAAGTTTTTAAATTACGACTGACTAGGACACAGAGTCTGAAATTCCTAGAATCGCTTCCTACTTGAGTCAAAGACACACTCAGGGAGAAAGGGGTCTGCTCTCAGGTGTGAGTGATTTTGAACCCTGGCCCACACTCTGACCCCTTGGAGAACTGGACTACCTCTGGAGATGAAGGGGGATCCTGTCTAGTGGCTGACAATCAACATGAGTCATTTGTTCTTTTTAATGCCCCAAAGTATTTAGCTTGAGCCTTCCCAAGGAGCAAGAATATCACTGTAGGTGAAATGCCCTAGGACAGAACCACAGCAAGCTCCTCCACCTTTCAAAAGGGTTTCTCAATTTCAAAATTATCCCACCTTTGATGTTGATATTCTTTTCTTTCCCACGGGAGGCAGCAAAATTGATGGGAAAGGACCTGGGTTCAAAATGCTTACAGACCTCTTGGTTTCCTGAGGCCTCAGTTTCATCAGGTGTCCAAACGAGGGGGTGATCTTTGCTTAAGCCTTCTCGGGTTGTTATGAGGAATAGATAATATGAGTGTATGGGAAAGGGCTTTGTAATCCTAAGTTCTCCACACATCAGAGGTTGTAATCAGACACTGACTGAACCTGTCAGGTGGATTTCCTTCTACCTCAGTTGCTGCTCCATATTCCCTGAGGGTCATGAAGTGTGGTGAGAGGCTGTCATTTGCCTTCTTAGGCTGTTTTCTCTTGGTTTCTTTCCACAATGGAACTGACATGTCTATGGAACACAAGACTACTCAGCTCCTCCAGTGTGTGAGAGCTGCTTGCACTGCTTATATCAGAGCAAATAAGACCAGAAAAGGAAGCCGACTTATTCCCACCATTAACAGTCCATAGCAATGTGTAGCCAAGCTGATCAGAGGACACTGCCTCAACCCACCTCACCTAGAATATTCTCAAAATAAGGGAATTCATTCTGATGGATGGGAACTTGGGGCCAGTTCATCCTGGGTTCCAGTCTCAATGGGTCACTTCCTGGCTTGGTGACCCCAAAAAGGCCACCTAACTTTTCACAATTTCTTTACTGATGTAATGTGGCTAATAATAACCTATGAAGAGTTATCAATATTAAATGAGGTAATAACTATGAAAGGGTCTATCACATAGTAACTCCCCAGACATATGGGTTTCCATCTTTCCTCATAGTAGCAGAGAAAAGAAGTAATCCTAACAGTAGTACTAGCTAATATTTATATAGCATTTATGATATAGAAGGCATTGGTTTAGGAGCTTTACTTGTACTGACTCATTTAGTCTTCTCAATAACTGTTTCCATCTTCCTATCATAGGCAAGTGAGCTGAAGCTCAGTGAAATTAAGTCCTTACTCAGTGAAATTAAGTCGTGTGGCTCACAGGGGCAGAATCAGGATTTAACATGAGAGTCTGACACTGCAAGCATTGCACTTACCCCCCCTGCTATCGTGCTTCCCTTGATCATGGGTATTAACCTGTAAGGGTCCCTTCAGCGTTATTCTGAGGTTTGATACACAGGCGTTTTTTCTCTTATTATTACAGAATAGCTCTCTAGAAGTATATATATATTAATTCTTTTTTTTTTTTTAAATATTGCAAAAGGTGTGTTCCTGTCACTTGTAATGATTCAGCTTCTGACAAGCTGGTTAATTGAATGTTACTTTTTTTTCCCCTGTCTAAACTACCTTTGTAAAGTTCACACATATCGTGAAGTTATTTATGGTTTGAGGAAGAATATCACATATATAAACAGAAGAATTGTTTATGAAAGTTAGAATTAACAGTGATTGATTTGATTTCACTGATTAGGTAATTGGGGAAATGAACAGGTAATTGGGTATTTACAGAAGAAGGTCAAGAGCAGTTTCTGGGAGGGACCAGTCAGATCCATTCCAGAAGTCTTAGCTCAGCCTTGCCTCCCTCAAAACCACACGACTGTGGAGCCGGAAGGAAAGCACCATGTCTCATTTGTTTTTATGGCTTTGCATTCACTTTTCTCACGAAAGCTGCATACTGATTTGATCTACTCTGACACCTCCAAAGGCACTGCTGTCTACAGAATAAAACCGAACCTAGCTGGGCTTCAAGGGTCCTCCACCCTTGCCTGCTTCCAGACCACTTCTCCAATACTCTCTTCCACATGCTTGACCCTACTCTTCCCTAATCACTCTCTGAGCTCTTCCTCCCCCAGGACTTTACACAGCTGGGGCCCTCTGCTTTGACTCTGCCAATGTTCTAGTAAGTTTTCAGGACTGTTTAAACTGTACCTTCTCCACATGTATGACCCAGGTAACCCCAATGTATAAGCAATCTTTTTTCACTTGAGTTTCCCCACTGCATAGAATTATATTTCTATTTCAGAATTGATCACTGACTATCTTGCATTAAATTTTCTGCATATATCTGCTCCTTCCACCAGAGCAAGCTCCCAGGGGGCAGGATAAAGGTCACCTTCATCTCTGAACACCCCCACAATCCTTCATCAACATAATTTTTGGTGAGAGGAAGCTTTCAATAATTTTCAGTTTACTAAAACTGAACTTCTCACACAGAAAAGTGGAATCACTTTGTGACTATGCTTCGAGTTGAGAGCCCACCCACAAAGGCCAGGCCAGCCAATGACCTTCATCCAGTGACTGTAAGAGAGCACAATGCGTCAGTCTCAGAGAGCCAGAAGGAAAACGCAGCTTTAAGTATCTGGAGATTTTCATATCCAAAAGAGTCATTCCATCAGTAAGTATGATTAGGATTTCCCTTATTATCCAGAGTGTGAATAATAATCATTATAATGATAAATAAGTGGCAGAAGTCATTGATTTTTAGAAAAGAATATTGATAAATGTGCAATGAAATTGTGTTTATTGACTCTCATCCAGGTATTCTTTGCACATACTCCCTAATTAGAAATCACTCTACAGTACTGTATAGATGGTACATCAACATATGATTTCATCTTCATACCAACACAGAGAGAAGCTGGACTCATTACGAATCTGCAGATAAGAAAACTGACGACCAAACAGACAAAGAGACAAAGAATTATTTTGTGTTAGAGTTGGATCTCAAACTCAGGACTTCGGACTATATCCTGGATTCTCTTCTCCCAGGCACTGTGTTATAGGTTGAATGATTGTCTCACCCACAAAATTCATATGTTGAAATCTAATTTACAACGTGATGGTATTTGGAGGTGGACCTTTCGGAGGGGATTAGGTCATGAGGTGGTACCTCGTGAACGGGATGAGTGCCCTTAGAATAGAGTCCACAGGGTTCTACACTGCTGCCATCTGAGGCCACAGTGAAAAGACAGCTCTCAGTGAACCAGGAGGCAGGCACTCACCAGACAATGGATCTGCCCACACCTTGTTCATGGACTTCCAGCCTCCAGTTGTTTAAGCCACCCACTGCATGGTCTGTTTGTTACAGTAACCTGAACAGACTAAGACACATTGACAAAGGTCAGGAGCCTCCTCAGGGTAAGGTTGTCACATGAGCAGCTTCCTCTGTAGGCCCCACAGGTCCTTGTCAGAGGCCTGTATGTTTCTGCCACCCTGGCCACCCACACACACTTTAGGTGGGTCAGTGCTGTGGAATTGTTCACTCCATGGTGTTTTAGTATCCATGGTTCTCTGATAACACTTCGGACTTTCGATTTTTTTAATCCAAGTCCCCTGCCTTCAAGACATGACCTATGTCTTAACTCTCTAAACTGCTCTTCCTGTCACTTTCACTTTGCACAATAAATGCCTTATTCTTTCAAATATCTTCTTGCAGAGTGAAATTTTTGACATAACTGTACTCAGAGGAGGGGTTGTTCTAAGTGAGCTATGTCTTCATCTATTTAATTGAGACATCCATTCACAATACAAGCTCTCTGTTTGCCTAGAACTGAGCTTGACACAGAGAAGGTGCTCAATGTATATTTGTTGTTAAAGTAAACAAAACAAGAAACAATAATAACAGGCATAGTATTTAAAGTTGTGGAAGCAACCAACAATAAAAACTAGAGTAAGGATGGTTACAAGCCATTGCCTGTGAGTACAATAACTCCTGGTGGGAAAAGCATGAATGAGGCACTGTTGCGTTTATTATATGCCTTCTGGAGTATTTGAATTCCAGGACGAATCGGTCTAATCCAAACTGAAGCCTTTTCTCGGCCTTTCTACCTGCAAACTACACCCTCCCTACCTGAAATCTGCCCACTGGGAAGCACAAAGGCCCAGGGTCTGCACCTGTTTTAACCATGTGGCTTTATTATTTTCATAAAAATTAAAACATTAAATATAGTTTCCAAATCAGTCAGTTTTTATTCTTTGTGACTTGTGGTTTCTGAATTGCATAAACAAAGGACCTAAAGCCTCTAGCAAGAGTTCTTTTTCCATTCTCCCTCCTGCACCCTAGAACAAAGAGGGAAAATGGAAGAAATAAACAAATACCAGCAGGGGACCACGTGGCCTTTTCTACATGTTCAACAGTTTTTCTTTTAGCATGGTTTGCTAAATCTTCTCGCCATCAATTCTCTCCTGAACCTGTGCCTCAACAGCCTCCCGCCCCCAACCTGCCCCCATCTCCTGCTGTCTGCGCCTAGTCTCAGGCCTCTATCCCTCAGCAGCACCGCCCGTGCAGAGGGCAGAGGGAGAGTCCTTAGGCTGGTCTAACAGAAAGAGCCCAGGACGCGCGGACATGGCTTCTGAGTAGCCTGACACTGAGGCTGAGTGAGGATGGAATACCATCCTGGAAATGACACAACTGAAGCCAAAGCTCAAAATAAATGTTTAAGCCTGAAATTAAAGAAGAAAGACAAAGGAGGGAGATACGGGCTCTGGGCAGGAGTCTGCTGCCAAGTGGTTGTGGGTCCCTGAATGAGTCACTTCTCTGAACTACAGGCTGCTCCCCCAGGAGAGGAGGACAAAATCCTGCCTTGCCAACCTCATGGGGTGGTTATGACAATCGGAGGAGATCCTGGGACTTAGGAAAGCTATAAGACCCTGTACATTTTGAAAGGTTTTTTTTTTTGTTGTTATCATACATTGGGCTGGAAGGAGGAGGAGAAATTTGTTTTCTCCCTGGTCTGGAACTTTGAGTCCCAAAGCAGCTAACTCAGCAACTTTGGGGCAGATATGGGGAAGAATTCTGGCCTGCTGCCTCCTGCCCCAGTTGTTCAAACCCAGCATATTGCTCTAGAATAGAAATGTATCACAGAGATGTGATCTTTAAAGCAAACCCAGAGGGGCCCACGTGCTGCTCTTCTGGCCCTCCCCAGTGGACCCCAGAGGACCGTTGTGCTGACTGTCTGAAACCAGTGCTTTCTCCCCCGCTTTAACCTTTCAGAACCAGATTCAGAAAATAGGCATTGAGGGCATACTGTTTCTGGGAAAGTTTCACGGCATTTAGCTGAATCCTAACACTGTGAGGCAAATGCTATTACCACCCCATTTTCAAGATGAGGACTGAGGTTGAGAAAGATAAAGTGAGTCACTGGATCCCACACAGATTTCAAGGCCAGATCTCCTCTGTCTGAGCTCCTGGCCTTTGAGGTGATTGGATGTGGGGCCAGGACACCAGCCTGCCTGGCATCAGAACCCAAGCCTCAGGCTAGGTTAGGCCAAAAGTAGGTAGACACACCACCATCCCCCCTCCCGATAAAGCACATACTTTCTATGGAGGTTCTAGAGGCTTCCAAGAGGGGCTTCTCTAACCCTAACTATAATGTTGTCGTCTAGGAGGAAAACTTTGACAGGCTTTGTCTTCTCAGATCTGTTCCTGGGTTTTCCACTCCAGGGGGCCTGTTACACCCATGACAAATCTTTAGGGGTGTTCATATGCCAGGGGACCCCCTCCAGGTGGTACACCCATCTCAATCTTATTCAGGCTGAGTGGGCACAGCTTGTGCAGTTTCCAAATCAGTCATGCCCTCATCTGAGAACATCCTGGTTCTCTACAGGTGTCTGAGGACACACATAATAGGTTCCAGAAGGGGTTGCCTCTTCCAGAAGGGGTTCCAGAAGGGGTTGCCTCTGGTCAAAGCAGGACTCAGGAGAGATGGCTGTCATCCTGGAGGTGGGGCAATCCTTATATTCTCTAAGGATCTTGGGAGGGCCTGTGATCTTGGTCTCAGAGTACATTCTATCCACCTCAGCCCTTGAGGATACTGGCTCTAGGACACCCTTAAACTAGGAATTTCACTGACTCTCTGGATCTGGAGAAAGCTCTGTACCAGGCATGGTTGGGGAGAAGCTCCTGGAGGGCTGCAGTCATGAGATGGCCAGCCCAGGGCTGCTGTGGGAGAAGACGGGCAGAACCACTGCTTAGGCTCCTTTGACCTTGGCCTCTGGTCATTCAGGAAAGAAGCAGTGGGCTGGTAGGGATCTAATTCTGGTCCCTGAGTTCGGAAAGGGCAGTTGAATGCAGCTGGGAGAGGCAGGCATCCTGGCTGGGTCTGTATATGCAGCCAGGAAAGGGAACTTGGGGGCTAGAAATGGGCAGGATCTCCCCCTCAAAAGAGTGAAGCCACAGGGCTGGGGAATCACTGAATTTCAGGCCTTAGAGTCTGAGGTATCTTGGTGGGTTCTGGGCACCAACCTGAACTGGAGGTGGTTCATGGAGAACATGTGTATCTTCTAGCACCCAGTGAAAGAGAGAGGACTCGGTAATGCCTGGAACATGGTCAGGATTGGTTGGAGGGCTTCAGAAGCCACTTCCTTCCCTAAAGTCTATGGAGATAAACCCATGGGTCTCTTGTTTTGGGCTTTTCTGGGTCAAACAGAGCAGGCCAGTAATAGGCTTCTTCTAGCATAAAATCCAGGAGCTCACAGGTAGAAGGACTGGGTTGTAAAGTGTGGCTTAGAGTGGCTGTCCTGGTCTGATGGGGAAGACGTGAACGTTCAAGTTCAGTCAATTGCTTCTACCTCCACATTCCCACCCCAAAGGCTACGAATAGCCCAGACAAGTCTAGGCAAAGGCAGAAGTCTGCCAGGCCAGGTGCTAAGTTGGGAGGATCCTAGTAGTCTCCTGAGTGGCAAGCAGAGCATGGTAGCATAGTTGGGGACAAGCAGTGATCAGAGATTCAGGTAGTGAATGGGGTTAGTGGACCTAGGAGCAGATATGCCGACACCTGGGTCAGACTCAGAGGTAGGCAAGGTCCTGTTAGGAGGGGAAAACAGGAGAAGAAAGTACATGATATTAGCAAGAAGGTATGACCCCACTTCAAGAGTTTCTAAAGGCAGGGTCTCAGGCAGAAGGGGAACAGGACTCAACCCAAGATATAAGTGCCAGTAGAGGAATAGCAGCACAAGGGCTTAAGGGGACCAGCAGCCAGGCTGACTTGCTGCTTATTTCCCAGAGCTATTGATCCAGGGCTTCTTAAATTCTAACTTACTTTTTTCTTAGTAAAAACAAGATGTACCCACTGCAGCACCTAGGGCCAAGCTGAGGTTTTACATGGCCCACATAGAATCTGGTATAGGTTACCGGAAGGAGCCTAGAAAGCCAGGACGGGCCCTGTAGAGCCCAACTCTATTGCTGAATCCTTGTTTGACTTTTAATAAATCCCATCACCTCCGTGGGTCTTAGGACCCCAACTGTGAAATGAGGGTGTGGGATTCCAGTAGAGGCTTCCACTGCTTCTGTGAATCCCAGTGACCTGAGGAGCGGCCTCACAGGACTCAGATAAGGGGGGAGCTCAGAAAAGGAGACCAGCAACTCCCTACCCCAATTGCCTAAAGTAGTCCCATTTTTAACTTTAATATATTGGATTTCCATATGAGAAGTCACAACAAGAAGTAAAAGCAAAGGACAGAGGGAATAAAGAACAGAAAAAGAAAGAAGAAAAGATAACTTAAGAGTGCTGGGCTAGATGTCCTCCAAGCCGTCTCAGTCCTGTTCTCTAACTCACCATCATGCTTCCATGGCCACATTTTCAAGAACTTCTTTCCCTTTCTGCCAACCTTTCGTGGAAGAATCCATACATACGCCCAGAAAAGCCACTGGTTAGATCTCATTGCCCAGTTGTGAGGACTGCTGGCTGAGAGAGGAGGAAACTGGGGGGTTGAGGTGGGCTGGGAGGGAGGAGATCTGAGGCCCCACGCTGTAAATCAGGCTCAGAGGTTTGGGCTGCCTGCTGCGTGGCTTCAGATGCCCCTCACCACTCTTAAAACCGGCACGCTCACACCCAGGCTGAGGAAGCGTGCCCAGCTCCCAGGCTGCCCCTGGAAGCTGGGCCCACTCTGAGGAGTTGTTTTGATTTTTTAGGAAAAACCTGTTCAAAGCCAAACCTTCCCTCCCAAGAACAACACAGGCAGGGGTTTTTAATGTACTTGGGAGATGAAGACTCCGGGAGGCTCTTTGCCATTGCCTGGCCAGTGAGACCCACAGATAACACCCACACCTGACTCAGTAAGGAAGTTCATGTGCTTGGGTTTCCAAGAACTTGATTCTAATCATACACTGTCACTTATTCATTAAGTCATCGTGCCCAAGTGCTCCCCTTTCTGAGCTTGAATTTCATCATCTGAAAAAGGCTCAGCTACTAAAACAAAATGAAACAAGACCAAATAAGCAAACACCAGTGATAGACATACTCCACACCTCAATAAGTTCATAATTGCTGTTTCTTTTTACTCTAAATACCTCCCACTCTTGCCAAGCCTCTGGGCTTCCTGACATATTTTAAATAGCTTTGCTCTACCGTTTTCCAATCTGATTGTGTTTTTGTACATCTCTCAATACCCAGTCCACAAGTCCAGGAATTTCACAAGAGCTTGTAGATGTGGCAAATTCAGATTGAACTGAGGATTTCCTTTATGTGCACATACACCATCCAGTGAGAGCTCTCTGCTGCTCTCCCACACAAGAGGAGGATTAGTTGAAACTATCTGAGAGTGTAGAACAGTGGAATGAGCACTGATCTGGGAGTCAAGAGTGGAATCCCC
Source organism: Rhinolophus sinicus (assembly GCF_036562045.2). Classification (NCBI taxonomy): domain Eukaryota; kingdom Metazoa; phylum Chordata; class Mammalia; order Chiroptera; family Rhinolophidae; genus Rhinolophus; species Rhinolophus sinicus. The sequence continues at coordinate 51,817,741 of NC_133751.1, read as the reverse complement.
TAGAGCCAGCATGGACTGACCTTCCCTCTGTGTGAGTGAGTTACTTCCTCTTTCCAGGCCTATTTCCTGGTCTGTGAAATGAGGGGGATCCTTTATTCACTCCACTGACATTTACCACATGCCTGCTCTCTGGTGAAGAGGTCTTCCTGACCAAGGTCAGAACTCAAGTAACAGCATGAAAGCCATATCAGACACATTAACTCTAGAGACCACTAGGGTCTCTGATGCCAAATTCAGTTTTGCCTCTGGAAGGAAATGGATTAGATACATTCGCATCCTTCTGAAAGCTCACTGTGACTTGTTAAAGGATAGTCACTTAACAGTGTGGTAAATGCTTTGATAGCAGTTACCCAGCTATTATAGGGACACTGAGGGAGTGGTCTTCTTAGAGTCTGTCCAAGAAAAGGTGACAAGTTGAATTTTAAAGGCTAAGCCACGGACAAAGGAGAGAAGGGAGGTAGAGGGAAGAATATAGAAAGGAGAGAGTTTGGTGGGTTGGAGAATTTCAAGTAATTCCCCAATGATGAATCATTGTGGCATGAGAAGGGAAGAGGAAGTAAAACATTAGGTAAATCACATCTGCACAAGCCTGTGTATGTCAGGCTTTGGGGTTTAGGTTTTGTTTTTGTTTTGTTATTCTTTCCTCTCAAGTTCAATAGGGAAACACTGAAATGTAGAGGAATAACATAATCACATTTGTATTTTAGAAATCTCACACTGGATGTCTTATAGGGATGGTTTGGAGAGGAAAGAAAAAAAAAATGGAGGGTGGGGCGATCATTCAAGAAGCAAGAACAAGAGGTGAAGGTGTGGCAAGCAGTGTCAGGCACCATGGGGGTGAAGAAGAGGGAAGTGAAATCAAAGTGTGTCATAAGGGCCATGACTAGATGAGCATTTTCCATTTCTAACTTTCTAGGACTCCACAGCTAAAGAAATCTCCCTTCACACATTTCACCTCCCATTTTTACCCACCCCTCCTCCCACCTCCCACACACTCCAAAGTCTGGCTGGCCCCTCCTACTCAGAGGCTTGGATAATAGGTGTGGCAGCCGGCCCAAGCGTTCCCCGCCATCTTCTCCACCAGCATGTTCTGCTGCCTGAGCAGTTGGCTGCCACCATGAGTGTTAATTGGAGAGACATCTGAAGTGACCAGACTGGTTGTGATGCCGCCATGATAGACACACTCCATCTGCTCTAACAAGTCGCAAGTCTCAGTGCACACATGAGGCAAGATTGATTCCCTGTGCCCAGGACTTGTTAGAAGTGAGACTCAAAGAAGTTAGATTCATAGGCTTTTAAAGTGAAAACTGTCTCAGAGGTTATTGAGTCCATGCCCTTTGTTTTCATAAGGAGGAAAATAAGTCCCAGTCTTGCCCAGGGTCACTCTAGGTATTCATGGCCAGGTTTCCTGACCTTTCCCTCTGCCCCTTGTAGGTGGTAAGGTATGAAGCTGGGGACTGAACTTCTAAAATCATGAGCTGACCAATATAGTTCTCTGCAGAGATTTGCTAAAACTATCCATTAACTGGTAAATGACATGACTTGATATTAGGAGTGGAATTTGGCATTGAATCAATTTCTTAGAAATTTTTCATTTATGTTAGTCTATTATCTAGCTGGGGGAAACTAGAAATAATCTGATGGTTTTCTCTCTAGTGGTAGTTGCTTATTTGTTTTTGTTTTGTTTTCATAGCAGAGCCTACTTTTCAGAGGATGAAATTGAGGCTCAGAAAGGGGAGCCCTTGAGTAGGATGACATAATGAATAAGTAATGATGTATAATTAGAACCAAGATCTTGTAATCCCAGGCACATATTTCACATCCAGTATTTTTTGGTCTTCACAACAACCTCCACTGCCACCCACTCCCTGCTCTACTGTTAGTAGGGACCGAGAGGAGAAGGGTTTCATAATGAATAAGTATCTATCTTATTTCACGCCCTAAAATCTTCCAGCACAGATTCTTTACATATTACTTGATTGTTGTATGGCATTTTCTAATTATGTATTCACATTCACATATATAATCCCACGTTCACTTGAGGAATGTTGTATGTGCCCATTTTACAGAAAACAAAGAGAAATGAATTGTCACACAGTCAATAAGTGGGAGAATCAAGACCCACTTGTCTCAGTGCTGTGACCATATCCAGGTTCCCCTGTCCCCTGACTTATTGCTCATCTGGATAGTACCCATGCTAGTCAGTTGCCTTTGTGGACTGAATTCCAATGGTAAATAAAAGACTGCCCCTGTTGCTAAGCTGCAGGATTACAAATAACATTGCTACTTCTGTGATTATAGTTCATCAACAGGGGAGATGTAAGTTATTAAAGAGAACAGTCTGGGACTTGCAATTAAGCATCTTCAGGATCCAGCAACAATTGGAGGTCTCAGTGAAGAAAAGAGGGAATGCTCCCATCTGAAAGTCAAACAATACCATGAAGCCCCATCTTGGCCTTCTCTGCTGCCCCAGGTCTGAGAAGGTAAATATGTCTGGACTGGCTCTGCCAAAAGGACAAAGGCAAACCTATATCCTTTATCCAAAGATGCTAATGTCAGCAAATTCTGCAATGCAGGTAAGATTCGATGCCAAGGGACCAAGGAGGTGTTCCTGGAAAGCCCTGGTCATCTGTGGGCCCAAGACACATCCTCCATCTGGATGGGAGAGAGGACCATCCCTAGGGTAGCCTCAGAACTGGGTCATCCCCTACCTCCAGAAGTAATTTCATAGTAGGTAAAATCCGGCCACAGTGATCCCGAGAGGGAAGGGAGAGCAGTGGAAAATGTAGCTATACATAAGGCCATGGATTTTATGGAAGGGGGTCTCAAATGCATCCTAATGTAGCATGTTTTTTATCATATGGTGATTGAGTCATTTGGCAATGACATCTGCCTAATTCTTGGAAGCAGCTAAGAACTCTCCCATGATAATAACAGTGATAAAAAGAATAACAGCAATAATTATTAGTATAAATATTGTATTAAAATAACTACTATTACTTTAAGGACAGTTAATAGACATAAAGAGTTTTTAGTCTACTACATTCTTTACTGTTCAGATTGCATTTGCTTTTCACAAAACCAATAGGAAGTAAGCAAGGCAGGAATGGCAACCACACACACTTTACAGGAGAAGAAATTGAGGCCTGAAACGAGGAGTGGGCTGCCCATATCACGGGTAAATTAGTAGCAGAGCAGACAAGACTTGGAGGTGGGAGAGTAGAGGAGGAACGTTTCCAATGAGAACCCATTAAATCCCAATGAAGAGGGCACTCATTTCCCTTGGGAAGGGATGCAGCTTGTTCATCCTCCTGGGCAAGCTGACACTGAAAGCCTGCACTGTTGAATGTAGAGCCAAGAATCCCAGCAATCCAGCTGTGTATGTGGAATATGACTTATGAGGGACACATTAAAAAGGGAGATTCTGGTCTCTGAGGCCAGCAGAGTGGACAATATTCAATTGCCTTGACTGCACTTACATGACAGAAGTCACAGAACCAATGAAAACAATAAGTGGCTGCATGTCACACATCTCTAGCACTGCTCTTACAAGTCATGTTTCTGTCTCACCCTGTCTAATCCCTCCCTGTGCCAATGTGAGCTCCTTATTGTCCAGGACTTTATCTTTTTCTTCTCTGTGACCTTGGTGCCTACTCCATTGCCAGGCCCCCAGTAGTTGTTCATCATGTGTTGTTGAATTCATGCACACCTACAAGAATAGACAAATATGTCAAGAGGCAACTGAAATTGAGACTAGGGATACACTGAGTGCAACCCCTAACTGAAATAACCTGCTCCTTCGTGCCAAGAACTTAGCCTCTATGTGTCTTCCCCTATTAGATCACTGTCGTGCTGGGCGGCCTGTGGGGTCTCTGCTCCCACTCCCCACACAATAATGCAGGACGTGGCTAGGCCAAAAAGGAAGACCCACGGAGCCATAGGTAGGGGAATCATACCACTATAGTCTCACTGGAGACTGGAGTCACCCGATGTGCGACCTGCTGTCTGCTTTTCTGTCAACCGACTTACTCCCCTCGACTTGACTCGACTCACCAACCAACGCAGCCACGGCAGTTATATTGGTGGCTAATTGGCTAACCGGCTACAGCTGACAGCCAACCAGCCACAGCCGACAGCCATCTACTACCCGAGCCAGCACCTTTCCACATGAGGCCAAGAGCCTAGAACCTGCTCTCTGGGGCTCTGTCCCCACAATCACTAATATTTACTCCCCTGGAAATTTCAGTGAGAACAAAAGCAATGTGGCATCTGAATGACAACAGGTAAATAGCAGCCTAGCCCCTAAAGCACCACCAAGAGGGGATGCTTAATAAATGTCACACAGATAACTTCCCCCATCACATTAGGCCCGACAGCATTACTAACCTGAAAAAAACCAACCACCTGAAATGATGCCCGTGCATCAATTCCAGCCCACCTGGATTCACATGTGCAATAATTCCACTCTAATTCTGGGACTTCACCCAAAAGGCCATTTGATTTAAATTCAAATATCCAAAAGAAGGCATTTAAATGAAAAGCCATATTAGGCACATATGTATGCAAAGCCCTGTTAGGCACCCAGAGGATAACTCAATCGGATTTGTCTTTGCTTTCAAGGAGTTTACAATAGCATGAACAACAAAGTGCCAAGTGAAGAACAAATAAATGCTTAGTAGTGTGTATTAGTTTCCTATTGCAGCTTTAACAAATTATTACCAATTTAGTGGGTTAAAATGACACAAACTTATTACCACGCAGTTTTGGAAGACAGAAGTTTTTGGGTTCACAGGGCTGCCTGCATTCCTTCTGAAGGTTCTACTGAAGAGTCTCTTTCCCTACCTTTTCCAGCTTCTACAGGCCATCTGCATTACTGGACTCCCGACCCCCATCTCCAAAGCCAGCGGTGTCGCTCTTCTTTCCAACTTCCTGCCTCCCTTTATAAGGGTCCTTGTGATTACACTGGGCTCACCCGGATAATCCAGGATCATTTTCCCATTTCAAGACCCTTACATTAATCACACCTGCAAAGTTTCTTCTGCCCTGTAAAGTAACATGGTCCCAGGTTCTCGTGATTAGGACACGGGCCTTTTTTCAACCACATGAAGAAACAATGAGAAGCTTCGGCAGTTGAAGAAAACCACGGTGAATTTCAAAAGGCTCAGGAAGAGCATCACAAAGGAAGCAGCATTTGGACTGATCTTGAAGGATAAGGATAGGTAGGATTTTACAGGATAAGAAGACAGAGAAAATGGTGGCAAATAATCTGGTGAGAGTGGAATATAAGATACATGTGGGAGGGAAGCACTGGGAGAAGAAGCTAATGATATCGTCCAGGCCAAACTGAGGACGACCGTGAATGCCACCTGAAACCATATGTGTTCCTTACGCAGAGAGAGACCTCAAACATTTTTGAGATGTGTTCTTTCCTTCTGAAAGATTATTCTAGCAACATCATGGAGGATATACAAGAGAGGAAGGAGGTAAAAGGCAAGGCAACTAATTTGAAGTTGTTGCAGTAGCCAAACCAATAGGTGATGGCCATAACCATCATCTATGGTCGTGGAAAGGGGGAAGACTTAGAGACACTGAAGAAGTAACTTTGTCAGGATTTGGTAACTAATTATACAGAACGCTGAAAGAGACGGAGCTATAAATGCAATAACTTGAACTGATACCCTTGTATCAACTGCTAATTAGATGAGCCATTAGCCAAAATGTATATGAGAAAAGGAGCAGTTTGGGGAGAAAAGGGGATGAGTTCATTTCAGGACAGGCTATTGAGTCCAAGGTGTCTGAGGGACTTCCAGCTGGAGATGCCAGCAGGTAGATATGGTTTCAGAACTGGACCTTAACTGAGAGCTCAGGACCCCTTACATCTGGCTGCCACCCATTTGTCTGGTACCGTATTTCCCCAAAAATAAGACCTATCCGGACCATCAGCTCTAATGCATCTTTTGGAGCAAAAATTAATATAAGACCCGGTCTTATTTTACTGTAATATAAGACTTGGTCTTATATAATATAATATAATATAATATAATATAATATAATATAATATAATATAATATAATATAATATAATATAATATAATATAATATAATATAATATAATAAACATCGGGTCTTGTGTTAATTTTTGCTCCAAAAGACGTATTAGAGTTGATTGTCCGGGTAGGTCTTTTTTCAGGGAAACACGGAATAAGGGTCATAGTTCATATCAGTTTTTAAAATGAATCTCTAAGACTTGTCATCACATGGCAGAAATTTCCGTTCTTAAGACTAAGGGAAGCATGACCCACCACCACCCATAGGCCACTGATTCCCAGCCACCACATTTCCACATGACAAAATGAAGAGGTTATCGTTAGTGCTGTCTTCAGAGAAACAAGAGCAGTGCCCCTGTAACCAAAGACAGCCTGTGTGGGGCTCAAGCCTGTGAGCTGAGGCAGAGAAGAGTGGGAAAGAAAACAGAGCTCTCTACAGGGTGGGCTCACTACCCTCCATATATATGTACATGTTCTGACCAAACCCTCCTTCTACTTTCCTTCTTCCATGACTTATTACCTCTCCTACTTAGATGGCTCTCCTCCTTCCCACCAAGGCTCAGCTCAAATGGCCCCTCCTCTGGGAAGCCTTCCATGGGTCATGTTCAAGGAAGTAATATTCTCTCTCCCTACCACTGGTTGTATTTCTTTTACAGTACTTATTACTTTGTATCATAATCATCTGTGTATTTAAGATTCTCATGCTCACCCAACTTAGAATTTCTTGAGAATGCAGATTCTGTCTGATCTATTTCTGTGAGCATGCTAGCAGCCTACGTAATGCTTTGCACTCTATCAGTGCTCCATAAACACAGGATGAATGGATAAAAACGGTCATTTGTGCACTTATGTCCTCCCCTCCTCTCTCTCCTACCCTTTAATAAATAGACTTTGTGTGACCTTCTTGTAGGCAGGGGTCAGTTCTTAGTCAACTCTTAGAGTACCTCTAATGGCTATCTTTAAAGTGGCCAGAGCTCAGCCAATCATTGTTGAACTCAGGAGTATTGACAACTGTGACTTACAGCAGAGAAACTTGGAATAATGAGGCCTGATTATGTTGAACCAATATGCCATGAGAGCTTAAGGATGTCTCAGCTCTGGTTGAGCTTGGGACAGGTAAGGTGTCTTTGACATTGGACAGAAGAGGATCTGGGTCAGAAGCAGGTGAATCTTGGTGAACTGGGCTGACATATGGACTCAGGATTCAGGGGAAATACTAGCATGGATCAGTGACTATAACAAAGGAAGTCTCAAGTCCTGGATGCTAGGCCCATGTCGATTTCTGATGAGCTCTGTGACCTTGAGCAAATTTTTCCTTCATTATCTTTTTATCATTTAAGTTTCTACCTAAGTGTCACCTTCTCATAAAGGTCTTCACTGACCATTAAAGCTATAAAAGCATCCTCCCACAGTCACTTTATTTTTGATTTTTTTATAACAATGAGTACATGAAATTATTTATTTATTTGTTTATATGCTTCATTTCTGCTTTCTCTACTACAAAACAAATAGGTGGAGGGCAGGAACTCTGCCTGGCTGGTGCATATCAGTAGCCTCACATTTTGTGTTTGCGATATTCCGGGTACTCAATATTTGTTGAGCGTTTAACTATAAGATAAATGTTGGAGAGTATGAAGAGATGATTTCTAAGAAAGTTCTGTCTCTCCTAATTGTACAATTCTACATTTCATTATGTGTACCTCTGATGCCCTCAGACATTCTGAAATAAAATGTAAAGTGAAGTCCCCATCGTTATTATAATGGCTTGCTCTTTGCTATATAGTTGGTGGCCTAATTCTTTCTCAAGTCCCTTAAACATTATATCAATAATGTCCCTTGCTTTTGTTGAGGACTATAATTTAAAATGTATTTTCTCATTTGATCCTACAACCATATATGAGGGGAGGTATTGTTATTTTATTTTCCAAATGAGAAAACTCAAAGATTAGAAGGGTAAAGTGATTTGCCCAGGGTCACACAGCTTGCCTGTGGCAGAGGCTCTAGGCCTCTCTATCCCAATTTCTCTGCTTTCCCACTAGCCCTCAGTGCATCTCAACCAACGTGTCAGGTAAACCTCTATACTGTATGAAAAATAATGTTTGTAAGACAAATTCTCCAATCTGAAGTTGCTAACTTATCTATGCTGGCATAAGCAGGTAGATTCACTGGGCCATTGGCTTCTCTCTGCTAAAGCAAGAGCAGTCTAACTGTGCCAAAACCCTGGGCTGTGAGGCCCAGGGACTGGTCACACACACAGAGAGAATGTTACAATGGAAGGAGCTATAGTGTCTAGATAATCACCTAATTTTGGCTTTTTGCAAATAAATGGAGAAACTAGGCCCAGAAGAGGAAGTGACTTCCCAGTTCTCCTGAATCTGGATCTTTCACTCGTAGTATCTTTACTATCCAGTGTCTCATGAAGATACAGGAACAGTGAAAACTGGAATTTCTGCTTTAGACAGGGGTGAGCCTGGTTTGCATGTTCTCCCACCTGGTGGGGAAAGCCTGAATTGATGAGGCAACAAGGAATAAGAGTACTTTCTCTCAGGGAGTTGAGAGGAATGCAACTCTAGGTCTCACAGAGCAAATCCCACAGCAGAGATACTCTCAGGACTCCAGGGAAATTGAAGCCGCTGTCCCCTGAGTAGTGAGTGTGACAGCCTGAGGGTCTCTGCACCTAGCCACATGCTGCCTCTACCTGAGCAGGTGGGCAGGAAATAGGCCAGGCCCATAGGTAAACCTGAGTGATGCTCCCAAGGGAAGACCTACCCCAAAAGCCCAAGATCTAAATGGCCTCCAGGGGATACAGGTGCCCGCTTTGATTTTCCCTAAACTTGGTTGAAAAAGACAAGCTCAAATCCACCATTGACTTCTCAGTAGAGCATGGCAGGACAGCTAGAGGAATGAAAAGTGATTTCATCTGTGACAGACACAAGCACATTGGAGCATTATCGTTTTATCTTTACGTTTAAAGAAGCCAACCACTCTATCAACAAACAAGACAAGAAAGGAGTATTTTCTGATATTTTGGCATTACACAGTAATTTCTTAGTGCTTAAAGCACTTGATACACAAGCACCATTTTGTACTTTATTAGGTGTTGTCGTATTCATTGTATCACTTCACCCTGCTGATAACTCTGAGGGAGGCAAACCAGGTACTCATTCATTCAGCAGGTGGTTACCAGGTAATTATAAAAACTTTACTCTGTGCTGGGAGCTGTCTTAGGTGCTGGGAACACATGGGCAGAATGTGACAGAAGGAGAAACTGAGGCTCGGGAAGATGAGGTGATTTTGCTAAAGAGCGCGGAGCTATTCGGTGAGGAACTGGAACTCACACCCAGCTCTGCCATGTGGCTTGGAGCTCTTTCCTTGTCTACACATGCCTCCCTGTCCATCTCTGCATGCAGAAACTCAAAGTGATGATTGTTCCTTGCCTGTCACTCTCTCCCTCTTCCTTTCTTCGCCTGATTTACATATTGCTAAATGATGAAATTATACAGTACATAATTCCACAGCAACTCTGCTGCTTTTTTAAAAAAATGGGATTGGAGTAATTAGGCAGAAAGGATTCTCAATTAGGCCATGGATTCTGTTTCTAAAGCCGTAAATGGGGAAGAGATGTATTTTCACTGTCTCTTGAATATATTGCCATGAAATGATTGCTGCCTTGAAGAGCAGCACCGTGGCTCTGAACTGGAACCCTCTGAAATGGCTTCAGAGCGGTATTTTGTATTGGAGTTTCCTGCCTAGCTCTAGATTTTCAGCTTTCAGAGGTAACCTCGCACTTTCGTATCTCTGGTACCAAGACAGGCAGTCACGACCACCATTTAATTCTAGGTTTCTTCTCTAGTTTTCTTTGTTTTAAGGTAGAACATGTGAAAAGCAACATCCATTGGCTTTGCCGGGATCCTTTGAGCTGAGCAGAAAATGATGGAAAGTACCTGGGTTTTCCAGGGCTGGTTCTGAATTCCTGATCTTCCAACTTCATGTTGGGGGTTCTCTGAAGAATTCCATCTCTCAGAACCTTGGAGGACTAAAGCACATTGGGTAATTCCAACCCCATACAATAATAGGAAGAGGATGGGAGGTGATGGCAGAAGCTAGTGTATGGTAGGAGCTAAGTGGAAAGTTCATAACTAGAATCAGTGGGTTGAAATTCAACTCAATTATAGCTCTGCAAAAAAAAAAAAAAAAAAGACTTTTTATAGAGTTGCTAAACCGTAGGGCTCATCAGAGGGTGAGTTTCTCATCACTCGAGATAATCAAGGAATGGCTCAAAAACTATTTGGAAGAGATGCTTTAGAGAAGATTCCAGTTGCCAGTAAAAATTGAACAAATTCACCTCTCAAATCTAGGTCTTTTCCAAAGATGAAGTTCCATAATTCTGACTGTGGTCACTATGCTTTTATAGCATGAGGGAAAGACCAGCACCTAGTTCATTTACAAGGGTTTGTCTCTTCCCCAAGGAGAATGAGCCCAGACATACTAACTTTTAACATCCTAGCCTTTCTCCTTCAGCACTACTGCTATGTTAGGTTAATACAAATAGCATCTCATTCTGTTGCTAGGCCATAATTTCCAGGAGATTGTTAAAGAGAATCATAAGTCAGGTTTAGATTAAAGGTAAAGGAGTGGGCCTCATGACATCCTGTGTTGTTTCATGCAATCTAAACCTAAAGGGCCCCTGTAACTATTCACAGTGGGATACTGGCTTTGCCGATATTTTATTTACTTGTTTGTTCTCTAGAAGACAAGTCATTTCTTGGGTGTAAACAGCAATATGAAGGTTCCTGCTCATCGCACAAATGCTGCTTGTTCTGGGATAGACTGTTTCTTCACCACAGTGCCCAGTAAAATCTGCCAAGTGTCTTTAATGGTTAAGCCTTACAAAGCTAGATGGATTTGATGCCAGACTTTGAGTGAAATAAAAAGCTTTACCAACCCTCTGAGTCGACACATCTTAATATTTTCAGGAAAAGCAGAGCTTTTCCTATGAATTTCTTGGCAACTTTCAGTCAGACTGAAATTCATTCCAAGCACATGATGGGAGAACCACTGACAAGAACCATCCTTCACGTGGGTACTTACACAGCCATTACTTCAAAACTCTGTTAATTCAACATGTATGAGTACCCCCATTTTATGTCTAGTTATATGACTTCCCCAGGAAGGGATTATAGAATCCATAAATGTAGGAACCAAGAGAATCAAAGATCATCTGTGGTTTACAAAAAAGATCTAGTCCAAACACTTTAGAGGAATTAGCAATGCATCTTTTTTTGTGAAGCCAACCCTATGTAAAATGTGGTGACTGTGATGCTGCTCTGGCACCTGTATGTAGACCAGATATTTGTAGTTGAGAAAGCTGAGTTAGGAAGTGACTCATTTAGGATCACACAATGGCAGAGTCGAAACTGAGACCTTTTCCAACTTGGTTGGGAAAGCAGGAAGGAACTGGCGAAAATGAAAGAGGGGAAGCCCAATCTTCAGGCTCTGTGGAACCACTGGGCTCTCCAATGTGTGAGAATGTATCACACACGTCACAATTGTGTGCCCGGCTTCAGGACATCTGCGGTAGGAAAGAGTGCAGCAATGGAGCTTCGGTCACCAGGTTTGAAAGGTCAGCCTGGTCAGACTGACAAGAAGAACTAGACAGCCAGGGAAACGCACCACTCACGGAAAAGGAAGCAGCAACAACCGCCGCCCCCCCAACCCCCCCACCCCCCCTGCCCTCCCCATACCAGACAATCAACATATGTTCTTTAAGCACCTTCTCTAACACCAGTAATGATACCTTACATTTGCATTGATCTATAGTTTTCAAAGGACTTTCTCATTCACTGTTTGGTTTGATCTTCACAACAATCTTGTAAATTAGTGGGGGCTGGTGTCATTATCCTCATTTTATAGGAGAGGAAACCAAAGCTTGGAGAGGCTAAGCGACATTAGTAAATAGTGGTTCTTGATGATAACCCAGCTCTTAAACTCATTGTGTAGTTTTCTTTCTACACCATGGTCTCCTGCTGTTTGGGGCAACATGTGAGACACAGAAGGGGAGAAACTGTTCCAAACACAGGCCGAGGCTATCTCTAATGTACTGGGAAGGTTTACACCTCCCTTCATTTCTCTAAACCAGAGGCTGATGTTGGTTAAAAAGGTATTCATACACCCAGCTGGTGACAAACACATGATTTTCATGAAAAGCATTCTCTTTTGCTTCTTTTCCTAAATATGATTAAGGGGGGAGTGGTGGGGTATGTCATGCAGAGGTACGTAGGAGCAGGGATTCTGTGAGGCTCATCAATTTCTAAAGTTTATAAGCTTCTGTCACATTCTTCCCAGAGGAAATATAGACAACACGTCTGATCTTCCTAGGTCATTCCAAAGAGCCACGATTCTTGCTCTAGTTGGAGGGTACAAAACATGCATGTCAGGAACAATTAGAGAATATTTATGTGAAAAAATATGTATTATGTGAATGTGTATATGTGTGTGTGTGTATAAATGAAAATTTCACATGCAGACAAAGCAAACTCGTCCTAAATGAAGATAATGTCTTATAGTTTTGCACAAAGCAATTATTTACAGTATTTATGTGTCAGCACTAGAAACTTCATGTAATGTTACATAACATTTATAGTCTAGGCACTATACTAAAGGTTTTGAAGGAATTAATAATAATAATAATAACAAACCCCATGTTTTTCATATACCACACTAGCCTGGCATGTGTGGGAGAGAAATGGTTAGAATCCAGATGTCAGAAGAACACAAGTCATCTCCAGAAAGATCTGAAATAAAGAAGGAAATGTCAAAACAGGAAATTAGATGCAATATGGACAAATAAGGGCCAGAAACCTGAGAGGGGAAGCAGATGGCTAAGTAGGACCACACATTAGGCAAGATCACCAAATGATATGGGTGGAAATAGAACCAAGCCAGAAGAAAGAGAGAGTGTGCGGAAGCATCAGAGCATCTACAGTACAGGTAGGTTCCTCGGGAAAGTTGGACTGACAGCCAACATAGCAGAAGGGATGGTTCAGACCCCCTGCTGGGCCAGAAAGCCTTTGTGGGGCCCTCTGCTAACTGGGATTTGATATGTGATTCCAATTTTACAATGATCTAATTTGGGGGGGATCAACTCTAAGTAACTTGATCAAGGTTACATCAAAGAGGATTTAGGGTTATAAATAGAGCCCTGGACTCCACAGATTCTCCCCGTTGTCTGAGGACTCCCAACTCTGCAGAAGACAAGGCACAGAGAGCTGCACTCAGAACTACGGATGTGGCGGGGAAGTGGAAACCAAGCCATTTGGTGTGTTGTAGCATTCCCAGCTCTGGTTTAACACAAGCCGATGTGTTTCGCTCACAAACTGGCACTGAGAGCTCATTTACATTTAAATAAGAGGCTTGTTAATGCCAGCAGGAGGATGCTGTCAATGCCAAGCCTGGCTCAGGATTCCTGCCAAGGAGTTTCTAAGAGCATCGCTCTAGGAAACTCCCCCAAAAGAGAAGCAAGCATGCCTTCTCATTAAGACAACTCCACCACAGTGACATTTGCCTCAGAGTGGCAAGCCTTTGGCTGGGCTGGAAGCAAGTTATTGAGTCTTAGAAAGTTATCTGTTGCCAAGACAGTTGTTTAGCTTGGCTCCACACACACTCAGAGACCACCTGGCACATGCCGGGTGGCCTGGTGCAGAGGATAGCAGGCTCATTCCTGACCTCAGGCCTCTCCAGTCATTTCAGGCAGACTGGGTGTTACTAAGAAGCATGTGCAGAAGACCATCTTACAACATAAAGGAAGAGAGGGCTTAGTCCATTGCCAGACAACTCTTAATATTGGAAGTTTCTGGCATTAACAGGAAATATGTTTGTCTGTTGCAATGATGGTATGCTCTAATGCCTACAGATGCCAAGCAGGGAACAGAGGAGTAAGGCAGGCTCTTTATGAAACCTTCAAAATTTGGGATTCTGGTAACCTAGAGTGTACCTAGTCTAATGGGGAATGCAGCATTTAGCAAGAACTGATTTGGGGGTTTATAAACATGGATCATGTCCTAGGTAGCTTAAAGACTAAAAGGGAAGTTACACAATTAGACAAGAATTACAACACAGTTAATAGGTACTATCACAGGAAGTAAAACATGCTATAGGAGCACATGGGGATGATAAGGCACATAAACCAGAATTTAAAGGTCATAAAGGGATTGATGTGTAAGTTCAAGCTGAAGGATGAGCACAAGTGATCCAGGCAAAGATGGGGGCATGGGGAGAGACAGAAGAGCGGTGCAAAGGCCCTGAGGCAAGAGAGAGCACAGTGTACTTGAGGACTCAAAGAAGTGTTGTGTGGTGTCAAATTCAAGGTAGGGGAAGGATGGAGAAATGAATACAGACTAGATTATGAAGAGCTTTCCAAGCCATTGAAAGAGTTTGGACTTTAACCTATGAGCAGGAGACCTTACAGGATGAGGTTTGATGCTGACTGAATCTCCTACAGGTTAAACACTTCCAGTTTTGTTGAAGGAGGCAGCAGAGTAGGGAAAGAAGAGCTCAGGATTTGGAGTCGGAAGGCTGTGGGTTCTTGTTATAGCTCTGTCAACATGGGCATGTCTCATTGATCTCTCCTGTGAAATGGGAAGAACATATAGCAATGTTGGTGAAATAATAGGAAAAGGGAACTGCCATATCTTGTAGGTGGTATGGTAAAATTATAAGTTATTACTAAAACCTCTCAGAGTTGTTTGACAATATGTATCAGAAGCCTTAAGAATGTGCGTTCTCTTGGACACAGCAATTCCATTTCTAATATTTAGCCTAAAGAAAAATTAAACATTGCTTGTAAATATTTAACTATAATGACATTCTATGTAGTGTTGTCTGTAAGAGCTTAAAAAAAACACTGTAATTTATGTCTCTGCTGACTGGATATTCCTTAAGTCCTTTATCCTGCTGAGGTCATTTTGGCCTTTAGTAGTTAAACGAGACTGACTCAGGTACTCATCTCACAGACAAGGAAAACCCTGTGACCCCCCAATCCCAATATCTATGGTGATTCTTGCTTTTCCTAGTTGCCTCTGTCTCCAAAATCTGTTTAGTTCTCCATCCCCACTCTATATTTTGCACCTGCCTTTGCTGTCCCTTTTCTGCAAGGTGCCACTCTGCATAATACAATCCTCACTCCCTCAGGTACCTTGGCCACAGGCAGAGCGTATGGTCAAATTTTACTAAGGGTTTGACTGTAAAGGGCTTGACATTCATCAGACAGCTACCCCCTCCCCATCTAAGCCTCTTTCCATCTACTCTCCTCTTTGTTTTCTAGGATCCCTCCTTCTTGGTCTCCTTGGCTACTTGTCCCTAAGCTATTTCCCTTCCCTTCTGTTTTTCAAATTCATCTGGCTCTCTACTTCTCAATTCCTATGCCATTCTAACTAGAGAGGCATGGATCTTATCCATTAACAGCACAGAAGAGTTTTAAGATTTCTCTCCTTTTCTTGCTCCCCTAATGGTCTCTGTAAGTGCAAAGATACAGCACGTGGATTTATTGCAACATGTATATGCATTATGCCTACCTCTTTCCATTTTAGAAGGGAAAACAGGTATAATAACTTTGTTTTGGTTTTGTATTACTATTCTTTCTACCCTTGCAAATAATCTCTATATACCAAAACTGGGGATGAAATAATCATGGTACAACTATGAAATGGAGCACAGTGGAGAGGTGAAGATGATGTTACAGAGCAGGTCTCAACACAGGAAATGTTCAGGATCTATGGTTAAGTGAAAAATGAAAATATGGAACACTGTATGAGGTGTGATCAAAAAACATGGTGAATGTTTAAATTGAAAAGAAATTATTACAGTAAAAGACATTGCCATTAATTACCCTCAAAATACTCCCTCCTCCCCCCTGCCCTGCTCCGCTTTGAACACACTTATCCCATCATTTTTGCCACGTTCTGAAGCAGTTCTGGAAGTCCTCTTTTGTGAGTGTCTTTAGTTGTGCTGTCCTGGCTGGCTCAATGTCCTGAATTGATTCAAGACATTTTCCTTTCATGGTCATTTTGACGTTAGGGAAGAGCCAGAAGTCTTAAGGTGCCAGATCCAGTGAATAAGGCAGATGAGGACACACCGTAATGTTTTTATTTGACAAAAATTGCCGTACCAGAAGCGATGTGTGATATGGAGTGTTGTCATGATGGAGGATGAAGTAAAGACACTCACTAAAGAGAACTTGCAGAGTTGCTTCAGAAAGTGGCAAGAATGACGGCATAATTGTGTTCAAAGAGAGGATGGATATTTTGAAGGGGATTAATGGCAATGTGTCTTTTACTGTGATAAAATTTTTTATTAGGTCTAGGTGTACAAAACAATGTAATAGTTGGATATTTCCACCTCTCACAAAGTGATAAGCCCCAATCTAATAATTTTTTTTTAATTTAAACATTCATCATATTTTTTATTATGCCACATATATACTACAACTTCATTTTAAAATATGTATTTACTCATATGTATGCAGGAATAAAGAGTGGAAAATGGTATCACTGGTGATCTCTGGAGCAGTGGTTCTCAATGGGAGCGATTTTGACCCTAGGGATAGATGGTAATATCTGATACCTCTTTTCCTTGTTCCAGAAGTAGAGACAATGTGCTAATGGCATCTGGTGGGTAGAGTCCAGGGATTCTGCCAAACATCCTACAATACACAGGACAGTCCTCACCACAAAGGATTATCCAGCCCAAAATGTCCATACTGCTGAGGTTAAAAAATTCCTCTCTAGATGATGGGCTTATGGAATACTCAAACTTTTTTTTTCCTTGTTCGTATTTTCTACTTTTTCTACAATGAGCATGCACTTCATGTGCAGTTATTTTTAAAAACACATTAAGTGGATACCTCTGAAAACAATCGGGAGCAAACATGTATGTTTTTCCTGTGATAACTCTCAGGAAAGTACTTAGCACTGTGCCTCAGATTTCCTTACCACCATGGTGCCTTTCTCTAAACCTGCCCCTTTAAATTAGGAGGAGAAGCAGGGGGCTCAATACCTCAGAAGTATTTGATGACTCTCTGCCCAGCAGGCTGTGCTTCTATTCATTCTTTCTACATGGCCAGAGCCTTTGGGCAGTGTTATCCCTAGTTGACCCAGTGAACTTGCTGTATAACTTTGTTACATGTGTGGTCCCCCAAGGCAGCTCAACAGAACCAGAGGTAGAGGAGGGGTCTGGTCAGAGGAGACGGGGTGTCTGTGCACACCCAGAGTTCCAGGATGCTGATCCTCTGTTCATGGAGCCATGTCTTGGGGATGCTTTTGCCTTGGAGAACCTTGGCCAGGGAATGGATCTTGTAATCAAAGTGAGCTCTCTTAGAAGTTTAATCACTTGGAGAAGTGGTTTATTGCCCCCACAGACTCTTGTGCTGTGAATATTAGACCTAATTAGTAGCTGAGATAGTGATGATTTAGCAGAGCCTCTGCATTTGATGGCTGTGGTTTCTGGGCCACCAATCGCAGTTGAAAAGGAAAAGGCAATCATCTCTGCCATGTAATGAGTTCTTCGTACTAATTCCCAGGGAGCTGAAAAGACCTGTGGGGGCTGACTTTTCCTTTGACCCTAAAACTGGTGGAAATTCAGAGGTTATAGAAATGACTCACACCCTGAGAAAAGTGAATTCTACAGTTGCAAGAGGATTTGGTTGATTTTCAGAGAGACAATGTACCTTCTTGTGAATGCATCTAGTTTGTGCAATGAAAGATGCAAAATCTTAGAGAGGAGAGTTTTTCCTCTTTGCCCAGGAACAGCAGACTTTCTCTGAATATAGCAGAGGACAATAAACTCTTCTGCCACCTGATTCGTTGGAAGAGAGGAGAAGCTGAGGCTGTTGACTGTTCAGAACCATGCCTACAGGTGGAAACTAATCGGGACTACAGGACTTGGGTGAAACATGGGCTGACATCTTCCAAGGTTTGGGAAGGAGAAAAGAAGTAGAAGAAATAATGGGACTGAAAGGCTTGGATTAGACAATTTTGGCTCTCCATCATCTGCCACTGACATGGATGAGGGGACTCTTCTGATCCTCCAAAGACACATTTGATGGGTGTCCTTCCTCCCTGTTTCCTCTCTTTGAAGACATTCCCAGAGCTTTTGTTCTGCTCACCTTTCAGTTTTCTCTCTGAAAGAAGTCATTACCAATCTGTCTCTAGTGATCTAGTCCACACAGACAGGCTCTGAATCTCTTTACCCTCTAAAAACACCACTTGTTTCCCAGAAGGCAGTGTTAAAAGGGATAGTCTATGGGGAGGCAGAAGAAACTGCTGGCAGCCCGAAGGTCTGATGATTTGTTTGGGAAGAAATAGTGTTCCCTGAGAAAAAGAATGTTTACATTGAGCCTAAATGGCCTGGAGGGAATGTCATGGTGACATAGCAAATTTCAGCATGGGTAGGGACAGTGTTGGCTCTTCACTACATGATCTGGGCAAGGCTCTTCCCAACTTGGAGTTTGATATTTTTTGTTATTTTTGTGAATAGTACAGGACAACAAAAACAAAAACAACAAAATCCAAGAACAAAAAGCCATTCCTAAACCTTAGAGGACCTCTTGGGAGGCTTTTTTTACCCCCTCTTCAATTTTTTTTTTTCCTCTCTCAAGTGATTACGATATGCAGGAAGTTATTCTGTCCAGACAGCAAAGTATAACAACAGCCTGGAACTTTTCCATTCTACTGAGTCAAAAAAAAAAAAAAAAAAAAAAAAAAAAAAGTGCCAGAGGAAGTAATATTAGTCAGTACTTAGTCACACTTGAAAACAATGGGATAGTTTACGTTGGCTTGACATCACACATTTGCATCTGGTTGTGGCCTAGATGAAGTCCTTTCAGTTAGCAAATTTTGTCCTGTGTTTGAAAGGATTTGAATTCTCCTTCACTTCTGTTTTACAGTAAAGAATACAGAATGGTTCTTCACAGCCCCTGAGAACAAAAGGTTTTGCGTGCAAATTTACAAAGACTTGGGAAGGGAAAAATATGGAAGGGAAAATCTCTCAGTGGCAAGAAGGACAAGTCTATACTGGCTCATCTTTCTCTCCTCCTGGAGAAGTATAATTGCCTTCCTCCTGCTCTGCAACCACACCTCTCAGTCTTCATTTCCTTTATGGACAATTCTAGAAAGAGGGCACATCTTAACCCTTACCATCCCATAGAGAAGGACTCACTCACTCATTTCATCCTCCACTTATTACACATTTATTCAAAGCCTATTATAGACCTGGCTCAATGCATGCGGAGGTGATGAAAACACAATTTCCAACCTCAGGGTGTAATTCAGATGGACGTTTGAAAAGAAGAAAAGTCAATTTTAGTTTAACATAATAGTACACATGCGTTTGAAGTTGTGTGGACTTACATACATAAGAGTGACAAATACCACCATGGAAGGCAAAGGAAGAAAATTTCCTGGAGGAGTAACTTGAGGGCTGGGTCTTGAAATGTGAATAATGTCAAAAGTAAACAAAGCCAGACATTAGTTGAAGTGGTGAAACAGATTTTATTCTGCAAATACTGACAGTAGAAGAAATAACTGTGCTCCATTCTCATTTGTGTAGTGGTGACTGGGTATTTTAAAGGGGGAATAAGGCAATACGGAGGGGGAGTGGACAGGGGCTCACCTAGGGTGAGGGAAGGAAAAAATTGCAAAGAACGAATGAGAGAGATGGTCAGTAAATGTGATTAGGCCAGCTGTGTCTGTCAGACATGAAGTTAGGATTCTGTCTTCCCACAGAGACTGGGCGACAGAGGGCCTATCATTTCCAATGATCACATTTCAAAGGAGTGGCTTTCAGGTCCTTGAGGAAGACATTCCTGGGCTGTAGGATATACTAATTATATATATATATATATATATATATATATATATATATATATTTTAAAAAAGTAGATTCTCTAACAAAGAGGGTGTTAAAGGCGTATTGTCAGGTCTTGGCCAGAACAAATGGTAAATTCATTTGACAAACTTGAGATTTTTCAGACAGAAACTCATAGGAGGTCTTGGGTCCCAGGGATGTGGCCTTAGGCTGCCAGCCTAAGGTATGGTTGGTCAAGTTTCCTAGTGCAGGCAGGGTTCTGGATACAGTTAATTGCCAGAGTTCTCTTGTACTTCTCAGTGAGTGCCAGACAGGAAGGGAAAGGGCCAGTCTAAATACAAGGAAGTGAGGACAAAGGCATGGAGAAGTGAGACAGCGTGGTCTGTTTGGGAATGTTACATGGTTTAATGGCAGGATGTTAGGGGAGGAATAGGAGTAGATAAGGCTGGAAAGATAACCTAGAGTCTTCAAGGTCATGTGAAAAAAATTGGGATTGAATCCTGAGGGTGATGAAGAGACAGTAAAACTTAGGATCAGGGGAGCAGTGTGGTTCGATTTGTGGTTTGATTGGTAGCCACAATGAAGGATACTTTAGAGGTGAACTTTAGGTGGTAAGTTCAGAAAGACTGAGACAGGGAGATAAGTGTGGAAACTTGGGAATAATTTCCTAATGAAATGAAAGCCTGGATTATGGCAAGGCAAATGAAGTGAGGGAGAGATGAAATAAGAGGAGACAGAATGTGGTGGTGGTGGGGCATTAGATAAGGAACTGAGGAAAGGATTTGGGACAAAATTGAGGTTTGGGTCCTGGGTGACCCAAAGGACATGGCAGACTTTGTTGACATGATTGTCCAGTATTTCTTCCTTCTTCTTATCTCCCTGGCTCATTTTCTTTATATGAGAAATGGAATGGAAGAGGCCCTCGAATCTGAATTTAGGAATCTTGATTGTGCTCCTCATGCATAATTCTTTATCATTGTCTTACGTCATCATAGGGATGCAATGAGTATGCCATTTACTTCCTGAGCATAAGAGCCAAGGTAGAAAAGGTGGGTTGCTTGTTTGGAACTTGAATCTGGGGTGAAGTTAAAAGAGGATAGGATCTATTTAATTCCATTGAACAATAATTACTTACAGTTTGCAATGTGCCAGGCTGTACAAGACATTTTGAGGGCACCTAAATTAATAAGACCATTGTCTTTCCAGAAAAATCTTCATAATTGTTTGGATATGCAGACATACACAACTGAAGAATGCTGGTATGTTAGTTTGCACTCAAATGGGAACCCAGACCAGAAGAAGGATCATCAGTTTCAATAAAGGAAGCAGTGAAGACTTTGTGGAAGAAAAACCTTTATAGAGGATGACAGAGGCAGAGAAATGTGGGAAAAGACAGAAGTGTCCTATAATTGCATGGCCTGCAATGAGTGCTTTGCTCCTCAGTTTCCATTCAGACTCACTTACATATACAAAATGAGTTTCTTCCAGGATTTTGTATAAAAAGTGCTGAGAAATACTGGGGCTTCCCTTAGCCCTCTCCTGAGGCAGCCTTAATCTCAGATGTACTGGTCATTAAGAAGTATTGACATTTTCAATCAAGATGGTGGAGTAGGTAAATGCTGTACTCACCTCCTCTCAGGACCACATCAATTACAACTAAGCCACAGAAAAAACACTATTGAGGATCTCCTGAAGTCTAGCTGAACGAAAGCCCTACAACTATGGACATACAGAAGAAGTCACCTCGAGACTGGTAGGAGGGGTAGAGACATGGAACAGGCTGGTCCCACACACATGTGTGACCATTAAAAATCCAGAGGGATATCTTGGCTGCAGAGGTTACCCCCATCCCACTCCCCACCCACCAGAAGTGAGGGGTCCCAGCCCTTCCAAGCCCAGGATTTCAGTGTTGGGGAGAGAAGTTCACATTATTTCTGGTTGTGAAAACCAGCGGAGATTGTGGCTGAATGAGATGCAGGGTGGCCGCACTCCCAGGCTTCCCTCATAAAGGGCCCACACATGGACTTACTCACTGACAGACTCACTTGCTCTGAGCTTCAGTGCAGGGGCAGCAGCTCAAAAGGCCCCTAGCCTTTTCTGCCTTTCTATCTCTTCTTATTTCATCTCTCCCTCACTTGGGGAGGAACTGACTTCTCTTGATGCAGGATGAGGGCTGGCGGGGCAGCTTTCTCCCAGACGGAGGAGCTAGCGAAGCCATTGTTTATTCGTTGAGCCCTCCCTCTCCCTGCGTGCAGACGCAGGCAAACGTCATATATGAGTTTCCACCAAAGTGGCTTTCAGTTTTTATCTGCCCCGCCCTGGTGATTACCTGAGACCACGCCCCACCCAATTTCCGGGCACAACCAATTTGCTTTCAGTGGCTTTTCCGTATAAACAGTCTGCCTTGGCTCATGCTGTGGACTTTCCCCAAATCTCTCAAAGAGTCACAAAACCCCAACAAACAGTATCTGGCTTTGGTCTGTCCTGTACCTCTGACTGAGCAGCCCTGAGTCCGGCATTAGTGACAGCTGGCCTTGTTTTGTGGCTTGGCTTCTCAAGGCACCTCCAAGCACAGCATGGGTAGCAGCCATCTCTGGATTGCTTTTTGGCTCATGCCACATGAACCCCACAGGGCATAGACTGCAGCTGAACCTGGCCTGCAGTGGGTCCTATCACAGGAGGTTTGGGGCTGGCAGGCCCAGTGGCCAGCTTTGGACTGGGGCTGACACTGCAGAGCAGGGTTCACTTTAGCGGGGCTCTTGTGTCTGCCCAGTATGCCCTTTGGGTGTATTGTCCTTGGGGATGGCTGAGTGATGCTTCCTAGACAAGAAAAAGCTAAAGGAGTTCCTTGCCACCAAACCAATATTACAAGGAATGTTAGAGAGACTTCTCTGAGACAAAAGAAAAAATATATATGACTAGTATAATGGCAATAACTACATACCTATCAACAATTACTTTAAATTTAATTGGATTAAATGCTCCAACCAAAAGATAGCGTGGCTGAATGGACAAGAAAACAAGACCCTTATATATGCTGCCTACAAGAGACTTACTTAAGATTGAAACACATACCTGGACTGAAAGTAAAAGGATGGGGAAAAGATGTTTAATGAAAATGAAATCAAACAAAAATCTGTGGTAGCAATACTTATACCAGACAAAATAGGCTTTAAAACAGAGTCTATAACAAGTAACAAAAAAGGATTCGGTAATCCCACTTGTCAGTAATTATCTGAAGGAAACCAAAACACTACTTCCAAAGGATGTGTGCATCCATATGTTCATTACAGCATTGTTTACAATGGCCAAGATGTGGAGGCAGCCTGTGTGTCCATTGATGGAAGGATGGATAAAAAGGAGGTGGTACATGTATACAATGGAATATTGATTGGTAAGGGAAGGGAGTGGGTTCTTGCCATCTGCTGTGGAATGAATGGACCTGAACGGTATTGTCCTGAGTGAAGTATGTCTGACAGAGAAAGACAGAGACAATGTGATTTCATTTATTTGTGGAATCTAAAGAACAAAAGAAATAAACAAACAAAACACAAACAAGCTCATAGATACAGAGAACATTTTGATTGTTTCCAGATGGGAGGGGAATTGGGAACAGGTGAAAAAGGGAAAGGGATTAAGAGGTACAAATTGGTTGTTACAAAGTAGTCATGGGGATATAGGGTATAGCATAAGGAATATAGTCAATAATATTGTAATGACTATGTGTGGTGTCAGATGGGTGCTTGATTTATTGGGGTGATAGATGGGAGAGGGGTTGGGGGACAGCGTGAAAAAGGTAAAGGCATTAAGAAGTACAAATTGCGGCCGGCCGGGTGGCTCAGTTTATTAGAGCGTGAGCTCTGAACAACAGGGTTGCCGGTTTGATTCCCACATGGGACAGTGAGCTGCTCCCTCCACAACTAGATTGAAGACAATGAGCTGCTGCTGAGCCTCTGGAGCGGCAGCCGTATGGCTCAGTTGGTTAGAGCGCCAGCTCTCAACAACAAGGTTGCTGGTTCAATTCCTGCATGGGATAGTGGGCTGAGCCCCCTGCAACTAAAGACTGAAAATGGTGATTGGACTTGGAGCTGAGCTGTGCCCTCCACAACTAGATTGAAAGACAATGACTTGGAGCTGATGGGCCCTGGAGAAACACACTGTTTCCCAATAGTCCCCAATAAAATAAAAAAAAAAAAACAAAAACAAAAAAGGAAAAAAAAGAAGTACAAATTGATAGTTACAAAATAGTCATGGGGATGTAAAGTAAAGTATAGGGAATATAGTCAATAATATGGTAATAACTATGTAAGGTGTCAGGTGGGTCAGGTGGGTACTAGACTAGTCAGGGGAATCAATTTTTAAATTTTATAAGTATCTAACCACTATGTTGTGCACCTGAATTTAATATAAAATAATATTGAATGTCAAGTACAATTAAAAATTTTAAAAGGGAGGAGAAATGGTGAAAGAGAATAAGAGGTTCACATTTTCAGGTATAAAATAAATAATTCATGGGGATTTAATGTACATTATGGGGAATATAGTCAATAATATTGTGATAGCAGTGTACAACGTCACATGGTTGCTAGACTTATGGTGATCACTTCTTTAGGTATATAAATGTTGAATAACTATTGTGTACACCTGAAACTAATATAATATTGTATGTTAGTTATATTTTAATAAAAATATTTTTTAAAAGTATGGAGTACTTGACTTTGCACTGGAGTAGAAAAGAGTTATCAGGAAGCATTTCTTCCCTTCTTTTCTCTTTTAATTAGTATATTATGAAGTATATGATAGATATATAGCTCATATTATAAGGTATAATAAAAATGAATGACTATGATCCCAAAATCCAACTAAAGAAATCTAATATTAATAACATCACTGAAGCTCCCTTATGTTCTTCACAAATCATATCTCCTCACTCCTTTTATCCTATGTCTCTAGGATATCTATCATCTATCATCTATTTATCTATCCATCTATCATCTATTTATATCTATCTATCATCTATCTACAACATAGTTTTTCTTGTTTTTACATTTTCTATAAATGATATGATGTGTGTGTGTATATATATATATATATATATACATATATATATATATATATATGTTAGAATATATATATATATATATATTCTTTTATTCTTTTCTCCCCTAAATTATGTTTCTGATAATTAACTATGTTGTTTAGTCAATATTTCATTAATTTTCACTGTTATACATTATTCTATTACATGGTTATACTTTTATTTACTCATCAGTTCCCTTTGATGGACCCTTGTGTTATCTTTGGCTTTTTGTCATATAAACAGTACAGCTCTGTATATCTTTGTATATGCCTCTGGGGTACATGGGCCTCAGTGGAATTATTGGTCATAGGATTGGTATATCTTCATCTTTATTAGAAAATGTTATTTTCCAAAGTGATTTTAGCAATTTACATTCCCACCAGTATTGTATGTAAATACCAATTGCTCCATGTCATCTTCAATACTTGGCATTATCAGATGTCTAGGTTTTTGTTGTTCTGGTTTGTGTAAAATGGTAACTCATGTTGGTTTTAATTTGCATTCTCTTAATGACTACCTTAAGCATTCTTTCTTATTTTCCCCTTCCATGAAATGCGGAAAATACGTTCTTGTGCCCATTTTTCTACTGAATTTTATTTCTGTTAGGAATTTTTTGTATATGCTGGATAATGACCCTTTGTCAGTTTTATGTCTGGCAAATAGTTTTCCCCAGCTTGAAGCTATTGTGAGTCTTTTGGTTAACAACATTTCTTAATTTCATTGGGGTCTAAATGATCAATTCTTTTATTTGCATCTTTTGTGTTTTGTTTTTTAATTTTGTTTATGAAATTTCCTAAAGATCATAAAGATTTTTTAATAGGTCTTAAAGTTTTGCCTACATGAGAGACAAATTATCTCAGCATCTACCCTTCCACAGTGATCCGCAGTATCATCCATGTCATATATTAAGTTACCATCAATGGATGGTTTTGTTTTTGGATTCTCAACTGTGGCCCACTTGTCTATTTGTCTTCTTTTATACAAATGATACACTATCTTAATGACTATAGCTTTATAGAAAGTCTTATCTGGTAAAGAAAATTATCCTTCCTTGTTCAAAAATGTTTTGGGGATTTTGCTGTTACAAGTAAATTTTTGAATCAGCTTGTGAAAGTCCATAAAAAATTCTGATGGTATTTATGTTAGAATTCTATTAAATGTATGGATCAACTTAAGGAGAATTTACATTTTTGATATTATGTCCCTATCTTTGAATATGGTATATCTACTATATTCAGATCTATTTTAATGTCCGTCAGTAAAGTTGTATGATTTTCTTCATTAAGGTCTGTTACATTTAAAACATATATATATATATATTCTTAGGTAGTTTACATTTTTGTTAGTATTGTATATGACTTATTAAAAATACATTACCAAACTCTGTGGCTGTTTCACATTCATAAAATGGATTTTGGGTAATGTTATATCTTGCAAACTTGCTAAACTTTTTAATGGTAATTATTTACATATTATTTTGGGTTTCTATATACTAGTTTTCTGTAATTATAGCATCTATAGTTAATGGCAGTTTGGTTTCTTACATTCTATTCTATATATTTTATTCATGTCTCCATTATAACTACTGGCTAGAGTCTTCAGTACAAAGTTGAATATAAGTGGTTATAGTGGGTATCCTTCCTTTATGATTTAAAATAATTACTTCCAATGTTTCACCACTTGGGATGATTTTCACAGATAGTCTTTACTAAATTAAGAAAGTTTCTTCCTATTTGTAGTTTTCTAAGGGATTTTTTTTTACTATAATTGCTTTTTAAAAAATCACATTTTCTTCATCTATTGAGATATTCTGATTATAAGACTTTTCTATTTTGTCCTGTGAAAGTGGTGAATTACATTAGTAGACTATTTAATGTACAGCTACTGTTGTGGTTCTGGGATAAACCTAACCTATTTGAGATTGAACTATATGGTGGCCACTTTCTTTGCTCACCATCCCTTGTTGCATCACTCATATTCCTTCTTGGTTTAGTTTCTGTCTTCCTGAAATTTATCTTTTAGAATTTCTTTTAGTTTGAGTCTATGGACATTAAGCCCTCTCAGTTTTTATTCATTTTTAAATGCCTTTATTTTTCCTAGAAATGGAAATTAGAGATAAAACTCTTTTCCACATTATTAAAGTCATTGGTTTGATAGCACTGGACTGAGATCAGGAGGCCAGGACTCAAGACCTGGTCTTGCCATTCAATTCTGATCTTGGGTAAATCTCTTCTTGGACTTAGTATTCCCCTAAGAGCATTCCCCTTAGTATGCTCTCTAAGGGCATTCCTAGCGCTCACATTCTATGAATAGGGACAAATGAATGAATAGTTAGAATAGCAGTGTTAGAATACAGAGAGCAGAGAGGGCCAAAGAACAGAATGATTTGAGAAAAATAGGAAAAGGGAAGATAAAATTGCATGTTATATGCCCTTCGTGTACAGCTCTCTGGCAGGAAGCTATGAATACTCTGAGTCCCAGTGATTTAGCCATCATTTGTTTATTCATAGATGTCTCTTGTGTCTGGCACCTTTAAAAATGAGGTTTGCCAGTTATCTGGTCTGTAGTTCTCAGGTCCCTCAGCATTAGGCTGAAACTGATGTTGGAGAGCTAAACCCAAGGCTTAAGTGGAAAAGAGAAGGGGTATTCTTCTGAATTTCAAGGAAGGAGCTTCGTGTACCTTCTAGCTTTAGTCACGCTTAAGAAAAGAAAAAAAAAGAAAAAAGGTGTTTAGTGAATGAATAGTGATCTTGGGTTAACTTTATTTCTTACATTTTCAGAATTTTCGTCTATGAAGGTAAAATAATTCCCGATCATGGGCAGTTAAAAATAATATAATGAACAGTGATAGCTTGAAAAGGCTAAATTACTGACTGTCCCATGTGTCTGAGTCTTTCTTTCCTTTCCCCATAGTTATTTGTATCCCTATCTATCAGCTGTACTATACTACAGGAAGTAGGAGCTATATGTCTGATTTATATCTGTATCCTGTAAGGTGCTCAGTACAGAGCAGACTTTCAGTGTTTAAAAAGTATGCATAGTACAGATGGAATCAAAGTGTAAAAAAGTCAGCAAGTTCTGGGGATGAGAGAACACCCTGACCCCACTTCTAGGGACCCACTCACTTGGATCCAGCTCTAAGCGAGAAAAATGCTTTACACACAGGTTAAGACACAGAGTGGTCAGTAATTTCAGAACACAACCAACCTTATGATCTTCTGTGCTAACAGTAGAGAGTGGGGGCCGGCAGACTCTTGTTGAGCATTATATTTGCTTTGAGAGACATTCCCTTTCTCAGAAGACCATATGGAAAGCAAATGACACAAAGGCAAATAAATGTAATAAGAAGTTTATTGATTTTCTAAATATAATAAAGTAGTTGCAGCTCTTTTACAGAAAAAAAGGATATGATTTTCATATTCATTCTTATAGAGCATTGGAAAAAACATAATTGATAGAAAAAATGGATAGAAGGTAAATAGAAACATTTTAGTATAGTTTGATAATACATAAATACAAAATACCCAAATCACTTGCTTATGACATATTTTATTCTCTTATTTTCATAAGGAACCATGTGGATTATTTTGGATATGTCAGTGACGGTTCATGATGTAGTGGAAGAATGCAATTTGCTAAGAATAAAATACTAAATCAAAACCTACATTTTAGGGACGCCATGGCTCTGTCAGTATCACACACGTGAAAAAGGTATATTCCCTACATATATTTTCTGTGTGGCCTTCCCTAAGTCAGGCAATGTTATTGTGACTAGGAAGTGATCATGGTGGGGCTATGAGTGTACTTAGTTCTTGATCTCAGTAAACACATTTAGCGCAGAGAAAACCTAGCTTCTCCCTGTCTCCCCTCCTCCTCTATCCATCCAACTGTAAACACCACTTAATGTTTACATGGAAGCCTCTCTCGTAATCATGATCATCAGATTGAAACCTGGAGGAAAGCCATATTGTCTCTTTCCCAGTCGGTTGTGTTTCCAAGGAAGAAAACCTCTATATCGCTAAACCCCTTCTGACATTGTACAGAGATTTTTGAACTCGTATCTAGCACTAAAATCTGATTTTCTAAAACAAAGCAAAACAAAACAAACAGAAAATGACTAGTGTTGAAATTGGATAAGAATCATAAAAAGAACATTAACAGTGAAGGGTAGTCTTTTCTAGTGAAGAATATCACTCTTTATCCAAGAAAACAACTGGACTCATAAAACGATGACAACTAAAGGCAGGGTGGTCCACACTCTTGAAATTATGAGATAGGAATCTGTTTCACCCTCATCCCTAGTTTATATAGCGGGGGTCCTTAAATGGAGAGCAGAATGGTGGATGACTGTAGTGGCAGGGAAAGAATCTTCCATAGCTTCCCCTCCTTTACTTTCATTTGGGGAAACTGGGTGAGGTAGGAGACAACTTTGTGATTAAGAAGACATGAAGAGCTTCCTTGGAGAAAGGCTAACTGGAGGTGTCTTACTTTTCCAAAGCAGAGGCATGTTCAAGTGAACGTGGAGCCAACTAACTTAGAAGGAAAGAGAGAGACTTGGCAAGTATAATTTGCCAGCTGGTTGAGTCAGACGACACATTGAGAAAGATCTTTTTTGGAAGCATGTCCTCCCTTGAACCCTTTTCCAAAAATCAAGCAGTGTCTACCTCGTCCTATTTACCTGGACCCTCTGCTATTGCCTCACTTGGGTAAGAGTCCATCTTTCTAGGCTGTGCTCCTGCTAGTTTTAACGTGACAGAACTGTGGAAACAAAAGCAATTAAATAGCATGTGCTACTATTTTTAGGAGTCAAAGTAAAGATGTTCTAAGGATCTGGCAAGGACATTTGGCCCCCTGAGCCTCCAATCCTCACAGCCAAGACTTTTCTTTAGTTTTCACTGATGTTAGCCTGAGAGATAAAAGGAGAAGAAATGTGCTGACGTTCTAAACCCACCAAATGCTTAGTTTATAAAACATACATATGACACATATCCTAATACAGGACCTGGCTCTAATCTCTTCAACAGTTTTTTTTCCCCCCCTGGCTAAATGTTCCAATTCCATAAAGCATACACTGCCTGGAAGCAGAGTACAGGAAACCTCAGCAATATGCCACCATCCAGTAGGATACAAATATAAAGTGGCTGTATCAGCAAGGAGTGCTCGCTCAGGGAATGTGTTTGCAGCCCATTTCATGGTGTCACTCCAGAGGGGAGATTGGAAATGAGTGACTTTCTTCCACTTGGCAAGGTTTCCT
Organism: Rhinolophus sinicus; assembly: GCF_036562045.2. NCBI lineage: Eukaryota > Metazoa > Chordata > Mammalia > Chiroptera > Rhinolophidae > Rhinolophus > Rhinolophus sinicus. Next base: position 51,787,501 of record NC_133751.1, on the reverse strand, counting down.
TATCTCAGCACCTACTCCTTTGGATGGTATGTTTTTGAAGGCTGCACAGTAGGACTCTGGGTACCGTGTGTACATACATATGTAAGAATAACGTTTATGTTTCTCAGAACAGGCACTTTTTGAAGGCAGTAAATCTAAAAGTGAAGTTAATAGAGCCTATATTTAGGCCTCATCTTCTCACTTTGCTGATGTGTTTGCTGAACAGAAGATCACAGATTTGACTCAGTCTCGCAAAGAGGCCGGAGTCGGCAAATGGCTATATTCAGAACTGGGGAAGTCTTGCCAACTCAACTGTAGCTGTTAAAAAGGCAGACTTGGAGAAGGTGCAATTGCTTTTCTCAAAGGTGACAGCACAGAAGGAGAAAAGCCTGTGACAAAGCCATGAAATAAAAACTTGTGTGTGAGGCTCAGAGAAAATTACTATCCTCAGGTTCTGCATCTTCATGTCACGTCTATTTCATGGCACAGCTTTGCTACTCAGAAAGTTCTTTCCCTTCCTTTTTTTGGGTGTGTCTCATGATTGCACATATTCCCAGTAAAGAGAGAGAGCCCCAAATCCGTTAAACTAATGATAAATTGAAGTTTAAACCACAAAACCAAACAAAAACAAAGCAGTCCACTGCACAGATAACAAGGTAAAAGTTCAACACAACATTCAGCTGTGAAAATTTTTCATCAAAGTTTAAATTTTTGCTTCACGTACATAAAATCACATGATCATTTTATTCACGCTAAGGAATCAGACCATTAAGTGGCATCTTTAATTCCATTTGCTCTTTGATATGTTTCCTGAAAAAGAATGAGGGCATTATTCAGATTTTAGGGGGGGGGGAATTCTTTGTTTGTTAAGGAAATGATTCTTGGATAATTCGCTCATCAACTTTCCCAAGAGAATAAATGGGCAGTAAAAGAAAGTAAGAAAAAAATTTTGCAACTACTTCATTATAAGCTATTGGTAACAAGATATACTACCCAGGGTTCTAAATCTCTTTCATCAAAGATATACCTCCTTGATGTTTCAGACATTTTAATTTGGGTAGAAAGCTGGCATGGTCTACACCAGTTTCAATTTGCTACCTAGTGAGAGAGGTCTAAGGCACTTTAACTTTTTTTGGCAATTCCACCCTGATACGTTGATGTACTTGACATTAATCTAACAATTAATTAGAAGATATATAGAATTAGTAAAATGCAGTCACTACCCAAATATTAGCTTGGCTTTATTACTTGAAAGTTAAAATATGAGGTCATTCCTACTGTTGATATTTAGATTATAAAAATCCCTTTCCCTCTCCAAGTTTGTGTTTGAAGGAATGAAACACGTTGGCAGATATATCATAACCTGGGTAGGCTTTTCTCCTGCTTCTGGTTGATTATTATTAATAAGTGATCATCAACTGTCACCCAAAGAGAACAACAGAGAAGGGACTGGCTTTGTTTTTCCCCCCCTTATATGCATAAGTCTCCCAGAGGGGGTGGGGGAGGAGAAAAGTATCCAAAAAACCTAGCTCTCTCTATTTCGCATTTTGTAAACTAGTTCAGAAATGGAGTTAAATAATTTGGTGAGGAAAAAGACATTCAGGCTTAATATTTACTCTTTCCTAATAGAGGAAATGGAGTCAAGAAAGCAACTACTAATCCTATGCCTTGGTGCGAAGCAAAGCAGGCACTGTACAAAGTCGCAACACAATACGTCAGTAATAATGGCCCAAGAATAGTTCTTGACCTTCTTCCCAACAAATAGAAATATAAAGAGTGAATCGAGCAGGAGAGATAAATACATTAGTTTCCATCCCCACCTCAAGTTCCTTTGGAATATTTTAAGAGATAAACGGATCCATACAAAATTTAAATAACTTTCTCTTTTCTTTTTTGGCAGTTACAAAAATGGGTCAGGTCTAGGAATTATTAATTTTCTGGTCTGAAAAACCCAAGTGTTTAAAAATAAGTTTCTTTTCTGAAAGATCAGCTTTCTTGGAAGATGCGTGTGCATGTGAGTGTGTGTGCACACATAGGTGTGTTTTAAGGACAACACAATTGTATTTCCCCTAAACATTGGGGACTATGCTGTATAGAACGGAGGAAAACAATTTTTTATTGATAATTTTCTTTACATTATGTAAAGGTAAATCGGGGTTTGTGGCGCTCTTTATTTTGTTAAAGAGCTGCTTTTTCATACCCACTGTCTCACTGTACTTTTATTTCCTCTAATAAGATGTCACAGGTTCCACCCAAGTGAGTCTCTACTCAGGTGTGCTCACCTAGATAATTCCGAGAAGTTCTCAAAATGTTGCTTCTATTAATTCCCTCCTGGTTGGGGGTCCTCCATCTATTCTACATCGTTTTTTACTCCATCAGCCATAATATTTATCAAACCTCATAGAAAATGGGGAACTTTTCCAGACTCTGGATGTTGCCATCTCAACCAAGGTTACTACTCTGCTGTCCCTGCTGGCCCCTCCAGCCCCTCCTGTATTTCCTAGGTGTGAAGATTGGAAAGAGGTACGAGGCCATTTGTTATTTAACTTGGCTCTCATTAATCCCAGGGAATAAGCAGATGGATGATGAGACTAGCTTGATGGATGGTAGACTCTAGGGAGGGAAAATGCCTAGAAAGCTTATTAGATAAGATCATTTTAAAGGTTTCCTGCAGTAGATTTAACTCAGATGAAGAAAGAATATTTTCAATCAGTTCACAGATTTTAACCAAAAGCCAAACAACTGTAAGAGAGAAATGGGATGAAATAAAAACCCAAGAGCACACATCAAAAGGCACAGCTTCCTGAGAGATCCAGCTCAAGAGAAGGAACAGTTGTTGTTGAACTGCCATGTAAAGCAGCTTCCAGAACATAAAGGCTTCCCAGTAAGTGTCCTGGAAATACACAGGACCAAAGTCCCCATGAGAGCATGCACAAAATCACAAAATTACTACAGCCCCTGAAGCCCGGTCTAGCTAATGGCAAAGGTCAAATCTCAGAACTGCAATCAATCCCATAGCATTTGTTCACAGACATCTTAAGATCATGGGTTGGTGGACTGATTTGGGAATGCATGATACAGTGACACAGAAAATGGGTGGGCCTCAATAAATGTGCACTGAGAGAGAATAAGATGTATTGTTTACCTACAGCAGTTTCGGCCTCTGTGGGGCATACACTGTGGCCCACAGGAGAGACGCTCGTCTTAAAATCAAGTCACCTGTGCATTCCACTGAACTCTAAGTGTTAGGGTGTTGTTGATATTCTGACCCTCACAGTCCCAGAGAGTTTTTCAGTTAATGTAAAGTAAACCCACTGTCTCTGGGGAAATGTGCTGCAGTGTGCTTCAGTGCCACAGTTGTTTGTGCTTAGCGGTGGCCTTTCCCCACTGACTTCATCACAGCGTCCATCAGACAGACTACCTAGTAGTTTCCCACAAGATGACACAATATGTATGCCAGCTCTACATGGTCTCTGACAGTGCCTATGTGGATTGGCCACCTGATAGCTAAAAGGTCTGCGTGAATTTCCTTGGATGCCTTTGAATAGGGGGTACTTTAGTCTGTGAGAAACACGTACTGTGCTCTGAGGTATTCTGTGCTCTGGCAGTGGCAACTGGAGAGAGCAGTGGACTTGCAAGATCAGGGTCCATCCCAAACTGCCATTTACCAGCTGTATCGCCCTTGGCAAGTCACTTAACGATTCTGAGCCGCAACTTTCTCTTCTAGGGTAAGGCTATTAATAACCTTCCTCTCAGGGCTGTTTTATGTGTGAAAGCAGTTTGTAAGCTCTCTTAGGAATTATTATTTTAGACCTCAGAAAGCCACCCCCAGGTCCTGCCCAGGAGACTGATGACAGGTTCTGCTGATAGGGCTTTCTAATTCCGAACTGGGGTGGAAGAAGCTGCAAGCCTTGTCCTCCCAAAGACCAAGAAATACTATTGAAACTAAATAGCAACCCAGGGCAATTATGAAAGCATTTATACTTTTCCACATAAAACTATAATGTACTATAGCTCCTTCCGGCTCAAGAAAGATTTCCTTTTGCACAGAACTAGCCAGAGGTAATGAGTTTTAACAGAAGCACTATCTTTTGCTTTTGACTTTTTCCTTGTTAGAATTGGAGATCACATACTGACATTTCCCAACATTTTAAGGTCATTATCAGCAGGCCAGTTAACTGGAGTGTATCGTTAATGGGATAGGTATGGGGCGGGGGGGGGGGGAGGCAGAAAGCTACATAACAACTGGCAGAACCGTTTGTGTTTTGAAGAATGTAAAAACAACAACAAGGAACTCATAAACTAAAACCTGACTCTCAGAAAATCCTTCAGACTATTTTTAAGGATGTCTAATGATTTTTTTTATAAACAGGTAAAAATCAACATTTTATTTTGTCGTAAGGATTAATCTTGTGTAGCAGCAAGGAGAACATAAGCCATGAAGGCTCGTTCTCTTTCAGAGTCAGAGGGAATTTAGAACAAAGTGTGATGGAGGAAACAGAAGAGATGAAAGTAATGAGCTCCTTGATGGAGATGTTTAAGTAGAGTCTGGATTATCACTTTGCAGTGAATCTGTAAGGGAATTTTAACACTAAGTGGGAGAGGTGACTATGGAGTCCTTTCTGATTGTGACCTAGAAGCAATAGGAAAATAGGGGGGCTTTGCTCATTCTCTTGCAGGGGTTCAAAAGACAGGTCGGTATGTTTGCTACAAGAGTGGAGTACGTAGTTATGAGCGAGTCGGAATGTACATTTTGTATCTTATAAATAAAGCTTCCTGTTCAGACTGTATGTGTTGTATTACATTTGGGCAACTCATACTATCTTCAAATGAAAATGCAAATAATTGAATCAGCCTTCCTCTATGCCTTTTCCTTCCCATTGACCCTGAATATCTGGAAGCCTTTGCTTCTGTTAAGGAAATTCCAGAATCTGTGATACATAAAGCAGAGGGTCTTCTCTGAATGTAGCCTCTGCTTTCTGTTGTTTCTGGTGCCTTAAATACTCTTCCCTCAACTCTAAATCAAGACAATGCATCAATTCAAGATTTCTTACTAAATTTCACTCCTCCATGAAGCCTCATCGATGGTACTGGGAAGAAGTACTCTTCCTGTCACTAGATTCCTTCCTGTGGAGTAACGTTGAACCTATTTGATCTTATTGTACTTAGCCTGAATCAAAGTTACTTAGGAGCTGGAATCAAAGTTAGGAGCTGATTCTATTACAGCGATTAGGAAATAAATCAAATGAGTAAAGGATAAGGATGTGAGAAAGACAAAAGTGAAGAGAAAATATGAACTCCTAGATACAATATCTAATCGATCACGTAGGGAAGCTGCTCACTTGCTCTAAAGTGCAACATCTCTGGGTACAAACAATTGAACACAGAAAAATGGAACTGACCCTCAAAACCAGTCAGTCAGTAAATATTTATATTTAACCTATAAAGTATCAAGGATTCTTTAGTATATTTGGTATGAGAATATGGACTAGAAGTGTCTTATTCTTGGGAGGATGGGGCAAAGGGAAAGGAAAGATTGAGGAGACGTTATGAACATCTACCAACAAGTGGGCATCTAACGGATGGCATATGTACTAGCTCACTTCTTGTTTTCAGAATGACTTTGAATGTGGCAACATCAAAAACAGTACAGGACATAGCGTAAGAGGACTGTTTTATACACAAGCAAGATCTATCCTCATCTTGCCTTCACTCTCGTGGGTCTGAGTCCTTGGGAGAAATATCCACATTGAATATCAGTTTCTTTGGGTGATTCAAATTCCATTTACTTTTAGCCCTGAAGAAAGTATTTTCACCTAGCCTGACCCAGTAGATTGAAATAAAATTAGAAAACATTTTTAGGTCCAACTGTTCAAAGGAAAAGCAGAAAGGTGACTGGACTTGACACCAAGTCAATAAATAAGGAAAAGTTAAAACAGTTATTGATATCTGACCTAGAGGCAAAGATTTAGATGTTAGAATTGTTTTGCATAGCTCTATAGCCAGATCTTTGTTTAACATAAAGAACTTTTGTAGGAGAGTTGCCTTGCTGGTAGAATGGACTGCTATAAGCAGTACTACATACAAGCAGGTCTAAGATGTGGGATGGTGGCAAGTCAGGAGAATAACAGAGAGGATTCAGAACCTTAAAGCTTCATGATTCTGTGTTTGTCTGCAAATAGCACTGGTGGTTGGGGTCAGCGATAGCCCTCCACACTGGTATAGAATACAAGGTGACATAGCGACACCCGTCTCATTCTTGGTAAGTCATTCTATTCCAGGGGTTGAGAGCAGAATTAGAAGTTATGTTCAGTGCCAAGTTGACTGAACACATTTGTGCGTTGTTTAATAAGGCTCCTATTAGGGTATATTAGGTAAACATCTATCATAGTTAGATGAATGAGGTTTTTTCTTGTCCCTAAAAGGATGGGTACCTTGGAAAATTAACAAAGATATACAGTAGGAAAGTATTAATGCAATCATCTATAGTTTTAGAGAGGAATTAGCTGTAGGGTTTCCTCCTCTCTAGTATGCCTTCCTGCTTATAGAATATTAATTTTTGTTGATAACAAAGGATGGAAATAGAGATATTTATTAGTGGGGTTAGAAACCGCTGTACATTAAATAATCAGAAATAAAGAGCAAAGATTTTAATAACCTTTTAGTAACTTCAAAGGGAAAATGTCACTGAGTTTAGTAAAAATACATCTTCCACACAATATCCCCTCAAATAAACTACTTGCATGTTGGATAACTAAAATAAAGTCTTTTTGCACAGAGGTCAGAAAAGTAAAATAGAGAAAGGAATGTATTCTTCCTTTCTATAGTGAAGGGAAAATATGTCATTTTATATTTATTTTTCAAGTTAGTAAGATAAAATTAGTTTTCTGTGTTTGCACCTAAAAAGAGAAAACTAGTACAAATCAATCATAGTATTTAGGTAAGACATCACAGAAAGTGGATGATTAGATTTGAACGAGAGAACCACCGACCAAAACAACTCCTACTTCTTGTGCTCACCAGGTAAGTACACTGAAAAAGGATAACACATTGAATGTATGAAAACAAAACCCTTTAACCCACAGAGATGCTTAGCATGTAGTACAGTTTGCCTAGGACTATGTCAGAATATGTATCACCACCTCAGAAAGAGGCGAGCTATACCCCCCTCTCAGAGGGGATGAGAGGTCATGTATTATAAAAGTTCAGATGTAGTTATGGCCATGTCATGGGGACAAGCAGTGCTCTTGTTTTACTTTCTTCTGACAAGGGGAAAATGTAGGGTTAGCTATAGTGATTTTTAAACACCTCATAAAGTTGGAAAGTTAAATATTTTACCTGTTTAAATAACTACAACTGCTGATCCCTAAAACCCTTATGAAAATTCTCAGTTACATGATACAAGAACTCTGTTGCGTAGTTTTAATTATAGATTGCCCCTTCTATCAAATTCCTCCTCTTCCCGAATCGCACTCTTCTGGAGGCAGTTTAGGGGAAAAAAAAAAAAATCACCTCTGTCTATGTATCAAAACAACATACTCACTGAGACTGTCATTAATTATTGGTAATTTCATTTATGTGTTGAATTAAGTATGTTTTATTTTCTTCATATGGGACCCTCCCCCAAAGGAAAATCAGTGTCAACCCTGTGAGAACTTGTAGAAAACGGAAGTGAGGATAGAAACCAAAACTGGAAATATATTCTTAGAATTATCAGCCTTTTCCAAACAAACAAACAAAGGGCCTATTTTTTTTTTTTTTAAACAGTATTAGCCATACTTCAAAAGAATCTCAGACCCAAATTTTAACAAAATGCTTCAGGGAGGGACTCGGACTTCTTGTTCTCAGGTAGCTTTTTATAAGCAGGCTTGCAATCTGTGCTCCAGGAAAAGCTTTGGTGCTGACTCCCCTCTACAAAATATTGTGATTCAACTGTTAAGATTTAATATCACTGTCATAGGCAAAATGTTGGTATGTTTAAGAATTCCAGAAGGATAACAGTTTTTCCTTGCCATAAGAGAAATTATCAAGTTTCAGTGGAATACAATACCATGCTACCACTAAACATATACTTGTTTTGTTGGTCAAAATGCTTTTGATTAAAAACAAAACCTTAACCTAGTCTCAGAAAGATTACTTTGCATATAGCTGAGAAAAGCAGGGTAGTCATAAACGAATTTGCCAAGGACTCTGTGATCTGAGTGCCTAATGAAAACTCATTAAAATAAAACTGAAAGACTCTATTATCTCATTTTATGAATAAACACAATCTGGAAAATATGCCCTTTTAAAGGAAGGGTTTACGATTGCCACATATATTTTGTGGTATCATTCTTCCCTTAATATGATCATAATACCATAAGGAATGTAATACATTGATTTGTTTATGGGAAGCCCAAGCAGGATAGCATTAATAGGTAGGATGGATGGAAGGAAAAAGGGAGGGAGGAAAGAGGTAAGAAAGAAAAGAAGGAAGAAAGAAGGAGGAAGGAAAGGAGGGAGTAAAAACTCTCTCACCAAGTCTCATAGTTTTAACCAGATAATTTTTTAAAAGTTTGATATAGTATGCTAACCAAACAACAGCCGCAGGAGAAAAATTTCATTCTAGTTATCTGTCAAGTAAATAACTCGACCTGATAAGTTGTTCAAGGTCGCACCATGATGACTCAGAACCAGGATTCTCATCGTGTTCCATTCACTATTCAATTAAAAAACACACAAACTGAAAAATTATGGCAATTAAAAACCAGTGGACATGCTGAATGAGGGTTAAAGGCTCAAGGTGAAGTCTTGTCCTTGTTATCTGACTAAAACCAGAGTAACACCAAACTTGATCACTGACAACATCCAGGACATCACTTCATGGCCATAAGAATGTTTCCACAATTTAGGAATCCATTAAGGTACTTCCAAGAGATAAAACAAAAGACATCCTATTAGGATAGATTAAGATGAAGAGTTCAGACTTCCCTGGATTTTGTTGGACTTTTGGATGAGTATATCTTTGAGATTTGGGGATCGTGAATGCTACAGGTTCTTCAGTGGAGTATTCATAGTAGAGTCAAGATTCTTTAAAAATAAGGCACACATACTCGTATATGTTGCTGATTGTCTCCCATGAAAGTGCACCAAAAGAACAATCTCAGGAAAGGGACTCGAGGAACATTTCACAGAGGTATATCTTTTTCAGCCTACTGGTTCCCCACAGATGGCTAAAGCAGGGTATGGAACATGCTGTCATATTTCATAACACACATGTAGTGTAGCTGTAGGCAACAGATGGACAATCGCTTGTTTAAACTACAAATGTGAAATACTAAGGTAGTATAGCAATATTTCTAGAAATGTATATGGAAAAATAGCCTTTCCAAGCCAAGAGGAATGGTGCGAGGCTGTGAGGTTACATCAGTGTTTCCCTGATCTCCCTGGCAGCTGCCATAATTTCCCCAACACCCTTCAAAACTTGATAATGGAGGGATAGGGGGCAGCTGACACAGATTTGACAAGAGAAGCCCAAACCATATCAAATAGAAATAACACTGTTATTCCTGGCTGGTTCACATTAATAGGATTTTTACTAACTAGGAAAAAGGTTGGGCATTGTGTTTTCAGAGTCCTGTCTATATTCCATAAAACCCTCTACTATAGCCCCATGGTAAAAGAGCTCTCTTTCTTCCTCTGGACCCAAATGAAAATACTTCTTTACATGTAGTTAGAGTTTTACATACTTTAGACATCACCATAAGCATCTATGAAGAATCTTTCACAGTGAGAAAACAATTATAGCGTTGATAACTCCACTGCATTAATCAGCATACACCCAATGAAGTAATTTTGATCAGAGAAGTTGCTCCTACAGAAACAATTTGTTAATGACAGGAAAAAGAACCCACATCTTTGAGCTGCAGAAATTTTCAGCATCTCAAAGTCTTGATGCCTTATACTTGGGACACGTGACTCATTTTTAAGTTTTAAAGGCAATTTTGTTTGCACATGAGACTCTACATTGTGTTAACATGAGCTGGGGATCCAGGCAATGAAGAAATTTGATTTGAAATGGCCTGCAGAGCCCATGACAGAGTGGGTTTTTTTTCCCTTTTTCACGTCTCTCACGTTAACACAGAATTACCAAATATTTGTGTTCTTGACAATTTTTTAAAACCAGTATATTTTTAACAAACATTCTCTTATAGACTCTATTTTTTCTATTATTTATAAATTTAAATGTCAACAATTAAGACAATATATCAAAAAATAATAGAATTATAATCATTAAGGTAATATGAACTTTATATCTCTGCTATAGGCAAAATTTCATGTAATTAAAACAGTAAAGAGTGATTGGCATTTTTTTTTAAAGTCAAATGATTAATAGAAAAGACAAGAAAGCAATATAAATCATATTTTTAAGAAATCCTGGAATAAAATATTGCAGGAACCTTTCCTTATCATACCTTGTGAAAGAAAAAAATCTAAATCTAAATATTTCTGCATATGTATGTGTGTACATTCATTATATAAAAGTATATAAGTCTATATTAAAAGAGATTTACTTTAAAAATCTTTGGTAAAGATACTCTGAGGTTATGTGAGAAAAATGTACTATAAAGATTGTAAGCAAGCAGTATTCTGGCAATGCCACAGTGATGGGTCTGTGACAGCATTTTATTATAACTATTTTTTTGGCTTGTAAACATTCAGTTACATAAGGACTTAAATGTAACAAACAAATAGAATGTTATTGCATTTTTATAGTATAAATATTTCATAAATTCTTCCTTTTTTGGCAAAATTTATAATAATATGACTGCTATTCAAGAGATAAAATCCATCTTTCAATAAATTGCGCTCTTAGCTTTTGGCCTAAAGACAGTTTTTCCCAAGTGTCTCATAGAAAACAAGTTACTGAAGCAATTCAAGCAGATTATACTATCGCCCCCGTTGTCTAACAGTCAGTGCTTTCTGAGGTCATCAGCATGGTCTGGCTTTTAATTTGGAAGGCAGAAATTCAGAGATACAATCACCACTGTATCCTGAAATTCACATGCTGTGCAAAGTGGATCTTATTGTATTTCACATTATGAGAAATTTAAGATTCAGGATAGGAGTAGTAAGGTAAGGAGAAGACAGTGGTCAAAGGAAACTTTATAAAGCTATAACTTTGGTGGTTCTAACACAAAACTGTTTAGTGACCAAAGCAAATGAGCCACAAATTAACTTAGTTGAGCTATAGGCTTAAGATTTTCTTATTGGAAAAAAAAAAAAAAAGAACCATTTTATGATTATTCTTACTAAAGTAAAATAAATGTAATTGGAATTTCTAAGGCATGGGTTGAAATTGAAAACACTCACAAATAATTTTTCATTTCTGTTCTGGGTGTTAAAAACAAAAATTTTAAAAAGTCGCACTAAAATATTTATAATGGCTGTCACTTTATAATCATGAAAAAGATACTTATGGAGTCAGGGAAGGGTACACAGGGAAATGTAATTATATTTGTTATATTTGATTTCTTAAGGTGGGTGGTGTTACATATATATAGGGATTCATTATATTATTATTTATACTTTTGTGTATATTTAAAATATTTCATAATTTAAAAGCATATACTTGTGGAAGATTTGAAGTCAAGTTTAAGAAATCTCAATCCAAAATACTTGATTCGTTTAAAAAACAGCAGCCTGCCATTATTAAGATAGGTGTCTCTCCTTAAAAGAAACATGTTAGAACCTGACAAAGTGTGGTTCTACAGTTGGTAAGTAAGCATTTCTCTGCCCAGTAGTTTGAATAAAGATTCCAGGCAGAGACTTTGCATATTTTTAACTCAGAAAGGCAATTTTGTTTTCAGTGATTGCCTTTGAAAGTGTGGTGTAAATGTCACATCAATGATATGAAAATGTCTCCTGCAATAAGTAATTTGAGTTGCAGAAGGATTAAGAGAATAATGAAACTGTGGTTTCACAATCTTTTTAAGTTTTCCTGTCTTTTTAAAGCAAATTAAACAAAACTACACAATTTTATTTTGTGTGCCCTGATTTGCAATTGTCAGGCAGAAAGGACCTGGTCCTGGGGGGGAAAAAACAATTTGAACTGCTCCTTATAGATATTTTTCACTATCAAAAAAAGTCAATTTTGGTAGTCATGTTTGAATATTAGAAAAAACATGTCAATATTACTGATATTGAACAATAGACAGTATAGAAAATGTTATATTCCAGAGAAAACTAAGTTTGTTTGTTTTATTATGTCCAGCCAATATGGAAAAGGGAAATCTTAAGATAATATTGTGGGATAACAATGGGCTTTTTAAACATACTCCTAAAATGCAGTCTCCATTATATCCCACCTGTAATTTCTTCAGAAAAAGATTGAAGTTTGAATCTCTTTCACTAGTATCTATTTTCAAATGAGCCCCAACCACTGGTCACTATAGATTTTGAATTTGGATGGCTGCAAATTAAATTTGGGCTTGTTTGAACCCATGTAATTTACAGCTTAAATTCTTTATAATCTAACATATAAACTGTGAGTTTTTCCCCCCAAGGTACATAACCAGTTTAGAGAAACAGAAAGATATACTTTTCAATACACAAAGAAAGCAAGGATATCTTTTATGATCACAAGCAACGTGGAAGTAATAGGATGGAGCCTTCAAGCCTAAAAGCACCTGTGAGTTGGCAGACTCACTCAGGAAAAACTGTGACAGCAAATACCACACTAAAAAAAGCCATTCAACCAGATGAAAAGTGAGACAAACATAGGGATTAAAAGTCACAGGAATGCAGAAGTGAATGGGATGGAGCATAATCCGTGTAAAAATGTGGAAGTCCTTGGAAACAAAGGCCACCAAGGTCCTACATGATTAAATGTGAAATGTGTATTTGGTAAGAACTTAAAAAAAAAAAAAATCTCATAATCTACGTGTTTCTACAGAAAGGTTACCAGTAGATGAAGAACAGAGACCATCCCATAGCTTGATTGCCTTTCCTCTATTTTCCTACTTCTTTTCTTATATTTTTTCTTGTATTTCATTCTTCTCAGTGCCACCAACTAATCAGCTAGATGGGCCACAGAATTTAGAGATCAGTGCTAGCCTTGGCAGTCAGCACTCTGATGCGGGCCGAGTTGCAGGTCTTGCAGAGGATGTGTCCATCCAGAGGGTAGCAGCCTTGGTTATCTCCTTCAGACAGGAGACCACCACAATCCTAGAAAAATAAAGGCAGATGGAAACGATGTAAGTGCAAATGTAAGCTACGTCTGTGGAGACCAAATTCCTTAGGTTTCCATTCAAGGCCTCCACCATGTGGCCTCTTACCTTCCATCTTCATAGACCACCAGCCCCTCCAATCCTCCCCCAATATATAACATATCATGTGTTTAATGAAATTGAATTAGATACTGAAGACATATATGAGAAGAGGGTAGAATGACCCCCCTAAGGTCACTTAATAGGAAGTACAGCTACAGGAAAAGAAGAATCCAAGGGTCTAGGCTCTCAAATCGTGGTTTTGCTCCCGTAACCCAAACAATAATAGCAAGGACAAGAGAAAATAAAACAAGACTAGATCCCGAACCATTAATTCATTGTTACCCTTTATCATCAGTTTAAGGATCTCTCAAAATGAATATACAGGTACAGGGATGACATTTCTTGACCCTGTCTAGGCAAGAGCAAAGCTGTAGAGTGATTCCGGCTAGGCAGAAGGGCCAGCAATGGGCTCTGCATTGTTACTCCAGTTGTAGTAAGAAAATACAACCCTAAGGTTTGTGGGGAGTAACGATTTGTTGTGCTTTCTAAAGGAGATATTGTGGTGTAGAGGAATGAGTGCTGGACCGGGAGGCAGACTCTTGGGCACCACAGACACTGCCTGCGTCCCTGCAGGTAAGGCTGATTGCCACTATGAAAACAATTGCTGCATTTCCTACCAAGCTGTTGGAAGGATCAAAGAGGATAATGGATGTAACATATTTATTTTTAAAAAATGCAAAAAGCTGCATAACTGTAAAGAATTATATTATTGTTGGTAGCACATCTGAGGGTCCATTCTGGAAAGTGTTATATAGCAGTTAAATGTTGGTCCTTACTTTTGGAGAAAATGGAAGTTTCTTTAGAAAAAAAAAATGTACTTCATCTAGTGGTGTGTGCACTTGATAACTTTAGTGGAAACTCTTTTAAAAGGCCATGATTGCTGCATTTCTCACCTCTGTTGTCTACCATGACAGCTAGGAGGTCACTGGGGCTCACGTCTGCATTGCACAAATAATGAAATTTAAGTTCAGAAAGGGTGTTGCTCAGAATACAATGACAGCAGCAACAGCTGCACTAGGTCAGCTTTACCAAAATGAACAAGCAGGTATTCTGCAGCTCTGGAAGTATTCAAGAAAGTGAGTAATGGAACTCAATAGTCTTTTCATCATAATGGAAAGAAAGAAGGACATTTCATAAATGACATGGTTTTAAGCATTTCATGAGTTACTATCTATTGTCACCTGGATACCCTAAGAGCCCGGAGTCAACCACAATGTTGGAGCCATCAATGCCTTGAATCTCCCGGCCCAAAGGAGCCCTATGGGGTGTCCAGGGCAACTTCTTCGTTTTAGAGAGGGGAAGCGAAGAGCAGAGAGGGGATTGATTCATCCAGTGTGAGGCGGCCTCCATGGCAGGACTAGAACAATGGTCTGCTTGCTTCTGATTCACTGTTCTTCCCATTCTACAGTGTTTTTTCTAAAGAAATGCTCAGCATTTGAAAGCAAGTTGAATTTGTACAGCTATCATTTAATCTGGGAGGAGGAAAGGTACATTTCATGCAACTCTTAGCATAAAAAACAAAGCCATTAAAACTCAAAGCCTATTGGTATGTGTGTGAGGATTGGGAAGCCTCTTTGCTTTGTGCCTCAGTTTCTCCATCTGTAAAATGATCTCTAAGTATCTGTTAGCTCTTACACACTTATGACTCAGGTCAGTTTTGAAGGTGATGGATGGACATTGTTGTTCCTTTTCAATTGTAAAACCTTATGTGAAAGCTGGTCATTTTATCTTTTCTCATGTTAAGGCAACTTGAACTCTAGGAAACAACAAAGCACACTGCATAAAACAGGTGGTCATTGAAGGCAGTGAATGAAATGAAAGCAGTCCCAGGGTGCCAGCCTGGGTCTTGGGTAGATCTTAGTGGGAATAGATGAGCCAATCTCATGAAGATGTGGTAATGAGGAAATACATATTATCCCTCAAGTAGAAGAGAGAGCTGAAAACTGCTGTACTCAGGAGAGCTAGTAGAACACAAGAAAACTGCTTCAAAAGAGGGGGTCTGAGTAACTTAGAGAAACAGGATAAGACAAGATTTTAAAATCATTTTCTGAACGTAGTGCCCTCTTGAGACAGATTATAGGGGAAAGACGTGCTACTCTTTGCTGTATAAATGAGTACATGTTCGTTGGGCGAGAAGCCTTCTTTGTCACTCCCATCCTGGATTGCAGCTCTTGTATATATTCCCAAGGCACCCTGTGCACAGCTCTCCTATAGCTCTTAGTAGTCACCTGAAGTGCTCACTCAGTGCTTGCTAACTTAATGAATCTCCGTGACTTTGAACATAAAGTTTCAACACCTATGAGAGGAATAAATTCTAATCCTTCTCAGTGGGTAACAGAGGCATCTTTGCCCCATAGGCGTGTCAGACCCAAATATAGAGATTCCCTATAACAACAACAACGATAATATTAATAATGCCAACAACAGTAAGACCTTTTCCCACTAACTTAGCACTTTATGATTTACAATGTCCTGTAATATACAAGTTTGCATTTTAGTTGCACAGCCATATTTGAGGAAGTTAAGAATGAGTCCTTTTTATAGGTGTGGAAATCGAGACTGAGAGAGGTAGAGTGACTTACCCAACATCAGTAGCATTAAATGTGCATATGAAATCTAAAACCCAAGTTTAATCCTGTGAACACAGGCACTAGTGGCTGTCCCAAACTTAATAATTACTATGTTTATGAAAACACAAACATAGGCTCTAATGGGCCTCTCAATGCCTGCCACGCAGGGTATGGGACTGCTGACCACAGACCTCACACCGGTAGCAATGAACATGGAAATCGCGATCCAGAGCCACGATCCGGACAGTCTCTTCCTGGCCTGGGGCTGGCATGATTGGCTCCTTGCACACCGAACATCGGGGGGCAAATTTCCTGAAAATGGAGAGATAGTTTGTTAGATACTGAGCATAGACAATGACAAAGAGGTGAGACAGAGATTAAAACAAAAGGTGTAAATCGAGAGGACATCTTGTCTGCCATTCTCGTGACCTTGAGCAAGTCACTTTCTTTCTCTGAGTCTGCTTCCTCAACTCTAAAATAAGAGAGTTAGACTCAGTGACTGTTAAGGTCCTTGTAGATCATAAATTTTGTGATATTGAGTGAGGTGGGGGGGTGAGTGTGTGAATTGCTTATGCATGAGAGCATTTATGTTGGCCATGTGAGATGTGGCATTGAATTCACCTGTGGATAGATTCAAACACAAACCCTGGGCTTGTGCAGGTCTCTACTTGTTTTAGACTTTTGCATGTATTCCTCGGGCCCTACCCAACTACTCTAAGTTTGATGACTTGCCCTCATCCCCACTTACTAGAGCCTATTTCTTTGATATGTGTCTTGAATTCTAAGAATTAAACCTCAAATGCCTATCTTTCAAAATAGCAGAGGTTAGTGAGTTTAAATACTCTTTACACCAAACTTACTATGGCCATATCTGCACTTCTCACATTTTGGTTGTGTTAAACTTGTTTGAAGAAAAAAAAAATGTTAAACTGCTATCAAGTTCTTTATTCGTTAAAGGATTTCAGCACTTCTGAAGGGTATGTGTATGTTAACACATATACAGATACATCCATACACATACACATATGATTTTGAAATTACCTGTTGGTAAGGAATTGCAATATTTCCTAATCTCTTAATATTCCTTAATATGACCGATACATAACTTTTTTTCCCCCTCATAACAACAGATTAATAGGCTTGTCATGCAGGGGACCCTGCTCACTGCACCATTTGTCATGCGAGGCAGCCTGTGGGGTCTCTGCTCCCCATATAAGAACGCAGGATATGGCTAGGCCAAAAAGGAACACCCACGGAGCCATAGGTAGGGGGTGATACCACTATAGTCTAACTGGAGGCACTATAGTCTCACTGGAGGCTGGATCCACACGACCTGCAACCTGCTGTCCACTTCTCTGCCTGCCAACCAAGCAGCCGTGGCAGTTATATTGGTGGCTAATTCACTAACTGGTTACAGCTGATGGTCAATTAGCCACAGTTGATGACCATCTACTACCCGAGCCAGCACCTTTCCACATGAAGCCGAGAGCCTGGAAACTGCTCTCTGGGACTCTGTCCCCACAAGGCTGCAAATATAGGGCATGCATCCATCTGTATTTGTAGAAATTAGGGGTGGCATTTGTGAAGGTGTGAAATGAGACACGATTTGAAATGGGCTCAGGTAAGAACTGAAAATATTTTAAAAAAAGAAAAACAATTTGTGCAACTCAGCTTTTTCATGCTAATGGTTTTAAGATTAATGATATTAAAATTTATTTATTTGTAGTGAGACTTAAAAGAAATAATGATAGCAATCTAATACTTTGCAGAGTATTTTATGGTTGTCAAAGCATTTTTACATACATTATACTATATATGTACACATTAATTTTCCTGGCAGCACCCTAAAGTAATCTGTATGGCTGCAATCTAAATAAATATGAATTAAACAGCAGATCAATTGAATGCTATGAAAGAAAAATGAAAAAATCATGTGCAATCGAGTTATTATAATTGCTATTTTATGCAAGAAATTTATATTCATTGACAAAAAAAAAATTGCTTTGGACTACCTGATTATTTTTGAATCTCGGTCACCAGTCGTGAAATAACCAGGATTTTGGAATCAACTGCAAAATTTCCTTTCCCCAAACTCATTGTGACTGTAAATTCTGTGAGGTAAGAAATATGTCTTACCTATCACTGTGTTCATGAGACTTATCCAATTTCCAGAGTAGGATTACTTACTCCTCTAGGATAAGATATCTTTCATTGCATATGTCTAGATTAATAGGAATTACTTGCATACCTCTGGGGACCACTAAATTGTGACCATCCAGAAGACGGGATTTGCTCCATCTCTGAGTCCCCAGAAACAACCATTGTGACTGGTACAGAGAGTAGAAATTCAGGCTACATCTGATAAAATGAAATATTTGCCATATTTCTCTACAAAAAGATGTTAGTTGGACCTTTATGTTCAATCTCAAGGTCCTACCTCTTTGGAAAGGTATAAATTGTATTCTTGCTGAGTAATGATTCCTTTCTACCAATTGCCCTCATTTCCATGATGGAAAAAGAGTGAAGTGAAGAGACAGGAAGTAGTTTCCACAGTCCTCACAGTGTTTCTTGGCCAACATTTCAAGGATTGTTCAAAATCCCAGGTGGTCTATTTCAAGGCTCAGCTCACTGAGCAGATAATAATAATAACAATAATAATAATAATAATAATAATAATCATAAAATGAATTTGATAACACTTTTGATAGCTAAAATAGCTACCATTTATTGAGTGCTTATTATGCGCCTAGCTCTGTTAAGCACTTGACTTTATTTTTCTACTGACAGCGACATTATGGGGAACTACTTTTATTGTTTGTACGTTACAGTCACGGGAGCCAAGGCTCAGGGAGGGATGGTCTTAATCATCTTGTGTTCCGGCACATTTCTGGCAATCAACAAACGGATGCAGATGAAACAAAGAAATGGATGAGTGTACGATGCCTGATAGGAAAGCTCAGATCGCGGAGTAAAGGCTCAACACAATGAAAGGGTCAGTTAAATAAGCAACCTGCTGTCTGCTTCTTCTGGGCTCACTGTACTGGCTCTGGGAATATAGACATAAAGTAGGACTCCAGAAATCAGACTGCTGAGGGAATTCTACCTATTTCTGCATTTGTTCCATATCCGATCATACTGCAAAAATGATTTAAGCCAGTTACTGTAAAATTTTATGGTGTATATGTGTGTGTGTGGGGTGGGAGGGGAGGGATGAGATACAGTCAGTCAGCCAGGGACTGAGTTTGAGCAGTCCTCTGAAATGATATACATGGGACAGAGTTCCCACCTAATAGGCTGGAGGACTTAAGCCAAACTGGACTGAAGGTGGGTATGTAGGGGATGGCCCATTAATGAGGCCTCCCAAATAGCAGTTCAGAAGCTTGCTGCTCAAACTGCAGTCCAAGACCACCTGGGCTCTTGTCAGAAATGCAGAAATGCAGGGCCCACCCCAGACCTACTCCATTAGAATCTGCAGTTTAACAAGATCCCCAAGTGACGTGTAAGCACAGTAACGTTTGGGAAGCGCTGGTTTAAAAAAGACAGGATTGTAAGCAGGCGAGATACATCCCTTCTCACGGGCCTCCAGTATCTCACAGGGTAACTTCTACTCCCAGGCTGCTCTAGTTACAGCCAAACCCATCTTCCTTGAATGTAGAGGAGACTTTCCTGACTCTGTGCTCTGGTTTATTGCTTGAGTTGCTCCTTCTGCCAGCAATCTCCTTGTTTCCCACTTAAAACATTCTTGAAATTCTGCTTCCAGAAGTCTGCCCAGAGCCCAGGGCAGAGCAGTCTCTTCTGACTCTGGCTCAAGCCTTTGCTTGTGCCCAGCTCATTGTATTAAGCCCTTCCTGCCCGAGATCACACATATTCTGCACTTTCTCCTCCTCCTGACAAGCTCCTTGCTGACAATGGCGTCCCTCCGTGTAGCTGTACAATTTCCACCTACACAATTTTTCTCTCCTTTTATCGCTGTCCTTTAGCACTTAGCATGGTAATGGGCACACAGAGGGCTCTTTGTAGATGAGGTTGAATTGAATTAAAATACATTTCCTAAAAGCTCACAAAGGGACACCTATTCAGAATGACCAAGAACAAGGCTCTGTAAACACTGTCTGCAGGAGGTTGTATTCCCCTATCTACACTCTCTTTAGCCTTGCAATGCCTGCCCTGGGTTGGACTTTTAGCTGCTTTGTGTTCTAGTATATTCAGGGCTCAGAAACAGAGTTCTGTAAAATTTTCTTATATTTTCCTTTGGAAAATGGGGAAAATATCAAAAAGCTTCTCCCATATACTTGTTAATCACGTAAACTTAAAAAAAAAAAAATTGTATTTTAACATGCCACTGAATTAGTGGTGGTGGGGAGAGAGTTGGGGGCCTGAGATTATTTTCCTTTTTAGTTGTTCAAGTCTGCTTTTCGGGAGCATTCAGAACCACACACTTACGTCACCAGTCACAAGTTTCTAATTATGCTCCCCACTCCTAGAAATGAAAGATAAATGGCATAGCTATAAACTTACATTTGTTAGAATTGATTTCCTGTTTTAATTGAGGGTGTAATATATCAGTCTTTTCCAGCAACAGAAACATGTGTGCTCTGATTATATCTATCACTCTGTCTTAGATTAGGGTAAGTCTAAGAAAAGAGAGAAGCAGTGATAGAAACATATTCCCCATTGGTATCTTTTCACTTCCCTTAAATAGATGCAGGTTTTCTTTTTTCATGTGTAATTACAAGCTAAAAATATCAATAATGTGATGTACAATTTATGCTGTAACTGGCCTTTTAAAGTGAACGTTCCTTGTCTAATTCAAGTGGAGAATTTCTGCCTCTGGGTTTTTAAAATTCATTCAGCCTCACGTCTTTTGGTGAGGTTTTCACTTTCTTTGCAACTTGCAAAGTGGTCAGGAAATTCATTTTTATACTATGAGTCTTAGGTCACCAAATTGCTTGTGGAAAGTAGCTCCTGGTTGTTGACAATCAACAGAGCAGTGAAAATTAACCCATCTGGAGTTAATACATCTTCAGGCCCTAGAACAGATACCCAAACTAGTGAGCCATAGAAGCTTCATGTCTTTGAAAGCCTCAGACTGTCCGGAAAGCCATTGCCCACCAAATACAGTCTAGAAAGCCTCTGTGTCTACAAATCACATCGACAGTTTTCATTCAGTTCCTAAAAATATGTAACAAATTTGACGAACCAATTAACAAACTCACAAGCTGGCCAAATAAAAATAAGCAAAACACTAACCCCACAATTTTCATGAAAACCTCAACTATAATAGAGGAAAAAGGGACATACAAATGAGAGAATCGAGGAAGTGGGAATGTATTTTTCCAGGTCCATGAGTACATGGTCTTGACTTTGGGGCTCTGCTTTCTAATCCTCCTCAAAAGATGGCACAACACTGTATTCATTTATTTCATTAGAAAATATCGTGAGAGAGAAGACCTGGGTGAGGGAAGAGGTGAGGGGAGGGTATGAATGGGCTGAGGATGGCATTAAACTGCCTCTGAGTGAGAGGTTTACCTTAATACGAATGACTGAATTGTTCTCTGTGTCCCTCCCTCTATCACCTACTATCTATGGAGTGGCAGGACACAGAGAGAACCCAGGGCTCTAGAGAGAACCCTCGTTGATACAGCAGGAGAGCTTTAAGACAGGGTCTGATCTAATGACCAAACACAACAGCTCAGAGAAATTAAGCCATTTGTTCAGTGTCACACATCTTGTTCATGTGTAGGCCAGGGAGGGCTAGCCCAGGGTCCTGCCTCTTTCCTAGACACATACTCTGCGGCTAAATGAACTTTCTTGCAATTAGAGACACACAAAGATGTCATGAGCAAGCCCCAGGGAAGCGCTGCAGCAGAGGCCAGGCTGGAAAGACCACGGGGACTGCCTGATAGCAATTCCTACATTGGAGGCCAGGTACGTAAACTCTTTGTAAAGTGCCACCAAATCCTGAGATGCTGTGGTTCAGAGACAGTATGTGGCACAGATGCCAGACTGTGAGAAGAGGCCCTAAGGAGCGGCAGGCGGGAGGAGAGGGGGAGACGGCCTACTTGTGGAAGTCCTCAATGCAGTGGATGAGGCCGCCTGCATCCACGGTGAACGGGATGCCGTCCAGGCTGCGGTGGCACATCACGCAGGTAAAGCAGTGAGGGTGATAGGCCTTCCCAGTGGCTCGGAGAATCCGCTCCATGATGGGTTTGGAGCACACGCTGCACTGCTCCAGGGTATTCTGCGGAGGGAAAGAAAAGTGCCACTGATAAGCCGGGACTCCATTTACGCAGTCATTTACAGCAGGACAAGAAATGTCACAGAACACATTGGCTCATACGCTTACCACAGTCAGCGTTCAGAGGAAGGCAGAGAGTATATCTTTAATACACAGAAAAGGAAACACAATCAGATGGATCAAGTGGCTTTCCTAAGGTCACTTAGGCAATACGTGGCAAATGTAGGATTTAAAACACATCTTCTGACTCCTACACTTGTTCCTCTCTACTATAGCAGCGGTGGTGGCCAATTGTTCTGTAAAGGCCCATGAAATAAATATTTCAGGATTTCTTGCAGCAGCTCAATTTTGCGACTGTACCGTGTTTCCCCGAAAATAAGACCGACCCGGACCATCAGCTCTAATGCATCTTTTGGAGCAAAAATTAATATAAGACCTGGTCTTATTTTACTATAAGACTGGGTATAATATAATATAATATAATATAATATAATATAATATAATATAATATAATATAATACCGGGTCTTATGTTAATTTTTGCTCCAAAAGATGCATTAGAGCTGATGGTCCGGGTCAGTCTTATTTTCGGGGAAACACGGTAGTGAGAAGGCAGCTGTAGACAGTATGTAAGCAAATGGGCTGATTGTGTTTTACTAAAGCTTTATTTACAAAAGCAGGTGGTAGGCTGGATTTGACTCATGGCTGTAATTTATTGACCCCTGAACTATACAACCCAGGTTTTCCACTGGAAGAAAGCTTCATTATTACTTCTAAAACTTACTTTATCATCAAAGACCTAGTGGGGTCACAAAGGCCCCTAACATTTTAGAGAGTGGTCCGTCTGATGACCTACTCAAAGAGCATGCTAGCTGCAGACCCCTATCAGAGCACAGTGCAATCAGTGAGGCTTTTGATCATTAAAATCCTTGATTTGAACACCATCTCCAAGTTCAGTCTTGTGAACTCTTAATGGAAATGTTGAACTGAGAGGGGTTCCAGTTTTGAGAGGTGAATTAAAGAATTAATTTAGCTTTAAAAATATGCTGAGCTTTAAAAATACACACCCCCTTAAAGGGGACACAAGTTATTGAATCAGGACTTGGAAGACTTGATAAAATTAATCCTTTATCAATCCTTCTGCAGAATCCCATGCTCTCTTACCCAACAGTCATGCTTCATATGTAATACGCTATATTCCAACTGAGTTGTCTGGACTGACTCACCAAGTTTACAGTCTAGAGTGAACCTGGATGGGGCTCTGATTAGAAAGATGCAGAACTGGAAGGGATGTGAAAATTAAGGAGTAACTGCCCTCTTCGCATGAGAACCTTTAAATTTAGGCAAGAAGTGCCTGCAGTCAGATAGGTAGTGTGCTGATGTCTCAACTATAGCAATGGTCTCTGATGGGCTTCCCTTATTTGCATCTCTCTTCTTCTGTAATACTTCCCCATCCCCAGAGTGACTTCCAGTTTCCTTTCCAAACCACAGATGTGACCAAGTAATTTTCCTGTTAGCAAAAACTTATATGGCTCCACAGTGTATAAAGAGCTAGTTCCATAGCTGACATTCCACCTCCCTTTCTAGGCTGATTCTCCTCATGTTTCAGACTGTTCACACTTGCTCAAACCTATGAGAAACTTCCATACTCCTGTAATGGCTAATGCCTGGAATGAATTGCAATTGGTCATTTTGACCATTCAAGGTAGGGGTCAGAAGGCAACTCTGCAGTGAAGCCTTCTTCGATATCCTCATTTGGAATAAACTGCTTCTTTCCCTCCCCTTCCCGATCACGTTATTTGTGTTGTTTGTAGCACTTACAGTATTCACATCATTTGTGTATATGTCTATTGCCTCTACTAGACTGCAATTTCTTTAAGTGCCAGGACTACATCTAAAGAATGTGTTTCTCTTTCCTATACTATTCCAGGTATTTTACCTGGAATAAAAATAAGCCCAGATGAATGTGTGCATAAAGAATGAATGAAGGAATATTGTTTACATCCCACCCTGGCAGCACACTGCTGGCCTGACTCTGCTGACTCTGGAATCCATCCCAAGATGAATTGGTAAATCCATCACCATCCTCTCCTCAGAGCTGCGGTTGCCAGAGGTTCTGAAGTTGCTTAGTACGCTTCTGGTCACAGTCTAAACTCATGGAAACTATTAACCTATTTTTCCCCTGTTTTGAAGTGGTGAAATTAAAATAGCAGAAAAACATAATGTGAGAGTCTAGAGATGACGATGGTCTGGACAATGGGAGCCCTGCTACTTTTCTAGCCTGGTGAGCTGAGCTACTGTGGCTGGAAACTCTCTTC
Organism: Rhinolophus sinicus; assembly: GCF_036562045.2. NCBI lineage: Eukaryota > Metazoa > Chordata > Mammalia > Chiroptera > Rhinolophidae > Rhinolophus > Rhinolophus sinicus. The sequence continues at coordinate 51,763,087 of NC_133751.1, read as the reverse complement.
TCAGTACTTGTGTTTTGTTCCTATGTGGGTTTTAGATTTTTTTTTTTTTTTTTTAAAGGCAGCCCTAATGGAGTTGAACAAACCAGAAAATGCTTGACCAGAAAATGTTTCTGTTTGCACTGAGGCTTGCCTGTAAGATTCAGCCCAATTACTTAAAACCATCAGCAACATATATAAGGTTGAGTAGGTTTCTAAGGAAATTCTTTATGGTCTATGGAAGCACTGTTTAAAGGAGCAGTAACCTGACCATTTCTGCTACAAAGGAAAAACAGTGTAAAATATGCCTAAAGTGAGACTATTATGAAATGCCCCCAAATCAGAAAATAAAGGCTCTAAGAAGACAGCTGACTGGAAGCTTGGAATAGCAATGGTGGAGGAGGAAACACATTAACCTTGCCTAGCCAGCTCCCTTTACTGTACTCCTTTCCTTCCAGTCTCCAGTTGGTCCACTACATATCTTCTCTTAGGGAAAGGATAAAGACTCTTACAGCGTCAGAGAGGAAGGCAGTGAGAGTCCTCTAGTCCAGGCCTCTGACTTCACAGACCTGGCATACTGATGCAGTTAGACCTGGGTCATGGAGCTCATTAGGGCCAGTGATGGGACTGGTATCACAGTTTCCCCACTCCCAATCATTCAGAGAGAAAGAGAGAGAGATGTGATGAATTCATTATATAGATGTACAGAAAGAAAGTTGCTAGGTAAGGAATATAAATTATCCTTCTGGCTTTGTCAACTTCTACTGTATGACCTTGGGTAAATAATTTCTTCTCTCTAGACCTTAGTTTGCTTGTCTGTAAAACAATGGTTAACTCTAACTCTGTAATTTTAGTACTCTGTGATATATCAGTGTTAACAACAATAGGAAAAGGCCAGTTTTTAATACTAGAAACAATCATAAAATCTCTCATTTGAGATTTAAAAGGAAGGTTCATGTGTTAGAAACCAGGACTGTATAACCTTTACTATGCCTTCTCACTTGGAATTCCAGAAGTTACTAATGCTTGAATTTTAAGCACCATAAATTATTTTTGTGTCTTCTTACAGAAGGTTATTTTAAAGTCAGATGAAAAGATGCGGTTTTCACGTAAACATGAGGCTTTTCTAAAGTAGGTTAAAATGAAATAGTAAATATTTCTCAAGAAAACAGAAAAAAAGATAATTAAGAAGTCTTAAAACAAAAATGTGGAGGCAGGACATTTCTACGTATATCTACTCAAATCACTTCATGTCTTGCATGAACGGAGTAGGGGTGCTGTGTTTGATAGACAGGGAGGTGGGAGGGAAGAACAAAGTCCAGCATAAGAACCTTCAAAATTTGTAGAGTGCTGTGTGAGCTGGCTCTGGAACCAACTCTACTGCTTTCGTCATGGACCCCCATCTTCCAGCTGTCACTGAGCTTTCTGCCATATCTGTCTTTAACAAGCTGTATTCTTCTGTAAGCCCAGACTACCTCACATTCTTTTTTCCTAGAGAACACCTACTCATTCTTCAAAGTTAAGCTCAAATATTACCTCTTTTGTAAACTTTTCCTAATTTTCCCTCTGCTATACTCCAAGAAAAATAAGTCACTTCTTTCTCTCTCACAATATTGTACGATGTTTCTCCTATGACACTGAGTATAATGTACTTGATTTAATGGTGGATGTTAACCTCCATGACCAAACTGAGCCCACACCTCTGCCCCCCCATGGAGCCATAGTGATAGGCTGAGTTTCCTGGGAAACAGTTTCTCAGAGATTTGTACACGGGAGGTGATTGAAGAGTATCTTTGACATCGACAGCTATAGGAGAGTGCAGAAAGTTCCTGGGTAAAGGAAGGAGTTCAACTGTGATGCTGTTACAACAAAGGCTTCTGACGGTTCCAGGGATTGGTCTGGAGCTGGGATAGCCCTGCAGAGTTGCTCTTCCTTGAAACTAGGCAATGGGGCTTGTTCCAGGCATCTACCCATCAATGGATATAGGCTGCTCGCAAGAGGGAGGTGTGATCTTGGATTAAGAGGTTCCCTTTAGTTGAGGGTAATTACCAGAGAGGGACTCAGCTATGAACCATCAACTACCATTGCTCCCATCAGCTGGGGGAATGAGAGCCTCAGGCTTAAGGGGGATCTGGGCAGTGCATTTCAACATCTGTAACGGTAGCCATCCTTGCCCTTGCCCAGGGCCTGCACAGTCCATGGCACATAGTAGGCAACTGGTTACCAGTTATGAAATACCTATTGTTCACACTGGATGAAGAGTTCAAATTTTATTCATATATATATATATAAATAAATAAATTCTAGGCATTGTTTGAAGCTTTTTTTCAGGATTTTTAGAAAATGTTTTGGGCAACTACTCTAATGAAAGTATAGTTAAAAGGAGAAGATGTGGGCAGCCAGTTGGCTCAGTTGGTTAGAGTGCAGGGCTCATAACACCAACGTCGCCAGTTCAATTCCCACATGGGCTAGTGAGCTGCACCCTTCACAACTAAAGTGAAAAGAACGGCTTGACTTGGAGCTGATGGGTCCTGGAAAAACACACTGTTCCCCAGTATTACCCCTCCAAAAAAAAAACACCTCAAAAAAAAAAAAGAGAGATCTTAGAGTAGCAGAAACAACAACACAAAAACCCAAGAAATTAGCTGCTAATAGGCACAGCTTATAAACTTTTCAGAAATAATGGTAATACAATTGTGATTTTAAAAGTTGAGTGGAAATAAAAATGAAATCACAAACAAATCTTGTACACAAAACTCCCCTTTTAGAGGTACAATCTGGTTATATCTTTTCTATCCTTGGATATTGTATAAATAACTTCTCTAATTCACGGGCAGAAAAGCTGGAGGAATCATTTGAATATAAATGAAGCATTGAGGTAGCATAAGCATTAACTACTTGTTAGATTATAAAGAAAATAACATTTCTATAATTTATATATTGCATAGGTATATATGTGTTCAATGTTGATTATTTTATATCAAGAGATATACATATTTGAAGATTTGGAAGACTGTAAAGTGTTGCCATTTAGAAATGTTAAAATTTTCATTTCATAAAATTAAAATGTAATCTTATATTCAGTCTTTATTTTTTTTTTAAGGTATGAAGGCAATATTGAAACAGGAAAGACTGTTGGAAAGATAAAGGTGACATTTCACGTTCTAGATACAGTTTTGGTTTTGTTGGGCTAAGAATACAGAAAGAAAAAAATGAGAGTTAAGAAAATATTAAACCTTTAAAAATCTTTAGTGATTACTGTAGTCCAGGAATTTTCAACTTCCCTCACTTGTCTCCCTTTCCCGTAATCCTTTGTTCAGGGAAACAATTTATCAAAGAACCACATCGAATAGAGCCGAAAATCACTTCTGGGTGAAGAGTGTGAAAGAACAGAGCCTGCAGGGATCTATACTGTACAGTTTATAAACCATTATTCTAATTCAACCATCAAATTTAAGAAACAAAGATACAGAGAGGGAAAAAGCTAGTGACAGATTTAGAATTAGAATATGGGTCTCCCAATTCTCCACGTAGTGGAGAATTCCTCTCCTGTATCACATTATACCTATTTCATATTTCAGTAGACACACTCCAGTATGCAAATATAAGGCATTCCGACTATCTGCAAGTTACATGCATATAAATAAAGGGAGGAAACATGTCGAGATCTTAAGACAGTTTGTCTACTGTCAATTTCATAAGTTCTCACAGGATATGATAGAAAACTGATAGTTGGATCCCCAGCATCTACAACAACATCCCAGCATGAAATTGATTCTCCACCAATATGGGTTAGATGACGAATTACTAAACTCTGATAAGTACTTTATATAAAATAAAATAATTCTATTTTTTCCATGCAACAATTCTGTAATCCAGGGCCTCTCAACTGACAGCCTAAGATGCAGCGTTCCTCAAGTGGGTTCTAGATGTGCCACATTTAGGAAGGTCAAAGGGGACACAGGTTTCCAGAGCCCCTGAATGGTAACCTTGGGCCAGGAGAAGCCTCATTCACTTACCCCAGTGTGCTGCATGAATGCCATCATTTCCCACAGGAATCATGATGCAAAAAGGGTTGGGAAGCACAACTCAAGTATAGGTGCCCCCAAGAGAACAGCAATGGGAGCAGTAAAAAGAGAACAAGGCTACGACTTAGCAAACCTCCACTGAAATGCCAGTGCCATTATTGAAATTCAAACAATTATATCACCTAACTTAAATGGGAATGCAGACTTATTCTTGATTCTAGTAATCAAGAAGGCTTCCCAAATGATGGCTGTACTTTTGGGATTTCTTTGCAGAAGGAGACATCATTTTTCCTTGGTAGTCTCCCAATGAGCTTCAGTACACAAATCTCCCAAAGCTCTGCCTCCCAGGGGGGCATACATTTCTTATTAAAAGTTTTCTAGCACTTTCCAAGAGTCCTTCACCTATTTCTGTATCTTAATTTTAATCTACAAGTATATCTGTATCTAACATGTGTTTCAAAACAGACTGAAATAATGGTGATCCTAGTGTCATCCCATCGCTATGACTTTCATTTTCTAATCAGAATCAAAATTCCTGCCCGATAGATGAGAAGTCTAATTTTTCAAAATAGGAAGAAAAATTGAGTCAATTTATTAGATGGCATCAAACCCTTTAAAGGTATTTTCTTTTGATGTCATGACCTCGCACAAAAAACAATAGTTATCAAACATGTAACTGAAAATTCAGTAACATAAATTCAACTTTCTTGTTGTTTTTGAGACCACCTCTTTGCATCTGATGCCTATGTTGCCTCAGCTTTCTTATAAATCCGCTTTAAAGAAACTTTCCACAAGCTTCTCTGATGAGCAGAGCTGCCTCCCCACTTAATTTAACATAGCATTGCAGGAAGCCTAAAGAGTAGAACAAAGCCTTCAACATCCTGGCAGGTACAGAGTGAGAGAGAAAAGACACCACCCCTGCCCTAGAGGTTCCCAGCGTAGTAGGAAAAGTAGACACTTCTATAAATAGCTGATCAGAGGCAAAAGGGCACAATAAATTGCTATTATAGAGGCATGAGTAATGTGTGATGGGAACACAGAGAAGAAAGTAATTACTTATGAATGGTGCGGTGCAGGCAGTGTGGTGGGATGTGATTCTGGGAACTTCTAGGTGGGTTTGAATTAGCTCTTGAAAAAAATGCATTATAATGTTCTTTGGAATTAATGTTATGTTATAACAAGAGTCGTCATTACCTCACTCCCAGAAACGTCTACACTGAAACAAAATTCACTTCACAGGAAGACTATTGTAACAAAATCAGTGTATTTATTGGGCAGCATTGGTGAAGGGGAACTCAACGTTGCCAGAGATAAACAGCTATGTGTCAAACTCACAAAATAAAAACACACGTATAACTATTAACATAGAATTCAGGAAAGTAAAATTCTTACAAGATTTTTTGTTTATATTTGGACTGAATAAACTGAAATTAAAATGAAGAAATATGTCCTACAGCCACAAGGAAACAAGCCAATGAAAAGGACAAATAGATCAGGACAATTAGGTCATTTTATTTAATGTTGCCATGAGCCACAAATCACATTCTTCACAAAGTAAATAATGCCCTGCCAGTTTACTCTAAAGTACTTGGGTTGGAATTATGATCTGAGCTTTAGTAAATTAAAAACAACAACAAAAAACCCATTAAAGGACATTTAGTTTATTTATACCTCAAGGCCCAGAATGATGCTATTTTACCTTAAAATGTGAAGCCCTTGTGGTATGCTAATTCTTCCAAAACACTTCTCTTGAATGTTTCCTAACCCCTGAGAAATACAATGAGGATGGGAGGCTGGGACTTGATAAGTGTGTGAAACTTTCATGCCAAGAGCAAAACCACAAGATCACAGCACTCTACTGAGACTACTGTGAAAGGGAAAAAAGGGAATAAAATTCCTTTCCTTCTAAGCCAAGTCAGATCATAGATTTTCCTTTACATCTTCAAGGTACAGCCTGTGGGGACTTGTTAAGTCAGGAACCAGAGCAGAGTCTACCATATGTGGTAAGAGAATTAGTGATGGATCCAAGAGACCTGGGTTTGAACGTCCAGGTAATTTTCTTTACTTCTCTGGCCTTTAGTTACCTCTTCTACTAAACAAGATTGAAAATGTCTACATTGCAGTGTTGTGAGGACTAAGATCACATATATGTAAACAAAGACCTAGTGTCTGGCTACATTATAAATATTAGTTTTGGCTAATTCTTCTTATAAATTCTAAGGGGGCTAGAAAAGATATTTAATTAACTTGTCATTTTTTGATCATTTAACTGAATTATTATTTTAAGCACTACATTTCTATTTTTTCTAATTTTTTCATTTGCCATCTATTCTCCTATATTTTACATCTCTACTTTTTTTCTTTTATTTTTTTTTAATAGGTTAGTTAAGGAATCTTGTTATGATACTCTGGAACAACTGAATAATGTCATAACATAAAATGGGCTAATGAATTCCTAAGAGATTTTCCTCCTGCTTCCCTGGGAATTTGGTGCAAAAACTGTTCTTACTTCTCTGTGAACATTATTATACCTCAAACCCATCAATTTCTTAGTTCTTCAGAAAAGTAATTTACATTATTTTACACACTCAAAACAAAACCTGACAACTTTCTCTTTTAGTCTTTAAAGTTTACTAAGTTTGCACAAACAGGACCTCATTTAATCTCTATAATGTTATAGTAGGTAGCATGGTAGAATTCTTATCCCCATTACATGCCACAGCATTATAAACATGATCAGGATTTAAACCTATAGCTTCATTCTTCTGCTTCACACTGTCCTCTAGTTAACAAGTTTCTCCTGTCTTTCTATCTAGTACTTACATATGATGGCAATTACACTGAATGCAGTTTTTGATGTTTAGCAAACTGCTGGGCCATAGCCTTTCACAAACGCATACCTTGTTTGACCTTGAAAGAATTATCAAAAGTGTCTTATCCAAGTCTCTCACCTTATATACTGGGTCTTTGCATTCTGGGAAGCTGATAGCTTGGTGTAATGGTGTAAACTAATCTAAGCTGAGTTCAGGACCCAGATTCTCTGGTTACTGTAGGGTGCTCTTTTCCAAACCCCACCCTAGATCCTTTTTGAAATATCAAAGCTTCTCTTTGGTATTTTTGGCCATTGTTAGCAATAAGAACATGACAACTAATGCTGACGAGTTATTGGCATAATTATTTACATCACCAGTGAAAAATCATTAGTCTGAGTATGTTACATTACTTGGATTTTTGCCACTTTCAAAACAAGGCTGTCACAGACGGCTAAAGATGGAGGCCCCCCGGCCAGTAACTCAGAAGAGCTACTCCTATTCTCAGCCTCATGGCACAATGTTTTAGGTCTAGACTTCATAATTCCTGTGACTACAACTTGTACATAGAGGTTATCAATAGACACTCAGACCAGTGCACTGAGGCAGTCACTTTCCTGAACAATGGAATTTCACAGCATCTTGAACAAAATTCCATAATGTGAGTGTCAATTTTCTCATCTATAGAATGAGATACTAATTATTCTGCCCCGTCTACTTCCCAGAATTGTGAAAATTGAGATAAATGTGCGATGCACTGCGTAAGAATGTGCATAGGTTAAAGATACTGTTACAGAGTCATTTTCTCTGGGCAGACTTAGTATTCCATGTGCGGAGGGAACCTAATTCAAAGTTTTGAAATCTCTGACTAATCAGCTGATCCTACTTTCCATTACTCTTGCTATCCAGAGAAGCCGACGAGCTGAGAGGGCCACATAGGCAGCCACAATCTTATGTATATTGAGTTTGGGAAAAAATATGTTGTTTCCCTTTTGTTTTGCTGTTTTGTATTCAACAGACACTTTTTTCTTGTTATATTTTTCTTTAGTTTACATACCTGGAACCCGATAAGTAATGGAACAGTTATACATCCTTCATTTGGAACGTGTACAGAGAAGTCTCATGGAGTGTATAGTTGGTTGAAGATATACTTGGCAGAGTCCATTTTCTTGACTTAACTATAATCAAAGCCCAACTAAACCCCTAATGCCGGTGCCTGTGAGGCACCATCTGGACAATGCTCCATCAGGTTTACCTCAATTTAGAGTGGACAGGAGGCTCCAGTGGGAAACACGGCTTACCTTTGGGTCACAATGCCAACCCCAGCACTATTTGAAACTAGAATTGTTGACATAGATGTTTATGGAGACCTTGCATGGTATAGTGACAGAACAAATGACTTTAAGCCAAGGGCGGTGCTCTCATCTTGTGAAGACAAGCAGTTGGCAGTGATGCCTGTGAAAAGCTTTTGCTTTTCTGGGCCTCAATTCCTTCACCTATGCAATAAGAGACTTAAGTTAGTAAGTATCTTGGTCTCTTGAAGCTCTGTGATTGATTTTAGGACTGAACAGAAGTTTCAACAGGGCAGGGCTCTTTGTCTTGTTCACTGCTTCACCCCTAGTTCACTCAACAATGTCTGGCATGTGGAGTTCAATAAATAATTTATAAAGTAAATGAATGAGTGACTGGGAATGAATGGTCCAAAGAGTTATCCAATAGCACCTACTCCCATACACATCCCCTAAATTTCATCACCATCCTCAGATGGCTTTCTGTCACCACTGTATTTAAGCAGACCCCTCTCCTGAGCCAGACTCTATCTCATTACCCTGTTATTTTCTTCACAGTCCTTATCTCTATCTGATATCACCTTATGCATTCAGTTGCTGACATGTTTATTGCTTATCTCGCCACAGTCTGTTTGAGACACTACTGCATTCCCAGCCTCCGGAGCAGGGTTTAACACATAACAGGCACTTAATAAGGATTTGTTGAATGAAAAATGTTAATGACATTAAACTACCTAACATCTAAGGTCTCTTCCAACTCTCAGGTTCTTCTATCTCAGCAAGAGTGTTTGTGTATTTGTATGTATGCATATATATATATATATATATATATATATATAAAATAGTGCTATACATTTTGCTAAGGATATAAATGATCAGAAGTTAATCACACAACATAGTAAGTAGGAGAATGCTCTTTTAACTTTAATATTTGTCTACTATGGGTAATTGACCCATCCAGGGCAAAATCTAAAATCGGGATTTAAGCAATGATGTTTTCAGCTACGTGTGTACATAGCAATGACTGCCTGCCTGTACATTTCAGATCACAATTAAGTCCATTGTGAATCATCCATTAGAATCAAGAGCTGCAAGCAGAGACTAGAAATATCCCCAATACCATTCTGCTCACATGTCAGTTCCCTTCCGAACTGCCTGAAACTCAGGTCTGCCAAGATGTTTATTTCTACCTGGCTTTATGAATTGCAATTACTTCCTAAATTGTAGCAAGCCACAAAAGTGGTCTGAGCCAAACAACTAGGGTCACAGAAGGTCTCTCCTTATACTCCTGGGGATGATAGAAAAGCTTGTTTGAAACAAACTGGATCCTCTTTCAAAATAAAGGGAAAACTTTAAGCCTCTAACTCCTGGGAGTGGCAAAGAGAACAGCCAGAGGGCCATGAGCTAACTTCAATTCTCTAGAGATGAACAGATTTGGCTTCTGTTGAAAACAAACCCTTCTAATTATACTTCTGCCAGTGGAAGACAAAAGACAGCACCAAAGCTTAGAAAGGCCACAAAGAAATGCCAACATCATGGCTGCAACTGTGTAGTTCCTTTCTGAGCACAGCACTGTAAATGTGTATGTCAAACACCTGGCTCTGGAACCCATTCCCGAGAATGTCAACTTCTGAAGTCAGAGAAGTGACTTGCTTCCCTTCAACGGGGTCTTGGCCGTAATATTTTCTGACACTTGAAATAAAATAATTGCATGTTTTGGTTCCTCTCACCACCCCCACCGCGCCAATAGTGGTTTACATTAAGTAGGTATGAAAGGCACAGACAAGGGGGTTTTCCATCCTGTAACTGCTGAAAGACAAAGGGGACAGAAAATCCAGATGTTTTCTCTTTACTGCTGCAGGAGGGAAGTTGGACTAACTTTTTCAGTGTCTCTGGAATGCAAATTTTTTGTCACAGTTTAGCAGTCTTTTTTGGATTTCAACAGTGAACTAACACTTTCCTGGATTCCAAGACCTCCAGAGAACCAGATGGATGAGAGAAATTGGGAAAAAAGAACCCACACTACTTGAAAAAGGTATGAATTTCTCACTCTGCATCTAGCCAAAAGCTCTGAAAATTAGAAGAGTGAAATTACTTTTGGTTTGTTCAAATGCATGCCATCCTAGTGTTGTTTATGGTGGGTTAAAAAAAAAATCTAAAGCGATTTGATGATTTAGAGTCTGTGTTCAGTTTAAGCTAGGAGGCAAACTTTCACAGAGATGATATGTTTACTATCAAAGACAGAAAGAATGTAGATGGAAGAGATTACTCAGGAGGACCATTTTATATGCCTGTGCTCTAAAGCCAGGGACTGCTCCCCAATGCCGAACTATTTAACTTCACACTCAAGGTTCTTCAGGATATTGTCTTATTTCCCCTTTCTGGGCAGCTATCCCATCATTCCTCCAACACAGTTTTCATTCCTGTCAACCCAAACATTTTAACACTTCACACTTATTCTTGCAGGCCTCAACCTTGAACACTTTTCTAAACAACTTAGATGGCTCGACTTGTGAGGCCCAGGGCATGTGAATATTACCTCCTTTATTAATCATTTCCCTACTCCTCTATTCTTTCACAACACTGCTTATACCTTCATTACAGCAGGGACCCTGTGCATAGTGTTACCATTTATATGCCATAGGAAATGCTGTGATAAAATGCACTTTCCAAAGATGGCGACATCAACACATATCCCATCCCACATACTCTTCTTTCAGTGTGATCCTGACAGTGCACCAGGGAGAGCTTGGGCCTGGGAGGACATCTGTAACTGCCTGGCCAATGGAATGTGGCAGAGGTGATGTTAAGTGACTCCTGATGCTACTCATAAAATGTAATATGGTTTTCTTGAGACACATACCTTCGAAGACCTGAGTTGCCATTTCAGAAGTTGAGTTATCCTGAAGCTGCCATGTTGGAGAGACTACATGCAGAAAGTGGGAGATGCCTAAAGAATGCCGGTTGTTCCAGAACAGCTATTAAGTATTCCTAGCCCAGGCACCAGAGAAGCCTACACATAAGAAGCCTATGAGAGACCTCAGACTCAAAGTCTCATGAGAAACCCCAAGCCAGAATTGCTCAGTTGAGATGCTATCAAATTCCTGACTCACCAAATTGTAAGAGATAATAAATAATGATTATTCTTTATAGCCACTAAGTTTTTGAGTGGTTAGGCATGCAGCCATAGTAATTGAAGCATAGGCACAGCTTCCATATTTGATTATGAGATCTTCAAAGACTAGAAATTAAAACAAAACAAAACAAACAAACATTTTTCCAGCACAGAAGAGGATAAGTGACATATGAAAGAGACTGTTTGTTGAATAAATGCTTGAATTAATGAATGAATGGACATTAACTTTTTTACATAGCCACATAAAATTAATGTGCTATAACTTCATGAAGCTTGTTAGGTTTATTTAGCTGGTGTATTTCAGGCAACAATGATGCCCAAACCATATGATTACAAGATAGATCTTCCTCCATATAGGGGATAATGCGGTTTTCAAATTCCACAAGCTGCTGTTTATTCCTAATAATAGAACAAATTGATATAGAAATATATGTATAGACTCCTTTTTCTTCAAAAGTATTCAGTATTAATTCTTAAGATCTCTGCATGTAAAAAGTCAACAGCTTTCTTTTCATGTGGGCATTGAGTAAAGAAGCAACTTATCTATTTAATTGTATAAAGAAATTAAGGAGCTAGAATTTTGCACAGAATCATGGAGAAACATCAGGGCGAGGATAACCTTAAGGACCAAAGACCATCAGGCCCACTCAGTCTGAGGATAAATTCTCTCTGTAACATCCCCAGTCAATCAGTGCCTGTGAAACCCCTGGAACTGCTTGCCTCATGTCTAGTCATAGTAGACTCACTCGGAAGGTGTGCATTCTACTGGGAGGTCTAATTGTTAGAGCAGTCTTTATTATTTTGATTTAAATACCTTCTACCTCATTGCCCTACTGCCCTCTAAGGACAAGGTTATTGCCTTTTCTGTGTCACAGCCCACTAAATATTTTAATTCCATCTATTATTCTTTATCTTCACCATATTATTTCATTGTTTCTCACTTAGGAAGTCACAGTAGCCTCCTAACTGGCCTCTTAGCCTCCATGTTTCTGCTCCAATACACCAACCATATTGATATTCCTACAGCATAATAGCACATCAGACTCATTAGACAGCTGTAAAAACTAAAGATTACTGGGTCACCCCACGACCAATTTAATCATAATCTGTGGGGCTGGTGTTCAGGCATCCATAACTTTAAAAAAGGTCTATGATTATACCAGAGCTTCCAGATTGATTCAAGACTGGCTGGAATTTGAATTTTTATAAAGCGAAAAAGAACACACTGTGCATCTAAACATCTGGAGAACAGCTTTGTGAAGTATATAAACTCCTTTAAATTACTTTCTGGAAACCTAGTTCATCTTAGGGTTGGAGGAAACCCAAGGAAAGAAGGAGAAAGGAGACAACAACTGACATTTGTGGCATTAGATATCTATTGGGTATTAAGTGCTGATCTAGGCCATTTCATAGATATTGTCCTATTCAATTCTTAAAAGAATTTGTGGGTGATAACATTATCACTATTTTAGAGAACAAAGTCACAAATTGACACATGAGAATTAAACATGGATCTGCCTGACTTCTATCTAGAGATTAACAAATACAAATCATTTTGTAAGCAAAGAAGAAACACTGCATCTAGTATAGGCATATAAAATGATGAATTTGTACATATTCAAAGTGGTCTTATAGGCTTTAATTAAAGATCACATCTCTATGAAAAAAATCTATGGTGTAGTAAAAAGAGCATTCAATTGGGAGTCAGGAAACAATACGAGTTCTGGAAATGTTAGTAATTTGCTGTGGTATGCCTTGATAGTTGTTTCCCTATAGCTGTTCTTCCCTTCTTTTTTATAACCTCCAAATTCTAGCTAGGTCGATGGATGCCCAGAATAAATATCACAGTTTTTCACCTTCCCTGCAGCCAAGTTTGGCCATGAGACTGAGTTCTGATCAGAGTTCAAGGTAGAATGGATGTGCCCTCAGAGGGATGGGGTGTGTCCTCAGTATACTGGAATGAAGGAGCAGCCATGTTGGACCCCTCAATACAAGCCATATGCTGAACATGGCACAGGAACACAGTAGGAGACTGAGTCCTTGCCCACCATTGTCCTGGATCACCTGTTTCCTTCAGTGAGACAGAAATTAACATTGTCTTATTTCATCATTATTACAGTCTTCTGTCATTCCATCTGAACCTAATCATAACTTAAATACTTGCTTCATGATTCAAGTCCAGTTACCCCCTTCTCTGAGCCTCCGTTTTCTTATTTATGTAACAAAGAGGTAGGAGTAAATGATACTTAAGGTCCATTTCAGGTCTTGCATTCTCTATGACTGCATGAGACATGCCATAAGGAAGAGATTCTGAATTTAAATCAGGATCTCAAAGAGACATCTGCTCTTCCATGTTTATTTCAGCAGTAATCACAATAGCCACGATATGGAAACAACCCATGTGTCCACTGACAGATGAATGAATAAAGAGAATGTGTTGTATACATATAATGGAATACAATTTAGTCTTAAAAAAGAAGGCAATCCTGCTATTCACAACAACATGGATGACTTGGAAGACATTATGCTAAGTGAAATAAGTCAGTCAGAGAAGGACAAATATTTCATGATTCCACTTACATAAGATATCAAAAATAGTCAAATTCATAGAAACAGAGAATACAATAGTGGTTGCCAGGAGTGCAGGGGAGAGAGAAATGGGGAGTATTGTTACTCAATGGGTGTAAAGCTTCAGTTATGCTAGATGAGTAATTTCTAGAGATCTACTATACAACATAATTCCTATAGTTAACAATATGGTATTGTGCGCTTTGAAATTTCTTAAGAGGGCAGATCTCATGTAAAGTGTTCTTACCACAAAACAAAACTAAACTGAATGAAAACAAAAGGACACATGGAAACTCTGAGAGTTGTTGGACATGTCTATCATCTTGATTGCAGTGCCGGTGTCGTGGGTGTTAGCACAGGTCCAAACTCATTGAATTGTACACATTAAATATATGCAATTCTTTGTATCTCAAGTAAACTTCAATAAAACTGTTAAAGTAAATAAACAAATAATCCAGCCCTAACACTAAAACGAACACAAAAACTTCCTTCCGCCAACTTGGCATGCTGATCTGCTAGTTGACTGTCCCTGTAAAATCCATGAGTACTAACTACATCAATATCAGTAGATGCTACTCCAGAGGGTAATCCGTTTGTGCAGAATGTCGGTATAAACAGCTATCAAGCAATTGCCTACTGGATATTTCAGTGATATTCCAGGCACCTCAGCCCCATGTGGAAACTCATGAGACAAGGCATGAGGATTTGATGGTATCCGCAAGTCTCAACCCAGAGCTTGTTCTGCCTGTATCACCCCATGGTGAGGATATACGCAAGAATTAGATAAGATTATAAATCTCAAATGATGAATTGTAATCAAGCCCTTGGAATCTCACAGGATGGAAAATAATAATTTATTATTTATGATCATTAACATTTATGATTTTTTTGTATGCAAAAACACCATATCAGGGCTGGGACTAGGGTGAGGTACGTGAGGAGCCTGGTGAGCAAAATTTAAGGATGTGCCCACTTTCAGGTTCCTGTAAGTGCCTGAGAATCTCCTTCAGTTTGGTCCCCAGAAGCTTCACTTTTCTTATCTTAGTCCTGGCCTGTTTTGTGTTTTGTACTCACTTTTCTTTCCTCTAAGAAATTCTACCTAATGACTATAACTCATTTTAAAATCTGACCTTTAACATGACCCAATTCATTTCACATCAACTGAACTAACGACTGCTTCTGCTGTTCCCACTGTAAAATATCACTCACAGTTAAAAGGCATTTCATGAACCCCCCCCACCCCATTTCCTTACTCGTTTTCTTAATTTCAAGAACAGATATACTCTTGGGGCATTTTTACACTGTGTTCTGGTTTCATATACATGTTTGTCTGATAACATATTAGAGTATAAGATAAAGTGTATGAGACAGACAATGAAAAAAAGTATGACTGCCTGGATCATAAAGATAAGTTTTCATCCTTTAGCACAGTGCTTTCTAACCAACTGGCTACTGACCTAAAGTACATTTTCAACAGTGTTATCAATACTTCCCAAAGCCTTGAACTACAAAGGGCTACACTTAATGCACTGCCATCTTTCCAAAGCCTTCTCTTTTTACAGTATTTCTGCATGTATGGGAATCCTACTCACTTATCATGCAAAATAAAAACCCCAGAGTCTTCGTTGAGTTCTCCATCTCTCTCATTCTGTACACAGCAAGCAATCAGTAGGTTCATTTTTTGTCCTTCTTGCCATCCCTATAGCTTGTACCCTAGTTAAGGTTTTCATAATTTCCGGCAGTACAACTGTGACATCATTCATTAACATTCTTTCTGACACCAGGTTTGCTCTAGTCCAGAGGTCTCATACCCATATACATGATCTAGAAAGGTAGCATCCATGAATAACATCCTTTGTGCATAAGTAATAAACAGTGGGGTGCATAGTGGCAAATGGCAGAATGCACGCCCGAACCAAAGGTGTAAGGTACTGCTCCAGTCTATTTTTAGCAGAAGTTGGAAATCTAGAATTTTTATGTGAATTCTCCCCAATTTTAAAAGTTTACAACCAGTTTAAAAAATAAAAATAATTTTAAATTTATTTTATTTTTTAATTAAATGTGCTGGGGTGACATTGGCTAATAAAATTACATAGGTTTCAAGTATACAATTCTATAATATATCATCTATATGCTGCATTGTGCGTTCACCACCCAAAGTCAAATCTCCTTCTGTCACTCGTATGTGGGATATAAAACTGAAAGCAACAAATGAACAAGACAAACAAAAAACCACAAAACTTAAAAATGTTTTGAATATCAAACAAAATACACCTTTATGTATCTGGTCTGAGAGCAGCCAGTGTGTGACCTCTTCCCTACTGTAGTCGATCACCTCTGCTACCCTGTCAGAGCACGCTTCCAAAGCACAGACAGTACCGTAGCTCTCCCTTGCCTAGAAACCATAAAAAGATTCCTCTGTGCCTATAGGAGAAATCCAAATCCTTGGCAACACTGTAAGACCTTGCACAACTTTGACTCTGCCGAACACGCAACCATTCCTTTTCTGTACCCTACACTCCAGCCAAATCAGATTGATTGCATTCTCTTGAACATATCCTACGCTTCTCCCCCTTGGCACCTCTCTTCACATTACTCTGTCCACTTCATCTCTGACTGGAATGCTCCAGATGCCCATCATATGTGCCCTCTGACATCTTCCAAGTTAGTTTCTCTTACGCAAAACTGGTTGCTACTTCATTCTTCATGCATAAAATGTTTGTAGGTATACTCCTGTGGCATTTTCATACTGTGTTCTGATTTTATGTACATGTTTGTCTCTCCTGCCCTATTCTGAGCTCCTTGAGATAGCAGTCATGTCTCACCCATCTTTTGCTTTCCCTAGCACAGTGTCCAGTACAAAATGGTAGGTATTCAGTTAAGTGTTCCTTGACTAATGAGTGACTAAAAGCACAGATGCAAAAAAAAGCCTTTAAGCTGATTTTTGTTGAGGTAAACAGTGTGAGTCTCCTCATGGGGTTTAGCTGAGACTAGAATCCATAGAGTAAAGCTGGGTTTAGAAGACAAAGGGAATAGCCTAGGACTATTGGCATCAGTTATAACTGTTTTCCTTATCTGAGGTAAGCAACAATAACAAACACTTCATAGTCATGTAGCATCTTTTTTGGATGAGCTCTCCACCCATTGTAGATATGATCACTACCTTGGGAGTGAATCAACTTGCTCCATGATCACAGAGTCAATCTTTGGCCCAAATAACAGATGTAAGAAATTCCAATTCCACATCAGTGTTCTGAGTTCCAGAACCTGCCATCCCATTAACAGTGTTCTCCTTATCAAGGCACATTCACCAGAAGCAAGCTATGAAGGAAGTTGGTTGGGACACCTGCTTAGATATGCTTCTCACGCACTCATGTTCAATCAAGAACAAATCATAGACACTCCAGTTACCACAAGACAGGACTCCAGCTACCACAGTATGGATTGTTTTGGTAGCTCACTAATCCTCCCCCTACTGACTGAGTTAGTTAATCGCTCTTAAGCTATTTACCATCCTCCCCTACCCTACACTTTCTAGTGAAGGGGTGTGATTTCCAGATCCTGAGGCTGTCTGAGCCTCAGATACAGAATCAGGAGACACATCTCCCCATACAGAGGTCTTATCTCTACAATGCAGCAGAGTGTGACCACTTAATAAACATTCTGATTATGCCCCTCTGGGTCCTTCATTGGAAAATAGGATGCAACAGATCTTGCAAACATAATTTTCTGGACCTAATCACAATTTGGTGAGATATAAGGCGATAGTGAAATCTCAGAAGATTTGAGTGTGAAAATGAAGCTTTACACTTCAGTTTAGAAGTTCCAAAGTTAGAGTTTGCAACTTTGTGCTTTACTTTTGATGTTATATAAGAGATGTAGTGGAAATGACATCTCCAAAGTAATTGCATTACCACCTTTATTGGGTGTATACCTTATGTGTCATGAATTTTATATGTAGTATCGAAGATCCTCAAAACAACCTTGAACAATAGATATTATTATTCCCAATTTACAGAGAAGAACACAGGTTAAGTGATTTTCCAAAGTTGTTCAATTGGAATGTAGCTGGGCCAAGATTAAAAAAAAAAAAAAAAAAAATTAGCCTTTCTGATTCTTCAAGTCCATGCTTTTTCCTGCCCACTGTGCTGCAAAAGAATATATCCAAGGAGATGGATAATAAAAATGAAAGACAGTTCTCAGATCCATTTTTGCTTAGAGATGGAATTTTCCACTATATGTGGGTATATATACTAACCTGTAAGCTCCTGTGGTATACAAAATAATTATATCATTGACTTAAAAGAAGCTGGAAAAAGATCCTCCTTCATCATTCAACTCCCTCCAGTTTATTTCATGCTAGAAACAGATACTGTTCTTTAAAGTGAAGCAAAGTTTGCAGAATAGAATAGGATAGGATAGGATAGGATAGGATAGGATAGGATAGGATAGGATAGGATAGAATTCATAGAAAGCATTTCCTGTAGAGAAAAGGATCATATTTCAAAGGACCCTTCCCATAAGAATTATGAAGACAAGGAAACGAGGTATTAATAAGTTGAATGCTAAAGTAAAATAGACATAGCCAAATGAATAGTATTAGCCCAGGATTAGCTGAGATATAGGTGGGCCAATATTTTGACTACCTGGTGCTTAGACTCAGATCACACAACTACTACTACAAATCAGGAGGAAGGAACTTAAGTCAGTAGTTTAGAAGCTATCACCAGAGACAATGATTAAACATGGGAGGGAGACAGAAAGAACAAATCCATAATGTAGTTTTGAAGTATGATAAAAAGTATGATAAAGTATGATATCTCTAATTAGCTTTGCAAATTAAGAGTATTCTAGGAACCTAACAAACAGGTGAAAGTTTAAGACTCAACACTTTTTAGGGAAATCTTTCTTGTAGCAAGCTTGTTAGACAACATTTCTTCTCTACGCTCCAAGCCTAGAAAAGGGAAGTGTGGGGCTTGGGAGAGAAAGAGGTACCAGAGATATTTTCTGGAATAATCTGATGCTTTGGATACTTTACCACAGAGATGCAAAAGAGTGAAATTCCAAGATTAACTGAGAAGAATAAGGAGTCCAGAGGCCAGAAGGCTTTTCAAAGGACCATAAAATGTCTGCAGTGAAAGAGGTGAGGGATTATCCAGTCCAACCAGAACATTTTACCAATGAAGAAATTGAGGTCTGCTGATAAAGTGGCCAGTTATGTTGCTAAGTGCGGCAGAGCTCTTAGAACCCAGGTTTCTTGTCTCTCAGGACAGTGTTCCTCCCACTCCCTCTCGACACTAGTGGAAACGATACAGGAATAAATGGTGACTACAAGAAGCAAAGGTATATGTCCAATAGTCCAGGTTGGTGTCAGGGCCCCATGACAAATACCTGAGGCTCCTGGGACTGAACAGAAGATGGATTTGACCCAAAGATTGAATACTTATATCCACATGTTTTCTACTTATATAAACTCATGATCAATTAAAAAAAAAAAAAAGAGGAGAATGGATAAATGAATTGGGACTTTCAGGCAAGGGTATACTGCTCAATAACAAAAAGGAATAGATCGCTGATACAATGGCATGGGTGAAAGAATGAATCTCAAAAACCTGCATGTTAAATGAAAAAAAAAACCACAAAAACAGTTTAGAGACTACCACCAGATACATTCATGATCTGAATATTTCACTGCATCTAAATTATACCTCAATTAAAAATGAGAAAAAGGCAAGAAGAAAATAAAGAATTTTAACAAGTGATATTATAAATATATTCTTATAATATACTAATATACAATATGTAAACATGTAAGTAAATAAAGAAAAATAGGAAAAACATGAATTCTATAGCTCATTGAACATAGCGAATGACCCAGCTAGGCAAGGGTTTAATTTTCGAAGTGCAAACAAGCTAAAATTGTGCTTTTTCTTTTTTTAAGGACAGACATCATTAGAAAGTGATGCTCTATTTCTTTGCTGCCTTAAATAGCTCCTATTCATAATTTAATCTTTGTTTTCATAATGAGATCTGCAGCTCTTTCAATCAACTCCTTACACAGAAAAGTTAAAGAACAATTTCAGAGGAGGAAGGGATATTTGAAACCATCTTGTCCAAGACATAATTGGGTAGTTGGAGAAAACATATCCAGAAAGGGCAGGTGATTTTACCAGAAGAGGCAGGACTAGAAACTAGTTTTCTAAGCTTCCGGGATGAGGTTTTGTCACTGTACCACATGCCCATAGTCTTGAGGAATGCCTTAAAGTTAGCCCGTCTCCAGACATCAACTTTACTAAGCACTGTCACCAAGAATCCTAAAAGCATAGAGGTACAAATTATAGAGCTTGTTTTTCTAATGTGTCTTCCACGTGGCTGACACAAAGAATCCACAAAGGTTGTGATTCACACACATGTCATCGCTAGGCCGGTTTTAATGAAGAACCTACAGTATAACCACAGCCCTGGTGCTCTCCAAATTCTCCTGAAAGGTCAGGGACAGTCTGACTACACCACAGCCCAAGCAACCCCTGTGATAGGACCTGAGAGGAAGAAAAGCAAGTCCCAAACAAAGTAGCATTTTCCTAAATGGTCTGGATGCTTGCCATATCATATCACTCTACTTTTAGTACACTGAGCCTGAGTTTACAGGAGGCCTCTGGGAGTCAGAACCAAGGCAGTTGGTGGAAAAGGAGGCTACTGACTTTGGGAACGGGCTGGGACACTAGCACTGGCTCATGCAATTTCATACCATGGGTGAGTCACCTCACTATAGTTTCCTCACCTGTAAAATGAGACAATAGTGTTCCTTTGTGGGGTTGAGAGAACTAAATGACAATGGAAGCCCAAGTCGAGCACTCCACAAATGCAGGGATTCACTGTTATAAGGGGTAGCATAATCTCTTCTCCTGGCCATGGGAATAACAATATGGCTTTCTTCTCCATTTTCAATATCTGACCCTCTAGGCCAGAGAGGAAGACGTCGTTGCATGTAGGTAAAACACAGCCTCCAGTGACCCCAACTATCCCTTGAATTCAGAGATACTGATTCCCAAATAGGCAAGAGGTATGGTAAAGATCTGAACGTGCCTCCCTACGAAACCCCACCCCCCACCACCAAAAGCTGGGTAAAGTTAGAAGGAAATCTTATGTTTCTTAGAATATGAGGGAATAGGAAAACATGGGACGTGGAAAAAGTACCTCTGTCTAGTGATAGATAAATCTTTATGTCTCTGAGTGCTCTAGGAACTAGGACTGGAATAATACCAAGTACCCTAAATTAACTTGCTTGGTACGTTTTTCTCATATTTTACCTGTAAAGCGTGATTTATCATTTACTATTTGTGGATAGTAAAACCAAAGTTCAGAAAAGTAAAATACTTATCCTCATTAGGTGTATAACATTTTAGTGGTAAAGCTGGGTTTTATAATCAGACCTGTCTGATTCAATCCCATGGCTCCCCGCCACACACCCCACTTTTTGCTGTTTACTCAAATAAATAACCCTTTTAGAGATGTGTTAGCCCAGGCTTTTCAATGATTACCACATTTATTGCTAGTCCTAGAAGTGATGTGCAAAATGTTTGTTGGAGCCTTGGGGGCTCTAACTATAGAATAAACATCACTTATCCTTGTTGACCTCATAAGGGAGCTGTTGGCCTTGAAATCTAACCTAGACTAACAACTGACACTTGCAGAGTGCTTTTAGATATTTAGATAAGACTCTATTAAAAGCACCAATAAAATCGTTTCCCTATTTATACACCAGACTGTCCGCCAATATCAGAGTTTAAAGCAGCTTTGTGTAGTCCAAATGCCATTCCCTGTTTGTAGGTACAGTCAGGCTTCTCTCTTTCCTAGAGAATTTTAGGCAAAGGAAGAAATCCTCTTTGGTGATTCTTATCAAGTTGTGAGAAGAAAGAAGTGTGGGAGATACCACTGCAAATCATGACTCTTATCCCCAGTTTTAACTTCCGAAGTCTTATAAGAAGTTGCATTTCAGATTTGCAAAGGGAAAATAAAAACCACTTGTGTGAAATGGTCCTGCTTGTTACCTAAGGTCGTACATGTTCACGGAGCCAAGCTCATTTTTAGTGAATTCTGAGAGCAAGATGATACAGTGAGGGGCTCAGGGCTGGACAGGCCAGGCCTTTCTATTGGACTCTGATTACATCACATGTTTAGGACCACCTCAGCCGTAGGGAAGGACATGGGTTTAGGAGTTCCAAAATATGGGTTTAAATCTCTCTTATTATTTAGAAGCAAATTTCTGTCACAAAGCTCATTATCCTCCTGGAATCTCTCTTTTTTTTTCATCTGTAGAATGTAGATCACAATGCATCCAATAGCATGTTAGGACACTAAAGTAAATAGAACATATATTTTAATACTAGAACAATATTAAATACAATTAGCCATAAGATAATGATAAAATAATCAAGTATATTATAAGCCATAAACTGCTAAATAAATACTGGTCATTATTTGAGATTATTTATTGGAAGCTACCTGACCATACAGGACTTGGAAGAGGAACCACTAACAATAGTTTTTAATAAGAGTTTGCATAGATTAATCTCTGGTCCAAAATTGTTCCACGCTTTCCCTAACAAGATAGATAGGAAGACAAGGTACAGAGTTCCTGACTCTCCTCAAATCACAAATCGAAAAGGATTCAGACCCAGATCTTATCAAACCAAGGCAAGCCTCTCATTTCATTATCATTCTATTTCCCTTTCTTGATACTTGAGCAATGATCCCTTTATGGTTCCCAACTCATTCTTGTAAAGCGTATTTTTTCTCTAAGTAATGGCAATATTTAGAAAGACCTCAAATATGAAAAAGATTCTGAAAAGCAAGACTGCTGGCACAGAAGAAACAAACAATGGTCTTAATATTTAGTCCCTGGCCGTCAAACTTGAAATAGGGGCAATTTCAAGATGGATCAAACAATTCAAACAAGGGCAACAGAAGAGACTGCATTTCTCAATTGGCTGTGAGGGCAACTATTTTTCTCCTTTTCCCTGCCCCAAAGCAACCCAATTTAGCTATAAGCACAAAGAACAGAGGTCTTTCTTGCTTATCAGTAAGAATAGCAATGCTGGAAATTAAGCAGGTAGTCCAGATTACTTCTCAGCTCCTCTCTACCTCTAGAACCAGTCAGTCTAGGAATAGCACAAAACAGGGATACTATATTTTTATTGAAAAAATATGACTATACACATAGTATTTTGATAAGGATAGTGCAAATTCCTAATTCAGTCACTACCTATAAAGAATGAAAATATGTCAGATTCCTCATCTGTAAATGATAAGGATGTAGATAGGGTCTCTAAAAGCCTGTGATGCTCTGAGAGTTTAGGATTTCTATGCCACATGAACACAGAGTTAGGCAACTAAGCTGATCGTAAAACCCGGAATCAAGTCTCATGGACCCAATGCCATTTTTGTGGAAAGGTATTGAAAAGATAAACTCTGTAAGTGGAATTATTTCAATTTCTATTCATTTGGGCTCTACTGAAAGTAACACAACCCATTTATAGAGTATTAAAAAGCAGTAAGAAATATATACCAATTAAATGTCTTATGAAAACCTAGGTGGTACACCTAATAGAATTAGGCAGGTCATGGAATCAAACTGGAAAATTCATCCACACATTCATTCATACATTGAGCCTCTACTGTGTGTAAAGCAGAATTATAAGCCCCACAGGGATACAGTGAGGAATCAGACCATGGATACTGCCCTTGTCAAGTTGCTCACACAGAAACAATAAGAAGGAACTCCATACAGGTTTGGAAAGTTGACAAAACAGAAAAGTCATAGAACACCAAATGCTTATTGTATAAGGATAGGGGAAATATGGCAGCCTAAGACTGGCATCAATTATTGCTATAGAAATATGAACACACATGAATGTTTTGTATTTGCCTTCCTCCAAGCCTGTAGACTAAAGAGAATCTTTTATTTTATGCTTAAAGGGACAACATCAAAGAATTTAAAGCTCAAGATGTGGGAAAGCCAAAGCTCATATAAAGAGAAATCAAAACAGTAGTTCGGCAGTAAAAGCTTTTGATACATTTTTCTTTATTTTCCCCCTTCTTTAAAGAAAATTAAAATAAACATTTCCTGAAGTTTCGAAAAACCTAACATGACCCTACAGTTTTGGACAGAAGTAATATACGAAATTTTGCTGAAATAAAAGCAAATTGCCTGAAAGCATTTGTTCTAAATTCTGACAGACAGGTGTTCACACGATATATAACAAGTCCTTACTTCCTTATCAAAGATGCAAAGGCATGCACAGGAGAAGATGTACCCGTGAGATAATTATAATGATTTCTTTGCAACATAAATCATCGTCCTTGCCTGTGAAGACTGGGTGGAAGGCTGGCCCCTTGATTCAAGAACTGTTACCTACGCTAACAACAACATTTCTGAAAAATAAATAAATAAATTGATCCCATTTTCGATAACATCAAAAACAATATAATACTTAGGAGGTGAAAATCTCTACACTGAAAACCACAAGATTATGGTGGAAAAAAAAATCAAACACACTAATAAATGGAAAGTTATCCATGTTTATGTATTAGAAGAAATGATAGTGTTAAAATGTCAGTACTACCAAAAGCTATCTATAGATTCAATGCAATCCCTATCATGATTCCAATAGTATTTTTTTTTTGGAAGTAGAAAAAACAATCCTGAAATTTATATGAAATCACAAAAGACCACGACTAGCCAAAGAAAT
Source organism: Rhinolophus sinicus (assembly GCF_036562045.2). Taxonomy (NCBI): domain Eukaryota; kingdom Metazoa; phylum Chordata; class Mammalia; order Chiroptera; family Rhinolophidae; genus Rhinolophus; species Rhinolophus sinicus. The sequence continues at coordinate 51,738,529 of NC_133751.1, read as the reverse complement.
CCTGAGAAAGAAGAACAAAGCAGGTGACGTCACATTTTCTGATTTCAAGCTATATTATAAAGTTATAGTTATCCGAACGGTATGTTACTGGGATAAAAATAGACAAATAGACCAATGGAACAGAATTAAGAGCCCAGAAATAAACCCTAACATATACAGCCAACTAATATTTGGCAAGTGATCCAAGACTCCTCAACGGAGAAAATACAATCTCTTCAATAAACAGTGCCAGGATAATTGGATATTCAAGTGTAAAAGAATGAAACTAGACCCCTATCTTACACCATTCACAAAAATTAACTCAAAATGGATTAAAGACTTAAACATAAGACCTGAAATCATGAAACTCTTAGAAGAAAACATAGGAACAAAGCACTTAGACATGGGTCTTGGTGATTAATTTTTAGATACGATACCTAAAGCATAAGCAACAAAGTAAAAAATAAAGAAACAGGACTATATCCAATTAAAGAGTTTCTGCACAGCTAAAGAAACCATCAACAAAGTGAAAAGACAACCTGTGAAATGGGAAAACACATTTGCATATCTTATATCTGATAAAGGGTTAGTACTCCAAAATATAAAAAGAACTCATATAACTCAATAGCAAAAAAAAAAAATAACCCAATTTAAAAAATAAAAGACCTGAATAGACATTTCTTCGAAAGAAAATATAGGAAAGACCAACAGATACATGAAAAGATGCTGAAAATCATTAGAGAAATGCAAATTAAAAACACATGAGTTATCACCTCACACCTGTTAGAATAGCCATCATTAAAAAGACAAGAGATAACAAATGCTGGCATGGATGTAGAGAAATCAGAACCCTTGTACACTGTTGGTGGAAATGTAAATTGGTACAGCCACTATGGAAAAGAGTATGGAGAAACCTCAAAAAATTAAAAGTAGAATTGCCATATGATCCAGGAATTCCTTCTGGGTATATATCCAAAGAAAATGAAAACAGAATGTTGAAGAGATAGCTGCACTCACAGGTTCACTGCAGCATTATTTACAATAGCCAAGACACGGAAACAACGTAAGTATGCATTGATGAATGAATAGATAAAGAAGTTCCATTGTATGTACACAATGAAATATTATCCAGCCCTTAAAATGAGGAAATCCTACCATTTGTGACAAAATGGATGGACCTAAAAGGCAATATGCTAAGTGAGTTAAGTCAGGCAGAAAGAGACAAATACTGTGTGATCTCACTTACATGTGGACTCGAAAACAACACAGCACAAAACAAAACGAAAACAACACTCATAGAAAAAGAGATCAGATGTGTGGTTACCAGAAGTGAGGGCTTGGGAGAAGGGAGAATTGGAGGAAGATAGTCAAAAGGTACAAACTTCCAGTAATACGATAAATAAGTACTAGAGAGGTAATGTACAACATGATGACGATAGCTAACACTGCTGTATGATATGTAGGAAAGTTGTTAAGAGAGTAAATCCTAAGAGTTCTCATAGAAAGAGACTGTTTTCCTTTCTTCTTTTCTTTTTATTATATTATATGAGAAGACAGATGCCAGCTGAACCTATTGTGGTATCATTTCATAATATATGTACTTGTAAATCAAACCATCATGGTGCAAGCCTTAAACTTATATAATGATGTATGTCGATTATTTCTCAACAAACTGGAAAAAAAAAAAGAAAAGAAAACTGCTGTCTTACTAAGAACATCTCTCCCCTTAGGTAAGAACGGCTACAGCCACCCTGCCCACACAATACCTCCACTGCTAGCCCAGTGATGAAGCTTTTCCTCACAGTAGCGGACGTCCTTTCTTGCTGCCACTGCTGATGGCTGCTGGAGCTGTCTCACTTGCCCCTCACTTATTCTCTAGTAGGAGCAGGACCCCATGAACAATTATTTTATCTAACTCTGGGTGAAATGCACCTCCTTGTGGGCTAAAGTAGGCCACTGACTGGTATATGTGTCTGCGATAAAACGAGGACAGACAGTAAGAAAAATACACTGAACAAGATAGGAGTTACTTCTTCCATAAACTCTTCCAGGACTTTCAGTAAGGTGATGCCCCTCTCGGGTATTTCTCATCCGTGAAATGGGAAGGCTGAATTGAATTCTGTTAAGCTTTATGAATTGTAATATTCATTAATTTTATGAATTGTAATATTCATTCATATCTGGAATTTGGGAACTGGCTATGTAAATTTTCACTGATCATTCAAATCCTCTCACTTAGTGTCCCAGGTGATACAGCAAGATCTAGGATTGCATTATCTGGTCCACGGGAAAAAAATGTAACCTAGAAACATTTATTCATGTATGAAATTAACAGTTATGGGACATCAGCATTATGCAAGGCCTAGTGCTAGGTACTTGGGGTTATAATGAACAAGACAAACAGTTCTCTGCATTGCAAGAGCTCACCACCTAGTGGGGGAAACTTAGGAATTAAACAGATAAATTCAAATTTCAATTGTAGGTTTTATGGTTGTTGGTAAAAAGTTGTCTTAGATCAACGATGAGAAAGCAGGTGACTTCGCTCATGCTACCAGAAGGCTGGTTGCATGACATCTGAACCACTGAGATAATTGGCCAGAGGAACTCCAAGGAACCAGGCTCAAACATTTCACACTAGCATTGGAATTAATTAGCCTTGGGCCTCATGCCTAGACAGGAAAACAAAAACAAGCAAACGAAAAATAAGAAACAAAAACTCCCAAACAAACAAAAAACAACCAAAAAATGAAAACTTAAACCATGAATAAAAACTAGGTTTGATGAAGGATGCAGATACAAAATACAGCACCAACAGCATGTTTCTATCGGTTCCTGCTACTTGATACCAGAACATGTATCATCATGTTGACAAGAAAACAGGGTGTGTACAGAGCTAAAAATTCAGACCAAAGGTAAGAAACATTTCTGTGGGACCAACATAAAAGACATTTGGCTGAGTGACATTTTTTAACCTAAGTTTTTAAAAGGAGGGTTTTGTGGAGGATTTTGCTTTTAATGACAATATTTTGGTCTTGTTCGTCTTAAAGTGGGCAAAAAAAATTACAAAAGAATAGTGCTACTTTAATAATAATGTGAACAGTACAACACAAACCTATATAAAATATACCCTGAAAAATACATGTGTAAACATATTTTTCTCTTCCAAATGAGGAAAATCACAATATGTAAATTTTGTAAAGAATTAACAGTGCTTTCTGGGTCATCCTCCAATGGACAGATTAAACGTCTTCATAAGTTCTGGGGTTTTTGGAGATGGACTTCTTCGTGGTCCATGGTTGCAGGAAGATCTCTAACGAAAATAAATGAATTTGGGGCTGATTGAGAGGGTACCATGGCTGGATTTGTAAGTGAAGACATTTTGCTTAGTGAAATCTTTCATCAGAAAAACTGCCAAGGCTCCAACAGCCCTTCAAGAACACAGAAACATGTTCAAACCAGTTTTGCCTGCAGACAGAAGGACGCTAATTTCTTTACCCAGATTCTCTTGAACCTTCTTGCATGCAGAAGCATAAAAATAGCCACGCTGTATAAAATGCCTCTAGGATCCAGCCCTCCACCTGCGGAAAGGAATTCAAGTTTCAACTCTGTCTTGCTGCCACAGGTTTGCTTTGGAGCCTAATTACCAGCTAAGTTTGATGACAAGGTAACTGGCTCCAGGGGCTTCTTGTTCTCCCCAAACAAAACAAAAAACAAATTCCTGAAGCAAGACCTGAAACGTACCATTGGGAATCCAGAATGAGTGATGCAATTCCAAACTGGCTGGTCTCCTCCTTATCTTCCCATCGGCAGCTTCCCTGAAGAGTCTGTCTCCATAAGTATGGACCAGCTTTGACAGGTACTTACTGACAAATGACAATTATTTTAATAATCGTCATTTGCAATCATTTGCTGATTTACAGTCAAAAACACTCTCATAGAGGAGATCTCACTTGATGGCCACAACTCTGAGGCAAGTATGCAGAGGAGAGAGCAGGACTTATTAATTTATTTAACTGGGTGAAAGTTTACACTACTATAGAGTGGTAAAACTGGGCGCACGAGATACAGTGTCATGGACCTGTCCCATGCATTCCTCTCCAGTCCTTTTTTATGAAGGAGGATGATTCTGGACTCTTAGCCACCTGGGACAGTCCAGGGCCGGTAGAGGCAAGATCACTCACCAACCTACCTGGGAGGCTACCGCACAACTAGGCTGCCTCTGCAGAGAGTATTACCCTCAGGAGAGTGCAACTTGACAACATACAAACCTGTTTAACATTGAAATGGGCTGCCCTGTGAAATGGTAGCTCACATCACTGAAGATATAATCACTGACTTGGAAACTGTAGAGGAGATTCCTTTATTGGGTGAGGCTTTTTTAAACAGTACCTGTTTACAAAATACTGAAGAGTGCGGTATTAGCTTTCACTTGCGGCCTAATAATTGTAGTGGCTTAAAACAGCATATGTTTATTATCTCTTAGTTTCAGAGGGTCCATGGCTTTGCTGGGTCCACTACTAAGAGCCTCACAGGCTGCAATCAGGGTACTAACTGAAAGGCATTCTTATCTGGAGACTAGACTGGGGAAGAAGCCTTTTCTCAACATATTCAGGTTTTGGCAGAATTCATTTCCTTTTGGCCGTCTGACTCTGGGCCTGGCTATTGGTTGGCTGTTAGCTGGAGGCCTCCCTTAGGTCCTAGAGCTAGCCCACAGCTCCTAGAGGCCTTGTTTCATGGGGTCCACCAACACGATCACTTACTTCCTAAAGCCTACAAGAAGAGTCTCCCACTCCGGGATTCTGAGATGGGCTCTGATATAATGTGCTGTAATTATGGGAGTTACATCCCACTGCCTTTTGCATCTTCTATTGATTAGAAGCAAGTTACAGGCCCCACCCGTACTTAAGAAGAGAGAGTTACACAAATAAGTAAACACTGGGAGATGTCCCACTAGAGCTTGTCCCCCACAAGGAACTATGTAGAAAATCTAACATCCTTTGTAATGTGCCTTCTAATGTCTCAGAATAAATATGACCCCTTTCCATCCAGTGCGGCTCATGAAAATCAAAGAGATACATATGTACCATCATATTTATGAGACTCTCCTAAAGTGTTCTGAGGGGAGGTGGTAATAATGCATATCCAGACAGTGAAATGCTTCGCCCATATGGCCTGCAAGAATCAGCTTTCCGAAGCATAGTAAGGTCCGTGTAGCTTGATACATTATCACAATGTGAGGAGGTGCTGCTTTCCCACAGAGCGCGAGCTAGAGTGAGAGTCAAAAGACTTGGGTTCTTATCACTTTCTTCCTTGGTCTCATTGTGTCATCATGGGCAAGCCATAGCCAAATGTTATGATTCTAAAATTAAGTTGAGGAAATACCTGTAAGTCTGAGAGATCTCTCTGCCCTGGGTCCCCAGCCCATCTATGCAGTGGATACCTAACACAAGGAGGAGGTTGGTAGGGTGGGAGGCAGGCCCACAGGGTTCTCTGCTTGCTCTCTGGGCTCCCTGCTTAGAAAGCGTATGCTTGTCAGATGGCACAGAGAGGGAATGTGCCTGGCTACAGACCAAAAATATCATTTTACATCCAGGCAGATGGGCTGGGCTGAGGTCTGGCTGCTCAGTCCTAAAAGAATCAGGAATCTTTAGCAGCTGTTGGGACAACGACTACTTGGGAACTCTCCTCCCCTCTGATGTTGAACCTGAACTTCTTGAGCTCTAATCCCTAATTTTGCTTTCTGGATAGATGTCTAGATGGTCTTATCCATAGTACTCCATGACGCTTTTAGTTTTTGTACTATCACCGGTTTCAAAGCTATAGCGATGTTGCCATGTCTCTGGGGATATGCTGCTCATCTCCCTCCTCTCCATCATTGCCAAGTCTGATGATCTGGACCAAAATCCATTAGAATATGGAGCTCTTGCCTGGCACCATTTCCTAGTAGTCCCTTGTGAATTGTGGGGTGCATAACAGAACAATGATAGAGAAATCTCAGCATCCACAAACAGATTCTTTTGTCATCCAAGGCCACAGATGCTTGCTGCAAATATTACTCAATTTAATTTTACATAAATCTATTGAGCACCATTATAAAATATAAAACACTATAGGTAGGTTTAAAATTCCACAAAAATCTTTACACTTTGATATTTCTAAATCCCGAAGGATAGTTGATTTGCAATGCAACAGTCAGTTCAACAACAATCCAGTATAACCACAAAAACGGAATAAGTTCCTGGACTCTGCAATAAACTTGACCCATAATGCTGAGCGTCTTACTATAATAAGACAGGTCAACATATCACTTAGCATCTCTGAATTTTATAGGTCTATATAGAGAGACCTCTGGGGTTTGCTGAATGCACTAGAAGAAACAACCTTCTTCACTATTTATGAAGTATGTGTGTTCCTTGGGAGTGGGTGCTGTTTTAAAATAATACTTAGACTCCAGGGGTTGTGCATACTCTATTTTTTCAGCTTATAAGTTTTAAAAAGCTTCTATGAATTCTATATTCTTTACTAGCAGTGTTGATGCTTAAATATGCCTGAAAATTCTGAAGAGCTTTTGTTTTTCTGGTACGTGTGGAAATCACAAGAAGTGTCCATTTCTTTCTTTTGCATATATCAGTCATTATATTTTTACAGAGCTTACTCATACCCCTGACATTTACACAAGACAATTTATACTTTCTGAAATTTCTTAACATGTCTTTTAATCTTCAAAATATTCTTGTGAGTCAGGGAGGATAAGAGTTTCTTCCTCTCTCTCTCTCTCTCTCTCTCTCTCTCTCTCTCTCTCTCTCTCTTTTCTCTTTCTCTCCCCTCCCTACTTTCCTCCTTCCCTCCCTCCCTTTCCTTTCTATAAAAAAACTGAGACTTTAAGGTATTTTCCAGGGTCATATGGTGACTCAATAGCAAAGCTGGGGTGAAAAGTCAGGTCATGCAAGGGCCAAGCATGAACTTTTTAAACTCAGCATTATCTATTCAGATAACAGGAATTCAGGTGTCGACGCTACCATTTTTAGCCATGTGTACTTGGAGTTTTCACTTTACCTCTCTGAACTTCTGTTTCCTTATTAGGATCATGTAGCCAATGATATCTGAAGTTTGTACCTCACATAGTTCTTCTAAAGACCAAACAAGGAAATGCATGAAATTGGATCTTCTACTAGCAAGTGTTAAGTGGTTGTAGAAAAGCATTATTACCAAAGGTTTAGGGCATGCATATAGGGTTTGGGAGGGGAGTGGGAGACGCCCACTGGACAAAAATGGTTAAGATTGTGTGAAGGCGGACAGAGGCAATAGGACCTAGCTGGATCCACAGTAAAATGATCTATGAAAAGCTTCTGCGGAAGAGCACAGGGGTACGTGGGTCTGTGACACAAGGACCATGAGTGTGGCTTTCTGTAAGAGGTGGGAAGGAATGGTGATTAGGAGGTAGGGAGAGGAGATGGAGAGAATACAGCTCTTGTTTAGATGTGACACAAGAATGATGAGCATTAGAGAAAGAGTCTAAAAGCTGGCTTCAGCAAAAGATTATCATGTTAGGAAAAGGGTACATCTATTGGTTTCTAATTTAGCAAAGCAAACAGAATCCCCTATGTGCCGGGCTATGGAGAATATACAGAGTAAGAAGCTATGGTCATTGGCTTCAAAAGTTCACAGTCTAGTGGGAGAAAGAGACACAGATGAAGACACAGGTATTTTGAGAAAAATGGAATAGTCTAGGCACAAAGGTAAACAATAATATTATTCATATAACATGTACATATATATATATATATATACAACAAATGTTATATACATTATACACATAATATATAAAATCATATGAATAATAATACAAACTAAAATCATTAAGTGTTTGTAGGGAACCAGGCCCTGTGTTGAGCTCTTTACATGGATTATCTCAATTAATCTCTACAACCACCCAAGAAGATACCAGTTTCCCTTATGATGCCTGACATACAGACAAGGACACTGAGGCCCGGGGGTGGGGGGGATGAGGAGTTTATTAACCTGCCCAGTCACATGACAGAGAAGGATGGAGCTGGGATTCCAATTCCAGCCCAAGCTGTCTGACTGCACTGAGAGCTGCAGCCCCTTCTCCCTCAGCACTGCCTTTTCCTCCCAGCTTGTTTCTCTACCAGCACTCACTACTTTCTAATATTCTAAAGAACTTCAAAGGAAATATATAAAATCATATGGAAATTATATGGACCAGTCACATATAAATATATTAAATCCATTCAAAGGAAAGCTCCATAAGGCAAGGATTTTTGTCTGTTTGGCTCACTGCTTTCCTTATTGTTGTATCCTCAACAACTACCCTGTTTCCTCGAAAATAAGACCTAGTCGGACAATCAGCTCTAATGTGTCTTTTGGAGCAAAAATTAACATAAGACCAGGTATTATATTATTATATTATATTACATTATATTGTATTATATTATATTAGACACGGTCTAATAGTAAAATAGGACTGGTTCTTATATTAATTTTTGCTCCAAAAGATGCATTAGAGCTGACTGTCCGGCTAGATATTATTTTTGGGGAAACATGGTAGAATGGTATCTGGGACACAGTATATGCTCAATAATATTTGCTGAACAAATACACAAATAAATGTTAAGATATCTCACATTATCCTATTCTGCATCTCATAGCTAGGGGAAATGTCCCCAGGTGAAAACATTTAAAAGAAGAATGAGATGCACCATGAAAAGACAGAGAGGAAGATAAGAGAATGGAAAAAGTTATGTAGATAAAGAAAGACTGAAAAGCAGGTGGTAGGGAAGCAGATGGGAGGAATCGGGGTTGTTTTCAGGTCAGTGAGGAGAAGGACGATGAGAGAGATTTACAGTTCACATTCCAGCAAGCACTCAGCTCAGAACACACTCAAAGCGCTGAATTCACTCACGTAATGCTGTTACATAGTTGGAGAAAAGAATCTTTCCCCCACCCTACCATTTGGCTCCTGCCCTCACCTCTGGCTGAAGTGCAGGAGTCCCGATATTTTCTTCCTCTCTACTCCTCTCCCTGTTGTGGGAATGTTAGCCAGCTTAACTCCCACTTCCTGCAGCGCTGTCAGTGACCCAACAGCCTGAACCTCAGTCATTAAGTGTTTTACCAAGTACGAAATTGAGTCAGACTTATCTCCTTACCCAGGTTTCTGATTCAGCGGTGCAGAAACACCCTATGATGGAAATAGTCAAGTTTCCCTCCGAAGCTGCTGCTATTTTGTTTGTATTATTTATGTCAGCAAAGAAATAAATATATAGGGTGGTGTGCTGTGGGGTGGGAAATTACCGTCCAACCATCATGTGTCCAGGCAATATTATGTTTATACCACTATTATTCTAGCCTTGTTTCAAAAGAACATGCTGGGTTGGATGCCAGATCTGAGTTATACGTCCTAGCTCAATTATTCCCGTACTATACGATATGGACCAGTCACATATAAATCTTAGTTTTCTCATTTGAAAATGAAGATGGTATGAAAAGGGAGGTTAGTGGTTAGGTTATTTGGAAGTTCCTGTCAAATGTAATATTCTATACCATTATTATTAAAATTTCTCAAGTTTCTCATATAACCAATCTCTTTTCAATAGCCCAGTCAATGTATCTGGTTGCATTGTTGTTCTATATATGATTTCTCCTTTTTATTCATTTGCTTATTCAATAAGTGTTTTTTGAACAGTTATAGTGTGTGAAGAATTAAGTCTGTCCTAAATATGATGAGGCAAGGGGCAGGAGAAGATAGGATAGAATCCAACCATCATCAGGGAATTTCATATCTAGCAGTAGAGATAAAGAATATGCAACTAAATAACAAACAGACAAAACGTGACTGAGAATATCATAAGAGAATGGGAGTTCAGAGGAGAGAACTATGACTTTCAGCCAGGACAATTAAGGCAGTATCTTTTTAGAGCAAAAGGTACTTGAATTGGGTCTTAAAAGGTAGGATATATGCTGGTGGTGGTGGTAACGGGAAAACATGTTGATATACGGGTGGCGATGGGCAAGCATATTGCTAATATGAAGGGAGTATGAAAGAGTTAGGGGAAATAGAATTAGAAGTCAGATCATGGAGAACCTAGAATGCCAGTCCAAGATATCTAGATATTACTCTACGTGATAGATAGCATTTACATTGCACATTAAGCCACATTCCGGTTTGTATGTAGTCTTTGACCTATTAAAATGTCTATTCTAGGATACACTGACCATGTAGGACTAATAGGGCAGAACTTTCCAGATGAGACCTTGAACTAATTATTACTGAAAGTTAATGGGGCAAGATTCTACACTGAGGATGGCAGGATGTCTCTAATAAGTAAATCTGCAGAAACCAGAGAGTATTTTGTCAGCCTCACTATCCAATCCAAACATAAATTGGAAGCATTTGCAAGTAGCAAAAAAACCTCAGTGTATGAGAAAGCATGCGCTGCTCTCTCTCAGGAGTAACCTGTCTACTGGAGAGTCTGGATGTACTTGCAAGTGAACTGTTCTCTCCAGTCAGACCTCTGGCAGCTTCTTTGCAACCAAAATAAGTGATAGGCTGTAGAGTATGAACTGCACTCCATGTAGAGTGGCACATAAAGGCCCAGGGGAGGGGAGAGCTGGGGAGAGGCTGAGGGGGTGGAGAGAGGAAAGAGAGGAAAGAAAGGCCAGGTATGATTATGTCACCAGGTATCCTTGGTAACCACAAAACATCTTGTGCATTCTGCTTGAGAGTTCAGTGGCACATGGAGGAAAAACGTGCCCTACTTCTGTCAACATCAATAGCATGGGAACAGGACATCTCTGTGTCACAGTCAAGGTAAGAGCAGAGATTCCAAGGTCCTTAAATCTCAAGCATCTGGCAAAAAACAAACACAAAGAGTTGGAGTGAGTGCATGTGTGTCTGTGGGGGGTGGTGGGGTGGTAGTGGTTTGGAGTGTGGTGGTGAGGAAAGCTCTCACAGTGTAAAGTTCAGAGGGAGGGATTGTGAAGGTCCCACGGCACTGGGGTTAACTAGTTCTGAAGGCAGCATCAATCAATTCAAGGGCTGGGTGGATATCCTGCAAAGGAATGGCTCAACCCAAGTGGCTCACACTCTCCAAAGACAGGACATGAAGATACCCTTCTATCATCCTCAGTTTGGCAGACCACAGCTTCTGGGAAGAAAAGAAATGGACTTTGTGTGTCTACCAATGAGCATAGGAGTGTACTAATAATTATGGCTCATTTATAACTAGTACTTAGAAAACATTTATAACGTTCCAGGAACTGTACTGAGGTATAAGTATATACACATATTCACACATACATAGGTACTTAGATATGTAAACATACATACGCATACATGTAAATTACTATATATGTATGAAGATATATATATATACGTGTATACATATATATATATGCATGCACACTCACACACATTCTCATTTAATCCTCATACCAATCCTGTTATAAGATCTCTTACTATCCTCATTTTAGATAAGAAAACTAAAACACAATGAAAGTATGAATTTTGCAAGACCACCTACCTTGCAAAATGTGTGTGGTACAATGTGTATGGTAGAAGTGGAATTTGAACATAGGCAGTCAGTTTCAGAGTCCATGCTGGAGAAAAACAGGTGAAACTGACATGCATAAAGAAAAAAACATACTTTCACGTATGTGAGCTCCAGTGGGACACATGTGTGCATGCGTGCGCACACACACACACTCACACACACACACACACACACACATACACTCAAAGAAAGTCGGGCACTACTGCACCTACAAAGAAATGAAGCTCAGACTACAAAGGGAGCACAGATGGTCACCACTCTATGATTTTATCATAATGTAAAAAAGTCATTGATGATATTACTAATCAGTCTAACTTTGGTATATGGTTTTGTAGGTCATAAAGAACTTTCAAAATCAGACATTTACATAGAATGTGGTGGGGCAGCAGAGGCAAATGTTTTCTGCTTGTTGTGCAGCTGCCTCTGGTCACTTCAGCTGAATTTCTGTCGATCCATGACAGCAACATGATTCTCAGAGGTCCCCTCACTCCTCATTCCCACCACGCTCTCCCACTCCACTGTAGGGTTCTAAAGCTCAGTATGGCTTCAACACCTTGGCCTTTGAGGGCTAAATTTATGAAGGAGACTGGGAGCTTTCATTTGGAACTCATAGGAAGCCAGAGAAATGTGCCAAAGATGACACTGGACATATGGTACTTAAAAATGATTCTGACGGAATTCAGAATATAAGCATGCTCACCGATTCCACTTCTGTGGTGAATGCAGCTGACGTGCCATTCAGCACAAATTAACCCCTCCCTTGTGCATGCCAGGTTCATAATCTCGCCTGTGGTTCAAGGACAGCAGAATTCTCTGAGGACTGTACTAATCCCCGCAGCTCACAGAGCAGCTCAAGGAGATGCCACCCAAACTCAAACAGCAATTTTCAGAACTCAGGAAGGGGCTGTCCTTCTAGACCAGCGCTGTCCAACAGAACTCTCTGCAGTGATGAAATAGGTCTGTGCTGTCCAATATGGTAGCCTTGAGGTATCTGGGACGACTGATCATTTGCAATGTGGCTAGAGAGACTGAAGAGTTGAATTTTTCATTTCAAAAATTAAATTTTAAATGTTACTTAACTTTCATGCGTTTAAATAAGCCCCACGTGGCTAGGGGCTACCATCTCAGACAGTGCAGTTCTGAATCATCCGGACCAGCATATTCAGTTTACTCCTACCATGAGTCATCTCCTTACGATCTCAAGTCACCCAAATGAGTGAACGCACTTTTCAGAGGACAACACTGAGGCTACTGAAGATAAGTTACTTGCTCAAAAATCACACAGCCATTCCACAGCAGAGCTAGGATGACAATATAAACCTCTGATTACGCTGATCTTTCTCCCACTTATACATCTATTTCTGAGATGAAGTTACGATACAAATACTAAATAGATTATTGTGAAGCCAAATACCTCCGTGAACTGCCTATTTTCTCCTTAAAATTAATGACGATCGTAGTGGAACGTACTTAAGATCTAATGATTTTAAGAATTAGCAACAGCAACAACAACAAAAGAAGTCAGCTACAGAGATTGGACAGAATATAAAAATTTACAACTAACAAGTAACAGAATTCGTGAGTTGAAGACATAATTTGAGAATCCTATTAATTATTATTAATAAAAAATTATTATTAATAGCAAAGTCTTTTTGGACTAATAAAAAAAACCCGATAGACTCTTTGCTGACTACCATAATTCCACATCTTACCTCTGTTACTCGCTGACTTTAACTTCATTCATTCTTTGTCTTCAGATACTAAAGCAATTATAGATTGTCATAAAATCCAAAAGCATTTTAGAGTCATCGAAATGCCAAAAAGCCTCATCAAAACAAACTCTTTTAATCTGTTTTACTTGTTCCTTTTTTATTAACATTTATAGCATAGAAATTGTGTTTGTTTTTTCCTCCCCTCACCCAAATCTGTACCCAATAAGAAGTGTTTCCAATCTGGGATGCCAAGTTTCCATTCAAATCCCATTTTATTTTATATCCCTGGGTGAACCCTCCTTAAAACAAAGATTTACACTGACATGTGGATGGACTAACTGTTGAAACAGCGAGATGAACCACGCTTCAGCAATCTGAGCCCCCCAAGCTTTGGACGGGGACACTTCAAGGGAAAAGGGACAGCTTCAGCAAGGTCTGTGATGTTCTCTCTCTGCTTACTAGGGAAAGTTGTCTATGATCCTGAAGACATTTACTCTCACCTATCTCTTCTAGAAAGAATGAGAAATTTCACACTTCTTTGCTGCATTATCTTGATTATTATGCTGGCTTGCTCTTTTCTCGTTCATAGATTGGCTGGGAGTCTAAATGGCACTCTGGGAAGAAAATAATTAAATCATAAAATGTACAAGTAAGACCTTTACAGAAAAAGACATGCCATCTAACTTGTGCTCAAGACTTTGTACAGGACTGCTCTCCTCCTAAAAAGTCTACCCTAGATTAAGGCTTACATTTTTCTATACGGGGATTTACTTTGGAGGAATTTCACACTGACATAAGAAAGAATTTCCTGTACATATGGTTCCCAATTTTAGACACAATGCATTCCTGGAAATTTTATAAAGCAGATAACCAGAGGGAAAGCTGTGATTGTGCCTGCTTCTTTCATTCAACAAACAACTACGTCATGCCCGCTATATCCCAGGCAGAATGACAAGCTCTGCCCCGTCACATGGCCTAAAACATGACCTATGCATCAGAATGGGTAAGAACAGAAATAAGTTTATGAGGCTGTGTCAAATGAGTAAAGCAGCAGAGTGGTGAAAAGTGGGGATCTTTAGGACACTCTTTGGATCACTGGGTTTCAAACTTAATCATCTACTACTCACCCCAAACTGTGACAAATATGTTTTATGCCTGCCTTACTTTCCAAGCACACTATCAGCTTGGAAATTGTGAATATTTGCCATGTCCAACTTACATGACTCCTCCCATGGAATTTTCAGTGCTCTCATCAGTCTGCTGTTTCCTCTACCACTCTTGAGCCACTTCTGCCAGAGTTTGTCTCATACATTTCTGATGCTTTAAGCCTCCAAATTCAGGCTCACTTCTAGTCCAAGTAGATGATCGAAACTTTTTATATCAGAGAAGATGGTGTTCATATGCCACATTCCCCAGTATTTTTCCATGTCACCTCAAAGAGTCCCTGTTGTGATTTTATGACCTGCTGTAGCTGTCTCAGAGGCGGACGTGTACCAGTCATCTCCAAGATAATTGTCAATTAGTACGAACACTTTCAATGCCAAGGTTCAATGCTTCAGAACCCAGGGCAGTGCAGTATTAAGTTTTAAGTCTTAGGAAGAACAGAAAATCGTCATTCCTTCAAATGTCAGAAAGAAATGAGGCAACAGGGAGCGCTTAGAGAGCACCTACTCTCCTTCCTGTGGAAGAAAGCCCACATAGGAATAAATCAATGTCAGTTAATAATTCCCAAGGTAAAAATTGGATTAATATGCCCCAAAAGTTGTTTAGGATATTTTTTGCAAACAATGTGTAAGAATAAAAGAATAAGTAAATCACGATGTAACTGTGTTTATAAATGTTACACAAGTATTAAGAATTGAGTTCTTAGAGAATATTTTTGGGATTATACGGGAAAATGTCCTTGGAAATAAAACTGATTGGAATAAAAACAAATAGATATGTATTATAATCAACTTATACATAAATATGCAAATATATGTCAAGTATATAAGCATAAATATATAAATTTATATAATATAAAAACATACAATCATATATAGTCACATATATGCTTGCAATTTTGTTAATAACAGGAAAACTATTAGCAGGTTAGCTATTCCAAATTGCTTATAGTGATTAAACACTGAATTATGGGATTACAGGTGATTTTGAAATTTCCTTATCTTTTAAAAAATGTGTTTCTGTAAAAATGGTGGACAGCATAATGAAAAAGATTTAAACCAATAATTCTCAACATTGGAATCACCTAAAGAGCTTTAAGAAAACATGGGTGCCTGGAATCCACCTCGAGATATTCTGATTTATGTGCTGCCCTGGTATCAGAACTTTAAAAGCATCCAGATAATTAATCCTAAGGTTTAGCTATAATTGAGAACCACTGTTTTTAAACTGTTTCTTTTAACCATATGCTTTATTTATTTTAAATATACATGTTCAAAAAATAATTTGACTTATATTATAATTAAAAGTCACATTTATTAGGATTGTTGCAACTAAAATCCAAAAAAAAGAAAAAAATTAGAGACTACAGAGAGGAATGGAGGAGAGAACTGTACCAGAACCCTTTTAGGGGTTCAGTCTGTACAGTAAGATAGTTACTGTAGCGCAGTATTAAATTTAGGCTTGAGCTTCCTGGCAGCCAGGACAAAAAAGGAAACTTAACATGACATAAAAATAATTAATTTCTGTTAAAGAAGTTTAGGACTAAATTCTAAGACAAAATTATCTTGTATATATAAAATATTATACTGACATAGTGAAAAACAGCTTTAACATAGTTTCATAAAAAAATACAGAGACACCTTTTCTTATAGAAGTTTTTTATACTGATTTCTCATAATGGCCAAAGATAAAAAATAAAAGCAAAATGTAGTGTTAGATTTTAATTTTGTGAAAACATTTCAGTGGCAAACTGAGCTGTATGGTCTGGACTTGGATAATACTGTATATATTAAGAATAAAAAGGATTACTCAAGAACATTGAAAACTAAAATGTGTACCTTTTCCTTTGAACTTCCATATATCTGTAACACAGAAGTTAATTTCTCAGTTTAGTACTTTCTGATATGTAAATTGACCAGATTTAGAAAATTTAGGTTGAAATATGTTGCGGAGAGGAGTGTGGTATGGAGAAAGAAACACAAACGAAAAATATAATAATTCACCCCAGCACATATAAAAGTGGGTTTTTGAGCAACAATATTTGATATGAGCTTTCGAGAACTGCTTTCCACCTTTTATACCAATTAGCACACACAGGTTCACGAAGACATAAATAAAAAGACACGCATACACGTAATACTTACTGTATTTTAGTAATAACTTCCAAAGTATATTTATAAACATTTGGCATGAAATTTTCAACTTGAGTCTCCTCTGGTCTTTAGTCAATTGCGCGCACACACACACAAGTTTACAGGGCAGCAAAACACACCAAGGAGGATATAGTAAAGAAGTTCTGAAGTGGAAATATTTTTGACCTTTAACATAGAAGCAATTGATTTATTGCTAACAGTACTTAATGTGATGGCTTTAGAAATGTGCTTACCACACTTCCTTGGGAGAATCTGCTAAAAACAAAACTGACCCCATTACACAACAGGGAAAATAACTCCAGAGTCTTGGGGAAGATGCATGAGTAGTTGAAGTCACAGACACTGTGTAACCTTTGGAAACCTCTAGTCTGCGTTAAGTTAGAGCAAAAGCTCCCTTTACAGATAATATGGCCATATAAACAAACAAATGTGTGTTTGTGTGTGTGTGTGTGTACAATTAAATACCTTTAGGCAGTTAAGTCAGGTTTGGGCATGCTACTCGAGTCCTCACAAACCTTCCTGTTGACCACCAGAGGTGAGTGCACCATTCAGGACCCTCCACGAACCAGCACTAAATTATCTTTCTACCTTTATTTACTACTTCTGCCCTTGGGCATTCCTGCTCCCCTGGCCGAATCATCACCACACATGTGTTGATATTTTCCACCTCTAATCCTGGGCTCAGGGTCTTCAATCTTTCCCCTCCTTTCCACCCAACATTACGTGTCCAAGACACTATTCAGTCTTTAAGATCCAGCTTCCACCTCCTCTACAAAGTATTCCCTGATGTCCTAGTTAGAATATATTCCTTTCTCACCCTATTTTATATTTCTATTATAACACCCTTCAAATTCAGCATTTATATGTTTATTTATTTATTGCTAGCTACATAGGCTTTCTTATTCCTCTTACAAACTTCCAGAGGACAGAGCCTTGTGGTATGGGTCTTCACAGCACCCTGCAGTGAGGCATACAATAGGTATTCAGTACATATTTAAAAAAATGTATTTAGCTTTCTAAGACCAGGCCAATCAAAGAGTGTCATACAGAAATAACAGAGATGGCAAAAATTTCATAAAGTATACACATACACAAATAACATGTGTTGCAACTCTTTAGAGACGAGGGAAAAGAAATCCTTAAATTATCATCAACTGAATTCTCACAATTATCAGACAATTATCCTCATGACAAATTATCTTCTCTTCCTACAACCCAAGCTGGGTTGAAAACAGATGCTGACCATGAAAATACAAGGCTGGGAAAGAAGTTGGCATGCATTATGTGTTTATAAGATGTCAGGAGCTTCACATTTATAATCCAATGGTAACACTACAAAGGAAAGACGTATCCCTGTATTTTTTTTTTTTAATTTTTTAAAGAAACTGAGTCTCAGAAAGATCAAAGATTTGCCCAAGGCCACATTGTTAGAAAACAGTACATACCCTGGGTTGTACAACTACAAAATCTGTACTTTTTCCACTCCGAAGATTAAAAAGAGAGTGATTCTCATACTACCTTATCTTTTTTTTTTTTTTTTTTTTTTTGCAGGGCTTTAGACTAACGCCTGTCCAACTGACAGGAATGACAAAACCCTGGATATTGGTTAGAGACTTAAGGAAAGCAATAGCTCCGAGGGAAAACAGCAATAGAAACGATTACAACACTCAAAGAAAACGGAAATTATAAAATGGAGCATGTATATTTCTATCACCTATTAAATAGTTCTGTTAGATTACACACGTTCTATGTCATTAGTCACAAAAAGGCATCAGTAGATGTACTAGAAAAATGAAGAGAACATTGATTAGAAGTCATGAGATTTGGATCGCAGAACAGAAAACCATGAATTTGCTGTGGTATCTTGAGCAAGTCATTTTCTGCACTGGGTGGTTGTTTTTGTCCATTCGTTCAATAAAGCAGTTGATTACACATGTTCTCTCAGCCTGAGGCTACTAACTGATAGGCCTACAAGATCTCACTAACGATGAAAAGAGGTTCTGCTCAGGCCTGGACTCTGAACTTTATTTGATGTGCATTGGTTTATGATCCACACCACTTTCCTAAAAGCGTTTATTGCTCATTGAAGATACTAAGTTCAGAAGAAATTACAAAAATGTAAACTCGTAAAATACATGTCTGAGTCAGGCGAACCCTTTGCTGGTTTCCTCTGAAGTGAGCCCAGGCATCGAACTGTACTGTAGTATCTGTTTCTTCAACTTCAGGTTAGGATTTGGAATTTCAGTTTGAGACGAACACAGGATCTGGTTTTCCATTTTTTGATTATGCTCGTATACAAAGTGACATCACAACGATTTTGAATTCAAGCAGAACTCCTCTCCATCCCACAGCCCACAAGAATTTTTACAGGGCTGGGTTTTTGTTTTGGGGTGGGGAGTGACAGTAGCAGCAAACATACTCATAAAATCAAGAAGGTGTGATGTGCTGCAGAAAAGGGATAAACTGCCAGGAGCGGCAAGAATGGGAAAACCTAGCATCCTAATTGAAACAGCTGCAGAAGAGGCATGCAGTTTGTTATATTCATTTGTGTGTCTCATACTACAGAGCTAAGTGGTTTAGCAGCTCTTTTGAAATCTGAAAATGGGTTTCCCATTCATTGAGAGCTATACATTGACTCAAACTAGCTCTTGTTGAGAAAGTCATGTGGCAGTTCATTGCGCATTGTACAATGGAGTCTGCACCCGATTTTGAGAAAGCTCTGTGAAAACAGGGTAAGTGCTCCTGGAAGGATCTGTAGAACTGCACCAGCGTTTACTCCAACCCCAACACTCTGGAAGCCAGGGCCCACAACACAGGGTGTTCTTACAAACTATTACAGAAAATGAAGAGATGACAGAAAATGGACACGTTTGACTTAAAAACTTTATGTTGGCTTCTGTAGTAGTTTATTTCAAACTTATTTGAAAACAGTCCTGTCTTTTCAAGGAGTCAAATTATCCCCCCTTGGTTATTTACAAGTGGCTGTTTCCATGCAAGAATCAAAAAGGCGAAAGAACACCAGGCACCGCTTACTTCTCACTGCTTAGTCCTGAGGGAGAAGAAAGAAGAGCAAAAGTAGCTTTTCCTCTATCAGGGAAGGGGTTGTTATCAATGTTTTATAAATAATTCAGATGACTGCAGTACCCTGCCCCACTGAGTGCTAAGCACTATGCTAAATTTTGATAAGATTTTCACAGTATTTAGGAACACAAGATTAGCTAGTATATATAACTCAGTTTTGGCTTCTCAAATACATTCAAGTTCTGTTCACTCCCCAGCAAGTAAATACAAAACATTAATTTGTTTGGCAATGGCTCCAAATGGCACAGGATTTCAGAAGAGGGGTAGAGTAAATAAGAGGAAAACTTTCGTTAATGTTGACTTTAATATATATGGAGAGAAGTACAAGCTCTGCCTGATTTAGGAGGTGGAACTGGAAGAGCAAGTCAGAAAAACTTCTCAGCAGATAAGAAGGAGGCATTTGTGCTGGCTTAGATAAAGAAAGTAAAAGGAATGACTATGAGGTACAAAAGTACCTGTGGAAAATTTTAGAGTTTATCAGTAATAGTATCTGATTTCTTATCGATTATATCATTTGAAGACAAAGTCAAAAATAGGCAGAAACTTTACTCAGTTAAAAAGAGAAAAACAACAAAACAAAACAAAACAAAAAAAACTCCTGTGGGCAGGATATATATTTTTCTTTTTTTTTTTTTTAAGTGAAATTTACTTTTGGATTCTCTCTAAACAGAATGCAAATAACGTAAGTGATCTATTGATGCGAAGACCTTTAGTAACCACATATGCTTCCCTGTGGCCTGTAGGAGCCTACCTGCAGCCCCCTATTGGCTTGAGGCAGAGACAACAGCTAGTCTACCCTGAACAGTTGCCAAGGGAACAGCCAGCGTTTTATGACATTATGGTTGGATTACGGGGAAATAGACTGGCCTGTAACAATGCCAGGAGAAGACTAGCTGCTTGGAAAATCACGATGATTAACCAGTTTTCTTTCAAAACATGCACACAACAACAGAAAATTCAAACCAACGCATTTGACCATGAAAACAATAGCTTTTTCAACAAATCCACTGTGGAGTCCTCGCTTAAACATAAAAGTCAATTACTGCTTCTTCATTTTTTATTTTTTAAAGCAGTTAGAATTCCTTGTTATTTTTGTCTCATTCAGAGATATAATCTTAAACCCAGACTTACATTATTTTAACCAACATCAGCCGGAAAGGAAACAAGGTTGTCGAAGTGCTTTAATAACAAACCTATACCTGGCTTTATAGTCCTTGAACACCCTGACTCTCTTCACAAAATACCCTTGGGAATAGATGCAAAGTCTAATTATGCCTGTATCACATCAGTGTGTTTATGGAAATGCCACAAAAAGTTCCAGGTGGCCTAGGACTGCCCTGAATACAAGGGATAGGCTTGGATTTGGAACTAACTCCAAATGGCATAACAAAGCTTCGTTACCCATATGGTAGATATCAGCGTGAAGGGTTAGGGGCAATAATTCTAGTCCATTGAATAAGTACTCATCCAGCGCCTGGATCTTTGTAGATGTTTAACACATGTTGGCTGAAGATAATGACAACTAGTATCTATTAAAGCTCTTACTATGTGTGAAGCACTGAGTTGACTGCTTGGCATGTGTTTTCTCATTTAATCGTCACAATTACCGAAAGGGAGGAAGATACATTATCATTGTCCCCATTTCACAGATACGGGCACCAAAGCTTGGAGAGGGGGTAGAGTAATGTTCCCAATACGCCACACAGCTCATGAACAAGGACATCTGTCTTCTGAGGCCTGCCTCTAAGGCTGAGAGACTAAAGCAATGCAAACCTACCTGCCACAGTGGGTGACAGATGAACCACACGTTGTTCCTGTCATCTAAGAGCTTACAAAATAGTCTGCATTTAAGTGCATATGTGTGTGTACACGTGCACATGAAAACGAAAGAGGGGTGGAGAATAACACACGTGTGCAGGCAACTCTCATTCAAGCCAGAACAAATCTGATACAGCAAGACAGGAAATAAGAATTCGGGGAACAACAAAGAATAATTCTAATCCCACTTGACCTGGAGGAAGCCATTTAATTTATTGGAAGGGGAAAATATGGAGTCCAGGTGAGGAGGCAGTTGAGTGGAATTTCAATTACTAGAAGTGAATAAAAAGATGAATCCTCTAGCCCAGAGCCACTGCCACGAGTGTGGACTATAATACTGTGAGGGTATAAAAAGAAAGGGGGAGGGAAGATTATAAATTTACTCCTAGGGTACTAATGATCTCCACGTCTACTTCTGAACTGAGTCAGTGCCATATGAATCATACTGGTGAAGTGAGGTTGTAAAATTGCTCCCAAGCTGACTCCTTATTGTGGCTTGTCTTCTCAGTTACTATCTCGGTGCATATTTTGGAGCAACCTTCTCATCTATTCAATGAGAGAGCTAAACCAGATGATCTCTCAACTAAGGGCCCCTTAGCATTTCCTAAGGTGATATTGGGATGCACTGTTCATAATAAATAAGTGTTTGTTAACCAAATTCCCTTGGTTAACTAATTCCTATAAAATAAGCTAGATTTTGCCCAAGAGAGTCCTTGAACTCTGAAATAGCATGAACCTTGTGGAGCTCGGCAGTTCCAAGGGGCAGAATGTAGCCTTTGTGTGTTATCTAGTATTACATGGCTGTGAGCTTAAAAATACAACTAGAAAACAGCCTAGAACTCACCTGACACATAGTAGGCACCTCGTGTTATACTGAATGAACAAATGGGTACTGATTAAAAATGCATGTTCTGAAGGCATTACTTAGAATTAAATTTTACCGTTACCCACTAGCCTTTTAACTTAACAGTAACCTACTTTTCTCTTTCACTATCAAGTAAATGATCATAATAATGATACTGACTTAATAGATCACTGGTACAATTAAATAAGATCAAGCACACAAAGTACGCAACAGAAAAACTAGCACAGAATAAAGCATGCATTAAGTGATATTACCAAAGAATTCAGAGGGACATGCATGATTGAATAAATGAGTGTTGGTGTTACCGCAATTAAATAACCAAGGAATTTTTAATCTCAGTAGAGACTAGAAAATTCATGAATATGAGACTATATGCAGCATATAATTTCTTTTGCTCAAAGACCATATTTTAATCCAATTCATGAATTCTGTTTATATCTGTGTGGCACAAGTCTGTAAGCTCTAAATGTTACATCTGTTACCAGGACTGGCTCTAGAAATGGAGGGAAACAATAGAAAACTTCACACTGATACAGAAGCTATGTTTTGTTCATGATCACCCATCAATTTCCTATTCATTTGGGTTTATTTGCCTCCCCTTATTCTGCCCTCACTGACTGATACTTTAATTTAATGAGAGAACATAAAGAACATAAAGAGAAGTATAAATTTTTCTCTTGATTCAAACTTGTGCCTATAACATTAGATGTCTGGAGTAAAATTTATTAGCTGTAATATACAAAAATAGTAAAATATAATTAACTTCCAGGGTGGAGGGAATATTAAAAATTACGAATGTAAAAGGAAAAAAAAATGTCACTCTGGGGTTCATCACTTTAATTATTTATAATCACATCTATAAAAAACACAATAATCTACCTCATCAGTGAACATTTTGGAAACGACTTGGTTTTTTAAATATAATCTTAAAAATCCTCAATATGCACAAGAGAAAGGGAAAAATAAACACAGATGCAAAAGAAACAAACTAAATTGTGCTTTTTTTTTTTTGGTCTTCCTAATAATCTTTGCAAATTCCTTTAAAGTACGCATTTAGATCTTTTTATGTTCTGATTATATTCACCATTAAAACACTGGGCAAAATCCACCACAGCTACCATTGTGGAATTGGAGGTTTATGCTATCTGCAAGAAGATTTCAGAAGCTCTGGTTGCATGAAGAATGCTGTCTGCCCACTGGCAGTGCAAGAACCAATGAAAGGAACTGGGAAGTATTATAAAGAAGGATTTTGTGGCTGAAACACAGAGAGGAAAAAGACAGTAACCATAATTCTCCAGATTTTACTTTATTCCCTGTTGCCCAGATTATCATCTGTCTAAGCTACTCTTGATTTTGAAAAACAAACATATTTACAAAATAGTTAGAAACTTGCTCACCCTTGCCCTTGAACAGGTCAGAAGAAATATAAAGGAATGGGAATTTTTTTTCGTTATTTTCACAAAGACCCACAAAGTACACCACACAAAGTTTCACGAAGAGTGAAGAGATGAGTAAGATAATGTTCCACCACTAAGAGCTTTGAGTATAGTGTGTGTTGGGGGAGAGGGTTCAACAAGTATATATCTCTCAGCAGAGTGCAAACTTGGCAAGTCCTCTTTCTGGCTTCATCTTTCCCATCTGTAAGTGAGAATTCTGGAACACGTGACCCCTACGGCTCCGCCATTCCTTAATATGTGAGTCAAAGATTATTTCTTCCAGGGCAAAAGACCCAGATATCCTCCCTGATTTCTATAAAATCAGGACATATGTTTCTTTCCTGGCATAATGACTCTAAGTTCTATGAAATCTCTGAAGATGACTCCAAGATAAAATTTCTGTAGGACGTTGATGATGATAATGATGGCAACTAGCATTTCTTGAGCTATTAAGATAGGCGTGGCAGTGCATTATTTAATTTATGTCAATATTAAGATTATTTACATTTTTAGAGTAAGGAAGACTGATTTTTACCAGCTAGAATAGGCAGAACTAGAATTCAAGCCCAAATCTCCAGATTCCAGTTCTTAGCTGATATATACATGACTACACTTCAAAATGAAGGAGAATTAACCATTTCAGGCCAACAAAAATAGAGAGGGTATTAATTTCCAGCAGACCTACACTGCAAGACATTTTAGAGGAAATTCTTTCAGCAGAAGGAATATGATACCAGACAGAAACCTGGATTTACGCACATAAAAGGGAGAGTTCTGGAAAAGACTAAATAAATAAACTTTTCATATTTTTAATTGCTCTAAAAACTGTCTAAAACAAAATCTGCAGCAATATGTTGTGTGTTTATAGCATATCTACAAGTAAAAAGAATGACAAGGGCACAAAGGATAGCAAAGGGATTGGGAGTATACTATTATAATGTCTTGCTACTGTGCATATAATGATATAATATTATTTGAAGGCAGACTCTGGTTAACTAAAAATGTATTTTGCAAATCAAAGAGCAACACTAACATTAAAATCAAGAGTATAAATGACAAACATAATATTGTGAAAAATACACAATCTAAAGAAAGGCAGAAAAAAGAATGGATAGAAAAATTTTAAAAAGCTAACAAGATGATGAATATTAACCCAACTATATCAGTAATCTATAATTACAGTCACGGGTTTCAAAAACCCTCTCTCAGTAACTGGGTAAGCAGATGAAAGCCAGTGAAATAGAGAAAATTGAACAATATTATCAGTGAACTTAACCTAATTGACACTTAACACTCAACAACAGAATACAAATACTTTTGAAATGCATGGAACATTCACAAAGATAGACCATAACCTGGGACATAAAACAGACCTTAACAAATTTAAAAGAATTGAAGTAATACAGAATACTATGTTCACATATCATAAGGAAACAAACTAGATGCCATTAACAGAAAGGGATGAAAAATGAACCCAAGTATTTGGAAATTAAACAATACACTTCTAAATAACCCATGGGTTAAAAAGAAATCACAAGAGAAATTAGAAAATATCTTGAATGAAAATCAAAGCACAACATATCAAAATTTATAGGATAGAGATAAAGCAGGGCTTCCTAATTAAATGTTCATATTAGAAAAGACAAAAGACTTCAAATCGATGATTGAATCTTTAACTTTAAAGAAACAGAGAAGAGCAAATAAAACCCAAGGCAAGCAAGAAGAATGAAATAATAGAGCAGAAATCAATGAAATAGAGAGCAGAGAAACAATAGAGAAATCTATGACAACAAAAGCTAATTCTTTTGAGAAAAAAATAAAATTGATAAACTCTATCCAGACTGATCAGGAAAAAAATTAGATAAGACATAAATCATAAATATCATGCATGAAAGGTGGAACAATACCTCAGTACCTACAGACATAAAATGATAAGGGAATACTGTAAACCACCATGGTGCCTACAAATGCAGCCATTTAAATTAAATAGTCCAATTTCTTGAGAGATGTAAACTGCTAAAGTTCACTTAAGAATAAATTAAATTTGCAGATAAAAGCCTTCTAACAAAGAAAATTCCAGGTCCAGATGGCTTTACCAGCAAAGTCTGCCAAACATTTAAAGAGTAATATCAATCCCCACAAATTCTTCCAGAATATAAGCAAGGAGGGAACACTTGTCAATACCTTTTATGATGTTAGCATTACCCTGACACCAAATCCAGACAAAGAGACATTACAAAAAAGAAAACTACAGTTGAACTTTGAATAATGCAGCGATTAGGGATTCTGACCCCCTCCACTCTCCACACTGTCGAAATTCTGCATATAACTTTTGGCTCTCCAAAAACTTCAGTCCTCCTTCAGTATCCACAGGAATTGGTTCCAGGACTCCATCCTCTGCCCCATAGCAAAATCCGCATATGCTCAAGTGTCTTCTATAGAATGATGTAGAACAATGCATACAGTTGGTCCTCTGCATCCCACTGCAAATTGAAAGTACTGTTTCTGATCCACAGGTGGGTGAATCTGCAGATGTGATTCCCAGGGATACAGAGGAGGGATGACTGTATATTTATTGAAAAAAAAAAAAAAATCACATATAAGCGGACCCATGCAGTTCAAACCTGTGTTGTTCAAGGGTCAACTGTATATATCAACATCCCTCATGAATATAGATGCAAAAATCCTCAACAAACTACTTGCAAATTAAGTCCAACAATATATAAAATGATTAGTACAACATGACCAAGGGAAGGGTTATCTTGGGAATACAAGGCTGATACAGAATTATAAAAATTAATGCCATTCACCATGCTAATAGGCTATAGAAGAAAAATATCATTGCTATATCAACTGAAGAAGAAAGTCATTTGACAAAATTAAATACTCTTTCATGATTAAAACTTTCATAAAACTAGGAATAGCAGGAGACTTACTCAACTTGATAAAAAAATTGTACAATAACCCTACATCTCACATTATACTTAATGGCAAAAGACTCAATTCTTTTCCCTAAGACTGAGAAAAAAACAATAATGTTCACTGTCACTACTTCTATTCAACATTGCACTGGAGGACCTAGACAGTGCAATAGGACAAAAAACAAAAATGGCATAGATTTGCACGAAAGAAATGCAACTGTTTCTATTCACAGAAAATATGACTTTTTCCATTAACCAACCCTCCATGTTGGAAAAGAAGCTCTTAGAATAAATTACTTTAATAAGGTTACAAGATACTGGGTCAATATACAAAAAACAAACAAACAAACAAAAAACACTCATCGGGTTTCTCTATGACTGCCATTTAATAGTCTTTTCCCTTGTGACTCAGGTCTTCATATATAAAATAACCTTCAACTAGGCCATTTTGGTTCCTTGCTTAGAAGCAAGTGTTACTTTGATGTTTGTTAGGTTGAATTTAGTTGGTTTAATATTTTATACTTAAGATTGAAAGAATAAGTAATTTGCATTTGTCATTAATTCTGTAAATTGAGATTAAGTTAAACCTCACATAATATAATAAGATGCTCTTTAAATGGATCCTTAAAAAGGACCTATAAGGGTTCGAAAAGATCAGTGTTCTTTTCCCAAAATTACCTCTCTGATATTATCTCCAACCACTCCCCAGTTTGCTCACTTATTCCTGGTTTCTCTGGCCCCTCTGATGTTCCTCCAACACTGAAGGCACACTCCTGATGTAGTCTTTAGCACGTAGCATCCTGCCTCACATTTTCAACTTACCCCTCCAAGATCACCTGCTGGAGGAAGTCTACATGACCACCCAATTAAAAATTGCAACCTCCATGTGTATTGCACTCTTGGTTCCTCTTACTGTGCTACTCTTCTTTCCACTGCATATATCACTTTCAAATATGCCACATAATTTACTTTTATGTTAGGTTTACTGTTTGTTGTATGTGTTTTCATGCTAGAATGTCAGCACCAAAAGGCAGGGATTTCTGCTGTTTTATTCTCTGATGTATCCAAAGACCATGGAATATCTGCTGAAAGAACTGAATGAATAATTGTGAAATGACTCTAGATAAGCAGAATTTTTTTTTAAAGGAATAAAGGAGATTTTTGAATACGCAAGAGTAAATTATCTTGTATTATAAATATCCACCACTTTTCCATTTAAAAAAATCTTTTTTGAATAAGTCTTTGAATAAACATGTTATAAGTCTTATTTAATGATTCAACTGGTGCAAAAAAGTCCTGTAGATGACTGCAGAAATTAGGCCCTTCTTAAAAGAACACATAGAGAGAAGCATTCAAAAGAATGCCCTCAGGCTATTACCTTGGTATTTAGAGTTATTACTTCACTCTTATTTCACAGAGAATGAAAGAATGAGAGCCACAGCTACATTCTTTTATTTTTTTCCTTTCAAATCTAAAAAAAAAAGAAACTGGGAAAAACATCAAGCCCATTTCAGAGGAGACCAGAGCTACAATATCAATGCTGGTCTACATGATATGGGGATATGCTAAAAACAAAACACATTTGATTACCATAATGACTGTTCAAACTAGCAATTCTACTTTTAACACACAATAAAGGCAACAGATACTTGGATTGTTCTTTACATTTTTAGAAGATGCTGTGTTATTCACAAACGGTGAGTATATTCGTTATACCACCAACTCTTCCCTAGTCAACATGACAATGCATGCCTTAGTATTTTCCTTGAAAGAGAGAAGAAAGAAGGGAGATTCAAAGATGTATAAAGATCTGCCCAAGATTAACCAACAAAGAATGGCAGAGTGGGGAAGAGTATATTGCACTAAGAATCAAGACACTACTGATCTGGGTGCCACTCCGTTATTAATTAGCTGAGCACCTGCAAAGGTTTACTCTCCACTTAAAGAATTGAAAGCTTGGCCCAAAAAGCTACTAACAACTGTGGGCAGCCAATTCCTCCTGGACCTTGAGTTAGCAGAGTCCTCAAATGAATGCATCATCTATAGACTAAATAAAATAATGGATATAAACAAAGAAATAATCATCAAAATAATAATAAGTAAGCCCTAAGCATTAGCGATAGATATATCATACTTCTAGTTTCAAATATATGTTCAAGTTATTGTAAAGAGTAAAACACATATTAGTATTAAGGTATAGAATTTGTGAAAGCTGTCAGCATTTTATATATGTCAATATATATTGACAGTATAGTTTGATACATGTGTATGAAATAAAATAGGAACTTAACATTTCATCTCTCAGGGCTCTTTCAATTTGAAAATGCTAAATTGCAGAGACTGAGACAGATCACTTTATGACAAATCTAGGGCTCTTTCTCCCATAGCATTGTGGTGTTTTTTGGACATCTTTTTATCTCCAGGAACCTTTATTTAGTCAAGCCCAAAGCCCAACATGAAATATGGGTTAAAAATGGGCTGCCATTTTTTTGAACGGTGTTTGTGTGTGGCTAGAGTAAAGAATGGGAGGTAGAGTCCTGGAGATCTCTGCCAACCAGGCCTCTTCTCCCCACTCAGAGCCTTCACCAAGGAACCCACAGGGTTCTATGGAGCAGTTTCAAAATAACCACTGACAAAAGGTAGAACATAAATTCCAATACAGTAATAAGAAAAACATGAATAACCCCATCAATGAAATGGACAAAGGTGCTCTTTAGTCTCGGCCATGAAGCACGATGACTAAGTGAACTCATTCGGAAAGTGTCACAATAAGACGCATATATTATGCCACCGCTGTGGCTCTAAGTCCTACCACCTTCATAAGTCTACCTGTGGCAAAGATGGCTACCCTGCCAAGCAAAAGAGAAAGTATAACTGATGGTAAAGGCTAAAACACGA
The DNA here is from genome assembly GCF_036562045.2 of Rhinolophus sinicus. NCBI lineage: Eukaryota > Metazoa > Chordata > Mammalia > Chiroptera > Rhinolophidae > Rhinolophus > Rhinolophus sinicus. The sequence goes on along the minus strand of NC_133751.1, from coordinate 51,708,932 downwards.
AATACCACTGGGACTAGTCAAATGAGGCACTTAAAAATTGTACACCACAGATTCAGGCAGGGATTCCATGAAGGAAAAACACCTAAACCCAAGAGTGCAGCTGTTGCAGCATCCAGTTCATCTTAATGATTGCAACGATTAGTCGCACAATAAATTTTCTGATTTAAAAAGAAAAAAAAGAGAAATGAACTAAGGATATAAATAGGCAAGTGGCTACTAAGCATATGAAATGATGCTAAACCTACTAAAAATTATAAAAAACCAAAAGAAAATGAGATCCTATTTTTAGACAACCTTTTTCCTATTTTCAGACAATCTTTTTGGCAGAAATTGAAAAGGTGAACATGTTCAAAGTTAGTAGGAGTGTGTGGCATTAGATAGTCTTACCTTTGAGAAGAATGATCTGTTACCCCCCTTTTTGAAGGGCTATTTCAGTAGGTATCAAAATAAAATGGTAATGACCATACATTTTTGACTCAGCAAGCTCATTCTAAAAATCTATCATACAGAAGTTCTCAAAATTGCATAAGGATAATTGCATAAAGATGCTTGCTTTTAATGGAAAAAAGAAAGAAAGAAAAAAAGAAAGAAAGAAAGACTGTAAATACCCACCGGCGGAGAAATGACTATTATGGTTCATGCATCCTATAGAATACTATAGCATCATTAAAAAGACAAAGGTAAACCCATATGTCCTATTATTTACAGAAAGATGCCAAACATACCCTGTCTGGGCTGGGGGAGGGGGTGTGAGGAAGCAACATGCAGAACAATATGTATACTACTGTCTGTGTGTATACATATGCAAATATATGTGTTTATATTGCATTAAATTTCTGGATAATGGAATTAGATACAAAGAACTCTTAATAATGGCTTCCTCTAGGGAGAGAAATTGAGAAGAATTCCACTTTTTATTTTAGATATTTTTGCATAGTTTGATTTTTTACTAGCAGGTAAATTACTTTAATTATTAAAAAAATAAGAATTCTGTATTGCATAGCATGCTACTTTTCTACACATAAGTTGCTTTAATGAGGAAACTTAAGACTAAATTACACCTAAGTGCAAGATAGTATTCTGAATCCCACCTGTGTACCCCTTTTCTGGTAAAGCCTTTAAAATGAAGGGGGTCGGCACACTATGTAGGAAGTTCAGCACTTACACATTTTGAAGACAGAACCCATCAAAATACTTCTGATGATGGAAAGAAAAAGGATTTCAATAACAATAGCACAGGATTTCGTGGCATTAATAAAGAACTTCCTTAAAACAGTAAGTCACTGTCAAAATAATTAACAGGGTGAAGAGGACATGCAAATGAAAAGTAGTGAATATTGAAGCCTGGAAGTTTGCAGTGACCCCCACATCACGCTCCCACAATTCTTGAGAAAAATATCTCCGAGAAAAAGTGGATCAGCATACAAGCCCATAAAAAAGAGAGGTTTACATTTTAAGTTGTTTTGTATCTGTTGCAAATATAAAGGTTAAACTGGTATTAAAAGAACCAGTAATTCTTTCTTACTAAATTTTCATCCAAAGATAGAGTAAAATAGTCAAAATGAAGTGAAGTTCTTATTAACAGAAGATGTTGTCAGAGTTAAAAATCTAACTGGCTGAGTAGAGCTTTTATTTATTTATTTTTGAGCTAAAGGTGATGTTGTAAAATTGGAACCTTCTCACTTTGCCAGACTGAATGAAAACCTGTTAAAAGGCAGTTGACTAATTCTGGATTATTTTTATTATTGAGACGACTTGGCTTACACTGAAGGGAAAAGGAGCAAAACAACTACACACATGTAGTTGCACAAGTAATTAAATAATTATTCATCACAAATAGTTAATCACCCTTTTAAGTGAAGAGGGCAGAACCCAAGCTGCAGCTGTATTTTCCAATGCTGAGCAAGAACATTCACCACCAAGTGACAGAGTTCATACATTCTAAACATGTAAAGGCTCCATAGAGGGTGAAATCCCTTCTCTTAGGCATCATTCCCTTGTTTCTATTCAGCATCATCCCAACTTGGGCTTCCCAAGTTATTGTAAGTGTTTGACCCAAGGAAGGGCTAGATTTATGAAATGCAGTGTCTACTAGGTAATAATTTAATATGGAGAAAGTATCAAGAAAGTCGTTTCAAGAGCATAGGTTCTGGAGTCTGACTGCCTGAGTTCAAGTTCCATTTCCTCTGATATCTGTGCCAACTTGGGCAAGTTACTAAGCTTCTCTAAGTCTTAGTTTTCTCTTCTATGAAATAGAATGGATCAGAGTACCCATCTCATGGGATGAAGTATACCATGTAAGTACTCACTAAATATTAAAATTATCATTATTAGTAAGATTTTTTTGTTTTTTGTATTTCAAATAAATATTATATACCAACAACAGACACAGAAATGTATGCAGATATAAAGTACTTTTTATCCTGCTTATCTACCAAAAGTAAGGCCCCAGGCCAGGAGTTCTCCTATAAGTTTTCTCATTTATTCCTTACCCATGAGATATTCCCATTCTCCTGGTGAAGAATTTAGGAGGTTTAGATAGGTTAAGAAATTTGTCCAAGGTCATAAGCAAATGTCGTAATCATACAGCTCAATTTGAACTTAATACTTGCTGACCTCAAAATACTTTTTCCCACTACAAGGAGCTCTGGGAAACAAATACAAAGATAAGCTACACAACCTTCTCTCAAAAGCTGTCCTGTAGAGAGCACAGAACATAAACAAATAGAGGCGTACGTGTATAAACTAAGATCATCTACTTTATAAAGTGAGCAGAAGAGGGAGTGATTACTTCCAAATGATGAGACACAGAGAAGGCTCAGGGATGAGGTGGTATTGGAGTTGGCCATGTGAGATGTAGACATGAAGATGTGGGGAAAGGCATTTCAATGCATGGCACAGAAAGAAGAAAAACAGGGGGTCAGAAAGGGTGGTCTTTTGGGGGACTCAGGATGACGGCAGTGTAGAATGTGTGAAATCAGATGAGACTGGATAAATGGGTCATAGGCAAGGCTTTGATCTCTCCAACTCTTCTATATCTGGAAGTCTAGAAGATTCCATGATTTTAATCTGTAGGACTGAATGTTATTAGACAGCCTGAACAGGATCAACTGGATTGACTGCAAAATGCCTTACCACAATTTTAACCATCGTGAACTTCAACCCTCTTGCATTGGATGCATTACTACATATGTGTTATAAGACATGTGTTAATCACTCAGGAAGACCACTCAGTAGTTTGACCATGGTGTTCTGACAAATCCATGACAAAGACAGACTTTATGTCCTGTCAGTTTCTGTCTTCCCATGCTTTGTTAAGTCATCAAAGCCCATAAGCACCAGTCCAATGGCCAGTGTCCTGTTTCCAAGAAAACTATCTGAAGACAATCGGCAGCTTTTCTATTCAGTGAGAAGAAAGTAAAATCAACCTATTCAGACATGAAGATGTGGGGAAATGCATTTCAATGCATGGCATGGAAAGGGGAAAAGCAGAGGGTCAAAAAGGGTGGGTCTTTTGGGGGAATACAAAGCAGGTCAGGGTAGATTTTGTGGAGATGGGAGCTTTGATCTCCAGTTTTAAGTCAGTTCATTTTTAGAGGGAAAAGTTCATCTCAGTGGGGAGAAAAAGGGATGAAGAATAAGAGACCTAGTTTGGTCAGAAGGGATGTTTTTAAGATTATGGAGAAGGGAGAACTACAATTGGATCTGTGTGGATAAGTGGAAAGTATACTGCACCAGGAATCAGAAGGCTGTAATCTAGACCCATTTCTGAAAATAAACGCTGGAAAGTTGCTGATAAGATGGAACTGGCTAGCAGAGGGAAGGCCTCGAAATCTGATTCCAAATCCAAAGTGTCTTCCTACTAAATCATGTAGTAGAAAAATGCAGACACGGTTCACATTTGGAACAGGAAAAACCTTTCACTCTTCAGGTTGTGCTTTTAACTAAGCCATGTTTCCTTCAAGCATGTCTTACTTTTAGCTCTAGAAAACAATGAGGAGAGCTGGAGAAATGTAGAATACATGGTGTGTGGCTAAAAACCACAACACTTAGGAAAAAAGGTTCAGCCATTTGCTTACTCATGATGTTCCTTCCATATCTCCCCTCTTGCCAAAGACCTTTCAGGAAAAGTCTGTGATGGATGAGTGGTGTGAGAGGTAATGAAATGGCTGGGCTTTCATTTACTTTTGGGAAAAAGGCCAAAACTTAGCACCGCCTAAGTCCTTCATGGTCTATCTCTAAAAACTCATCTTGCCTCATGCTTCTCCCTCAACCTTTGAGCCCTAACCACAGGGGCTTTTTTCAGTTCCTCAAATCATCAGGCCCCGCTGTCTGAGACGTCTAAACTCCTACTCATTGCTCACAGCTCACTGAAACAGCACTTCCTCAGGAATACTTTCTTGACCCCTCCATCTAGGTCAGGTTCATTTGTTTTACTTCTTTTAAGACGATATTCTTTTCACTTAAAATACTCTCTCCATGTCCCTTAATAGAGCACACACTTCCTGAGAGCAGGCCGCTTGTCTGATTTTGCTCACCTCCACCAAATATCCTGTCACTGACATGTGGTAGTCTTTCAACTAATAATATTTATTGAGTAACTGAACAAATATTTTCTTCTTCAAAAATAAGGTGTATCAGCCAATTGTGGACAGGGAGGAGTTAGGGTTTAAATTATCTAGATAGGGGCAAAGTGAATCTTATTTATTAGTCATTATTTTAAAACTGACCAAGACAGAAAACACACATAGGAATAAAAGTTAATTGTATTATATATACATACTTTACATACTGTTATATACTGTTTTACATACTTTAAGCTAAGTGACTTGGACAGTTTGATTTGGCAAACAGGAAATCATACTGATTGAAACTGAGCCATGATGATGATGATGATGATGATGATTAAAGCATGGCAGAGACTAGCCAGATAGCCACTAAATCACTTCCTCTTCTTTTGGGGCACAGAGTGTAACTACATTTCCAAGCATTGTTTGGAACTGTGGCCAAGTAACTGAGTCCCAGCCAATGGAAACTGAGTATACATGGTTCGACAATTAAGTTTGTGAACTCATCCGAGAGAAAGTGCTACACACCTCATTGCTGAATAGCACTACTACAGTCACCTTTGAAATCCTCCCCTTGGGATGCCAGTGACTAGTCCACCCTTCAAAGCAATTTTGAAACTCTTTTTCTGGAATGGCTATTGGAGCTGTTGTCGTATTATCTTTGATGTCCTGAGTGTCATCAAAATGTATTCCTTTCCATATTTCCTGTATCTTTGGGTAAAGAAAGAAGCCATTGAGGGCCAGATCAGGTGAGTAGCAAGGGTGTTCCAATACAGTTATTTGCTGACTGGCTAAAACTCCCTCATAGACAGCGCCGTGTGAGCTGGTGCACTGTCGTGATGCAAGAGCCACAAATTATTGGCGAAAATTCAGGTTGTCTAACTTTTTCATGCAGCCTTTTCAGTACTTGCAAATAGTAAACTTGATTAACTGTTTGTTCAGTTGGTAGAAATTCATAATGAATAATCCCTTTGATATCGAAAAAGGTTAGCAATATCATTGCAACAAGCTTGCAAACTTAATCGTCCAACTTCGTAGAAGGAACACTATGTCGCATTTCCCGGTCTGGTCCATAACCATTCCCTCTCCACCTCACGAGATCCTGAGGCTCTCTTTCCTCATCTACCAGATACAGAGAGTCTAGCACAGAACCCCTAGGTTCTAGGGAATGGTAGAGCCAGTGGATGAAATAAGCCAAGGCCCCTGATTTGCCAAGTGGAAGTTACCACTACATATCCAATTGGACTTTATCAGAGAGAAATAAACTGTGTGTTAAATCACTGAGATCTGTGGGTTTGTTTGCTACCACCAACTAATACATACGATACATTAAAAAAATCATATTTATTTTTGTAAGTTACCTTCCTTGATACTACTTGAGATGAGAGCATAAGGTTAGATTTGATGAATCAACTCTGCTTCTAACATGGCTTTCTACGCAGTTTTACTGCTCCATTTTTTCAGCAGTTGTAGATTCCCAGGGCTGGAGAGGATCTTGGGCCCACTTTGTCTAGCTCCTAACCAAGTAGAGAGCAGTCTTTGTCGTCACACACGTCATTAACAGCCTCAGCCCAAGACTTTTGTAAGAGAGAACATACCAGGACCCCTTGACCTAGCTCTTCTCAGCCTGTATTAATTGTTATTAAATTATTTCTTGTGCTGAATTCCAAATCTTCTCTATGGCTCTTTCCATGAATTTTCTTCTAACACTTAAACAAATGAGTTTTAAAAGGTTACTTTTTTCTATATGCCCCTCCTTGCCTCCTAATATGAGTTCAGCTAAATATAAATTGGGAGGAAGATAAGCGTGGTGAGGGACAATCACAGAGTCACTTAAGCTAAGTTGCAGAATATGCCAGAAAATTTGAAAACAAAAATCATCTAAATTCATTTGTTATGCAGGTGATATGTGGGGACTTGGAAATCATCTTCCCTACAAATGAGTCATTAAAAGTTAGATTTCTACGTGATATTTGATTATTACATGATTTGAAGTAATATATCGCCAATGCTAGGGCCTTACTTTTAAGGATTTTGAATTTATTGTTCTGGAATGGGAATCTGGGCACCAGAGTTTAAAAAATAAATTGTCCTGGTGATTCTAATGTATAGCCAGACTTGAGAAACAGTGAGATGCACTTCTATCTATCAGCTATTAATATAAATTATCCATATAGGACTATTGCAGGGAATAAAATGTAATATCGCTTATCAAGGTATCTGTCCAAAAGAGCCTCTAAAATCAAGCCGAATTTATTTCTTTAAGAAAAGAGCATTATCTTGTCATGATTTTCGCTCACTGTTGGAGTACCCTAAGTTGGAGACTGATGAAGTGTCTCGGTGGGAAATGCCTGACTGGAGGTCAGTTAAAACAAGGACTTAGGTGATGCACAAAACCTCCAAAGGAAATTACACCAACAAGCCACTTTATTGATCCCACAGGAGAAGCCTAAAGCCCCTTAGAGACATGGGAAATGTGAACTTCACGAGGGCAGGAACCAGTGCACGTTGCTACCAGCTCTATCCCCACACCCGCAGTTCTGGTCCCAGCACCTAAGGGTGCAAATGCTCCTTAAAGGTTCTTTGAAAGACCTTGAAACCAGTCGGGTGGGAGACTAGAAAAGCTGTCCACATACCTGTATGAGAAAGGAGACAGCTTTCAAGAGGCCCTGGCTATGCTTTGCTAATTAATAAGCTCATATGCCTCTGTCTGAGCAGGTTTCAGTTAAAGGACACACTGGTGGTTACTCTGGCTTCAAAGCATCAGTGAAATGATTGCTTATATCCCACATCTGGGCCTCAATTTCACTCTCAGAACAATGGGAAAGGGAGACTTGATTCCATTATCTTTACAATCTTCCTTCTAGATTTCTAAATTAAACAAAACAAAATGAAACGCTTCTCCGTGCCTCTGACTGCTGTCTGCCAGCCCCTCTGAAGCTAACAGCCACCACAGCGGGGCTCCCTGTGATGTGGACCACTGCCCACCAGAGGGACCAGAAGCATGCTCTCTTGCAGTCCACGGTCCTGACTTTCCCCCTCTGTTGAAGGCTCAAGGTGCTGTTGCTTCTACTTCTTATAAAAATCTTCCAAAATGTGAGGAAGTTTTAAACTACATGTAGCATCATCTTTACCTTACACTGTCCATGCAGCTGATAACTCAAATGCAGTGCCACCGGTATCCCAAAGATGGACGGATGGCCGGTTAGCTCAGGTGGTTGGCGGATGGTGCTACCGAAGGTCTTATTAGCAGGGTGGGGTGATGGAGCACAGGAGCACGCTTTGACTTTATTTCTGATTTCAGCACATGCTATGAGTGAGTGTGGAAAAGGAGGGACAAAGTAATCTGATCTATTTTTGCTTGCCCTTTGCTGTTCCTTCTCTGGTTCTGAGTCAGCCAGGTAGGTTGATTTACTCCTTGAAGAAATCTGTAGATTTTTGATGGTTTCCACCGTTCTGCACTGCATTAGAAAAGGTGGTCCTGCCAGAGGCACAGTAGCCCTTCAGAAGAAGAGAGAAGGAGCAATTCTACAATTCAGCTGGTATAAATCTGAATTCTTATCTCAAGACTTTTAACGAGAGGTTACTGAAACCTTCAACAGAAAGGCGGGAGTCACGGCCCTACTTCTCCCCAGCGACAGAACCAACATGAGGTGGAGGCAGTGAGCCTGTGTTAGGTAGGAGGAGGAAGAGTTATTACGGTGCTGCTCCCAAAAGCCATAAATGTTGACTGTCACATGCTGATGCCATCTGATTGGAGCTGAAACTAGGAAAGATGGAAAACAATATTGAAAGTGAGAATCATTCCAGGTATTCCATCCTTTCCCTGTTACACGAAATCTTGAAGGATGTTAAATTGATAATTTGTATTCTATCCTAAAAACTCCAAGAATAGGATACCCACAATTAGGCTGCATGCAGCGCTTGGATTGAGGGGACAGAACAAGGGGAAGGCAGTGGGAAGAGAGCCTGGTATAGAAACAGAGGCAGGGTGCTTGGGCTCAGAAGACATGGGGTCTGTCTTGTCTAGAGCTCACTCACTCAGTACACACCTAATACAGAATCTACTATGTGTGAGTCACCAGGTGACGGCAGGGGATATACTAGCACCCTCAATACAGCTGGAGGACACAAACTTCCCCCGTCCTCAAAAAGCAGGACAAGCGAAACCCAAATGCAAAAAGTAATGGGTGCTATGCAGGCAGACCCACAGAGCGCTGTGAGCAGCACACATCAGTGGGACAAACAGTCTGGAGACGGCAGGGAGGCTCCACGGAGAACATGAAGAATCAGCTGAAACCTGAAGGATGGAGAGGTGTTGGCCAGCCAAAGGCCGGGGAGAGAGCATTCTGAGCAGAGAAAGATTATGCACAAAGGGCCGTGGGTGGACCCATCATGGTACAATTGGAACACTGAAAGTAGCACGATGTGATGAGAGCATAGAGTGAAGAGATGAGGCTGCAGAGATCCAGAAGGTCTGTCTTATCTCAGCCACTAAGTCTCAGGAGCGCATTCATTCAGTCCATACATCACCGGCTCAAGGCCAGTGACAAAGGGTCACATACATAAGAATGCATTAAACTATGTTAAGGAGCTTTGCTTTTATACAGAGAATAACTAGGGACAGGGAACACTGGGAAAAGGAAGCCATTGAAGGATTTTGAAAAGGAGAGCAACGTGATAAGCTTTGAATTTCAGGACGATCATTCGTTTTTCTTTTAGGAAGGTATTTTGGAGTAGGACACAAGCGCATGACTACGTGAAAAAGGGGCCTGACGGAGCAAAGGGTAAGGGGCACTCATTTTCCCCAGATGCAGGACTTTGATCTGCAGAATGAGGCTATTGTGGAGAGGTGATGGGTGCCTTTCCAGGCCCTTCCACTCTGAGAACCACATTCCATGACTGGGGACTGATCAAAAGGTGCAGAATAGGCCAAAAATTAGTTATCTACTTGTTATTAGGTTTTGGGGTGGAAGGTGGGAACTCTGACTTACTGAGTGGGATGATGATGACGATGATGATGATGATGATGATTTACTTTAAAAGTCATAAATCTAAAGCTTCTGAAGTATTTTTCTTTTCTTTAAGGTTTTCCTATTGGGTCAATCAAGTTGGCCAAACCAATGAAAACCACTGTAGCTCACTGAAATAAGAAAAAGTAAGCTAGATGATAACTTTTTCAATGTTTATATACGTATGCATATTCATCTTAAAAATGAATTGGCACAGAAGGATATAAAGTGAAAGGTAAAACTCCTTCTTAGAGGTAACCGCCAAAAAGTTGGCTATTCCTACAAATTTTCTGTGCCTGTATATACGGGGTCTGACAAGTTTGCCAACATTGTGACAACAATGTTGCTAACCTTTTTCAATATCAAAGGGATTATTCATTATGAATTTGTACCAACTGGACAAACAGTTGACCATGTTTACCATTTGGAAGTGCTGAAAAGGCTGCATGAAAAAGTTAAGAGGAAAACAACCTGAATTTTCGCCAACAATCATGGATCTTGTATCACGATAATGAACCAGCTCACACAGCACTGTCTGTGAGGGAGATTTTAGCCAGTAAACAAATAACTGTATTGGAACACACTCCCTACTCACCTGATCTGGCCCCCAGTAACTTCCTTCTTTACCAGAATATAAAGGAAATACTGAACGGAAGACATTTTGATGACACTCAGGACATCAAGGATAATACGATGACAGTTCTGATGGCCATTCCAGAGAAAGAGTTCCAAATTGCTTTGAAGGGTGGACTAGGCACTGCCATTGGTGCATAGCTTCCCAAGGGGAGTACTTGTGAGGTGACCGTAGTGATATTCAGCAATGAGGTATGTAGCACTTTTTCTAGGATGAGTTCGCGAACTTAATTGTCGGACCTCGTATATGTGCGTGGGAGGCGTGGGAGGTACGCGCACAGACATACACACATTCACAATAAACATTCATTTTCAAAGTTTTTCTTTAAACACAAACAAGATCCTTTATGTATTATCCTGCACCTTGTTTTTTCTTAAATTAGTTTTTCTTGGATATCTTTTATAGCACATATAGATTTACCTTATTTTTCTAGTAACCTCCATGTTAGTGGATGAATTTACCATATCTCATATATTTTGTAATTTTACTTAACTAGTCTCTTTACACTTTTATAAACAATGCCACAATGTGTATTCCTGAACAGGTACTGTTGTGCCCTTTTGGAAATCTATCAAATAGCATATTACAGTTTGAAGTTAAATCATGTAAAAATATGTGTATAATTAAATTATTGAAAGATAATACTAATTTTCCCCCCCAAAAGATTGCATTAATTTGTACTCCAATCAAAAGCACATAAAAATACTACATGTTTTCCCACATCTTTGTCAAAACCAAGTATCAAGTTTGTAAATCATTGCCATTCCAGTAAGGGGAAATGGTATTTTAAACTTCATTTCTTTAAATAAAATAAGGTAGAACATATTTTTATAAGTTTAATAGCTATTTTCATTGCCTCTTTTATGAATTGCTTGCTGATATCCTAACTCTTTTATGTACAATGGATAGTGTTTTTAAACTTAATTTTCATGAGATCTTTATATATATTGAAAATTATTGGCTTCATCATTTATTATTTTTGTTCACATGAACAAGTCCTTGAGCCTCAGTTTCCAAATGTATAAGGATCAAATAAGATAATGGATGTGAAAGCACTGAGAACTATAAAGCGCTGTATAGATGCATGTTCTATTTGATAAAGATTTCTTCCCTGCAGTGTTTCAAATCATTTCACATATATAATTTGGCCACACAGTGGGACAGATTAAGATGTGTTTACTGCCATACAATGATAATAATAATAAATAACCCTTTAAAGGGACTCAGGATCCCGGGCATCCCTTTCTGAACGGACAGGCATGGTCAATTACTCCAGGGCTGCTCCCTCGTCAGTGGGGTCAGGGGAACCCCGCTTTCCTGATTTCCAGTTCAGTGTACTTTTCACTAAGCCAGACGTGTTATAATAATGGTTCAAAAACCAATAAGCGACTCACTATGGATGAGGTAACATATTAGGTGCAATAACAGTAAGGTCAGAGGGGCCACGGATGCAATAACAGTAAGGTCAGAGGGGCCACGGACGGCGAGGATCAACATGGTCCGAGCGTGATAAGCCGGCCAGCAAAGTAGCAGCCACAGAAACTGAGAAGGGGCTCCAAAGACTGATGAGGCAGCACTGACAGTCAGCGTTGGCTAGACCCCGATTCATTCTGGTCTGTAGGACAGAGCTTGAGAAAACAACTGAAAAGAATACTGGCAAGATTCACAGGAAATGACTAAAAGGTTTGGAAATCAGGGGCTGTGCAACAGGGTTGTAGAAACTGGGATCATTTGTCCGGGATATAATCATTTACCCCACAGCCACCCCTTTAGTGCTTATGGATATGGCTTTGCAGCCAGTGACCTCATCTTTGTTCAACTCAGTTTAATCCATCAGCCAAGAAACATTTATTGAGTGCTAACTATGGCATGCCATGAGGAATAAGATATTTTCCCTGCCCTTAGGGAGAGTTTACAGCTAATGGGGTACATAAGATATAAATAGGTAATTTAAATACAATTTTCTAAGTGGTACGAGAAGCGAGAAGCAGAAGGTGCCATCATAGAATACCAGGGAGGAACAGGTAAAAGAATCACCACACTCACTCTTGAGGGGAAAGTAATGTTTACATTGAAGCCTGAGGGTAGATAATTCTTGGCTAGGTGATGAAGATGGAAGTGAGAAATTTGCGCATTCCAAGAAGGAAAGCTCTTTGCCCAGCCCCAGAGGTAAGCAACAACCTCCCCATTTTGGAAGTGTGTGTATATGTACGTGTGCGCATGGGCACACACATGCACAGGTACGGCTAGAGGCTTTTTATATGCCAGTCTGAGGGGTGTGAACTTCATGGTGAAGGCAATAAAAAGTCACTGAAGGATTTCAAAGGACTTGACATGTAAATGAAGGTAGATATAAAGGAAGCAAAAATATTACACCGGAATTTGGTGAGTGAATGGATAACAGGAGAGAGGAAAAGAAGGGCAGAAATCCAAGACAACTCCTGGGGCTTTGGTTAGGGCAACCAGGTGGTGGCACTCACTGAACAGAACGCAGGCGGGGATGGGTTTGAAAGAAAGACTCCTGGGCACTGTTTAGAAAGTGTGGAATTTGTGGGCCTATACGCGAGTTTATGAAGATTGCCTGGTAAGCTGATAGATACATAGTCTGGAGCTCGGAAAGGGATCTCCACTGCAGATCGTGGCCAGAGAGTTTTCAGCACATAAATGATATTTATAGTCATGGGAGTAGAAGGAATCACTTAGGAGAGTGCAGAGTGAGACCAGAAGAGGGATTAGGATAGAACTCAGAAAAATACTGAATTTAAGGAATGAAGAGAAGAAAGGTAATCTGTTACAAAGGAGTGGGAAGTTGTGAGTAGAGAGGTAGGAAGGAAACCCAAGAGTGTACAGTGTCACAGAAGCCAAAAGAAGAAAACGTTTCATGGAGATAGTGACAACAGTTTTAAATGCTGCAGAGGGCTTGAGAAAGATAAGGGCTGAAAAGCCCTCAGTGTATTTAGCGTCACAGAGGCCCACGGTGATGTAAATGGGGCAGTGGAGGTGGAGAGGTGGGGACTAGCCAGACTACAGGGAGCTGAGTGGTACGTAGGTGAGAGAGCAGAGAGAACAAAGCTTACGTGTGTGTGCATGTGCATACAAACTTGCACATATGCACATATTTAAATCCAGGCAATTTAATTACACATATAGCTTCATGTGCCTATCACCACAGCCAGGATACAGAACAGTTCCCTCACCACGAGGACCCCTCCTGGTGCCCTGTTATAACCACATCCACTGCCACCTGGTCTTAGTCCCTGACTCCCCCCTCAACCCTGACAACCACTTAACAATTCTCCATTTCTATAATGTCATTTCAACCATATTATATAAATGCAATCACACAGCATGTTTTGGGACTGGCTTTTTCCACTCGGCATAATTCGTCCAAGTTATATTAATAGTTCATTCCTTTTTAATGCTGAGTAGTAGTCCAGGAGAAGACTGCACCACAGTTCAATTCTTTACCTGTTGAAAGACATCTGGATTTCCAGTTTGGGCCTAGATACGAATATGGCAGCAATGAACAGATTTTTTCAGTAAACAAGTCTTCATTTCTCTGGGATAAATGCCCAGGACTCAATTGCTAGGTCATATGGTAGTTACATGTTTAGTTTTGAAAGCAACTCCCAAACTGTTTTCCAGTGTAGCTGTACTATTTCACATTCCCCCAGCAAAGTGTGAGTGAGTGATCAGTTTCTTCATATCCATTCCAGCATTGAGGTTCAACATCATTAGTCATTAGGGAAATGGAAATTTAAAGTATGAAATATCATTGTATGCCTACCAGAATGGCCCCCCAAAAAAAGAAAGAAAAAGGAAAAAGAAAAGTAACAACACCATTAAGGTACCTATTTGACACATGTCAGCATACCAATGGTACTTAAAAGCTTGGGTGGACATGACAGTGATTAAAGAGAGAATTGAGGGACAAAAGTAGCTTAGAAAAAACAAATTTAGGGTCATGAAAGAGGGAGCAAGACAGCAAGTGAAACTGAGACGTAGATGAACAGAAAATCAGAAGGTTGGAGACGTCAAGGAAGCGGAAGGACAGCTTTTGAAGGATGACACGACCATCCTCTGCTGAGATGATGTGTCAAATGAACACTAATATTGACCTAGGGTTTTGGCAATATGGAAGCCACAAGTCACAGATGTCCTCAGCCATAGTGGTTGAAGTAGGATTGGTGGTAAGAGGGGCCAGGAAGAAGGAAAGACAGAATGTGAGGTAAGGAAGTGGAGGCAACAATGTAATGAAAAAACCTTCTGGAGTTTAGCTTTGAGAAGGGGAGAAAGCAAGAACTACAGAGAGCTGTGTAGTCAATGAAGGGAAAAGATACGCCATGCTAGAACACAACTGGATGCTAATAGTAAGAATCCAATCAAGAAGGAAAGAAAAAAGACGCAAGACAGAGAATGAATGACCTATGAATTGAGGGTCCTGAGTCAGTGGGGAGATGGGATCAGCATGTATGTGCAGACAAACTGGCACTTGATAATCTAACGGACTCTTCTGTTATTGAAACGGAAGGAACAGAGAGGATGGGCACACATTTTATAGCAGAAGCTGAGGGAGTGTCTTCTAGTGGCTTCCATTTTCACTGTGAAGAATGAGTCAGCCATCCCTTGAGGAGAAAGTCAAAAGTCGGGGTTGAGTGGAGAAGGTAGGTAAGAGTTGAGAGCAAAGTGTAAAAACGTGAGCTGTGAAAGGGGGTCAAGGTTGCTTACAATTTCTAATGATATCAACGTGCCTGGCTATGTGCTTTTCTCTACCATCCAGGTGCTTTGATGAGCAAAAGACAAGTGGTTGGGTTCATCCAGATTGTAGTAGTGCCAGGAGAGTGTGACAGAATGGGAAAACAAAGGATTGAGGGAAGAAATTATATTAACTTGGTGCAAAAGTAAGTGTGGTTTAAAAGGTTAAAAATAAATGCAAAAACTGCAATTACTTTTGCCCCAATCTAATAATATACATTCTCATGGTGTATTTATAATCTACTTGCTAGAAAGGGTACAGTATGATATGAGTCCTCAGGGTGAATCTCAGGAATAACAGCTGGCACCTATTAAATATCAATTATGGGGCAGCACTGTGTTTGGCACTTGACCCATGTCGTGCAGGGGACCCTGCTCGCTGCTCCATTTGTCGTTCGGGGCGGCCCTGCTGGGTCTCTGCTCCCGCTCCCCATACAAGAACGCAGGATATGGTGAGGCCAAAAAGGAACACCCACGGAGCCATAGGTAGGGGAGTCATACCACTATATTCTCTCTGGCGGCATTATACTCTCACTGGAGACTGGATCCACACTGTCTGCAAACCGCCATCCACACTTGCCAGCCCAGCCGCCATCTTCTTGCTAGCCCCATTCTTTTCTCTTCCTCGGCTCTCCTTCGTAGCCGCAGCAGTTATATTAGTGGCTAATGGCTCAATGGCTACAGCTGACGGCCAATCAGTCACAGCTGATGGCCATCTACTACCCGAGCCAGCACCCCTCCACGTGAGGCCGAGAGCCTGTAAACTACTTTCTGGGGCTCTGCCCCCACAACCCATATGAACTCATTTCATCTTCCTGGTAATTCCACAAGGTAAGTACTATCAACCTCCTTTTATAGATGAGAAACCCTTGCTTTAGAGAACTGAAGAAGCTTGACCCCTGTAACAAAGTGGAAAGCAGCAGGGTCTAGGTTCAAATCAATGTGTCTTTGATTCAAAGGTTGAGTTCTATGCACTGCCTTGCAGGCTTCAGGTACGTGGAAACAGCCAAGTGGCAACAAGGATGGTCCTGAATGTCACAAGACACTAAGTTTGGAGTTGGGCCTCTTGATACTTCCTGATGTGAATCTGCAATTGCAGGTGAAGCCAAGTACCCTTTAATTGCAAAAGGCATAGTAGTTTTGCAATTAGCTATTATTACTGTATTATTTCTACTGCGGGCACATGGATAACTATGTTACTCTAAAAAATATAGGACATATGAGTACTACCGTGTTTCCCCGAGAATACAACCTAGCGGGGCAATCAGCTCTAATGTGTCTTTTGGAGCAAACATTAATGTAAGACCCAGTCTTACATTAAATTATGTTAGATGAGACCTGGTCTTATATTATACTAAAATAAGACCGGGTCTTATATTAATGTTTGCTCTAAACGACGTATTAGAGCTGATTGTCTGGCTAGGTCTTATTTTCGGGGAAACAGGTATATGGGCTGGTGGTGCAAGCAAATCTGGGGATTCATGTATAAACTTGTTCTGTGTTCCACTTTCATGTTGGAAAGACCAGGTCATTTTCTCCACAACCCTATCCTTGACAAGTGTCCTGTTCACCACATCTCTGTTGAGTGGTTATCTAGTCTATTCATTTTCTTCAAGTGGCAGGATGTTCCTGTTTCACATGGTGTGTCCGATCTCTTTGGATATCTCTTAAGTATCCACTTCCTTTCAATGCTGAGGGCTGAATGTGTCCCACAAATGGCACTAGCCACTATCCCAAAAAGTTTTGTTTGATATTCACAAAACCCTTATACCCTTGTTTTAGCCCTTTTACACAATGAAGAGATTGAAAGCCCTGTTTACCTCTCCGAGAGGGTTCTGCCAAATAAATGAATACACACAGGACCAGTTTAACTGCCCTTTCACCCAAAAGCTCTGCAGTGCTGTCATTCTGGGTCCAGAAGGGTCTTTCACCATCCAGATTCATGCTTTAAATACAACTTGAAAAGGGGATTGCTCAACTCCTGTGAAAGGGTAACCCATTGCCCAACAGCTGAAAGTGTCTCCTCCATTACTGGAACTGGCCGCCCGGTACAGGGATTACTGGAAAGGGATGTTATGATTGAGACACTTACTCAAAATGCAAATTTTCAGGAACATTCTGAAAGTGATAGTGGGCTTCGTTTATTAAGGACGTGGGTACAGAAAAAGAAAGAAGTGATGAGAAAGCAGGGGAGCAACGCTGAGGTGGAACGGGTGTGGAGCAATGGTGGGGAGGTCAGGGAGGCAGTGAGGAAGAGGTTTTATTTTACTAGAAGGGAAAAACACATAGAAGCATTGGACTTTTACAAAAAGCCCAGACTAAGCATCGCTTGGTCTGCTTGTAGGACTGTGTCCAACTCACTGGAGTCTAGGAAGCCGGAGCCTGAGCTCTTTCCCTGACGCCATAGCAGATTCATTTGGGAACATCATCCTCTTCACTGAAGACTGATTTCTACCATCCGTGCTTATGGATTTGGATACAAAACGAGTCTCTTGCTGGGAACCCTTAAAGAGGTTCCACTTTCTGCCTTAGTTCTGGCCCTCATAGACTATCCATTCTCATAGTCTATTCATTCAAATGAATCTTGCGGATTCATTTTGGATAGAGAGACTGCAATGCTCCAAAGAAATGCTGCTCTAACAGCTCCTGGACACTCAAAGAATTGCTTTCAAATTTACTAAAACCCTTGAATTTGAATAAGACCTCTGAGGAGGGTATAACAAAAAAAAAAATCAAAGCACACTCTCTCTCCCCCCCAAAGCATTTACAAATATGTCTTATTCAGACAGGAAACTGACTTACGGATGCTCCAGTCTAAATGACAGGTTAGAGACACAACGCCTTGCATTCAAATCCTCTGACCCACTCTGTGTTCTCGAGCATGTATGTACCTTAAGCCATCTGAACCATGATTTAATCATATTAAAAACAAAAACAAAACCCCTGTACAACAAGCTCAAATTTGGGTTGAAAATGTTTTATTAACTAGAAAGAGACTTATTATTTATTAACTAGAAAGTGGTTATTGTTATTGTTCCTTAATTCAACAATTAATGGACATCACCTCTACAAAGACAGTGCTGAGGGCTAAAGGTGCAAAGAAATGAATAACTTACCTCTGGATGGCAATGAAACACATACTTTAATGTAAGTTAGAAAATGATAAATGTGATACACCTACCTCATTTCACTTCTGCTTAAAATAGATTGAGGAGAGAATGAGATCTAATATACAACCTTCAAAACTTTACTCCACTAGAACTGGAAAATGGGTTATAAAATTTTCCTTCAACTTTAAAACATGCAACATAACATATTATACCTTTTAAATGAAGCTCTACATGTCCCATTAGGCCAATTTCTTTATTTAAGGCAATTGAAATTTTAAGCACTACACTAGAAGAATGATACTGATATACTGGTTGGATCCAAAAGAAAGTGGTCAAAATTGTAAGAGGCCTTGATATCAGGACAGACAGCAAATAGATGAAGGAACTAGAATTTAGTCAGCACGGAGAAGATTCAGATGGACATGAGAACTTCAAATAACTAAAAAGCTTTCAAGTGGAAGATGTATTAGCTGTCTCCTCAGCTGTTCTCTCAGTGGACCAATGAGTAGATGTTGCAAGGAAACAGACTTCTGTCCAAAATAAGAAATAACTTTATAACTGTTAGAGAATTCAATCTCTAGAGCTAGTAAATTTCCCATCACTGGAACTACACTTACTTAAAAGAATATAATGGTAAACCTACTGCAAAACAGCTCTGCAAGCTCCATTGCAAAAAGACTCTTTTTGAAAAGTGAGTAAGCACCCCTCTGTTTGTTTCTTTTATAAATTGTTCATTTGGCTAACTGGCACAAAATGAAAGTAGACCTCCATATGCCAAGACCCACCCATAGAAAGTGAACCAAAGGGCATACTTGATGAGTTTGAAGGGGCCTTTTATGTACTACTCAGTGAGCCTCTGCCATCCCCAAATCTCACAGTGATCCACATCCCTTCCTGATTTTCTGCTGTCAATTGTACTAAATGAAATAATTCATTGTCCCTGAAGTCTGCTTTATAATGCAGTTTTACTCATCAAGGGAATGTGTGTTTGATATACACTTTATCCAACAGCCCTATCTCTTGGGCACAGTATGATCAGGTTCTATTTCAGAAGGGGAGGTGGCAAATTATTTCAAACTGCATGAATTTCTATAAGTGCAATAACATTCCTCGGTTTTTAAAGGGCATTTTTTTTTCTTTTAAAGTTGTCATTTGAATTCAAACTCTTTGGAAAACATGCATAATAATCTTAATGATCCCATTGAACAGTTTAAATTCAAATTGTGGAGCATTTGAAATACCACGCTGGCAGCACTTTCCATAAATTACTCTCAAATTCAATACATCCTTAGACACACACACACACACCCTCGCGCCGCGCGCGCTCGCACACACACACACACACACACACACACACACACACACCAGTACCACACTCAAACATCTTTAAATTACAGATTCTCTTTTCTCGTTCCATTTATACTGTTATGTAGTTGATAAATTAGTACTGTAATGTCTGCTTATACATTTCCATATTATTTTTCAAGAATATAATTTTGTGGTAGGCATAAATTTTTATTTCCCCTCAGGGTAAATGATGCTTTGTTCTGTGGTAAGTTTCCTGGCTTTGGTGTGATCTTGTGCTTGTGTTTGAATGCACACATGGGTGTCTGCCTTGGTGTTTGCAAATAAAGTTTGATTTACTTACTTACCTTGCAGTTAATTTTGTACATGAGCATTTTTAGGAAATTTACTCATTTACCTTCCAAAACATTCTGTATACCAGCATTGTTAGGAAAAGGCTGGGAGGCTGAATAAAAGGTCACTTTGGTAGAGGAACTGACTGCTAACCTGGGATTTTTATAATGAGCTTTCATCTATAGCAAAATCAGACAAATTACATCTTGGGAATTTAATGACTAAAGAAAGCTCTTTTATGTATATGAGAGGAAAGATCTCATTTTCATTTTATTTCTAGTATTTTTGAAAATTGATATTTGTTCACAAAGCTTGTCAGTAAGATTTTAGAAATGAGGAAAAACATATCAATCTGCTGGGAAATATTCTGTTTGTAATATATGGCATAAATAAAGCAATTAAGAATGCAGGCATTGTGCATCAGAATCCCAGGCTTGTGCAATTCACAAATTTAATGAGGACTTCACTCTGAGGGAAAATTTCCCCCCTAATTTTGAAAATATAGGTGTTCTATGCCACAGAATTGCACTGAAATCTATCCCCTTCCAGTGGAAAACAGTTGGAATGTTTGCTACCACTTAAAACGTCAATGAAAGAGTAATGATTAGCTACTTGGGAATAATTAGAATTTTTTCTTAGGCTGATTAAAGACTGTTTTGATGTGTTAACAGCCCCTAATGAAATTTACAATTCACTGATTGAAGAAGAGAACAGTTGATACAAGTACTTTAGACTACAAGTGTTGGCATCCACTAGTTAAAATGATCATTACAGTACTGAGTATGTTAGTATTTAGAAGCTATCTCACCAAGTTGTTTATTTCCTTATAATGATTTTTAAAATGCTAACTGAAATTTGTAATTTATAGTCTATTATATTCAAGGGACAGCAGCAAACCTCTCCAGTGTTCTAGGGGTCAGGACACATCATGCGTATCATTATCAACAAACATTGACTGAATTTCCCCAGGAATGTGAGGCCTGCGCAAGGAGCTGAGGGGAGGCAGAGAGACACAGGACGTGGTAAGACACTTAACATCTACTTGGGGACCTCGGACTGTGACATGCTTAGATAAATAGCTACAAAATCAGTCCCTTCACTTCATGTGTCCTCCCCTGCCCAACCGTCAAAAACAGTTCATATACCCACTATGCACTTAACATTTTACGTGTTGGTCTGTCTGGATGGCTATCTCTTTCCACTGGCAAGTTCTTCAAGGACTGGGGATTGTGTCTCTTTCAACTTTGTACCCACAATGCCCAGTACAATATTTGAAATTTGGAGGATGCTCAGTAACATCCACTGGATTGATAAATAACTGAAGACCATGTAGGTAGGCAACTGAAACGCAGCGGTAAGAAAACTAGACTCATAGTCAGAAAATGATGTCAGAGCCCATTTTCAGTTGCTCAGCTCTATGGCCTATGTTCTCTGAGCCTCAATTTTCTCATGTTTAATCTAGGAGCAACACCTGCCTTGTGGGATTATTGTGAGCATCAGATGAAAAACAACTATAAAAAAGTTCTTTGGGCACACGCATTTAAGTAGAAGGTACTATTATGCTAAACAATTGGTACAGGTGGTAAATGCTAAGAGATATATAATTAACATAGCTTGAAAACAGGTAGATGATTAAGTGAAATTGCCTAATACCGTCCAACGGTAACTCAAGGAATTGGGAGCGAAGTCACTCTTTTCTGAAAAAAGCCTAATTAATCATTTTCTCCCATGTGAAGGCAACACAAATATCATACAACAAACTGGTTGTTACATGTAGGGAATCCGCATGATTCTTTTACCTGGAACACTTGCACTTTTACTGGGCTTCAGTTTACTAATCTGCAAAACAGAGGCGCCTGGGTTAGCGAGTCTTCAAGGTCCTTTCCAGTTTCACTGGCATCCATATTGACTCCCACTCAGTTTTCCTGGCAAAATGGATTTAAAGTGTCTAGCAGCACAGCAGTACTTCTTCCGTAGCTTTTACATATCCACCTTTTCAGAAAAGAAGGACATCACCAACGTGGCTGTTTCCCTGCCTGCTATTTCTGTGGTCTCCATACAACGGAATTTGGTCTTTGCAGTGCATCCCGTTAAGGGGCTAGAGAAAGGTGATGAGTCCAAGACCGTCACACAGGCAGAAAACCTATGAACCTGAAGGCATTTTCACCTCCTCCATTCCCAAATTTTCCGCAGAACAATATACACATGGAAGAATGCTCAATAAATCCTTACTTACTGTTAGGAAGCATTTCTTTTCCTTTAAACCCAGAAGTTATAAAGGAGTTCAACATGAAAAATCAATGTTTAGAAATCGGAATTGTTCTTCTTCCTTTTTTACCTCCTGATCAAATTCTACTCCACTGTCAAGGCCTGGCTCAAATGCTGTATCATCTGGGAGGTCTTTCTGGGTGCTGGTCCCTTCCTCCCCGACCGTTTTCTCTGAGCTCTCACCACTGCCTGAATCTCTCTCACTGATAGATTTTGCCTTGTATTACAGTTGTGTTGCATGTCTGATGTTCGCTTCTCATTGATCTAAGGGTCCTATGAGGGCATGGACTGAGTCTTCTGCTGCTCTGTCCCCCACAGCCGACCTTTGTACACAGTCGGTGTTCATGCAATGACTCTTACAATCAGCAAATAGTTTACTCGTCAATGAAAAAAGAGTATATGTTTAAATGCTCACTTTTCCCAAAGCAAGGGAGACAATAGTGCCCTCCATTTCCTGTATTCTCCTCTGGAAGAACTCAGAAACACCCTTGAGCAAAATCTGACAGCACAGTTCACAAAAACAACCTTCTTCCTTTTATTTTACTTTGAACTTAATTAATAGTAATGCTTAACCTGCCACCTCTTAATTACACTGGCAAGTGGGTGAGGCTTATTGATCTGTGAATGAGGAGTCAATTCCCAAAGAGACTTTGACAACCAGCACTTTCTGAGAGAACACATCGTTATTCCAGCAGCTTTGTTGGAATGACCTGCAGGCACTGGCTGGCCAGACGCAGGCCAATCTAGCTTCCTGCCACTCGTGCCAATTTCCTAATGATCTAATAGGAATGTACAACAACCCTCTAAAGAACAAAGTCTTTGTCTTTTTTCTGGTCTTAAAAATGAGGTAAGATGTCGTGGGTAAAAGAGCATCCTTGAAGGAAAATGCAGCAGGGTTGTATAATGTTTTAAACACGCATAGGGACCTACTGAGTGTCTAGCAAAATTCTTTAAAGGCAATAGAATGCTCAATAAACAACTATTAATTGCCAAGTATGTAGCTTCTATATCTAGAAACATAGGATATTCTAATCACCACATTATCAACCAATGCAAATAATGTATTCACAGACTTAGAGCCAAAAGGTGTAATTCATTGCTATGGACTAAATTGTGTCACCGTCACCCCCCACGCCCCCATAGGTCAAAGTCCTAACTCCCGATGTGGTAGAATTTGCAGATGGGGTCTTTGGGAGGCAATTAGGTATACATGAGGTTATGAGAGTGGCACCCTCAGGATAGGATTGGTATACCTTACAAGAGAAATACCAAAGAGCGTGCTATCTCTGCCCCCGCCCCCTGCATGTGAAGATGCAGTGAGATGGCAACCTTCTGCAAGCCTGAAAGAAAGCTCTCATCAGAGCCACAATGCTGGCATCTCCCTTTTGGACTTTCAGCTTCCAGAACTAGGAGGAATACATTTCCATTGCTTTTGCTGCTCAGACTATGGTATTTTCTTATGGCAGCCTGAGCTGACTAATACATTCTTTTTCTTGTAAGTACTAAATACCCACCAGATTGAGATGTATTGCTCTGACACTATTATAGGAGATATGGAGCAAAGTCTGCGGATGAATAGGGAAGAGGAAACGTGCTTCTGAGGAGCACACAGTCTGTGTACATGAGGGTGAGGTTGTCTGCCACTATACGGTGGAAACAGGAACGGGTTAAAACAAAGGTGAGGATGAAACGAAGGCATAGATAAAAGCTTTGGGGATACAGAGTAGGGAGTGCTTGTCTTCAGTTGGAAAGGCGCAGGGAAGGATTCTCAAAACAGTGGTAATCAAATTGAAGCCTGAGGGTTATTAAAAAAAAAAAAAAAGCCCTCCTGATTAAAAAAGAAAAAAAAAAAGTCCTATCTGATGACAGGCCATCTGTTAGCTTGAATTTATTTCAGAGAAAGGTAGAGGCGAAGATTTAGAGTGCAGGAGCTCAACGTTGTGCTCTAATCCTGCACTAATTCCTCATTCTCTACAGCCCTTGGTTTTCTAAGCCTTGATTTTGTTACTTTGTAAAAAGGAATAGTAACAGTTTCCCACTCCTCTGTCAGGACTGGGAAAAGAATGAATATGTGGCATTAGGAGAAAACACGACTTACCATACCACCCAGTGTATAGGTCTGTCTCTTCCTCCACGAAGACTTTTGTATTGAATTCCTCTTTTATTCCTTTCCCAGTTATTTCCTCTGAGGCCCTGGCACATTTAGAATGATCTATTTTGTGGAAAAAAACTATCTGTATACTTCCTATGCTTTATAATATAATTTAGAATCTGTATAACTAGATTAAAATAAAAATTTTCACTTTTTTATGGATAAATTTTAGGTTGTTTTACTTTGAACTAAAGTACCCTGATGGCTTTATTAATATAAATTGTCTCAAATATCTTTTAGCAGTATTAAAGAGCCCAAAAAATAAAAATAACTTCTATAGAAGGTGTTTGCCATCCTTTCAAAAAAATATTTGATATAATTTAAAAACTCATTACATGTGTGTGCTTTTCTGATGCTTTAAAGAGTTCTCAGCCCTAACCAGTCTTTGCCCCTCTCTTGGCATTCTATTTTCCCAGTTTGTAAATGTAGGAGACTGAATTATTTAAAAAAAATCTTTACATTAAAAAAAGTAAACAGGCATTTTTTGAAGACCTACAAGATACCATTCTTGTCAGCATCAAGTGTTCAGAAAGAGCACTTGTCTTACTGTAGTGATGACGCCAACCTCAGCTGGCATCTCCTGACACTGTAGCCAGGTAGCAAAAGAGAGATCCAGGAAGCAGACTTCTTCCTTTTTAAGTTAAGCCTGGCTGTGAGAGGGAATTACCATGGCACATTCAAAGTCATCAGAACATCAGAGAACTTCCATTCAAACTCCCTGGCAATTTTCATCTGCAAGTCAGGTCTGTGTGTTTGACCTTGAGTGCTGCAGCTCTTATGATAATTCTATGGCTGGAAGGTAGACAGCTGGCTTCGCTTTCACATCTTTCCCTTCAACCTTTTATATTTACATTTCAGCAATGCCTGCTCTTAGGCTCCCTGAGCCAAGTTCTCTTTACTTCTTATATACACTAGAGTCCCAAATACAGGTTATACCTAAGGATAGAGTCAAAGACCATCTTAGGAGACACGGGCATCTAGAGTGAAATACAGTTCCTCTCCAACTTCCCCACTGCTTCCCATAAATATCGAAGCAGTAGTAGGCTCATTTATTGTGACAAAACTGTGGAAAAAATAAAGATGAATAAAATGTGACAAGCCCCTAAACCAACCCAACATACACACTTTCCAAGGGTTTCAAATCAGTAAGAGAATGTGTCAAAGATTCGAATAAATGTAACACCAGTTGTAGAGAGTTAAATCCTATAACAGAGGAAAAAACAAAAACCTTGCATGTTCAGGAAAGCCCACATCTATTTGGAGAAGTTCCAGGAAAGCATTTTAAGTTTGGTTGATACACATGTTCAAACGATGGAGATGGGAAAAGGCACAAGGCAGGAAGCAGCTTGGGGATGCCTAGCGCAGACAGAGATGCTTAAACGTATCCATGTCCAGGAGAAGAGGGTCCAGTCTGGCCAATTGTTGTAAAAAGAATCTGCAGCAGACAGATGGGAAATAAAAGTATTTGGGGACTACTTCTTAATGAGCTACTGGAACACAGATGCATGGGCCTCAAACCTGAGTGTGCATAAGAAACCTCCCCAAGAGGCTTGTGAGAGAGGCACATTTCCTGGCTCCTTGTGCAGAAGTTCTAGGGACTGGTGCAGAACTTTTTAAATGAGGACTTTGGAGTGATTCCAAAGCAGGTGACCTCTGAAAAGATTTGGGAACACCAAGTTTCCATAGTCCAGAATTGCAGCTGCCCCTCAGACTGTGAGCTCTCAAACCAGCAGCCTGCAGCTAACATTCCAGAGACAGAAATGCTGACTAATCACTGTCCTTTGGTGACTCAAGTTAGGCACAATTCTCCTTTGCAGATTCTGGCGCTTGACCTTCTGTAGCTACTTACTGCTCAAAGCCCCCACACTTTGATTTTTTTTGTTCAGCCCTTTCATCCAGTCTGAACCCTCATTTAGGCACTGAGGTAAGAAATACTATTCTCATTATATTTGTAGAGAAATTTAAGCTAAAAAAAAAAAAAATGAGGTAAATGCAGAATAGTAGTTGGTCAAGCTGGGCATGAACCAGGTCTAACTTTAAGTTCCATATTCTTTCTTTAAAATCATTTGCTGCCTCACACCAGATCCCCTAAGGAAAAAATGGAATCTTAACTAGGAGTCTTGAACTTATTTTCAGCTTTATTTTTAAAATCAATTTTAAAGCATAATCTCTCTCTCTCTCTCTCTCTCTCTCTCTCTCTCTCTCTCTCTCTCTCTCCTGCCCCAATCCTTTTTCTTCTAATGAGAAATGTAAAGTTATAGACATTTTTCTCTTCTGAGGGTACAGAGCAGCTCAGAAGATCCTAACACAGATTCTGTGCTGTGGCTGGGAACTTATCATTCCTTTCTCCAGCAAGAGATGTAAGATAAGTATGAAAGAAAATGAGGAACAGACTCCTTCCCTATTTTCTTTCCGTCCTTTTATCTCTAAAGTAGGAAGTTTACTGAACCACTGCCAACAATTCACTCAGCCTAATGAAGTGTATAAGTAATAGGATTAAATAATCTTAAACCATTATTACAGTGGCCTGATGCTGACGTTCTTCCAAACTCTGGCAAACACTGAGTGGTGAGTTCATGCTTGATTTAAAAATAAACAAACTAGGGCAGTGGGAAGGTTCTAGCATAAAGTTTCAGAGGCGTTTAACCTGGAAATCTGAGACTCTACATCTTGGTTGGGGCTGAAGGAAACACTGTCCTATTTCTACACTCTCCAACCAAAATTTATGGAATCCAACATTTGCTAGAGATGTTTCTCTGGAGCCTGGAGCCGCATATGGTTAAACCTCTTCCTGTCAGTCCCAAAGCAAGCAGTGCTTTGAAGGCATCATCAAGGTTTATGGTTTCTATTCTTGCCTCTGCCATTAATGCACCATATAACCTCAGGCTAATCAGTCAGCTTTCTTGGGCTTTAGATTTTCTCAGCTATAAAATGACATTATTAGATTTCTAAGGTTCCTCTTGGACTTTGAAAAACATTCTAAATCTATGACAACAGACATTTATGCAGCTTGGGATAGGAACTGGAGGAAAAGATTATGCTCAGCTAGGTCTCTTTTTAAAAAATTTTTTTTATTAGTTTCAGGTGCACAAAACAACGTAATAGTTAGACATTTATCATTTATATCCCTCACACTGTGTGTTCTCGGCATTTGACTTACAGGTGTGTCAATCACTATCCCTGCCAGGGGTGCTTTGGAGCCTGCAGAGACATGGTGACTAGTAACTAAGATCAGCAAAGCGCTAGGGGCTATTTTGGGAAAAGGGCTAAATAACAACCACTAGCAAAGGACAGTGCAGTAAGTATTCTTCCCCCCCTGAAAGCCTTGCTCTTGTAAAATTATAGGGTACTAATATGAATGCCTGCTGAAGTGCAGGGTGCTTCCCAAAGCATATTCAATCCTCAAATAATTTTGCTCACGACTTAGTCATTCCTGTAAATTTTTATAGCATTGTTCACTTAGATCATTTACACTTTTAAAGATTTTCCTAGGTATTTTATTTTCTTTGTTGATTCTTTTGAGGTGTTTGAGGTGTTTTTCCTTGTTATAGTTTCTAAACCTAAAGTTATAATTTTTATTTTGCCAGCTTACTAAACTTTTATTTTTCTAATACTTTAGATTTTTCTAGAAGAATCATATCATCTGTAAATATTTGTACATCCTAACCTTATAATACTGAGTGAAAAAGGCTCAGCAAAAAGGTACAATACACTGCTATTTATT
Organism: Rhinolophus sinicus; assembly: GCF_036562045.2. Lineage (NCBI taxonomy): Eukaryota > Metazoa > Chordata > Mammalia > Chiroptera > Rhinolophidae > Rhinolophus > Rhinolophus sinicus. The sequence continues at coordinate 51,681,071 of NC_133751.1, read as the reverse complement.
TAAAATGAAGAAACATTACATGCAAACAGCACTATACACACACACACACACACACACACACACACACACACGAGTGCCAAAAAAATGTATCCACATTTTAAGAAAGGAAAAAACTGTATTAAAATTACGCCCATGGCCCATGGTAGCCACTTTGAGCACCTCTTGTAATTGCAGAAGTCAAACGTGATGTGTATTCATCTTTTGTTATTGTTATATATTGAGTATTATAATTTTAATACAATATTTTCCTTTAAAAAAAAAAAAAAAATATATATATATATATATATATATATATATATGGAGAGAGAGAGAGAGAGAGAGAGAGAGAGAGACATGAAAATATAAACAAATGCATAGATAAGATTGAAAAATGAGCATAGTGGTTACCTCTGTACAGAAGCTTTGAGATGGTGATTAAGGACAAGAACCTAAAGAATTTCAACTGAATTGCTAGTGTTTTATTTCTTAAATAATGGATACACAGAATTTAATCATATTATGCTTTCTTTATATTTGTATCTGTGTTCAAAATACTAGATAAATTGAAATGAATATATGTATATACATGAAAGAAAAAGTTTATTATATTAAAATTATTTATATGACTTTTGTTTCCCAATTTCCACTTGAAAGGCTAAAATATTAAGAGCAATATTAATATAATAGCAGTGATCTGGTGCATAACTAGAAAGATTTAGTTTAGTTTATCCTACTCAACATGTTTTTTCCTTCTATTTTATTAGAGCTTGTTTTGTGTTACTGCATTTTTTTAACAAGAATGTGTTATATATTTCACTAAATGCCCTTTTACCATCCTTTATAAAGATGAATAGTTTTTTAAAAAACTGATGAATCAATACAATTAATTGTATTACAAGTTTCCTATTATTGTCCTAACATAGCGATGACGGAATAACCTGGGCTGTTTCATTATGTGTCATTCAATTTGCTAATAGTTCATTTAGGATTTCTGCATTGGTAAAAGGTCATCACAGTTTTCTTTTGGGGGCAACCTAGGTTAGGTATTATTAACTGGGATCAGGCTACTCTTGTGAAATGATTTGGGAAGCTTATCTTTTGCTAGGCCCTGAAATTTGAAACAATACAGGAATCAGTTCTTTAAAGATCTGAAAAATCTTTTCAGTGAAATTCCTTGGTTCTTTCAAAGGTTGTAGCTCTGCATTTCATTCATATTTTTGAGGATATTCAAGTTTTCTTTTCCTGCTATTACTTATTTATTTATTTATGTTTATAGTGCTTTATTTTTCAAATTATTTATTTTTTTTAGTTACAGTTGACATACAATATTATTTTAGTTTCAAGTGTACAGTATAGGTTTAGACATTTATATAATTTATGTAGTGATTCCCCCACCCCACATTAGTCTAGTAGCCAACTGGCACTGTACATAGTAGTTGCAACATTATTGACTATATTCCCTACGCTGTACTTTACATCCCTATGGCTGTTTTGTAACTGCCAATCAGCACTTATTAATCCCTTCATCTTTTTTCACCCGACTCCCATACCCCATCCTCCCCTCTGGCAACCATCAATTTGTTCTCTATATCTATGAGTCTGTTTTGTTTCTTTGTTTATTTTTTTCTTTAGAGTCCACATATAAGTGATGTTGAGCATCTTTTCATATGTCTATTGGCCATGTTTATGTCCTTTTTGGAGAAATGTCTATTCAGGTCTTCTGCCCATTTTTTAATTGTGTGTGTGTGTGAGTGAGTTATATGAGTTCTTTATACATTTTGGATATTAACCTTTTATCAGATGTATCATTGGTGAATATCTTCCCCCATTCAATAGGCTTTCTTTTCATTTTATTGGTGGTTCCCTTTGCCACAAAAATTTTTTAGTTTGATGTAGTTCCGTTTATTTATTTTTCCTTTTGCTTACCTTGCCTGAGGAGATAGATCAGAAGAAATATTACTAAGAGCAACGTCAGAGAGTTTACTGCCTATGTTTTCTTTTAGTTCTTCTGTATTTGAGATTTGCACAGAAAATAGCCTCTTTTATATAAAACTTAAGTGCAATAATTTTAAAATGTCTTATATAACATTTTAAAGAGCTTTTTTTTCATTCCTAATTTTCTCTACTTTGCGTTTCTCTCTTTCTTGATTATCTTGACTGGAAGTTTATTTCATTGCTCCTTTCAAAGAATCATTTCCTATATCTAAAAATCCTAGTATTTTTCAATTTATCAATAACTGCCTTTATTTTAACTAATTCTTTCCTCCTTTAAGTTGATTTTGTTGTCATTTTCTAGTTTTTTAGATTAACATATTTGCACTCTTTCTAGTTGCAATTAATGGTAATAACTTGACTTAGAATTTAACTTGGCTGCATTTCCTTCTTATTGCCATATAGTGTTATCATCATCACTACTTTCTAAGAATTCTTTACCCCAAGAGTACGTTTATTTGCTTATCCTTCTATAGATTTCTTGTCTTTCTGTACTGTGATGTGCAAATCTGTCAGCTAAAGTAGGAACTGTCTACATTTTCCTTTTAGACGGTGATATAATGTTTTTCTAAATATTCCATAGAGATTTGGAAAGAAGATATAAGCTTTTTAAATCAATCATATTATTCAACTTCTATAATTGATTTGCCCAAGACTGTGAGAACTGTGTTAAAGTTTTATAAAGAATATGGTTTTACCATTTTCATCTCATAGTTCAACATTTTTTATTATGTATTTCAATGTAACAATATTTAATGAAGAAAGACAGTACTATTTCTCAGGAACTATAACGTTTATCAATAAAATCATGTTCTTTGGCCTATTTAACAGTTTTGTCTTGAATTGTACTTTGTCTGCTACTAATACTGCAGTTAGTAGGTAAGTAATATTTTCTTTTGGTCTGCTATTTGCCATCATATCTTTTCTTATCTCTTTATTTTTAACTATTAATTTTATTGGTTCATTGCTTATCACTATTTTATTTGCTCTGGAATTCCCAGACACACTGTATTTTGATTTATTTATTTGTCTGCAGAAATATTTCTTTGAGTCACATTTTCAAAAGGGTGATATACATTCTTTTTGAATGTCCATGGACTATTTAAAAGAAACTATTTCAGTAGATGTCAAATTTGATAGACTATTATGTAACAAAAACAAGTTACTAATTAGTACAGATGGTATGATTCCATTGTGTGTATGTAACCACATGTACATAGATTTATGTTTATAGTTATCAACACATATCCATACACAGATACATTAAAATAGAAAAGGAGTATATGCTGAAATATAAGTTGTTATAATATTTGGATGGGAGAGTCATGTACCTTTTTACATATTTTCTAATTTATCTCTAGTAAGCATATAATACTTAAAAACACAACTTTTTGAGAAAGAATTACTACCATATGAAAGAATATTCTAAGTACAGTATTTTTCTAACATGTCTAAAAATAAGGTGAAAGGCACATCTATAAAATTCAGTTTGGGTTCACTGTATTTCAGGTTTTGTAATACTGTAAGTCATAATTCACATGCTCATCAACGAAAGTGTTGGAAAAAGAAGGCTATAACCACAGGGGGCTGTCAGTATCTGCGTGTTTTTAGGAAGCTGAACGTGAGTTTCAGGGTGGTCGTATGGACCCAGCAATAAAATGCAAGTTAGAAGATCTGCTCCTAATTTTCATTTTGTTTTTTACTTTGAAAATATCACAGCTGCTGTAAAATAGAACTAATAATCTCCCCTTTATCTATTTCACAAGGTTCTAATAGACGTGATGATGTGCAATCATAGATGCTCAAAAGCACCGTAAAATGTTAGGGGCTGTGCAAATGGAAGAGATCAGTATTGATACTTATTAGCGTCATTACATCTCTCAAGAGAGTAGTTCCCCTTTCTTGAACCATTTTTCTCCTTCCTGGGAGAATACTTGTGGGGTGATGATGTAATGACATCAAGAAGAAAACGCCTTTGCGTGTGTGCGCATACGTATGTGGTGTGACAGAGACTCCTTGGAGATGAGAGAGCAGAGGTGGGCAATTAAGAAGAGGAGGGAAGTTCCTGTGAACGTTTCAGGTTCAGTCCAAATGTTCAGTTCCTTTCCCAACACTCACATGAAGGCCTGGCCATTACCGCTTATAAAACAATTTATAAGAAAGAATTAAGCATAGAAAAGGACTATGTTCCTCAAGAGGTACAAAATCGACCTCTTAGTATAGGCTGAAAAGTTAGACTGTTTTAACTAGTCATTTAGTGACATAAAGGAGCAAAAAGCTACTAGTGTGTTGGCCACTAATGAGTCACATTCAAGAACCTTACAGTTTTCAGTCTCCTGTGGAGTTGGCCTCCTATTTCCTGAGGCCTTTTAATCACTTGGATTTGAAGTCTAATAAAAATGTCTGTACCACCTTCCACTGCGGGAGACTTAGGAGTTGGATTTGATCCACTCTGAGTAAAAGCCCAGGTTGAGGGGAAGATCCTTGGCAGCTATTTCATAAACTGACTTGCTGAGAATCTCTGAGGTGCTGCGTTAGGCCCAGATGCCTTGGCTGTGCTAAGAACACAGAAATTCTTTTGTAAATCTACATGTGTGGGTATACCTGTCTCCTTATGGGCAGAAGGACGCATAAGTGGGAGGCACTGTTGCTGGTCTTCATATTCATACCGACATACAAATCTTCTTCAGGAAAGCATGAACCTCTTCTCATGTATGTCCTCATTTTCCTTCTATGACATCTATTTATTTCAGTATTTCCATAGCAACTGCAGCTATGAAATTACCCAAACTTAGAGGATTTCTAAATTGTATCAGATTATGCTGAGGGAAAACGCTACGACAATAATGTTACTAATCAGATTAAGACCTTATATTAGTAAATGATTTCATACTGTACAAAATATCACACTTGCTCATTTCTTTTTTTTGAAGACAGGAGAGAAGTTATTGTCACCCTAATAAATGTGGATACTGGCACTCAGAAATCAAATGACTTATCCAAGGTCACACTGGCAGAGCAAGGACCAGAACCAATATATTCTATTTATATCAATTTACTGCCCCAGGAAGCTTCATGCCCTTAATTTTAAGCTGTTCATTTATACAAATCCATAAGAATAATCAAAACTAAGCTTTGAAGAGATCTATCACTAAGTAGAAAATCATCTCATTGACTTTGCTAATAATGGCACAAATTCAAATTCAAATAACTATTACATAATGTATTTCTCCAACAGTGGATAGGTTATAGTTTAACATATGGTCTCATTATTGCAGGTGGTTCTGTAACGGAAAAATCTTTCTCAAGAAATCTAGCAAATGTTCTCCAAATTGTCATAAAGGAAACTTGGTAATATAAATAAACCAAAGAATTTATGCTAAGAATACAATTAAAAATAAAATGATATATAAATTTTCCTCAGTCATTTATAGGCATGATATTTACAACACTAAAACACTGGGGGAAAAACCCAATACCTTTCTATTGGCAAATGATTTTAAAATTTAGCATGTAAACATAACAAAAAACTAAACAGATAAAAAGGTAAAAATAATGATAATTAACAATAGAAAGCTATATAAGTATTTATAAAGTCAATCGATAGGAAACACAAAACAAAACACGTATAACATGATTAAAGAGAATTGCAATGCCTTACAGAATTAAATGTGTTCAATTACAGCTATGTATACATAAGAATTAAGGATTTAAGAGAATATAGTAAAATAGAAATAATCATTGAAGCAAAGATGAAGACATTATTGGTATATTTTCCCTCAAAATTATGTAAATGTTTAGTTTAAATATGATTTAAAATGGATCAATTAAATGGCAGGAATAAATTAAATTTATATTATGCTGGTCTCCTTCCTGGACTCAGAGCATCAAACTTGGGAGGGCCTTACACAGAAATAATTAACTAAACCACTATCTTCAATATTCTGATTCCATCTATTAAAAAAAAAAGAAAAGGAAAGAAAACAAGGTTGAGGTCCAGGACCTGGTTTTCTCTGCTTTGTACAGGATGTCTTTCAGACATCTGTTTCCACCAATGGAACAACAGACAATTTGACTGGATGACACTGCAGGTGCTTGTTCTAAGGGCTTTGGTCCCAAGAGAGATACACCCAGCCGTACTGTCTCCCTATATTTTATTCTCCCCACTTTCCCAATCCCCTCAAAAGAAAACTCTCTACATTTCTAGTGTGGTGGCAACTTATTGGACTTATGAAAGTTCAGAGGAAATTAAAATGTTAAAACATCCATTTAATGGCTGTGCTGAATTCTGAAATCAACATTGAACAAGGGACTTTGAGTAAAGTTTAACTGAATTCTGATAAGATTTAAATTACATTTTAGAGTCACCATGGATAGAACTCATTAAAGAAGAAGTCATGATTAAAGTTTCTTGTAAGGGAGAAAAGTCAGAAAGAATGGTAAGAATTTCCATTATTTGAATTCAGCCAGGTCTTCCAAGGATGTGACTGATTATCTCCCAGATAATGTTTCGTGTTGTAAGCATAGTATAGTATCAGGCAACCAAAGCAGAAGGAGCTACAGGCTAAAGAATCACCAAGATCCTATGCCTGGAATGGAGATGGAAACCTGAGCCCACACACTGTAGAAACCTGTCATTTAGCCAGATTAGACTTTCTTCGGTCCTATCACATATTTAGGAGAGCAAGCAAAGCATTTAAAAATGGAAGAGTGATATGTCTGACAGGCTAAAATAATTTCCTAAAGCCCAATGAATCTCACTACACATGTAAGGTCCTCATATTCAGAAATACTAAGTAGGCCGGAAATCTTACCAAATTTATCTCAGAATAGCATTCATTCCACTACCATTCCTTGAGCAAGCCACGTGTGCTTTACAAGGATTGCCTCGTTTCATCTTCATAAGCCTCTGGGGAAAATCCTGAAATCATTCCGACTATATAGAGGAGGGAACCAAAGCTTAGAAATATCAAGTAACTCTCCCAAAGAGACAAAGCATTAAGTGATAGAACCAAATTCAAACCCATTATTCTTCACACAGTATTATATCATATCCCAGCTCTGTTCATATGATTCCTAGCTCATAAGGGATAAAAAAACAAAAACAAACAAACAAAGAAACAAATGGAAGGAGGCTGCCACAGGAGTATTATTAAAGTAGCAGGAATCAACATCGTCAAAAGAAGGCTGGAAACTAGACATAAGAGCTACAAAGAAACACAGCAATTGGTCGTCACCCAGTATAAGGACAAACAGCAGTAGGTGCTTCTGTCGGCTCTGCGACGTCACTGACGTCACAGAACTCACTGCAGTGAACACTATCATGGTGGTGGTCCTAGGTGAATGTCATTGTGAATGATAGTCCGCACAGTCTTTTACAAAGCCAGGGACATTTGTAACCTTCTCTTTTCAACAAAACTTTCAAAGGGTGATATCTGAAATATTCTTTTTTATTACAGAAGTAAGCTTTTGGTCACTCGACTTTCCCTGTTATGTAATTGCTCCTTCCAGATCAACAGGACATTACTGTGTTTGTGGTTATGTTCTGGACAAACTAAAACCGTGTGGTGTTTGCACAGAACATGGGACAAGGAGTGCCAATGACTGAATACAGCCCTGGCTCTGACACTAACAACAGAAGATGAAAGTCACTTTCTTCCTCTTTGCGTCTCTGTATTCTCATTGCTAAAGAGAGAAGTTAGACAAATTCTCTTTACAGTTTTTTTCCAGCTCCAGCATTGCATGGCATTACAGTGATGCTATATGTTGTTAAGTTGCCGTTGGGGAGGAAAATTAAATGAAAGTGAACTGAAGGAATGCAAAACAGTATTAAAGCCTGCAAGATTTTAATCTTGAAGAACTTTCAGATCTGTGCTACAGACTCCAGGGCTGCAATGAGTTAGAGCTCTCAGGTTAAGGGAAAATGCCAACAAGGCCAGAAACTTCCGCAATAAACTTAAAACTTGGGGATCTGCAAAGCCATGAATAACTCCCGATATCTTGCACCCAAATCTTCTTTTATGCTGCAATGCCTGAGCACTGAGGACCATACCATGGCTCTTTTGTGGGTTTGCAAAAAAAGCACTACTTTTTCCACTAACATGTGTTAAACAGACACATTAAAATCATGCAGAAGGATAGCAAGGAAATTTACTTTAGATTAAAAAAATGTTTATGTTCACTCATTAAATTGCTCTATCAGAAGATAGCTTAATGTATAGATTTGAATAGATTGGCAGAAAAGTAAAAAAAAAAAAGCGAATATTAGTTTTTTTCATCACCCAATGATGTTATTAAAATACAGTTGTTGTGTTCTTTAAAAAAGGAAAACAATTATTAGCTCAGTGAGCAGTCATATTCATTTCCCTTTAAGGTGCTCTGTAATGAAGGGTTTCCCCGTTTACATCATTGAAAACCTGGTAGGTATGATAGGTAAGAAACATTCCAAGTAGAAAAGAGCTAATTCAAAAACCCAGGGTTTTGAAAGAGCATTGATAAGTCCAGAGACCCTACAACATTTTTTTACAAATACTGCCAACTTCAAATGCAGGGCGAGACCTAAAAACGAGAGGTGTGACCCTGCTATTTGGGAGACCTTCTGATGCTCCAGGAGGTAATGTGAGAGCTCATACACACATGCTTGAAAGTCACAGGGTAATGATTTTCCCAGCAGACCATTGACTGAATGGCAGCCCCAGCCCAACATACCTTTCTGACTTCATATGAACACATGGAAAAAAACAAGGTATGCCAATTTAAACACACATATTTTGAAGTCTGAGGTGAAGTAAAGATCTGACGTCTACATTCTATCTGCAGTGATTGGCACTTTACCAAAGAAGGTATCTTTGCAAAGCACCTGAGGAGTAAATCTGAACTTACAATGTAGCAGGGCTCACAGTAGGCTTTCTTCTCCACCGCATAGAAGGGCTGCCCTCGGAGCTTGTTGTTGCAGACGATGCAAGTAAAACAATCCACGTGGAAGACCTGATCCATGGCAGTGCATCCAGTCCCTTCCCCCACTACATTTTCCCCACAGCGAGCACAGCGGCCTGAAAGATAAAAGGGATTGACTGTTAAGAATACACTGAGGAACACTTTCAGTCCTGCTATAGAAGCCAACATGGGGAAGCCAGCAGATTTGAAATGTTAGCATCAGCAGTAAGATCGTCACTATCGCCATCACCACCACAAGAAAGATCACTGGGATAGCCACCACTATCCCCTGTAAGGCCACCACGATGCGGATCCTACGTGAGTCAGTTGAGGAGTTGACCATCACAGCCCAAGATCCCACAGAAAATGACAGAGTAGAACTCAAGTCTCCTGACATCAAGGCCAGTGCTCTGTCTCTTACACTCACATGGAAGTTAGAGAAGAAGGTGACTGAGGAGGGGAGGCATGGAAGGCATCTTCTAGGAAAGCCTTGCTCCTTAGAGAGTCTACGTGTACAATCAGACTGTGAGGAAACTGGGTCCAAACTCAAACTTCAATGGCTTTCACAAAAGCCCCAGTCATAATCCTCTGCATCCAGCTCTCAGTGACGGGCAGATCAAAAGGTAGTCCCTTTTGTATTTCCAGACAGCTCTGGCTGCTGGAAAGTACTTTCTCATAGTGAGCTGGAATGCTTCCTTACTCTAAATACAACCCAATAGTTCTAGTGCTGTGTTCTGAGGATTTATGCAAGAAGTCTCACGTCTTATATTTGACACTCTAAAATATTACAATTCAGTTAGCATCGCCCCCAAGTCTGCCCTTAGTTTGGACATGGCTAAATCCTGCAACACTTCCACATACCGTAGGGTTTTGAGTCCCTCATGGCCCTGAGTTCTGCAAATTTTCAGTATTCTTAAACTGATTCGTGGGGCATCTGGACCACATATGGACATCAGGTTTAGCTTTTTAAAAATCACATTAAGTTTTAAATAATAACAATAAAACATAAGTTAAGAAAAATATTTATGTCAGTGAGAAGCATGGTGCAGTTTGCAATCTGTATTTATATCTGACTCCATCAAGGGAATATTAAGCCAGAGATCAGATCCGTATCCAGTTTCCTTTCTTATGCTTTATTTCTATTAAGGTAAAAAAAAGTCTTAACAAGTAATGACAGGTCACTGGGAATATCAGCAAGAATATCTAGGCTCTTAGAGATACACTATAGCAAGCCTAGTGCTTCCTATGTCTCAGGCATTTTCTCAGTGCTCTATACATATTAACTCATTTCATATTCACAACAACCTATGTGATAGGTAGTGTTATTATCCCTATTATACAGATAAGGAAACTGAGTCACAAAATGATTAATTAACTTCAAACTCAAGCAGTCTAGTTTCAGTGTGTATGGTCTTAACCATTATGTAATCTTGCCTCTGCCTAGTTCTATGCATCAGGATTGAAAGTAGACCTGATATTATAGAGAGATTTCTCACTGAAGATTGTTTTCAGCACTCCATTACATTGGACCAACAACCATTTCACACCTAAAAATAGGAGGGCTAAATGTTTCAACTTGGGAGAAAAGAGGCAAATATTATTTCTAATCCTCTGTGCTTGCATTTGTCCCTGGAAAGAATTTCTTTATACTGAAGGATTTGAATGTCTTTACAGTATAACCCATCATTTTTTGCCCCTAAGGAATAAGAAATATCAAGTGCGGAAAAGGAATTAAATTCTTGGAAACTGAGTTGCCTCCACTGTAACTGATATATTGTGAAGCCTTGATATCATGTTCTTGACATTTGATGAAAACTTTTGTATAATAATTGTAATAAACGTTCTGGTTGGATTTGCAAATTTCTATCCAAGAGTTAACTTGTAACCTGTTTTTATTATAAGATGTATAACCTTAGAAAGGTGCCTTTAACATTTTGGATGTTCATTGCTCTTAGTAACAAAATGAGGTTATTTCATATGTCACTATTTTTGTGATTATTCAGAAAAAATTAATTGGTTTATTAGAAAGTTCACTGTGCTATGTTTGAAAATGATGCTAAAATTCTGAGAGCTTCATGCCACTATCCGACAACATTTCATTATAGAAAACATACTGGGGATTACAGGTAAATGGGTCACCGACCCATAAAGTCTAATGTTTGGAGAGTCATCATCATATTTAGTATTCAAACTTTTCTCTTTTAACTGCCTGTGCAAAAATCGTCACATTCATCATCCCAGCATATACAGAATCACTTCCAATATTTATACTGGAATGTAGTTCATTAAAATTTACATTTGTAATATTAATCTGAAGTAGTATTTATGGTATTATCTTTATTACTATTTTTTCCACCTCCACTGAATCATATTGAAATCATGATCTATTTTTGCTGCACTGAAGAAATAATGCAATACAATAGTAATAATGAAAAATGTAGAGTTAGCAGCAGCAGAAAAAATACATCATAATGTGACATCAAAATACTCTGAGTGGAATGGCACTGTTACTGAATGTTGATTAGCTGACACCTTTCAACAGACAGGCTCTGTGGCACATGTGCAATCTTTAAGAATGTGATGATTATTAAGAGTACGTTGGATTCCTGTGAAAATTTTTATTTTCAAATTTCAAACTTAACAAATTTTAAATTTGTTAAATACAGGTCAACAAAATTAATTGTAATTATTACTCTTTCCCTTTCTAGACACAAAACTGGACTCTGATAGTCCACCAGGGACTAACATGATATGCGGACCACACTTAGGGAAAAACACCGTTTTGCCCAAATGCTTTTGCCCGTTGGCCATGCGGGTCTACAAAGCAGATAGAAGTAGCAGTTATGATTCAGATCAGGCTGCCCAAAATGTAACATCTGGAATCTAAGAGTCTGAGCCCACAGGGCTCATGGAGAGTTTGAGAGCTACCCATGAGGACTGGGGAGATATTTCAATCACTGATTAGACGGAAAGATCAGAGCAGAGCCCTAAAGGTCAAATGAAAAGATTAGCGCTGGATTTCTCATTCCATTCAACAGGCATTCTCCAGGTTTCTACTCTTTGCACAGTACTATATTCTGTGTCTGTATGACATACAGAAATGGATTAGACAATATCAGTACCTTTTACAGTCATTATGAGACTATACACATTCCACAATCACGTGACAAAGTGTCACATGAGAAAGTGCAATGGAAATGTGGAAGGAAAAATAACATCTGAGAAGGCTCAGGAAAAGTTTTGTGGAGAAAGAAGTATTTGAGCCCAACCTTAAAGGACGGAATTTTGACAGGTGGGTATGAAAGAGGAAAAAAAAGAAAAAGATCTTAGTTTTTCCAAAGAGGGAATGGGTGGCGGGGCTTACTGGATCCAAAATCCTGCCATGATTTGGTGCTGGCACAACAAGGCTTTGTCTTCTCAGCACTGAAAGCAGATGAACTGTATTCATTAGGAACAATCTTCTCCTTTATATTTGGGAGAATATTGTTCCAGAGTGGGTCAAACTAATATGCTGGATGGACCCAGACATGACCAGCTCTCCTGCCTCCCATATTTTTCCTATTCTTGGGAGGAATTGGGACACTAGGCTCGAGGGCAGTCAGTCTGGCACCTTTAAAATCACAAGCGCAGAAAAAGAGCAAAGAACAAAAATTAAAAATAGCTCTACACATCAGCGGGACACGAAAGGTGCCCGAATGTTCCCTTTTCACATTAACGGAAACTTATACAAACTGCTTTTTAGGGAGGCATTCAGAATGGAAAGAAAGTTACTCAAGCATAGTGCATCCTTGCCTCTACAGGGGCTTATGCTCCACATCACTGAAAGCATACCACAGTCTACTAATGCCCTTCTTTTAGACAAGTAGCTCAGCATTTTAAAACGAGAACAACCAAGGGAAGGGTACCGGACTTGAAGGCATCAGAGTATGAAGGAAACATCGTTGATTAGGGGCCGGTAAGAATCCAGGGTCAAGTTCAGACCCAAGGCTGGTATGAGGAGCTTGTTGGCAAGGCTTAACACATTAACTTAAAAAATGCAACAACAGAGGATCAAACAGCCTGGGCAGGAATTTGCCAGTGAATTAAGACACCTGAACCAATAATAATAAAAAGAACAAAACAGGAAAACTTGTTTTTATATTATTGCTTTTTCTATATGTTGTTTTCTCTAGGGACTGTGGAGAGACAGTCATAAATTCTTCTCGTCCCTTATCCCTGCTCATTCCTCCAACTACAGCAACCTCTGGAACATCTCTGAAACGCTTCCTTCTCATCACATGCCTACTGCCTAAATTGGGCTTATCTTTCATGGGCCATTGCAATGGCTTCCTGGTTGTTTTCGCTCTCTCTGATTTATTTCCTCGTGCAAATGGGAAGTTGTTATGAAAGTCTTAGTACTTGAGCTAAGTCTGGAAGGTCACACAGTTTTTGAACAAGTCCTTTTTAGGAATGGCATAAGTAGACAGTGACATTGCAGGCAAACCAACATGTTGAACAGTGGAGGTGGAGTAGTGGAACATGGATTTTCATATTTAATGAGTCCAGTTTCCTCTTTTTGTAATGGGAATTTCTTTCCCTCATAATGTGAAAATAAAATTTTATTTAAATTTTTTTTTTCCTGGGATCAGTACATCATTAATACAAGAGGCCATAGGCTCTCTTTCGCAAACACTGCTTGTTTTTGAGGTGGGACCGAAAATGTCCATAGCAATTTTGAGGGTTGGTGTCATAGTGATCCCCTGATGACATGCTCTGAAACTTGAATTTTATTCAACATCAAAAGTAAAATAGCAAATTTATGTAGACATCAAGCCAGGTCACATTTGTCTTCATGTCCTCCTTGCTTGACTTATAATAGAAATTTTAGGCACAAGCAAAATTAATATTCTGTCTTTAACTATTATAAAGAATTGAAACTCTATATGCCAATTGTACAATATATCAGCTTTCTCATTAAACACCTTCTAAAATATATTCTGAACAAAGTCCTGTCCCAAAAATTGAATCAATAAGGTTATATCAAGGTAGTGAAATGACGATAGTTTTCCTAGAAACAATTTATTCTATATATGGCCACTGGAGTTATGATCTTAAAGCAGAGCCTCCATTAAGCTGATTCAGAAATCATCCTCCACTAAAGGCACAAAAATATGATAGAACAAGTTTGCATTCTATATGTGACAGGACCATATCACATTCACTGAAGGTTCTATCTAGACAGGTGGAATTTTCTAATCACCAAAGCTTTTATTTTATGGAACCCTGCGGCATCAATCCACGTAGTAACAGACAACCTGTTATTTAAACCTCTTAAGTTCTAGGACAGTGATTCTCAGTCTTGCTGGTATGTTGTAATCATCTGGGAAACTTAAAAAAAAAAAAAATACTGTTCTTTGGGTCCCTGATCCAGAGATTCTGATTTCATTAGTCTGAGGTGGGATGTCCTAGGATGGAAGTTTTAAAAGCCTGTCTGGTGACTCTAACATTCAGTCAGTTTGAGCCACTGTTCCACGGGGTGTCTATTTCTGTACTGCTTGTCAGGAAAACAGCTGACAAGTATCACCCAAACAGGTTTCATCTGCATGCAAAACAGTTTGGGGCAGACTGGTAACAATGAGTTGGCTGGAAACAATTTTTTTGTTCTGTGGCATCACAATATGTGTTGCGTTCATCAACAAGAGTAATCTCCCTTATGTCTTAGTTTGAAGAGTTTTCCGTGGCTTTCCACCCTTTGATAACTACATGAACAGAATCCACTAAGTTTTCTCACAAACTATTTTGCTAGCACTGAGTCAGAGAAAGTAGTTCACCTAATTATAAGCACTCTTATGGCACAGGCTTCTTTTGTGTCACAAATTAATTTCTCATGTGGCATGGCTGTATAGCCGTAGACCATACAGAATCTACAAAGAATGTCAACTGGCAGCCATTAGAGGTGTGCTATCACATATTACATCATACATCAAATTTATGTATTGCTATTTCTCTTGGACTCTGCATTTAAGTAATGTAGCAATATTCAGTCTCCTATGGTTAGTGCTACTGAGCTCTGTGCATACTGGAACCCTTATCAGATTTTAAGAGTGGGACTGCAGAACACATTCAGTTCTATCACTCTGCTTGTGTATACACAACTGTATTATACTACTTCCTATGTTATTGCTTAGGTGGCCCTTGCAGAAATGCTTGAAGATTCAATGGGTACATGGATGGCAGGCTGAAGGAGGGGGCAGACAGCTGTTTCCCTCTCTCCTTCTCTTCCCTATACAGCTCTCTCTCTCTCTCTCTCTCTCTCTCTCTCTCTCTCTCTCTCTCATACATATGCAGACAGGAAAAGGAGCAGTGACTGTGCTAGGACCAGTGGTAGACACGTGAAACATGGTCATTGAGAAACAATTTATTGTCTCTCATTTCATTGACAGATAAGAAACAAAATAAAAAATATTTTAAGTGCAAAATAAGAAATTAAGGTAGGGTGACAACAAAACAAAGAAACCCCCAAATCGTCAGCGAGAACAGCTCAGGAACGGGTAAACAAAGGCCTGGGCAACAAACCTTATGTGATAGAGTGAAGGCTGAGTTACCTGTTGATAAAAGGAAGTTATTATGAAGTCTAACCATGAGGTGATTCATTTACAGATACATATTTGCTTAGGTTGGACCTTCAGGTAAGTAGGTGAAATGGAGGGGGAGTCCCACACAGGTTGCTAAAAGCAAGTATATTTCACTAATTTAAATATACTGCATTGGAAAAAGTGTTGCAAAAAGATAAAAGGAAATTACTGTGCTTTTTTTCTCTGTACCAGGCACTGCCCTAAGCACTGCACATACATGCTCTCATTTAGCCTCAGCAACCTTTATCGATACTTATTTGATAGATAAGAAATTTGAGTTTAAGTCACTTGGCCAAGGTTTCAAAGGTAGAATGAGGTGAGACTGGGATTAGAACCAGGTCAGACTTCTAAAGCCCATCTTCTTATTCAGCACGTGTTTTCTTGTGAATACATTTTATTATTCAGTCACAACGCTGAGGTTTTTAGCATTGTTTACGAGTGGGGCCCATCCCACTCCCAGGGAAAGCAGACGAGCCAGCACAGCATCATTTCTCCAGACCCCTAGTCTCAGGAGCGCCTGGCCAATGTCAGGTCTGCTCCAGGTGGGGAAGTCAGTAGAGGTGAGGGTCCTTTAGAGGAGATCTTAAAGGGCTGAACTTCAGAGTCTGGCTTCCCACCAGGAAAACTTTCAAAAATACTGATGCCCATGAGCCACTTGCAGAGATTCGGATTTATTTGGTGGGGCCCTGAAATAGCGGGGTTAATGCGCAGAGGGTTTGAGAACCATTGCTCTGACCCACTGCTCTGAAGGGAACTGTGCGTTTATGTGTTCCACAGAGGACAGTGTGTACTGGAATATTCTTTGAAAGCAATGACGGCTAGGACCAAAAGCCCTTGCCCTGTGAGCTACATCCTAGAAAACTGCACTTTGTTGAGACCATGTAACCTGGTTCCATTCTTCACTAAATTAATTAACATGCACTGTAGTCAGGACAACCCCTTTCTCAAGACAACCTCTATTCTCTGGAAAAGCAGGAAAAGCAAAACCCAAAACCAGACAACAAGAACAAATGCAAAAGAAAAGCAGAACAAAACACGACGTAGCTTTGCATGTTTTGGCTATAATACATGGTACCCTTTAAACAAAGTTACACATAACATGATGTAAAGGCAATCAGACAGAACTGGGGGTGTTCCTCACTAGCTATGGGAGCCTCGACAAGTTTTCAGGACCTCTGAGCCCGAGGTCCTTAGTTTTTAAAACATGCAACTAAGTCGACTCCCTGGAGGGACAGGTGGTCCCATCGAGCCAACTATCCAGCCGTTCTGTCAACCCCTCAGCAAACACCCTTCCTGTGCTTCTATTCTGTGTCCAGTTCCATGCCCAGCGGGAACTTTCCTCAGCCTCTATAACAAGGAGATGACAACGACAGCCTTGACCACCTGGCCATGAAGGTCAATGAGGGTAAGGGCTACAAAATACCTAGTGCAGGTCCTTCTTTTTCTCCCTCCAACTACAGGAGATGTAGGAAAAGTTCAACGTGAAGAGCTCCTTATGACTCAGACCAGAGGTATATACACTCTGGACCGTCTTCTAAAAATGATAGTCACTGTGGAATCATAAAGGCAGCTGCCTCTATGAGGCAGTTATGTAAGGTTTCTATTTACCAATATGCTACTCACAGAATTTCGTGCTAGAAATTCAATCCCAAACCTGACAAAATGTGTGGATCCTAGAGAGCTGATAACCATCAGTATTTCTTCAGCACATATTATGTGGCAAGCATTCCATTTTTGAATGTATTATCTCATGCAATCCTTCAAACAACCCCATGAAGTAGGCCCCATCATTGTCTCTAGTCTAGTTGAAGAAATGGCAGCCTAGAGAGATTCAGTAACTTGCCCAAGGCTACAGAGTTAAATATTGATGTTGGAATTAGGGCCCAGACAGTCTGGCTTTAGAGCTCTGTCCTCCCCTAACCTGGTTTATTACTTTAGAACTCCAAAATTCCTAAAAACATCCGGTCTGGCAGCAAGCTTGTGTAAACCTTATAACATCCCTGACAGAAATATTGGTATTCATTTTGGCTAGAGGAAGATTTCTCTTCAAGTTAATTTTTACACACGAACATTTTCATATTCCCACTCTTAATTTTTAAGTTCTTCTTCTATATTTAAAATTTACTTTGTGATTGATCTGTTAACAGTAAAAAAAAATGAATATCTACAAGTGGAGTTACCACTGTTACTGCAATGATTATTTTTGACTTATGATTTGAATCTGCTGTATGGTGTCTCTCATGGGAATTTGTGTTTTTCCTCAAGCTCCACTCAAAACTGAAAAAAACTTTAAATGTGCCCAGTTATTTTCAGTTTTTTTGGTGGGAAATCTCCAAATGTATTCTGGTTATTTAGTAGCAAACCTAACATTGAGGTAACTCAAGAGGATGTGTCTAAAGTTATTGTATTTCAGTGCCCAACAGTAGCCATGATTTTCTCCTTATGATGTTAACAAGTACTCTTTCTGTTTATACAGTGCTTTATAATACTATACACAGTTCCTCACCTGATGCTACCAAAAAGAGCAACAGGAAAATCATAGCTAACATTACTTCCTTTACATTTCTGATACATGGAGACTGAGAGTAATCCTGCAAGTTCACATAGAACATAATTTCCATATTCTAATTTGATTCTTACAATAACCAAAAGCTGGATAAGACAATTCTCCTTTTTAAACAAATAAGTTAACCAAGGAATAACCTTGTGACTTGAGAGGTAGACGGTAGAGTTGGAATTCAAGGTCAGCTCAACTGGCCCCACGACTCGTGGTCTTTGAGCTGGACCATATTACCTGTACACCTGGCACTGGACCCAGAGATGGGTGGTATTTTCACCTGACACTATGTCCAAGGGAAGCCAATGAGTCTTACTTGGGTTTTGATTTTTCTACTTAGTGCTGAAATGCCCATAATGCATTGTTAAAAGGATTTAAAAAGTCCTAGAATGTAAGAGTATGTGGAGAACTTAGAAAGCAGCCAGTCAAACCTCATTGAAAGATGCAAAAGCAACGGCTCAGAGAGAGGCAGTGATGAAGGTTCCCTAGCAAGCCGACAGCAGACAAGGCTTGGATCCAGGCCTTCAGGCTCTCAGGGTAGTGCTCTTCAGCTGCATAAAACCATCTCCCAGGTGTGCCACCTCGAGTTTAGTTTCTTCCCACTAGTAGGCACTGTTGCCTGAGCATGAGAAGTTCTCCCTCCACAGAAGGTAAAATTTCACTGTAAATGGGAGTATTGTGTGGAACACTGCAGTCTACGAGGATGACTCCCACATGATTCCAGAACAAAGTTAACTCCATTACCATCGGAAGCAGCACAACTATCCCATTTCTGTCTGAAACACCGTGGCATGTTCTGCATTTGCACATCTGTGAGTTCTGAAAATCAAAGGAATGCTGACAATACCAAGCTGTGTTGACAGTCCCGATTTTTGCTAAAGACCTTCAACTTTGCATTGCCCCTGTGTGCTATCTCTAATAATCCCACCGTGCAGCAGGATATGGGGTGGTGGGTTTCTCAGCGGTACCTCAGGGACAGAGCAGGCCAGGCTCTGGTCCCTGTTTGACCATAGCTGGTCTGAATTGCTATGTTTTGTACATTTGAATTGTGCTTAATATTCACTTGGTAGAAGGTTTCTGGTTTTATTTTATTTATTTTTTTAAAGAGTGAAAACCACTCTATTGGAATAAGACATAGATTTTGGTTTGAAGAACTGGGTTCTATCCCACCTCTACCATATATATGATCTGTGACTTTGGACAAGTTACTTCATCTATCTAAGCCAGTACTAGGTACCTCAATAGTAATCCCAGCCCTAGGTGACTCAAAGTGTTATTGGAAGGAATATACACACACACACACACACACACACACACACACACACACGCGACAATAAAATATAAGGAATTGAGATATATCACTAAAATAAACTTATTAGGCATATTAATATAATTCACATGCACAATAGAGCAGAAGGTACTTATATATCTGGGGCTTCCATCCCCAGATCACATTCTGAAAAATTCCTATGCAAAATCCACAAGATGGAATGCAGTACTGGATATGAGTGGATATATTTTGAGGATCTAAGCTTCTGGGAAATGCCAGCAGTGCCATTTATCGTCTCAGTGGAGTGGGTAGATGGATAACATCAATATTTGACATACGATGCTACATCAGACCTCAGAGGGAGACCCAGGCACAGAGCCTTAAACCCCAGGCCACCTCCACCCTTGTGTGTCTGTAAAATCCTCATTGCTAAATTGCAGTTTGCAACTGATTCTTCCGGCACTTGCATAGCAACACTGAGCTCTCTGAGCGATAAAGTGACGTCTTGGGAACAGTTATTAATACACATATGTATGCACACAGTATGTAAAAATATGCATGATTGAAAGCGACTGGTGTATTACTTTTAGGCAATACTTCCCACTGGGACCATGCTCCTGGAAAAATTCCTCTTCCTCTCAAGAAGCTTGCACAATCATCTGCTATCACTTACCAGAATGTTTGGATTAAAAATGGTGTCAATTTTAAGGAAACACACTTCTCAATTTTCTTTGTTAACATCTGAATAAAACATGAGAAGCTACCTACTTTTCCCCTCTTCCCTTTCATTCAGAGAATAAGTCCCTTCACAATCTTGCTTTGTGTGTAGAGGAAGTAGTCACTTTTCTTTGCCACCTCCCAGTTAGCAGAATTCACTGGGTTTAAGAGAAGAAAAAATTAAATTTCATTCTAATAAACTCCACTAGCTATCATTATTTCTGAAGTACAGCACAATGTTTTATAATAAGAACACAGCAAGTAATCATATTTCTACCTTGTGGGAGCTTATAGCCCTGTGAGATCACGAGAGAGCGGCAGATGGCAGGCACAAGAACTTACTACAGGCAGGATTTGGTTGGGATTGAAGGAACACTTTCTGAATCATATGCGAGTTTGGAAAATGGAGCAATTCCATAAGAAGCCATGTACCTGGGCTGGACATGTACTTTCTATCTCCTTCTATAAAATGAATACACTTAGTGAAGTGTTTTTCTAAGCACCTTCAATTTTTCATTCTGAGATAAAATGAACAGGCAAATTGAAGTTAGATTAAGGCTATTTGAGAGTAAGGAGAATCTGCTCAATGGTGATCTTTGGATAGCCCTTCAAGACTTCAAATTTGTGGAAACACTATAAAAGTTAAGAAATAAAAGTCATAAGAAAACCGGGTTATAAGCATGTTCTATTTATGTCAGCAGAGGAGTTCTGGGCAATTCCTCTTGTACTAATGTCATTTCCACTATTAGATTATCATATTTGGTAAACACATTTAATTTTTACACGATGACTAATACCTATGTGCTTAATAATCAGTGAGATAAGTCAAGGGCTCTCCCTTCCTACGACTTACAGGGAACTTCCAGCAACCATGTAAATCCACAGAAACTGCAGAAAAACAGATAAGCTAAGTAATGGGCTCTTGCATCAGCTTCTGCTACGTGCTTTTATTTGTAGTTCTGTCTTGGGCAAGAGATAGCACACAGGGGGAATGCAAAGTTGAAGGTCTTTAGCAAAAATCTGGACTGTAAACACAGCTTGGTATTATCAGCATTCTGTTAAGTTCAAAGAAGAGATAGTTACAACAAATACAGCTTGCTTTATTTCTGAAACAAAATTGTGCACATATTTGTGGCCATACTACTAATTAACCTGTAGATTGTTCCTTTCATCTAGTCAGTACGTTTTTCTCCCCCCTGTTACAACATGTTGGGGTTATTTTTTCCCATCTGGAACATACTCAAACTGTTCTCTTCTAGGCACTACAGAGAAGAACTGTACAAATGATGAAGAGACTAGAGACATAGTTGTACAGAAAGATTAAAGGAGATATATATGTACACATAACGAGGCTGGAGGATGACTAAGGAGTGCCATGATGATGGTCTATAAATACGTGAAATGTGTAAACACCAAGGAATAATTTAGCTTGTTAAAGGTGGTAGAACTGAGAGTGATGGTGTATATTCAAGGAAAGGGAAGATCTCTATTAAAGAAAAAAACTTTAAATGCAGATATTATCCATGGGATATAGCAAAATTGGAACAGAGAGTAGTTGAAAAAACAATGGGGGTTAAGAGTCAGAAGACATGAAGTTGTATGTTGCCTTTACCATATATAGCCCTGTGGCCTTAGAAAGGTTATTTAACCAACATGGGCTTCAGACCACTCTTTTGTAAATTAAAGTATGACCCAGCATTAGAGACTTTTGAAGTGTTCTCCAATGAACCTTAAGAGTTCTGGGGATTCAGCTATATTGGGTCCTTAAAGTAGGAAGAAGAGTGGAGGAGAGTGGTGATTGACGAGAGTCCCTTTTATCAGTTTCACTGTTATACCATCAACTTATTCAGAATAATTTTTCAGGAATTTACTGACTTAAAAAGTGTTTGAACAAGAAATTTACCAACTTAAAAGTTTGAAACAGGTATTAGAGATCAGTTTCAGACCCATTCCTGTTTAAGACTCCTGACAAGATAGAAGACTCACCATGTTTCCCTGAAAATAAGACCTAGCTGGACCATCAGCTCTGATGAGTCTTTTGGAGCAAAAATATAATATAATAATATACTACTATATTAATACATTAATAATGTATTACAATATATTAATATATTAATATAATATAAGACCGGATCCTATAATATAATATGATATATAACATAATACCCAGTCTTATTTTAATATAAGACCAGGTATAATATAATATAATATAATATAATATAATATAATATAATATAGACCCAATCTTATTTTAATATAATATAAGACCGGGTCTTATATTAATTTTTGCTCCAAAAGATGCATTAGAACTGATGGTCCAGCTAGGTCTTAGTTTCAGGGAAACAGGGTATTAAAGTTATACTTTCACAAAATGTTCACTGAGTACCTACTGTGGGCCAACACAGCAGATACAGCAGTAAGACAGATACATCCTCATGGAATTCATATTTCAAATGCAACTTTCAATATAGAATTGCCAAAAATTCATAAATAAAGAGGAATAAATCATGCAATTCCCTGTATGATTTAAAATAATTCTATTGAACATTTATTAAACACCTAACTACCAGTCCTTAAGACTGGTGATGAATAAAATAATGTAGAGGGTAAAGATCCAAATTAAACAGATACAGGGTGCTCGTTAAATGTCAGACACCGTGTGTCAAACTAGGAATCCTCAGTTTCCATCCGAGTGGCCCTCAGTCATGTGTCTGTGCAAAACCAACACTGCCTTGAGCAACAGCCTGACTCCTGCTCCAAACTGCTACCAAAGTCAGTTGTATTGGATCCTAACTCAACTCACACCACTTGAACTTGCTATTGTAATTATTTAATTAACTATTATGTAAATTAATAAAAAAGAATAAAAATATTTTAATTTTAAAAATCACATCTAAATAGAATGCTTTGGAAAAGTTCTATTAAAAGCATTTCACTTAGGAAAAAAAGAAGAGACGCTGTTCAATTAGGTGTGGATAAGCAACTTTAAAATATTAGGGACAAAACTTAAAAATCGAGAAGTGTACTGCACTCACTTTGTTTCACAAATATCTTTAAGTTCTTGTTCTCCTTTAAAGAAACCCAAACTGGAAATTGCAGAGGTCCCGTTATAGCTTTATTCGTTATAACTCATGTCAGACAATGGCTGCCAAGCCCTCACTCAAATATGCCCCGGCCATATATTTTTTTAAATGATGAAAATGCTTTTGTTGTTTATTTATTAAAATAAACTTTATTGAGATATAATTTACCTAAAATAAATAAACCCATTTTAAGTGTACATTTTGATAAATTTTAAGAAATTCGTAGGCCCTTGTAACTACCACCGTGATCAAGTTCTAGAATATTCTCTTTACCCAAAAAGAGTTCCCTTGTGCCCCATTAGTGTCAAACCTATCCCCCAGCCTCAGAAAACCATTGATTGTTTTCTGTCACTATAGGTTAAATTTGCCTTTTCTAGTATTTTAGAAAACTAGAAAGTATAGTATGCAGTATTCTGGCTCCTTTTACTCAGCATAATGTTTGTGATGTTTTCCCATGTTGCTGTACTTACTAGTGGTTCATTTCCTTGTTACTGATGTGTAGCATTCCATTGTAAAAATATAGCATAATATATCCTTTCACCTGTTGATGGGCATTTGAGTTGTTTCTAGCTTTTGGTTATTGCAATTAAGCTGCTAGGAACTTCTGTGTACAAATCTGTGTGTAGACAAAAGTTTTCATTTCCCTTGGGTCACTATATGGGAGGAGAATGATGAACCATATGGTAAATATGTGTTTAACTTTTTAAGACACTACTGTTTTCCAAAGTAGTTGAACCATTTTACATCCTCACTAGCAGTTAAAAGAATTCTAGTTGCTGCTCCTTCTAGTTACCACTCGGTGATGTCATTCTCTGAAATCTTACCAATTCTAAGCATGTGTAGAGGTACCTAATGGAATTATAATTTGTATTTTGCTGAAGACTATAGCGTTAGAGCATTTTTCAGTTGCTTATTGGTTGTTTGTGTACTTAATTTGAGAAGTGTCTGTTCAAACATTTTGCCTACTTTTTAATTTTGCCTACTTTCTACTCCTCTCAAATTCTAGGAGTTCTTTTTATATTCAGGACACAAGCCCTTTGTCAGATACATATACACTGCACTTATTTTCTCCCAGGATATGTCATTTAATTTTTTTTAAATGCTGTGTTTTGAAAAGCGAAGTTTCACAATTTTTATGAAATCCAATTTATCTTGTTTCTTTTTCCCTTTTTTGGCTTGTGGTTTTTTGTTTGTTTGTTTGTTTGTTTGTTTTTGTATCATCTCTTGAAAATATTTGCTACCCCCAATGTCATAAGTATTTTCTAGTAAAAGTTTTATAGTTTGGCTTTTACATTTAGATCTATGATCCAAAATATGTGTAAGACGTTTACAATGAGGACCATGAAAACATTGCTGAGAAAATTAAATAAGATCTAAATAAGAGGGGGTGTATTCCATGTTCATGTATTGAAAGACAATATTGTTAGAAGTGTCATTTCTCCTCAAATTGATTTATCGAGCATAAATCCTACCAGATTTTATTGGTATAAAATGCCAAACTAATTTTAAGATTTGTATGTACATGCAAAGAATGCAGAATATGCCAAACAATTTTGAAATGAAGAACAAAGTTGAAGGACTTACATTACTTAATATCAATATCTGCTCTAAAGCTATAGTGATTAAGACAGTGGGGTACTGGCAGAAGAACAGACATAAAGAAAAATATATTTAAATTACATTATGTAATCTGTTCTCTCAACTGGGATTCCCCAATTCAAAGTGCATTCTGATTAGCTCACTGGACCCAAATTAATTAAATAAGGTTCTACTGTATTTTTCTCCATAAAATTTTGCCATAAAATTTCAAGGTTTTAGTTTAAATAACATATTCAGGAAAACACCATGCTTCTTTTACTCATTTGTTCTATTATGATATTAAAAACTAGTGTTTTGACTTTTTTTGATAGTGTATTCCAGTGAAACATACTATTGCCTTTTTATTTATTTGCTCTTCCAGAAGGACATTTGTATATATTTTATCAAACAAATTAATGTTTTGCCTCAAATCTGCTTATTTGCTAAAAAAAAAAAAAAAAAAATTGTGCACAGTCATGGAAACTAGGAAGAGGCAGAGGATCAACAGAGAGATTTTACATTTTGTCAAGAGATCAGAATTAGTACTTGGTTTTTGATGTTTCACAAACAAGAAAACCCACACACATTTTTTTTTTTTCCTGGTGGGGGAAAGATGATAATCATTTTGCAACTCACAAGAATCAAATTTAAAAGTGTTTCATTATGAAGTCACTCTCATGGATCACTACAGAAAGATATGAATTTTACAACCTGCTGAGCACATCAAATAAGTTTAACTGTACAATCACAATCTGAAGAAAAAAGACTTCTAAATGGTTCTTACCCTATGAATTCAGGCTTATTTTTCATTTCTTATCATTTATCGTGCCTGAAATATTTAAAGTAAGTTATGAGGTCTTAAAGTATAAAGCACTCCTTATAAAGGAATGTCCTTCACTAATAAATGAGAGTAATTTTTCTAACTCTGTGGAATAAAATATTCATAATGGATTAATGTGAAAAGATAGAGACACAATTAAATGTAATTTCTCTTTATTAAAATTAATGTCAGATATTGGGCTTGGATAGGTATGCTGTAATAGAAAATATGAATGTAGCAAAGCGTAAAACATATTACATTTTTCTTGTAGACCTACAATGCAAAAGTTTATTCTTCAGTTCACAGGTGGATCCACTTACTCATTGTTATTACCCTGAGAAAATTAAAGTTCAGAATCCATTAGGCTACATAGTCCCTATTGCAAAAGTAACATTTAGTAAACTATAGCAACAGAGTAATTGGCTTCATGTGTCTGTTAATGCCCACATTAGCTCTCATATTGATAACCTGGAGGAAATTGCCTTACAGAGTCTATTAGTACATGGGGTTATATTTTGCCCTCGGGTGGACACTGCTGATTTCTGTGGCTATTCTGCCTGAGAAGCAAAAGGCAAACATTTTTTCAACTCTTTGGTATCAACAAACTCAAGCCAATGATGGTCACTGAACGATAGTCATTGATCATTTACCTTCATAAAATGTGAGACAGAAGACCTGAGAAGCAACTTTAAAGGTTATTATAAAATGGCACTGTTGTCAGTCAAACTGTTATTATCAAATAAACACAGGAATGACTCCAAATTCTGGATAGATAGGATGATTGTAACTCAAAGGGCTATTACAAATCCTGGTCTTTAGCAGTCTCATAGATAATATTGTTGTATCCAAGCAGAGCTGCTTTATCAAGGATATTTGTGACCCTAAAGTAACTCCGATCTTTAGTTAGGAGGTAGCCCATTCTCCTGGATGGGAATCAATTTTCAAGAACTTTAGACTTATCTTATCACATTCCCCTTTGCTATTTCCCCAGAATTTCATCTCCTAAGGACTTATGCACTGACATGCCATTTGCGTTCTAAAGCCTTCCATTCTAGGACTATAAAATGTAATCCATATACATCTCCTAAGAATCAGAACAGATCCCTCCAATCTTAGAGGGAGTTATATGAGTTTCCTTCATGACTCCTCTGTTTCTCAAGTGCTTCATGTTTTCCAATTTCTCTGTCTTTGCTTAAGTTATGCTTAGTCTCTTGGTGCCCTGCATCCCATTTTCACTATTCACAATCATACATTATTATCCAATGCCTGTCTCGAATGCTGCCTTCTCCAAGAAGCCAGGCAAGAAACAAGTCCTTTCCTCCTTTCCTCCCTCCCTTCATTCCTTCTCTTTTACTAATGAATACTGCAGTGTTTCCCCTTCTGTGAATTGCCCATTTAAAACTTTGACCCATTTTTCTATCGGATAGTTCACAAAGCCTTTCTTTATACCACACCCCCAAAAGTCCATATAATATCTCCCTGCTTCAAATTACTGCAGAGATTTTAACTCTTTTTAAGTGAACAAATGGATTCGTTTCATGCTTCCGGCATTTGTGTACCTGCCTCATGTCCCCTGCAAGCTCTTGAGGAACCTTTATGGCACAGATTGTGCTCATTTGTTTATATACCTCATGTGTAGCCTAACCAATGCCTGATACCACAGAGACTTCAAATAAATGTATGCAGTGGCAAGCCATCATTTTTTAAATACTTCTTAAACTTAATAAGGACAGCAAATCTTTGCAAGACAGGAATTTGATATTTATGCCAGCTAGTGCTCTCATAGCAAGAGTAGAAAGGTACATCGCTAATTGGTCTATAGGAATTATGTCTTGCTGGTGTCAAATGAAGAAATAAAATGAATGTAACTTTCACAACAGAATTCAAATACGCATAACATCAGTGATCCAATTAAATGTTTAGAGCTGAACTAGGGGACACCAGAAAGCTTGGTGTACCAACTAAGGAACTTTCCGCATTTGTGATTAAAAGCAGGTCACATTCTATTAAATGACTATGTCTGGAAATGGGGCTCCCACACACCTATGTAAGTATCACCACAATAAAATAAATAACTTTAAATTTACCACTCGGTTAGAGTAAAATTCTCCCGATACTCTAAGTCATATTACTATAGCTAAAAAAAAGTACGGTTTCTGAAGTCATTCTCTCCCTTTAAAACCTGGTTCTGTCACTTACTGATTGTGTGTCTTTGGGCAAGTCACCTAACCTATTTGGGCAAAAGTTCCCTCAATATAAAACTTGGATATAATCATCCCTACTTAAGAGTTGTGTGGGAATTACAAACCAGTGCACAAAAAGAGCGTTGGATAGCGCTGAGCACATCCGTGAACACCACCTTTATGGTTACCGTGCTTGCCAAAGATCTGCAGATTCCCTACGTGACTGATCCTTATCATTTGGAAAGAATACCGCCGAGGACTTGTTTGCTATAACATTTTATTTACTTATAATTAACAGATTAAGATTATGGACTAAGAACACAATTGCATTCCAAGACTATTGAAATAAAAGCACACAGGTACCAAAAATAATAACAACAACAAGTGG
Source organism: Rhinolophus sinicus (assembly GCF_036562045.2). NCBI lineage: Eukaryota > Metazoa > Chordata > Mammalia > Chiroptera > Rhinolophidae > Rhinolophus > Rhinolophus sinicus. The sequence continues at coordinate 51,652,954 of NC_133751.1, read as the reverse complement.
GGAAGGGGAAGAGAAAGAAAATGTATGTGGGGGAGGGAAGTTACAATAGACAAGATGTTTTACTTTACGTCTGGAATAAAAAAAAAAAAATCAAATGCGAACACGTTGAAAATAGTGGAACAGGCCACAACTTAGAATAAGGGAGGTTGGAGCTGAGAAAGAGGTAAAAAGAAGGCTGAACTGTAGGCCATTCAAGCAGCAGAGATTTTTCTCAAGCGGATCCTAGACACGATGACTACAATTTCTATCTGAATCATAGGGTTGGAAAAGGTGGACAAAGGCTTCCTCAGTCCCATACCTAGAGGGAAATGCCACATCTCCTAAGGCTACTAAACATTTCAAAAGTCCAAGGGGATGTGCAACAAGAAACCACAGCCAAAGTCAACCCAGAATCACTCTGGTGCCGTGGTGTCTGGGTCTAGAACTGCCTAAGCCCAGAAACACTGCTGAATATTTGCTTCCCCCATCTCATAGCTGAGGTCGAGTGGGAAGGGGACAGATGGCATTAGCTGATGGTAAATTTCTCACTTCTCTTCCAGAAATGTAAAAAAGGTGATCAATGGGGAGGTGTTCTGAAATTCATCCACAGGAAATTGAATCGAGGCTGCGTAACTGTCCACCAGGGTTGGCAGGACCAAGGGTATAGTACGAAGGGCTCTTTTGTAAAACATTGGCTCATAAAATCTTTGAGCCAGAAGAGACAATCTCTGCAAGTTTCTCTAGATTCCAGATTCCAGGTTTCCTGACTCTCAGTAGAGGGATCTCTTCACTATCCTATTCACTGGTTCTTTTGTACATTCTTATTTTGCTAGTTTGTTCTACTTCCTTTTATTTCAAGTATTTCATGATTATAAAAATAGCACATGTTCATTGTAGATAATTTGAAAATTAAGAAAAATTATGAAGAAAACCATATAATTCAATTACTGAGAAATAGTCTATTAACATTTTAATGTTTTCTTAAAGACATTTTATACATATTTTACATATGTTTGATCATAACAAATACACAAGTTTAACCTGTTTTTACCCCACACAGGAGTATTTTTGTAAACATATTAAATTCTTCAAATACAGTATCTTAATAACTCATCATTTGGGATCTGCAATTTTTTATAAAACAAGTACTTATTTTTGGTCACTTAGACTTTGCATTTATCATTATAAATGATTCCTCAGTGAACATTTCTATAAATAGATTTTGTTCAAATTTATATTTCATTAGGATATACAAGGGGCACCAAAAAAATGTATATAAGAGGACACTTTGGTCAACATTGCTCAAGCTGTAGTTCGCCATAATCAGAGTGTTTGGATACTGATGGTAACCACTTTGAACACCTCTTGTAATTGCAGAAGTCAAACGTGACTTGTATTCATCTTTTGTTATCAGTATATGTTGAGTATTACAATTTTAATACAGTTTTCCTTTCTTAAAAATGTGTTTACATTTTTTGGCATCCTCTGTATCTCTTTATATGTACCTCTATCTGTCTTTCTGTCTATCTGGATTGAGAGATATGAAAATTTAAAGGTTTTGAGGAATATTGCCAAATAATTTTCCAGAAGAGTGGGGCCAATTTACACTCCCACCAGCTCCAAATGAGAGTCATTTATTTCCCTAAATTTTTGCTCATTTCATAGATAAAAAATGAGACATCAGTTGTTTCAATTTTCATTTCCTACTTGTGTGAATGAGAGTTGAGATAATCATCCACTTATACTTATTCCTTTAAGAATTTTATATATATATATATATATATATATATATATATATATATATATATATATATTTTGTCTTTCCCTATTGGGATTTTTACAATTGTATAAAAATTTTCATATTATATTTATCATATTTATTAAAATATTATTCTCATTAATTTCTTAATTTTATCTTTGACATTTACATACACTTTAAAATTTTTGTTGTCAAATTTATTGATAATTTCTTTTCTGATTGTTCTTGATTGCTTTATATGCTTAAAGAAAATCATTCCTTAATACCAGGTCAGATTAATATTTATATTTCTGCCTAAGTTTTTTTTTTCTTAAGTAGCTACTGTCAGTTTAAAAAGATTGAATTATATAATCCATCTGGATTAGGGCGATAGTGTGAATTAAGGGAATATATATATATATATATATATCTCCTTTTTTTTTTTTTTTACCTGAAAGCACTACTATTTTGATAAGACATGACCCTTACTTTTAAAGTAGTATAAATTTTCAGGAGACATTTGTCTACCTCTTCTAATTAGAGCGGTAATTCCCATTCTGCTCATCTAAACCACTTATCCCATGCAGGGCTACCCTAAGCCATAATCCCTCTAATTCTGCTGAGTTAGTAAATGAGTTAGTTGCCTATTCCATTTTGCTATCTGGCCATTTTGACACCAGTGTAGACCAACAACAACTTTCCAATTGTTAGTTTGCAACTCCAATCTTTTTAATCAAGGCACTTCATTGCCTGAGACAAAAAGGGAATAACCTCTGAGGAACACAGTTAGAAAAGCCAAAGTCAGTGGGTCAGGGTATGATGACCTAGCTTAAATAAAAGAATCAGACTCAACAGTATATTTAAATTTCTAGGTATGGACTAGTTAGCTAGCTGTTAAAAAATAATTCTGCTTATGATCAAAGATCAGAACCGCTCCAATTTGAACTACATATGCACATAACTTGCAAGGGTGGAATAACTGATTGCCGGATTCACATGTGGAAGATGGCATTCGTGAATTCAGGGCACAGGGTGACCCTCAGTGGCTCCAATTTCAGAAGGCCCAAACACCCTCAGGCTCTTGACCATATGCTCCCTAAACCTATCACTGTTCCTTCTGGACTCTTTTCAAACTCAGCAAATGCATCCTTTCCATTGAAGTCGTTGGGATGGATGACAATCTTCACAGGTCATCTAATCCGTGCACCTGCCTGTAGGCAGGGCTGCTCTTAAAACCACCCCAGACAGATGCTTCTTTGCTGTTCTCAAAATTCCCCAGGGAAGGAGGTTCCACAGGCTGCCACAATAATCCAATTCCATGTCTCTCAGTCACCCCTAGAACACTGAATCCTAAGCATTTAGTTAATAGCAGGTGGCAATGAGACAACTCTTTGTCTCTCCCTGAGGAATTGGAAATTGGCCAAATTAGCCATGGGGCAATTGCCAAAGTGTACAGGAACCCCAATGCTGCTGTGAGCTTTACAAATATCAAGTTAAGTGGAGGTATTTAGTGTTCCCAGCTGACAAAATACCAAATTCAGCAATAAGCTGGGCAAGTTTTATAATGTTCAGTCAGGAATGTATATATCAGTAATAAATTTCAAGGCTTACTTTCTTCTTTCTATTAAAAAATAGAAAAATAAAAAAATCTGGAAATAAATTTTTAAGTAATTCTTAGATAAAAAAACAACTGAATTATAACAATATTTATAATAAATTTTCAAAAAGACATATTAAAACCCATGGGATGCAGATGAAGTCAGAGGGACATTTATAAATTTAAATGCTTTCATTATTAGAGAATAAATGAACTAATATTCAGATTAAGCTGCTACAAATATGAGTAACTAAATAAATTAAAACAAAATAAGAAGCAGAAAATAATAAAGCTAAACACTAATAGTAAGGAGTTAGAAAACAATCAAACTCAACACACACGAGAAACCTCTTAGGAAAGCTTAGCTAAGGGGAAAATAGGAAAACTAGATAAAATAGATATCAACATAGACAAAGATATTTTGGAATTGTAAGTAAATAATATGACTATGTCATGCTAACACAGTTGAAAATCTTGATGAAATGGATAATCATCTAGCAAATTGTAAACTATCAAATGAAGTCTGATAGAAGTAAAACAGACAAACTTTGGTAGCATAATAATCACAAAGAAAGTTAATACTTTATTAAAGATTTACCAATAAAAAAGATACATAGCTGTAAAGGCCAGTTCACCCTAATGTTTAAGGAAGACATAATTTCTAAATGATTCAAACTGTTCTAGACTTATAAAAAAAGTGAGAAGCTTTCAAACTGATTTTAGGAGGATAGCCTATGTTTACCACCAAAACATGATATTGTGCAAAAAGCGAGGTATGGAGCAATCCTAATTTATGAATATAGGCACAAGGATTGTAAATGAATAGCATTAACTACTTGAAGCTACCAGATCATTAAGTAGCATATAGTATAAAATAGGTTTTATACCAACCATGTAGGATGGATCCACATTAGGAATTTTACTAACGTAACTTGTTTACGCAGACATGCAAAAGGAGAAAATAATGTAAGCAAGGTTTAGTAAATCTTAAAATTTAACAAAATTTAATGGCCATCCATTTCTAATTTTAAAAATCCAAGTAAGAGAGAAATAGATTGGTACCTCCTATATGAAAAAAGTAGTTGACTCAAACGAGTAGAACATATTACATCACAATATGAAATACCAAAGGCATTGCTATTAAAATAAGAAGAGATGTCCAAATAAGAAGAGATCTCTATCATTCAATAATATATCTTTGTTAATGTGGTAAAGCCAAAAGACAAGAAAATGACAGAAGCAATATAAATCTTAGGAAAGAAAAGACAAAATTGGTAAATAATACTAACAAAAATCCAAGTGACCCAAACAAAAGTGTTATAGAACTAATAACATAAATCAGTAAGGTGTTTGGAAAAGTCAAGAGCTTCCTTTTATATAAGCCATAACCACTTAAAAATGGAAACAGAAAGATTGCACAATAGCAAAAACTGATTAATCTTAGAATAAAATTATTGAGAAAAGGTATATGACTTAGATGAAAAAATATTAAAATGTATTAAGGAGCATGCAACAATTTAAATGAAGAGAAAGAATACCATAAGGGAGCCTAATTTAAAAATAAAATGACTTTACTGCAGATTTATGGGACACATTCTGTGAATACCGGTTTATGGCGCAACATGCTAACAGCAAATTATTTTTCAGAAGTATTACAGAATTCTTTAGTTTTTCTACAGAACTTTTTCTATTTTAATTGAAGCCTATTAGCATGTATATATGTATACAAACACATAATTTTGGTGAAGAAAAATAAAATTCCTAAGATAGGTTGAGAATTCTACTGTAGACATAGCCACTTTGCAGCACAGGAACATAGGACTGACCCATTTAGATTGTACCTCTATGTAGTCACAATGAGATGGATTAGAATCAGGGCTGCTGTCAACGTAATCATCTCTAACATAACAAGTTCAAATCATCTGTGGCCATGACAACGGCGGTAGTTCCGGCAATGTTTCACCGAGTTTCACTGGCACTTGGGATTCGCCCACTTTGATGCCAATCGCCTTAGTGGCTGGTCTAACTTTTCTCTCTGGCCCAAGTGAGAGAAAATAAATGATCTCTAAGGTGAGATAATAGAATGAAGGGGAGCAGAAAGAATACCTTTCACTACTACTTTAAGGAGCATTTTCACTAACATTCAGTTTAATCCCAAATAGTGGGAGACACATTTTTCACCTTCATTTTATGGGGAAGAAATATGAATCTGATACTTTAGAAAACTTTGTCTTTTCTCTTTTTATTAGGATATTCTTTTATGATCTATATCGGTTAATCTAATTGTCATAATCAGCATTAATATGGCAATTTACAGTACACAGTGATTCCTAGAAGAGGGAATTCTGAAATGTGAATCCAAGTGTATCCTTAGGGCTATTAGAACCCATCCCCTTAGTGCTCCTCTTATACACATAGAATAAATTTATTCATTTCTGAATTGTGTTTGACTTGATCTGTTTTTATTGTTGAAAAGTAACATTTCTACTTGGGAGCCATGTTTGTTTTCTAATTTACAAAAAACAAACAAAAAACTGTTTGGATGAACTTGTCCTTCCCCACAATATTAGTCATAAGATTCTTTAATTCTTGTTAATGCATTCCATGGAGTTTCCTACCCAATTCTGGAACTCCTGTCTTAACTATTTTCAGAAAATCAAACTCATAAGACTGACCGGCATGGGGTTGGGGATAGAAACCTTTCGTCATGACCGCTCCTCTTTATCCATATGCTTTTTAGCACATATATTTTCTCCTAATCTTTCTTCCCTTACTCCTTCTCCTTCCCTTCTTCTAGCACTTCTCTGTAAATGAAAAGAAGGAAACCAAGGGAGATAGGGAAGGAGAAAAGAAGGAAACACAGAAGGAAGGAAGGAAGGAAGGAAGGAAGGAAGGAAGGAAGGAAGGAAGGAAGGAAGGAAGGAAGGAAGGAAGGACCTGGGTGCATTAAATGAAGGATTGGACAAGGATGACCAATGTTGAGGGAAACCATAGCTCAGCTTCTAATAACTTATGAGTTTAAATGTTCCATCAAAAGGATAAAGCTTACTTGGGAATCAGCAATTTTTTTCTAGAGACCCCAGATGGACCTTCATGTGGTTATTAAGTCAGAGCAACTTTTCCCACAGTGGAATTAGCAGTACCATAACATTTTTAGGCAAATCTTAAGCTTTCCTTTACTCCAAGGTTATAATCCACAGGAAGAGTTGGGCTTCCTAACAGTTGACTTTTGGGGAGCACCTCCATGCATGTCCCAAGGACCAGCCTGGTATTGTTATCTTTAGAAGACCATTGGCAATTTACCAGAAGAGCATTGTGGTAGGCAGCATAATGATTTCCCAAAGATGACCATGTCCTAATCCTTAGAACCTATGAATATGTTACTGTACATGAAAAAAGGGACTTCTCAGATATGTTTAAGATAAGGATCTTGAGATAGGGACATTATCTGAGATGTCCACTTGGGCCCAATCTAATCACATAGGTGGTTAAAATCAGAGAACCTTTCCCAGCTGTGGTCAAAGGGGGACAGTGATGGTATGCTGCAGGCTTTGAAGATGGAAGAACGGGGCCACAAGCTAACGCGGGCAGTCTCAAGAAGTTGGAAAAGTAAAGGAAATGGATTCTCTCTCTTGGAATGTCCATAAAATACTGCAGCCCTGCTAACAACACGATTTTAGCCCGTTGATATCGATGTTGAACTTCTGACCTACAGAATTGTAAAATTATAATTTGGCATTGTTTTAAGCAAACAAGTTTTGATAATTGTTATAGCCACAGAAGGAAACTAACACAGGCATCATAAGTTAATATTGACACAATCTTTTATGGCCAATAAAGCATCCTCATAGCATATCAAACCAGGTTGAGGGTTTTAGGAGAAGGCCTAAAGTGTTTTCATGTTTTGTCCACCCATGCATTACTCAAAAAAGATGATTCGCATTAAAGTTACATATGATAAATCCAATCATAGTTCTTAGGCAATTGCCCAAATATGCTTTTCTTATTGTTTCTACATTTATAAGTGAGTATCAAGATAATTTGTTACCTTGGGAAAATTCACTCAGTCCATAACTACCACACACTGCAAATAAATGATGCAAAAAGGAATTGGAATTTCCTGTGATAATGGAAAGAAACAAGTTTTAGCCTGGGCATTGCCTGTTAGTGGTTGTGGCTTAAACGCCTCTTTCTCTCTGGACATAATTTCTTCAACAACAAAAAAAGACAGAATTAGGAGATGATTTCAAGGAAATTTATAAATTCTTAAGTAGGCATCAGGAGTTTGAAACTTCTTGAGATTACCTGCATTTTGTTCATAGGTGGGACCAGCACAAACAACACACACACACACACACACACACACACACACACACACAGATTTTTGGAGGAGCTGCTTGATTTTTGAAAACTGAAAGTAATCTTTAAATCTGTATGTTTACTTTTAAAGTCTGATGGTCTGCCTTCAGTTGAATCTGGTGCATTATTCACATACCATGTTTCCCTGAAAATAAGACCTAGTCAGACCATCAGCTCTAAAGTGTCTTCTGGATCAAAAATTAATATAAGACCTGGTTTTATTTTAATATATTTAAGACCGGGTATGATATGATATATGATATGATATGATATGATATGATATGATATGATATGATATGATATAATACCAGGTCTTATATTAAATTTTGCTCCAAAATACACATTAGAGCTGATGGTCTAGCCAGGTCTTCTTTTCGGGGAAACATGGTAGTTATATTTAGTAGTAGTACTGCTGATGTGCAAAAATTAAAATACACAAAAACACACCAAAAAACTTAGTTGACTTGACTTGCATTTCTGCATACCTAGGCACTTCCTGTTTTGAATCATGAGAAAAATGATAGCAATACCTTTTTTCTCACCCCACAAGTCCCTTAAATCGGTTCTCATGAAATTTCCATCTCCATTATCCCCTGTGAAGTGGCTTTATAAGTTTATCTAGGCTGTTAGTAGTATTACATGGCAATAAAAGTGGTTATCCCCTCTAGTTTTTTTATAAATCACTAATCTGATGTTACCTTCTGTTTATCAATAGTCACCAATTTCCCATTTTGCACAGATAAAGATCCTTTCTATAGTATACCACACCAGAGCTTTCATCATTGAAACCAGGGTCTCTATCCTTCCATGTCCCACCACTTTTCCATCAACTAAGCTTTGCTCCAGTCCCAGATCTGTTTTGCTGTCTGCCATACCTTAGTGCTCCCTAGTTCACCATGTTTTCCTACCTCTATTCCTTTGCACATGCTATTTCTTCTCTATGTGATATTTTTCCTCTCCTTCTCTACTTGGAAAAAAATTCTGTTCCTCCTTGAAGACTTGGCTCAGATATCACCCCTTAACATCCTCACTCTCCCCACGGCACCCAGACATTCTCTCTCAGAGCCATATTTTCACAGCCCCTTTATAACACTTATCACATGAGAAAAGGATTACTATGTATTTTTTGTTCCTTAACCTCTAGTAGTCTATGAGTTTCTTGGGAACAGAGACCTCTGAATTTAATTATTTATGGCACATTCTTCCCCCCATCAAGGATTTATAGCAACTCTGATTCACCCCATCTAGGTCAGTGATGGACATATAGTAAGCTCTCAATAAACATTTACTTATCAACCAAATCAAATAACCTTATAATCTACTGTGTCATTACTAGACATACTGACTCACTAAAGAAGAGAGATCACAGAAAATTTAGGAGATAATTCTCCTCATGAGTTTCACCATCACTGCTATTTGTTTAGTTATCAAAGAAACAGAAATTGAAAACAGACACAAAAAAGCTATGCAACCCACAAAGCCTACCATTATGAAAATGTGCATTCCGTATCGATGAGCTGGTACTTACCTAGAACCAAGTGAAAATGTGTAGGACAGCATAATACATTGAATTTATCCTTTCTTAACCAACTGATGTTACAGTATCTCAGGCAAAATAATCACTCCCTTTGTTTTGTCTTGCATTCCTCTAGCACCAGGAGAACACAGTGCATTCCACAAAGACAGTTTTAAGGAATAAATTTAAAAAAAATTGCCTAACACTGAAAGTCAGAAGACACAAGTTCTATAGGTATATATGTCATAAACGAGCTGTGATGTTGGGGAAGTTATTGCCACTCTCTGGTTTTCAGTTTTCAGGAAAATTCATCACTAATTCTCTTATCTCCCCCCGACCCTCACCCTTATATCAAACCCGGAGAATCTCGCACACTATCAGCCAAATTTTCTCAGAGTGACATCATTTTCTCAGTGCAGGTGGGCCTAGGGTTAAGTCAGAATCACAGTGTAAGTATGTACAAGGTAGGAATACAAGGGTATGTAGGGATAGTGATAAAGTTCCCTTAGGTGACTCTTAGTTTTTAAGGTAAGAACCAGAAAACTCCCTCTAGGTCCCTCTAGTTCCAACAATCTATGATTTTATAATTATGATTGAGTAGCAGGGATGGCACAGAAAGGACAACAGTGTAAAGTGCAGACTAATTCAGAATACAATAACTAGTTGAGAAAAGGAACATCATTTAAATCAGTTATATATGCTGAGCAAACAGGAACAGAGACTTGGTTTATGAAAATCTAGGCTGTGCTTCTTAACTGTCTTATTTTGGACAAGATATTGAATTGCCTTTGGACTGAATTTTCTCATCTATAAAACCCAGATACTAATGCCTCCCTGCAGTGGGGATTAAATATGATTCAGCATGATGCTTGGCACATAGTCAGCGCTCAATAAATGGCTGTCAATAATTATGAGGCTAGACTGGGAAGAATATACATAAATGCGTAAGACATGTCTCTGTCTTTAAAGGGTAGGGCTCTACTTCTGGTTTAGAATCTCATGTAACTCAGCTCTAGATGGAACTAAACAAAACTTCTGTGAAGGAAATGAATATCAATGTTATTCTAATGTGTTTTCTGTTTACTCAGTGACCCCAAAACAACCAGTTAATATTTTAACATCTTAACTAGAAATTCCAGAAAATTTTATGTGTGGCCATCATCAGAGACTGGTTTCAAGTTTATGCACAGACACAAAGCCCAAGTAACCTATTGCAATAATGCAGTGAACACTCTCTAAAAACTACCTGTGTGTCAGGACTTGCTATAAAGAATTTACAGGTATTAGTATTAACTTATTTAAACCTCAAAAACACTGTCATAAATACTATCGTAATCATCACTATTTTACAAATGAGGAAAGTGTGCAAAGGGAGCCGAAACTCGCTGAGGGTCACTGTGGCAAAGTAGAAATTCAGATCTAGGATGTCAGACTCCAGATCCCACACACTGGGCCTGTCTGGAATGGTGCATGACAGGAACCCTAAATGGGCTACAAGAAAACCTGAATTTTAGATCTATCTGGGTGTCCTTGAAAATGTTACTTCCTGGCTAGGTCCAAGATTTCTCTGTCTAAGGGATTTGGATGAAATCTAAATTTCCCCAGCATTAAGAACATCAGAATTATTATTCTGGTTAAAGAATGATTACCTCTCTCCTTTCCTTGGCTTTCCAATTCACACCATCCTGGGATTTGAATGACAAGGTTTAGTGTCTGAGAGAGCTTCCATTCTCCCTCTCATGTTTTGTGATATTTACTTTTTTAGCTATTGTTTTCTTTTGTTTTTCCTGGCATGTGTTATGTTCGCAACACCAAACCGTGTGTATACATCTATATGTTTATAAATGTTTATGCTGCTATTGCTGTTGATTTCCCTGGTTTAGAGGAAATAATTTATAAAACAAACACAAATGGAAAGGAAACAAAATTAAGCAGACCAGATTTCACCAACAATAGGAACCTCCCAATCACACTTGTCTCATTATTTATAGTGTTATATTTCCATCTGCACCACCACTGCAGCCCTCACTATCCCTTCTCCTGCTTAATTTTCACTACAGGAGACACTACCATCTGATATACGATAGTGTTTCCCTGAAAATAAGACCGAGCCGGACCATCAGCTCTAATGCGTCCTTTGGAGCAAACATTAATAAGACCCGGTCTTATTTTAATATAATATAATGTAATATAATATAATATAATACAATACAATACAATATAATAATGTAATACCGGGTCTTATATTAATGTTTGCTCCAAAAGACATGTTAGAGCTGATTGTCCAGCTAGGTCTTATTTTCGGGGAAACATGGTATATATTTGACTTAGTTATGTGTTGTTTCTCCTGACTAGAATGGAAACCAAACAACAGAGGCTTTTTGTCTCCTTCATTCATTGCTGCTGTGCCCATGCCTATAAGAGTGCCTGCACACAGTAGGTGCTCAATAAACATTGATGAATGAAACTAATTTTTTTCCTGATAAGGAGGCTCTCTGGGGACTAAACTATTAATGTCACTATTAAACTTCTGTTTTCTCACCTCACTTAATGTCATCATCCACCCAACATCCCTCTTACTCTCTAATGAACTGTGAGAATTTGCAATTGCCTGGGTGCAGGCTCTAATCGGTCCCCCTGAGAAGAACGCAAATGACACCCAGACTGACTTCCAGTCTCTCAAATCCTCTCCTGTTTAACACCCATCCCCCCAAAAGTACCCAGAGTGATCTTTAATTAATATCTATCAGATCATGCTGTTCCTTTGTTTAAATCCTCCAAGAGTCCAAGACTCTAGAGCCTAGACTCTAGTAGGAAACAAAAAGCCCTCTGACCTGACCACTGATCACCTTTTGAGTCTCATTTCCCCTCCTATACACTATTCTCTAGTCTCTTTGTACCCACTGAATGGTTTATCTGAAATGAACTTAAATTCATAATTTGCCTGGGAAATTCAGTCCCAACATAAGTTATTTAGAAAACCTTCCCCCAATTTTCTAATCATAGAAGCCATTCTAACTTCTTTTGTCTCATTGCATTTTTCAACTAACTCCACTAATACATTTGTCTTATCACAATTGAGTTATTTGTAAACACTCTCTAATTTGTAGACCCAAGTATAATGGCAATGCCTAGTGCAGTGCTTGGTACATAGTAGGTCTTCAATAACTACTGAATAAATAAATGAAAAATCAAATGAATACTATAAATTTCCTATCTAGAGATCCTTATCCTTCTTATTTAAAACATGTTTCTAAACGAAATCAGATTCCAAACCCTTACCAACAAACAACAAGTTTAGAATTTTCCTCGTCTTACCTAAACAATCTCGTGGCCTTTCTACAGTATCTCTTGACTTCCCAAGTGACTGCAGCGCCGAGGCCATTCCTTCCACAGGTATCTTCTTACATAAACTCCCAACAAGAATCCACCTTGAGCCTAATGTCCCAGTGAGAATGCTGCTACTAGAAAGTTCGGATTGGCAGCTGAATGCACACACCTGAATTGTATTTCCTTGATCTGTTGGAGGAGAACCAGAGGCGATAGTATCCCCATGTGCCTGTGACCAGGGCTGCAGAGCATGGGAGATTCCAGGAGAGTAGGATGTGGGGTAGACTGTTCCCAGGATTGCTTTAGAAGTACAAGAAAAGTTTTCTTTAAAATCAGGGTGGCACAACAGCTGCCTGAAGACACCACACATCCAAAATTAGGAGTGGGAACTAAGTCGAAGAATCAGTTAATCAGTGTCTGGCTTCCTGAACCACCTTAATGAAATAAAATGCCAAAATTCACAGATACATTGACACTCCTGCTGACGGCCTAAAATAGCATCAACTTCCGACTGAGTGAGCCAATTGCTAGCTATTGCATTTAACTCTTTTGCCTGATGACATATCAATAGGGTGACCTTATTTTCAAGATGAGTTCCCTTCACCCTCTCTCATTTCCACTTTGGCACTGAGACTGGACTTTGCTTTTTCCAAGGCTCACTAGACTAGAAGATGTCACTGTGAATGGATTTATAAAAATTAAAAGTAACTATTTCTGTGCATGAAAGCACTGGATTGGGATGAAGTATTGGGAGAAGGGGCTATAGATATTGCTAAAATCACAAGAAACAGGTTTCAAGTTCAAGAGGGATCAGAGGAATAGAGATGCATATCTTAAGCGCTGTTAAAAAAAAGGAATATTACATTTTGCACTTGCCTTATATCACTTAGAGTAAGTAGCCCAGCTGGACACCATTACCCTTGCAGGGGAGCCAAGAGAGTGTGCTGCAAGGCGTCTGGTGTAATGCACACAGAGTGATGGTGCACCTGGATTTCTACCCACTACCTGGTCAGGGATGGAACCCTTCATTCAAAGGATATCTAGTCATATTTTTTAAATCCCATAAGAGAGTTAGAGGGAGAAATAGAACGGGATTTGGCAGAAAAGTCACATGATGAGCACAGACTCTAAGGGTCCAGTCTTCTGCCAGGCCTAGTTAGCTGACCCACAAGCTGTAGTCATAGGCAAAGTATATGCTGGGGTGAAGAGCCAGGCTTTGGGTTCAAATTGCACCTCCAATAATTATCAGACTCTGGGAAAATTATTTAACTTCTCTTTGCTTTAGTTCCGCCTCTGTCAAAGAATAGTGCCTACTTCATAGGGGTATAATCATGCAATATGAGTAACATATAAAACTTGTGTATAAGAAGTGCTCAATATATGGGAGTCTTATTTTAAACAGAAACATTAATGGAAATACTTAGAATCAAATCAGACTAGAGAAGCTGTACTTTAAGTAAAAGTCTTGGTGGAGTGGCATAGAGAGATTTAACATCTCATCTGGCTCTAGCTCCTCATTTTGCTCTTCGGGGAAGTAAGATAAGGAAGATGTGACCTTTCTTCTCAGTGATCTTACAGTAAAGTAGGAGGTATAGACATAAACATACATATATATGTGTATATTATAGAGTGTATATATGACATATATACATATGTATGCGTGCATCTATAGATGAGAAATAGAAGCTATAAAAGCTATGAATATAATGATAACAAGAATTGGAGAAATTAACTGATTTAGGATTTGGAGGCTATGTTCTAGGCTAAGTTATAGTGCCTCTCTAGTTGTACAAAATTATTTTTTTTTCTTTAAAGCTACATTTGCAAACAAATATAGATTATACATCTGGATCCTGGACCCCAGCAGGACAATATCTTCATTTTTCTTTTTCACATCAATAACCCAGGTGAGTTCAATTCAAGGAAGCATCAATTCCACCTTGGGCAGGTTTCTGCTGCTTTGCTGTTACCCTGCTCCCTACTGTCTGACAAAAGAACATTGGGATCAGATGTGGTCCAAGCGTGTCCAGACTCTGACTGGCCTCTAATTGTTCTATAGAGACCACGGGTACATTTCTGATTGGTTTGGGCAACAATTGCTGATGAGTCCCAAACTCTCCTTATTGAAATGTCTTAACCAAGGCAGGGAAAAAAAAATAATAATAATAATAAAAAAGAAAGACAATTTCAGCAGACTACAAAGAAAAAAACATAACTGGGATTTCTAATACCTTCAATTCTCTAGTAGTAATGCATTCTCTGTTCTGCTGAAAAACACTCTGTACTGATTATGCTGACACTGACAGTAAAGCTGTGTGGTAGTTGGTTTTCTTTAATTTTTTTAAGTTTGTATCTCAGATGAGAAAGTGGGTTATGATTCATCCTGCACAATCTGAGTCAAAATTCATTTTTGTCCCTTTTCAATTAGTTCTTCATTCCACATTAAAAAGCAAGAGTAGTTTGCTCAGCAAATGAGAACATTGTGGTATGCCTTTGTGTGTTGCTTTCTCACACACAATGACTGAAAAATATTTTTTTGTATTATCAAATAATATTCCAATAAGAAAAGAAGACAATAAGAAAACACAAAGTGCTAATTCAAATAGAGGCAGACACTAACATTAAAAATTCAAAGGGGATGGTTATTACATACTAATCATAAATGGCATAAATCAAATCAGATGCTGCACTGGGAAGCAATACAAACATCTCTTAAATTTTTGATCTGTTATGGTTTAGAATGCATTTTATCATCTATTAATTTAAACTGATCATCACATAAGCAGATAAAATAAATAGGGAAAATAATGATCTTTTTTAATAGGTGAAATAACTGAAACTTAGGAAGATTAAGTTATATAAAATTGCTGTAAGTACAGGTAATTTAATCCAGAAAACCTAAATTAAGAATTTCTCCCATTTATTAACCTGTCCTTAGGTAAGCTGATTTCTCTGGCAAAATGATAACTTTAATCTTAAAACTGCTGAAATAATATTTTAAAATAATGCGTAACAACATGTTCTAAAGCACACTGCAAATGTCACCGATGTCAAATAAAGAAGATACAGGACTTACACTTGGATTTCCTGACTCCAAATACAGTGCTTTGTTTCATTATGCATTGTAATATATGATGAATTACCCAATTTTATGACAGTGTTGTCTTACCTACACTGAAGACCATTATCATATTAATGGTTACTAATATTAATATCACTATGTATTCTAAGTACTATGAGAGAACGGCATTATTACTGACCCAGGAAAAATCCTTGGTCAAAAACAGTGATGCTAGGGTATCCAACTGAGTACACAATATTTGTTATATCCTGCAGTCCTATTTTATTTTTATGAATTGACACTTAAAGCTACTTTAATGCAGGGAAACTTTTCATAAACCTTAAGAAAGGAGGAACAATACTGAGTACAACATATAATGGTCTAGGAAATATAATTATTTTTCATTTTTTCTGTGGAACTCTGAAGCAAGCAATTTTATAATTCTACAGAGTAACTGTTTTCCTGTCCACCTATGTTTTAATGGTGCAGAGGACAATATATAAAGAAGTATTTGAGGTAAATAAATCAAGAGGCCAAAAGTTCCCAATAGATCATGAAGTCTAATCTCTTAAAATGAGAAATGAGGCCCATGGAAAATGGGGGGGCTGAAGATGCCATAGAAAGTCAGGGGAACAGGGTCAGGCCCAGAATCTGGCCTCTCAATGCTTGATGCCCGGATCTTTACACCACTACACGGCCTCTCATGTTAACATGATGCTTCTGGGTGTAAATAATTTTTATTTTGGAAAACAACTCAATGGGTAAGTAAACTTGAAGACATCATTTCACTATAGTGTTCATCAACTTGCCTTCTTGTTGAATTATATCCACATTTCTGAACATTTTGAACATTACCGTTTTCATGGATGAGGATTTTAAAATTTAATTAGGGTATTTAGTTTAATGCCTTTTAGGGGGAAAAAGCAACAAGTACTTCAACCCATAAAATCCAGTTATGGATATTGTTGACATGGATGAAGATAAAGTAGGTTGAAAATTATTTGATTTCAACAACAAAAAGTAATAGGCAAATAATAGTATAGATAGATTACGTATATGGTAAAAATTATGAAGGTCGCTCCGATGACGTAGGAAAAAATGAGAACCTATCAAACTAGAATTTTCTAAGTGCCCAATTAACTTTGCCATCATCCTAAGGCTGAATAGGAGATAAAAAGAGAGATAGTGGAGAATAATAAATGTCTTTCACTACTTCCTGCCTATTGCACCATTTAGCTTCCTTCAACAATTCAGTCCTGTACAGTGTTTTTATTTTGTCTTGTTCAATTTTACCAAATGATGCTCACTTACAGATAGGAGTGGACGTGGGTCCAGCACTCGGATAAATTGAAGGTTTGATGGAGAACCACATGAGGACAGGGATAAGAGCTGTGCAGTGGTCTAAGGATCTGGGAGAATTTAATGCAACATGACTGACATCAGTCTTACTTACCGTGTTTCCCCCAAAACAAGACCTAGTCAGACAATCAGCTCTAATGTGTCTTTTGGAGCAAAAATTAATATAAGACCCAGTATTATATTATGTTATGTTTTATGTTATGTTATGTTATGTTATGTTATGTTATGTTATGTTATGTTATATTGTATTATAAAGACCGGGTCTTATATTACAGTAAAATAAGACTGGGTCTTATATTAATTTTTGCTCCAAAAGATGCATTATAGCTGATTGTTCAGTTAGGTCTTATTTTGGGGGAAATAAGGTATGAAGAGGATTGGAATAAGGTCATTAATTTGGACCCGATTCTGGGATTTCCCAGTTTATTGGCCCTGTATGTTTTCAACTTGTTTTCGTTTATGAGCATTCAACTGTCTTTGCTAAAAACTCTGACCATAGTCCATTGCTAACGGATGTCTACTCCCCAGAATGCTGTCCCTTCACGTGGACTCCTCTGGCATTTTATTTTGCACAGGTCAGCTGGTAATAATGGCAAAAGCCCCTGGCTGGATGAAAAAGAATGTATTTTCCATCATCAGTCATAAAATCTGTTTTCCATTAAAGCCCTTGGTGCTTAGAGATTTAACAAATGCTTTTTCTCCTTGGCCACGATGTTACCTCATTTCTATTATCTCCCATCACACAGACTACAATGATTGGTGTATAGTAGGCACTCAATAAATATTTGTAGATGAATGAATTTGTTCAATTAAAAATACAACAGATGCCTACCAAGTAGAACTCCACAGATGTTCAAACAATGGCTTTGCTGACAGTCAATTAATTATGCCTTCTGACAATTCTAATGTCACTTCAAAGTCTGGAAGAAGATGATTATCTGAGTGCTTTAGAGAAAGTTGTGGGGAAAGTGCTGGTGGGGGTGAAAAAGGGTAGTTTGGTGGAGAAAGGGAGTTGAGTTCACAGTTATCTGTATTTGTATGTTTAAGATCAGAAAATGCATAATTAGCACTTGTAGGTTCAGGCCTCAATTCTCACCAAGTCTCAGTAATAGAATCAGAGACAACCTACGAATGGAGTGCTTTTTGCCATCCACAACTTGTGCCCCCATTCTTCCAGAATGTCAAACTTGCTTTCACAGTTATTAGGCAACTGATGTTTGATTACAAAGTAGGAAAATCCCTTTTCGACTTTTCTTTTCACTCTCTGATAAAGAGAATGGTGGTCTCAATGTAAGTGAATGAGTGGGTGTCTGCTGTTTGTATTTAAGACAGTATGAAATACAAACCCTGGGTGGTGTTTCACATCCTTGAAGGGGCATAGTGAACTTTCACAACTGGTTGCTAGGCAAAACACACTTAAACATGGGGGAAGAATGTTTCTTTCAATCTGATGCCCTGCCTATCTGAACCAATTAGATTAGAACAGAAAAAAACTGAGGAGGTAAGTAAGGAATTACACTGGGAACCAACAACTCCAAATGAACTGCAGTGTGTGTGTGTGTGTGTCTTAACTATGTAACCTATCCCTTGACCAATTTCAATCCTTAATTTTCACAGAAAACACATGCAAAAGAGATCAAGTCCAAAGATGTCAATCTAATTATGACTGAACTTCAATGAATGTAGCAAGCATGTCTTACTTTATATATTCTCCAGTGCCTTTAAATGATTAAAGAAAGGAATGAGAAAGTCTGAGTTATAGTTCATGGCTCTGTCACTAAATAGTTTGCCAACCTAGGAAACTTGCTCATTTATTTTCATCATCTCTAAAAATGAGGGGATTTTCCCAGATAGTCTGTAAGACACCCACCACGTCTAACACTTTATGATTCCATTAAGGTGCTAAATACATATCTATTAAGTGAATGAAGCATTTTCCCTCTATAGTTTCCTGTAGTTCATGTCCTGCCAGAGAATATGGAATATCTGCTCACCATTTTCATTTATAGGTTCATTAATTAAACAAACATCAAACATCTCGAATGAGCCAGGCATTGTTGTAAGACTGAAGATGGGGCACTACAATGAACTAAACAAAATTATGGCCTTCACACCGACTTACATTCTAGTGGGGCAGAGAGACAATACTACAAGTAAGTAATTTAATGAGGACGAGAAAGAAAGATACTGAGGATCTCTTTAGTTATTTGAAAAGGAGGGAACTCAGGACAGAATCTACACATAGATCCTAAGAAGCTACTGATTTTTATTTTATTATTATTTCAACGCAAAGTGTACTTTACCCAAGTTTGAATAAGGTGTACCCAGGTCTGGGTTCATCAAAATAGCTGGCCCTCACCTCCTTTATCACCTTCGTGCATAGCCCTGCAGGTCCTCCCCTGCTAACAAAGATTAATTTCTCTTCTTCAGTAAGAGGAAATTTGGCCACACAGTTCAAAACCCTCACAGCTGTGTGACCTTGAACGAGTCATTTGGGCTTCAGTTTTCTGAAAAGTGAAAGGTTGTTTTAGATAGTTTCTAACATTAAACCTTTATAATATTATAAATCTAGACTTTCAAATCAATGCATAAAAACACACTATGTAGCCAAATTAATTAAAAATTAACATGTG
Source organism: Rhinolophus sinicus (assembly GCF_036562045.2). Taxonomy (NCBI): domain Eukaryota; kingdom Metazoa; phylum Chordata; class Mammalia; order Chiroptera; family Rhinolophidae; genus Rhinolophus; species Rhinolophus sinicus. The sequence continues at coordinate 51,633,382 of NC_133751.1, read as the reverse complement.
CTAAGATGGAACACATTAAAATGCTTAGGATTATTTATTTAGTGCTGTAAACATATATTGCCCTGAGTAGACATTTTACCAGAAATCACTACCGCAAAAGGAAATATAACTAATATGTCTCATTAACTAGAAAAATTCTATTCCCACGACCCACAGATACCTTAAACAAAGAGCTGGAGAGAAACAAAACCAAGCAATACATTTTTTCCCCCAAATTAATACAACCTTTTCTCTAAACTGCTCATTTTCTAATTTTTCTTCTAGTGTGTTTTTTAATTAATTAGGTCATATTTTTCTGTGAAAAACAATGGTTAAGGCCTCAGGTTCCATCTATACTAGAGGCAGCTGCCCACCTTGGGTCATTTCCCAATTTGTAATTTACAGGAGCACATTGGAAACCATTTTCTTGAAACAGAATAATAAAAACAATGAAATATAAATTACTTAGCACCTCTCAGTTGAGACCCTCTAAGCACTTTTCAAAGCAATCACATTGTTTTTTGTACTAATGAGAAAGCTACAGCACAAATATGTTAACTGATTTATCTTATGGTCCTTAACCAATCCAGCAACAAGGTGCTAGGAGAGTGTGATGGGGTGGAAAGAGAACAGGATCTGGGGTTAACAGTCCTGGGCCCCAGTACAATTCTGCTGCTTAGGGTATCCATGCCTTGTTGGGGTGGTGGTGGCCCTAAAGAGTGGGGAGACCCTTAATCTGGACAGATCCTGTCCTCATATACCAAATGGAAATAAACATACGTTTTGCAGGGCTGCTGTTTAGCTCAAATAATATAATAAGTATAAAAGTGATTTACAAAGCCTATATACATGTCAGTTATAATCATGTAATAATAATGATAATGTTAGGGTAAAATGGGAAATTGGATGCAAGAGGCCGAGTCCCAGGCAAGTTTAGACACCTAAGTCACTGAATGTCACAGTTGGGCAGTGCTTCCATGATTTAATCTCAGAGTTCATGAGATGCTTGAATACCAAGTATCACTTCCCCAACAAGGGTGTATGGGTTTTGGCCTAGACTCTTCTAGGAACTTGCTTCTCTCTGTTTAAAAAGTTAATTCATTATACTGAATGGGAATTTGCCAGCTTCCTCGCACTTGCCTTTGTTGCTAACTTTGGAAGCACAATTCATTCCTTTTCCACATGGTAGTCCTCCAATAGCAACGAGGGTTTCTTTTCTCCACACCTTCAACTGTACCTCAAATAACGGTTTCTGAAGGATCTTAACCCAAGTTCTCTAGCCATGCTCACTACTGATTGGTCTTATTCACAGAGAAAAGAAATGGACTATCATCCTTGGTGTTTGGGGCACTCTGTTTCTATTCATGGACATTCAATGGACCCTCATTTTGCTCTCAGTTGAGAAGATACAAAGTGCCAAATATGGTGAGTTGGTTCTATCAATAAAGTAATCATAGCACATCCCCACCCGTGCCTTTCTCCTCGTGAGGCTTACCACGTGCCAGCTCCCTGCTGCTTCCTATCGCCCACTGCCCAACTGTCCTTTGAAGCAGTAAAGCCTAATTCCCCTAGAACAAACTTCTGGATGTATGCAAATTTTCTCAATATACCTCACTAACAATACTCAGGGACAAACAAAAAAAATACTCTTAGATAAATGACAGGTTTTGAGAAGAGAATTTACCTAGTGCTTCCTGGAGGCATAAGGATTCTTCAAATAGCTCACTAAACAATACCAGACTCACACACTTCATTTTTTTTTTTTTTAAAGAAGGAATAAGACAATACTATGTAAATGATGCCAAGATAATTACAGATTGTGCTTCAAAATAAGCTGGTAGATATTCTCATTCCAGCTTATTCTAATATATTCTCATTCAGATATATTAGAGTATCCATTTGCAGAGATACTGCAAATATCTAGTGTTGTCTTTGGTCTTAGGGTCTGCACAGCCAAAACACCACTATTTTGGAGAGAATCATGCCATGGTCACAGAGAGAGACATGTGGATCTTTCCAAACATGCCCTTTCTCTTTCAAAATCTAAGAAAGCAAAAACCTAGAGGCTTTGAGTGTATCAATCAGTATGAAAAACTCTCGGATAAATGCAAAGAGATATGTCAAGGATACCTAGAGACAAATTCAAATTCCTTTTAGATTTTACCCTCAAAACAGTCTGAAAACATAAGCTCCAATGCTGTCAACTAGCCCTGTACACTCCCCAATTTTCTAGCAATGATACCTTTTTCACCACCATTCATTTTAATAGCAAATTTTAAAATTCTCTCTCTGCTATTTTATATTCTTAAATTTACCCTAACTTCTAAACATCATCCCTTGTTCTGCCTATGATCTATCTTTGGAACTGAGAGTGTCCTCTAGTATAAACATAGTTTTCTAGTCACCTAGAGAAGCAGGTTGCTCCACTATGCAAGCACCTGACCAGGTCATGTGGTCTTGCTACAAATGATTTGGGCTAAAGACCTGTTGCCTGGTTAATTGAATTAGATGAGAATCTTCTCCTACCTCCACCCTTCTATGTTTCCTTTCTTCCCACTACAGTGCAGCGTCTTGAGGCCCACTCAAGGATTCCACTGCCAATGGAAAGACACTTGGGAAACTGCTACAGCCCAAATTTAAGCCCAGGTAGATGGAAAAAGTTCACAGCACGAGAGACTTTATCTTCACTTCAAAGATATAGACTTACCCAACTGCTGTTGTACACTTCATTCTTAACAGCATTTACTTAATACTGGAATGCAAGTCACAGTTTTTGGTAAAGATGGAAGAGGGAGAGCATGGAAACACAATACGGAACAGCTTTTTAGAAGAAATTATTTAAAAAAAAATACACGGCTGAGACTCAGTTACAGACTCTTGCCTGTAATATTTTATCAAGGACTGACTTGAGAAAACATGATGAGCTGTAGTTATCAGTAATGCGCCCTCCCCTCAGAGGAGCAGCAGTGCTACAGTCAGCTGACATGGGTGACAGGGAGGTATTAGGTATGCTGTTCTCCTAACGTTTCCATCTGGGCCATGGCCAAAAGCCCATGCTTAGTGTCACATCAGTTAGTTCAGGAGTTAAATACATAGTTAAAATATAATGTCAGTGACAGTGAAGTCCATGCTACAAAACTGATGGCCCTGGGCAAAGGTGGTCTCGCATTTGACGATCATGAATTCAGGAAGGCAAGAATGACACGAGGCGGGGACAGACCACTACTGACAAGCTGCAGGACTACATATGTCTGTGTAATAGTCGTAAATCAGAACGGACTTGAGACCTGACAAATAAGTCCGAATTCTGAAACTAATTAGCTATGTGGACATGACAACTCACTGAGTCTCTCTGGATCTCTGTCACCTCACATAAAAAAGGAAGACATCATCACCAGATCTGTCAGTCAGACCATGGCTATGAATAGGCCTTTTAAACGTATAGAGCTTTAGGTAAATATCAACTTTTGTCATCATTACCATAATGGTTATCATCTCACCAACAACAGAAAGGGTGTATGTCCTCTAGAGAATAAGAAAACATGCACGTAAAAGGGAAATTTTAATGGTCTATTGTAGTCATTAAACAGTAAAGTTTAGAAGACACAGGAATATGCCCCTGCCTACTTTTACCATCCAAGAAAATATTCTAAGATATTTCATTTGTGACAGGTTTCAATATATTTTTGGGAAAAACTAGTGACCTGTGTAGTGTGTAGTAATAGCATCTCTAGCTGTTTTAATCTAAAGTCATTTGGCCCTCTCCACAATCTCTCTCTCTCTCTCTCTCTCTCTCTCTCTCTCTGTCTCTGTCTCTGTCTCTCTGTCTCAATCATCTATCTAGACTGTTTCAAAGTGACTGCACCCTAAAAACTTCAATGTGTTGCTCCTAAAAATGACATCATCCTATATAACCACAATGTCATTTCAATAGGCAAGAAATTAACACTAATGTATTATCTAATATATAGTTCATATTCAAATTTCTCGAACCTTGACCCAAATGCTTTATAGTTGTTTTTTTGATCCTGAATCCAGTTAAGACTCATGCTTTGCATTTGAATGGCATGTTACTTTAATTTTCTTTAATGTAGAACAGTCTCTTCTAACACTGGCCTTTTTGAAGAATTCAGGACAACTTGTCCTGAAGAATGTCACATCATCTGGATTTGTCTATGTCCTAACGGTTGGATTCAAGTCAAATATTTTAGCAAGACCATTACATAGCTATGTTGTACACTTCCTTTTATATCATATCAGCTGGCGCATGTTAATTTGTTCCACTATTGGTGATGCTAAATTTCATCATTTGAATAAAGAAGGTTTCCTCCTTGTACACTTGATAACTCTGTAACTTTATTAACAATTGTCACCCCAACAAACTTTAATTAAAAAAAAAAAAAGGTTTTCTCCAGACCTCTCCATTTATAAAGGTATCTTCTTTGTACTTAAGTCATCTGTAAGGTGATCTTTTGATATCCTTCCTGATGTTTTTAAGCATATCATAATTACGGTTCTTTATTTAAAAAAAAAACACCAAAAACCCAAAACTGTTAAAAATGATAAGCTCTATAAAGAAAACAAACAAAAAACGAAAAATATATTCATGAATCATTTCACTTAAGTAATGAATAAAAAGCAACATGACCACAGGGGAAACTACTCTGTTATTTACAGTTTCTTTCCTTTCACTCCCTGATGCAGCTTGTAATCTAGGAGATCTTTGACAAGAAAGCACTTAATGGCCTTTAGCAAATCAGCTATAGTATCAGTAAAATTTCCAGCATTAAATAGGCAAAGTCATGGAAAAAGACAGTAGGTGGATGGAGTTGAGGTACGGCGGGGGTTGATAATTTAAGAGAGTGGATTTCTTTTGGGGTGGTGCTTGGAAATGTTGTTTTCAACACAGAATGGAACTCAGGTAAAATTCTGATAGAGAACAAGAGAAGCCTGTTATCCATCTCTCTTGGGTCGGGCCCTCCTGTTGTAAATACCCTGATATGTAGCTCTCCTTCCTTCATCTCCAGGCAGACTTATGGATTCTGTCTTCTACTGTCATGTAGGCCTCAAGCAGACAAAACACAGTGCGGGTATCTGCACTGACGTCCCTTACATGTCTGCCTCTCTCCTGTCCTACCATTCCTAACAACACCACAGCTGTCAGGCATAAAGAATGTGTTCAGGAAATGTTTAATGTTTAGAGCAGAACAGTAAACAATAGTTCTATTAACTCATCCTTTGATTCCTGCTTTTACCTAGCCAGTAAGAGGGAGAGCTGGCAGTCAAACCAAGGCATTTTGGCTTTGGAGTCCACATTCTATCCACTAGTGATGGAACAGTTCCCACAGCATTTGATCTCAAAGTGCAAGAGCTCATTATGTCAAATAAAGTCCCTAGCCTTTAGTCAGGCATTAGAAGTCTTCTTCACGTGGGTCCCAATTTACTTCTCCAACCTTACTTCCCAATATTTTTCCCTTCCCATATGGGTGCGTCACTTCAATGGTTGTGTTCCCTATATGTTAAATTCCACTCATCAGAAATGACATCACTTCTCTACTGTTCTACTTGCAAATCTTTATTAGCATAATTAATTCAAAGATGAACTGCTCGATAAACACTTCTCCATTCTTGCCTTGGGATGTCCTCTCTCCTTTTTCTGAATTCTCAAAGAACTTTGGCTGAACTTTAAGTCACTTGTCACTTGCTGTTTTGTATATGATTAAACACCATAACTCTGTACACATCCCCTATTAGATGATAAGCTCTTTTAAAGATAAAACCTATGTCTGCCCGTCTCCACATGCCTCCAGCACTTAGCAGAGTATCCTGAATATAATAGACACTTGATGGGTGTTTTCCATATAAAGTAAATTTTCCTTGAATAATCCTGGTCTCAACTCATATTTTCTTCATTCTATCTACTTAGAAGAGAATACTCTTCTATTATTTTCCATCTGTCCAAAGCTGATCTCCATAAAACCTTTCTAAATATCCAACCTAAACTTTTGGAGGTCTCAGATATGTTTATTACTTAGATTGTGGTAATGGCAATAAAAGTATATACATATGTCCAAACCCACCAAATTGTATACAGCAATTACATGCAGTTTTCTTCTATACCTCAATAACGTTGGGGAAACAGCTTTCAGAAGAAAAAAAATATGTATAGACCTAGAGTCTGGATTCTAATTCAGTCTTACAATTTATTAGCTGTTGATATGGGGCAGATTACTTAACAATTCTATGCCTCAATTACCTACTCTGAAAATAATAATAGCATTTACATCGCAGGGATAGATATATCTATATATCTATATATGTATATCTATATATCTATCTATCTATCTATCTATCTATCTATCTATCTATCTATCTATAATTTGTAAGAATGAAATGAGTTAATTCCTATAAAGTACATAAAACAGTGCTGCCATATTGTAAATACTTAATAAAAGTTAATCATTATTCCACATTCATTCTCAGGGTTTGTAATTCTCATTTGGCAATGATGATTTACCAGTCAGTGACATATGTTCTATTTTTGGTAGGAACTTAAATTTAAGTCAAGTATCATTAATAGATTTTTGATGGGCATGTCCAGTTTTGTTTTGTTTTTTAATAATGCATAGGATAACTTTGATTATTGATCATATTCTACATGCCAATAACTTGGATAAGTGCTTTCTATAAATATTTCATTCGATACTCACATTAACAATATAATCTAGCTATTATTTCCATATTATAAGTAAAGCAAAACAAAAACAAAGATTTAGAGAGAGTAAGCAATTTGTTCAAGTTGTCAAGATAGTAACAAGTAGGGCTAGGATGGTCCTTGAAGGCAAAGATAATATTTAATTCATATGTGTTTCCCAGAGTGCTTAATACATGTTCATTAAATAATTTTCTTTATTGCTATATATTTTTTTGCTATAATATTTGAAGCATATATACTTGGCATGTTAACTTCTCATTTTTAATGTCTTTAATACAGATAACTTCTTTTTCACTTTTAACATGTCTTTTTAAGTTTATCTTGGAATATAAACTCTTCTCCCACATGATATAATTTTCATACGTTTTAATATAACTATAGATTTTTTTTTTTTTACTATCCTCCATGCATTTGTGCTAATCTCTGTCAACTTATGCTTAGCTCTTAGCTTTATTATATTTTTTTGGATTGATGTTGTTTCCATATGATCTTACCAGTGTTGAAAGAAATGCTAGAGAACATTTTTTTCTACATCTTTGATTTACCAAAGTGGGAAATGGGGCTCAGGCAGATGGGAAACGGCAATAAGAGGAAGAGGGATCACACCAGAAGTCTTCATTCCCACTATTGTGCTCTTTTTGTCTAGTTACACCGCCTCTAGCATAGGAGTACAAATAAATGTCATGTTTTAAATATCCTATCTAAGTCTATCTATGGCCTGGCTTTGGACCAGTGCCCTCAGTTTACCTGTCATTACATATTCCCAAATAGGAAGCAAGTGGGAAGGCATGAAAATAGGAAATATGTGAGGAAGTAAAATCCCTACACAACTTTCTAACTTTTTGCCTTTGCTCCCAATGCTCCCCAAATGTAATGTCTTTCTTTATATGTCCTTAAAATAGCGCTACTCAAAATGAGGTGCACGGATGGGTGTCTTACTAAGTAAGGTTTATTACTCTGTTATCAGACAGTACAGAAATACAAAGTGAGCATTTAGAAAATATTACAGCAATTTAATAGAGTATTCTTATTGAATCTAATAATGGTAAAACCTGGTCTTCCATTTTCTATTCTTCTAATTTCATGTTCTTAATAACTGATTTTTAATTGTACTATTGGTCTCCAACAGATTGGGGAGGGATCTTTCATAACAAAAAGCTTGAGAGTCAGTGCTTTAAAGAGTGTGGGTTCAAGTGCCACCAATTATTCTATAAAGCATTCCTCATGTTCCTGATAAATAGAGATTTTAAATTTTATAACATTTGACCTAAGCAAGCCTATCTTATGCTTCTTATAACATTTTTTTTTTTTTTACCTAGGCTAGTAATTATTTGTGTATTTTTCTTACTTATCTCTTCTGAATAATTACAACCTCCCTAAGGATAAGTTACGTACCCCCCCCTCATAATTGGCATATAACTCACAAATTCACATTACATTAATGACTGGATGGATTAACTATTCATAATTACTCACAGGTTTGGAGAGGAGAAAAGTTAAAAACAACAACAACAACAAACAAACAAACAAACAAACAAAGGAATATCTTTTCCTGAACTTAGATAGGGAAAGGATTGAGAGTACAGAGTTCAGACACTACCCAATTCTACATTTTGTATACTAATATTTAGGCCCAAACCACACAAAAGCCCTATTTCTGCCTAATAAGAAGTTAATCAATTGTCAACAATAAAGTTTTAAATTAAATTTGTTTCTTAAGAAACTCTGCAATGCCCCTGAGATTTTTATACAAACTAAATACCATACACTCATGGCAGTCTCTCACAAAGCACTTTCCAGAACACTTAGTTGTGTGCAATGAATATCAACTCCAATGTATTCAGACTAAAAATCTTTACCAGTGGAGCTGATATTACACCTAATGACTAATTAAGAAAAACAGAACTCGACATTTACTTCAGAAATCAGCTCTAGAGCCCACTCACCAAAATATTCATCGGCAGGAGGGTTTTCCATGTCATACAGCATCTTCTTGGTCAGGTGCTCCAGCTCGTCTTCTGGGCGGAATGAGGCGGTAACTGCTGGAGGCCCCTTTGACCCAGTTTGTCCACCCTGCAAGGCAGAAAGCACACAGTCCTTTATATGCAATCTAGACATCATGAAGGTAATCGGGTCGTGTACACTGTAGTGGAGGAAGCACTGGACACGGCCACGAGGAGACCTGGGGTTCAGAATCCATTTTATCCGTTATTCAGTGTCTGACCATAGACACTTTATTCACTTGCCTTATCTACAGGATCATCTACTATCAGGCTTTAGGAATCCGTGTTTACAACAGGAGGGCTCTACTTCATTTAACAATTGCTTGTCATATACTTATTAAAATGATGAATAAACTGAGCCACCCTCTTAAGGAGCTTACAGTCAAATGAGAGACAAAGGAACATTAATAATGAAAGATAAAACAACTGTGGAAAGTGCACAATCAGGAGACAAATGGGACCTCTCATGTGGCCGGAGAAGAATTCCAGAGAACAGGCGGTGATGCAATTAAAGGGGAGTAAACATACAGGTTAAGGTTTCTCACATTCACGTGAGAAAGAATAAGCTCCTGGCAGTTGTGTATTTCTGGACTATGTATAACATTGGAGATAGAAAAGGAAACACATCTTATTGATAGGAGTCTAGACAGTGTAGGGCCTTGTGTTCCAGTCAAGGAGGCTGAGTAATGCTTTTCCCACCAGCACTGTAACCAGCCAGGTATCAAATGGGGAAGGTAAAACAGTAGCTCTGACATTGGGTTGGTGTTTAAGGAAATCAAGTGACAGGTGAAAGAGCACTTTAAGGTGATCAACCAGGAATCCAAAGTAAGTAGAGAAAGAAGAAATGCCAGATAGATGCCAGATGTAAAATTGTAAAATAGCTTTGCACTGTGTAAATAAAAGGGGATTTATTATATTTTCCTTTACCTACATTGTAACTTAGACCATTTATGATACCACACTCCAACATCCTCCATCAAAATGTTAAAAATAGAAAGAGTGGTCCAAAGGGTTTAGAAATGATGATGATGTCCACCCTGGCTAATGGGCAGAGATGAGATTGGGGATGCTTTCCCCTGATGTTTATGTATCTTAAAATTGTTGACCAAGAGTTTCTGCTTTCATGAATAGTTTACAAGAATTAGTTCAACAAAACTTGCATAGTCATTCACCAGTTATCTTCACTGTACTAAATGAGTTCTCGGATACGAAAATCCAGGAAAGTACAAATCCCTGTACAAATGTTTCATTCTTACCACCAACATTGATTTCAAAAACTCCACGATGGGTATTATTTTATTTTTGTGAAATCTCATGAAATGCCTTCTAAACATATTTAAAATCAACTGGTACCTATTTAGCCTTTCTCTATAATTATCTTAAATTTTTAGGTTTTAAAAAATGTATAAAAAATTCAAGTACGGATGTGCAGAAGGATGAAAAGGCCAAGAAATATTTATGTTGCTCACTAACCTTATGCCTGGGATTTTATTTCAATCTGGACAATTTGGACTGGAGATTCAAATCACTGAACACTATGAAATGTTCCACGAGACAGATATAAAATATCGAGCTGCCTGCTGGGATCTGAAGAATAATTATCTCAATCCACTCAATATGATATAAGAAAATTAGGGTAGGGCCATTATGATAAAGCCAGGACATCTTAGACTCACTCATTTCCAATAAACATTAAATGTTAAATTTGGAGCCTCCTCTAACGTACAAATGATGCCTGCCCTATAGAGTTAGTGTGAGTGTTAAAGATGCTGACAACTCTTTCATTTATTCTTTTGCTTATTAGTTTATCATTCTTACAGTGTCTGTTTTGTGCACCCTCTGCAAGCATCAGGGAGGGACACAAAGACATTTTATACAGTCTTTGCCTTTAAGAGAATTGCAATCTAGTAGGGGTGAGAAACATGTATAAATTATCAACTGTAAAAAGGTATATTTGTGGGAATAAATATAGATATGAACACTGGAGGAGTTATTTTCTAGTATGATTAAACTTCAAATTGCACATGTGATCCATTTCTAGGAAAATTTTAGAGATACTCATACAGGACATAAATTTATATGACCAAGGCTGGTCACAGGAACTACATTTGAGAGAAGGAAAAATAATGTGATTATCCATCCATTGCTAAGAGATCACCTAAACTGACAATGACAGATACATACAGTGGAATATGAACAGACTTTAAAATAATACCTTGTAAATCTATACCTAAGAGTATGAAAAGATGACCTCACCATGTTATCAAATGAACAGGTCCATAAATAGAATATCTAAATGATGGTCTCATTTTTATACGATAAGTGCAGTTTAATTTCTGTAGATCTATACATGGTTAGAAACAAACAAACAAACAACAACAAGAAAAACAAAACAAAACAAAACCCTGAAAGGACACATACGCAAGTGTTTTAAAGGGGATTATCTCTGGAGTTAGAATCCTGGACCAGGCTCTACTTTTAAAGTTTATGTTTCTTTATTTTACAGTATGTAACTCTACTTCTGCAATCCATGAAATATAACTTTTTAATACAATGTATCAAATGATAAAGATATGCTGGATACTAGCAAAACCCTGAAACAGGCTTCTAACCTGGATCAAGTGGGGAACTCTGAGGAGCAAAAGTTCAGAGGTTAGAGGTCAGGGGCAACCTAGTGTTAGTGGGGAAAACTGCAAATGAATGGTTCAGTGTTTAAGAGCAGAGGTGGGGAGAGAGGAAGACTCAGCTAATAACTGCCATGCATACTGAGGTACTTAGGGCTTCTGCAGAGGCCACGGTTCTAGGCCTATGAGAGACCACAGACAACTCCGAAAATCTGATGAGCTAAACTCTCTTTAGCAAAGAATGATATCCATAGAGATGCACATACAATTTAGTTCAATTTCAGAAATTTCATAGTCCACAGGAAACCTATCTAAAGATTCTCAGGTAGGAGCATCTAGGCAATAGAAACTGCAGTAGGGGCCCTCACCAGGGGAGGAAGCTAAGCAGATTCAGAAGTTTTCTCTGGAGTGGAGTGTTATGAGACTGGAATGAGATGGAGAGTCAATCATAATATATCTGTGGCCAGAGATAAGTGAAGGGATAGACCATGTGGCAGTGGCATTATGGTTGAAGACAGAGATTAACTACAACACGAACTTGATGTCCTTAGGTGAGATCCTGAACCTTTTATGACTTCAGATTCCCTTCTGTAAAATGGGCTTGCTAGTGTTAACTCACAGTCTGTGTGAGAGTTAAAATGGGACTCCTTGCAGCTCATGCCATAAAGAGCTTAACTACTTTCAAACCATGGTAACAAAGACAGGCTCTTTGGATTCCCAACCAGCCTCTGAAGAAGGGGATTATCCCAGCTCAGGTGATAAAGACGAATGAGGATGAGAAAATGACCTATATTGGTTTCCAGACTTGCAATAATGAGACAGCTCCAAATGTGATATCACTTGACTCCAAATTCCATGCATTTTTTTCCAACCAACCATTATTTCCCATAGAGAAAATGCTAGAAAAGTATGAAACATTGCCTCTGATATCAATGGTGCTGGCTGTTTTAATTTAAATCAACAACTATAAAAAAAAAAAAATACCCTGCTTCCTAGCTTAGGATAGACAGTCAGGGAATGGACACATTGTATCGTTGTCTGGGCCTGATAGCTGCTTTCCTTTTAATCTAAATAAAGGAAGCAAGAAGGTTAAACCTGCCCTCTATAAATTGAAGCCAGCAATTCATATTCTACCCTTAGCACTTACATTTCAAGTAGAACTCTAATTTCAGAGTTCTTGTCAGTAATTCACAGATTTTAAGAAAAATATATCATTCATTTCATTCTTTAAAAACTCCTTATTTGCCTGCAATACTGTTTCTGAAATAACATGTTTGGAAAAGAGCTTTTCTTTTAGATTTTAATCTCATAATGCTGATCTTGGATTCCTGGTATTCCTTATGGGGAAAGATGCCAAGAGATCTTCTCTTCCAGTATTTCTGAACTTTCTTTGGGTTGCAGAACCCCCCTCCCCAATCTTCCAGTGCATAATACTCAAAATCCATGGACTACAGATTGGTAAAAACACAGGTTCCTCAGTTTCCAGTTTTCTCACACCGAAGAAGAGATGGCCCGGGACTTTCTTTGGGATTCAAGTCCCGTAAATTGTAGTTTAGTACTTTTCTCACTGGGACGAAGAGACACCTTTTAGTTTCTCTGTCTCAGTAGCGCTTAGGACTCAGCATATTCTAAGAAAAGTTAATAACTGTGTCCAATTCATTTTTTAATAAGTAGCTTCTAGCATTTCAACTGGGTAATAGAACATAATTGAAAATGTGTGTGGTGAGGGACAGAGAGGAGATAGGTTGCATTATTTTGTCTTATTTCTTCAAAAGTAGAAAGTTGAATAGAATCAGCAGTATATCCATCGTAGCATAATAATAATTCCTCATATTTGTGCGCTCCTTTTCAAGGTGCCTGCCTTCACATACATGTAATTTCAAGTGTTTACACCACAGCCCCATATGCTCTGTCGCCCTATTTTATGAATGAGGGAATTGAAGCTCAGGGAAGGTAAGTGGGCAATCCCGCGTAAAGAACTACCCATGAAAAACGGCAGAGCCCTGACAGAAACTGTGTGTGCTGAGTTGGGCGAGCGTCTGCTACACCGCAATGTCGCTTAGGAGTCCCATATCATCATTTCCAGGCTCTTCAAGCTCTATTATTCTGGAATATATTGGATTTTTATCTACTGATTTTATTATCTGAGCAAAGATATTTTCAGAGTGGAGGTTTACTACTAAATAGTGAAACAAAAGCTCTTCAAAGCAAATATAAACAAAGCCACTAGACTTTTCTAAGGAAAAGACATTCTTATAAGTATCAATATTAATCACTAAATTGGGTATTCTTTGAAATGCCTGAACCTCCTAGCAAAGGCAAAACACATTACCTGACCCACAGATGAGTCTTTGAGAAACAGATTTCAGGGGACTCCTTCAAAATTCTCTTAACATACATACCTTTGCAAAGAAACTGCCAAGTGCCAAGAAGTATCATTTTAAAGTCAAATTACTCAGGATTCCTGCCTCTGACAACTCACAGTTTAAGAAAAAAGAGCCATGAACACAGATAATTATAATAAAGTGCAAGTACTAAAACATGGGTATGAATTTGATGATCTGAGATGGGAGAAAGCTGCCAGAAATGAAATGCCCTCTTAGTTTGATCTTCAAGGTTAAATTGGATTTCAGCAGATATTACTAGGAAGGAAGGAAAGAAGGAAGGAAGGGAGGAAGGGAAAAAGTAAAGACATTCCAAGAACAGAATTTATAAGAGAACATGTATATTAGCAAAAATGTTAAGAAACAGAAGAAGAACGGAGCTAGGATGAAGCTAGAGAAATGGGTTGAGGTCAATTTTTGTCAAGACTTGCTTTTAGGTAATTAGGAAATTTAAAAATGAGGACTGACTTTATTAAAGTAATACTTTTGAAACATGCATATTGGCAAACATCTCAAACACCCAGGTCAATGATGCCTTGAAAAACGCAACCAGAGGTCATGGTCTTTCTAAGCAATTTAATGGCTAATATGCTTAAAAAGGATTCTGATATTTACTGAGTCAGAGACTGCTGCTGCTCACCCACATCTGTTTGCTCTCTTTCTGAGCACACAGCTAGACTACATTTTCCATTCTCTCTTGTAGTTAGATGTAGCCCTATGAGGTACAAGAAGGAAGGCACATAACCTGTGGAAGAGAGCCACCCACTGACTAGGCTGGCTTGTCTCAAACTATTACTTACAGAAGGGAGACTGGAAAGGAACATGCGCAAAGGTTAATGGTTGAAAGTGATGGGGCAGTGGTTTTCATTCTATTTATATTTCTCTATATTTTCATTGTTCAACAGTAATGTTGTTTTTCCTCAGGCATGAAACACACACACACACACACTCATTCTTTTTTTTTTTTTTCCTGAAACAAAAGTGTCAGGATTCAGAAAATGTTTAAGTTTCACAACTGTTTCTTCTCTGCCATGGTTTTCTTCTTGCTAGGGGCCCATCTGACTATCATTCCAGAGACAGCTTAATATGACTACTGCAGCAAAATTTGAATCTAGGTCTCCAGTAAAAGTTACGGGTGAGACCGTGTAACAATGTGGACTGCTTCTGCAAGCAAAATACATATGGGCAGAATCATCGGTGAGCAAGAAAATTACCACATCAAGAATAACACAAATAAACAATATCCGTTATTATTTATATAACACTTCATAGTACTCTTACATAGGAGCCCATAAGTACAGAAGACCTATTTTTCTCTCTAATCTTAGCACTGCCTTTAACTTACCCCATAATTTTGATCAAATCACTTCTATTCCCTGAGCCTCTGTATCTTTATATGTAAAATGAAGTTTTCAAAGACTCCTTGGATTCTACTCTATCATATTTGTGTGCCCATAATATGCAGGGTATATGTTATTATGGATATTTATAGTGAAATCGCAGATATTTACAGATGCTTTATAGTCTATAAAAACAGACACAATGAGTAAGTGGAAACCTCATTATTACAGAGATTTCCATCTACAGGAGGCCTTGACTCACTTGTCAGCATTCCCTGAAACAATCTAGAACTTCATTCAGCATTCTGAGTCTGAGTAAGCAGCCGGCAGGTCACAGGGTTTCTGCAGCCTACTGAACTTTCACTATAAATGAGCCATGTAATCAAGAACATACAAAGGTTAACCACCCTATCCTACCACTACTGCTCCTTGGGTGGAGAAATAATTCCACCATCCCACCTGAAGAGAAAACGAAGGATGGTAAAAAGCCTACACTAAGGTACAAACAGTGAATCCCGCAGGCCCTCCACCCCTACCCCTGAGAACACCCATTGCCTTGAATCTTTGTTACCGGCAATTTAACTATTTTAATATATGTGGTAAGAATCCATTTTACAAAATGGCTACCCGATATCTCTTGAGTTTCTCTGATACTAACCTCAGCGTGGGTCATTTTTTTCCCGTGAGTTCCAACCTACTGTTGATCTCCTAGTTTTATAGCACTAGAATACTTGAACTTACTGCAAATCTGAACCTCACCAGGAAAGTACCGCACAAGCAGATAAAATACGGGGAAAAGGCAGCCAAAATATTCAGAGACATTACATGATAATGCATACGCTATCACTCTGGGTACCAGAGCTGCTCGTTTTTCTTGTCCATTTGTAATGATGTACAAGAAAGAGGTGCCTTCTCTCAAAGGGAAAATAACTTAAATGATGTGTTTTTGAAAAAAGAAACATGGAAATTATCTCCTTTCAAACGGTAGAATTAGCCCCATTTTGGAGCTGAAAGACTGCCAGAAAAAAAAAAAAAAATATATCTGATATTTTCATTCCTTTCCCCCTTCTATTTAACTGTGTCAAGTTTGCAGTTTGCAATTTCCTGAGGCTGCTTCTACTTTTCTGACTCTCACTGAATTAACTCTATTCTACTCTTAATGTCTCACTGTCTGATGCAAGGAGAACCTCTTCAGACCAAGGACAGATATTTACTGGATATCCTCTCTACTTCAGGTGGACAGCAGTGGGCCCCAGAGAAAGAAGAGGCACCTATTAATAATGAGAAACCATAAGAAGACACTGCCTATTAATAATTAGAAACCCATTCCAGTTAGTCAACTTTCAAAAGCTTGATTTTCTTACAATCGTTCATATTCCCTTTCTCATGCCATGCATTAAGGCCTCTAAATCTCCTTCCCTAAGCCAAATTTGGAATCACAGCCAAAAGTGATGATTCTAACTTACAGCATAGTAAGGGGGCTGGACGTGAGTGCAACCAATGGAAAGTGCTGGATGTCCATTAGTAGGTCTGTGGTGTTTGCACACTAGGGCATCCTGATGAAGTAGACTGAGCCGAGAGAAAGTGGCCTCTCTCCACGCCCACCGCTCTCAGTTTCCATGTGTCAAGGCAGACTCAACAGTGTTAGCGATAGAGCATGCTCATTCCTAGGCCTCGTGTCTAGGGCACCATTTCAGGTCCCCCAGGGTTTGACTCTCCGTTATTGATTTTTCTCACCTATAAACTGGAGGATAACGTCTACTTCATATGAAGAAGTTTTATAAAATAGTAAACATCAAATGCATGGCAGTTATAATGATCTAAAAGGACAGCTTACTGACCACTAACAAAAATGATTTTCTTCTTGGTAGTGGAATGTTTGCAGAGTTATAACATCTCTTCCGTAACTCTCCATTTTCCTATTTGCTGATGAAGTACTGCAGTGTAGTATATCTGAAGTTCACATTAATTGTTTTAGCAAGAGGTGTAATTACTCTGCGTTCTTTTCACTATAAGCCTTGGAATACATGACATTTGGTGACCATATGCTTTGCTGCCTCTCCAGATTGTCAACTTTTCTACATCCTCGCCTTTGGCACCCAAAGATAAATAGTAAAACAGGGCTTGTGTTTGGCTATTCAGAGCAAAGCAGCCTCCCTTGCGCTTTCCCGCTGAGATGAGCTCTAGGCAGAAAAGGCACAACCACAGATGCTCTCTCACCTGGTAGGCAAGAACTAAGAAAGGCAAGTAGAAGGAACCTCAGAATCTCAGGGTCAGGGAGAAGCTAGGTCAAAGCTCTCTTGCCAACCTAGTTCAAAGTACTCATTTCACTGCTCCTTCCTCTTTACTGCTAGGCTGGTCCTCTTTAAAGGAGAAAGCAAGTTGCCTATGCAGGGCAATAGCATTTCTCTCAATTTGTTCCCTTTTTTTTATACACCTTATGTTATTCCTGCACGGGACTAAAAGCTATTTCCACAATACGATAGCTATTAAAAACTGCATGTATGTTTCCCCCGTTAATTGGGCTTTATGCATGTTATGTGTAAGTGATTTGAAATAATCAAGGCAAGATAATTATACGACATTATTTCCATTGGTAGGTTTCACCTCAACAAGACTCAAGATATGAAAAGTTTAATAAATGGAACAAACTGTTGTTCAGGGCTGTGTTTTCAAACTAAACCAGGTCGTGGTCTTTGCTGTGCCTCACTAGTGTCTGGCAGTGACTTTCTCTGAGAAGACATTTCATCTTTATCTGGTTGCCTGGAACAATGGAAAGGGCTAGTTGCTCCAACATTGGAAAGAAAGGTTTTACCACAAGACTCTGCTTTCTATGCACTGACCCACAGAAAAGCTATACTTAACCAGAAACTACACTTTTAATGAAGCTGTATCAAGCAGACACATAGTGTTTCTCTTACCAGGGCTCTGGCCCTAACTGTGGTTCTAATTCATTGTGTTCAAAATGAGGTTTAATCAATTCCTATTGCTAAATATTTACTTGTGTCCAGTCCTCGCTATTATCATGTTTAAAAAAGGGTATTCAAATAGTACATCTGATATTACAAATAAATAAAAATATATGGGCAGGAGTGCCAGTGTGTGTGTCTATGCAGATATTAAAAAAAACAGATACTAGAAGGAAATATACCAAACTATTAACAGTTCATGTAGAATAGTGGGATGATGAGTGATTTAAACTATTTCTTGTACAATTTTAAAATTATCTAAATAAAATATAGTGAAAAATGGATGACCCTTAGAGAACAATAAATATCCGTTACAAAACATAGGATTTTAGTCATTTCTTTTGTATTTTACGGTATGAAGCCAGGAGAGAATGGAGAACCTGAAGTGAAGACAATTTGTTGAAAATATAAAAGGCACCTAGATTTTCAGTCTGATATGCACAGAAACACTTTCCTACTATACAAGCTATTTCTATCTAATGGCCTTGACAGATGCCTGAACGTGACACCAGACACTGAAATAACATGCAAATCAGTTTTCGGTTTTAATATGCAAATATGACACTTGGCACATCACTTTCCATTCCTGAGGTAAATTTCTGTTTTTGAGTTTTTCGTGGGAAATGCATACCAGCAAACAAATGGTTAACTCCCCCTATTTCACCTGACATAAGGTGGTTTTTATTTGAGTCAGAAAGGTTCTTGCTCAGAGATCCAAGGCACTTTGGATGCAAAGAAAGGGCATGCGGTTTTTTTCAATAACAATGCCACCTGCAGCAAACAAGTCTATCCTCTGACAGGAGCACTGCTCACACTGGATTTCTGGCCTGGGGGGGGCGGGGGAAGTAGGCAAATTTTCTCAGTGAGAATAAAGAGAAAAGGGTTTTTGCTGGACCTGTGAAAATCAAAGTAACAACATGGTGGGAAGATTTGCTTCTGGCCCAAAACAAAGAGGAAGTAGTTAAAAGTCCTCACTTCCAGGGTATTACAGGAGTGTGGAAAACTATATCCTCTGGTGAATGCTACATTCAATTACCTACCAATACTAGTAGTTAGGCATTAAGGCAGTCATCAAGATAAGTGAGATAAACCCAGTTCAAGGAATATATAAAACAGTCCGGAAATCAAGGCACATGAGGGAGAAATAGAAGAGTGAAGCAAAATATTGACTGTTGACAGTAATTAGTGTGGCTTACTTTGAGGTCAGACAATTAAGTTCATGAACTCATCCTAGAAAAAGTGCCAATACCTCATTGCTGAATATCACTACGGTCACCTTCGAAGTACTCCCCTTGGGAAGCTATGCACTGATGCCGCATCTAGTCCACCCTTCAAAGCAATTTTGGAACTCTTTTTCTGGAATGGCCATCAGAGCTGTTGTTGTATTATCCTGAATGTCATAAAAATGTCTTCCTTTCAATATTTCTTTATCTTCGCATAAAGAAAGAAGTCACTGGGGGCCAGATCAGGTGAGTAGGGAGAGTGTTCCAATACAGTGATTTGTTTACTGGCTAAAAACTCCCTCACAGACAGTGCCGTGTAAGCTGGTACGTTGTTGTGATGCAAGAGCCATGAATTGTTGGCAAAAAGTTCAGGTCGTCTAACTTTTTCATGCAGCCTTTTCAGCACTTCCAAATAGTAAACTTGACTAACTATTTGTCCAGTTGCTACAAAGTCATAATGAATAACCTCTCTGTTATCAAAAAAGATTACGAAAATCACTGCAACAAGTTTGCGAACTTAATTGTCCAACCTTGTAGACACTTTAACGTACAGGCTCTAAAGGCTATCTGCTTTTGGGTCTGAATCCCAATCCACTACTTACCAATTATGCAACCCTGGGCAATATGCTTCATTTCACTGAATAATAGTTGCTTAAACTATACAATGGCATCAACAGGATTTATTTCATGTGTTCAATGCAATGGTCATTGAATGCATTTAATGACATAGCATATATTTAACAGATAGGGCAAAAGTTGAGAGGTACAGGTCCTATGACTGAGCACCATGCCTGAGTGACCCCCTTGCCTTTGGAGTTCAATCCTATCAAAGCCATTTTGATTGTGCAGTAAGATGAAAATTTGTCATTACAATTCATTACAGTGACAGAGAAAATGCACACTATGTATCGAATAACAAGGTAATGAAGCAAATTATAGCAGTGTGACAACACAAGAGCAAGGAACCATTAAAGTAACATTTACTGCCTGCACTGATCAAGAAATTACTCTTATCTTTAAAGATATGCTTGAAGATATGCTGTGCTGTATAAATCTCATGTGAACATATCAACAGATGATATGGATACAGAAGAAAGAGAAGTTACAATGGACTGAAGCTTACCAAAACATGTTGAGAGGATAAGGGGCCTGAATTAGAATTTGAGGGAAAGAGAAAACCTTTCACATTTCTATTCTCTCTTACAGGTAACAAGGAACTCTGGTGCGACACTCGCAAGCACTAGTAGCTTTAATTTAATACTTTCCACAGCATGAGAGTGTGGTTTTCTTTTTTTTTGTTCTTTTCTTTTTTCCTTTTTTTCAGTATAGAGAAACAAACCAACTTAGTGGTTTTGATAAGTGATGATGTTAAGTGACTTAGCCAAAATCACACCCATTGTGAGTGGCAGAGCCAGGAGTTAAACATGAGTCTTCTGATCCAAGCGTAGTGTTTTTCCACTAATTTACAGCTGCCTCTATATACTCATTTAGAAATATGAAACTTACATGATCTATCATAAAGGTTAATCAAGGCAGTCAACCTCACTGATTAAAGCATGATGCTAATTATACCAGAGGCTGGAGACCAATGTGGCCCCTATTACTTTCAGAAACATTGATTGTGGTGTAACGGAGAAAGTGTGGGCTTCAGAAGCAGAAAAAGCTGGTTCAAATACCAAGCTACGCTACTTATTTTGTTTAACATTTCACAAAGTTTTTAAAAATTTGTCTTCGCAATAGCTTCTTCATCTGTAAACGGGGATGGGGAGGGTAGGGGGGGTGGGGTGGGGGTGGGAATGTCTCCATTTCAGGGCCATTGTGAGTAATACCGAGAACGATACATGGGATGTGCTAATGTTTAATAATGGCTCATGACTTGTGTCAAATGTTCACAGTCTGCCAAATCCGAGCTCTCAGCGTCTTTCAAATGTGGCAGGAAGGTGGATAAGGGAACATGAGCGACTCGGTGTCATTCATTAGCGCTACAACACAGAGGTGAAAAGATTGTGCTCTGATGCCTAATTTAAAGACCGACATCATTTACTATTTCTTACTGACCATCAGCCATAGTTCAAATAATAGTAAATCTGTTGAAGAACTATCCCTTTCCGTAAACTCTGAAAGGTAGAAATATATAAGTGCTAAAAGGTATATTTATTGATTTATAATTTATGAGACTGAAATGAATTAAGGTATACTTCGTGTTTAGCAGGGGTCAGACAATGTTCGAAATCGTTTACATTTAATCATTTAAGCCATTTAATCACCACAGCAACCCCATCAGGCATTTACTATTCTGATTTTAAAAAAAGAGACAACTGAGGCACAGAGAACACTTTGACAGTTATCAGAAACCTGGGAGTTGAATCTAGTTGCTAACTCGAGAAAGTGCATGTTTAACCATCACACCAATGCCTCAGCCTCTTAATCCATCTGCGTTCTTTCAGAGGGCTTGTATGACCTATCTACTTATATAGGTCACACAATTTACAAGAATTTAATCATATATTATAAAGGAACCTTCCTTAGGGCCAAGTACTACTTTTTATGATATAATATTTCCTCTGTGTAAAAAGTGGCAACTAAAAACACACAACCAGCTTTCTGGGTAATTCTGATGGAGATGGACTGAGTACAAGAGTTTGAGAGACATGGTTGTTTTCAACATCTTCACTAGAGATTCAGCAAGAGGGGTAGAATTGTTGTTCAAAAGACTAGTCCCTTTATCAATTTCTGATACAAGCTGGAGGGTTAATGCTATATCTTAAAACAGTAAAAGCTAAAAAACAATGCCATTTCCCAGTCAGCAAAGTAATGCTTTTTCATTTTTATTTTTTCTTACTGGATTAGGGCCTGACTATGAATAAAATACTACAGAAATATTCTATTCTATAAGAACTTAGGCCTCTCCAAAATGTGCTAAGCATAGTCTATTGGGAGAGGGAACTTTAGATGTGCTGTGCACTCTGACAATTTCTGAAACAGAAGACACACTGGAGATCATTTAGTGGTAGGTAAATCCCCGCATTAAATGAAAAATAACAGAGTCAAGGAGGGGACCTGACTGAGTGGCCCAAAGTCATCTAGAAAATGAGTATAGAATCAAGAAGAACGCCCAACTCAGGAAAGCAGGTCTAATTTGGTATTAGTTTAGTCCTCTTTCCACCATGAAAGATCCTCTCAAAACAGTGATGCATGCTTGATGCCCTATAAAGTATGCCCATTCTTGGCAACACATTTTGGGAGCCCTAATCTACATTTATGCAGCATTCTGAGATCCTGAGGTGGGAGTTGCTATAAAGTGAAAATCATTGCTGTTATTCTTGGCAAGCCTACACAGACTGACAACAGCTGGCACAAGCAGATGTGGTCCACAAAGGATTCTGTCAGGCTGTGCTGGCGCCATCCCTGTGCAAGTTTCCTTTGCCTCGACTAACAAAGACTGCTTCTCCTCAGTTTCTGCAGACCCCAGGCGCTTCTTGTCCCAGGTGAGTCCAGAGCCCTAATCAAACTGGCCTCAATCTCACCTCTCTCCTTTCATTTTAACCACTATTTCCTAGGGACATGCCTTTCAGAGAGAAATACTTCTGGAACATGGTGACAATTTTCTTGATCCAGGGCCTTATGAAACATCTGGGGATTGAAATAATAACATTCATGAATTCAGTACTCTGTTCATGTATTATCTCCTTTGACCTTTGAAATACTCCAATGACATAAGTACTTCTGCTCCCTCTCTTTACAGATGAGGAAACAGACACACAGAAGCTAAGTAATTGCCTCAGAAATCACAGAGCTGGTATGAGCTAGGATTTGTTGCTAACTACAGTGATGCTAGAAACTGCCACCCAAGTTTTAGTATCTAGAGATTACGACCTGAAGGATGAAATCCAGAGTGTCACTCTAATCAGAATGATTTGATATAATTGTCATGGACATACAGAGGGCTATTATTATAACACTTCCATGAGTATCATCAAAAAAGCTATATGCTTCACCATCTCTATCATTCTGACTATCCTGGGTAATAGGTAGGAAGCAAGTTATTACTGGCTTTATTATTTTTCTAATCAAGAAATATAATACAGTGACTGACTCAGGTCATTCAGCAATGCCTCACCTCCTTGACAATGCTCAATGTTATAGACTTAGCCTCCAACATTTCTTGAATATAAAGAGAGTGTTTTGGAGAAGAACAAGTAACTAGATGTTAAAGTACACAGAAAACATTAAGGATCATGTTGTTTCACTTACGAGAGGCAACCTAGCAAGCTTCTGATCCACAGAAAAACTAAACATAACTCAAGAAATAATAATGTCCACCCTCCCACATCCCCACCCAAGAACAAATAAGTTAGTATCTCTGAGGCTGCTGCTCAGAAATTGGTGCGGTTAAAAGGCTCCTACGTAATTCTGATGAGCAAAAGGGGACAACAACAAGTGCCAGTTTAAACAGTGGAAATGACACACCATGTTAACTTCTCTGTATTTTCACTCTCTGGCATTTCTCTGAGGTAACATCCATCCACCCGGCATCCGTGACACCCATTAGATTTCTCCCAAGAGACATCTATCAAGGTAAGAGTTGCAAGAGAGGCTGTGGGGACAAGTGCGAGCCACTCGCCTAGGTTTATAGAAGCCTAGAACTTTGTTTATCTTCCATTTATCATCACTGCCTCTGGTATAGGCCTATGGCTACTTCAAATAAGATCCTTCAGAGGAAAAGTCATGTACTTTGACTGCATGAACCATCCCGAAAGCTTCATGTTGTTCTCAATAATAACAATGGATACATTTATTAGATACTTATTATATGCAGGGCACTGTGCTAAGTGTTTTATTTTATTGCATTTTGGGGCAAGAGGAGGAAGAAAATGTTATGGGCTCAGTGGATCAAGGAACGAGGAGACAAACATGCTGTGAACAGGTATAGTTAATATGCTCATTATACAGATGAGGAAACTGAGGCTCAGTGAGAAGACGGCATGATACATGCTGGCCAGGGCTGCCTGACTCCAAAGCCAGTAAGGGTATACATGGTGATACCCCGACTTAATCGCTATCACCACAGAGATAAAGGAAGAATAAAGCTCTCCATATGTGAACAATTGACTCCACAAGTAAGATGTCATCCTTTGGATCTCTTTATGTACCTGATAATACCCTTGACATTGGCCTAAATAAAAGCCAAACTGTGTGGAGAAAAGGGGTGTGGTGGTTGGGGAAGGCGAGGGCATTTAAAAACCTTTAGAGGAAAATCAGTTGGTAACTTAAGAAATGTTTTAAGCCTAGGTGGCAAGGCTGGCAGCTAAACTCAACCCAGGCAGTGATATCACATGTTTTCCCCAAAGATTCAAGTGGCATCTGAAAAAGTGGGCTGTGCAGCTCCCAGGCAGTGGGCCTGTTTTGCTAGCTGACCAAACAAGCTCCATGGAGAAGGGAGGAAGAGCTATAGTTGTGTGTAAGTGACTGGAACTAATGCCAAGGAGTGCCAAGATGCTTCCCTTAGACCTACGCCCTTCAGGGGGCCTTTTATTCCTGGCTATCTCTTCTCCGTGGCGAAGGAGCCCTGTAGTAGGAAGGGGTAAGCCAGAAATCATTTTCTTTAAGAAGAGTAGAGAAGGTTCACCAAGGGATCAAGGAATAGGCACACACTTCAGAATTCCTTGGTTCCAATGGAATGCAGAGCTGTACTAAAGCAAACAGGTTGAATTTGGGGAGCTTCCTCCAGCAAGAGAGAGGTGAATACTTCTTAGGGACATGATCCAGCTTGCTGAATTGGGTGTATGCATCTGAGGTTGTTCTCTGTCAGGACAGCACATTTCAACTTCTTGACTTGAAGTGGAGTGTTGCTGTGAACACAAGGCATGCTCTTCTTGCCATGCTGGCCTCACATCTCACTGCCTAGTGACACCACTCAGACAATTAGATGGAGTAGAAGGGCTCTTTGTTTGACGTTCAAAGCGCCTCATATTCTGGCACTGAGCTTTGTTGTCAATCTTTCTTCCACTGAACTATACTTCCTATTCCAGGCCAGTCCCCCTACTATACTCTCAACATAACCACAGAGCCCTTTTGCACTTCAAGGTCACTGCTTCTATGATGTCCACTGCTATGAACGCCAAGAACCAGACGTTCCTGACCATCCTCTGGAGGCTCAGTGCAAATTCTAGTTCAGATGCCTCGTTCCTTGATCCACGGACCCCACAGGAACTTCCTCCTCCTCTTGCCCCTGGAGCACAGCACAGTGGGTACGAGTGCCCTGCCTGGACCCACTGCTATTGACCAGTTGACCTTGTGCAGATTTCTTACCCTCTCTGTGCCTCAGCTTCCTCAGTGAAAAATGGAGATAATCATAGTGCCCACATTTCCAAGGGCTCTTTTGAAGATGACATGGGTTAATAAAGTGCATGGAACAGTGCTTGACACATAATAAGTGCAATACAAGTACTTGAAAAATAAATAAGTGCCTCTTCTGAGGCACCAATTACTGTCTAGCCAGTAGGTTAGTTATATGCTTTTAGCACATTATGGGGACTCTTAAGTGTTTGCTTCGTTAATGGTGTCTGTACTTTCCATAGTGTGAGCCCAGCACCTGACGCACAGAAGGCAAACAGTAAATGTTCATTGAATTGAATTGTGCTGAATTACTGAGTAGTTAGACTATAGTCCTATGATTCTGCAAACTGAATACCAAAAAAAGAGGCTTTGGCTAAGTTTGAGCACCTTCCTTATCCTATAGCATGTTCTCAGTAATGCAGAGACAACTAGTCCAAAGGAAATTGTGTTTTCCTTGCAGTGTTGTATAATTTTGGTCTCATATCAACATGCCTCAGGGAATAAAATATGTCTTTACATAAAAATTTCTGGTAATGGAATCTTGAAAAGTAATTGAATGAAACAACAGATTCGATCTGCTGAGGGCTCTGTTTCCAAAACTAGGTGTGTGACGATGCCCTGAAGTGAGACCTGGACAGCTGCTGCCCCCCAAAAGCCTTTATCCATGAGCCACAGAGAAAGAGCTGGCTCACCTATGACTTCCGGAATACAGAGAGATCTTAAGAATATGCAAAAACCTAGCAGACATTACGTTCATTGACATAACTCCATGGGCAAGGTAAATACAGGTATTTCATAATGTAAGAAAGCATACTTCATTCCTCCTCTCTGCCAGTTGCTCTCTTGAAAAGAAGCTCAACTAAGAACTTGGAGAAGATTTTATAAATTGTCTAGGTTAATGCTTCTAAATATGGTTGCCACTGGAGCCTACAGTGTCCATAATATCTGTATAAAAGAGGGTCAGGGGTTGATTTCAAATTTTATTTAAGCCTAAAAATATACAAGCATTTATCTGGAATAAGACTGTTTATTGCTAGATTATCAATTCAGTGCAGTGACGTTGGTTATGTCACTCTTCACAGTTCAAATTTGTCAGTGTGTATGTGCCTTGGAGTACAGAAAATGGACATAACGCATATTTAATTAATAAATGCAGTTAGCTGTGCAAAATCTTCAGTACAAGGAGTCCAAATTACAATAATAAAATGAGGCCCTCTTGTTGATGAGAAGATCCAGACTGAGATTAAACTGACACAACAACTCAGATTTCCTGACTTCAAGTCTAGTATTTCATTAACTACGTCATAGCTGATACTTCTCTCTAGAATGTCTCTGCAGGGATGTTGTTGCGTCCTTGTGTCTACCTTTAAATTTTATGTCTAATGTCTTTGCATCTACATGATACGATTTCTTGGCCTTCCCACTGTTCATGCACACTGCCTTTCTGATTAGAATAGGCGAAACATATAGACGACTGGAAACATAAAAACACAACCCATACACAACTATAATTTTCTAGCTGACCATTCATTTTCATAAACTTATTTTCAACAAATTTCAAGGGGCTTTCCCTAATTTTGGGCTTTTTGCCTTTCTGTCAGATTAGGAAATAATCAGGGTGTACAATCGAAAACCCAGACGGGTGAGGCAGATGGACACAAAGCAGCAGTTTTGACAAACTGTTTCCCTAGGAAACCAGGCAAAAAGCAGGAGTTGGACCAAATATAGAACTGGCAGTCAAAATGTGGAAATAGAAACTTCAAGTCATGGACTGGTGGGAAACCCCAACACCCCATCTCTGCAAACCACATACAGGCGGTGGAATCAAAGTAGAGGCATGTTTCACCGGGCGAATCCAGTAAGCTTACAGGACGTGGACTTCTACAGTGATAATTCTGGGAACAGAAGCACACGCGGTTCTGTTCCTGAGTCTCCTGAGTCATCGATAAGAAAGGAAAAGGGAAAGAAATGAGTTCTGCTACCACTGAGAAGCCTGATTCCATGGACGGCCGCCTGACTCATGGTCAAATGCAGAATCAGATTTGTGAGTTTGGATAGATGTCCCTTTCACCTCATTATGACTTGTCTGAGGGAATATGAAAAGAGGCCTTACAGAGTTCCTGGACTACTTGCTGCCATTGCCACAGTGTCTGTGACAACATGTGACTTAAGATCTCCTTTGTGCAGTTTTTCACTGACTCATCTCTACCCACATGGGCTGTATATAAAAATGAACGTTTGTTTTCTCTTGCACTTTAATGTAGGATCCTATACCAACGGGCACCTTATTCCCATTCATAGTCATCCTGTTTTAAGATAAAAGAAAACAGAGAGAGACCTGAGCATAGAAAGCGATTGTTGCTACACCTCAATTTTGGTACCAAGTATGACCTATCATGTCTCCAGTTCCTACCATGCATTGGAGCCTACCATGTATTGGGGTGCCCCTTTCCTGACTGATGTGTATGGACCAAATCTGTCTGCAATGACAGGGAGAGACTGCATGTGGTGCCTGGCTTCTGTTTCAGTAAAACAAACAAACAAAAATGATACTTCATTTGAATTGCAAGGTCATTATTGGCATCCTTGGATATTCAGTACAACTCAGTAATTTACATGGGTGTTTACTCTGCTTGCCAACGTGAACTACAATTAGGGTGAATATAAACTTTTTGCAACAACAATCCAACCTAGTCCTACTCCTGAAATGCCTACTGTTTCACTTCCCTCAAGCCCTTTGCCCTTGCCAAAGTAACTATAACAAACCTTGCTGCATGTTGCTTGGTCTTAGCCTGACCAAGCAACAGCCTTGACAGGCACTGGGGATGGCGAGGGCAGGGAGAGCCTACAGGAGGAATTAACAAGAGACTGGAAAAGTACAAGCTGAGAGCTACGCAGTGTGTGTGTGCGCCTGTATGGATACACATGCTAATAAAAGGCAAGAGGATGTCAAAGAAAGGCTTTTCCTCCTAAAAATCACACAATCTGTGTTACCATTGGATTGAAAAGTCACTTTCTTGTGTATGCATCACAAATTTAAATTTGGAAACAAATTTTCCTGGTGTGACATTTCTTGCTTTGCTATTAATACAGCAAATTCCCAGAAGACAGAAAGAAAAGGATCTGAAAATAGAAAATCTGAATTCAAGTTTTGCTTTGGCCAATAACTCACTATGCAACCTTGAGCAGGTTTCAAGGCCTCAGTTTTGCTAATTGCCCAAAAGGAGGATATAGTACAAATACTGCATTTGCTTCACAAGGTTATGATGAAGATAAAGGAGGTAACATCTTCATTCATTCATCTAACAACTATCTTTGAGCTTTCCCTTTTTGTCAGGCACTGTCCCTGCCACACAGAGCTTACATTTGTGTGCGTGCAATTTGTGTGCATGTGTGTGTGTGTGTGTGTGAGAGAGAGAGAGAGAGAGAGAAAGAAAGCAATACATAATTCATTAAAAAGATGCATTTGCATATATATACTATACACCCATGCACGTAATATCAAGACAGTGATGAATGCTATGGATATACATGTGAAAAAATTAATAAATATACAAGGATTGGATTGCACCAGAATATGATAGTGGCTGCTATCTATTTTCTCCCCAACATGTTCCCTTTTCTAATGCTTTCCTCTTAAAAACATTGTATTTTTATCTAGTCTATCTTAAAATAAATATTAGATATGAGGAATCTTTTGCTCCTAGTACTCTTTCTCTTTAATAAAAAAAGGGGGTTTCCACTATAAAAACTTACAACTGGCTTCCAATGTAAGAGGGAGGAACACTGAAGTAAAGACATTCAAACACAAGAAGAAGAAAAACTGCAAATTAAGAATTCTGAATACATGATTCCAGAGTGTTTTCTATAACAAGGTCGGCCTTCAGCATTTGAGGAGAAACAGCACACCTCTCTTGATGCATATTAAGGTAGTTAGTACGTGCTCATGTAAAGCAGCAGGCAATTAGAGCACACTAAGAACTTTAAAATCACAAAATGCTAGAATTGAAATAGAATATTATGCTCATTCAGCCCAATCTCTACAATTCCAGAACACCGGGGGCTTGAGAAATTATATGACTTGCCTAAGGCTAGACAATAACTCAATGGTGGAACTGGAACTAGAATTATGGTACGTGGGCTGCTAAACTAAGCATATTTTACCACCACCACTTCTTGATGTGTTGTCCTTCACACATAAACATACATACATGATCCGGGAAATACAGAGTTGAAGCTATTTCTCCAAATTGTTTGAGCAATCTCTTTCCCACTCCTATTTCCTGCCCTCTCCCCCTTCCTTCCTGTGCTTTGAGGTCTAGTTTTTGAACAGGTAAGGAAGTAAATTAATGAATATGGTAATTCAGGCTACCTTATCACTCCTCAGGACTCCTTAAAACCATTCCACTGCCTCTGGGAGGTCTTCTCAGTATATCTCAATCAACACTGACTTGACACAGTGCCTCATCTCTACTAATAAATCTAATCAATGCCATAAGTTTGAACACTTAAGTGATTTGTTTCAATTCTTCCATCTTTTTATCTACCATCTGGTATGAAAATCCTCTTCTTTCATGTTATGAAAATAACTCAGCTTAATGCTAGGTATGTAGAAATTGCTTAAAACTATTTCTGAATTACTCCTATGGCCTCCTAATCATAATTATTATAAATAGCCAGGATCAAAATGGAACTAAAAGGTAATTTTGCCAATGATTTACAATACACAGTTCTAATATTTCATTCATACCCCTCTAATTGCTAAGGCGTCTTTGTCACCTATCCTCAGGCAAGGTAGTATCTCTGAGCTTCAGATCCCACATTGCAAAGTGGAATGGTAATGCATACTAGCAGAGTTATCGTGAACATTAAGTGAGAAATTACATAAGGAGAAGCTTAGCCCAAGTCTGTTGCAAATTAGGTACTCACTGGGTATTAGTTGTCCTTCCTTACCTTCACTAATAGCATGGGACTAATTTAACTCAGCTTGAATACCTTAGTGTCAACAAAAACCAATGAGGTGTACAAATGAAAAATTTCCTAATCTAAATTATATTGTAGCATGCTAAAAAATTAAAATGCATTACTGTATACCCAAGGTGGGATGGAGAAGTGGGAGGAAAGACAAACCATTTCTGTTATGAATAAAAAGTGGGGAGAGAGAAGAAAAGAAAATTGAGCATAAAATAGTGAAAATGTACCCTAAGTGTTCAAGTGTTCACAGAAAAGACATTGGGAAACAAGGAGACCAGGAGTACTAGGAGGAAAGATTATTAGGAATTTCAAATTTGGGAACTCCTTTGCGCCAAAATTGAGTTAAAATGTTTCCAACTAAATTTTTATAAAACGGTTGTATACCTAGTGCCCCAGAATATACTATGTGAACACTTAAACAAATATAACTGGTTCAGAATGGGGCAATTCAAGAAGTAGGATGGCTTTTAGGTGAATTCAGTCAACTAAGCGTCAATATATTCTAGAAAGCTGTTGTGTTTGTTATGACTTGCTCATGCTACAATGGGTTGGGGATGTTCTTCCTTATACTACACAGAAATGAGATGCAAATGGCCCAGGAGGTATATTTCACCAGTCATCTCCCGGAGAGAATGAATCTTACTCAATCTTCTTTGAAGGCGAGACAAAGAAAACAATAATTACTTAAAAAAAAAATAAGGCTCCAATTTTCTTTACGAAATTGTATTGGTCCTGGCCATATTCCAGTTATGCAAACAATGGGGAAAAAAAGAAAGAAAGAGAGAGAGAGAGAGAGAGAGAGAGAAAGACAAGACAAGAAAAGAAAAAGAAAGAAAAATTTTCAGCATGGCATGCTAAGTTTTCACTTCCTGTCCTCAATATGGAGAAGGAGCAACTTGGTCCTTTCCCTCTATGTCAGGGGGTCAGGAGGGTACACAGAATCCAGAACTGTAGCTTCCATGAAAAAAAGAGCAGTCAAGATCAGCTGGTTAAATTAATTCTGCCAAATGGCCTCACCCATGATGTTTCAAAAGACTCAGGGAAACAGAAAGCCTGAGTCTAATTATCATTGATATTGTTGATACAAATTTAAAATGGGGATGTATCATAAAGAAAGTGCTATGTCCATTAATTATAGAGGACATATATTGTCAAACCATTTTTACATATTTAATAATTTATATTAACGTTGATGTGGGCGAACACACCTTCTTCTTTCTTTGACACTATTCTACAGTTGTTTTTTGTTTTCTTTCTTTTTTTTTTTTTTCAGATGTAGGGCTCTCAGTCATTCAAGAGATGATGTAAACTGACCAAACTCAACAGGGGCTCTTAGAGTAAAAGTAACAAAAGGGAGCGTTCTTTATCATGAATTTGCCCAACTCAAATTGAACTTCTTCTGGTAGAAATAAGCTTTGTCTCATTTGAACCTCCACAGGTTTTTATTTGTAACTCCCTATAGGTACTTATCACTTGTAAAAACATTATTTATATGTTATTTTATTTCCTCTACTTGAACAGATAGACCACGTTGTATCCATATTAGTGTCCCAAATGGGACTGATGATAGCTTGGGATTCTTGGTGAATGAGTGTCAAACAGAAGCGAAACAAAACAAAATAACAATAACAGTTAAAAGAAAAATAATTTCATCCTTGGATATAGAACTTAAAAGTTAAATTCTATGTAATGTACTACACAGCGATTCCTATACTATATCAACTCAATTCCTCCAGTTGCTCTTCTTCCAAGGTCCAGACATTTAGAAGAGAAACTGTGCTATTTGTTTATCAGCAGCTCTGGAAGCCACCCTAAAAAGTGTTGTCAACGCAGTAAAAGTAAAGAGAAGTGAACAGACTTCCTTTGTGGAAAGAATATGTGATTCAAGAGTAGGCAAGGTGCAAACCTTCAAAGGCATGGGGTAGACGGGAAGGCACAGGCAGCGTGCACGGTAGCTCCCAGAGTTAGGCAGCAAGTTCGCTGCACCAAATAGAGACAAAATGGTGCCTGAAAAAGTACTCTCTCTTCACCCCACACAGGAACACAGGCTAAATGCGAGGAAGTGGCAAGGACAAATACCATTTTTACTTTTAACATTTCCTATCTCCATACAATAACAACAACACCAACACAGCTAATCAGAAGAGTTACATATATTAAAACAAAACAAAACAAGAGCCTAGACTACAAAGCACCAAACTCAACAGAGTGAGCCCTGGGGAGTGAAGGGGGATATTGGCGTGGTTCCATTGTTTTCTTCATTTACTTTTGCATTGGGTGGTTATTTAAAAGAAAACAACAAGAAAACAACAACAAAATTTCATAACAATTTAAAAATTAAAGAAAAAAGCTCACTATAAACAGCATGTGGAAAACGGACTTTTATTAGTACCTTGAAAGATTATAATAAACCTGGTTTCTGCCTCATTTCTACTCCCAGTTTTTACCTAGATGCTTCTATAGTCAATTCAGACTCCTTCAGTCCTTTGATCTTTAAAGTGCGAGCCGGACAGCATTCAAAATGCAAAAACGAAGATTAATGGAAGATTTTTAAGCACTTCTGTTTAAATTGTTTTGCACAGAATATATTCTTGCTCTTCTAAGGCAATGCTGCTGGAGACCACTGAAGAATACTATTCTTTTCCAACAAATACAGTAAATGATGCAAAAAAGCATAATGCTCAGAGCTGTCATTTATGATTAAATAATTAATCAATACTGCATTTGTTGCTACCTCCAGACTACAGCCACTCTGGACAGGAAGGGCTCTCTACTTCCATCATATGTGGGGGCCCATCACAGTGCTTTGTTTCAAACAAGCTCCTTGTGTTCAGGTGAGTATAGGTCAACCCTTCTACACTAGTTACATTTAAAAGTGAAAATAAGGAACAGAAAGAATTAAGAAGTTGGTATTTCCCCCCACAAAATAACATATGCAACTGCCTCTTGATTACGTTTCAATCAGTCACATCTTTTATTCAACCCCCTCCCACACACAGACATATGTACACACATGCACATGCACACATTAAATAAAAGTATCAGTTTGGTTATCTTCACTTCAGATGGAAAATCATGTTTGGTATGGGGCAGATCATCAAGCAACGCTTTTGAAAAAAAAGGTGATATATAGATATTGAAATTACTTCACTCATTCATGAAATTTGCAGCTGTACATGGGAATGACACTGTGCCGTACTGTGTGTGGAATCAAAAGAAAGAAGTGACACAGTGCAGGGACAACACAGTACACACGCTTTAACACAGGGCATCTGTGTGCTTTAGCTATCTTTTAGGCCCTGGGTTTTTCCCAAATCAAAACTACTACTGGTAATACTAGACGTAAAATGGTGAGTGATCTTAAACATCTATGAAAATACTACAGAAGCTCAGAAGAAGATGGCACTGTGCCAGTTACACTCAGAAAATGGTCACATATTTCATTCTTTTCTGCCTCTCCCACTGTATACCCATCCACTAGCAAATCCTGTCAGCTCTACCTCTGAAATACATCCACTATCTAAGCACCTCAGCTGTTACCACCTTAGTCGCAGACACCACCAGCTCTTGCCCAGTTGATTGTAATAGCCCCGGAACTGGCCCCCTACTTCTGGCTTGTACCTCTACAGTCTAGTCTCCACAGGGCAGCCACAGTCACCCCTTTAACACTAATTTGAAAAGATATATATATCTTTTCAATATATGTACCTCTATGTTCATTGCAGCATTATTTACAATAGCCAAGTTGGAAGGACCCTAAGTGTCCATCAATAGATGAACGGATAAAAAAGATGTGATACACATACATACACACACACAAACACACACACACACACACACACACACACACACACACACACAAATATAGAAGAAAATCTTGCCATTTGCAACAACATGTATGGACCTAGAGCGTATTATGCTAAGTGAAATAAGTCTGACAGAGAGACAAATACCATATGATTTCACTTATATGTAGACTCTAAAAGGTAAACGAACAAAACAAACAGAAACAAACTCATAGACACAGAAGGTTGCCAGATGGGAGGTGGATTGGAGTGAAGGGATTAACAAGTACAAATTAGTAGTTATGGGGATGTCGGGTATAGCATAAGGAATATAGTCAATAATATTGTAATAACTATGCATGGTGTCAGATGGGGACTAGATTTATCTGGATGAGCACTTCTTAAGTTTTATAAATGTCTTGTCACGATGGCATACACCTGAAACTAAGATAATACTTATGTCAATTGTAACTGAAAAGTGAAAACAATATTTTAAAATTTTGCATCACAGATGATTACTAGATTTAGTGAGATGATCACATCGTAAGGTATATAAATGTCGAGTCACTACATTGTATACCTGCAGCTAATATAATATTATCTAGTAAGTACAAAAAAAATAAGAAAATACAGTCAACTTTGCTGTTAAAAACAAAACAAAACAGTTGTTCAGCTCATGTCATGCCTTAGCTCAGAAGCTTCCTATGCCTTCCCAACTCATTCAGCATCAAGTCCAAGACCTCATCATGGCTTCTAAGAACCTCCAGCGTCTGGTCTTGGCGGCCTCTCTGACCTCATCACCTGCCACTCTTCCCTATCACCGCACTCTAGGCACCTGGCCTTTCTTGTGCCTGCGTATTTCAAACATGCTTGTATCTCAGAACCTTGCATTTGTGTTCCTTCTATATGGCATGGCTTTCCCCAGATTCCTTTACATCTTATACTTCATTCAAGTCTTAATACAAAAGGCACCTAATCGAAAGTGGCCCTTCCATAAACTAACTCACTACATTCCTACTCCATCTTCTTACTCTTTATTTTCCATTTTAGCATTTATAATCGTTGAACCTAGTGTGTGTGCCATTACTTTTAAAATTTTATTGTCCTTCTCCACCCTCCAGAATTTAAGTTCCATGAACATGGGGACTTTATTTTTGTTCACTGTTGTGATGAAAAACCTCAGCACCCAGGATGATGTCTTCCTCATGGCAGGAGCTCCAAATGTTCTGGAGTAGGTCGTTAAAAGATGGATGGATCTAGAATGTAAGGTGCAGATGGAAGCAGCATCAAAGTCATTCAAACAGTAAACATAAATCAAGTTCCAGCCGTCTGAGGCCCTTCATTCATTCAAACTGTACACCGAATGTCAACTTTGTGTGAGGCATTGTGGTGCTCTATGCAAAATATGGGAAATAAGTTTGCCTTTGAGTAGATCAATAATTACGTAAACTCCAAGAGGCTGGGAGATGTTAAGACACCTCTCAAGAAAGTTGGAATCTAATTTACCACTAAGGTCTATGATGTCAGTTATCACATAAAAGGAGAAGGCTAACAGCCCTTGATTTATTAATTAACAATGACATAAATCTGATAACCTAAATATTCTATCACCTTATGATGCCAGAGCTGTATGTAGCTTCAATAACCCTTTTGACCAATCTTCAATTCTGGTAACATATAAGGCATATTTTCAGAACACATCACTTTATTTCCACTGTTTAATCAGGCAATTCTAATGGAAAAGCTGAGAGATTTAACACTGGATCAGAGCTACCATGGCCCATTTCACCCCAATGTCACTCAGGTGAAAGGGGCAATGGGACAAACTATTAACAAAAAAATGTCTCCATTGTCATCTCAAGGTGTAATTCTTTGTATTGCTATAAGGGCAAAGGGGAGGGGAATTGTGTTTTTTTTGTAGAGAAAATGGCTGATTTTTAAAAACTTCAATAAAGTAAATACTGAACTATGATAAACTGAAGGAAATGCTGACAGCTTTGCCAACACATATAGATATCAACTTTTATAGTTTTTAACTTGACTGCAAAGGGAGTCATGCAGAATTTTTAGGGATAAGGGATATTATGGCAAAAAAATGTATTCCTTATATACTTATTAAGTGAAATAGGCAGTGCTAGGTCCTAAGCGGATAGTGATTATTAATACAAACTATGTCTCTT
The DNA here is from genome assembly GCF_036562045.2 of Rhinolophus sinicus. Classification (NCBI taxonomy): domain Eukaryota; kingdom Metazoa; phylum Chordata; class Mammalia; order Chiroptera; family Rhinolophidae; genus Rhinolophus; species Rhinolophus sinicus. The sequence continues at coordinate 51,596,867 of NC_133751.1, read as the reverse complement.
TTCAAGCTTTCGATATCTAGTGTCAGAATGATAACTATAATCCAAAGTAGACTTTAATCAATGCCATAAAAGACGTAAAGTGATTTTAGGCTGGATGATACATGATCTGAGACTCAAACATTGGAAGGATTTTGAAAGGTAGAGAGAACCATCCAGGAAGAGCTAAACTGAATGAACAAATATGTAGGAAAAAGACAACTTATGTGGGGGGAACTGAAATTGGTCCATTAAGTTAGAAACATGTAAATGCTAAGAAGTAACAATGGGAGCCAAGGCCAAAATGGCATCAAAAGACAATTATAGAAGCCTTAGGATGTTGGTGGGGACAGCATTAATCACAGATCTGGCTGAAATAAAAAGGCTCTAGCCATGAGATGGGACAGTTCAGAATCCCTTGTCTTCACTTTGTCTCTCCACCCTTACCCCTTCTAACTATACAGTTTAGAGGCAAAGGAGGCTGCATCCAAAAATAACTATAAATCTTCAAATAAGGTTGTGGTCAAAGCTTTAGCACCAACCACATGTGTTAAATCCAATACCAAAATTATAAAGGGGGAGAGGAAGTAATGTGTGTGCCCACATGGAGGTGAGTTTAGTTCAACAGGAGATCCCTGTCTCGAAAATGCCCTCATCTGGAAGTGGTTCAAACCCCACTGCCTGGCCTGAAGTACCCTTGGGAAACAGTGGACATGACTCCAAACCTAAAAGTGGAGAGACGATTGGTTTGAATGACAAGAAACCGGGGATCTCATCCTGGGTTTTTTATTAAAGAATATTAAACACCTATGTGACTGCTGGCAAATCCCTTCCTCACCGAGACTCTTGCTTTTCTCATCTGTAAACAAACAGCTTTGACTAGAAGATTTAGCGCGTGTCTTTCAACTTCAATAATCTGACTGCACATGCTGCATGCTCTGAGTAGGTGAGATTTACCACCACGTCAGGGTAGACAGGGAATTTGAAATGGCCTTTTCTGTATCATGATCCCATTTTTGCTGCCCAGTGTCAACAGGCTTTCTTCCCTTCTCAGTTTTCCTAAAACTACACCTTCATGTACACCTTCTCTACTCGTCTATATTCCAATTTAGCATTCTGCGGGACTCACGTTTGTATTTGATACAGCTCCTAGTGCAGGGTCTTACAAATAATTACCATTCAATACATATTTGTGGAGAGAAAGAACAAACGTAATGTCAGAGTTTTTGGGTAATATAACAGGATATAGTCATCCAAAAGAACTTCCAGAAGAAAGCTTAGTGGAAGTATTAACAATAAATATCAAGGAAGATCACACATTGCTGCTCCTATTATTTTTTACTTTTGGAGATCTCTTAGGAAATTGGCACAAAAAGAGGAAGTAATTTTCTCATGGAAAAACAGCAAATCGCTTAACAATACTGCACGTCTAAGTGCCAGACTGAGATTCCCGGCTAAAGGCTTGATCCACAGATTCATGCATCAGAGAGACAAGTGTGAGCTCTGAGGATCTAACTTCCACTCTCGCCTCTTATCCTCAAATACCTAGGAAGGAGGCCGATTGCATCTTCGCTGTTTCAGTACCACTGCTAATTCTGGAATTAAAGAATCGTTCAGTACTGAAAAACACTTGTTTGGGCGTGATTACATACACTGCACTTTCTAAGTCATCTAACAAATTTTAATACCTAAAATGTTACATAGTTCACAGAGAAACCATATGGCTGAGGGCAGCATAGGACTCGGTCACCGTGTTTGCGACAAACACCTCCCAACACCCACTCTGCGTATCACGTGGTAGGTGCAAACTAAATGACTTCCCATTGTACATTGTTCATGTCGCTGGCATAAAATCATGAGAGTTTCCATCTTCGGCGTCAAAAAAAGGGGAAATAAGAAAAAAAAACATGAATTTAACACATCATATTTAAGAATAAACGAGGTTACAAATCTACATTTGGAAGAACAGAATCTAGTCCATATGTACCAGATACCATTTTTTTCCCCCCCAAACTCAAACTCCAGATTCCAAAATGTATACTCGCTCTATATACCGAGGCAACAGCTTGTCAGAGAAATGTGGCAAGTGGCAGCAGGACTAGCGCAGCAGATGGGTAGTATTTTTATACTGCCTTTTAAGTGATAATGTGAGTTTACATAGGGTCATCCTAAATATTGTTTAAGTGCACGGAATGACTCGAGTCACTGTCTAACCTTGTGTAGGCTGTTTTGCTTTCAGTTCTTGTCTAAATTTGCTACCGTCAAGGCTTCATCGAGAGAAGTCTATCTTTTCTTTGAAATAAGAGCTGCACAAATTTCTCAGAAACTCTTCAGATGTTTCTACATGTTTTAAATTGTAAAACCATGGGAAGAAAACAGCTATCAAAATTTCTCTAGTTAACAAAGTGGACTAACTCAGTTTCTGTCAATAGGTCACATATAACATGTCCCAGGAGAAGAAAAAAACAAAAACAAAAAGCACCGGATGGTGGTTGGGAGCCCTAAGTTTTAATTTCCAGCTCCCCCATTAATTGGTTCCATTGCATCTCTAAGTCTCTGTTTCCATCCCTGGAAGATGTGCTTGCCAGTAACGACTATACAGTGTTGCTGGGGTGGGAGGTGTCAAAAGCAAATAAAGCAGCTACCAAGACTTTCAAAGTTCACGCCCTTCCAGTCTTGGGCCTGAGCCTAGTTCTTTTTATGATAAAATGGAGAGAACAGATTTGCTAACCTTCAATTTTAATTTCAAAAGATTCTATGGCTTTTAAAACAATTCCATGTAACCAGAACAAAATTTCCATATTGTTCATTAACAATAATGTACATCAATCTTAAGAAAATCTTCAGAATGCCCTGAGATGAAAACTTTTATCAGTATTTTCTTTTTCTGTGCAGGAATGCTTGAGGCATATAATATGCAACCACTAGAAACAGTGGCTTTCTTTAAAGCAAGACTTCTCAAATGGGGGCAGATGCATTGGACAAGAGTAGCAGAATGGAGGTGTTAGGATTTTAGTAAGGTATTAGGTACCTTTGAAAAGCTGGGTTGGGTCCCCCAATACAGTCAGAATGTAAGCACCCAGGAGAGGTATTTTTGATTATTGTTTTCAATACTGTACCCCAGTGCAGAGAAAAGTGACTGGTACATGGTAGGCACTAATAATATTTACTGAATAATTATTGAATAAGTGACAGGCCCATTCAAGCATATCCCTTTCCCTCTTCCCTGCTGAAAAAAAACCATTGTTCTAAAGAGATCACACTCTCCACCCTCAGCCTGCCTCTCCCTAACCAAAAGAAAAAAAACACTGTGTTCAGAATGAAGCATCTTACCTAACTAAGTTTGCACATCCAGAGACGGCCTGAAGCAGGAAGCCACCCCAGCTTACAGCTCTCTATTCTTTCTAGTAAGCCATACGGCCTTGATGAACCTTAGAAGTTGAAAGGCATGAATCAACTCCTTTGACCATGAACAAGACTGTGAATGCTTCTGACTTTTCAAGTTCCACACCTGTAAGGATGGATTGATAATGTAATACTTCAGAGAGTCACTGGATCGAAAAAGATGAAGTCATAAGTGAGTGGGGAAATAAACATGCGTTCTCTAGTCTCTGGGGTACAAATAGGAATATGCAATTTTGCTTTGTAAGTTTTAAAACACTACAGAAATAGTAATAGTTACTGACATTATGATTCTTAGTTTATGAGCTTCTTGAGTCAGGGCATTTATTCACTTACTTATGAATGAATCGACCAGCACTTGATAAATAGTGTCTGGCAAAGTTGGCATTCTAAAACTGAATGACTGGATATTGAATAGAAGGATTGAATCTTGGAGGCATAAATGTAAATGACTGCATTTCTGATAAAACATTAATTGTAGAATTATAGGATGGGTCAGATCCTACCAAATGAGGCAGAGATTAAGATAAAATTATGCATTAAGTACAAAATTCATAGTTCCCCATTTACTTTTTTAACAAAACGGATCCATGATACAAGGAAAAGACATGTTGTCCTCAAGAAATGTATTTTTAAAATTGCGTTTAGGCACAAAATAAAATGTTAGCTGCGTAATGAGGAAATTACAATTTTCTAATAGAACCGTAACTATTCAAATGTGAATTGGAGAAACTATGATGAAATAAAGTGATTTACCAGAACCCTTCTTTCCTTTGTCCTAAAAATCTTACCCTTTAGATTATCTGGAAATTTTATATTTTCTAGAAATTAACAATATTCAGCACAGAGAAGGGGCAGGTACTATTTACAACAATATTCAACACATTCAATTCCATCTAAGTTATGATTAGACAGGTCACATAGCAGCAAAATCTGAATTTGAGAGGGGTGAGGGGAAAGATAAAAACAACACACGATCCTCAGGGAAGCCTGAATCACCATCAGTCTCAGTGCACCACGATCTAAACACTATCTCTCAAAAGATGCTATAGTGAGAGGATAGTCCTCCAGAGAGCTTCATGCACTGCAGGTGTTTGGGTTGTCACAGTGGGTGTGTGTGTAGCAAGGTGACACTGGCATTTAGTGGGTAGAGACCAGGGATGCTAACGTCCTGCCATCCACTGCACATTGTAAAAAAACTGAGGAACTCTCTTGCTTAACTGTGAAGAGCACCAGTTGAAAAACACTAAGGTATGCCTCAATTTACTCCCCAGTTTTCCATAATTTTGATCCCTGGTAATATTTGTACAGCTATTGTAGTAGTTAATTGTATGTGTCAATTTGACTGGACTAAAGGATGCCCAGATCGCTGGTAAAACATTATTTCTGTGAAGGTGTCTCTGGAACAGATTAGAATTTGAGTCCATCAATAGACTAAGTAAAGAACATGAGCCCTCACCAATGTGGGTGGGCATCATCCAATCCTCTGAGGACCTGGACAGGACAAAAATGCTGAGGAAGGGTGAATAAGCTCTCAACTTGGGCTGAGACATCCATCTTCTCCTGCCCTCTGGCATTAGTGCTTCTGATTCTCAGGCCTTCCGACTCTGACTGAATTACACTACCAGCTGGTTCTCCAGCTTGCAGACAGCAGATTGTAGGAGTTCTCACAATTGTTCAGTCTCCACAATTTCTTGAGATAATTCTTATAATACATCTATCTATCTATCTATCTATCTATCTATCTATCTATCTATCTATCTATCTATCTATCTATCTATCTATCTATCTATCTGTCAGTATCTATCATCTACCTAATTGGTTCTGTTTCTCTGGAAAAATTAGTCAGGACTAATACACCTTTCACACGAAAACACAATCTTTCATCAAAAAGATCACTAACACAGAACACAAAACAGAAGATACTGACAGTCTCAAAATTATTTAATTACTTTTATTGTTTCATATCACTAAAGGGCTGAGCCTGTGGACCAATAGATCTCCCTCAAAGATGCACAAATTCTCTCTCTCTCTCTCTCTCTCTCTCTCTCTCTCTCTCTCTCTCTCTCTAATGGTAAGGGTAAGCAAAATTTTAAGAATTGTTTTCATCAGGGTACTGACTATATGAAAGTGTTAGAATACACAGGACTTGAAGTTTACAGTTGCTTTAATAAAAGCAGAAGTCTTTTGATACTCAAAGAAATAGGTTAACTTGAAACACTTGGTGTGATTGTGTTTGTTCATTCATCTAAAGAAGGTTATAAGACACATAGGTTTTAGGCCGTTAGCAGCATACCCCAATGAGTCGATAAACAAATAAACAAACAAACAAAAACCCATTTCATTTTCATAGAGCTTTACATCTAAGAAGGGTGCTAAGACAGCAAACATGTAACTTTAATATGAAGCAGAGGATTAAAACTTCCATTAAAGGTGAACGGTAGGGCAATGGGAATTCACATAGGGCATGCCCTTTTAGCACAGGGATCTGAAAAGGCTCACAGGCAAGACGCCACCTAAAAACAAAATGTTCCTGCTCTACCCTCCCTACCACTCTGTCTGAGTATGGTACATGGTAATAAGTGGCTGACAATGGATTTAGTGTGCATACCCGGTAATATTTAATGGTAAAAATTCTACAGCCAATTCATTACAATACTCTATGAAAAACCATTTGCACCAATTGCAGACTGCAAAAAAATGTGTGAAGACACAAATGACAGTACTTTGCTTCTCCCCACTTACAATAGCATTTCTTATTGCATCAGTAAAACACTAACATGGTATTGTGTTCTAAATATATGTGTACTATTTATCATGTGGACACATACCACCTATCACAGCACCCTACTTGCTGCAGTTTTAAGCAGCAATATGCTTGATACTTAACATGGCAAAATAGGGTGGACAAGAGAATAGCAAAAACTGGTTTGAAAGAGTTTGTGTTTAATTTATCAGGTGCAAAGAATTTTAGAAGTCAAATAAAAAAATATACATATATAGTTTCCCTTAGAAACATTTCATTTACCTAACAACTTGTAACATTTCATTTACCTAACAACTTGAAATCTTTACTGATGACTATCTTTTCTATGAGGCTCCCACATGCCTTTTTGAGTTTGTACATTGCATTTAAAGGAAATATATGCTGATCAGCCAGATACACCAGGACCCTTTAATGATCCAGATCTGAGATGCATGTATATGGCAAAAGAGCAGGATATCCACACCCATACAGATTACTGTATAGCTTCATATTCAGATAAAGATGCCTTCTAGCAATTTTCATTCCCTTCAAACCCCTACCAAAACACACAGTGTTGTGTTTTTCTTTTCTTTTCCTCCCCTCTTGCTTCTCCTTTCCCTTTGGTTTTTCAGGGAATTTGTACTGTCTTCTGTTCCATTTGATGACACCTTGTCACTTAGATGCATTCCATTTAGTTCAGAACTTCATTAAATTCAGATAACACACCATTCTTGCAAGCTGACTGATGTTTATTAATGTAACATGTGAAATGGCGAATTCAGTAGGGAATTTGAGCCTTTCTTTGCATCACTCAGACACATAGTATAAGGCAGTGTGTCCAGGAGCTTTATGATACTTACATATTTAAAAAAAAATTCTTGGAAATCACATGCCTTTGAGAAACTCAGGAATGTGTGCATTGGGCAAAGATAAATCGGATATAGACAATATGCTAATTCACACATCCCAAAATAGCTTTGATTTTTGTGCCTGAATTGTGGGGCATGAAGAGGGAAAGGGGCAGGGGAGAGGCAATAAAAAGCTCTTTAGGTGATTAAGCTTTGGGTTTTTAATAAGATGTTTGAGATTGTTAAGTTACACTAATATTAACCTTTAAATTTAAAAAGTGCAATTTTCAAAGTTTTATTTTTTCTTCCATATTTGTTATCTCATTAAGCTGGGTTTTTCTAATACGCTTTTCTGAAGAATAAAAACAAACATGAAGGGAACAAATATTAATCAATCCATTAGTCCTCAGTCACTTATATAATCTTGTCAGCAGAAAGGAAGCCCAAGTCCAAGTGATAAAATAATTAAAACTTACAGAAATGCATAATGCCTACCATCTATAGGGCTCCCTCAAATCTTTATATCCTTTGTGTCAATGGAGCCCACTAAGATAAAGATGGTGATAAGAAGTCCAATGATGCCATGACACTTCAGAATACATAAGTCTGGCCAGTTTAATTCAAGAAACATTGCTTCAATGCTTACTACCTGCTGGGTACGCTTAGATTCCATGAGATAAGACTCTTCCTCTTAGGGAGCTCATACACTAGGGAGAAATAAACAAGTACCACGTCTGCATAACTGAGAGAAATTATTTACATATTTTATTGTTTAATATAAGTAGAAGATTGAGCAATGATTCTTTCTTCTTTTCTTTTTTCCCTAATAGCAGGTGTGGAAATGTCAGCATGTGTATACAAGGGCATTGCAACAACAGTCTAAAGTTTTACTTAAGGGTTAATAAAAAGATTAAACACTCACTAAACATGGGAATATTCCTCTAACTCCCAAAGACTGCTTTCTTTGGGAAGGAAAGAAAAAATTACTTGAAAGAAAAAATTTTAAAAAGTAATATAGAGTTCTCTAAGAAAAAAACAAAAACAAAAAACTGCTCTCACGTTAATCTTTTAAACCTATTTCAAGGTATGCTATAGATGAGGGAGGGTACATTGGAACAAAGACGGTTGGTGAAAAATGTATCTTTGTCAAGAGAATGAGAAGATAAGCCACAGATAGGGAGTAAATATTTGCAAAAGACACATGTGATAAAGGACTGTTATCTAACATGTACAAAGAACTCATAAAACTTAATAAGAAAATGAGCAACCTGATAAAAAAAAAAAAAAAAAAAAAGACCTGGGCATCTCACCAAAGAAGATATACAGATGGCAAATAGGCATATGAAAAGATGCTACACGTCTAATGCTATTAGAGAAGTACAAATTAAAATAACAATAAAAAATATATTACATATATATTAGAATCACCAAAACCCAAACTCTGACAACACCAAATGCTGTCCAGGATGTGAGGCGACAAAAAATCTCATTCCTTGCTGTGGAAATACAAAATGGTACAGCCACGGTAGAAAATGGTTAGACAGTTTCTTACAAAAATAAACACATTCTTACCATAAGATCCAACCATCACACTCCCTGGTATTTACCCAAATGAAGTGAATACTTATGTCCACACAGAAACCTGCAGCTTTATTCATAATTGCCCAGACTTAGAAGCAACCAGGGCGGGCTTCGGTACGTGGGTGAACTACGGTACATCAAGGCAATGGAATATTATTCAACACTTAAAATAAATGAGCTATCAAGCCATAAAGAGACATGGGAGAAACTTAAATGTATATCACTAAGCAAAAGAAGCCAGTCCAAAATGGCTACCATACTATACAATTTCAACTATATGACATTTTGGAGAAGGCAAAACTAAGGAGACTGTAAAAAGACAAGTGGTTGCCAGAGGTTGGGGGGAAGAAGCTATGAATAAGCAGAGTACAGAGGATTTTTAGTGAAGGTCTTTAGCAGGAAAAGTATTCTGTATGATATTATAATGGGGGATACATGTCATTATATATGTGTGCAAACCCATAGAATGTACAACAGCACGAGTGAACCTTACCTGGTCTTGGGAGATTATGATGTGTGACTATAGGTTCATCGACAGCAGCAAATGTACCACTCTGGTGCTGAGATGCTGATGGTGGGGGAGACTGCCTGTGTGCAGGCAGGGGATATTTGGGAACTCTCTGAAAAACTTTCTGCTCAATTTTGCTGTGAGCCTAAACTACTCTATAAAGTAAAGTCTTTTTAAAACACACACACACATACACACACACAAGCACCCCTTTGGAAATCTACTTCATGTTGGAGAAGACAACAAGTCCCATACTGCTTAGTAATGGAAACTAAAATAGTTGAAAGAAAGGTTTTAAGACAAAAAGGATGAATTTGACTCCTAGTTTGGATCTTTAACGGCTGTTTAACAGCTCCTCTAACAATGCCCGCATCTGGAAAATGGAACCAAATACGTACCTATAGGTTTTGTGAACATGAGAAAGAGATAATGGACATACAAATGTGCCAGACACTTTAAAGCATGTACATTTTATTGAATGGTCCTGTTTTGGGGTGGTTAAAGTAACTCCCTTAAAGAATTGGTTCCAAAGCATTTAGGTTTTTCTGTTCGCGTATACAAAAAGTGAGCGAGCATCCGATATACCACTGCATTCATTATGGGAAATAAACTTGGAGTCGGGGTGGCAACCCTGTGATTGGTGGTCTTAGAAGAATTTTCACACATTGGAGGACAGAGCCAGGGATAAGGAGGTTAGGATGTAAAACAAAAAGCATGACACAAATGCACAAATATGTGAATTGTGCCACGTGCCATTCTGAACTTCCCTTTACTCTTACATCTTTATGCCTTAAACCAATGTAGTCCAGAATAAACTCATTTCTGTTATATGTAAAGTGAGAAACACTTCGGTAAGAGATGAAGAATGACAGGGAATGGGTTGAGAACAATAAGGATTTTTGGACTGTAAAAGTCAAATGGATTGAAAAATCCTTTCCAGTATGTGTCCTGTATGTGTGCGTGTGTATGTGTGTGTGTGTGTGTGTGTGAGAGAGAGAGAGAGAGAGAGAGAGAGAGAGAGAGAGAGAGAGAGAGACACAAACAATAATATGAAATTAAACCTGAGTAAACTAATCAAATTCTTATCCGTGCAACGGGTTCCCTGTAAGAAGCCTGAAGATGAGAACCGTTGCCAAACTGTGAGAGGCAGCAAGGATTGGAGAACTCCTCAGGGAGTGGTGACCCAGACTGGCTTCATTACCCCTGAGCTTTAGGGAGGCCCATGCTCAAGCTCCCAACTCACCTGCCTGTCTGCCAGACTCTTATTTAGTGTAGATCGAACTTTGCAGAACAACAGAGAAACACTTGTTGAATATGCGAATCACAAAAGAATATATTAAAGGCCACTCCAGATTAGGTCCTTAGCAACTAGTGAGCTACATAGATAATCAAACACTCTGGCTCCATTGACTGTTATAAAAAATTATTCCAAGGCAAGAAGTAGTAAACCTATTTTATAGAGCAAAAACTGAGGCACTGAAAGATGATGTAATATGTGACGATTGCCTTGATAGAAAAGAGCCGAGTCTATGTCTTTAGACCCAATAATAAATTTTGTCCACTGTATCATATTACAATCTCCCTGGTAGGCAGAGAAATACATCAAAAACAACTAATCTAATGTTGAATGAAAATTATCCCCAGTACCTAATAGATTATTTTGTACCATAAAGAATCCATCAAGATATACTATTATTCGTTAACACTTATTAAGCATCTAGACTACATTTGTTAACAAGGTTGAGATGTGGATAGGCTGTCAGCTATATGGACAATAAGAGCATCTTGTATTTCCTGAAAGGACATTAAAAATGTCCAAGACTTGCAACTTTTAAGCCTAAGTGTTGTGTGGAAATGGAGCCCTAGAGAATCGTCAAGTAACTCTTGGCTCAAAGGCAGCCACAATCTACCTAAACACCACGTGAGAAGACCATCAATGAAACCAGCAGCAAGAAAAGACTGGATTGTTCTGATTTCAGAGAGAGAAGGACTAATGCCCCCTAAAGCAGGAGACTCTAAAAGGTCACACACAGATATGAGTAGCACATTCATATCTTGTGTATTACCAATCCACAGATAAGGTCTAAAATCCATGAATCCACAGATAGAAAACATGCCTTATTTTGAAACACAGAACAGTGCAAATGTCTTGGAGAAGTAGCTAATAGTGTGTTTTACGAAGTAGGGCTGGGAGAGTGGAGAGAGGTGGGGCAGAAAAGGGATGATGTTTGTTTTATACCTATTAGTCCTATTATTAGACTTATTAAGTTAGGAGTGTGTGTTACTTAAATTAAAAAAACAAACAAACAAAACACTTGAGAAATATGGAACGTTTATCCACATGTTTAACTGTCAAGAACATTGGTTACTCATTCATCATCACTGTCACTGTGTTGATTGATAAACAGATAACCCCAAGAAAGTCAAGGAGATTAAAATTTAGTAGGGATAATAAGATTGCATGTGTGTAAGCTGTACTACTATATGTTTTTATATATCGTTGTTCCGTTGACAGAACCCATTCTCATAGGGCTGTAAGAGAGGTTCAGTAAGGTGTTGTGGGTATGCAGAAGAAGAAATCATTATTTCCAGCTGAAGAAATCTGTGGAAGTGTCACAGAGGTGGGATCTTTGTGCTTAGCTAAACTGGATTAAAAAAAAAAAGGCACTCTTCACAGAAGGTCAATTTGATTAAAAGTGGAGGAGTGAATGAGATGGGTAGCATGCATAGGGACTATCTCTTTTTGTTTGAGTAAACTGTGGAGATTGTGAAGGAATATTTGGAAAAATGTCTGGAGAGGTTAAGAAAAAAGACCATGGATATCAGTAGGGCAGACTTGATTTCATAGTCATGGGAAGCTGTTGGAAGCTAAATTAATGATAACAAAGGGAATAAATCAAAATTAAAAAGTTGGAAACTAGTAGTAAAGCTAAATTCATACCAGCCTATAATCAATGATCTAAAATATCAAGGAAGGCTAAGTTCAGCCAACAACATAAGAGCAAAACATTCTGAATTTCATGTTTTAATAATAGTCACAAAATTATTTGCCTTTTTATATTATTTCCTACCCAGATCAAAGTAAAGTAACCATTATGAATGTCCTATAGCCTCTCTTTTGGGGTATACATTCCTTGAGAGCTTTGGGAAACTAATACATCACTGCAGTATTAAGGAAAATGTGCACACTGGAGGGGAAAGAGGAGAAAATCATTGAATTTAGATATGATATCCTGTGACAACTTGAACCCCTCAAACAATTGGACAATTAATGAAACACCCGAAAACGTGCAAAATATCCCATGGAAATGCGCCAACGCGGACTCCGTCTGGAAAGCCCTGTGAGAAAGTAAGGAATCTCGTATTATCTTCAAAGGATGTAACAGAATCTCCTTTTCAAGAGCTATTGAATGGGTGTTTAGCTAGAAGCAGGATTATGAAGTAGAGAGAGCAAGTGATGTGATATTGGAAAGCCTAGGCTTGCATTCTCACTTCATAGTATTACTGGTCCTGTGACCTCGAGCAAGTCTCTAATCCTCGGTTTCCTCACCTACATTTTACAGGGCTGTTGCGAACCCCCAGTGGCATACTTCCAGTGAATGCACAAGGCCGATATGTGTTGTTATTCACTATCATCCCCTTAAGTGGAGAGCTTTCCTGAAATTTTCATTCCAAATGAGAACATGAGCTTCATTTGCTCAATAGCACAACTCTAGCCAGTGAGAAACCCCTCCAAAACCCCTCTGGATTTAACCACCAGAAATAGTTCACTTGTCAGTAGGACATGGCCTGATGTCATTTGCTGTAATTTGGCAAAAACAGAAGGTTAGCCATGAGCCCTTGGCAGGTGAGCAAAAAGGTTGTCACTGTTTTTTCCAACACTTTGTTTTTAAATGTAATTGTTTGTTTGCTTTTTTTTGAGTCTACACAATCTGTTCTTTGATTTGGGATCTCAAACAGTTTGCTATTTCTTCACGGCTTTGAAGATCAACTTCAAGAAAAGAAACCAAAGAACTGTCACAGACTGTGAGCATTAAAGCAGCCAATTTGCAGACACTGGAAGTGGAAGGAGCACTCTGGTTTGTCTTCAGGACCCTCATGTGGAGGCCTGGCAGTGCCGGGGTACTCCCTGGCATGGGCCCTCTTCTTAAAATCAAAGTGTTCTTTAAATGTGAGATTTTCACTGCTTGCTATTTGCACAAGGAAATATCAACATCACAGTTTGATGTTTTCTGAAGTCACAGTTGAAAGCTGCATACAATAGGTATTGCCTGAAAAGTTCAGAGCAATGTCCCATTATCTAATTTACATAAACTTGCAGAGGGACTAATTGTCTCTAATCTCTAGTAGATCTTTTTCTATCCAATGAGAAGAACTCATTTGAAATACTGAAATTTTAGAATCTTCATGTTGGATACAACCTCCATGGTGATCTATTCGACCCCCAAGCTCTGCTTCCTTTGCTGACCGAATTCCCACTGAAATCTCCCAGTCCTTCCAGGGATGGCAAGCTCACTACTTTCAAAAGCAATGGGGTCTTCTTTCACACAGCTGCATTTTGGGTTTCCTGTCCATGAGCTAATCAATATTTCTCCCATGCACTTTCCACCTATCACTATTGTATTGTGATGTTTATTAACCAATCTCCCTATTTATGTTGGCCAATTTTGTCTTATTTTCTTTATTAAATTTATTGAGGTGACAGTTGTTAGTAAAATTACATAGATTTCAGGTGTACAATTCTGTATTACATCATCTATAAATCCCGTTGTGTGTTCATCACCCAGAGTCAGTTCTCCTTCCATCACCATATATTCGATCCCCCTTACCCACATCTCCCACCCCCCCCCCCCACCCCCCACCCCCCTTACCCTCTGGCAACCACCAAACCATTGTCTGTGTCTATGAGTTTCTGTTTCTCATTTGTTTGTCTTGTTCTTTTGTTGTTTTGGTTTATATACCACATATCAGTGAAATCACATGGTTCTCTGCTTTTTCTGTCTGACTTATTTCGCTCAGCATTACACTCTCAAGATCCATCCATGTTGTCACAAATGTTCCTATATCATCTTTTCTTACTGACGAATAGTATTCCATTGTGTATATATACCACAACTTCTTCATCCATTCATCTATCGAAGGACATTTTGGTTGTTTCCATGTCTTGGCCACTGTAAACAAAGCTGCAATGAACATTGGAGCACACGTGTCTTTATCTCTAAATGTTTTCAGATTTTTTGGGTAGATACCCAGGAGAGGGATTGCTGGGTCATATGGCAATTCTATTCGTAATTTTTTGAGGAACCTCCACACCGCCTTCCATAACGGCTGCACCAGTCTGCATTCCCACCAACAGTGTATGAGGGTTCCTTTTTCTCCACAGCCTCTCCAACATTTGTTACTATTTGTCTTGTTGATGATGGCCATTCTGACTGGGGTGAGGTGATATCTCATTGTGGTTTTGATTTGCATTTCTCTGATGATTAGTGATGTTGAGCATTTTTTCATATGTCTATTTGCCATTTGTATGTCCTCTTTGGAGAAATGTCTCTTCAAGTCCTCTGCCCATTTTTCAATTGGGTTGTTTGTTTTTTTGTTGTTCAGTTGCATGAGTTCCTTGTATATTCTGGATACTAGCCCCTTATCGGAGGCACTGTTTGCAAAAATCTTCTCCCATTCAGTTGGTGGCCTCTTTATTTTGTCAATGGTTTCTTTTGCTGTGCAGAAGCTTTTAAGTTTCATATAGTCCCATTTGTTTATTTTAGCTTTTACTTCCATTGCCTTTGAGTCAAATTCATAAAATGCTCTTTGAACCCAAGGTCCATAAGTTTAGTACCTATGTTTTCTTCTATGCAGTTTATTGTGTCAGGTCTTATGCTTAAGTCTTTGATCCATTTTGAATTAATTTTGGTACATGGTGACAAATAGCAGTCCAGTTTCATTCTTTTGCACGTGGCTATCCAATTCTCCCAGCTCCATTTATTGAAGAGGCTGTCTTTGCTCCATTGTATGTTTTTAGCTTCTTTGTCAAAAATTATCTGTCCATATTTATGTGGTTTTATTTCTGGGTTCTCAATTCTATTCCATTGGTCTATATGTCTGTTTTTCTGCCAATACCATGCTGTTTTGATTATTGTGGCCCTGTAGTACAGGCCAAAGTCAGGAAGTGTGATACCTCCATTATAGTTCTTTTTTCTTAAGATTGCTTTGGCTATTCGGGTCTTTTGTGGTTCCAAACAAATCTGATGATTTTTGTTCTATTTCTTTAAAATATGCCATTGGGATTTTGATGGGGATTGCATTGAATCTGTATATTGCTTTGGGTAATATGGCCATTTTAACTATGTTGATTCTTCCAATCCATGAGCACGGAATGTCTTTCCATTTCTTTGTGTCTTCTTCAATTTCTTTCAGAAAAGTCACTCTTCTAATACTCCCTATCCTCAGGTCACTGACTGCCCAAGCTCAGTTGACAAGACCTAATCAACATCACTTTCCTCCTGAACCTCCTCTCAACTACATATAATACATAAAGATATTGTTTCTCTTCATGGTACTTAATATACTCTGCTTTCTATGCCCATTTGTGTATTGGTGTCAATCAGTTGGATTTATCTTTGCATAAACCATGTAATTTTTCCTAGTTCCTGGCATATGATGGGTTTATCAGGAAACCTTTCATGACATTTATTTCCAAAATATAAAATAGGGGACATGGGCATTTTATAAAGCCAGCTATGGACCACTTTCGTTGAAACTGAACCCACAGAGGACAGGAGATGCTTGTATGATAATTATTCTACCACCAAGCAATGATTGCGATAGTGGCAAATCACTAACTGAGCTCCGTTCACAAGCCTGAGGACAGATGATAGGACAACTAATTAAAGACTTGTTACTTTTACATCAAAGACTCAATGGGCAGATGCCATCTAACTACTGACTCTCATTTCTTATTTAATAAATAAATAGACAAGGTCAGAATGCAAAGAAGCAAAAACCAACAACAAAAAAAATAAATTTACTTCATAAACCAAATGATTGACGATTGTATACATGACATGATCGGTTGCATCAGGGCGGGAGCATTAAAAATGCCATGAATGTAAATTCAAATGTACAAAAATATTTAGTAAAAATATTTTTGCAGACTTTCAATTATCTTTTACCATCAGGCTCCTTCTTCAAGTTGGATAATCTTATGGACGAGTGATTTCAGTCCAAGAGTTTCTTTGTAGCTCATCTGTTTGGAACTCAGGAATTCATTGTCTCATAAAAACAGTGTTATAATTGGATGTAGGTGCCCAGGCTAATCTAAAAATTCTATTAAACCTGTGATTAAGTTAAGCATATTTTCTAAACCCAAAATGGAGACACGGTCTGAAAAGTTCAAGTACAAAAGAAAAGTAATGATAATAACTAAAACTTGCACAGCCAGGAACAGATCTAAGAACATAAAATACGCTCGTTTAATTCTTAAAACAGCCCAATAGGGAGAGTTCAAGCCTAGAAACGTTAGGAGAGGTGCTCAAGGTCCAGTCCAGGACTATTAAGCGAAATAGCAAGATGGAATATTGGCAGTCTGATTCCAGAGCCCATGTCTTAACCTCTGTGTTTTATTACTTCTGGCTAAGAAACAATATTCTGAAAGCTCCAACTTATTTTTTTTTCAAGACCACTCTTGTTGGGGTAAGAATTGGCAGTAGAATCTGTTCCTCCGCTAGCCACAGAGGGACAAGTGGGAAAAGAGACATTTCCAACACACATTTCCAACACAGTGTTAGAAGTTTCTTTGGCCCAAGACAGAGAACTAAGGAGAAAACAGAGGCTTGGGGGTGGAGTGGGGAGAAGACCTTGAACATTTGGAGCTAGGGATCTGGAGAGAAGATTGAGAACATAAACGTAGAAGAGGCATCTGCAATAGTACTGGGTGAGGGGAGAGGGCATACGGAAGGAGGACTACAGTTATTAGCATCGTGAATAATGGGACTTGGTAAATGGTAGGACTTGAGGCCCCTCCCTCTTCTCTCACATACAGGGGCGGGGGGTGTGTGTGTGGCAGTTAAACAGAGTCACCTCCCTCTGTTCAAAACACCATCAGTAAAGGAGGAAACTGTGTGATGAGGGAGCACAACGGGTATAGAGAGTCCACAAGCTGATATCCACAACAAGGAAGGGGAAAAAAAGGTCAGAAAGTAGAAACATTTTTAAAGAAAGTTAAGAGTAAAAAAAGAGTCCTGTGACGAGCTAATAGGGCTCCCATACATTTATATGATGTATCACATTGATGGATTTGCGTATGTTGAACCATCCTTGTGCCCCGGGATGAACCCCACTTGGTCGTGATGAATAATCTTTTTAATGCATTGTTGTATTCGATTTGCTAGAATTTTATTTAGGATTTTTGCATCGGTATTCATCAGAGATATTGGTCTGTAGTTTTCTTTTTTTGTGCTGTCTTTACCAGGTTTTGGTATCAGGGTAATGTTGGCCTCATAAAATGTGTTGGGGAGTACTGTTTCTTCTTCAATTTTTTGGAAGAGTTTGTGCAGAATTGGTATTAGATCCTCTTTGAAGGTTTGGTAGAATTCACTAGTGAAGCCATCTGGTCCCGGACTTTTGCTTTTGGGAAGGTTTTGGA
Source organism: Rhinolophus sinicus (assembly GCF_036562045.2). Classification (NCBI taxonomy): domain Eukaryota; kingdom Metazoa; phylum Chordata; class Mammalia; order Chiroptera; family Rhinolophidae; genus Rhinolophus; species Rhinolophus sinicus. The sequence continues at coordinate 51,579,165 of NC_133751.1, read as the reverse complement.
TGACTGATTCAATTTCATTACTGGTGATCGGTCTGTTTAGATTTTCCAGTTCTTCATGGTTCAGCCTTGGAAGGCTATATGTTTCTAAGAACTTATCCATTTCTTCTAGGTTGTTGAATTTGGTGGCATATAGTCCTTCATAGTATTCTTGGATGATCCTTTGTATTTCTGTGGTGTCCGTGATAACTTCCCCTTTTACGTTTCTGATTTTGTTAATCAGTGTCTTCTCTCTTTTTATCTTAGTAAGTCTAGCCAAGGGTTTGTCAATTTTGTTAATCTTCTCAAAGAACCAGCTCTTTGTCACATTAATTTTTTCTATTGTCTTTCTGTTCTCTATTTCATTTATTTCTGCTCTAATTTTTGTTATTTCCTTTCTTCTGCTGACCTTGGGTTTTACCTGTTCTTCTTTTTCTAGTTCTTTAAGGTGTAACATGAGGTTATTTATTTGGGAATTTTCTTGTTTCTTGAGATAGGCCTGTAATGAGATAAATTTCCCTCTTAAAACTGCTTTCGCTGCATCCCAAAAATTTTGGTAGGATGTATTTTCATTGTCATTTGTTTCTATGTATCTTTTGATCTCTCCTCTAATTTCTTCTTTGACCCAGTCCTTCTTTAAAAGTATGTTGTTTAGTCTCCATGTATTTGTGTTTTTTCCCGCTTTCTTTTTACAGTTGATATCCAATTTGAAAGCCTTGTGATCAGAGAATATGCATGGTATGATTTCAATCTTTTTAAATTTGTTGAGACTGATTTTATGTCCCAATATATGGTCTATCCTTGAGAATGTTCCATGTACACTAGAAAAGAATGTGTAGTCTGATGTTTTAGGATGAAGTGCTCTATAAATGTCAATTATGTCCATTTCATCTAATGTGTCATTTAGGGCTACTATTTCGTTATTTATTTTCTGTTTGGATGATCTATCCATAGCTGTCAATGATGTATTTAAGTCCCCTAGTATAATTGTGTTTTGGTCAATTTCTCCCTTTAGTTCTGTTAGTAGTTGCTTGGTGTATTTCGGTGCTCCCTGACTGGGGGCATAAATATTGATGACTGTTATGTCTTCTTGTTTTACAGTCCCCTATACCATTATGAAATGTCCATCTTTGTCTCTTGTTATCTTTTCACCCTGAAGTCTGTTTCATCTGATATCATTATGGCTACACCTGATTTTCTCTGGGCACCATTTGCTTGGAGTGTCAATTTCCACCCTTTCACTTTGAGTCTATGCTTGTCCTTGTAGCTGAGATGTGTCTCTTGGAGACTGCATATGGTTGGGTTCAGTTTTTCGATCCAATCTGCTACTCTGTGCCTTTTTATTGGTGAGTTCAGTCCATTTACATTTAGGGAGATTATTGATATGTGAGGATTTCCTGTTATTCTATCTTTAGTTTTCTGGTAAGGCTGTGTCTCCATTGTTTCTTTGCCTTTTTGTTGTTGACTATTATTTCTGTGAGGTGGTATGCTATGATGTTTCCCTCTGTTTCTTCTTTTATTTCAGTATATATTTCAGTTCTGGACTTTTTGTGAGTGGTTACCCTTAAGTTTATGTAAAAGTAAGTTTGATATTTAGAGTATTCCATTATCTTCAGCACGCTTACTTTCTCCATTCCCATATTCCGGTTCAGGCCTTTATTCTCCCCCTTTTTGAGTTTTGGTTGCCACAAATTGTCCCTGATAATGGTGGTCGAATAGCCTCCTTTAGTATTTCTTGTAGTGCAGGTTACGTATAGAAAATTCCCTCAGCTTCAGTATGTCTGGAAAGGTCTTTATTCCTCCTTCATATCTAAAGGATATCTTTGCTGGATAGATTATTCTTGGCTCATGATTTCGCTCTTTCAATAGTTTGAATATTTGGTTCCACTCCCTCCAGGCTTGTAGAGTTTCTGCTGAAAAATCTGATGATAATCTAATGGGCTTTCCTTTGTACGTCACCGTCTTCTTTTCCCTGGCTGCCTTGAGGATTCTTTCTTTGTCGTTGATTTTAGACAGCTTCAGTACAATGTGCCTTGGAGAAGGCCTGTTGGGATTGAGGTAACTAGGTGTTCTATTTGCTTCTTGGATTCGAGGGTCCAGTTCTGTCCACAAATTTGGGAAGTTCTCATCGACGATTTGTTTGAATATATTCTCTGTTCCCTTCTCTCTTTCTTCTCCTTCTGGTATGCCCATTATTCTTATATTGCTCTTTCTGATGGAGTCAGAAAGTTCTTGTAGAGTTCTTTCATTTCTTTTAAGTCTCAAGTCTCTTTCTTCTTCTATCTGTGTCATTTCCAGGTTTCTATCTTCGATGTCACTGATTCTTTCCTCCATCTGGTCAACTCTACTACCTAAGCTGGTTATTTCATTCTTAATTTCTTCTATTGAGTTCTTAATCTCCAGAAATTCTATTTGGTTCTTTTTTAAAATTTCAATCTCTTTCGTAAAATGCTCATACTGTTCTTTAATTGAGTTTCTGAGTTCATTTAACTGCCTATCTGTGTTTTCTTGTATCTCGTTGAGTTTTTTCAGAACTGCAGCCTTGAATTCTCTGTCATTTAAGTCACATATTTCTGTATATTTAAGTGCCTTTTCTGGAGATTTTTCACTTTCTTTCTGAGCTATCTTGTTGCCTTGGTTACTCATGGCGATTACTGGTTTACTATTTCTCTTCCTAGACATCTACAGGAGTGACTTCTGCAACAAGTTGATAGGAAGAGGTCTTTCTTTTGTTCAGCAGTTCTGTTTACTCCTGCCGGGACCGCCCAGATAGGTGGGGCCAGGGCGGGGTGAGCTGTGAGAGGTGGCCCAGAGCAATGGCAGCGACCACCACCACAGCCTGTCCTGCTTCCACAGCTCTCTTCCCTTTGCCGGAACTAGTTGGGCTGTGGATTTGTGTTTGTGGGCCACAGTTCTCAAATATAGCAAATTTTCTGTTGTTTTGATCTGACACTGCTACTGTTTCGCTTCTAGCACCGGGCAGGTGGGGGCGGGCGAGCTCTGAGAGGGAGGGAGGCGGCTAGTCTCAGTGCCTAAGGCTCCGTTCTCTGCTCGGCAGTGCGGGCTTAAACCACCGTTTTCAGCCTTTTTCCTCAGTCTTTTCTCCGAGGTCTCTGCCGTGAGCGTTGGGTTCAGCCGTGTTATATGCTGTCCCCTCAGCCCTGTGGAGCCCTGGCGGAGCCCTAGCAGTCCGATCTCCCGCAGCTGCGGTAGTTCCGGGAAGCAGCGAGCTCGGCGCACTGAGCTGGGTCTGAGTCCTGCGCCCGCGGAGCTGCGTCTCCGCCCGCTTCTCACTTTCCTCCTCCCCCCCCTCGCGCGCGCGAATCTCCCACCTGTAGGTGATTTCAGTCGGTAGTGGGCCTCTTCGTCTTGCCTGTCTGCTGTGCAGGGAGTCCTTTGTGGAGTTTTTGTTGTTCGATACTTTGTAAATTCCAGGGGAGCTTTACAGAGGCTCACCTCACTCCGCCATTTTTCCGGAACTCTCCAATTTTGTCTTATTTTCTAAAGCCCACCTTAAACTTTATTTCTTCCTTGAAGCCCAGCAGGACTATTCTAACTTTTTCTGATATTCCTCCCTCTTCTTGAACCTCATAGCACTTACTAACTACCAAACTCTGGGCTTTTTTCTAGGTGCTACTAGGACATGTACCTTCTCTTCTGGGTGTCTCCTTACCATGTAGTTAGGAGAGGAATGGGGGTATATTTTAGACCCATACTGATATTGGTGACTAGATTATGCAGATGTGTCAATTAAGACTAAAGGTATAGTACATAATACCTTCACTGCAACACAAAACATGAGCCTAAGAATAGCTTACTTTATATCTTCTGTTCATAGTTGGCTTCCCAATAGTATACATGCTATCACCCGATTTATAACGTCTACCATTTTATTTTACACACACACACACACACACACACACACATATATATGTATATATATATACACACACACACACTTTCCACATAAATTATCTGTCCCTCTCAACTACACTCCAGGGCAATTTTACCCATCTACAGGATGCTGGCCCAACTCTATGAAACCCTTGGACTGAAACTCTTCTATTGCTCTGTTCTCTGAGTATAATTAGGATGGTTTCCTCCCTGCTGGTGTAAGCAAGTGGAAGCTATCTTCCTGATTCCTGACTGACTAAGGGTACAAGAGATCCTCGTACTCGCAGATACAGTTGCCTATTCTCACCTGCGTATCCAGGAAGGAACTGACTAAGCTATTGGAGACCATGCAGACACTCAGCAGGACTGGGAAGTATTGACAGACTACATCATTTTGTTGAGTGCAGTGCTTAAGCATGCAGTTATTTGAAGAAAATTGTGGAAAATTGTTCCATTGGTCATTGATTTGTGGAAATGTGGAGTTTGTGTGTGTGTGTGTGTACACACACAATTTAGAGAGAAAGAGTTTGATTGCCTGCATTTTAAGGGTTTTGTTGATTCTCACCTTAAAATACGTAGGAATCTTGAAGTAAAGTGTGGCTACATTAATAAGATGTACCATTTTTAAGGCATACTAGCAAGCAGCAACAAGTTTAATCTCCAGGATTTCCTGTCTCCCTGTGTTGACTCATATTATTTCCTCTGTCAGGAATGTCACTCTTCTAATACTCCCTATCCTCAGGTCACTGACTGCCCAAGCTCAGTTGACAAGACCTAATCAACATCACTTTCCTCCTGAACCTCCTCTCAACTACATATAATACATAAAGATATTGTTTCTCTTCATGGTACTTAATATACTCTGCTTTCTATGCCCATTTGTGTATTGGTGTCAATCAGTTGGATTTATCTTTGCATAAACCATGTAATTTTTCCTAGTTCCTGGCATATGATGGGTTTATCAGGAAACCTTTCATGACATTTATTTCCAAAATATAAAATACGGGACATGGGCATTTTATAAAGCCAGCTATGGACCACTTTCGTTGAAACTGAACCCACAGAGGACAGGAGATGCTTGTATGATAATTATTCTACCACCAAGCAATGATTGCGATAGTGGCAAATCACTAACTGAGCTCCGTTCACAAGCCTGAGGACAGATGATAGGACAACTAATTAAAGACTTGTTACTTTTACATCAAAGACTCAATGGGCAGATGCCATCTAACTACTGACTCTCATTTCTTATTTAATAAATAAATAGACAAGGTCAGAATGCAAAGAAGCAAAAACCAACAACAAAAAAAATAAATTTACTTCATAAACCAAATGATTGACGATTGTATACATGACATGATCGGTTGCATCAGGGCGGGAGCATTAAAAATGCCATGAATGTAAATTCAAATGTACAAAAATATTTAGTAAAAATATTTTTGCAGACTTTCAATTATCTTTTACCATCAGGCTCCTTCTTCAAGTTGGATAATCTTATGGACGAGTGATTTCAGTCCAAGAGTTTCTTTGTAGCTCATCTGTTTGGAACTCAGGAATTCATTGTCTCATAAAAACAGTGTTATAATTGGATGTAGGTGCCCAGGCTAATCTAAAAATTCTATTAAACCTGTGATTAAGTTAAGCATATTTTCTAAACCCAAAATGGAGACACGGTCTGAAAAGTTCAAGTACAAAAGAAAAGTAATGATAATAACTAAAACTTGCACAGCCAGGAACAGATCTAAGAACATAAAATACTGCTTAATTCTTAAAACAGCCCAATAGGGAGAGTTCAAGCCTAGAAACGTTAGGAGAGGTGCTCAAGGTCCAGTCCAGGACTATTAAGCGAAATAGCAAGATGGAATATTGGCAGTCTGATTCCAGAGCCCATGTCTTAACCTCTGTGTTTTATTACTTCTGGCTAAGAAACAATATTCTGAAAGCTCCAACTTATTTTTTTCAAGACCACTCTTGTTGGGGTAAGAATTGGCAGTAGAATCTGTTCCTCCGCTAGCCACAGAGGGACAAGTGGGAAAAGAGACATTTCCAACACACATTTCCAACACAGTGTTAGAAGTTTCTTTGGCCCAAGACAGAGAACTAAGGAGAAAACAGAGGCTTGGGGGTGGAGTGGGAGAAGACCTTGAACATTTGGAGCTAGGGATCTGGAGAGAAGATTGAGAACATAAACGTAGAAGAGGCATCTGCAATAGTACTGGGTGAGGGGAGAGGGCATACGGAAGGAGGACTACAGTTATTAGCATCGTGAATAATGGGACTTGGTAAATGGTAGGACTTGAGGCCCCTCCCTCTTCTCTCACATACAGGGGCGGGGGGTGTGTGTGTGGCAGTTAAACAGAGTCACCTCCCTCTGTTCAAAACACCATCAGTAAAGGAGGAAACTGTGTGATGAGGGAGCACAACGGGTATAGAGAGTCCACAAGCTGATATCCACAACAAGGAAGGGGAAAAAAAGGTCAGAAAGTAGAAACATTTTTAAAGAAAGTTAAGAGTAAAAAAAGAGTCCTGTGACGAGCTAATAGGGCTCCCATACATATATAAGAGGAACGCATATGGAATTCAGACTACCATTATTTTGATGAGCAGCATGTGCAATAATTTCAGGTACAAAAATCATTTCTTGGCAATGTTGGAAATAAAGCAGTTTACTCTAGTGCAGGCAAAGTCAAAGGCCCTTTTCTCCTGTGTTCAGACCAATTACAAGTTCCAGGGAAGATCTGTAGACTTAAGCCAGGGAAGTGTGACTCGTGGGGACAGTCTTGTGGCTTTGGCATCAGAAGAAGCAGAGTCGGGTCAGTTTTATTGTTTATAAGCAATGTGATCTTGAGCAAGTAACTTAACTGTCCTGATTAAGCCTTAGTTCTTAACAAAAGGTAGAAATTATAACCAACCTCTGTCGTAAAGACCAATGAGATTGTGGATGAGACAGTATTTTATAAACTGTGATGCAGTTATGTGGAAATAATATACCACATTATTTCAAGGTAAAGTTGAAACTTCTAGAAATAAAACATTTGTTTCCACCCTTGCTTGCCTATCAAGACTCATCCTTTCAGAAATTGGTCAAATTTCAACAAGCCTGTGAGCTCTCTCCCAGAACTTCAAGAAGACAGGCAACTCATACTCCATGCCTCCTCTCTGCATCTTAAATCTATCTGCTATAAAGCATCTATCACTTGGAGAAGCATTTGCTAATTTGCATGTCTGTCTCTACTAACAGACTGGAGAACTCAGATTGTATTGTATTTGCCTGAATATTCAGCATCTGGCAGAATCTCTTGAAACATACACTATTCTAAGAACAAGTTGGTTGAAGAAGAGGGGGTATTCTATTCTACGGATTTCTTGTCCATCATCTTTTATCCCAGTCTTTTCCTCCTTTTTAATTGTTCTGAGTTTTATTGACTGAAAGTCTCAGAACATGTTGTATAACTGAAAAAAATATGATTAAAGATAACTACAATTCTTTTGTCTGCTCTCCTTCAGAGATTCATATGTTTTCCTAGATTGGCAAAGCTCTTCTATAAAGAGCCAGAAAGTGAGTATTGTAGGGTTTGTGGGCCATTAGATCTATTCAACTCAGCTGTGTATAGAGAAATCAGCTATAGACAACATACACACAGAAAAACAGGCATGTTGAGTTCTGATCAATTTTATTTACAAACACAGGTAGAGGATTTGATTTGGCCCATGGGCTAGAGTTTGCTGACCTCTGTCCTAGATACATAAGTTAAATCCTCTTTTCTCCTGTTTCCAACATGTCCAAGTCACTTAGAACATGATGCATCAAATGTCCTCTTGCTATGATGACCAATTCTAAGTTGCAACCAAGTGTTGCAAATGCTTGTACATCCTAATGTTTTAGTCTCTCACCTTCTGACAGCACCTGGTACATGTCCATTGAAACCCAAACAAAAGGACAAAAGATGATAGGAAAGACAAACATAGAGCCAATGTGTATACCCCTCGGCTATGATGGGCAGAAGCAGAGATCCAATCACAGTGAAAAGAATTAGGGTCAGAAACAATGTCTCATGATATGAGAAGACCACATATCTCCATTTTACTCTAGTACAGTGTCTGACATGGAATGAATGCACAGTAAACACTCATGGAATAGATGATGAAAAAACACATGCCGGCTCACAGGCATCATTCTCAGCAGTGACAGCCTGAGTTTGTGATTATAATGAAATCACCTTCAAGAAGCTCTCCATGTCTTTTTCTTGAACTCTTTTATGGATCCATAACATTTTCTTAGCTGTTTTTAGCCCCACTACTAAATTACATGTTACTGCCCAAGTAAATTCTTTATCTCCTTTAGGATATAGCAAAATGTGTGTCATATAAAGGGCATGGACATTAGTAGGATGGATGGATGGATGGAAGCAAAGTACCAGTCAGACTGTTACCAAGTGAGGACTCTTTCCTAATCTGAAACATACCATTAGGTGGAACTATAGATAGATAGATAGATAGATAGATAGATAGATAGATAGATAGATAGATAGATAGATAGATGATAGATACAAGCATACAAACATACATACATATGTGATAGAGCTATAGATAGTAAATGACAATAGAGATATAGAAACAGGAGAAAGTGGAAGCCAAATTAATAATTATTACTTATGGCTAAGACAGATTCCTTCAGGAAGAAGTAATGAAAGGCTCCTGCACTTCCTTGGTATCCTGTGCATTATATTTAGTTTACAAATTTGGAAATAGCTATTTACACATCTGTCTTCATCCCTCGAGTATGAGCCCCTTGAGGACAGGAAATCACAGTTGACTCAGGAGTCAGTTTATTCATCTCTCTATCTCACACCGTCTCAGATTCCCCTTCATTTCTTCTGTCGCTCACTGCAAGGCCTGATAGAATGAAAGCCTCCATAATTATAGGACTACAAAAAGATTTTGGATGCCTGACAGAAGAATGTAGGGATTTTGCTATCACGTCAGTACACGAAAGATGGTCTTTGTCTAGCTCATGATTTCACCTGTGAATATCACTTCCCACAGGGAGCTGCATTTCACTGCCGGAGCTCTGAGTTCTCTTATGGTCAACACCAGTCTCCTTTGGAGAGGCTGACATGAGTTTTGATTTGGTTGCAACTGATGAAACTAGAGAAGCATTAAATCAAAGTGTCTCAGTTGTCACCCAAAACCTGGAGGTCACTATATCAATAGCACTATCCCCTTCCTCCAAGGACACCTTTCTTTTTTTTTTCTTTTTTCCTTGAGTAGTCATAATATAACAACAGTCTGGGTTAAGCATCATCATTTACCTGTAAATGATACTGTCAGGGCATGATGCACTGGTAGCTTCCCATTATTTTAACTTTAGGGTTTGGAGACATGTAAAACTAATTAGCTTTCACTATCACCTTTTTCTTTGCATTTGAAATTTCCTTTGTTGAATTTATTTAAAATATGCAATATCCTTGGTATGAATAGAACATACCTGCCATCAAGCTGAAAATGACAAGAGCACTTTGACAAGACAACAGAATGATAAAAACATTTTGTAGCAAACACTTCATATGCCAGAATTAGAATCAAGCAAATACTCTTTTCCCATCATTATAGAAAAAGAGGGAAGACCTTTTCAGAGAGAAAGAAAACAAAATTTTTGATATGTGCCTCTTAGCTTGGTTACAAGAGCTAAGAAACCGACACAACCTAGCAACACACTGGCCCAAATTGGCCAACAATAAAATAGAAAGAGGAAAAAATAAACCTCCAATACTAGATCCATCTCAAGAGGAAATTTTCTTGGTGACTGAGCACCATAATCATCAGTAAACTCTGGAGAAATCCCCCAACCTCAGGAATACTGGAAACAAATATCTAAATGAGGGTACCATTTCTTTAAATTAAGGGTATCATGCAGAAAATGGCTCAAGAAGTGTCGATATTGGAGAGCACAGCAGAAGGAATACAGGAAAGAGAGACCAGCAGAACAGAGAATAAGGCTTTTATTACAATGGACCAAAGGTGATGTCTTGATGAGAACAGTTAGGCCAACAAACAAACATCTCATGGTCCCCCACCAATCTTCCCTGGTGAATATTCATTATCTGAAAAGAAAGATCCCAGAAGCCAGTCATGAGCACTAACCAGGATCTAACTTCCGATCCTGATTTGGAATTATGTAAACCCCTGTGAGCTCAATGGACTTCCAAGGGCCTGCACTCATTGTCTATAGAATGGAAATAAGGCACAGTCCTTCAAAAGCTTATGCTAATCGTGGAAAGAACTCACCATCTTTTGTGCAGCTTGCAAAGTCCACAAAACCACATGATAGCTTATTTTCTCCAAATAATTCTTAGGTAACGTTTAATCTGAAGTCAACTACATCAAGTGTTTAGATCAACTACCTCTATAATGCAGAATGCCAATTTATTAACGGAACATGAGGGAAGGTCAATACAAAATTTCCTATTTACATAGTACTCTATTGTCTATGAAGTACTTTTTCATTGAATCTCACATTGAAATCTCACAATAGCAGAGTGAAAAAGGCAGGCCAAATATAATTATCCCAGATTTCCAAATCAAAACATTGAGGCCCAATAAGACCAAATGACTTAATGAAGTCCTACCTTCTAACCGCAGGCCCTGTGTGCTGGCCACCAAACCTCTCAGCTCCCTACACTGGTGCTGCCTGGCCTTTAATTATGAAGGAGTAACACTTTTTGAGAAGAGAAAAATATGCTAGGGTAGCCAAGGTAGAGCAAAGAAGGATCAGGTCAGGACAGCCGTGATATATTGGGGAAGTGACCGGCAGTGACCTTCTTCTTGAAAGAATGTGCTTGAGGTTAAATTCGGGTGCTCATGTGGGCTCTATTAAACCTTTGTGGACAGAGTGGAGGTGGTGTTTGTTCTGAAGTCCCCATCATACCAGAACTCATGTGAACGCATGCTCTGTCTCATACCCACACCCTTTTTATTGTCTCTTAAAGATGCCCAAGGGGGAACAGGAGGGATGGCAGAGAAAGGTTTCTCTTAACTTTGGAAGGGCCTCAGTACCAGCTGTGTCTTAAGGTGTAAACACACTAAATTAAACAAAAACTAAGAGAGGGCAAGAGAAAAGGAGCAAGTGAATCAAGTCTTCTCTTCTGTTTACAGTCCTTCCTGGCAAATATTTTGTTACGAATGAAAGATCCATTCATGAAGCCCTATCTCCCAATTAGGCAGGCACTGTGATCACGCTCTGTGGCAGAAGCCCCTTAGATCAGGCCAGATCCCCTAAGACAGGAAGCACTTTATGCTAGCATCCCAAAGTAAACAGTGTCCCACACAGGGACACAGAGCCGTAATGGTGGGGGCATGGGGATGGGGGTACACTATGCTCCTCTACAAGTGAGATTACACAGGAAAATCCAGAGTAGAATGAATAGTTCAAAACAGCAGTCCCAATAGCATAAGGAAAGTGAGTGAATGAAAGGAAGTAAATATTAAGTTGAGCATTCGTTGTGGACCAAGTAGTAGGCCAGGCCAGGCAGACTCACTATCTCACTTAATAAGAGTCAACACCCTGTTTGGCGCATATTATTCACAGTAAGGCTCAGGGAGGGGAAGAAACCTTGCTAGACAGAAATGCCCAAGTAGTGGCAATGAGATTTGCACTGAGGTTGCAACGATTCCAAAGATTTTGCTTGGTCCTTTTATAGTTTCCTGATGATCTCCTAAGTTTATGAGTCTAACCCTCAGCACAACGTGATGTAAAGAAAACATGTGTTTTGTTCCCAGCTCAGACCTCTTCTGCCATATGGAGGCATCAGATGAGATGCTTTCTAAGGAACATTTCAGATTAGAAATGCTCTAATGCTGTGGAACTTGAGGGGCTTTTTGCACCTAAATGTAGCAAGATAACTCATTTTGAGGACGTACTCCACAGCATACCAGTTCACCCCAGGTCACCCTCCTTGGATACCCTTGCCTTTATGAACAGCCTTACTTCAATGGGCTTCAGTTGCCTCATTTGAACAAACTGAGACAACAAAGAACCTGCCTTAACTAACTCACAAATTTGTAGGAAGTGTCACATGAGTTTTAGAACTTTGCATACAAAGATTTATTTTGCAAATATTATTAGCACTCCTGTTCCTCCTCCAAGACGTAGCTTGTAGAGTTCTTAGTCATTCACTGAAAGCCAGAAGTGTGTCAATATGTTCTAGAACATGAGGGGTGGTTTTGTCTAAGGTACCAGGTGACCAATCGAGGTTCTGATAGTCATCCTTGGCCAACCTTCTCGGTGAATCCTGAAGGAACATGGAGGGAAGCATGACACTAGGGAACAAGGGTTAATGACTGAAGTTATAACATTATATATCCACAACATAATGCCTTCTCGTATCAGCAATATTATTCCTCCCGGACAATAATCCTCTGATACAGGGAAAGAAGATTTGCTCCACGTTACAGGTGAGAAAATACATATAGTGTTAAAATAAAAAGACACTTGGGGAATGATTTAGTTTTACTTTTTTGCTTAAATTTAGGAAAACTGAAACCCAAGTTTTGGGAGATATGGGCAAAATATAACCTATAAAAATAAATTCAACACTCAACATCTACCTAATTGTTAGAAACGTGTGTTTTTTCTTCCTGAAAATTTTGTTTAGATCTACATTCATTTTTTTGGTCTAAATTATTTAAATACTTTTTTTTGGGGGAAATTCCTTTCTTTTTTTTCTTTTTCTTTTTTCTTTTTTTCTTTTCTTTGTTGTTATTGTTCAAGGAATGGTATTTGACATTCGGGGCAAAGTGAACTATATAATCCTCTCAGGGTAAAAAAGCGTACAACAAATTTATTCTAAATATACTAACTGTTTATAAATATTTTCCTATGAGCAAGGAAAGAAAAGCTCAGTAGTTTTCTCTAAACCTGCCCTCAGTTACAAAGGGCCACATCGCAAAACTGATGTTAGAGAGAAGGGATTCAGATTCCTAAACAGTATAAGTTATTATTGGACACCTATCATCTAATAAAACGTGACAGTATACTCCATTGCTGAGCCTACACTGCAAAGACATCTGATTTTGAGCCATGCGTTTCTTAACAGGGATGAAGGCAATAACCTGAATACAGATGGTTCTTAAAACCATACTAATGACAAATTGTTTAAAGACTGATGATGGCCACCCAGATGAAGAGAGTGTTGAAGGCATCTGCAAGTATTGTCTTCAATATACTAAAAGAAAACCAAGCAGACAGGGATGTCTGTTCCTTTCCTTCTTTGTACCCCACACCAGGCTACAGCCACATAGGAACAGAACTTTCCAACAAATATAAGGTTTAGAAGAACTGGTTGTCCTTTTGTTGAGTTCATTAATCTCAGTCATAATCAGTTTTATGTCATCCATCACTCAAAAGCATAGCATTTCCTCCCAATTGTTGATCCCTTGAGTCAAAAACACCATAAAGCCATGTAACGAGCCTCACAGATGAAGCCAACATATCCCGAATCCTTACTATTAAAGGTTAATCTCGTAAAGGGAGACCTTACCAAACACTGCATGAGGACACTTATTCCATTTCTTAGTCTGGCACTGTGTGTGGCTGCAGGAAAGTTGTTGACTACTAAACGTTAACCAAACATCCCATTTTTAGAAGAATATTTCGCTCCATCTTTATAGTGTCTGGACTTGTAACTACCCATTTCTTGAACATTAAGCTGAGCCACACAAGAAAATTACTATAGTGATAGTATTTCCAGGGCACACTGAGTCACTGTGCAATGTCTAAAACTGGAAATAAATAATTGGTGAGGATTTGTTGGGACAATGAGAAGGAGGGTACTCCAATCTTGGTGTTCTGTAGCAAGCCTCTGGGTTTAACATGGGGAAAATGCTCGTCCCCCACCAAAAGTGGGTTGTTAGCTTTTTTCTCTCTCTCTTTTTTTTTCATAAATACTTCAAGCTTAGGAATAAGAAAGTAAGAGTGGGCAAAGGCCAGTATCACCAACAATTATCCAGCTTAACTGCTCTAAAAGCAAGGATGCGGTTTGCTTCTGATGGTAATAGGCCTCTCTGGGATAATGAATGATCAGAGCCACTCCACCTAGCAACCAGCCAGGAGAGAGTCCAAGCATCAAAGACATCTAGATTCAAATCCCAGACCACACAGAAAGAAAGGGGTTTCTATCAGAACAAGCCAAGTGTCACAGCTATTGTGGGAGGTTGCCCGGTCCCCACGTGAATGAACACAAGTGTTGTGTCTGTACTTCGCGTCCATCTGAAACCTTCTTTGGCTGCCAACTTTATCTCAAAGGGGAAAAAAAAAAAAAAAAAAAAGAAGAAGAAGAAAAAGAAAAGCAAACAACCCCAACAGATTACAGAGGCGATGGTAATATACCTGTCTTCGTTGTGACCAACACTATTTTCATCAAACCTAAGCTCCTTTTAAGATCGCTCTCCAACAAATATTTCTCTATAATTTTGATCTTTTCATAGGTGAAAAGAAAGGAAAGGATGAAAGAAACAAACAAAACTCAAACTACTATTTACTCTCCCAGCAGACCAGCATGGTGTAAACAAAAATAATAGTTACACTCCTGGGTTCTGAACCTTCACTGTGCCGCTGCGGAAAATAATTTTAATGGCGAACCAGGGAGTCTTGCAAAACACATATGAAGCCATAATAAAATGGGACACTTATCCTGCTGCTCCGATTAGGCCACTTCCATTCAATAGTTGTAACTAATGACTTGTTTTTCCTCCAGTATTAGGGGCCCTATTACTCTGCTAAACATAACATACCTCATTTTGTTTTCCTAGTTATGCTTGTCCCTTTCGCTGATGACTGCAATTCAATATTTATGAAATCTCATAAAAATAATATATAATCCTCTCTGTAACCCCCTCCCAAATTGTATAAAATTATTCAGAGGACAATAGATTGATGTACCCTCCAATGCACGTGTCCTTTTCTCTAACCACTTCTATGTCAGTCTCTCTTGAGCGCGCTCTCTCTCTCTCTCTCTCTTTCTCTCTCTGGCTAGAGAACACACTGTACTTTGGAGATAATTGACTGTGGAATATGATGATGTTTATTCAAAAACAGGTCACACAGACTGCAATTTCAGAGTCTTCCTTTATCCTGCTCACTTAGTTTCATCCAAGGGAAATGCATAACACTGTTTCCTGCAAATCAGAATGTGCAGTCTTAATTACTTCTTTAGATTTAACCTACTGAGAAAAATCCACTGCAAATGTACCCTCCCCTCCCTGGAGACTGGCGACGTTCAGAAAACCAACTTCAGATTACTCATTTAGAACAAACTGGGATGAGCTAGAGTGTGCACTCATATCATCTTAACAGTATGTTCTCCTGTTGCGAAAAGAGCACATTATGGCATTAGACTTTGTTTTCTCAGGAATAACACAAGTGGACAGTAATTACTGGGTGAGAAGTTGTGGCTGGAAGGAAAAAAAAAAAGAGGAAAAACCTCTGGCTATGAATAATCTCTGCCATGATATAGACATGAAGTCCTGTCTTTGACCTGAGGTTACAGCTTTTTCTCCAGTCTGCTGCCAGTTACTGTCATTCTGGCTGATTCAAGAAAAAAATGGAGTTGTCCAAAAGAAATACAGGGTAAGGCTATGAGAACTCTGCCACTGGAAGTGTGCACACTAAATCACCTATGCTGGATAAGACATATACATATTCAATGGGTTGGATTTTCACTCTTTAAAGTGAACTGAATGGGATGTCATTAGCGATCTAGTTCTCAATCTGTAATACCATTCAGCTTTCATTGCAAATATCTAGGCCAGACACTGAGACACTGGATGGAGCATGTGACTAGTGGCATATTATTTCCGAAAAAACAAAACCCCAACAAACAAACAAACAAACAAAAACAAACAAAAAAAAACCCTATCGCTTTCAAGCCACTTCTCAACATAGTCTAACATAAGCCTGTGTTTAGGGCAGATAACAATCAGAGTGATCTCATTTCACTGGAGTCATTTAATAAATGTTAGCTGTGTACTGGCTAGGTGCTCAGAAACATGCTAGGTAATGAGATCTAAACCTGGAGTTTGGCTAAAAGAAGTTAAGGACTATCTACTCGTCCATCATTTGACATATCACTATTGATATTACCATGGTATGGTACTTACAATAGTTCTTGATTAATTTGTGACTTAATATTAAGCAGGGAGATTTCATAGGCTCCTTAGACCCTTATAAAAAAGTAGTCCAATCTCCCATTTTAAAAAACTGAGGAAAAGAGAGAGAGACAGTATATATAAAATCATTTATGGATTCTTATCTCGAACTAGAGCCCAGGACTCTCAATCGGGCATAGTTCTCTTTCCTGTATACTATACCATTTCCTTTTTTATCAGCTTGGTCACCTACAACAGTGCACTCAAATTAGATATGAAAATTCACACAATAAACATGTATGGAGCGTTTACTGGGGTATTTAAGAGATTCTAGGTTAAGGAATACATTTTCATTATTTCAGCTCAAGTATGCATCGCCTGTCCATCCTCCAAAACATCTTCTCATTCCTCATTATCTCACTTTACAAAAAAGAGAACTAGATTCTGCTAGATGAGAAATGGTCTCTGGGATGTTGATTTATCGAGGCAGTTCCCTACATACATGAAGTGGAGCTCCATAGAGATTCAAGCAGTGCTGTGGGTATTTCCCTCTTATGCAAATAAATATTCAGCTCTCACGCAGCTCAGAATGTCCTCTCTAAGCATGTCATAATAATCTGGCAAAGGCTGTTCTCACAATATTTGTGGGGGGACTAGGGCCAAACATACTGGTAACCTCTTAAGAACAAGCTGCTTTGTAGGATTTATGCTCCACAATTCAAATAAGAGGGACTTAGAACGACATCGAAACTGTGTTTGTCTAGGTGCAACTGGAAGCTTTCTAAACTGCCCCTACTGGTGGCCTAAGCAACATTATCACGAAAAGGAAACCTTTCTAACGACCCAGAATGTGAGATTAGAGACGTCTGAAAGCTTAGAGAAGTCAGCTATCTATTCTATTTCCAGATACTTATGAAATTAGTATTGGACACAAAATACGTATTTTAAGCATAATGTTTCAACATGGAGTCCATCAAGTTTGTAACGAGGAACAAGAATGATTTCAATGCAACTATAAATTCTTTGCTATATCCTGGGTTAGCAAGTTGGAGTGGTTGAGAAGAACCGAAACTGAAGGATGGGCCAGGAGATCTTGTTCTACTCCCTCTTCTATCTTTTACACCTAGGACCTTCAAAAAATAGTCCTAGGTCTTAGTTTCCTCACCTTTTTTCTCCCCTCACTGAAATCTTTGTGAGCAGGGACCGTATCTTTTCCAAGTCAGTATATGTAATAACTAGCATAGGGCCTGGCACATGGTAAGTGCCTAATAAATGTCTGGGTAATGAATGAGAAAAATAAGGGCTTAAACCAGATGTTATAAACAACAACAACAACAACAACTCTCTCTGTGCTAAAGTTGAGTTCCACCAAGAAAACATCAGGGTGGTCACTTGAAAGTCTGAGACAAAGGATGAAGAAAAGAAAGTTTTGATTCTAGAATCTGAGGCACTAACCGCTTCCTCGTACTTTGTTTTTATTAAGGTTTATGTAACTGCACTTTACATGGAACATTTTCATTCAGCCTTTTATACAGATCCCCTTAAAATGCATGATGTGCTGAACTGCTACACTGAAGCAGGTGGTGCAGTTCTGTCTAATCAAGCAATGCCATTTACCTAATAGTTCTACGGCAGACAGAAAGCCATGTCTGGGACAAAACAAAATTTGAGATCAAAAAGTTAAAAGCCTTCAAATTAATTCTCACCACCAAAAGCAAAAGAGTAAAAAAGAAGAGCACTCTATTACTTCATATAACATATTGATGAAACATCAAAGATGGACCTATAATAATTTGAAGAATTACTATATGAATGATATACAGATATATTTTTCAATTACATCTCTGACATTTTATTCCTAAATATTGTGACTGTATCACCAGCCATTTGTCAGAAAAGTGATTGATTCTTTTCATTGGCATGTTCCTCTCACCCCACCAGATTTTATTTTAATATATTCAAGACATTAGAAGAAGTTATCTGGGAAAAAAATCACCATGGGGAGCAAAATTATTGAAGGTCTAAATGTGTTTGAGATGAGTGTGTTCATTCACTATAAATGGAAGAGTAGTCTTTCCTATTAGTAGTATAGTCTTTCCTATTATTATTCCTAAAAAGTCAGTATACAGATAGCCAGACAGTGATATTAATAGCACTCACAGGGCTGCCACTATTAAACCTTACAAACCAGTTATATCAGCAACTGATTTATCATTACCTATATACTCCTCAATCACAGTAAGAACAGTCATGGGAACCATGGCAAAATCAATATAACATTTACGGAACACATTCTCTGTGCAAAGAATTGCGTTTCGACGGTGAAGTGGGAGGTAACTTGGCTGGGTTTTGTTTAGATTGGTGGTGCCTGTGTACAACTAATTATCTGGATATTTTGTATTTTATTACACAGTTCCTTGCCCTCAAGTGGCTCATAAACCGGGACATGGGTGACAAAATACCTCTTTCACAAAGATTAAACTAACCAGATTTACATGACTTGACAGAATCGTGCAATGACTGAACATTCAAATATCTTTGACTGGTTCTGTCACCAGGTCATATTGGATGATGCTGGGCCAACTACTTGCCTCAGATTGCATATGAATGAGACATTCTTCTTCCTCCGGGCCAAGGAAAAGATCAGAAAGAGGGTCACAGCTACACTGTCCTCTATGGGAGAAAGAAGAGTCACGGGAATAAACAAAATACAAATACAAATAGGGGATGAGGAAAAAAGACAGCAAAAGTAAATACTAAATTTGGGAGACAGTTGAGGAGAGGGGAAAAGGAGGAAATCAAAAGTGGAGTATCAACCTTGCTACCAAATATCACTGACATATAAATGCCCTTTGTCCTTGGATACTAATATTAAAACATGGGGTCTTAGTGAAAGGGTGGTCTCAAATCTGTTTCTGGTGATGTGAATAAAGCTAATAACTTAATTCTATCAGATGTTGTCACAGAAATTACTTATGGGATCCCAAAACATGATATGAGTGATCAGATATTCTGAACCTTGAGCCTTAAAAGAGACATGAAACTCTGAAGGACATTTCTCAAAAGCACTGAGAGATGGCCACCAAATCAGGGATCCCCTTTAGTTCATTTGTTTTGGCCATGTACCCAGTTAAACTTTCAAGCTTACAGGTACAGAAAATGTGTCGTAGAGGTACAGCCATACGCAGCACCAGCCCTTCTCTTTTCCCAGTATCACCAATCCTGATCCTAGTCATATTTTAGGCCAGATCAAATGCCACTTCCTCATAAAGCCTTCCCTGAATGCTCAGTTCAATGTGCCCCCTGAATCATCTGGACAGCCAGCAGATTTCATCTTTAACAGCGTTGGTTATCCAAAACCTTATACCTGCATGGCAGACATCATCATATATGTCTGATGCTTCTTAACATGGGGTCTGAAATATGGTATGCACTAAAATAAATGTTTGAGGAAGAGAGAGGAAAGGAGGAAGGGAGGGAAAAAGGGAAGGGATAACTCTTTCTAAGCAAGTACCCGGAGTAGAAGAAATACTCAAATATGGACTGACAAAGATGGAAATGAAGCTTGAAGCCTCAGGGCCCCTCACTTGCTTTGGCCCCTCCTGAGGTCCTGAGAGGGGCCCAAGTAGTGTGTTCACTGCTCTCTCTCCACCCAGACTGCCCTCTGTTACACACTCATGTGGAGCAGTCTTAGAATGGTTTGGGGAATTTCGGGGTTTGGTTAGGGGAAGTTGGGTAGAGGATATATTTAGTTGAATATAGTGGGACACTACATTTACAGGGTTTGCAATAACTATGGTGTAGCTTAAACTATCAACCGTTACTGTGTGAGAATGACTTCCTAGAAATGCCCCTGGGCCCACTGCCCTCCTACATCTGGGACTCAGAGGTTTGGAGCCAGAATTCCTACGGCATGAATGTGTTCTACGGAACCCAGAAGATGGATTATGATGGTATGGGAGAGAAGCAGGGTGTGAAATGTATGGAGTCAAAAGATAAGTCAGTTGAATATTCTACCAATTATGAGATGTGTAAAAGTGTACACATAGGGACTACTCAGTGATGCAAAAGGAGATACCTTCTCTTAGCAGGAATGTGCTCAAGAATGAAAGCAACTAAAAATGCACCACTGGCTTGATTTTCTTTTGGATACAAATTTCCCAAAATAGAATTTATCACTGGATGAACTTGGACCAATAGTGCAAGTATTTTTGTAACAGCTTAAAAATAAAAGAAACTTAATAGCAGTTTCCCCTAATTTGATAATCATCTTAAGTTTTACAATGTTACCAATAGAACCTTGTGAAGATTGAAGAAAAATTTCCAAACTTTTAATAATAATAGTAATAATACATTTCTATACCATGCTAGAGGAAAGAGTGAAATTATCTTTCTAGCCTTTCAATAGAAACTATTACAAATTTAGGTTGCATGGAGAAGTGACCAGAGAGCGTGTACCCACAAAATGGAAGAAAAAAAAAATCACTGGGCACTTAATTAATAAACTAACTAAAAATATATTTTTCTGCATTTTGTGTTGCCCTATTTCACAGCTTTTGCATCAATTTAAAATGTGTTGCATTTGCTTTTCTCATTTGAAGGAAATACTCAGTTTGCATGATTGTTATTGGATGAATTACGCCCTACACCCAATATTCGTATGTTGAAGTACTAATCCCCAGTACCTCAGAATGTGACTGTATTTGAAGACAGATCCTTCAAAGAGACAATTAAGTTATGATGGTATCATTAAGTTGGGCCTAATCCAACATGACTGATGTCCTAATAAGAAGATACTGGGTACATATATACACAGAAGAAAGACCAAGCGACAAGACAAGGAGAAGATGACCATCTATCGGCCAAGGAGAGAGACCTCAGAAGGAACCAGTGATCTCAGACTTTCAGTACCTTGATCTCAGACTTCTAGCCTTCAGAAATGTTCAGAAAATACATTTCTTTTGTTTAAGACATACAGTCTATGCACTTTGTTATGGCAGCCTTACCAAACAAATGCAACAATTTTCTCGTCATAATTTTGTAGAGGTCTCTCCAAAGATATAAGCTTCAAAGCTTTAGGTCCCCGAACATCTAACTATATCTACACACACACACACACACACACACACACACATCTCAATATTCACTATTGGGTATATTAACCAGAGTAGATAAGGCCAATACTATTTTGTCAGCGACCCTTACTTTTTATACATGTTTCTTTACAAACACTTTCCATCTTGAACAGTCATTTATATTGTAGTAACTACCAAATGGTTAATAGAACTGAGTCTTTTAAATAAAAGGTTTATCTGGCTCCTGAAATCTGTGTAACCTTATCATCTATAGAGTCACTGTCTACAGACCCTTTTGAGGTAGGTTACTGAAAAACACCTAGGTATCATTAGATAGCATTCCAAGTCTTTTATGCAGTGCCCTGTTTAATGAATACATTATTTTTCAATCTAAATATTTAGTAACTGCAAGGGAAATTCTGCAAATAGAAAAGCTGGGAATGGAGATTTTTTTTTGTTTCTTCAGTATTTCATACTATGGATTTTATAGAAAAGAAACAAAGATTCTATGATTGGGGCAGACGGGTGGCTCAGTTGGTTAGAACACAAGCTCTGGGCAACGGGGCTGCCAGTTCAATTCCCACATGGGCTAGCAAGCTGCGCCCTCCGCAACTAGAATGAAGTCAATGAGCTGCCGCTCAGCTCCCGGGTGGCCAGATGGCTCAGGTGGTTGGAGCGCGGTCTTTCAACCACAGGGTTGCTGGTTCCACTCCTCGACCCCCGCGAGGGATAGTGGGCTGCGCCCCCTGCAACTAAAATTGAACACAGCACCTTGAGCTGAGCTGCTGCTGAGTTCAAGATGGCTCACTTGGTTGGAGCGTGTCCTCTCAAACACAAGGTTGCCTGTTGGACTCCCGCAAGGGGGCTGCACCCCCTGCAACTAACAACAGCAACTGGACTTGGAGCTGAGCTGCGCCCTCCACAACTAAGACTGAAAGGACAACAACTTGAAGCTGAATGGCACCCTCCACAACTAGGATTGAAAGGACAACAACTCGACTTGGAAAAAGTCCCGGAAGTACACACTGTTCCCTGATAAAGTTCTGTTCCCCTTTCCCAATAAAATCTTAAAAAAAGAAGAAAAAAGATTCTATGATTTATGTGGTGGGAAAAATTGGGGAAGTGACTTGACTTCTCTGAAATTATAATCATCTGTAAAAAAAAAGATAATTATTCATTTTCTGCCTATCTCAACAAGTTTTGTGTTTTTTTTCTGAAGAGCAAATGCGACAATGAATGAAAAATTTTGTTGCATTTAAAATGGTCACTGTTATTTATAAAAGGTAATGATAAAGTAACTGTCAATGTAGACGCAGAACTATCCACGATATCCCAACTTTAGAAAATTGTGTTAAAATCCTAACTCTGCTGTGAGATCTTGGGTAGTCATTCTCTGGTTCTTAATTTCTTGTAAATGGACAAGATGGGTTCTTAGAAAAGCAAAGGTAACACAATTATTTCACCTCTGAATGAAATAATTCAGAAATAGAAACTTCTGCATAGAAATTATTCAGAAACTATGACTTTTTTTCAGAGTCTATGAACTCGCCATCACTGAGCAAATTTGTTGTAATTATTATGTTCTGGGAGATTATTGGGAAAGTATGTTTTAATTTCTAGGACTTCTTTTTGACTTCATAATTCGTTAACACTCAAAAGAGAAAACTAGACTTCCATTTAAATAAGGAATATTAACATTAAGCATGGAAATAAGCATGGAAAAGGAGGATATAAAAAGGCAACCAAGGATTTCCTCACCTGATGACCTCCTGATTACAAAAAGGGTCCTTTGTAAATATGAGTCATGTAGTTAAAACATACACACACACACACACACACACACACAAGAAAGAAAGCAGCAGCAGTACATTCGTGCTTCACTCCCTATTAATAGCCTGGTGCTAGAACTCATAGAATGCCACAGAAGGCTGAACAGTCCTGGGCTTCTCACGTGATCAGGTTCACACTTCCATGGTTCTCCAAATAAGGCTTTCCAAACAAACTTGGCCTAGGCTCACGGATTTGGCATTTCTCCTGCAGGAATGCAACTCGATGTTCTACCCAAAGGTTTAAAAAATGACAGTTTTGCACATTTATTAATTTATACAATCTTTTCTCAGGACAGGCTCATTTTGAAGCAATGGTAAATAGGGTTAGAAAATGGGAAATTTACTTTGCCTGACTCCAAACTTTGGATATAAACATGCTGGGTTTTACAGCTTATTTTAACATTTTATTTTTCCTTCCCTTTTTCTGACCAGGTCTTCCATGACAATGCAAATTATTCATGCAAATGTACAAAACAATGTTACTGCTAGCATTTGACAAGCAGGTCACATGCTTGGGTAAAATTATATTGTTTTTTAATAAAACTGGTCACTGTTGGCTTTGCTACAAGGCCTTCCTTCTCACTTGGAGACACTGTGCTGACACAGGACATTGGCTCTGAGGAGGTCTTCAGCTTCTCTTGCATCTCTTAGAGCTCGGTAGTACTTTCCTCTCTGAGATTCAAGGTCATTGGCTAGGTTCTCCTCTCTGACATTCTGCTTAGCTCCATTCCACAGCCCACCGATCACACCCCTCATGATGCCAGTTACTTCATAAGAGCCTGGCAACACAGAGCAACTGATGAAAATTCAGGAGTTTAAGTCCTCTATTAGAAAAATAATTAGAATGGTTTCCCAGTAGAAAACCTCCCAATAGCTTCATACCAAGAGGACGGATGCTCAGTAGCTTGGCATATGAGACCTGCTCAAGATCAGAAGAGAACAAGATTTAAGGTTTAAAGATGGATTGCTACACATCAGTAATGATTCTTTAAATATCCTTTTATAAAGAGGTAGTGTTGTATAATGGCTAAGAGCTGTGGTCTTGGGAAAGTAACCTAATTCCTCTCTATCAGTTTCCTACTCAGTAAAAAATCTGGATAGTAATAGTATTTTCTTTGTATACTTTTTGCCAGGACGAAATAAGCCAATACACATGAAAGCATCACAAGGAGAAATAATAACTTATCTTGGGTGATTTCTAGCATTCATACTTGAGAGCAGGCTTTAAAACGTCAGAACACATGGACATTTAACCACCATAACATTTTAAGTGTGAAGCTCCCCGTGAGCTTTGAATATGCTTCCTAAGGAAACATGGGCTCCCAGTAGTTAAGAATCACTATTGTAGAATAGACAACATTGGGTTAGGTATTACTTACCTACTAACTTTGGCCAGTAACAAAAAGTTATGTTAGGGTTTTCACTATGCTTGCTTGGCATTATGTTATCGCATGCAAAGATATGTGGTGAACCAACGTTGAAATTGATCATATTTTGAGAGATAGATAGCTAGATAAGCCAATGCACAATGAAAGAATCGGAAAGGCATCAATTAATATTGAAATAAATCTAAATTAATGAAGATCTTTTGATTCCCCAGCTATTAGAAGCTCTGGACAATTCTATAATCTAACCCTGTGTACGTTCCCACCCCCCATTTCCATTGATTGAAGATCAGTACTGCTCACATCCTACATAAAGCCTTGCAAAATTGATCCACTCCACCTCTTCTGTAGATCATTAGAACTTTCTCAGGGCCTCTCATTTAGCACTGTGACAATTCCTGTTTTGTGTGAACAATTTGTCCATATGTATCTGATCGTGGAGGGACATGCTTTATTCTCTAAAAAAGTGGAGTGTTAGCTCTATTTCTTTTTGTATTAATACATCACACTGATGAATCAGAAGGTAAGAGCGGTCAGAGGCAAGTGTCATCAATAATACATATCTGATCTCTATTGGATTTGAAGTTTCTTGAGGATGATCTAAGTTTTAGTTGATTTTTGCATGTTCTTTGGCATTTAAAAAAATAGCATTAGATGGTATGTGTTAGTTATAGTTATGGAAAGTAAAATTTTAGCAGTATAGGACTATGTAGCAATATAGTAACACTGAATTATAATTATAACTGAAGCCATTCTACATTTTTTCTCTAAAAATAACCATGTAACTCATATATGATTGTCTGTGCTAATGAAATAAACCATGTAGCTAAACTACATACATCCCTGTCGAGACAGAACTGTAAGTAGCTCATGAGCTGCACAGGAAGCCCTTAACATGTCCCAATACTGGTGCTGACAAGGCAGTCCCATCCTGATAATCACTGTGGGCCATTTATACAAAGAACCATTATGGAGACTGCAAAGGATTGCAGTACTTATTTCAAGGAAATGGATAAGCTGAAAAGGAAGGAGGGTGAAAGAAAATCAAGCTGAAGAGAAGCACATGTCAAGATGAGTGACACTTGGTGTGAATGGAAGTCTTGGAGAACAGATGTCATCATTTGCCTTTTATTGATTACATTGCCACCAGGGGTGGAAACTGGGTGAGAAGACCAGCAGGATCCCTGGCTGCTTAATTCCTGTTAATATATTGATCCTGTCATAGAAACAGAAGTAGGTGAAACCTTCATCCTATGTTGACTGTGCCTTCCCCGATTTTAGAATACTCAGTGTTTGACTGCTCAGTGCAAAAAAAAAAAAAAAATTTGTAGGTGTCATACTATATCGTTTTTGGCTAAGCAATTAAAATTTAAAGATTTTTAAAAAACATGTAACTCTAATTCATCCCCCAAACTCATTAAGTCTCAAACCATTATTGCTTCCATTACTGCTTGTCTTAGGAAAACTTCCCCTGTTACCTGTGAGAGAGCCAGTGCTGTGTCTTTGGTATTTTCACTTCTCATTCAACAATTACAGTCCTCCACTGCCCCTGGAGCTAGAGGTTGGGAGGGAGTCTTAAGTATAGAACTACAGGAATCTGGAGATACAGAGTCGATGCCAATAAAGTGGCCCATACTTGCATGTTTCTTAATATAAAATTTCTTCTTTTACAAATAAGAAAGTTCATAAGCCCATCTTTTCAATAGTTTTAAGGGAAATCACAGAAACACCAGAGCCTAACAAATCTTCCTACATCCAGTCCAATCTTACACAGTGGCTGAGATTATCTTAAAACACAACCAGACCCTATCACTCCCCTTGCTAAAAACATTCCAGTGGATTCCTATTTCACTCAGAATAAAGACAAACTCGTTACCACAGCACAGAAGATCTGGACCCTGCTTACCTCTCCCACCTCATTTTATCCCATTCTCTTCCACAGACTATGTTCCATCCATCCTAGTTTTCTTTCTATTCCTGTAAACGCCAAGCTCAAAAGACTTATCCTTGCTGTCCTCTGCCTGGAGTATTCTTTACCAGATCTTGGAAGACCTGGCTCCTCCACGTTATTCAGGTTTTGGCTCAAATGCCATCTCTTCAATGACTTTCCTGAGACGGCTACCTAAATCAGCCAGTCTCTATGCCAATAGTAAAATTCCTCATTTTATTTGGAGCAAGTATCACTACCTATGTCTTACTGCTTCTCCTTTGAAAACACTATTAGAATATAAGCTTTAAGAGGGAAACAATCTTATCCTGTTTCTGACTCTAACCCCCAACACCAAAAAAATTGGCGTTGCATAATTTTTTAATGAACTAGTTAACAAATGAAGCCACGTTTGTACCCAATAAAACTGACCATGTTTGCCTTAACATTTAACTTTGTTTATATTTACGAAAGTTTATAAAATTCTAAGTTTCTGGACTGGGTGAACTAAATGTCTTCAAGACTCAGTTTTTATTTGCAAAATGAAAATAACAACACTTTGAAAGTGTTACTGAGAAGACTGCATGAGCTAATCCATAGAAAGTGTTCAGTACAATACCTGATACAAATGTTAAATCAATATTAGCAGCTGTTAATCCATACAGCTTTAACATATTTAACAAACCCATCTATCGCTTAGATTTTTAGTCCCCTCCTTTAGCCTAAGACCTTCAAAATATAATAATAGTCTCTCACATAGGTGTGGTATTTTATAATCAAAAAGTAACCCCACATTGGTCTTCACACACAACTTTCCTTGTAGTTTGAAACTCAAACTCAGATTTGATTTCAAATACCGTCTTTTTACCACATAACCATCAAAATAGACAACATATGGTGTTAAAAGGGGGGCTGGGAAACTAAGGTAGGGGACGGCATGGGTAATATAACATTTAGAAAAATCATGCATAAAGGTGGGATTAATATACCAGAGAATCTCGGGCCTTTGTGCCCTTTCCCACATAAGAGCAATTTGGATAAAAAGTCATTAGAGGGAATGATTCTGTGCTCAGCGCTTGTTCATTCATTTATTAGCACATCTTTCTGAACTTATTAGCTTGCCAAGCACTGTTTGCTACATAGCAGTTATCAAAACAGACAAATACCTCTGCTCTTGCACACATTCTAGGGAGCCAGAAACAAAGAACAACTGATTAAACTATGAAATACGTCCAGGGTGGTAAATATTACAGAGCAAATAAAGTACATGTGGACAGGGACACTGACATAGGAGAGGTATCTTCGACAGGGAGGTCAGGGAAGATTTCTCCAAGTAACATCTGAGTCAAGTCCTACAGGAAGTGTGAGAAGAAGCCATGTGGCTGTCTGGGGAAAAGCATTGCAGGCAGAGGGTACAGAAAACAAAGACCTTGAAATAGGAATGAGCCCGGATGTAGTGTGGTTGGAGCCAAGTGAAGGGGGGATCAGGATAGATGAGGTCAGATAATTAATGGGTGGATAAATAGAGTCAGGCCTTGATTTTTTACCTAATTCTGAGGTGGGAAGCTGTTTTGAGCAGGAAAGTAAAATAATACGACTTGTATGGGATCACTCAGTGTTGAAAACAGGCCAAAATTGGACAAGGGTAGAAAGAGAGCATTGGGAGGCGGTTGTGATAACCCAGGCAAGATGGGATGCGGCTTGGACCGGAGTAATGGTCGTGGAGTTGGGGAGGAGGGATCTGATTTTCAATTTACTTCAAAGGTGAAGATGAGAGCATTTGCTGTGTGAGAAGAAGAGGGGTGTCAAGAATTGGCAAGTCTATAGATAGAGAAAGTAGATTAGTGGTTATCAAGGGCTGGAGGGTTGGAGGGAAATGAGCAGTGACTGCTAATGTACATAGGATTTCGTATTTTGGGATTTGAAAACCACACGCCTCTGCTGTACCTTTCCCACTCTACTGTTGTAGTGTGAAATAAGCAAGTGAGCATGGCTCTTTCAATAAAGCGTTACTTAAAGAACCAGGAGAAGGATAAGATTCAGCCCACAGACTGCAGTTTGCTGGACCCTAGTCCATATTCCCCAGCCTGCCTTCTTGAACTCTTTAGGTCTCTGCTGGTCACCAGCAATTTTTCTGCCTCTGCAGGGATCACAAGATTTAGCTGTCTCCTAGAGAGTTAACCTAACTAATTACTTTGTGTCCTGTGCATGGGCTGGATAGCAGGATTAAAAACAGGGATTCCTCTAATAAAAATTATGGTTATCTTACAGACACTCTATCCAAATTGTTGTTAAAGATTGCATGTATGCACCATGAAAAACAAGTAATAGCTAACAGATCCATAAAGAATACAACTGGCACACCTACACCCTCTTATCCTACCTTTTTCACAATAATCCCTAAAGGAACATCAAAAATCAACATGGTGTCTATGTTTGAGGACATAAAAACATACCAAATACTTACAAGGACTAAATAAAAGGGGACCTATTATCTTGAACTTAGATTTAGGGTACAGTTTCAACTTCTTGACTCTTGACAAAATGTTGAATAAATCTTTTACTATTTAACAAATAATGTTCAATATGCTATGTCCCAGAATTACAATTCTAAATTTTTTTTTTAAACTGCTGAGCTGAAGAAATATTTGATGTTTGGTTAACTGTACAATGATCTAATACATTTTTTTTTTTTTTTTTTTTTTTTTACACAGAGAGCTATGAATGGAGGCAAGTGTCATGGAGTGGAAAAAACAGTGGGCTGGCAGTCAAAAGACTTCAGTTCTCATCCTCCCTCTGGCGTCCCTTATTGGTAGGAGACTAGGCAAGATGCCACCAGGCACATTATAGACCTTTCCTGGTATGTGAAAGTTTGGTAAGTTTTGTAAGAGGTAATAAAAATATTACAAATTGTTATTATATATTTCAAAATGTTATTTTAATTAAGAAACCTTCTGCAAAATAATAATAAATTGTAATTGTTTGTTCTGAAGAACATCACCGAATTCCAAGGATGGAACAGAACAAACACCACATAATTTGCTAACAGTATATCTAAATGTTGGGATCTCCATAGTCCAGACAATCAAAGAGCTAAAACAACACATAAGTGTTTATTTCTAGGACAATGGCACTTTTGGAAAGTCAAGTATTTGACTTTCACTATGGGATACTTCCTAATACACTGTGTGCAAAATCTTCCAAAGTTTGTATAGTCATCATTAATCATGATTCATCAATAATAGTCAGGCTTTGTTTTCTGGAGAAGAGAACAACTACAGTCTATCCTATGAAACAGGACAGTTTGAGTGTTTGTAGCGGGCCAAGAAGGAAATGAGATTCTTACAGGGACATATCAGTGAGCTGGGTAGTTGTTTTGCTGTAGAATTGAAGTAAAACAAAACAAACGCAAAACACTGGTAATCTGAAGTTGAATTCTCTCACTCTATAAACACAAAAAATGACATTTTACTAGAATCATTTGTTTAAATGATTTATTATTTTCCAGGAAAGTTAGATACCTAAGATATTTTAAATATATAAATCTATTAGATATTTATTAGATAAATATCTAAATCTATTAGAAAATGATTAGATGAGTAAAATGAATAAATAATATTCACAGGCATTTTAGTGTACTAGGACATCCATCCTGATAGTAACCTTTAAAATCACAGAAAAAATTTATGGCCTGAGTCAAAATCATAGACCCTGAGAACTAGTCTTTTCACAGGAGCAACTGGTGAGACAAAACAAGGATCCTTAGAATGTTGGCCATTTTATATTATTAAGAGGCCTTACTAAGGCTAAGTGATAAGCTCTTTTTGGTAACAATTATTACACTTTTTACAAGTCCTATATTTTGATTTCATTGGGCTTAAAGCAATGTATAGAGGAACTATGATATAGAAATTGTGTTAGTTTTCTAATCAAATCTGCCACTTACTGATTGTATAATTCTTCAAGTCACTGTAACTCTTCAGGCCTCAGTTTTCTCATCTGTAAATCTGAGGGGTTCTAAACCTAATGATTTTGGCTGCAACTTCCATGCGTGACAGTTTCAATAGCTGGTCTAGAGAAATGGAGAGTAAAATAAGTGTTTACCATTTTGTTTTTCCAATGTACATCCTCCAAATTTGTAGGAAATTGTTTCTTCTTTAATCAAGAAGCCAATTTTCCAAACACAGAAAGTTGATGGATAGGCTCTTGTCCATAAAGGAAATATGCAATTGAATCAATATTCTTTTCCAGATGAAACAATATGGTAGAAAAGCCCAAGGAGTCTTTAAAAAGTCAATAAAACTATTAAATTTAACAAGTCATAAAATGCAAGGTCAACACACAAAAAATCAATTGCATTTCTATATACTAAAGGCAAACAATTGCAAATTGAGTTTAAAAATACTATTTACAATAGCATCCAAAATATAAAATGCTTAGGGATAATTTAACAACACATGTGCAAAACTACAATAAATTCTGGTGAGAAACTGATGAAGACAAATAAAATGAGAGATATACCATGCTCATGGGTTAGAAAACTAAATATTGTTAAGGTGTCAGCTTTTTTTCAAATTCATTATAGATTCAACAAAACCTCAATGAAAATCAAAACAAGGTATTTTGTGGAAATTGAGAAGCTGAGGCTAAAATTTATTTGGAAATGGGAAGGACTTAAAATAGTCAAACACTTTTGAAAGAACAAAGATGGAAAACGTACATTGCCTGATTTCAAAACCTACTATAAAAGTCAGTGATCAAGATAGCATTAGCCTGAGGATAGATATACAAATTAATGGAATAGAATAGAGTCCGGAGGGACCCACACATATATGATCAATTGATTTTTATAGAAGGTGCCTAGGTAATCCAATTGGAGGAAAGAGTCTTTTCAACAAATTTCCATGCTAGAAAAACTAGATATCCCAATGTGAAAAAAATGAACTCTGACCCTTAACTGAAGTGAA
The DNA here is from genome assembly GCF_036562045.2 of Rhinolophus sinicus. Lineage (NCBI taxonomy): Eukaryota > Metazoa > Chordata > Mammalia > Chiroptera > Rhinolophidae > Rhinolophus > Rhinolophus sinicus. The sequence goes on along the minus strand of NC_133751.1, from coordinate 51,547,968 downwards.
TCATAATTCTAATTTGTTCTGTAAAACATCTAAAATAAAGCATAAACTGTGACCATGCAGAAGCAAACATATCTAAGGAAAGAAGAAGCACAAATTAGAGAAGAGAAGTAATCAATTGAACTTCATCAATATTAAAAACTTCTGCTCTTCAGAAAACAACATTAAGAAAATGGAAATGCAAGTCACAGACTGGGAAGAAATATTAGTGATGTATATATCTGAGGACCCTTGTTCAGAATATATACTGTATTCTTACAACTCTCAATATAAAGAAATGATCCAATTAAAAATGGGCCAATATATGATGATACTTCCCAAAAAAGATGTAAGAATGACCAATCGGGGATGAATAATAAGTGCTCTAAATCATTAGTCAAAATAAAAATATAAATATAAGCCACAGTAAGATGTAGCTATGCAACATGAAATAGCAGAAATTAAGAAGACTGACAATAGTAGTATTACCAGGATTGGAGAGCAACTGGACCTCTCAGACACTGGTGAGATCTGAGAGGTGAGTTGGTGAGATTGTAAAATGGTTCATTTAATAAAGCAGTTTGGCAATTCCTTATGATGTTAAATAGTTAACTCATGACCCAGAATTCCACTCCAAAGTATTTATCCAAGAGAAGAGAAAAAAACGAACAACAACAACAAAACTATGTCTGTACAAAGATATGTACCTGACTGTCCATAGCAGCTTCATTCACAACTCGGAATGGAAAAAAAAAAAAATGCCTCAAAACAAGTGAATGGAAAAACAAAATGCAGTATACCCATGTAATGGAACATTGCTTAGCAATAAAAATGAATGAACTATTGGTGCATTGAGATGAATCTCAAAAAATTATAGTGAGTAAAAGAAGCCCACACACCAGAGTGCATACTGTATGAGTCTATGTATGTGGAATTCTAGAAAGGGTCAAAACGATCAATGTTAGAAAGCAGAATGGTTTCCAGAGGCTGAGGGTAAAGGGCACTGACCACAACAGAACACAAGGGAGCTCTGCGGTGTAGGTGAAACATTCTCTGTTTTGACTGTGATGGTGGTTGCATACCGTATTTCCCCGAAAATAAGACCTAGCTGGACAATCAGCTCTAATGCATATTTTGGAGCAAAAATTAATATAAGACCCGGTCTCATATCATATCATATCATATCATATCATATCATATCATATCATATTATATCATATCAAATCATATTAGATAAGACTCGGTCTTATAGTAAAATAAGACCGGGTCTTAATTTTTGCTCCAAAAGATGCATTAGAGCTGATTGTCCAGCTAAGTCTTATTTTTGGGGAAACATGGTAGGTGCAAACATTTGTCAAAAGTTCCCTGCCTTATGCATTTAAAATGGACATATGCTATTGTGTGTAAATTAAACATCAAAAGTTGATTAGATTAACGAATATGTTTAAACAGATTCTGTGGACATTTGGCAAGTGCCGAAAGTAAAAAGGACTCTGTGTACATAACAGCATATACTCAAACACATGTAACCCAGAAGGAAAGTAAAGTGTCAGTGCAACAGTGAACCTGAGAAATTAGCTACTGTGGATACTGAGTTGCTGATGAGACAGCGCTTGTGTTATTGAGGTCACTTAAGCTGATTTGGCGAAGTAGGTTTCGGTTTTGGCATTTTGCTGCACAGCTTGCTAAGTGCTAAAGCAGGGCTTACTCCTTATTTTAGAAGGACATAGGGAGTTTCTTCAAGCCTCTTCATTAAATAAGAATGAATTATGCACGGTGTTAGTTACTCTGGGGAAAACAGAGTTCTTTAGGTACGATCTCTATCCCTTAAAACTCCCGTGTCTAATATACACTGGGGCATAAGTGGTAGAAGACAGGTATATCTAGTATAATAAGAGAGTGATAACTTATGCAAGAAAAGGTGAAAGCATGTACAACTCAATTTTAGGAAGAAGAAAGAGAAGGCTTCACAAGAGAGATTAACACTTTAGTTTGGTCTGCAAGTATTTTATTTATTTGGGGGAGGTCTGGGGAGGCGTTCCAGGAGGAAAGAGTTCCACGATCAAAGCTATAGAGGTGAGAGATAACTAGGGATATAATACATTTCAGCTGGAAGCCTGATGTTTAAAGCGGGACGATAAAGCTGGAAATCCAGGCTGGGGTTTCAATTCATTCCTTAAGTGGCTGGGAAAATCTAAAGGTTTTTTAAAGCAGCAATTCACGACAAGGGCAAAGCGTTATGGTATAAAGATTAATCTGGTAGTATGTTCAGCAGGAACAGGTGTGGAGAGATTACAGGTGGAGATACCCATTCACTGGTCAATTCAATGGCTCAGGTGAGAAATGAGAATTGAACTAGGAAGGCAACAGTAGGGATTTTTGGTTAAGAAAACATATCTGCGATACTGTGAAGTCAGAAAGAATTTTGGGACAAATTATGTATGGGTGATGGGAAAGAGGAAGTATAGCCCCAAGGCCCCAAGCCCGGGTGCCTGGCAGGGACTTAACGGGTGCTTCCCCTCCAACTACTGATCTCCTGACACTGCACTACAACTGCCTGAGACCACTTACATGGCTGTCTGAGATGTGGGCCACAGCGGAGCCATGCTGATGTGGCTCTCTCACCATCCAAACACCAATACATGCCACCATGGTTTTCCATGAGGAAAGCATGAGGACAGTCTTTGGAAGCCCCAACTTGGAGTCATAGCTCTTCCATGAATTTGACATATGATCTTAATTGAGTGACTCTCATTACTGAGTTTTGAACCCTCATCAGTAAGAGAGACAAAACCCTCTGTGCTTAATGTGCATGGATTTTGTGAGGTCCACAAAGTACTTTAGAAACTGAAAAGCCCTGTACAAAGGGAATTACTAGTAGTATAGTCACTGGTGTCCTCAAGCATTCTCATCTGCACACATACTCAGGTATTAGCAACTTTTCTGAGGCACAGGTACATATCCAACCCTCTCCTGACCCTAACATCAATTCTGTTTTGGTTTCTTTTTTACTTCTTTTTACCTCTAATCCTGGAATTGAGAGATATTTAGCACAGGGATTTCCATAAAGATAGTTCTCCCAAATGCCACCAAGTCTTTGTAGCACATCCAATCTATATGACTTCCTCTTTTCCACAATAAAAAAAAACCACAAGCATTTGGATGTTACTTGAATGTTTGAAATTCTACCATATCAACATTCTCAAATATATATTTTTAATCTTAAATAAATTACAGGTTTTACACACCCTTCAACACTGACTCCAGCATTTCATTACCTTAGCTCTCTTCTCTGACCCATCAAATATCCCCAGATTCAAAACTAAATGAAGAGAGGGATCTGTTCTAACTCTGAAAGACCTAACAAAAACTTTGTATTAGGTTTATTGAAAGGTAGTTTGTTGTTCTCCAAGGTCTCAGGTTCGTGAAGGATTTTTCAAGGAGATTAAATAATAGATAACTTTAGAATTTAACCTAATCCCCACAATATGTGAGCCTCCACAACTTACCTGGGATGCAGAGCACCAGCGCCACTCACACAGCACAGGGCAAATAGCCGTCTTGTTAAGAGACCTGAGGCTGACGTAGATTAGGTTTATGGCAAAGAAATGGGCGCTAGAGCTGCCCTGCCCCGGTGGACCTGAGAGTGATGACTGGCCTCCAGGTTCTGTCTCTGGGATTTTCACGCTAACTCATCTTATCTGAGAATCGGAGAAATCACACATCCTACCTCACAGGGAGGTGAATATAATGCTCAGAACAAGAGTTCTGTGAACTCACTACACAGTGACATACAGACTTAGCTTTTATAAAACAGCAAAAAGAAAAGATTCCACTGTGTCTTTAAAAGGACTTCCAGTGAGAAGGGAACATTTCTCCCATATAAAGACTTGCTTATCACAATATTTTGCGAGGAACTCAGCTCAGATGGTACAGGAAACACATTATGGTCTACTGTGGCATGCAAATTCACTGCTCAGCACACTATGGGAACACAGATATAATCACAATCCCCCAAGCCTTGGACGTTCTGATTTTGTCTCCTTTTCTTCATTCTCTTCTTCATTCTTTAATTATTTTTCCTTTTTTTCCCTCTTCTTTCTTTCCTTCTACTTTCTCCTTCCCTTCCTTTCCCTTTTCTTCTAAACTGTGCTATGATGTAGGAAAATCAAAGCAACTCATCTCAAATACAAGGGATATTTAGCTCATTTAAAAAAAAAAAAATTCCTTAATGGGTTAAATGCCAAATTCTTCAGAATGTCTCACTGTAACAAAAGGTAATTGTTTGAAGGCATGAAGGTAAGTTTTCCATCAGTGACTGAAAAATTAGAAATAAAGGAAAGCCAGTGAAAAACTGAATAGTCCTCACTTGGCAATTATTCAGCCCTTGGAAATTTCCAAGCCCTTTGCAATCATTAATTAATTAGTGACGATGACGTGCCACTTTACTAAGGCTAGAAGCGTGACATAAAGAGGTCTAGAGGATTTCCTCAAGCTGAAAGAGGAATGTCATGGGAAGAACTGGGATTGGACGTAGGAGCTCATTTCTCAAGCCAGGAGTCACATCACTAAGCCAAGCAGAGTCAATACTGGGACAATAAGGTCCTCTGTGCACAGGTGCAATTGAATACAGCAGTGTTCTGCTCAAAGACCAACTGGGAAAGAGCCCATCCCTTCATCCAATGCCCCCACAACACACTCAGAATGTATCTGTAGCTTCATCAGTCTCTTTCCCCTTCCCCAAAACATAGACAGATGGCTAAATATCAACCTCTATCCACTCTCCTTAATAATTGCAGAGAAAAGTACATGATTTGATTTTCATTTTTAAAATGTACAATGTGATGTTAAAACACATGACACTGTTGAAAAACAAATATTCCACAATTTTTTTTTTTAATGATGAAATTCACTGGTATCCAGAATCTGTAATAATGTAATAGATCATCCTGAATAACTACCTTACAACAATAAGAAGGCAAATAAAATTCCATGATTTCTGGGGAGTGGTTAATACAAGTTCATTCCAGCACCCTGAGTAAGTTGGTGCAGACAGACCCAATGCCAGTAGTGTGGCAACACTCAACTCCTTAGATCCAGGTCTTGCACTGGGTGTGGGTTCTTTTCCTACACCACTGGATTGGTTCCAAATGTTGAATGGAGAGGGGCTGTCCGGAGGGGTCAGTGACACGATGGGGAAACAGGAAACTCAAAGACTGGCTCAGTCCTTCTGACCAGATTAAGCCCTCCTCCTAGACATACTTTTGCTCTGTCTCGTGTCTGTTTCCCCAAATGAGGTGATAGGAGTCTTAAACAACTTAGGGCATCTCTTCCCATTAGGCCCATCACTCAGCCATCCTATCAGTTACGCTGCTTTGGATGAGGCAAAACTACTCACCTATTTGAGCTTAAATGTTAATGGCAATTATCCCAACCTACACTTTAATCTTCCATAGGGGAATCTGCTGCAGTTGCACCAAAGTGAGGTGAAGTTGAATAATCCAATTTTTTCTGAACTTGTTGCTTTGGGGGCCAGGAAAGACTAATGCAAATATACTGTAATGTTAACAAAGGGCAAGGCTACCCGAATTGGCTATTTCAGACAAACTTTATTTAAAAAAACAAACAAAAAACAAACAAACTTACTAACATTTATTTTTCTTCATAGATTTTAGAAAGGAAGGCTTTCCGAGAGCAATGTTTTAAAAACACTTAACATTTTAACTTGGAAACTTTATGTTGGAAAATGATCACGGCTGGGCCACTTTTATATAATGGGCATTCATAAGAGTTCCTTTCCTGTAAGGAACCTAAACTTCATTTTGGAGCACCATTAAAAGAGCAGATGTTTTCATGTGAGAACAGTGGTTTAGTAGACACCCTACCTGGAAAGCAAGGACCTGACAGATTGATTTTTGTTACAATTTTGAAAATGTGAATGCGTATGTCTGGAAATTGACAATCTCAAATTGTGTAAGAGATCATATATATATATGCCTATATACATTTTCATTCTGTACTTCTAACTAATCCATCTCACCAAATTATCATACATCTTCTAACAAATCATTGGCTCTCCAATTTCTGATTTCTCACAGCTCTAACTGAAAGAAAGAGAGGGCTCTATCCCAACCCAATGGCTGGAAAGTAGCTTGGTTTCTCCATCTCACCCCTTCCAAGCAATTCTCCTGGGTTCCTTTTGTCATGGTGAGAAGGAACACCATCAGGCTGGTTCTAGTACTCAGGCAAAATCAAAGTTGTAGGTGAGTAGGTATGTGCAATATTATATCTTACCTATTCAAAGGAAGTTACAGAACACGTTGAATTAAAGAAAGACATACATTCTTACAATTAAATAAAAAAGGTAAGTGTCATAAAGATTTTTTTAATTGCCTAATAGGGTTAAAGGCTAGACGTAAGATTCTTCCTAGAAGATCAGTGATGTGGATAACAAGGGGCAATAAACAAGTGCCATCATACTGCATCCCCTTCCCAAAGGAAACTAGACAAGGTGTCTGCATTACCTTATATCCCCTTGGCCTCACCTGTCTCTTGAGCCATTGGCCACTTGTTATGTCCCAACAGCCACTGTGGTACCAACTTTGCTTGAGTTCTGACCACTGGCACATGGGCCCAACCTGACAGCACATAGGCCCAACCTGATAGCAGCTCACCTCGTGTTTGCCCTGCATACCTGTCACCTCCATATCTGCAAATGCCCTGTCCCTGTGGGCAAGAGATGTTGCAGATCTATTTGGTACTCAAGTAAATGCAATGTCTAAGTGTGAGGACGTTTCTAATCCACAGAGAGAAGCTTGGACCAATAGGAGATAAGAGATGGAAGATAAATGATTTTTTCCTTCCTCCCTACATGAACAAATTGCCCTGAGCTGCTAGTTCATATGATCTTTTGGAAGACAATCTTTCAAAATCAAACTATTAGATGTACTTGGTACTAAACAGTAGCCATATCGATAATATAACCCCGTAACCCCAAGAGAATATCCCTATTTTCCGACTGCACTCATGCTTCCCTGGGATTATACTTTCTAATGAAACAACAATAGCACATACATTTTTGCCTCAGGCTCTGCATTCTGTGGAAGGCAGGTAAGACAGGTAACCATTTATTCCCATCACTATGTTAATGAGTTTCTTACCTTTGGTTGCAGTGGTGGTGCACAGGGGGCTGGAACAGGATCTGTGATATAGGTCTTCTTGGGACCAGCGACTGGATACATCCCAGTAGGGTTCTGGCTCCCTGTTCCAGAGGGAGCGTATCCTTGTTCCCGCTTCCAGGTATTGGGGTGACCTTGCTGACCATAGGCAGGATCGGAGTCATGTTTGCCCCCATAGGCAGGCCCTGCTGGGCAATAGGCTTCATAATAGCGTCCTTGGTTGGGGCCATACCCATACCCAGGCTCAGGCTGAAGTCCTGGTGGTGGAATATATGTATAATCCATGCCTCCTCGTGTTGAAGGAGGTGGACACTGCCCTGAAATAGGAACTGGTTGAGGGTTATAGCCCTGCGGCCCTGGCCCTGGGCCATAAAATTGTCCTGGTGAAGGAGCAGCCATGTAATGAGAGCTGGGCTGGGCCGACTTCACTTGCACGTTGAAGGTAGGCCTTGAAGGGGTGGATGCTGTAGTGTAGGAGGCTGGCACTGGCTGAGGCTGGGGTTTTAGTGTTCCAATTGGAGCCACAGGGATGGGTCCAGCCTGAGGTGCAGGCTGTGGTTTCAATGTAGACTTTTTGGTTGCTGTTAGAGGGGGTTGGTTTGGTATGACCATTCTCTTGTGTCCAGTGACAGGGGTAGAGACTGGAGGAGAGGCTGTTGCACTAGTAGAGCCCTAAAATGGGAGAGAGAGAAAGAGAGAGAGAGAGAGAGGAAAAAAAAACAACACAGAGATATTGTCAATGTAAAATAAAAAGAACAAATATTAAAAACTGCTAATTATTATTTTTGTATTAACTCCACAAAATACAGCATGGTTCCTGCCTTTTAGGAGATCACAGACTAACACAAAAATCAGTTGCATTTCTGTGTACTACAAATAAACAATCTGAAAAGGAAATAAAAAAAACAATTCCATTTACCATAACATCAAGAAAAATATGCTTAAGAATAAACTTAACCAAAGAGATAAAAGACGTATATACTGAAAAGTACAAAATGTTGCTGAAATAAATTAAAGAAGGCACAAATAAATACAAAGACATCCATGTTCATGGATTGGAACACTTTATTATGTATGGTTGGAACACTTTAATATAATTAAAATGTTAAGACTACCCAACGTGGTCTACAGACGTAATGCTATTCTTATCAAAACCGCAATGGTGCTTCTTTTGCAAAAACAGAAAAATACATCCTGAAATTCGTATGCAATCTCAAAGGACTCTGGCTAGTCCAAACAATCTTGAAAAATAAAAACAAAATTAGAGATTTCAAAATGCCCAATTTCAAAACTTATTAGACAACTACAATAATCAAAACAGTGTGTTAGTGGCATAAAGATAGACATATAGACCAATGGGATAGAATTCAGAGATGAACTCTTGAATACATGATTAATTGATTTTTTATGAAGGTGCACGACCATTTAATGGGGGAAATAACAGTCATTTCAACAAATGGTTCTGGGAAAACTGATGTCCACATGCAAAAGAATGAAGTTAGACCCTAACTTTACACCATATCCAAAACTAACCCCAAATTTTAGCCCTAAGTGTGACAGCACAAACTATAATACTCTTAGAAGAAAACAAAGGGGAAAAGCTTCATGATATTGGATTTTGAATTTTTTTTTTTATATAACATTGAAAGTACTAACAACTAAAAAAATAGATACATTGAACACTATGATCTCAACCAAACTACCCCAAAACAGGCATCATAATGCTAAAAGGAAGTACTAGAGAAAGAAAGCTAGAGGACTGGGCAAAGGGAAGAAAAAAAGGAAAGAGGGCTGTTGGGAGAAACAAATACACTGGCAAAACCAAAGACATGCCAAATTTTAGATCAAAGATTCCTGTCAATGGTTTGGTGGTTGCCAGAGGGTAAGGGGGGTGGAGGGTGGGAGAAGAGGGTAAGGGGGATCGAATATATGGTGATGGAAGGAGAACTGACTCTGGGTGATGAACACACAATGGGATTTATAGATGATGTAATACAGAATTGTACACCTGAAATCTATGTAATTTTACTAACAATTGTCACCTCAATAAATTTAATGAAAAAAAAAAAAAGATTCCTGTCAAAAGTGATTTACAGAAGATAACGCAAATGCAGACTCCTCTAACTTTTACATCTTCCTAATGTCTGTTGCATTTATTCGTTCAACTCAGAAAAACTTACTGAATGTCCTAATGACCCAAAGGTGAAAATACTTCCCTGCTGAACAATGGAAGGCTATAATTATGATGGGGGATAAGAAACATTTGTCCTCAGGCATTAGTCTATTTGGAATCTGCAAATACGCGAGTAAAACAACGTTTTAATTTTGCTTTTAGTTACTATGATTCAATTTGTTGATAAAACAAACAAGTAACCACACCCTAATTTTGTTGTTTATCAATTTCCATGCAAATTCTAGTAGGCATAGGAAGAAAAGATGTGAGACTTTATATTACCTGTGTCATTTACCCACACCACACCACAAGAGATAATATACAGATGGGACAGGCCCTGCTAGCAGCTTCCTCATCAGACCCACTCTTCTTCAGAACTCAAAGAATTTCAACTTAGTTCAGGGAAGCAATGTGCCCACTTAAAATACTTCCCTGGACTACTTTGCAGGTAGGAGTTACCATGTGACACAGTTCTTGTCAAAGAGATGTACGCTAAGCATTTTGGGTAAAACTAGGGCTCTCCTGACATAAGCACCAACCCTCCCTACTTTTCTTCTCTCCTGACTGGAATGTGAATGTGGGGCTATAAATGGTGCAGCGATCTTGCCCCCACTGTCATGTAAATATCTATTGATTCAGATATTTAGTTTTCCGGGAATAGCATTCTGATGATCTAGGTCGATCCAGAGATAAACATTAAAACATTTCCAGGGACATTTGGTTAGCATTTCACTTCCAGGGGTTGTCAACTAGAGAGGAAACCTCCTACGCATCAGGGAAAATTTAGAAATGAGTGGGGATATTTTTTATTGTTACAGTGACTAGGGGATGCTATTGTCACTGAATGGATTGGGGTGGGGGGGAGAAACATATCATTGTCAAACACAAGATGACAACAGTGACCCTACTGACACTGATATCTTCTGGAAACCAGATTGTGGAGTTTCCAGCTGCCAAGGAGGCTCCCTGGTCCTCTAAAGGATCTCTCCTCAACAACACTTTCTCCTTCCTGGTTCAAATAACTTCTCTCTCCCCTGGTCCCCTTGAGCCTAGAGGAGGTAACACCTCTGGCTCTGCTGGCTCCACATATTGCTCTGTCCCTACGGCTTCTCTAAATAAACCCAAATGGGCCTATGGACAGAATGCTTTTATAAAGTAACCCTTGACAGGAGCTAGTTTCAATGTGCTACCATTTTTTATGGGATCCTGAGTGTTACAGCTATCTTTTCCACATATAATTTGCTTCAATTGTAGATTCCTAGGGATTTTGCAATTCTAGATTTAGTCCTCTGTTAAGTTATAGGAGGCTGGTGAACAGTTATCTTATTTTTTCTTCCTTTTATAATACTAGCCCTTTAGGGGGCAAACTTGCCATTTATATTGTAATTTAAGCAACCTGAATATTCTTGTGTTGGTGGAGTGAACTTTCCCTTCTGCTAGAAGGTCATCCCAATAGTGCCCGACAGAAAGAGATGCAGTTTCCTCATTAAGACATTTATTAAAATATACATCCTGAAGAAATTCTAATATAACTAATCAGTTAAGACCCTGACATTATACAGTAGAGAACAGCCAGAGCCTACAAAAAATATAAGGTCAGGTTTTTCTAGCCAACCATGTCAGTCTTGAAAAATGTCAGCCGCATAGATGGAATTGAATGAAAGAGAAGGAATAAAGCATTTCTTTTCTTTGATGACTCAAGATCAGCAGAAACCCAGAGTTCCTATTTGGAACACTTTAAAAACCTCACTATAAATGGAGACACTGACTGAGCAACTGGGCTAATGACAGGCATATCTCTGCTGCAGCTGTAAAGAAGGCTGCCCCCAAAACAGATGCCTCAAAAGTCACATGTTTTGAAAAGGAAAACCAATCACCTTCATAAAGTGAATGAGAAAGAATTAATGTCGACCTCACTCTCTAGAAACAGCTTTTTTTTCACAAGTATTTCTCTTTTTCTTTCTTGGTGAACACATACACACTCGCTCGCACTTGTAATCACACAATACATGTGTGCACGTGTGTGTATGCGTACACACACACACACACACATTTTTAAACATCGCTAAAGCCTTTGAAGGCAGGCATCAGGGCACGATTTCAGGAGCCATTGCTTTCTTCTAGGAAATACCTCATTAGAACTCTCTTCTGGTGATGAGAAGGTTTCTCACAACTATATGAATTCTGCTGTGTATGTGCCGGCATGTTTATGAGTGTTTTCTATATCATAACTACACGTGTGAAAATAGCACATTAAGCTATATATTTTTTCCTTTGCAATTTTACATTCTTTACCTCATCGGAGGTGGAAGGGATAAAGAACAAGAATCATTTTAAAGCATATTTATTTATATTCTTCATGGTTAAAGAAAGCTATGGCAACTCTTTCCTGGCCCACATATTCAATTAAATACATAGTGAATGTGTTCTACTTACTGGATTAGTTGGAGTTTTTAAGTATGTATTTTTGGCATTTCATTTCTTTTTTAGTTTTTGCAGGAATGCTTGAAGTTTTAACATGATTTAACATTTTCATTTTGAAAATCAAGCATATTGAAAAATTACACTCATACAGACATGTGTGTGAGTATTTTTATGAGACTTGAGTCTATGTAACTATTTTTATGTGGTTACTTTTCTATTAATTATTCATTATTTTTCATGTAAAGCATTTTCAACATGTAAAGCTCTGTGAGCTACTTGGAAGGAGGATAGCATCCTAGGATGAACAGTGTGTGTCTCCCTGTCCCCCAGAGTTTATAGCCTGATAGAGGGGCTAATACATAATCAGTGACTGTTGAATGGACGCCTTGATTATCAGGCAGAATTGGCTGTGACCATGAGATAAGAACAGACAAGGGGCTGTAAGAGCACCTCTGTACTCACGTCTTTGAGCAGGTCCCCAAATTCCTTTTAGCCCAAGTCAAGATGACATCTTACATTCCTCTACCTCACTTACCTCTGCCCAACCATTCCCTGAACACAACTACACACACACACGATCTAATCTACTATGTCTCATATGTAACCCCTGACTATTTCTCCCATCCCTGCACTTTATTTGAGTCTTCCTTTGTCTCCTCGGATTCTGGTCCTCATTGTCACTTCCTCATCGTCACTTAGCATCAGCTCACCTCACTCCTCTCTCATCTCTCCTCCTCAGTACTGCCATAGTGATCTCTCTGACACGAACAATTGATCACTGATCCTTGCTGACCCAGATTTGGCAATGACTCTGCCTTGTGTTGACCTCTTTGCTTTCCCCCCCCCACATACTTTACGGGTACAAAGACTTTACAATCTAGCCCTTGCACTCCTGTCCAGCCCTCCTCCATGGCCCCCCACCGCCTCTGCCAACATTCACGGTAAGCACTCCAGCAATATTAACCTCCTGTAGAGACGGAAACACACTTTTATGCCTGTATTCATATCTGCCAGTCAGGACCTCCTTCTACAGTCTATGATCCATTCTATACAACTCTCTACCACATTTCTCTCCTGCTGCTCAAATATAGCCATCTTCTGCCTGGCAGTTTCCTGCTTATTCTTGAAGTCTCACATCAAATGGTGCCTCTTCTGTAATGTCTCTCTTGACTACCCCGAAAGGATTTTGAGGTTTTTTCTATGGTCCTTCACTTATACTCCCAATAGGGTCAATACATACCTCCATTAAAATAATCCTATGATGTTTTAAGAATTCACCGGCATGTTTATAAGTTGGGAAGAAGTCAAACTGTAAGTTGTAGCAAATCAAATTATCATGGTCTTAATCAGCGATACTTATATTTTGTAATAGAAATCCAGAGGTAGGCAGCCAAGAACTAATATGAATGCTCAACCGTGACGTTAGAAATTCAGGCTCTTTCTAGCATTCTGCGAGAAGGACTTTTCTAGTGTTTCTTCAAAATTGCTACTGATGACATTAGCTGACATATTGCTCAATGCCCAATGAATAATGGTTTTCTTCATTTGACACAGGGCCTCTTCTCTTCTGTCTCTTCACTCTCTCCAGGACCATGCCCACAACTTGAAAAAGCTTCTGTTATGAAGACTCTCTTTTTTATCTCCAGAAGTCATCTGTACTCTGAATGCTAAGCCCAGATATTCAACTGTCTATTTCATGTGTGTACTTGGATGTCTCTTCAGCCTCCCCATGTGGGAAACTGGTCATCTTCCTTGGATCTACCTTTCATTCTTTTTGTCTGGTTTTCTCATCCAGGTAGTGCTCAAATGAAAACACTGGGAGTCTGTCTTGAGCCTCTCCCTCACATTTCATTCAAGTACTTAAATCCTGTTGATCCCATTCCCCAATAGCAAATTCTGTAAGTCTGAAATATGTCCACATTCCACTATTTCCACTGCTGCAACCTTATTCTGAAATACTACTACCTCTTACCAGGACTGCTCCAACATTATCCAAATAGGTATCCCGATGTCTACTCATGTTTGCCTCAGTGAATCCTTCATTCTGTAGCCAGAATGATTTCTCTCAAATTAAAATCTAATTACATTACTTTCCTGCTTAAAAGTGTTCACAGGCTTAGTGGGATAATTGTGACTCAATCTATCTCTTCTGCCTCTCCTTGAGAGTTATATGTCATGTCACTCTCTAACATTGACTTTCTTTAATATGTCAGGCTCACTGCCATCTCAGGGATTATGCCTACGTGCTTCCCATCTCTCGCTGAGGTCTGTTTTGCTAATTTTAAAGAATCCCATAGGTCTCAACCTGAGTGTCAGTTTCCTCAGTGACCCTTTGCCTAAATCTTCTGGCACCGTGAAAACTCTTTACTTCTCCTTTTCTGCACATATCTCACGTGTATGAGTCTGTTTTCATAGGGTTAGACAGTGTCCCTTTTATTCACTGGTGCTTCCCCAGTGGCTTTTTCACATCATAGCACATAGTAGGTAATTAACAAATATTTGAATGAATGAATGAATGAATGAATGAATGAATGATTAATGGGCTCCCAAGAAAAATGTATTTCTCTTCTCAAATTATAACTTATGAAATATGAGCAGCCTAATTTATCTTATTACTTGATGATAAAGAAACTCTGTGATACATTTAATACATGCTTAATTACAGGAATCCCGTGAATCTTTCCCTTCCTCTAGTTTAATCACTTTATTTTTTGAATTCATTACTAATACTATCTTGCAAGGAAGTATTTGAGACACCTATTTTTATTTTAATGGTCATATTGTATATATAACTTCTACTTGGTGGTGGCTTAAATCTCTTGTAGAAATAATCAAGAGACACATTTTAATAAACTTACCATGAATGAAAAGACATTAATGCATTTTTTAGCAACATGTACTGAAACAAAATACATTTTAAATTAACTACCAAGTAATTGCAATATCCCAATCCCTAGAAATTGTTAATCCTAATAATGTAGTCAATAAAAATTATTTAAATTCTGTTATGTGTCAGACACTGAGCTACTTGTAGAAGCCACAATAAGACAAAGAGAATCATAATCACTGTTCTCAGAGAATTCTTAGTTAATTCAATTTTTTAGACAAAACTTGGTCTGTTGAACAAAAATGACTTCTACTTGGAAAGGAAACTTTCTAAGGTAACAGAAGGGGAAATTATATAAAAACTAAAACTCTCTGTATAAACAGCAATATAAAACTCAAAGCTCCTTAATTACGTTTTGATTCCAGCTATGTAATGACATGGAAAAAAATGCTTAGGATGGGAAATGAAAAATATACAATGTGAAATCAATCATATATGCAATACAATTGAAGCTACACAGAATATTTCCATATGGACAAGGAATAGACAAAGTATAGAAAAGGAGATGGTTGATTTGTTAGCACACAGGATTACAAGTATTTCAACTTCTATTTTATTTTCATGACAATTGTTTAAAGTTATTTGAACAAGACCTGATGACCGTTTGGCAGTTGCAGTTAACTACTTTGTCTGTGTATCCTTGCGGCAGAAAAATCAAACTAAAATACCTACTCAGGACGAAAAAGTATGTATAATATCAGACATTTATGCCTCATTTACTTTGTGTAAACATTTGGTGTTGTACATAGTTTAGACTTAATCCTCACAAGCACCCTTGAGACAGGAACTATAATTTTCCTTATTTTCGAAATGAACATACTGAAGCACAGAAAAATTAAGTAACTGCCCACGGTTGTATTGCTAGCAGGTAGCAGTTCCAGGATTCAAATCCAAGTAGCGTGGCTCCATTGTTTGAGAATTTAAAAAACATTCTATCTCTCTCAGGTAAAGAAAGAATGAACTAGACCACATGCTGAAAAAAAAAAAAAAAGAAAGGAAAGAAGGAAGGAAGGAAGGAAGGAAAGAAAGAGAGGCCTTCTCAGTTTATCTATGGTTTTCCTATTTTTAAGAGATGTGTGATCAAGATGTGGATACAGAAAAATATTTTTCTCCTAGAAGAAAGGAAATGGAGCCAATAAGACAACAGATAGCAAATGACACTTAGCGCCTCTATCTGGGAAGCAATAGAATGATATGGACTGTGTAAAACTGAAGAATTCATACTCTGTCTTAAGGCAGCTGGTACACTGTGCCAGCTGATGTGCAAAGTGAACTATGAATCCAGTGTTCCTCTTCTGACTTTAAAGTATTGCTCATTTTTCTGCAAACACCAGGAGGCTAAACGAAGGATTTCTGCAGGCCAAATGCAGTGCACGAGGTGCATTCTGCAACTTCCATTCTAAGTTAAGAACACCAGCAAACAGAACTACTATAATACCACGGACAATGATCGATGAAATTGAAGGGTCATGCACCAGAACTCAGGAGGAAAACAAAAAGGAAAGAAAAAATCCAGGTTTGCCACTGTTTAGAGTTGAATGACATTGAAAAAGTCACATTACTTCTCTACATGGACTCCTCATCTGAACAACAAAGAAGACTTAAAAATACTGTTATTTTTCTCCTGCTTTTAAAATGAGTAGCCTATCTTTTTCTTCAAATCAAAGTTTTTGTATAAGCCAGAAAAAAAGATGGGCTTCACTGGATGACACACAAGGTTGAGGGGGGCCCACCCATGTTTCCTATTCTTCTAATACCATTCTCTGTAAAAGAAGACATGGTAACATTCAAAATCCAGTGATTTCAAGAGTAAGTCCTGAATATTTGCAATGAGTTTTAATGGGCAATAAGAGCTTGATCTCATCACTAACGATTCACACCAAGTAGGTACCTAACAATGGCTGGATAAATAAATGGGCAGACTTTATTTCTGAGTTGGTACAATAAGAAAATATGCAAACACAGCTTAGCTGTTTAAGTTGTAATTCCATGCATTCCTCATTTCATGCTTGGTTTTTGTTCAATAAAAGATTACTTCATCATTTTCCCCAAGCCCTTCACTGAAGAAAAACTTAATTTTGCTTTCCTGAGTCCCCTCGCTAATTATCTTCCATAATTCAGGGTTTAATACTAATAGCTCTATTCCTCCTTCATTGGGGCCACTCATACCATCCACCTGATAGATGACCCCAGTAGCTACAAAACCTAACAGATCACGAGCACAATATATGAACATACTACTATACATTGAGAGAAGTACTTCTCAAATCTGGCTGTACAACAGAATTATTGCAGGCTTTTTAAATACAAATTATCTTTCATTTAGGGATTTTAAAATACAAATTACCTCACACACATCCATTCAGAGAATGGAATCTGTAAATTAAAAAAGGAAGGGACAAATGATTCTTTATTGAAACCAGAGTTCAGGACCACCTTTTAGGTACTGTTTTTGCAGCAGAATAAGGAACTGTACGTGGAGCTGGGGACTGCGGAGTAATGGAAGAGAGTTAACTCAATTGTCTTCAAAGGACAATGTTTACATAATTTAGATTTAGGGAGCAAAGTAATTCTTGCTTGTTTCTGTAAACTTCTTATGGGCAATCTGTGGGTTATTGTAGCAATATGTATCATAAGCCATAACAAAGTCCCATACCTTTTATTGCTAGGAATTTAGCCTAACAAAATAACCACAGATGCCATAAATCTTTAATTTCTGGAAGTGTTCATGGTAATGTCATTTATTAAAATGAAGGACTATACACAATTTAAATAATTATTAGAATTGCTTAAATAAATTACAGTATATTCATATAATGGAATACTGTGCACCAATTAAAATCTGTGTCATCAAAATATTTCTAAACCTATCAACAATCCAGCAATCACCCTTCTGGGTACATACTCAAGAGAAGTGAAAGCAGGGACTTGAACAAATGTCAATACACTCATGCTCAGAGCAGCATTAGTCACAACAGCCAAAAGGTGGAAGCAGCCCACGTGCCCCTTGACAGATGCATGCATAAACAACATGTGGTATATACATACAATGTCACATTATTTAGCCTAAAACAAGAAGGAAATTCTGATACACGCCAAACTTACGGAGATAGAAAGTAGAATGTGGTTACCAGAAACGTGAGGGAAAGAGGGGAATGCTCAGTTTAGAAAAATAGAAAAAGTGTTTTGAAGATGGATGGTGGTAATGGTTGCACAAGGACGTGAATGTAATTAATGCTGTCGAGCTGTATTATTAACAATAGTTAAGATGTTAAATTTGGTTACGTACAGTTTACCACAGGAAGGAGAAAGAAAGAGAGAAAGTGAGCAAGAAAGAGAGAAAGAGAGAGGGAGGGAGGGAAGGAGGGAAGGAAGGAAGGAAGGAAATAACAATTTAAGAAATCAAGAATTCATACATTTTAAAATCAGGTTAGGAAACACTGTTTTATATCTGTTAATATATGCATCTCTCTCTCTCATATGCACATACATACATATACTTGTATAGCTTGAAAGATTTATTCTCAAACTGACAACAGTGGTTATTTTAAGGGGGTGATTTTCAGATGCTCTGTATACTTTTGCTGTTTTCCAAGTTTCTAACAGAACCACATATTACTTTCTTAATCAGAGGAAGAGTTATATCTATATCTATATATGTCTACATCTATCTATATTTCTGTATATATACATATATAATATATACTTAAAATAATATTATATATATACATATATATATATATATTTAAAATCAGTTTACACCGAAAAAAATATTTTAGTGTCCCAGACTTGTGTGTGTGTACATAGACAAAAAGGAAGGAACAAAATAAAAAAATTTAAATAATTTTAAAATATTTTAAAAGGTTATAAATTGTATCAGCTGATGCAAATAACAGCAATTTTTGTTTTCCTAGTTTTCATTTTCTATATTAAATAAAAAAGTCACCTCATAAATAGTGGCAGAAAACTGATGAATAGTTAAAACGATCTCAAAGACTACTTTTGAAATTAAAATCACAGCATTTTAATTTGTGCCACTGAGTTCAAAACGCAGCTGCCCATATACACGACTAACACACGAATGCTCAGTCACCAATAGACACCTAACCCTCCCTCCCACACACACCACCATACACGTCCCCCACAGAGTTCTTGTCAGAGAGATGCAGACATAAACATCTTCCTTCTTGTATTGTATCAGCTCTTGTTTCTTCCACAGTGCAGTACTCTGCAGACATGGACTCCATAGACTGCAGCTAGCAAAGGGCTAATCTTAATAGCTTCAGAGGCAGAAATAGCAAAAACAATATGGTCTTGGACTGGCACTCCACACCAGAGCAGTTTTTGTCTTAGAAGCTTCTCCATTTCATTAATTCTCACAACACTTCTGAATGGGTATAGGATACTTTGAAGACAACTGGCTCCTAGGATTGCTGAAGACACCAATGCCACTATGTCAAAGTTTTTTTGTTTGTTTTGTTTCGTGTGTTTCCCACTCCCCCAAGAAATAAAATCAAGTAATTGGGAGCACCTAGATACGACCTTGACAGTCCTCATTTCTTAACCCCTAACTATTAAGCAGAGAAGCAAAGATCCAGGTGAGGCCCTGTATTCACATGTTTGTAAAACTAGAATGGCATCATGTTAAATCCAAGAAAGTCGGTATTTTAAGGAGTGTCGTTCTCCCCACCCCACCCCACCCACACACAGTAACTGTTAAATGAGATGGTATGTCATCAGTTTTCAACTTGAGAGGTCTCTGAGGCTTCCGTTTATACAAATACACACAGAGTACAGTACACTTAGTCCCTAGCATGCATGTGGCTGGCACTGGATAAAATGCCATTGTGATGAGGGTTAATTCAATCTGAGTGTATTCTAGAATCTAGGAATGTAGTGAGAGAAGAGCCTATTTCCATAGCAAGAAATCTCAAACACTGAGTCATCCCCTCAAGGGCCTATGTACTTAACTCCAATGAGACAGGGTGGTGGAGTTAGGGAAAAGCACGGAGAGTTGAACCAATTAGCCAAGAAATCATAAAACATAATCTTGGTGAGACTATGATAGTACATGAACGATTTTACATGACTGGTTTCACTGGTACTTAGAATAACAATTTCGGTGGGAAAACTGGCAATGAAGAGCCATTAAAATATCCATAACTTATGTTATTTATTTATTTTTAATTAGAGGGCAGTTGAGGAAATCATGGGACATTTATCTGATGAAATGCAGCTGATAAGCAAGAAAACATGTATTTAAAACGGCTAATAAAGAAAAATTCAAAACATGTATTCAAACGGCCAATAAAGAAAAGTAAAATAAAAGTGTATATGTATATTAACAAAAATCTTGGAAATTAGCAATAAAGAGGTTGCCAAAACATATATATTTACATACATACATACATATATATATATACATACACATATATATGTATACACACACACACACACAATTTAAGAAAGGAAAAACTATTAAAATTGTAATACTAGATGTATGCCAATAACAAAAGATGAATACAAGTCAGGTTTGACTTCTGCAATTACAAGAGGTGCTCAAAGTAGTTACCATCACCGTAATTTTAGTACAAATATCTCCTTTCTTAAAATATGTATACATTTTTTTGGCACTCTGTATTTTAAGGCATCTCAAAAACTTCTAGTAATGTGATTGAATGCTACAAATATGGCCATACTATTTTTTCTCCCCCTTGTATTTAAAAGTTGTTTATTCTATCTCCTAACCACCTTCAATCTTTCCAGTTCTCACTATCAACTCATTGATATCCTAGTCCAGTCCACTATCGTTGGTGCCCTAGTTTACTCTAGCATATATATATATATATATATATATATATATACACACACACACACACACACACACATACATATATATGTATATATATTGCATACATATACACACATGGCTATATGTGTTTTTTGTTTTGTTTTAAACTGACTTCTTATCGTCCTCTAGTACTTTCTCTATGCTGCAAACAGATTCGTTCTAAAAGTCCTTGTCTTTCTTCATTAAAATTTTTCAATGGTTCTCATTGCTCTTAGGATGAAGTCCAAATTTCTTCCTGATACATTAGTCACTTCACTACTTAGCTTTCTAGTTTCTTCTCCTGCTTCACTCCCTGTGAACTCAATGTATCAGCCATCCCGTGGCTACCCAACTTGAACACTTTCCAACCTGCTCCCACCTCTCAATTTCTAACTAGCATGTATCCTTTAGGTTTCAAACAAATGTTATTTCTGGAAGACAGTCCTGATTCTCTAAGCCTAGATAAAGTGTCTATCACCGGTGTCTCTTTTATGATAACCCTTGTCTATTGTTTTGTATTCCTTTCTTTAATAATGTTCTCTTCCCCTCTAGCTTCATATGAACGAGGACCATGTCTTTCTCATTCACTATAATACCCTTAGCATCTAGCAAATGAATACTCCATAAGTATTTGTTCATTGAATGAAAGTCATTTCAATAATGCATTACTGACAAATTCTATAAGAGATGTTTAATAAAACAATACTAGCAATAGTTGGCTAAATTATAACTGCCCCACACTCTTCTTTCCCCACTAGTTTTGTAAAGCCAGACCCTTTGTCATCTCAAAAATATTTAAGTATGATGGAGGGTTTTGTAATTCAATCTAATTTAACAAAATACTCTGAGTTAGTTTATGCATTTTAGGTTTCTTAGTTGTAGGTAACAGGAAATGTGGTGAGCATGGCTCAGTAGTTTTCGGTTATAATCAACTACTATAGTAAAACCAGCTATTCTAGTCCATCACTGTTACTCAGAAGTCATTAATAAAAAGGTGGAATACTTTCTCTCAAGAAACCCGTAAATCCTGTCGGGGATTCTCAACACTGAAATTTGCTTGTTAGTGGTAGAAGTTAAAATCTGACCATCTTAGAGACATAGTGTGAAAGAGTTACTTAGGGGCAGACAGAGTAGGCACAAAGGAATTTTTGAAAAAGGAGAAATAAACTTGACTTATTTATGCATTATTAAAATATACAATATTCTTCATGCAATTATGGAGTAGTAGAGCCTGAAGGAATCTGAAGGTCAAAATTGTACTTTCTCCCCAAGGAGACAAGACTCAGGAAGTATTCTCGCAAAGTAATAAGGCCTCGACAGGGCCGGAATGAGAACCCAAGTTTCTGAACTCTAAGACCAGTATTCCTGTCATCACACCAGAATGACTAGACTTAGTAATAAGCCTACAAGAAGGCAACAGACCCAGTTTTGTTTTTCAACAAAAGCGAACT
Organism: Rhinolophus sinicus; assembly: GCF_036562045.2. Classification (NCBI taxonomy): domain Eukaryota; kingdom Metazoa; phylum Chordata; class Mammalia; order Chiroptera; family Rhinolophidae; genus Rhinolophus; species Rhinolophus sinicus. The sequence continues at coordinate 51,526,049 of NC_133751.1, read as the reverse complement.
TCAGTATATAGACACCAGGCAGCACTGCCTGGAAATCACTGATAAAGGCTCAGTGGGGACAAGTTGAGTTGCTGTGTTTTCATATAGGAGTTTCCAAAATAGTAGTGGAATTCAGTAAGGGAAGCCACCGGTGTGAGCAAGTGGCTATATTTGCTTCAGTGGAAACAAACAGACCTTCGTTCACATATTTCCAAAGGAATTTGGGTGACCGAAAGCAAAACAAAAAAGGAATAGGTGGTGTGTTACAGTCCTCAGAGAATTCTGTGAGCAAAATTTGCTAAGACCTATCAAATATTTCAAATAAAATACTGAAAAAAAACCCCCCACAATATTTACAGCACATTAAGTTCATAGCAAAGTCACTAGATGTTTGTTCAGTTGTTGTTTTTTAATTATCATCTTTATGGAAAACATGATCATTTTTCCATGATAGAAGCATTATTAAGATTTAACTGTATGTAATTCACATGATATGCTGTATGGGAAAATAGAGTTTCTCTTATCCTAATATATTTGTTCTCAGAAATGGAGGCTGTTTGTCCACTTGTTGTAGATGGATAAAGGAGCTAAATCACAGAAGGGTATAATTTCTAAGGAGAGTGTACTTTTGACTCAGAGTAGGACGAAGGGTCGAAAATGTTTTCATAAAAAGTAAGCATTAGGGACAAATAAGAGCTCTATTCATCAATCCTGTACATATCCCTTTATCCTTGTAAAACAAGCTATGAAAGCACATAATGACTAACTGCAGCAAAATTACTCACATTCTAACTTTGCATAATCACTAAAATGGTTCTGTTTTTTTAACCCTCCCCCTTCAACAATTCTACACTCTTAAAAAATTTTTTTTCAACCACAGCACAAATGGTTATAGCAAACGAGTGTACCAGGCACATCTGTTGTTCCAGAAAGAATTCACTCTCCTGTGCCAAATCCACATCTATCAGAAGAAATAAAAATAAATTGTGAGCAGGTTCAGCAAATGCCCAGATAAATCCTGCAACGACCACATGGGGCAGATTCATTTGTGGTAGTTGGTGTGGCCTGAAGAGGGTGAGGTGATAGAGCTGATTTGGAAGCAAAGGTTTTGTGCATGCCTGTCTTTGTCACTTAACCAAGGAGTACACAGTTACGGTGGCTCCCTTCTCACTTTCTCTGGGCAAATATTTAGATAATAGGATTGAGTTTATAACCTCAGAAGTGAAGGGAAACTAGCGGAGAAACTTGCAATAATATATGGATAGTCTTTTTAAAAACAACAATGACAAAAGCAACAACAGTTATAGGGTGAATGGTCCCCTAAACCATGCCTTGTTATTTTGTCCCTTTATGTTTTTGAAATATTTTGCTGATACGGTCCATTTGATATTTTAGATCACGCAGTGTAGTAAATGTGCTAGAATTTAAAGTAGTAAATACTTTGTTTTCTCTTTTCTAGATAGCCACTGTCACCCAGAAATTTGAGGATGGCCTGTGGGAGAGACCACCATTATTTTGGCCATGGCACAGGGTGATCAAGCTAAATAGATGGCAGAGCAAGTGAATGGTGCGTAGACATAGAGCAGGGTATCAGCACCGCTACTGAAATCCTTCAACAGCTGAGAGATAAAAATGGCTGACAGAATTAAATCATTTGGGACTCATTCATCCAGTGGAACATCCTTCTGAAGGTAAAATGAGTTATTTTATCTTTTGTTCTTTCTTTTTAGAATTACAAAATAGCAAACAATAACAAATTCCAACATAAATAATCTTTGGGACACAATTTAAAATTGGGACAACAAGATCTGAAAGCCCTGGGTCAAACAGATTCATTCATGTTGTTCTTTGGGTCTCAGTTTTCTCTGTAAGATAAGGGAATTCGACTGGAATAATTATAAGATCTCTGTCTAAAGGAACACCTTTGACCTCAGATAAATTCTGATACTTGACATCCTTTGGAATGGCATGTAAACTGTGACCCTTCTCATTCTGATACTATTTTCAAGATTGGTTTTGATAAATCACAAGATCTATATATGTTACACAATGTTTAATCTGCTTATGCTATAATGTCCCATGAACATAACAGTAAACTTGTACATATATCATGATAAAATTCCGGTATCTGATTAAGATAAAAAAAATAATAAAATAAAACAAACAAAACTGAGTGGTTACCATTAAGAATATAACTATTGTACTTTTCTTCCTTCCTTCACTCTTTTATAAAATGAGTACGCATACTGTGTTTCCCCCAAAATAAGACCTAGCCAGACCATCAGCTCTAATGCGTCTTTTGGAGCAAAAAAATCAATATAAGACCCGGTCTTATTTTAATATAAGACCGGGTATAATATAATAAATATAATATAATATAATATAATATAATATTATATTATATTATATTATATTATATTATATAATATAATATAATACCGGTCTTATATTAATTTTTGCTCCAAAGGATGCATTGGAGCTGATGGTCCGGCTAGGTTTTATTTTCAGGGAAACACAGTATTTATATTTAAAATAAAATAGCTTTGTTTACAGAGAAAAACAGTATCTCCAAATATCTTTTCCTTTCAGAGAACACACTGCGTTTTCCCAAACCATTTAAAAGGAAAGAAATATGATATTAGCAGCCTTTAAATATATGACTTTAGAATTTCTTTTTGAAAAATGGTGTCATTCATACAGTCATCGACCATTAACTGACCACCTTCTAAATACCAGGAATTTTGCCAGCTGCTGGGTAACAAGTTACTGTTCCTGGCCTCAATGAATTCAGATATACTTGGGGGAACAGGCAGAAAACCAGTGGAAACTTCTCAGATTCCCAGAAGTCTGACAAACTCTACTTGGAATACAATGCTCTACTGCAACCATTCATTTTTAAAATGTTGAGCTGAGTTCCAGCCAGCCAAAGAACACTAGCTTAAGAGGCCAAGGACCAGAGTCCTTCATTCTACTCTGTAAGTACTGGACAAAATTAGGCAAGTTCTTCTGTTACTTAGCTTCTGTTAAGTAAGCTAAGTCTTCTGTTACTTAGCTTCTTCACCTTCAGAAAGGTACTAAGTGAAAATGGTTCTTCATACATAACACAGGCTGCTGAATTCTAACATCTTCCCCTAGCCTGTTCTTCTTCTGATACCCCACCATGTATCTCAGATAAAAGTCATCACCTAGGTAATTCTTATTCACTCTCAAGTTTGAGAACTGTTGTTTTAAACTATATACCTCTAGAGTAGGGACCATATTCTAATACATATCTGTTTATCCTTTCATAACACTTAGAACATAGCAGGACAAAGATTAAGCCACAGTAGGCTATCTACACATCATTGTGAAAAAAAGCAACATTGTAGAATAAATGCATTCATGAATGTATAGATTCAAGTATGAAGTTATCCATTTTCTTAACATTCGTGTGTGTGCGCGTGCACACGCACGTGCCTTTGTGGGTTTTAGGAACATGATAAGCAGCATCAACTATATCATTATTTAACGAGAAAAGGAGTAACTCACAGTGGGGGGGGGATTACCACAAATGATCCCAGCCATCAGAGGTGTAATCTATAGAATTATTCATTTTATTGCTAGATTTCTTCACTCAATACCCAGGGATACTATCCATAGCAGGCGAACAAAAGAATTACTCAAGAAGATATTTTGCTATAATATTATAAAAAAGGCAATTCAACTTTGAATAAATATTCTTGTGTCACTCATGAATTTTTAATGATGTTTGAACAAAACGGTATCATTCACCGTTTCTTAGAGTTGTAAACGAAAGTGCCAGGTCAACTCATGTAAGACCCAGTCTATTCATTAAAATAGTAATACTCATTGTAGAAAATATGGGAAATATTAACAAGAGTAACAAAGAAAATGGAAAACACCCATAATTCAAAATGTTAGTAAGAATAATTGTTAAATTTTGGTTAATTTCCAAGTTTTTTCCTGTGTATTTACATATATGTGTGCATGTGTGTGCACGTATGTGTATGATTGGTTTGGGTGTTTAAATAGGAACCCTTTTATATGCAGTTTTATCTTATTTTTTCTTTTAACCTATCATTGATTACACATTTTAAAATTCCTCCAAAAAGCTGTTCACAGTGTGATAATGAAGCAATCTGCTTTAACAGATATGAATACTCAAAAGCAATAACCTACTATTTATCATACATATTTAATTGCAAGACCAGGATGTAAAACATTAATGTTTTCCCACTGTCCTGAATTATACTATACTCTCTTCACAAAGCAGTTTGTTTCTGATAACAAAGATTGGAGGAGGTGCAATGATATATCAAAATACCAGGCACACACTTCTAACAAAATGTCAATTCCTCACCCACTCACTTCTCATGTATATCAGATGATCTTCTTTCAGTGAGAGACACTATAAACATGCAATTTAGACTCATGCCAAATGCCTCAATGTTAAACCCTCTGATATTCAATTCCAAAAGACTTGTTGTCTCAAGACACTTGATATTTGAGATGGAGCATCTAAGAGCACACATTTATTATTACTGTTATTACCATCATTATTATCATGTTCCTTCTATCGCTATAACTGGTAGATTGTTAGGAAGCCAAATGTAGAATGAAAGGACCAGGGCTGTATTGAAGAAATAGTAATCAGGAAGCCACATGTTTATGAAGGGCATAGGGGAGACAGACAAGAAGCTACTGCAACTATCAAGGCACGTGATAGTTGAGGCCGTAACAAGAAAAAAGGTTCCTGGACCATTAGCTAGAGATATATACCTGTGCAGATGTTGTCCCAGCATATCTTTTCCTAGCACCTTTTTATTTGTACAATGATATTTCCAAGTATGAATACTAGGTATGAAGCAAATAGGATACACTGGCGTGGCTGATTAGATGGATTACCAAGAAAATATGCCAGAAATAATCGTTAAGACAGATATGGGGTGTCAAAACAGAGGGGAATGGAATTGTGAAATAAGGCTATGTTAAAATGGAAGGCCTCAAATCTGGTAGTCAAAATTAAGTTGCATCCACATCTGGTAAACTATGGCTCCTTTAACAGAGAGGATGCTTTATTTCTTTTGGAAAATCCAAGCAGCACAGTAGTCATGCATATGTCTTAACAGAGGGGCTAAAAAAATTTGTGAGGAATCACAGCACACATGTCCAAGTGACCTAAATTTGACTTCTGGTCAAAATTCAAAGATATAATCTTGCCTCAGATTCGGAAATTTACCATCTGAGCATGGAGATTGCTGTGTGTCCTCAGAGGGAAGAGAAAATAAACAAGAATAACAAACCCCCAAATTACACTGTTTTTATTTCACTTAGTATATTTTGTCTAAATACTTTAACTAAAATTGGGAATGGGGGTGAGAACAGAACCACCAATTTGGCTTTGTTAAACAAAGTACTAAACTGACTGTTTTCCAGTGGTGCCAAATTTCACAAATTGAAGGACTTAGAGGTCATGGGCCATTTAAATAGAACTCAGTCCCAGGGGTCTGGCAGCACTGAATCTGCATTGCTACATTCAGCTTGGGTTAAAGCTGCCACACTCCTCACCACTCCCTGGTATTCCCCAATCAGAGGCCAGGTATCGGTCATTTATCTCCTTACTTGAACTGTGGTTTGTCCTCTACTGAAGAGTAAAGTTAAATACTTCTTTTGTAATAACTTGTCTATTAAAAAGAAAACTGAAAAAAAAATATTTGCTTTAAGAAATATGGAAGAAAACGTACATTATTCTTAGGTATCTTCTATGTAAACAAAAAGCATCTATAAAGAGAACATAATCTAAAAGACCATTATGAAATAAACCATACTTTTGCTATGCTTCAATCACTTACCTAGATTCGTGATATTGCAATTATGACCCTTGAATAAATAAACCATCATTCCTTGGGGCCGGCCAGGTGGCTCAGGCGGTTAGAGCTCCATGCTCCTAACTCCGAAGGCTGCCGGTTTGATTCCCACATGGGCCAGTGGGCTCTCAACCACAAGGTTGCCAGTTCAATTCCTTGAGTCCCGCAAGGGATGGTGGACCCTGCCCCCTGCAACTAAGATTGAACACGGCACCTTGAGCTGAGCTACCAGATGGCTCAGTTGGTTGGAGTGCGTCTTTTCAACCACAAGGTTGCTGGTTTCAACTCCCGCAAGGGATGGTGGGCTGTGCCCCCTGCAACTAGCAACTGCAACTGGACCTGGAGCTGAGCTGCGCCCTCCACAACCAAGACTGAAAGGACAACAACTTGAAGCTGAACGACACCCTCCACAACTAAGATTGAAAGGACAACAACTTGACTTGGAAAAAAGTCCTGAAAGTACACACTGTTCCCCAATAAAGTCCTGTGCCCCTTCCCCAATAAAATCTTTAAAAAAATAAATAAATAAATAAATAAAATAAACAATCATTCCACACTAAAGAAACAGAGAGGTTATTTAAGCCTATGTACAAGAGTGCTGTGCAGTGCAACAGAAAAAAAGAAGCAGACATGACAAAAAACAAATCCAACATTGACAACAAAAAGCAAAGCAAAAACAAAATCAAGCAAAAATGCTACAAAACAACAATAGCAAAACCTTCGCATTTTCAAATGGAGCTATACAAGCTATACATTTCAAACGTCAACACGTTTTGACGTGTTGTTCTTTTAATAAAGTCTAGTCTTTAAAAAGTCCAATAAAATATCTCACAGTGTAATTTGTGAAACTATCATGATTTACGATGTTATGATTTGCTTTTAAAATATGGTCAAGTAAGTAGATTCAGTGTATACAAAACTAAACTATTTCGAGCCTCACACATTTTCAGCAGTAAAGAAATAATGCAAAAGTAAATTTTATCATGGAAAACAGAATGTTAAAACTATTTTAGAGTATATTATTTTTAAAGATATAACAGCATTAGAGTTTTCAGAATATAAGTTTTGGTTTATAATCCACATGAACTTGACAAACAAAAAACAACATACAGGCACTGAGAGCTTCTTGCACAGTTCATAATAATAGTATACAGGTGCATAAATCGTATATCTGTAAATATTTTATTTATTTAACTATCCATTGATAATGTCATTCATATGATAGAAGCAACAGATCTGCTTTCATTTTCCTTTAAATAAGGAATTTGTCATTCTTTTGCAAATCTATTGAGAACAAAATAAGGGAAGGAAACACAAGAGGAACTTACATACTGCTTAAATAAACTAAATGTATTTATTTTTGTTCCTCCTAATTTTCTGACCTTTGCCAATGCCCAGAACTGATAAGGATTAATGCAAAAATGAGACTTCATCATGTACATTCAGAAGTACCTAATATAAGATAATGTGTGTATGTGTATACACATATATATGTATGTATAAACAAAATAAACCATATATATGTATATATATGGAATTATATATGGAAAAGCACTCACCACTAATTAAATAAGGATGGCAGATCACAAGGTACTAGGGTCTTTGGAGTAGGGAGACATTCATCACATAAGTTCCCTGGCCTCAAGGAGTTCATATATCAGTAAAAGAAGACAAAATAACACTAATAAATGACTATAACATAAACAGTTAAGAATGCCAAGAAACACGATAAAAGTATGTTAAGGTTTCGAATAATGGAATATTCCCAGACTAGCAGGCTTAGAGGCTCTCTGAGTTGTCTTGTGGGGTAGATAGAATTAGAACACAAAGATGGCTTCCTGTTGTGTGTGCGCACATTTCTGCATGACAGGGGAAGAGGAGTGGATTCTGTTTCAGGCAAATGATGTGAGCAGAGGCACTGACAAAGGATAGGGCACATAGGGAGAACAATCAAGTTGGGTAGGAATTTAATAATAGCTGAGAAATACTATGTGCCAGTCGTTATCTACGTGTGTTGCCTATAACTGAGGAAGGGCCTGTCATTGTTCTCATTTTATACATGAGGAAATGGAGGTTACCTTAAACTTAGTGAGCTTAAGTAACTTGTCCAAGGTCACAGAATAATCTAATGTTGGTATCTGAATCTAGACTTCGTGGTTCCAAAGTTGTTAGCCACTTCTACATGAAGAGCAAGTACCTAAAACAAGGCTACAAAATTAGATCAAGACAGATTGTGAAGGGTAACATCTGCCTTTAATTTTACTTGACAACTAGACTGATAGAATTAAGGGACACATATTAGGGCAAAAGAAGGGCAGGAGAGAGACTCAGTACTGACAAGAAAAAAAATACAGCACAAAGAGAACAATTACTCTCTGAGGAGAGAGGCTGTTTCATTAAAAGTAAGGACACACACACCTCTGATGTAAATTACTTCTGTTTAGCTGAGGGTGACATTTTAAATGGTCTTGAAAGAGGCAGCTTACAAAATGTTATTTTATTAAAGCCCTATTGTCATGACTATGTACACTATTCTGGATCCACATGTGATCTCAGTTTAAAAGCTAATATTGTTTTTAAATATCAATGTTTTTCGCCCCCATGTGAGGTACCATTTAAAATTGTTTCCTCACAGGACAACCAAGGGGATTTAATTATCATGTTAACACATTGCAAAAATTAAAACAACATCAATGATGGCCACAGAATCAGAAGCATGACCTCTCATTCATTAGCACTATCACAGTCCAATGTACTATATATTTGAATTTAACAGTTTTCTTCTTCTTCTTCTTTTTTTTTTTATTGCTTGGAGTTTTTAGAAAGAGAAGTGGGAGGGAGCCATAAAGCAAATAGGTGAATTATTCCCTAAACCTGTTTGTTCGTAAGCCGCTGAAAAGTAAGAAATCTGCTTTATTGTAAAGGAAGCAAAATAACACTAGCTCCTACAAGATTCCTTGCTAATTTAAAGTCCTGAGTACATTGTATCAGATAATTCTGGCCATTCATCTCTTAATCTAAATTCATGTTTAACAGATACAAAGCACATAATCATTTTAGGAAAGGCTGTTTCAAAACACACTGCCTTTTTATTAGCCTATTATACTAAAGTTATGGTAATTTCTTAATAAAGTTATGGAAACAGGCACATTATTAATTCTATTGCAAATATAATATTTAATTAAAGATACATTATGCTGATAGAATTTAACATCTGGTGCATGGGCTTTGCAGCCCATATAGAGTAACAACACGAAAATCACCACGATAAGTGCCCTCTTGTGTTCAGGGCTCAGTAGAGTCAACTGTCTTTAGAACAACATCTAAGGCCCATCCTATTTTGTGGAAAATATCTAGGACAAGGGGAGAAACTCATCTGCAGCTGTCACATATTACATCACCCAGCATTCTATGGGTACATTTCTCTTAGGAGACGTAAATGGCTTTTCTATAATCATGTGTTAGTGAAATGGGTTCTACTTTGTGGACCCTCACACACCATGAACTATTTCTCATTTTTAAAACAGACTCTCTAATGACTTATTAGTTTAACATCAAGTTTCCATATATATAAACACACACACACACATACCCCAAAGTTTTCCAGATTCTTTTCTAATGTCAATTAAACATAGTCAGTGGTGTACTAATGAGTCTTATTTAGTAGCAATTCATAATTTATTGCACTTGTACTGTTCCCTACAGGGCCTTTTTTCTCCTACTAAACCGCAATCATATCTCATTACTGTTGCTTCATGACTACTTTCTGGTCTAAATTTTGTCACTGGCATTTAGTTAGAAAAAAAAAAGACTTTTCCATAATATCTATAGAAACTTTTCTTTTTAAAAATGTCAAATCAAAGCATTCCTAACTTCAAATACTGCAGTCAAATTAAGACAGCTAATCTCAACAACAACAACAAAAGAGGGCTTTTTCTTCTGGTTTAAATGTCATTCCACGTTGCTATGACAAACCAGCATACAGGCAATTCTGTAGGTAGCGGTGACCTTGTTCTACTTAAAAGCAGAATGTAAAGGATCTCCACACCTCATCCTGCCCCAAGAAGACCCCCTCCCCAAAACTGTGATCTTTTATTACAAGATGCAGTATGTGATGCAGTGTCTTGAATAAACTGTACAATAATGCTGGCTTTACATAGATTTATACATGTATATATAAACATACAGATACATGTTTATGTGTTTTTTACATGTATTTCACACAGATTTAATGAAGAGACAGAAATAATCTTGGCAATTCAGATACAAAACAAGTACATTTATATGTTCTCTATTTTTTCTTCTATGAAATATCCATATAAATATAGAATAATATCAAGTTTTTAATTATAAATGGTTCTGACATTTTCAACTTCAGAATTTGAAAACCTGGATTTGTAGCCCAGGGGCAAAAGGGATGTGTATATCTAACCTTCAGGACTAAAGAAGGCCAAATCCCCTAGGCTGGTCCATCCAGTTAAAGAAAGAGGCATTTTTCTTATCTCTTCCCTTCCTCACTTGGGGGCAGTGCTGCTAGAGTTGTGAGAATCCTCTCCCCACTCTATTCCCATGGATCCATTTGCTTGGATGCAGATTAGGGATGGCTCAAACTCAGAAGTCAGTCCTCAAAAACAAGGAGGGAGAAGAAAAAAAAGTAAAGCAACTTGGCATACCCTAACATAAAATGGTGAGGCTTAGGAGTAGAAAAATGAAAACAGAAGAGGGTCAAACCAGTGCATTTTAACAACTCATATGAACTTGTTATAAAAACCAGACATTAAACTGCGAAAGGCAACAAGTTTAATAAACTTCTAACATGTTATTCTACCTTTTTGAAGACTCTGAATTCTATAAATGAGTCACTGGTTTTCTCAGGAATTATAAAAAAAAAAAAAAAAAGTTAAGTTATGCCATGGGATTTATTTATTTATATTTGTTTCTTTAGGTTGCCAGCTGAAATGTGGGGTCCCTAGAGAAAAGTTCAAATGACATGTTTATTTGCCAGAGCTCAGCTCAGTGGAAAAGCTTTACATCTCAAAGACATTTTTTTTTTAATAAAAAAATAAAAACATATTTCTAAACTCTTTAGGCAATGATGTTTTATTTCAAAGTTTTTAAAACTGTTGTAGAAATGTTACATGAATGGGATTTTTTCAGAGAAGGAGGAATTTATATCACAGAAGGAACTAGACCATCTTCATCAGTTTTAATGTTAAAAAAAGTTGGTTGAAAAGATCTGGATTGAGAAGTAAAATGATGTGGAAAGTATTATAAAGTAAGACCCAAATATAAAAATATGAAAGGGGAAAAAAAGTCAGAGAACAGGATGTAGAAATGAATAATTAGATATAAAATTTGAGGAATGAACCATGCTAATAAATAGACATAATTTAAAGAGAAAATGTCCTGTGATTGTTCGAAGTCATGACCAATTACACACACACACACACACACACACACACACACACACACACACACACACACACACCAAGAGACCAAAAGTAAAACACATCAAAACCTCTGTTTTTCTAGTCTAACCTGGAAATAGAAGCCTTACTTTTTAACGGGGAAAAAAAAATCCCTCATTTAATTCTTGCTCTTATCAGAGAACCTTCTTTGTCAGTTTTTAACAGCAGATTAATCACTTTCGCAACCTACGGAAAAAGTTTTCTGGAAAGCATAACAGCCTGCAAGTGTAAATGACAGTATTACTTTTCCTGCAGCTCAGCCGCCTACAAATTCTCTCTCATCCATGACTCAGCATGAGGTAAAAGGAGCTAATGAAAAGGGCCACATTTCCTTTTAAAATTTGTGAACTTTCTTTCAGCATGCAGAACTGTTCCCCCAAAAGCTCCACAGTAAAGCAGTTCTCCATGAATGCTTGTCAGTTATATACCTAGAAACTTCCAAGTAATGCTAAAAATAGACTTGTTGTTTGCCCTCACATCTGAGGCTTAACATTATAATCTATTGCGGATTTAGTGTATATGCATGTTTATACTATATTTATAAGTATTATGGATGAGGCAGGACAAAAATGTTGCTTTGCTGAAACCAAGATTTCAAAAGGAAAGATAGAAAACATAGAACTTTGTGGTCAAGAGAAGGGACTTGTCCTGGGGCTTTCCCTCCTAGTAAAATACTTGATTGTGTAAACAGCTCTCTAGAAGCAGTCAGGTTCCTAGGGACCCATGATAGAGGGAGGCGAATTATATGTAATGATACGTTTTCTCCTATGGAAGGAAATATGTGATCACTTTGTTGGAAATGCATGTGAACTAGTGAGAACTAATGAATGAAACATTCATCAAAGCGTCCAATCTTTGCTATACAATCTGCTAAACACTGGGCAGCAAGGACCTGAAGCTTAACAAGATGGTCAAGGTCAATAGTCAATGTCCTCAGGGAACTTACAATGGGTGGAGAGTAGGTGATGCAGTTGGGGAGGAGGCAGTGAGGAAATGAGCATCTACTGGAGAGGGTGGAAAGCCTGGAGATTAGGAAGTTCAATAAGAAAGATATAGGAGTACAGACCAAGGGCACCTAAATTAAATAAGAGCAGAGGAGTTTCCTGAACATTTCTCAAGGGAATGGCATCTAGATTGAGACATGGCAATATAGGGCTGAGGGAATGGTCAGTGCACCAGGCAGAGAATAACGTGTGACTGTCCAATGGCAGCTCGATGTCTTTGGGGATCTGAGAGATCAGTGTGGCTAGAGCATGAAGTAGTAAGAGAAGCCATGAAGGCATAACATGTCTAAAAAGGAAAGTGTTATTACTATTACTATTTTACTGATGAGAATAACCAAAAAAATGGCTCTTTGTGGAAGATCACATAGCATATAAGATTCAAACCCATGTCTATTTGATTTCAAAGTCTGTTGTCTTAATCACTCTGTTGTACTACTGGGTCAAGGAGATAAGGTGTTAGGGAGGCAGTACAGTGAGATTTGCATTTTAGGAACAGTTGGGTGGGTAGTTGCGGGGGGGGGGGGGCAGGCAAGAAAGTACCTTCAAGCAAACTAGTAAGGACGATATTGTCAATGGAATACCAATGTGATATACGTGAGATGATGGTTAATCTGAAATTGTTTACATGCAGTGGAAATGGGGAGAAGTAGAAAGGTTTGTGAAATATTTAGTAGGTAAAATTGACAATAATGGAAAGGAAGGAGGGTAGAAATAATACCCAGATGTAGAAATACCCTGGTTTACAAAACTGGTTAGATGGCGACACTACTCAACTTAACAACACAGTATAGGAGAAATTCCAGGGAGAAGCTGATGAATTTATTTTGGACATGTTGAGGCTACGCTTTCTGTGATATATACAAATGCATCTGACCAATAAACAGAACGATCTGGATCTGAAGTGAAAGAAAGCTTGCTGAAACAGATGTATATAACAGCACTACAATGCAAGTAGTTGAAGCCACAGAAGTGAGAGTCTCCCCACCAAATAGAACAGACCACCATGGTCAAAGGAAACCAACATCTAAGGGGAGGCCGAAGAAGAGGAACTAAGGAGACCCTGAAAGTGGAATTGTTCATAAATGTAGGAAGAAAACCAAGAGACCACGGTATGTAAAAACCTATTAAAGGTGGCAAGATGGCTTGACTGTGCCACAGGTATAAACAGGGCAGGAAGACAAAGTGAAACTCTGGACAAGCCTACTGAAAGAAAATCAGTGGTGGGAAAAGTGAGCCGAGGTATTGAACCATAAAAACGAAGTTGCATAAGAAAAGAAATACAGACAGGGACTGATGGGGATATAGAAATGAAGGTGATGGAAGGCAAAGATACTGAAGTAGGATGAGGGCTGGAAGAATACGGGGTCGTGTTCAGAGGGGGTTCTTGTGTTGCTTTGATTTTTGTTTTAATTTTATGATTAATGAACCAAACAATGACAAGATGCAGGGTGTAACCTGGGAGTGGTGGCTTCAGCTGACATCAGAGTTACAGAAGATAACAAGTCCAGGGACTGAGAAGCCAGGGAGTTGAGCCCTGAAATCTTCCAAAAGATTGAAAGTCTGGACACAGAGGGAGATTGGTGAGCCATTTGCCAAGTGGTCAGTGAGTGACTGTCCGGACCAAGAAATTAGGGGGTAACAGCAATGTGGAGGGAAAAGTATTTTAGTCAAATGCTTTCAACCTTGAAGAAGCATATGGACAAATGACTAAATTGCAACTCAAGTTAAGAATGCAAAAGAAAACACCATACTCTGTTCTTTGTAATTTAGGACTAACGCAAAGGAACTATTTGACAAACAACAGTTCTATTCCCAGACCCAGTGAGTGAAGCCTCTGTAGGTCTCAGTATGAGTATGCCTGAGGTAGGCAGAACACTAGTTTGTCCACATTTACTGTCCCCTATGGCTATCACCACTTTCAGCCACCATCCCCAGTGACGATGCTGGCATTCTCACGGTTCCATCTGCACCTCTTCTGCTTTTCCTGTTTCTTACCACCAAGTGTTCATGGCTCTCTATCATAGAGATTGATCTTTTGTAGAAAATGGCTAGCTTTCTGTGACAGTCAGTTTTCTGTGTCCCTTTTGCTAGGCTATCTTCCTGTTATTCAATCAAACACTCATTGATCTAGGTATGGCTGTGAAGGCATTTGTGGATGTGATTAAAGCCCATAATCAATTGACTTTAAGTAAGGGAGATTATCCTAGATAATCTGGGTGGTCCTGATTGAAGGTTGAAAAGGCCTTGACAGCAGAGCTGAGGTTTCTTTAAAGGAGAAGAAATTCTACTTGCAGATACTGTGTTTCTCCGAAAATAAGACCTAGCCATATCATCAGCTCTCAGGCGTCTTTTGGAGCAAAAAATAATACAAGATCCAGTATTATATATTATATTATATTATATTATATTATATTATATTATATTATATTATATTATATTATATTATATTATATGTTATATTATATAAGACCCAGTCTTATATTATAGTAAAATAAGGCAAGGTCTTATATTAATTTTTGCTCCAAAAGACGCATTAGAGTTAATGGTCCGGCTAGATCTTACTTTTGGGGAAACCCAGTGGTAGTGTCAGCTCCTGTAGCAAAGTTCCAGCCTGCCCTTCCTAATAGCCTGCCTTACGGATGTTGGATTGCCTCACCAGCCCACACAATCACACGCTAATTCCCGGTAATGAATCTCTTAACATTTATCTCCTACTGGTTGGTTCTGGTAAAACATTGACTAATAAACTTTCTGTGGACATTATCAGTCACACTGGCTTACCTTTGACTTTTGGTAAAAAAAACACACCATTCATGAGACTGCCAATATTGCTGTAAGGCGATGTGTAGACCATTCTTGGGGCATTATGGTTTCCACCCTAAACATAACTGTAGGGTTCCTTCTGAAGGGATATGCCTTCCTACTGTACTTGTAAGTAAGGAACACTAGGAATATATCTCAAGGGCCTTCAATAAGATGGGGTCCCTCGGAAGGTTTCAACTGTCCCAAAAGGAGTAGGGGGGAACAACTACACACCACAGAAAATTACCAAACATGTCTTAATACTCCATATAGAAAATGAAGTAATGAAAGAAGAGGGGAACAACATTTGATTGAAGAGGTAGTCATCCTAGACATTACTGATAACATCAATCCTTTATAGGTTATATCTGCCTATAATTATAACTAAATACTAAATGCTTTGGGTCATATTTTAAAAAAATCAGGAAGGGAGACATCTATTGAGAAAAACAAGTTCAGCAGTATTACTCTCAGGGGAAATATGGCAAACTCGTGTTACCTTTGGGTAAAATACCTCTTAGTATCTTGTCAATTGTATTGCATATAGTATTATAGTTTACATAAGCCATAGTTTGAACCTGACTTCTTAATTCAATAGTCTTTAAAAGCATAGTTAAATCCAGAATTTTTAATAAAGTTAAATCTAACTAACTAGATGTACTATGTACACTTTTTTTCATTTTTTAAAATGTGATTGTTGTGTGATTTTGTTTAGTTTTTTTATACAGTGACATGATGAACATGCATGACCTTTCCGTATTGAAATAATCAGAAACACAGAATGTCTACGATGAAACACCGTAGTCTGAAATCCTTAGTTTACCCGGGATAACTGGAGTTCCAAGGAAGGTAGGTAACTTTTCTAGTATCACGGAGATTAAGTGGAACCAGGTCTAGAATGCAGCTTCCCCAGATTTTTTCCAGTGTTATTTCCACTACACACTGCTGGGTAAGAAAGCTTTAAAACACATTCATATACACACCTCCATATCCCTTGCTTTCCCTACTCTTAGCAAAACCCACGGGATGCTTTTGGCAGGATTCAGAAATTGCTTTGGCAACTCTAACCACATTCCTGGAATCCATTTGCAAATGCTGGTCAGCAGAGCCTGCTTCATTCCCTTTTTGGTATTACTCACTCAGTAAAGGTTAAGTGTATGTGAATTATCATAAGTTTATTTTTATTCTCCCACCACCCCCATTTTTTTTTGGTAAGTGATCACTGACTACCAGGCACAGGAAATACATTTCACTGAATGATTTTCTAAAATCAAAACTCCATCTGGTCTGGAACTGAGACAGACTTAGGGATGATCATTTATAACATTAATACCAGCTTACAATAAGCCATTCAAAGATAACCAGAGTGGGGAAAAGGTCTCTACCTTTTCCTGAAAGTACTTTCCAGGCTGAATCTTGGCTACTCACTACCAAATGTGCTATATGCAACAGCAGCACAGGCAGCTGGTGATTGCATTGTGACTCAGTGCGCCATGGGGAGAGAGGGCCAGATGAGGAACTAACTCAGAATTGTAGAACACAAGTCTCAACTAGCAAGTACTAAATGTGGTCTCCTTAGTTGGACAGATCAAATTGAAAAAAACAAAAAAGTGAGAGGATAGACTGCTCAAGTCAGTCTCCTGTGAGACTGTGAGAAATAAAACTCCCCCTTAAAAAATTCAGAGAGATACACAAACACTTGCTCCCTTTACTCTGGATTAAATTAGTATCATAATAGCTAACATTAACAGCATGACATGGACTGATGGGAAAAACATTATACAAAGAAAAAAATATAAGTAGAGTAGGGTGGTCCAAGAAGAGGGAATACAATTCATACCCATGGCAGACATCTGGAGAGAGATCATAAAGTATATAAGCTTCAGTTATTAGGACCCAAATTCCTGGCTGCTACAAAACTAATCAACCGAGATCTTATAAGCAACTTAAAAAGAAACGAAAATAAATCATAATGGTCACTGGGAAACATAAAGGCCATTCAACTTGGAAATGGGTTACTATAACCACCAGACTTATATTTAAATGTTCTGTTCTCTCTCTCATCAGAGTGGCTGAGAAGGAGGGTCCTTCTCTTCATTAAATATTGAAATTAGTGTTAAAAAGCATAGTTAAACTTTTGTTTTAAGAAAGGTTCAAGTACCACAATGGTTTTTAGATGTAAGGACAAGTTATCTCCTCTTAATAAACTCATTCTGTTTTTCTATATTTTCTATATTGAATATGAAGGTTGTTTCAGTTTCTATTCTACAAGATGCTGGGCAGTGATGAGACAGAGAGAGAGAGAAAGAGAGAGAGAGCGAGAGCGAGAGCGAGAGCGCGAGAGAGAGAGAGAGAGAGAGAGAGAGAGAGAGAGAGAGAGAGAGAGAAGAGGGAAGGAGGAAAGAAGGGAGGGAATAAAAAAATTAATAATAGTTTTAAAATTTGCCCTTGTAGGTATTTATTGCTAAAAAGTGGTTTGTTTGTTTTTTGGTATTTTTGCCAAAATACTGTATGTGTGTATATGAGTATATACCTACATATATTTATACAACTTTATAAAAATATACACATAATACATATACACTTATAAAAATATTTATACAAATTACAATATACATGTAAAACAAAAGCTCATTATGGAATCTTTAAAAATATGTAGAGTATAATAAAGAAGTCTTATCTCCCAAAACTCCAGAAATAATTCATCATCACTGAATAGTCCTACAAATAAGCAAGATATCTCTTCTAGCTTTACCTTTCCCTCCGCTATAAAATGGAGCCAATAGTAGAGCCGATGAAAGTAACAGAGGTAAAATAGGTAACACTCGCGGCACAGTGCGTGATATGTGGAAGGAACTAACACAGCATTCTGTCAACCTACCAGTTACCTCTAGGGGAGCGACCTGACAACCAAGGAGCATTAAAAAAAAAAAAAATTAATTAATTGCCCCCAAGCTGGTGCCACTGGACTGAGCACTGACTATATTCATTCAATTCTATTTAATTTCTGTGTATTTAGAGGAAATTTACCAATTGGTTTGCACCGAAGAAAATTCTTGGTCCATCAGAAGTCTGTAAAGGGTCAAAGAACATCAAAGAGCTGCAACTTTTCCTAAACCAAGTCTGAATATAAACCAGTGGCCTGAAGTGGAATAAGAACCACTCAAACAGAAGACCATGAGCCTCAGTCATTCAGATCAGGGCCCTAAATGAACAGATCATTTGGGAGTGAGGGTGGCTATTCAGAGGGCAGGCAGAATGCAGTAAGGCTTCTTTCCATGTGCTTCATGCAGCTCCAGCTACTGATGAACTCCCAAGGTCCAAAAAGACAATCCCAGTTTATGCCCCAAATCCAATCAATCACTTAAAAAAGAACTTTCGTTTTATTTTGTTTGGTGAAGTAGGAGAAAATGATCCTCAATCATTTGAAGAGTCCAGAATAACTCGTGAGAACCCATTTCTCAGCATCCGTCAGTCAAGAAATCCATGCCATCAGCAACATTAATTTAATAAAACTGGAGCAGTGGTGCTATAATTGGACTGCCAGTCTAGCTAGTGGGTTTCCAGGGTAACTGTGGTATTGCCACGAATAAAATACACCTAGTAACGCAAAGATTAAGGGTTTGGGAAGAGCATCAAACCAGAGGTCAAGAATCCAGGCTGAAGAGAATTATACCAAAAGCAAAATAGTTCCAGTGGATAGGATTCAAAATCGCAGTGCTGCCACGTACTAGCTGTATGATTTCAGAAAAACCATTTAACTTCTCTACATCTTGTTTCCTCACCTGCAAAATGAGAATAATCATGGTATCTGTCTCAAAGGATTGCCAAAATAATAAAAAGTAACATGTACATTTTAAACCCTGACTAAATATTAAAATAAAAAAAAATAAGAAAAGGTTTGATAGATGTCCCTCGACCTAGATATTTAGAGGCCTGGAAAACTAGAAAAACAGTTTTCTTTTTAATTTACCGCTTTGTAGGGAAAGCCCCCTGAAAGCTTCTGAAAGGAGCCTGAAATGGCTGGCATACCACATCGTCTTAGGGTTGTGCTCATGTTATTACAGCCCCTACCGTCCTGACTTCTGGGAATATGCTGCCCTGTCAGAGGCAATTCAGCAAGTCTTAATTGAGGAGGGACACAACTTTTCAGGCCACAAATTAAGGATCGGGAAATCGTCCTTGCTTAGGGTGTAACAGCTAACTGGAATGTTTCATAGCCATAAATACAGCAGGCCCATTTAGCATGTTTCCCCTCAGGGGAAAGACTCAGCTGCTACAAAAAGTAACAGTTATGAAGAAAACGGGGAATTTTCCTTTTGAATGAAAGAAAAAAAAAATAGCACCAGAAAAAGAAAAACAAGCACTTTGAGAGATTCTTTAATGTCTGAATTTCAAAAAGGGGGATGCTTTTCGTTGTGCCTATGACTATTAGAACAGGTATCTAAAGGTGAATACCAGGAATTACCTTCAGCTACAAAACCCATCATGCTGGCCTCCTCACCCCCCATGGGAAATTAAGCTAGCAAAGGAGAAAGAGAACTATATTAATGTATGCCTGTGCTCACACTTGCAAAATAACTTCCAGGCAACAAACAGCGAAGCAATGAGAAAGATGAAGTTTGAGAGCAAGAACATGCACGCACAAAAAAAAAAAAAAAAAAAAGTTTCTGTTGTCCTAAGATTAAATGCTGAGGCAGGAAGAGATACTATTCTTGAATCAAGTGAGAAAAGATGGTAAAGTGTGATATTAAAATGCAGCACACTGGAATAAGTTTGCCTCTATAAAAACTGTTATGTTCTCTATGTGATTTAAATTAATGCCTATATTTGTTGGAGATAAAATTAAAATGATGATAAACGGTGCCAACCTATAGCGTGTTCGCTGGAGCAATAAATAAGCAGTGAAAGGTACTTTACATTTCAGTCACATCTATCAGAACCGGGAACTTAAAGCATTTGAGGAACGTTTGTTAATTAAATGCTATAATAGCTTTGTGAAGCACCCAGAGGGTTAGTATACTCATCTGTTACAAAGAAACAGGAAGGTTCAGTGGCCCAGGGCCCTCTGGATGTTGCTGATGTTGACACCCCGGGTGAAGAAGGCAGTGTGCTTTCCAGCACAGCCACTCCTCTGCCTGGTGGTGGGGCTCAGAACATGCAGCTCTCCTGTCACTGTCCTATAACAGACCTCAGATATCTAGCTCTCTGTTTATTAACTACCTCAGTGGTGGGCAAGATTGCAGTTTTAGCAAGGGAGAAAGGCAATAATTTTGAGACGCATTAACAACAAATCTCTCCTTTCCCTCTTTACCTTGCAAGAACGTCCAGTGAATGATTAAATACTGTCACATCATTTATCCTCCACTTGAAACCTTGTCTACAATATTGATTAGTGATGCCCTCTCTCCAAATTGATCTCTTCACTCCCGTCGTCCTCCATGTGTCCTCTCTCACCCTCCCCTGCAAACCCTGCCAGCTGGTCAGCAACTTCCTGGTTTCTGAGTCCTGTTCTCTGAGCCCCACAAATCCAAGGAACATAGGCTGTGTTCAATCTCGTATTGATAGGCAGCCAGGTTAATTTGCAAAGAGAAATCAAGGAAGACCGGGTATTCATGGACAATTGTGTTGCGATAACTGATAATTTGGTTCACTATACTCTTCTCCTTTTACATCTGTTTGAAATTTCCAAAAATAGAAAGTTCAAAAAGTCAAAACGGGCGAATTCATGGAAACTCAGGCATCCCATCTACTTGGACAATACTCCTTTTCTGAGCTACTGGGGATGTGTGCTGGCCAGGGAAGGGACCCCTGACTTCTGAAGATGAAACACAGAGTCACCTTTTCTGCATGTTATTTTAGGTTGATTCAGGTGAGAAATTTTAGGGAGCCTTAGGGATCATCTAGTCCACTGCCTTTTCAGACCAGAAGAATTCTCAGCTATATTTGTGTCTTCCTTTACTGGTAAAAAAAAAACCAAAAAACACTTAAATCCATTATAGTTTGATACACATATCAATGCAATAGATGCAAAATTCCTGCTCTGGCTCTTCTGTACCTCTTTTTCTACCACTTTGTGCCTTGGTTTCCCACAGGTACAATGGAGAGCATACCTATTGCATGAGACTAAAGGACTCCCTACATATAAAGCAATCACCACAGTGCCTGGTAGATAGGAAGATTTGTCGATTGCCAACTACTATTATTGTTATTGTTATTACAAACTGTATGGCAGTCATCAATGCTGCTCACTACATATTTTCAGCTCTCTGCTTTCTGTCACCTTTAGGACTAGGTGGAGCCATATGAATAGTGTTGGCTAGTGAGTTGTGAGCAGATGTCCACATGTGTTACTTGTGGCATGCCAACTGCCAGGCCTACACCCTCAGAGCTCTCTTACTCTGGGGTGGAGGAAAGCGATGTTTGAAATGGTGGCTACTCCATCCGCCTGAAAAGGAGCTCTATGGATCCACAATGAACAAGTAGCAAGAGAAAACAACAACAACAACAAAAACCCCAAAAAGTCTTGTTTTAAGCACAGAGATTTGGAGAATCTGTTACCACAGTACTACCTGGACCATCTGACTGATACTTCTTACTTTGGTTTACAATGTGCTTTCACTTCCAATATACAACTAACTTTACCCTCATAATCAAGAGAAAAGGGTAGTGTATTGTATGTATTTAGGACACATGACTTTCAGCCCAAATTAGTGCAATACTCATTGAATGAACTCAAGCAAGTCATTATGGTGGCAAGTCCATTTGACGGCAAGTCAATTTCTCTAGACTTTTGGTCAATCCAAGATTCTTTCAATGCACTCTACTCAGATTCAATGTACCTTTGACAATGCACCTACCCATATTAACCTCAACCCAAATACTAATTAGAATTGCTAACATTTACCGAGAGCTTAATACAATATCCCATGAAAAAAGATGCCACTGATTATAAAATGCATCGTTAGTTACTGCACCACTAGAAAGAGAAAATACTGCCATTTAAATTATGACAGTATTTTGTTATTACTTAGAATTTTTATTATACACTTATTTAAATAACTCATTTTAAACTATTTATATTTTTTAATCATATGTCACCCCACTATGCATACACAAAAAGTAATAAGTGAAACAAAGTGAAGCATTCCTAAAGCTTCTTCATATTTAAGAGCTCAACCCTTTGAACTAGTTTTCCACTGAAAATCATGGGAGTTCTATATTTTCCCCACAATAATGTCCTCTGGGCCATCAAGAACAATGATAAAATAGGGTTTCACTATTATTTACAGGATTTTCTTCTGAGCAAGTTTTGATGTACATTTGCAACAATGAAAATGCTGTCATATTCACCATCATACTAACAGTATTTAGTCAGAAATGTTTAGGATGTAAATATGGGCCTTACAGTTGACAAAATATAAGTATATGAGACATAGAGTGCTTTATTGATCTAGTATAGTATTGATTTACTCCTCATAACAACTGCATGAGGGTATATATTGTATTTTTATAACCATTTTGAAATCAAGAACTGAGACATGGAGAGATTGCACTGCTTGTTGAAGGTCATACAGCTAGTAAATGAAGGACCCAGAATTTTCTCTCTAAGGTAGCTGACATCTTTAGAGTAACTGCTCTTAGCAACTAAGTGGTGCAGCTTCCCATACGAGCAATTAGATCATCTTTTTTTTTTCTCTTTTTTTTTAAGTGAGGGCACAAGAATTATAAAGGAAACTGTCTCCTAAAGTTTACTCATTGGGCTATTTATTTTGTTAAAAGCAAACAAAAGGGAAATCGATCCTCATATTAATGCACACATTTTTGATAAAAATGAACAATTTAGCAGACGACTTTTGGATATCTTGAAAGAATTATTGGAAAGATCTTCATGTGGGCCTAGCTCTTGAAAATACTGGGAAGTATGTGCAGTGAACACAGATATAAAATATGTATACCTACACGTACATACATGTGGTAGATCTTAAAACACACACACACACACACACACACACACACACACACAAAATCGCATTTAGTTTTATTAGTGTCTGTGTTTCTGCATGAATATTCTCTTTGGAAAGGCAAAGAAATCACCACTATTATATATCTGAAGACTCAAATGTGGGCTTGATCCTCATGGAGCATGAAATTAGACTTGATCTATGCCCAGAGGGGGAAACCTCACTGAACAAGTATAACAATTGATTTTTTTTTTTCTTTAAGCAGTGCTTTATCTCTTCTCCTTTTCAAAGGACAGTTAGCATACTGAACAATTACTTAGGAGGTACAATGCAAAGCTTTGAGCATAGCTCTTTATATACTTATCAAATGAGTATTATAATTTGCTGTAATTCTCCCACCTGATTATATACAGTAGCTATTTCATTCTTGAAATAATATCTTAAACGTGTTTCTTTTTTTTTTAGAAGTTGGTTAAATTGCTTAGGAGGAGAATATTAGGCTCAGTTTCTTTGAAGGGTAATATAGTGGGAGTGACGGTGTAATTATCTCTGCCGGGCTCTCACCCACTATACAATGTCGTCTACTGTATCTATTGCTTTCCTATAGAGAACTCCAATTAATTCTACCAACTAGCACACAGGAAAATGAGGCAGGCGGATTTTATTTTTAACTTGAGACAGAGAGAATAAGAGAAAGAAACACGAAGACTGATCAGATCTGGTGCATTTGGAATTTTTACTTTAAGCCATTTGGATATATGTGCACCAAATAGGTGCAGTAACTCAAGACATTAGTTACTTGTGCAGCAGGGTCATACATGGTACACACTCTGCCTAAGACCAATTGTGCTTTAAGCTACTCCACAGCTGGGCTATTTTATGCCTGGCAATTACTACTCTATTCTGGATAAGGAGTTTTATTTTATTTAAAATTGATGTAGATTTTCTTCTCAAAATGTCAAGCATTCCAAATGCTTCATATATATCAGGTTTAAAAAAAAAACAAAACAATTCAATGACTTCCAGAAGAAAGTACTTTAACACAACAAATACATCATGATTTCTAGACAAATTCCATTCTCTAATGTTGTTCAATAATGTGTCTATTTATGTGTCAGCTTCTCCGAAAGACTGATGGAGAACTCAAGGGAAGGGGGGGGCCTGGGGGGGTCTCACTCCTGTGCACATGACCAATGAACTGATACAGGGCCTCACTTTGACCCTTCTCTGCCCCAAATTATGAGTGGAGAACATTAATTGCAAGCAGTTGTTAGACATTAGAAGTTCAAACTAATCTTATAAGACTGTCTACCGCTCAAATAGATTTGAGGTTACCTAGGATTGGAGGCAAGAATACAGAGTGACTAACGACGGGTATGGCATTTGTTTTTGGAGTGGAAGAAATGTTCTAAAATTAGATTGGGGTAATGGTTATAAAATCATTGAATCATTAGGTCATAAAAAAAAAAGTGTTAGCCCAAAATCCCTCTTCGCCAGCACAATTACTGTTAGTATTGCTGATGTGCAATGTCAATTCATATATTTAGGCTTAGGAGCTAGAATGTCTTGACTCACATACCAGCTCTGCCAAGCTCCAAGTTTACCTTTCTAATCCACAAGTTCTTTATCTGTAAAATGGAGGAAAATGAAAGGCTACATCACTGGGTTGCTGTGAGGATCAAGTGAATTAAGATAAAGAAGTGACATAGTAATTATGGAATATTGACTATTATTCAATATATTTTATTTAGTTATAATTTCTTAATACTGAAAATGATTGATCATTGCTGCAAAGGGTAATTGACAGGTAGAATTTGATATAAAATGTTGGCTAGATAAGCACTATCCTATATATTAGAGATGACATATTCCTAAATTTGATTCACCATCCAGGGTTTTGCCAATTCAAGATTGCCCAGAATTGTCTTTCTACACTTCTGATTCCTTTTATAAAATTTCAGTGTTCCAGTCTTCTCCTAAACTGCTGCCCCTCCCCCCCACACCCCACCAGCTGCATATAGGATGAAGAGCACAGTGTATAAATTCACTTCATTGCACAGAATTGCTTTATAACTTGTCCTTCCAACTTTCACCCATGTATTTTATTGGCTATACTCTTTATCTGTTTCACTTACCTCATCCACCAAATGCTTCAAATCCCTCACCCAGTTGAAAAAGACATCTTTTACACACATTTATTTATGGAATTGTAGTTGCTTCTGCCTGGACTAACTGAAGTCTGCCAAAAATAAACAAAAAACAAAAAACCTCCTAGCCATCCTTTGTGACCCAATTAAAATGTCACATCTTCTACCTGGCCTCATACTTCTTTGTGATCTCATAGTAAGACATATGCATCTCTCAGAAAGTACGCATTGACACACTCTCTCCTTAAAGCACAGAAGAAACTGTCCTTGCCGCTCTGTCCCTCCCCCCCCATCCCCAATGCTCTATCCTTAGCTGTGATTTACTTATGTCTCACCTCTGGGCCTTGGCACATTTTCTTTCTGATTTCTCAAAAACTCTCCTCTCTCTATTTTCCCCATGTCATCAAACCTAGCAAACTTCTCTGAATAGAGATAACCACCTCCCAGGTCTCCCAAGACTGGGTTTTCTTTGTCCCTTTGATGTGTTCCCTGAATACCCTTTGTTGATCCTCAGTGTTGGTCTCTAACACCTTATGAAAAAAAGTCTGCTGATGGATATTTTATGAGAGCTTAGATTTTATGGAACTGTTGTCAATCTCTACAACCCTAGCACATAGAAAATTCCTGGCACTTGGCATGTGATCATAAAATATGTGTTGAGTATTAAAAGTATTAATGGTCTCCTTTAAAAATAATTTGAGTGAATAAATTGCATGGTAAGTGAATTATATCTCAAAAAATTCTGAGCTACCGAAGATCTCATCAATATGGCAGAGTACATTAATGCTGTCCTTACTCTTGTAACAACCACATCAAAATTACCACTGAACTACAGAACAACCATTATTGAGAATTGCCTGAAATCTAGCCTTACAACCAAGGACAGACAGAAGAAAGAAGCCACCTCGAGACTGGTAGGAAGGGCAGAGACATGAAACTGGTCCCACACTGACATGTGACCATTAAAAATTGATAGGGAGGGATATCTCAGCTGTGGAGGTCCCCCCCATATCCCAGAGGACCAAGGGGTCCCAGACCCACACCAGGCACCCAGCCCAGGGTTCCATTGCTGGGAAGAGAGGTCCATATAACTTCTGGCTGTGAAAACCTGCGGAGACTGTGGCTGAGTGAAACAAAGGCAGCTGCTATTCCAGGCGCTCCTCTTGAGGTGCCCACAAAGACTTACTTGCTGACAGACTCACTTGCTCTGAGCTCCAGAGCTGTGCAGCAGCTCCAAAGGCACCAGGGACATACAGGGATGAAATGAATTGTCTGGTACAGGGTGAGGGTTAGAGGGGCAGCTGGATGGAGGAGCTGGCAGAACTCATTGTTTCATTGCTAAGCCCTCCCCACTCCCAGCGTGCAGACATAGGTCGCTGACATACGTGAGTCTCCATCAACTTAGCTAACATAGTTAGTTCAGCCTATATCCCCAAGATGATGCCCCACCCAACTTTCGGGACTACCTAAGACACTGTCAATGGCTTTTCTGTATAAACGGCTTGTCTTGGTTCATACTATAGACTTTCCAAAAATCTCTCAAAGGTTCACAGGACCCCCCAAAAAGCAGCATCTGGCTTTGGTGTGCCCCACACCTCTGGCTGAGTAGACCTAAGCCCAGCATTATTGAGAGCTGGCCTCAATTCATGTCATGGCTTCATGAGACACCTCCAAGGCCAGTGTGGGTGGTGGCCATCTGCAGATTGCTCTGTGGCTCATGCCAGGTGGCCCCAGGCAGGGCACAGATCATAGCGCACTTTGGCCTGCGGTGGGGCCACTCCCAGGAAATCCCAAAGCTGGCAAGACTAGTGGCTGGCTTTGGACCCAACCAAAGCATTACCCAGCTGCCTCCCGGGACAACACAAAGGGCACACTAGGCAGGCACCAGAGCCTGGTTAAGGTGAATCCTGCTCTGTAGAGTCAATCCCTGCACAACAGCTTCTCCACTGTAATCATGGCCAGGCCTCACAACCAAACAGCTCAAGGATGAATCCTTCCCACTGATGTGCAAACAGCCACCCAGGCTCAACAACAACAGCACTAATGTACAAACAGCAACCCAGGCTCAACATACAACCCACAGCTGGGAGTACCCAGATCAGCTGACCAGGAAGAATGTGCCACTGTACCACACAGCATACTTACTACATAAGACTGGGAGGCATAGGAGCCCTACCTAATACATAGAAATGAACAGAGGGAGGCAGCCAAAATGGGGAGACAAAAAAAAACAAACAAAACAAAAAAAAACAACCAAACATGTCCCAAATAAAAGAACACAACAAAGCTCCAGAAGAGAGAACTAAATAAAATGGAATCAGCAATCTATGAGACACAAAGTTTGAAATATTGGATATAAGGCTGCTCTGTGAGCTTAGGGAGAACTTCAACAAAGAGATAGGAAACATAAAAATGGAGATGAAGACATAAAAAGAACCAGTCAAAAATAAAGAATACAATAACTGAAATGAAGACTACCTTAGAAGGAATCAGCTGCAGATTAGATGAAGCAGAGGATCAAATCAGCAGTTTAGAAAAGAAGATAGTAGAAAACACCCAAAAATAAGAGCAAAAAGAAAAAAAGAATCAAAAAAAAATGAGGAGGGCTTAAGGGGCCTCTGGGACATCAAGTGTACCAACATTCACATTACAATAGTACCAGTAGGAAAGGAGAGAGAGCAAGGAATTGAAAACCTATTTGAAGAAATCATGACGGAAAACTGCCCTACCTAGCAAAGGAAATAAATATATAATTCCAGGAAGCACATAGAGTCCCAAACAAGATGAACCCAAGGAAGCCCACACCAAGACACATCACAATTAAAATGCCAAAGGTTAAAGACAAATAATTTGAAGAACAGCAAGAGAAAAGCAATTAGTTGCCTACAAAGGAGCTCCCATAAGACTGTCAGCTGATTTCTCAACAGAAACTTTGCAGGCCCTAAGATATTGGCAGGAAATATTCAAAATGATGAAAAGCAAGGACCTATGGCCAAGATTACCCTACCCAGCAAAGCTATCATTTAGAATCGAAGGACAGATAAAGAGTTTCCCAGAAAAGAAAAACCTAAAGGAGCTGACCAACACCAACTCAATTACAAGGAATCTTAGATGGATTTCGTTAAGATAAAAAATAAAATAAAAATAAATAAAACATATGAATAATAAAATGGTAATAACTACACATCTATCAACAATTGCTTTCAATGTAAATGGCTTAAATCTTCCAATCAAAAGATAGGATGACTGAATGGATAAGAAAACAAGACCCTTACATATGTTGCCTACAGAAGACTCACTTCAGATTGAAAGACACACACAGACAGAAAGTAAAGCGATGGAAAATGGTATTGCATGAAAATGGAACCAGGGGGGGAAAAAAAAAAAAAAAGCTGTGCTAGAAATACTTATACCAGACAAAATAACTTTAAAACAAAGGCTCTAACAAAACAGAAAGAAGGACCCAGTAATCCCGCTTCAGGATTTTCATCTGAAGAAACCCAAAATGCTACTTCAAGGGAATGTGTGCATCCATATGTTCATTGCAGCATTGTTTATAATGGCCAAGATGTGGACGCAGCCTGGATGTCTGCCAATGGATGAGTAGATAAAGAGTAGGAGGTACATATATACAATTGAATATTGGTTGGACGTGGATGGGAGGGGTTCTTGCCATCTGCGGCAGCATAGATGGACCTGGAAGGTGTTGTGCTGAGTGGAGTATGTCATACAGAGAAAGACAGATGTGGTGTGATTTCATTTGTGGAATCTAAACAACAAAACAAATGAACAAGCAAAACAGAAACAAACTCATACAGAGAACATTCTGATGGTTGCCAGATGGAGGAGGTTTTTTTGAGGGGGAGGGTGGTGTTGGTGAAAAGGTGAAGGGATTAAGAAGTACAAATTGGTAGTTACAAAATAGTCATGGGGATGTAAAGTAAAGCATAGGGAATATAGTCAATAATATGATAATAACTATGAATAGTCCCAGCTGGTACTAGACTAATCAGAGGGATCACTTTTTAAATTATATAAATGTCTAACCACTATGCTGTACACCTGAAATTAACATAAAATAATATTGAATGCCAACTGTAATTGAAAAATTAAAAGGGAAGGAAAAGGTGAAGGGGAATAGGAGGTTCAAATTTCCAGGTATAAAATAAATAATTCATGGGAATATAATGTACAGCATAGGGAATATATTCAATAATATGGTGATAGCATACATAGTACAGTGCCAGATGGTTGCTGGACTTATTATGGTGATCACTTCTCTAGGTGTATAAATATTGAATAACTATTGTATAACCTGAAACTAATATAATATTGTATGTTAGCTCTATTTTAATAAAAATCTTTTTAAAAAATAAAACTATTTAAATAAAAATATGAGCTACCCATTAATGTTTTTCACAGTAGTTTAATCTCTCAGTTGTTGGACAGAGGTCTTACAAGATGTATGCATCCCTGTTGTGGAGCCTGGTGTGTGTAAGATGCTCAGTTATATTAGCCATTGAACCAGTTTCTACAAATGACCAATTTATATGATGCTTTTCAGTAGGTAAATTAAGAATGATATTACAAATAATATATCTAGAAAATTCATTTCAACATCCACATTTTATGAATAAGAGATTAGGCTCAGTAAAAGAAGTGGATTACCTAGGATCACGTGATAGATCCCCCAAAAATGCCTCATCCCAAATCAATATCATTAATAGTATCTTATTTAAAAAGATTCACGTCATCACTGAGGTTCCAAATATGAATTATACAAGCACCAAATACTGGTGCTAAAAGCTTTATTTGGAAATAAATATATTATCAGTTATATATATATATATATATATATGAATGATTGGATTTAATAGGTGTTGATAATCGTGCAAAGAGGAGTAAATAAAGTGTTGACATGAGTCATTACCGTGTTTCCCCGAAAATAAGACCTAGTTGGACAATCAGCTCTAATGCATCTTTTGGAGCAAAAATTAATAGAAGACCCGGTCTTATTTTACTAGAAGACCCAGTCTTTAATATAATATAATTAATATAATATAATATAATATAATATAATATAATACCGGGTCTTATATTAATTTTTGCTCCAAAAGACGCATTAGAGCTGATTGTCCGGCTAGGTCTTATTTTCAGGGAAACAGGGTATTTCATGGGCTATTTCAAGACAGAATTGATATTTCTAAACAGCTGACACCAAGATAAGCAATATCAAAGAACCACAGGTGTGGGAAAAAAAATCACTAATGATTTCTTTTATGGAACAATTCCATAGACTGAAAAGTTACCACTTAAGGATTGACAGTATTGGAAATTTCCACTTGGAAGATTTTAAGCTTTTAAAAACCCTCCAAAATTGACCCCTAAAAGTAAGTATGTTACTCAAGTAAATTATCACTAGCACTGTGCAACATTAGAAAAATAACTAGTAAAAATCATTTACATATCCCTGTTCTTCAGCATGCTCATCTAGAAACAAGGATAAAACAAAGTGCTCATCTCTCTCTTCAGAATGCAAGAACTTTCCCAAAGTACCCCAAAACACAAACTTATAAGGTGTAGTAAAGAATACCCAAATCCTTTGCTCCTGAAAGACACAATGCAGCATCTGTTTATCATCTGAAGCCTAAAATCACAGCTATTTATCTCCTTCTCCAAGGACTCAAGGCATCTCTTCACCTTAAGTGAATGGCCCACCCTGGCTCATTCCAGTTCCTTAAAAGATCTAAGCTCAATCATGCCTCCATACGTACACTGTTCTGCAAGTACACATTCTCAACTTGATATTGAGGTGTCACTTCAAAAGTCTATTCCTCAGAGATGTGTTGCCTGACTTCTCAGCAAACATCATTCCAGATATTCCCAACTGCACTTTTCATCCTGTTTAACTATCTGGATTTTTTTTTGAAACTGGCTTATTGTTTATATCTTTACATTCCCCTAACTTCTCTTCAGCATTTGAGATCAGTCAGAAAAAGAATCTCATCTGCCTTAGTTATTACCCCTCATCCCCAGTACCCAGAGTTCATACAACATTGTAGGACTGAATAAAGGTGTGATGAATGAAGTATAAATAAGACAACCTGAATTCATGACCTAGGTCTTTCATTTGCTAGTTCTGTGATTGCTGGCAAGTCTTCCATGCTCTTTTTACTCAAATAAGATCAGAAATAATAAGAATATTGGCCTCTAACTGCAGAAGTCAGTAAGATTTTGTGCAAATGTCTTATAAACCACATGGACCTATTGTGTGCCAGGCTCTCTTCTAATAAGCATTAAATTCATGCAATATGATGTCTGTGATTGAAGTGCATTATTTTTTTTCCATTAAGAAAGAAATAACTGGTGCCAGTTAAATTATAACATGGTGATTTCTATCATTTCAATCACAGGACATGTTTTGATCTCAGAGAAATTAACAATGGGAAAAAAAGGTGCTTCATAAAAATAGAAGAAAAACAGTACTTTACATTGAATATTCCTAACAATCCTATGAGATAGGGCCAATTACTATCCTCATTTTACAGCTCTGGAAACTGAGGCACAGGGAAGTAACTTATTTAAGATATATGAGTTTTAATAATGATGAGAAAACAGGGACTCATGAAGCTCTACAGCTTCAATTCTCCATAAAATATCAAGAGTCAGGTTTGCTTCTCTAAATGATACAACCAAACCAGGAAATGTTCCTCCCCGAAGAGTATTGTGTTCTGAATTTTAACGATTTTCACACTAAAGCATTATGAAAATAAAAGAAGACAGCAGTTTTAAATACTGAACTTTAAGCTTTCTTAATTTGCACCCTCTTTGCATTTACCTAACTCAGTTTTTAAGGCTACCAATTTGAACTCGTTTAAAAGTTGCTTTCAAGTTTTCTTAATCCTTTCATTTATGTCTTCTGTATACATAAAGATACTGGAAACTATTATGGGATGATAGTCTATTTGTATTTAGATCTACTTTCTGCCCTTCTCTATGCTCTACTCTCCAGGCTCTGAGCTTAGTAGGCATTAAATAAATGTTTCTGACTAATTAAAACACAAAAGATCCAATTTGGCTTCATATCCCTCAATCCCACAGCATGATATTAAAAAAAGAAAAGAAAAGAAAAAAAAAAGAACAAGCAACTTAAGTATGTATTATTGTTAGCGTCCTGAATGTGATTAGTGACAATCTTGGTGTAAATTACAAAAGAGAGAGTATAGCGTTTTGAAGGAAGCAGAAAAATCCAACGGTGTAGTGTATATGTTTCGGTAGGGAGTAGGGGAAGGAGATCCAAAAACAACACATACACTTTCAAAGATGTGACTGTGATATCACCAAGACTTTCTCATTGAATAAAGTGCTTAGACGTATCATAGTTAAAACTTAACAGCAGGAAAATCTGAGTTATCTGGTGAGGTTATAATAAACAGCTAATGAAGCTAACATAAGAAATACGGCAGAGATTAAAAAGAGGACAGCCCCCATTAATGCTCATTTTCAAAACAATATTCCTTTATGTGTAAAATACTTTGAAGCACAGAAAAGTTGTTCTGCTTCCACATGTGAAAGTCAAGAAGTGATATTCAAAATCACCTGTGAAATTCTAACATATTTATTAGTAAAAGCAATCAAGGTATAAGCCCTTTTATATTATAATCATGTAAGGAACACATTTGTACATTTTTTTCTAATTGTTTCTCATCAAAGATCTTGGCTAGCTGAGAAGTTACTGGGAATATAAAGTTAAATCTATTCATCCATGTTCCATCATATGAAAATTTTATTAAACTACACTATGAAAGCTTCCTTCCTCACATTAGGTTAAGAGCTAGAGGCTTTTCCAAAACCCCTTTGTCTCTAAACCCTAAGTGACACTATCTGATCCCCCACTCACAGGATCTCTTAGTGGCAGGTAGAGATGAAGAGCTTATTCTGGCAAACAGCTTTGTCCACATCTGTAAAAGCTTGAAAGTTTGTGAGTAAAAGGACTTCTATACATTTTCCAATAATACATGTTTATAAAATTAACCTTAAGGCATAGTAAACGTCCCTGTGAGTCATCAAATATTGAATGTTTTCAATTATTTTGTATGTTTTATTCTATTTGGTTTTTTAAAGTCTTGCCCTACAATCCATAAGACACAATATGCACTTGAAAACATGTTCATGAACGAATAAAAATCTTATTCAGGATTTTTAAAAACTACAAATATTAGCTTTGAAATGACAGAAATATATTTAAACCATTTAAAAATTATCAAAGCCCTAATAATATCCCACAATTGCCTTTCAATGAGTTTGTTGCTATGTTATTTGGCTTATCAGAAATTTGTAAAGTATGTGTCTGTGTATTGCTAATTTGACCCTTTTAAGAACTATTAGCACTTTGAAGGAATATTTAGTAGGACAAGCGTTTACTTGCCCTATGCCCCCAGGTGAGTTTGTATATGAAGGAGCGTGCTCTGTCTACAAGGAAGTCAGCATTGGACATGATGCAACAAACAGCGCAGACGTGTCAAAGAAGCCAGTTTCTCCTACAAGGATTTTGCTCTATGAGCTTTGACTAAAGCTCTTTTGCTGTTAGTTTTGTTGTCTGTAAAAAAGAAAATTTCAAAAAGTTGTTCTTGTATATCATAAAGAGCCATTAACATGTGAGCATTACTTGAGATACAAACTTTTAGCAATTTCCTTTATAAATCATGCTCTTACGGGAAGATTTCCATTTCAGATGCTAACTAAATTTCACCAAGGCTGCACATCAAAAACCTAAGCATTCCTTTTAATGTGTGGATCAGCCAGAATGATTATTGTACAAACTCACTTTAAAATCTCTCAAAGTAGGCACTTCTTACTGCAGGTAAGGGAACAAGACTATGAAGTTATACAGCCACTGGAGGCAAGCCCACACAAACTTTTGTATAAATTTGAACATTAGGAATAATCACATGGTCCACATTGCCTTTCAGCTAAAACTGGTGAGAGTGCTACCCAACTAAGTTACAGATAAATAGTTTTTGAAACCACGGTGAAAACTCAGTACCATGTTTCCCTGAAAATAAGACCTAGCCAGACAATCAGCTCTAATGCGCCTTTTGGAGCAAAAATTAATATAAGTCCCAGTATTACATTACATTACATTTTTTTATTTTATTTTATTTTATTTTATTTTATTTTATTTATTTTATATTTTATTTTATTATTTTATATTTTATTTTATTATTTTATATGATATAGTAAAATATAAATATATTTATAGTAAAATAAGACCAGTTCTTACATTAACTTTTGCTCCAAAAGATGCATTACAGTTGATTGTCCAGCTCGGTCTTATTTTGAGGGAAACATGGTACTAATAAAACACAGGCCTAGAGTCCAAAGCAGAGACAGTAAGAAAATGAGGGAAGCAGATCTCTAAATTCCACAATTTGTTAACTTGCAAGCATAGGGGGAGAAATCCCATCTCAGAGTCAGCTCACTCTGACTTGGTAACTCCTCTTTCTTTCCTACCCCACTGACCAATCACATCCACTCAGCAATACCCCCCCACCCAGCTACATTCCAGGCCTCACCTCCACATATCACACCATACTAACTCCAGAATATGTTCCCCTTTTAATCATATTTGCCTTAGCCATCTGGAGTCTTTACAAGACATCAAATCACTCTTCCTTTATCTAGCTCCTGAAACCCTGTGTTGTTATACCAGGCAGGAGGCTAGATTCCTATATCAACACATTGAATAATGCCATCATCAAATGAAGGGGAAAGTTCATTTCCTACTCCTTGAGTTTACCATGAAGAGGGACCTTCTATGGAGAAACATTTCTGACATGCCTATGCTTCCCTTGTTCTTTTCCTGAGGAGGAACAGTGATTTAACTGATTGGTGACTTTGAGGAAACCAACAGGAGAGGTATAGTTCAGCCCCTTTCAGAGTTCCACTCAGAATCTGCTATCGGCAAGATCACGCTTTTCTCTGCTTTTTCAGAGGAATTTGTTTGTGGGGGACCCCATTTCAAAAGCCTATAGATGACCACTGTGGGCCATTATCAGAACAAATCTTTCTTTTCAAAGGTAAAACATCAGTAATTTCCCTTGACCTAAAGCTAATGCCAGTCATCCAAGGTGCTTTTCTCAGACATAAGGCTGCCATTTTTGTCTCCATCTGTCTCACGACTCCATTTCTCAATGGCTTCTGAGTTGGGCAGAGAAGAGGGGCAGTAGTTACCATTTCCCCGAAAGTCACAATAATTAATACTCAATTAGCCTTGTTCCCTTGTTTTTCGCCAAGCCTTTTTGCTAATCTTTAACTAGCAGTTACTCACAATGCCCCATTTTTTGTAGCTATAGGTTTGTATAAATACTTGAGAAAGCCAAGAAACAGTGCAGACCTGATCATCAGATTGCAAGTGTGCCTCAGTGCTATACCATGACCTTATCATGGATCTGTTTATGTTGATGGCACATCCCAAAGGGTCCATCTAAATGTCCTTCGCGTCACACATTTCCATGTCCCCATCACCAGACATAACTTCCCTTCCAACTTCAGAGAAGAGTAAGGCTACGTAGTATAAGTCTCCTCTAGATACTCTCTTCTCATCAACCTACCCCTGATTTACAGATCTACTCTTCTCCCTGTGTAGGAACAGAGGAAGAGATGTCCAATATCTGCACTAAGTGAATCTTCCTAATCATTTTACTGATTCCAGCTTCTACTGCCTCCTCCAGAACCTTACTCCCTCATTTATTCCTTCTCCACACTCAGTATCATCCATGACTCCCACTCTGCAAGTGCTTTCCCTTCAGCATTTGAACACAGGTCTCACTTTTATTTGGGGGTGGAGAACAGCAGGCACTTAACTTTAGTTCTCCTCTTCTCTTAAGCTACTCTTTTCCTTTTTTTTTTACAGCAAACTTCTTGAAAAGATAGAAAACCTGATGCTTAGTGATGAGGACTGAACTCAAAGATAAGTTCCACTGCTAGTTAGAGCAACATGAGGACCAGAATTTAAGTCTTCTGAACGTCTCTTGACCATGTAGACGTGAACACTGCATCTTCAGAATCTTCCATTTGGCTGAGTTAACAACTCTCTATGATAGAGGACTGCATAAAATATTGACTCTACCAAACCCACAGCTCTGTTTAAGGAAAGTTGTCTGTTTGTTTGTTTTTAATAAATACATCCCACAGCTTTGTAATAGATAATTCTAAATTCTGGCCACAACTAATTAGATTAGTGATTGCACTAAAACCAGATCCATGAAATGTGTTGAAGGAAGAATTCCTTCCCAATTTATACCAGAGGGGGATCACCTAACATAATGGATCCTATTGCTTTGAGTATTTAAGTTCAAGGCATGCAGAGAAAGAACAGCTGGTCGCAGAAGAGAATAGAATAAAAGCAAGAGACATACTACATGATATGAAGAAGCCCTGAGGCAGGAGAGGATATTTTATAGTGAGCGTCATGGCATCCAGAAGAAGTCTAAATGGAATCACCGACAGGAGCAGCAATAGAAAACAGAAAGAAAAACTGAGGGAACCGAAGTCATAGGAATGGAGACACACTGGGTAAGGAAACACGGGGTGTTTACTTTCTGGGGGATGACAAAATCAGCCACTGTTGTGTCCTCAGTGATATTCCAACTTTCCATGAGGCTGGCCTGTCTGGCTGCTGACATGGTTTCTTGGACTCCTTTCCCTCTCTTTGTGTCCTTACCATAAATTCTCACCATCTAAGTCATCTGAGGTAAATGTAAGCACATCTTGGCTTCCTGCAACCTGAAAGGGCCTAACTACAACAGACCTGAGAAACAATTTCTTTATCCTAAAAGAATTTAAGTCTAATCCACACTGGTATATCATGATTTAAAAGAAAATATCTAAGCATCTTAACAGAATGAAAAAGAAAATAGCAGCATGGGAGAGAGAGTTTATTTTGTGTCTCTCTGCTTGCAACACATTACCATGATTTGGGGAATATCCATGAGAATGCTCTTCTGAAATCTAAATGCCATATAAGCCATTCAGATGAGCGCTATTCTCTTCCCTACCCATATTTTCAGACTTTAGACCCTATTAATTACCTTTGTATAAATACAAAACAGCTGGGAAATGTGGAAAGAGGTAGGGTGGCTTGAGAAGTAGAGCTGACTCTCTGGGTTTTCACATCATATAATCATTACAGAAAGTATAACGATATTTTTTTTAAAAGCTTGACTATGTGA
The DNA here is from genome assembly GCF_036562045.2 of Rhinolophus sinicus. Taxonomy (NCBI): domain Eukaryota; kingdom Metazoa; phylum Chordata; class Mammalia; order Chiroptera; family Rhinolophidae; genus Rhinolophus; species Rhinolophus sinicus. The sequence goes on along the minus strand of NC_133751.1, from coordinate 51,488,585 downwards.
AAACACTTGTTTCTTAACAAAGAATAGGCTAAAGGTAGTTTTTTAGTGCATTGCATCATTTGCATTTTTAATTATGGTAGATATTTTTATAGCATTAAGTATCTTTCTCTACCCAAGTGAAGAGTGTGGCTGTTTTAAGTAAACAAAACTGTCTCAAGAATGCCCTACTCTTCCATGGTGAGTGCTTGAATCCAAACCACAGAGCCATGGAAAATAACCTCCCCAACATTTACACTTCTGGCCAGTGTCTGTTTAGAAAAGTGTCTGGATTTTTCTGAACAACACATTCCCAGGCAACCAAGTGGAAGCTCAGGTCGATGACATGAGCTAATATGAGGATTCTAACATTTGGGACAGTAGTTGAAACTAACTTTGACAAACCTCAAAACAAAACAAAACAACAACAATCACCACAACCACAAGCAATTCCAATTCTGGACACTTAAATTCTGGATTTACATAAACACAAAGATAGGTGTGCAAGGAAACTCATCTTAACATTATAATAAAGAAAAGTTGAGCTCATCCTCATTACCCACCAGTGTAGAAGAGGTTGCAGATGGTGCACTCATACTATGGAGCATTGGATAGGTGTTAAAAACAATATGGCATACAGTCAATAATATTGTAATAATTACATATGATGTCAGACTGGTACTAGGCTAATTGCGGAGATCACTTAGTAAGTTATTTAAATGTCTAATTACTATGCTGTACACCTGAAGCTAATATAATTTCGTATGTCAACTCTAATTGAAAAGGTTTAAAATTAAAAAAAAAAAAAAGAAGTATGGCAAATCCCTGTTTACTGACATAAAAAGGTCTAGAAGGAAAGAGTAAATTGGAGATAACAGATAACATCCTACCATGTATGTGTAAAATAAATGTTACCTGTATAGCCATAACCATATATATATATATATATATATATATATATATATATATATATATATATGTATTAGTAAAAGATTGAAAAGATGAACAACAGACAATAGTAATCATTTCATCAAAAAAAAATATGGAGATGGGGTTGAGGGGAGAAGAGAAAAGAATAGAGTAGTGAGAGAGGGGTTTTAAGTTCTATTCTACATACTTATGATTCCTGGGATAGGTTGTGATAAGAATTTATTCACATGCTCCATACTTACATTTGTTTCAATAAAGTTAAGAAACAGGATGTCTCCAGTGAAGTGCACACATTTGATTGGTTTGCCAGCACAGAACAGTAGAAAAATCACAGGACTCAAATATGGACCAAGCATGGGGCCCATATCTACCACCGTAGAAGTAGGATTTGGGCTACCTCACTCAACGCTGTGTGTAATACGGGATAATAATTTCTAGACAGCCAAACCCACGTACTTGATGTAAGGGTGGGATGAGATATGAACACAATGCCTCTCTGCAAATCTCAGCTACTACCATGTTTCCCCGAAATAAGACCTAGCCAGACCATCAGCTCTAATGCGTCTTTTGGAGCAATAATTAATATAAGACCCAGTCTTATCAGCTCTAATGCGTCTTTTGGAGCGATAATTAATATAAGACCCAGTCTTATTTTACTATAATATAAGACTGGGTCTTATATTAATTATTGCTCCAAAAGACGCATTAGAGCTGATGGTCTGGGCTAGGTCTTATTTTCTGGGAAACAGTACTGCTATTATTGTTTGTATTATTTGACCGCCCAAATTTCCCTAGAGAGAAATCAATGAGTGTGATCATAGATCATTTGTTTTAAACGCCTCCATTTGAGCCACATTGTTTTATTTTCTCTGCTTCTGTTCACTAAGGTCTGAAATTAAAAACAAACATTAAATGAAGCCGTAGGATTTTATTTTATCTGTCACATACTGCTGTCATTAAACACACTTGAAATGAGTGGGTTTAGTTCAAACAAAACTGCTTCTTTCCCAAACTCAACAAACACGAAGAGGGGAGAAAAGGAAGCCTGCACTTGAATCATATTCAGAAGTACTGCACGTTGCATTTCAAGAAGAAGCCCCATCTGGCATGCTGACACAGTAATAAGTTCTTTTAATTGTCAGGTCAGGCAGATTACAGATCCAGGCTGTCAATTCTTTCATTGCAGTTTTATTTGTTATTACTAGCTCATTAAAAAAAAAAATCTCCTAGTTATTATATATAAGAAAAACTACATTTTTTCCTTGGAATTTAAGCAGGCAGCAGTTACCACTGAGCACCAGCTATGGTAAAACCATGCTTACAAGTTGGAGATTCAAGAAAGAATGTATAAAAGAATCCTGTCCTGCAGGAAGTCACGGCCAAGAAGGGAGATAAACCCTTACAATCCAAAATAACTCAGATGGGTTAAAGATGCTGGTACACTTGATTTTCCCCATCTTCTTAAAGGAGTTCCTTCCCAAATGTACTAATCTACTTAATCTTGGCAGTTCATCTGCTTGCTGCAGTAAAAAGAGCAACAGTTAGAAGACCCTGAAAAGAGGTGTGTGTGTGTGTGTGTGTGTGCGCGTGTGTGTGCACGTGTGCACAAGCGTGTATATACAGAACACACTACAGAGATCCTTCAAACTCAGGGCAAATCTATAGATTCTCAGCGATGTCCTATTTTCATCTGAACCTGCACTTTTAAACTGCCACATCTTGACTCATGCAGTTTCCACTTCTAAATGTCTCCCTCCTCAGAACTTCCATTATATTTTAAATATAATTCACATTGTCAGCCCTCAATAAATAAATGTGGACTAAGTAAAGCCTCCTAACTCTGTATGCAACAAGCAGTTCCTTGCAAAACAACAACAACAAATAAATGGAGGATTGCATTTCAATAAATCAGGAAGGAGAACAGTATGCTGGAGAATTTAGCAAACATTCGAGTTGAAAAGAACCTCAGAAATGGCCTAGTTTAATGCTTTATACAAGATGAACTAGACGTTCAGAGAAGTGAAGTGACTTGCCAAAGTCAAATAATTAGTGGAAGAGGAGGGTTTGGAATCTGCTCGTCTGATTTTTTAGCACAGCGCTCTTTCTACACCATGCTGTTCACTTACATTTTTGAGTAATAGCAGGGCGTATGCTGACAAGCTCAGTGGATTAGTAGGTATGGGATGGCATTCCATTAGAGAGAGGGGAGAAAAATCAAGGGTGCTTATTGAAACAAGTGTTTGTGTGTGTGTTTTGTTTTTTTTTTGTTTGTGTTTTTTTACAGAGACGGCCTCTCCAGACAATACCCGAGAAGATGTGCACGCAGGTATCAAGTGGGCCTCTCTTGCTGACCACAATGAATAAATGTGTACGACTAAGCTGTGCAGAACCCAATGGTGACAGTGAATTTCAACACTGGAGTAAAATGTTCTTTGACCTTAACAGGAATTGGAGGTTAGGAATATATTAGAAAGGGAGGGATTTGTAGATCCTATAGACTTCAGAAAATGCTTGAACGTTTCATTTCATTCTCATTCAAGAAAAGGCAGATTTTCTTAGGGACTAATAAGCACACCGACATCTTAGCTTGGGATGGGAGACACAGTGACAGTCAGAACAAAGGCCTGGACATCGGTGTGGGAGGAGAAGGATGCTGCCTGAAATCTAGCACTTAGGACTCCTGAGCAAATCTTTTCGTCTCTCAGCCTGTTTCTTCATCTCTAAAATGTGGATAAGTATCCCATCTTCAGGAGTTATTATGAGATTTCAGTACTAACAAATACATGAGGGTACTCTGTAAACTCTAAGATACCCGGTGAAAGTGTTCAATTATCATGATCAAGAAGGAAGGCCAGTACTTGAAGGGCCTCTGGGTCAGCCAGGCTGAGAAATGTTACCTGGTGACTATGTTCAGGGGTAACAGTGGGAACATATAAACTTTGAATCCCAGGAAAGGAAGGAAACACAGAAGAGGATGGCCCTTAATCCTTCAATAGCCAGTAAATTAAAGCATAAATGAATGGACCTGAACAATGTATACAATCTGGAGAGACCTAAGAGATAGGACTGTCATTTAAATATGTAAAAGGAAATGACTTGGCACGGGTCACAGAGTAGGTTAATCTGAGAGTTAGGACTGGAATCCAGGTCTGCAGAGATTCCACAGTACATTATGTAGGAGACTATGAAGCAACACATGCCTGAGAAACCTACATCACAGGGCTGCAGAAATGCTGGGTAGTGATTTGAGGCCTCATTAAATTGCAAGGGACCTTGAGGGGTGGCTGCAGGCCACTTCCCCCATCCTTCTTGGGGCAGTGGAAGATCCCTTGGGGATAACATAACAGAGAAAAATTAGGTGAAGGAACAGAAGCCCCAGGCCACCTACAGAAGAGGAAGTAAACCTGCGTCTACCAGGTGTCACTCTCTGGGTTTGAGGCTCTCCATGCATTCACTTTTGTAATTCCAGCCATGTTGAAAAGGAAATATACCTTATTCCTCTCTTATCAATGAGGGTATTAGGATCCAGAGTAGTTAAACATCCTCCCCGCACTCACAGAGCTGCTGAATTTTTAGAACAAGAGTCTAGGTCCCAAATACCAGAGGGAGACCAGGGACTCTCTCTACTTTGCCAGATGGCCGGCCCTGTTCTACGCCCCAGCCCAGAAGACAGAGGGTCTGAGATGCCGGACGTAGGAAGTCAGGACAGCTCCTGTGTGGACAGTTGGCATCCAAAGGAGAAAGTGGTTTGGGGAACAGTGTTACATTCATATTTTCTGAAGTGAGTTTATGTGAGGTAAGTGTTTTTCTTTACTCTGATGAGAAATTTAAAAATTCTAGGTACGTTTTTCAAAGGAAAAGTATTTCTCTTTGTGGCACTGGCATAGTAAGAGAATAAAATGTGCATAAATATAAATATATCTGGCATAGGTGAGGAGTCAGAACGTCTTGGACTTTGTGTTTGAGTTATGAGTTAAATAGTTCACTCTGTGAACATAGAAATACAAGGATGAAAACAACACATTCTCATTGGTTTTCCTTACTACACACAGTATGTACTCCAGCTCCCGGCTTCGTATAACCTGAGCTCTCATTGTGCCATCATCCGTAACTCATAAAAATCAAATTGTATTACTCCCTGTTCATAATGTTCTAAGTCTTTCTCACTTGTGCATATTCCACATATCATTTTACACTCTAATGAGACCTTGAATGGGTTACATTACATATACATCTGATAGAATATTTAGAAGTCAATTTTCACCATCATTGAACATCTTTATGCAATTCATATATTCAAAAACGTGTGAATAATCAGATACTTCTGACCATGATGGTGGGCCAATTAAGAGCTGAAGGATGGGCCATATGTCATTGGAAAGAATTACTTCACAATCCCAACCTAGAATTCTAGGCTAGTTTGCCTGCCATTACTGAAAGAGACAATGACGTTTAACTACTTTAGCTCCTTGATGATACGTCTGGGGAGATTAAGGTCCAGAGAGGGGCAGGGACATGTTGAAGGTCACACAGCTAGATAGGGGCAGAGGCAGAACACACACGAGAATCCAAATATTCTGTTTCCTAATCTCTATAATACCTTCATGCCTCCCCCTTGAGAAAAAAAGTCGAGATCTTTGTTTTATATATACCTGCTCTTTTTCCCCATGAATTCAGAATAGAACAAAGGCACTGCTGCTCTGAAAAAAGCAGAGTCATATACACGTCTCTCAGTAGACAGAAAATTAACCAAACACAATCAGTGTAACCCCATTGTCCTTTAAAACATTACAGTCATTTATGACCTTCAGGAAATGCGTGGTTTTATTTTGCTTTTATTTAGAACAGCAAGTGGGAGGTAAAAATGACAAAATAACTATGGCCTGGCAGTTGGGCTAACTCTATTCACAAAATTGTTTTAAAGAATGTTGAGGGTTTGATTTTTTCCCCCCATCTGCCTTCATTTGTTCAGCAAACATCCACTGAGTGCCTACCCCATACCACATACTGATACATTAGATACAATGGAAAACCCAGATATGGAAGCAGACAAAACACCCTCCACACAATTCACAAGTTTCCAGTCTCGTCAGAGAAACAGAATGTATATAGCTGACTGTAACTGTGTACAGAATGTGACACATGCCTGGAAAAAAAAAATGTACATAAAGTCAAATGGGGTGGGCGGGAACCGAGGTACAGGGTGAAGGATGAGAGTGGCAGGTAGATAGTGATGAGTGGCACTATACGTAGAAAATAATAAGAGAGTAAAGACCAAGAGTTGGAAAATTACAGAGCCCATGGGAGAGGTGTGCAACGAGAGAGTATGATTGAAATAAATGACAGTACAGTGAAATAGGAGGGTAAGGTATGAAGATATGGATTTCCCTCCTTGTGTTTTAGTATATAATAGTTTACTCACAATTAATTTAACTTCAATGAAAAGGTCTGTGTTTCTGTAGAAGCACAAAAGAACTGAGAGACAAACAAGGGATTCACTGGCCAGGACTGGAGATAATCTTTTGTCTCAGTGTCTACATGGCAGTGAACACACATTTGTACACACACACTTGCTCTCTGCTCAAAAATATTGATAATATCCATTCTCTATGGATTGTGGGATCTTATACAAGTCAGTTCACTTCTCCATACCTGCTGGATTTATAACAGGAAGTACTGTAACTGGACCCTCTCAACTTCCATATTCTCTGATGTTTTGCTTATTGTGCAATTATAAGAACAGAAAAGGGAACACCAGAACATTCCTAAGGACATTCTAGGGACTTGATAATATCTTGAGTAAATTATAGCATTAGCAACAAAAGTTGTTGAATTCCACAACCCATGGCTTCCCTCAGATTCCTCTTGACTCTCACCATGACTCTGGAAAATACAATAGCCAATGAGCTGTGGCGACGGCACGGATACACAGTGTCCTGAGAAAGGACAGGCCAGTGGGAAGTATGGACATAGCTTCTTCACTAGAAACATATTCTCATGAAGCAAACTGAGGAGTTGAAGTTATTATCTTCACCACCTAAATGACATCTATATGAGAAAGGCAAGAAATGACTGTTGCCATTTTTTGAGTTGGTAAATGAAGGCACAGGATTTGGAGCAGATATTTGCTCATGGTCTCTCATTCTGCCCAGAGACAAAGCTCTTATTACAAAATATACACTTATTGCTGGAGTTGTCACTTAATGCAGTCCTTCTGACCCGGTGTTGACTTAGATTTGAAAGCCTGTTCTAGGAACCCAAGAAACACGGTTTTGCTACATTCCAGAGTTAACTTTATTCATATATTTCAAAGAAGAGAAAGGAAACAAACATGAAGCCTCTATTTTGTTTTGTTTTTCCAATTTGTGACGGTATTTCTGAAACTGTTAAAGGTATTATTATTTGACATTCTGGAACTATGAATGGGAAGAATTAAAATGAGGGTCTATTTTCGGTTCTAGGTATTACAAACAGAAAGTGCAATCTCCCACAGAAGTACCCACCACGGGGCAAGGTCACCAACCCCAAAGGTCAACTGTCCTGAATAATAGCTCAGGATCCCTTACAGGGGTGAGAAAAAACACTGAAGAATTATTTTCGCAATTAAAATTCATTTATAAGAAATTCCAGTAATTAGCATTGCTACACTGAGTATGAGACAGACCCTGCAGGTGACACTTTGATCAATTAGTAAGACATTCAGAAATCATTTTAATTTCAAGCCTGAAGTGACAAAGGTGCCATGCCCTGCATTGAGTTATGAGATATGAGCAGGACATGGCTTCTCAGGGAGCTTACAATCTAAAGGAAAGAACTTTGTGAAAGTAACTAGATTATAATGTGGTCAATTCTTGTCATGATGAGAAAATGCAGAAAACAAAAACAAACAAACAAACAAAAAACCCAGAGTATATAAAATAGGACAACCAATTCAGGCTCAGCTCCAGAGAGGTGTTATATGATTTGTCAGGATAAGAACAAACTATAAGGCAGGCTTATTTTTGTTAATTTTACGGAATGTTTTATTCTTAATCATTAGAGCTGATATTTATTGCTCATTTACTGTGTGACATATATTGTCCTAAATGTCTATCTCATTCAATCCTCCCATTAATCCTATAATGAGGACACTACATCCTCCATTTAAAAAAAAGCACAGAGGAAGGTTAAATAACTTGTCCACGCTTAAACAACTAGTCAATATGGAACAAGGATTAGACTACAGGCAGTATAAGGCCAGAGTCCCTGTATTTAACCATTATTTAGGGTGGGCTCCTCTTGGACAAAAGAAAAAGAAAGCAAGTGTGACCCAATAGCTCAGAAGAGTGGTGAATGCTGCTTTTGTCAAGGCCATTCCCATCAAAGATCGAAATCCAGGGGTCCATTTTTTTAATCCTCATGGCATTTGACCCAACAGTGCAGATAACTTGCTCAGTCATTCATTCCTGAAGCACTTTCTTCACAGTATCTCTGGACAGCACTGCCCTTGATTTTCTTCCTCCCTCAGTGTCCCTGTTCATGACATCCTTAAATGGTTCCTCTATGCTTCTCTGAGACATCAAAATATTGGCCCTGGGGCTTAATCCATCACCTTAGATGATGTCACTCAGTCTCAATGTTTTAAATTTATATATGCTGACTCCTAAATCAATATCAAGTCAAGACTTTGCCCTCGAGCCCCACACTCAAATATAATCTGTTTACTTGATCATTACTTGGAAGTCTAACAGTTACCTCAAATTTAACAGCACCAAAACCAAATTCCTGAGGATACTTTCTCCTTTCACCTCAAAACAAACAAACACACAAACCAAAACACAACCACCACAAAAAAGCCAACTCTCTTGCTGTCTTCCTGACATCACACTAAATGCCATGCCCAGCCTTTTCATTGCTCAGGCTGAAAACCTAGCAGTCATTCTTGACTTTTCTTTTACTCTTATATTCTATATCTTACTCGTTCAAAAACTTGCTGATGTTACCATTAAAATATATCCAGAAACCTCCTACTTCTTCACGTCTGCCCCATACCTACCAACCATCATTTCTAGTTTGGATTATCACAATAGCCCATATTCTATTCTCCACAAAGCTGCCAGCATGATCCTCAACACAAGTATGATCACGTGACTCCAAATATTCTCCATCTTACTCAGAGTGAAAGTCAAAGTCTTCATAAGAGCCTACATGGCCCTATGTGAGTATCAGGGTCCCTGACTTCACCTTTTCCCATCCCCTCAAGATCACTCTCCCCTGCCTGAGATTTCTGTTCAAATACCACCTTCTTTTAAGGTCTTCCCTAACTGTCACATAAAAAACAGCAATTATCACTCTATTACACCCAAGCCACTCCTTCTCCTCTTCATCATGCTTTATTATTGTTTTTTTCTATAGCACGGAACTCCATCAGACTTAAACGTTTACTTGTTCATCTGTTTATTATGCCTCTTCCCAGAGGAATATGAACCGTTTGAGGAAATACACATTGTTTTATTCGTATCTATACCCTCACCCTCTAGAAGAGAGCTTGCTACCCAAAAAGTGTTCAATAAATATTTGCCAAAATAATGAATAAATGGCTCCTCTGGTTACTCTTCTTGGAGTTCTAGAAATAAGAGTCATCTTAAAGAACTCAATCGTGTAAAAAGTAATGTAGCAGCGTAAGCACTTCTAAAAGCAGTTTGCTGATTTTGAATCAAAGTAAAATATTACATGTCACCATAGATTTGGACTGTGAGTCATAGACTATTAAACTTGGGAGGCAGCTGTGCTGGACTCATAGACAGTAACTGGGAGTCGGGTGACGGTCGCTCTGGTCCTGGCAGTGCCACTGACCTACTACTGCATGATCTAAGACAAGCAGCCTCATCCCTATGGATTCTCCTAATTCATCTAAATAAAGAACAACACACCTCAAATGTCTAATGTTCTATGGTTTGGTGTGAATATAACTACCACTCATTCAAAGGATACTCTAAGTTTGTATGGAGGAGATAGATCATTTCATTGTCAACTCTACATGCAAGTTAGGAAATAAGTCATATTTGAAATCGTGTGCCTTTTCTGAAAAATTATGTCACACCATGAACATCTAATAAAGTGGGAGACAGAAGGTTCTTTCTCTCATGGCACCACAGTGGGGGTTAGACATTATCAACTGCAACACAGAAGGGACAAGTATTCAGGATGTGAATCTCTTCCAGAAAAACATTATTTTAAAATAATAATAATAATAAATAAAATTCACACTTGAACAATTTTCAGTTTTCCTTCAAAAGTTCTCAGTCACCATTCTTGATAAGCAGTGTCACAGATAGTTGCACGGGACGTGATTTCTCATAAGTTGTAGAGATGACCTTTAAAAATAACCCCTCCCTTCTTTATTCCCCAGCCTGCAATCCCATGAAGATCAAAGCCAGTTTGCTATTCTGCATTAACATTTCTGTGATGAGCTACAATGCAGGCACTTTGATTCTATCTGTGTCAAGACATCTTCGCACAAGTGACTCACTCAGCAGAAGCTCAAGCATCGAACACTGCTCTGACACCATCTCCTGTGAGGCTGATTCCATCTTGGTGTCACAAGCCAACATCCCATTTAGCTGCTTTCCTCTGCAACACAACAGTGTAATTGGAACTGACTGAACAATAAATCTCAATTTCCCTGTCCCATCAGGAGAATCTCCCAATTTATCAGGCTCCTTCTATTCACCAGCTCCTGCGCTGCGTTACGAATCATTCTTGAAGAAGCCCACAAGTTAACTTCCTACTGTTACATGAAAGGTGCAGGGAAACAGTGTCAATTCTTTCATTAGACTTCCTAGATCTGTTCCTTAGTGACCCAGCGAGAACTGGGTGTTGCTCTTGGTTGAACATACGAAGAGGCCATCCACCTCCTCACTCAGGCTGTCAGCTCCAAGAAGCAAGAGCTCAATGCACTGTTGTTCCAAGGAACAGGCACCTCTTTGTCTTCCTAAGTACCCCTTGCTGCTACCAAGGTCCAGTTTCCAAAATCTGAAGCAACTTTGCCCAATGAAAGCCTTCCTGAACTTTTACCCATCAAGTCATAGACCATGAATGGCATTCCCTCAGGCTCCAGAAAAAACAAATAAGAGGCAAAGGTAGAAAAGAACATGGTGAAAAGGAATGAGAACATTAATGAATGCACATGGCACTGAAATGTGTCCTGAATATACCAAGTCAAAAAATAGACTTAATTTTCCCATAGAAATAAATGCTGAGGATCGCTGGGTACCATCAAGCTACTCATTTCAATATTTGAATTGTACTTCATTGTAGATTGAGCATTCTCGTACTAAAAAGAATTGTATGGCTCCCTAGTTCCATCAGGATAACTTCAGAACTCTTTACAGAAAGCATAAAACACACTTCTGGCTACTTCATTTCTCCTCACTTACATTCTCACTCTTTATGCATTAACAATGTGAAATTATTTATATTCCCATAAACAGACTGCTGCAGGCAGAATAACTTTTCCCCACCCCCACCCCCTTTGGCCACACTCTAATTCCTGGAACCAGTGAATATGTTAATTTACTTGGCAAAAGGGACTTTGCAGATGTGATTAAGGTTAAAGATCTTGAAATGGAGAGATTATCCTGGATTATCTAGGTGGGCCTAATTTAATCACATGATGCTTAAAAAAATCAAGAGCCTTTCCCAGCTGTGGTGAATGGGAGACTAGAAGAATGGTCAGAGAGGCCACATTGCTTGTTTTGCATTCAGAGGAAGAGACCTCTGGAATATGGATGACCTCTAGAAGCTGGAAAAGGCAAGAAAACTGATTCTCCCCTAGAGCCTGAGGAAAGAAATGCAGCTCTGCTGGCACCTTCATTTTAGCCGATGAAACGTGTACTGGACTTCGGACTTATAGAACTGTAAGATAATAAATAAATGTGTTGTTTTAAGTCACTACGTCTGTGGTATTTTGTTACAGCAATAACAGAAAACTGATACGTTCACCAAGCTCACTCCCACTTTCTGGCCCTTGCTCATCAGGTTTCACGAGCAGGTAATGGTCCCTACAGCATCCTCTACTTACCTCTCGTAGAGTTTTCCAGATCATACTTAAATGAGTAACACATGATTGTTTTCCCAGCCCCAGTTCCCACTGGGCTTCTCATTCCTTGAGCTTATTCAGTGCCAGTCCCTAGCATCTAACACATGATGCTGTATATGTAGTGTAGAAACCACTGCTATACATAAGTAATTCTCAATGGGAGCGTAAATTATATTAGTCCAAGGAATTATGAAACATCAAAGATCAGAGTCACAACTTAAGAGATAAGGAAGTAAAAACTCTCATTTGACAGATGGAGAAACTGAAGCTCAGAAATGGAAAGGTGCCAGGGACACAATGCACTTTTCTTTCTGTTAATCAATTAATATCCAAACTATTTTCCTGAGCTCCTCAAACTGACTTGCAAGGACCCCATGTCTTTCTAATAGGGACTTTTATCACCCCTCCCTTACTGTACTCTACTCCCAAGACAAAGCTAAATTCTCAGGGTTTCCTGAAATGGTTTATGCTAGAGAACTTAGAGCATCCCTCCAACCAGCACTATCAAACGCCCATAGTTGACCAGTTCAGAAAGGCCAGGCTCAGATATGACTTTTCAATGGAGAACAATCTCCTCGGCAGAAAGTGACTCTTCAACAGCTGCCAGCATCCCTTCCACCCCCAACACACACCAAGCCATATATTCTCCTCTATGGATCAGATCTCCTCCCCTATATCCTCTATTTGATTATATGTTATAGTTTCCCTGCTAAAAGGTAAGTTCTGAAGGGAAGATTTATATATATATATATATATATATATATATATGTATGTGTATATACATATATATATATATATATATATATATATATATATATATGTATATGACAGATGCTATGTTGCCAGCCTATAAAAAAATAAATATATTTGCTTGATGAGAAGCCAAAATACGGAAAAAGAAAATTGGAAATCTTTGATACTTTATAGGTACCTAGGTTTATTGCTAAGTTTAATAACTGAATATGAACTCTTTCCAAGAGTTCAAACTTTGGATATGACTCCTCTCTGTAGACACTTATGCAATTCTTACTGAAAATATCCTACAACCCAGTTTCTTTCTGTAGATACAACAAGCTCCCTGAAGCTCATAAGGGGACACTTTGTCAAGACACATATGGACACCAGCTAACGTTTGGGGATGTAATAAAACACTTTCATTATTCTCTCCTTTGAAACACAACCCCATGAGTTAGGCAGCACAGCTACCACTGTCTCCCTTCTAGAAATAAGGGCTTTCCATTCATACACCATTTCTCACCACGAGTTATGTGCTCCATCACCTCTAACCAACAGCCTTTCTAGGCAGCACATCAGTAACCTGAAACATGCAAGTGCGATGGACCGGCAAATTTGTGCTTTTCAAAGATCTCAACTGCCAAAAATAAATGAGTGCTTGTTTTGTTTGGTTTATTTTTCAAAAACTGTTGTGTTGCTAGCTGTTGCTTTATTTGATTTAGTATTCTGGCCTATTCTGAATCACACTTTTTAAATTTTACACAAATTGCCATTTATAACACAGGTTTTGTTCAATTTAAAAAGTTGTGAGATGTTGAATAGGGGGATTCATTACAATTTTGATAAAGTACAACTGCCTGTGAAGTATCTCGCATTAACACCAAAACAGCATCCTTTTTTCTCTTACCATAAAAGTATCCTGTCAAAATACTACATCATCTGAGACTTCCATGAAGTTTGGGAAATCTCCATGACCAGTGTGCAAAATGACGGTGTGTATGTTACCAGAGTTCACACATACCACTTTCTACAAAAGTAGAAATTAATATTTGGCACTAATATTTTCAGGCACATCAACCCTGAAACTCCATGTCCCATCAACTTCCAACATAGGAAATATGCACTAATGAAAAAGAGAACTTGACTAGCAATTATAAGTCCAATTTTCTAAATTCCCATTCTTTTGAACATTTAACTCTGTAATTTTTAAGTCAGTTTGTATGTTTCACTTTTCTCATTTACAGTAAGTGGAGCATATGTGTGGTGGTGCTTTGGAAAAAATAATGATGGATACACCGAAGATGCGAGTTCTTGCAGTGAGTAGAATTGTACACATTAACTAAGAGCTGTGGCTTGGTTCTGAATATCCCTGCAATGAGGTAAATAGTGAAGCCATTCCAGCTGTTTGCTAGAATCAACGAGAGGCCACTGATGCGATCTGAGATGACTTCCCTCCCTAGGCAAACAGCTCGGTAGATGTATCAAGAGTAGAAGACAGTGTAAGAAGTAATGGGAAAATAGTAGCTGTGTCTAAAAAGCAGATAATTCTGCATGTTTTCTAATAGGCCTTGTTTGGGTATTATCTCAGCAGAGCTTAATTATACCTACCTCTATGAAAACATAAATTGAACTATTTTCCCCATGTATGTATCTGTCCTGAATCACGAGAAAGAGGGAACGTGATCATGACCTAGATGTTCTGATTTCTAGCCCAGGTCTATTTCCACCATAGTAGATCATCTCCCTATCACTCAATATAAATCTCAATGTGCAAAGAACTCTAATTTATTTGGGAAGATTCTTTCTTGTAGCAGGCCAAATCTTTTCCCAGTAGTACTTCAGAGTACCAGGGAATAGAAGACAGGAACATGGGTATTGGAATCAAGACAGCCCGAGTTGTAATTCCCACTTCAACAGTCATGAGCTGTGTGACTTTGGAAAATGTATTTAACCTCCTCATGCCTCGGTTTACTAATCTGCTTGATAGGGACACTACTAGTACTACCTCAAGTGTAAACATTATGAGATAACGCATGCAAAACATTTAGCAGAGAGCCTGACAAATAAAAGGAAGTAATAAAGGTCATACCAACTATGACCATTACGCACTCACACACTAATGACTGTACCTCTAAGTAGTTCTCAGAGTGTATAGGTATTTGTGTGTATATATGTTACACACATAGTTGTGTGCACATGTGTACATGCATGTGTGTGGGGATGTTCATTGCACACGAGTATGTATGTATCTGGCTGTGTGCATGGGCACACGTATGTGTGCATATGTATTTGTACCAGTGTGTGAGTGTTGGGTTTATAAGTGAATGTGTGTATGCTTCCATGCATGTGTAGTCAGGGACAGCTAGAAAAGGGGGAGAAAGAAAAATTAGAGAACTCTGAGTCAGGTAGATGGAAGAAGCCAGTTTATAAATAAAGGTCTTGACAGAGAACAGCTTTGCAAACACATGTCCCGATATGCAGAAGGACAATTAGATACCTCGCACGACAACAATGGTGCATGTTTTGATTACAGTTCTAAATCTATTCTCCCAATCTAAGGCCTTCTCGTCCCAGACTTTGCTGAACAGGGAACAGGGAAAGACATGTGAGACTGTGCATGTTTATTGTTTCTTACCCACTTCAAGAAAGGATGTGAGGTGGATATGAGAATGTAAACTCTATTTTTAATGAAAACCCCCATTCTCCTGTGAAGTAAGGGAAATGGGTGGTAGTGGAGGCCTCTGTGCTACTCAGTCTCAGGCAAGCTGAGTTTATATTATTGGGTTTATCAGTCTTTTCTCCATCTCAGATGCTGAACTCTGGAGATAATGAGATAAAGCACAATGCTACAGCCTTCATTGGTAAAGCCAGAGCATTACTATAAAGCAGAATTTTCTGGTAAACAGGCTCTAAGCTACCAAAAATACATAAACTACATAAAAGTTTGTTTGCAGGTTTGTTTTTAAAGCACTGTTTGCAGGTCTACCAGTCAGGCCAGCATGCTTTAATCCCCTTAGCGTCCATGGCACCTGAAAAAAGGATTTGGAGAGGTAAAGCACCACAGTGAGGCTCCATCAATTCATATCTTTCTTGGATTTTTTAAAAAAATAGCATGAAGGTATAAGTTATCGGGGCGGGGGGAATATATTCCAGTACTACAATCATATGTTAATATGTTACAAGCAGGGGGAGAGGGGGCAGAATCAATGAGTAAAACAAAGAAATAGAGACTTCTCTTATAGTATCAGCCAACATCCGACTTACATGAGGAACCCCTTTGTATTGGAAAAATCTCATAATTATTTTCATAAATTCAAGGCCACTAAACACATCAAGTATATTCCAGGAACGACAACGGAGCCTACTGTTATCAAAACGGTGTGCACATGCTACTGTTGTCGACAGGCCCAGCATGGTTTTCTTTACCAGCCATTACTGTGGGAGTCTTGGTTTCTTCTCAAATAGGTCTGACCCCTACTGTCAAGTGATGCTTGGTGATTATTTAGGTAGACCCAGAAAGGAGGCCAGGACTGGGGCACCTTAGGACCACCTGGGCCCTGCACCACTGCTTCCCAATAGAGTATATTCTCTATGAACCACCCTATGAGAGGGATGTATTGCAGCAATGGGAGCAGGAAGTCAGTCCCCGGCCCAGGCCTCACTGTCCTCTTCTGTAAGATCCAGAAGATCTCTAAGGACCTTTCCCACACTGTACTGTTGGACAGAGGAAAGCAGAATTGTACAGCCCTTTACAAAGGACTCTACCATTAATATCAGTCATGTCCCTCCTGGTTTCTACCTTGTCCTTCTTCCTATGTTTTAGATTTTCATCAAATCTATCCTAATTCTTCTAGAACAAAAGACACAGTGGCTGGCAATTTTTACACTCCTGGTCCTCCTTTTCTGCCTGCCCCCCATCCCTCTTCTTCAACCCAGAATTTCTTCATTTATTGTCCTCATATTCAAGGCAGAAAAAATAAGGCTAATAAAATGTTTGAACTCAACAAACCCATTCATGGATTAAAAAGACTTGAATTCCTGCATGATAATAACTGTCCAACTCAGGAGGTGAAGCTCTATCCATGAAATATAACACTTTCAAAACATACACCACAGGAGGTCATGAAAGAGAGTGTGAAACACTGGGGCGATCCTCCCTTTGGGGTCTGAGGTGGAACAAGCTATGTGTCTTCCTCAAGAAAGGAAGGCCTCCGGGAATATTTTCTGTCAGTACCTGAGTGGACCTGAAATCCAAATCCTTAATTTGTGAATTGAAATGTTGGCACAAGAAAAGGGCAGTAGCTCACCTGATATAAATCACACAGCTAGTTAAGGGCAGAATTAGGATAAAAATTCATTTGTTCTGTTTGCTGTACTGCATTGCTTTCATCATTTCCGGTTCTTTCATTTTTTCCATTCTTCTCATGGGCTGGGCTTTGAACCACAGGAACTCATAGTAGGATCAGTGGGAGAATGATGTGGATGACCCCACATGGACAGTGGTTCGCTTCTCACACGAGTCCCACCCCTGGCAGCAAAATGGTCACCAGGTCTTTCCTGAGAGCTCCAAGGTAGATAGAACAAGAATTAGCACAGCGTAACAGCGCTGGTTTTCACCATAGAGATGGAGATGTCTCAGAGTATTGTCTGGAGTGAGCGGGATGATGCTCAGTAAGGCTCCAGAGGCCCAAATCCATATTTTAAGCAGATCTGTTCCATTTTAGCCATTTTATATATCAAGCTTCCAATTGGGAGTCCATTTAACCAGAGTTCCCAGCTATGGTGGCCCACTGACGTACTAGAAATATGCAAGGAACTATAGACCGAAGATATGAATTTAAGCATGTGGTTCTCATTTTCTTTTTGTGAAAATTAAGACAAGTCATTTCACATTTCTGGTCCTCAATTTTGTCATATATCAGATGGGTTAATGACTAATTCACATGTGCTAAGTAACACAAGAGACATCCTATTCTACATGAGTTTTGTGTGCAGTAAAGCACTTCCAAACCATGAACGTTAGCACATGCTACTGTTATAGACAGGCTCAGCAACTTTATAAAGAAGGGATGCTGAAGGAAAGAAGGCTGATCCCAGTATCTCTAGTGACTTATGATTGGTGTGATTTTACCCTGATAGGACACACGACTTTCAAGTTCCCATCCTAACAGCTTTCAGATGAGTAACTGGCATTGAGTTATTTGTACTGAGGACACACTGATACAGGGATCACAGGGAAACGTAACACTGTATATGTTTGTTGTTTGTTGCCTGAGATTTCTGGTACTGAGTAATTACTGTACACAAGGCAGAGAGACAGAAGGGTACAATGCATTTGTAGAAACATACCTACCTGCCTTGTTTCCAGGCTTATCTCATAACACTTGCCCTACACACCCTGAACTCCAACCAGGCCGAACTATTTCCAGTTCCTTAATATATGTACTTCAATACCATAGAAAGGCTCCTCTAACCTCTCAAGGAAGTGACAGAAACACCTTCCTCTATGAATCCATAGTATTTTGTTCAGACATCCCTCATATTAATCATATATCCCTGTCATCTGATTACAAATCTGTTTCCAACATGAGAAGTCCCTTGTGGAATGAGGAAAGCTATGAACTGTACTCCCCTTGATTTTAATCTGCAGGGTCTGCTTTTGTTAGGGACTAAACCACTGCTGGTTGACTGAAGAAATATATGATTCAATGAATAAATACATTTTAAAAATCGATATGGACTAGCACATCGTTAAATGTGATTTTCTCAATTTGTGGGATGGTCTCTGATAAAAATAAATAAATAAAAAAACACACAGTAGGATTTAATTGACTGAGTAGATCACCAGGTAAAATACCAGATAGATGAACTTTTATGGGATAAGAATAGATGTCCCACAATGTCTTTCATTTTAAAAGATTGACCCTATTTCCCACTTTCTCTTTTTGATCTCTTCTTACTCAGCTGCTCTCCTTGGATTTGTCCAGATTCCCATGCGTCTTTTGAAATTCAAGGCAAAATCACTATTGCCACTGTAAAGTCTGCCCTGGAGCATCTAGGGACAGGCTCAGACCTATCACTTCCAAAGGTAACACTGCTCCTGCATTTGATGCCTCCCTGTTCAGTCCGCTTCTCCATCCATTTAAACTTTCTAAAATAAACAGATACAGGTGGGGGTGGGAAAAGCTGGGGGTAAGAGAAAAGATATGGTCATATATATAGATAAAAACACAGAAGAAATCTGACAGAGTGGTTAAAAGTATAGGCACCAGAACTTGATCACCTGGACTTGAACATGAACTCTGCCACGTGTGAGCTGATTTGACCTTTGGCAACTTTCTTAGCATCTTTGTGCCTCATTTCTCATCTGTGGAAATGAGAATAATGACTACCTCACAGGACTGTTGTGGACTTAAGGGAATGCTGAGAATTACAGAACTTACAGCATGCCTGGCACATAGTAAGTACTCAACGATGGAAACCAATATAACATAAACCATTATATGACATACTATGACATGGTACAATACAAAACAATACAATACAACACAATACCAGATTGTATTTTCCAAAGAGGATGACAACAATATCTCTTGTACACATGCTCTTCTAGAACCCAGCCAGTCTCACAAAAGGTGGAGTGTCCCCTGCCCTTGACCTTAGGCGAGTCTTTGTGACTACCTCAATCAACAGTGTACATTGGAAATGAAACTATACCTAATTTCTAAAACTAGGTCATAAAATGCATGTATTTCCACCATGTTCTTTTGGGATATTTGCTCTTGGAACTCAGCCAACACATTACAAGGAAGCCCTAGTACTCCGGGGAGATATCCATATGGAGAAAAACGACAGTCCTGACGTACAGCTCTAGCCAAGCTGCCAGGACCAACTTTCTGGCCATTAGTCAGGTATCTTGAAAGTGAATCCTCCACGCCCAAGTCAAGCCACATGAGCAGAGATAAGCCGTCCTCATGGAGTACTACCAAAATTGTAGATTTGTGAGCAAATAAGAAATATTATGTTTTGGGGTAGTTTATCACATAAAGATGACTGATATATGAAGTTTGTTATCAATTGAGGACTGATACAGATATAGAAGTACATAAAATTATCTGTATTTTTATGAACTGAAACTCATCCATTCCGTCAAAAACAGAGTGCTTGCTTTGCCTCAAACTACATATTATTAATTTCAACAAAAACAGTTTTTTTTAAAGGCCGTTATAGTTTATAAAGCGTTTTCACAAACAAGATGTGTACATCAGATACATATATATGTGTGTGTGTGTGTGTGTGTGTGTGTGTGTGTGTATCTGATATATATATAGTAAAGGTGATGGGATATCACTTCTACAATTAGGTTACAAATTATATATATATATATATATATATATATATATAATTTATAACCTAATTGTGTATATATATATATGGCAAATGATAGCTCCATGTTACAAACTGAGTAACTACATCTCAAGGAATAAAGAACTTGACCAAGGTCACACAGCTAACAAAGGCAAATCAAGTTTCAAAGCCAGATCTTTTTACTCCAAATCCAGCGCTGTTTCCATTACATCAAACTAACACTCCCGACACAGGAGTGTGAGTACAGGTATTTTGATCCAACTCTTGGCTCAGCCATAATCTCTGTGGCTTGAGCAAGGCCCACTATAAGCCTTGGACTCCTTGAGAAAACGAGGTGGATAGATCAAAAGACATCTAAGATCGCATCCAGCTCTGACATTCTCAGAGTGTGGAATTCTGCCTACACCTGTTAGAGCCTTTCATTACCTCTTATTCCTTCCAAGTTGTATTCTTATCTTGGTATCACACCTGCGTCCTCTACTCCCTGCCTTGACACATCCAGCAGATTCCACAAGCAAATCTGTATTTGCGCTAAATGCCTATGGACAATAAGTCTACCTTCATTCACCCTCTTCTGTAGTATGCTGGCTTCTGAGACAGCCCCCAGTGATCTCCACCTCCTAGTATTCATACCCTTCCATACTCCCTTCTACCTGAGTATGATCTGATCCTAGTCACTTACTTCTAACCAATAGAAACTAGTAAAGGTGATGGGATGTCACTTCTACAATTAGGTGACAAATGATATGACTTACATCTTCTTAGCAGACTCTACCTATTGCCTTCTCAGCTCCAATTCTTTGATGTGATGAGCTGCGATGTTGGAGAGGTCCACATGACAAAGTGCTGAGGGCAGTTCCCTGCTGACAGCCAGCTAGAAACTACGGCCCTCAGTCCAACAACCCAGGAGAAACTGAACCCTGCCAACAACCACCTGAGCTTGGAAGCAGATTATTCCCCAGTCAAACATTCAGATGAGATGGTAGACTCTCAACTGATACTTTGATTTCAGATTTGTGAGAGACTGTGAAGTTAATGGTCCAGCTAAGTTCTGCCCAGATTCCTGGCCCACAAAAAATAAAAAAATAAAAAATATACACACACACGTACCTACAGGTCTGACAATAAAGTTTGTGAACTTGTTGCAACAATGTTGCTAACCTTTTTTGATATCAGAAGGATTATTCATTATGAAGTTGTACCAACTGTACAACTGAAGTAGTGAAGTGCTGAAACGGCTGTGTGAAAAAGTTAGACGACCTGAACTTTTCGCCAACAATTCATGGCTCTTGCATCACGACAATGCACCAGTTCACACAGCACTGGGCACAGTCTGTAAGGGAGTTTTTAGCCAGTAAACAAATAACTGCATTGGAACACCCTCTCTATTTACCTGATCTGGCCCCCAATGACTTCTTTCTTTACCTGAAGATAAAGGAAATATTGAAAGGAAGACATTTTAATGACATTCAGGACATCAAGGGTAATATGACAATAGCTCTGACGGCCATTCCAGAAAGAGTTCTAAAATTGCTGTGATGGGTAGATTAAGCACTGGTGTCGGTGCATAGCTTCTCAAGGGGAGTACTTTGAAGGTGACCGTAGTGATATTCAGCAACGAGTATGAGGATGAATTTGTGAACTTAACTGCCAGACTTCGTGTGTGTGTGTGTGTGTGTGTGTGTGTATACACTCATATATATAAATATGGTAAAGTATGTTTTCAACAAACTTTTAAGCAGCTAGGTTTTTAAGCAATATGTTGAACAGCAATAAAGAACTAATCCAGAGATCCTCCGAATATCACTAAAGGGAGAAACTCACTAAAAACATGAAAGTCCTGTCCCTATCCCCACCCCCCAATATCTCTATCCCAGAAGATCAAAAACAGGGACACAGTCTTCTTATATTTTCATTCACACCAACAGAAACACAAGCCCTAAGGAACCCAGAGAGGCCCTGACAGATATTAGCCATAACCTGAAGGAAAAGTAGGGAGGAGTTTCACTGAATCAAGCTGAAAGGCAAACAGAAATTAGGGATGATACGTGAAAGGGAAAATATCCCTTTCTAGTAGAATAGACCCAGGTCAATGTGGACACTCTGTACAGAATTTCTCAAGAATATGAGGGACATCACTTAAAAGCTGCCTTATAACTCTAATATCGTGGACACCGAGAATGGAAGAAATGACTAACAACTGGACTCATTTATAAAGAGGGGCCTGAGTCTTAAGAGAGAGCAACTGACTGACTTTATACACTTATTAATTGCAGAACTGAAGGAGAGTCCATTTCTCTTGGCTCAATTCAGTTCTCTTTCCAATGCAAAGGCAAAAATCTTCCCCTAACAAATAAACAAACCAAAAACAAAACAATGTTTTAAGAAAAATAGCAACTCACTTATTTCATCCTTAATAAATGTGACTTGTAGGGAGGGTAACTTACATAAAAGAAGACTGAAAAAATTCATAAAATGTGCACATGTATGAAACACATCTTACATATATCTATGCTTTCAGATGCATAAATACTAAAGGGAAAGTTCTAATTGCTTATTTTAAAAGCAGATTGGGAGGTAAATCAGTGCAGGAAGGAAATAAAAGAATTCTATCAGAAAAGTGACAAGTTTATAATGTACTACTTCCTCCTGAAAACAGAAAAGTCAATATTTACCTTAGATAAGTGGGGAAAGGATGTGCTTATCATAAAATATATTATATTTAACATGATATTGCATCTGATAACTGGGATGAGTTTGAAAAACATTTGTATAGTGCTTCATAATTTACAAAGCAATTTCATGCACAGTATGTCATTTACTTCTCACAAAACCATATATGGTAAGTAGAAGAGGTAATCATATCATGAATGAGGAAAATGTGCTTCAGAGAGATAAAACAATTAAAATTCCTGCTTCTACACATGGAAGGAATGGAACTGGGATTCTAGTTTTCTAAATCTAAATACTTAGTCCAAGAACTGCAGATGCAAATTCTCAATTAAACAAAAATCTTCCAGATTCTGTCAATTTACTACGTAACCAGGGGAAGACATTTCTCTACATTTCCTCCTCTAGAAAATTAAGACATTAAACTAGTGTTTGTTGTTGACACTGGATCGAGCCTTAAGAGTATACAGCTGTGGAGATGAGCGAAAGAAGGAAGATTTCCTTTACAAAACATTTGACAAACAGCTTTGAAGGGTTCTCAAAGTGTGGTCCCAGCATCAGCACCATCTGGAAACTTCTTAGAAATGCAAATTCTTGAGCACCACTGCAGACCTACTGAATCAGAAACTCAGGGAGTGGAGCCCACCACTCTCTGAAGAACAGTGACTTGAACCATAGTTTTTGATGCTTTAGTTTCTGTGCAGGTAAGATATGACAATAAATTATAATAATAGTCCAATGTTAGGCTTATTAAATTGTGACAAGTTTATCATCTATCAGTTCTGATTTTTTATTTTAAAGTGAACTTAATTCAGTTATCAGAAGAATTGCTTTGTAATCTACAGAAATAAATCATGATTCATGCATGTGTCAGAGAAAAGGACAAGACTGGTTATCCCTCTAGCTTTGGCTTTCAAGTCCATCATTAGAACGACTGCAAACACCAAAAGGACTGGACAAAGGCTCCGGGACCGCGAGACTCACATCCTCTGGGGTATTACAAAAATAATGCCCAGTTATATGAGACAGATTACCTATTTCAGAGATTTGGAGGGATATCACAGACCAATTTTATATGTCACAGACAATATTATATGTCAATCGTCTTACATAAAAACAATAATAACTCAGACAATTTAAGAATAAGCATCAACCTCTCAATAAGGTCTGTTAATGCAAATAGTGCTAACTATATGCCAAACACTGTTTTAAGTGCTTTACACATGGTAACTCATTTATTGTATTCCTCATTACAAACGTATGAGGTAGATACTAATAATTATGTTCATTACAGAGTTGACAAACAGTCAGACAGTTAGAAAATGGTAGAGCTAGAATTTGAACCCAAGACAACCTGGTCCTAGAATTTACGATTTTAATCACTACAATATACTTCTTTCAAATAATCTTAAATTCTATTAGGTTTGTTCCAAATCATCCCGAACACTATAAATTTGGGTTCAAATTATCTTAAAGAACATGGATTTGGTCTTTCAATGGGCAGATACATCCCTCTAGTCACACATATGACTCCCATCAACTTCAACCCAGTTTTAGGAAAAATCTTCTATAGTGAATAATACAAGCACAGAAAGGAAAATCAACATAAATTTTCTTTCACACGGGGAAAAGCCCAGACCAACTCAAAACTAAAATCACCATGAGAGATCATCTCATTCCTCAAGTCCAATTTACAGATATTGAAACAGACCCAGAGAGGTAGTGACTACTCACTAGATATCTTGACCGATCATGGAAATTCTGGCCCTCTTATGACATCATAAATAACTGTTTCCAGAGTTCTAACCACGTTATTTCATTGGCCTGTTTTTAAGAGATGATAGGTTCTTTGCAAGGCTAAAGAAGTAAAGTGCCCTGCTGCTTGACTTTCACACTGTTTCAGGTATAACCCTTCTCTGTGTTCACCCAGAGTTCCACTGATATTCATAAAGACCATCTTCAAGGTCATTCAAGGATCTCATCAATAATAATTTTAATAAATAAAACATCTAGACCAGTTACCATGGCAAACAGCACAAAGCCAATATTGAGACTGAGTAGTTTGCCTTAGGAAGAGAAATAGTTAATTTGGGGGCCCGGAATAAAATCAAAGTCTTTCCTTCCAAGTTTTATATCAGGGAACAGAAAACTGCAAGCCCTGTAACCAGGAATGAGAATACCATGAAATCCCAGCATCATTGAAGTAATTCGCCCATCTGTTGCCTGAATTCCTTTAAAAGCATTATTGCTCCAATTCATTTGATAACGATGAAGGCGGAGAAAGCAACAGTAGCAATAGTGGTATCATGCACAAGATAGTATATTCACCCCTTTTATACACACGCATTATTTCATGTGGTCCTCACATCAACTCTGAGACATGTTATTGACTCAGGTTACTAGCTGAGGTTAGAGAGCTTAAATAACTCACTTGTCAAATACCAGACTATCATTTCAAATGCCTCCAATAAAGGCCAACTTGCCATCTTCTCAGGCAGCCTACATTGAATTTCTACTGCCCTTACTGTTAGAAAGGTGTTTTCCTTATATTAATATTGCCGGCTGCCTTTCTCAGCTTGTAAATACTGGTCTTTCTTCTGCTCTCTGAAGCTGCATAGAAGTCTGATCCTACCTGCAGAGATTCCTATACAAGTAAGAATAGGAGGCACAAACAGCCTCTACGACAGGGGTGTCCAAGCTGCGGCCCGCGGGCCAAGTGTGGCCTGCAATCCATTGTTAATTGGCCTGCAGCAAATTCCAAAAATATATTTAATGTACTTAAATAAACCAGGTGAGGCAATACGTACTTCACCTCGAGTGAGTGGCCCGGCTGTTTGTGTATTTTACTGCATATGGCCCTTGGTGAAAAATGTTGAAAAAAATTTGGACACCCCTGCTCTGCGACATCCAGGCAAAGTTTTACCGACCCCTCTTCTTTTTCAAGCAACATCCTGTATGTTCTTTTTTCCTAGTATGTATATTCTATGTTGTAATTGTCAGTTTGTATTCTCCCAACAGACTGTAAGCTTCTTTAAAGTGAGAGTCATGAACAATTTTACCTGTGTATTTCAGGAACATTGCTCAATAAAAACTTTTTTAAAAAATTGAGATACAATTCATATACCATAAAATTAACCGTTAAAAATGTTCAACCAGTGGTTCCCAATATATTCAAGGAATTGTGCAATCTATATTATCTAATTCCAGAATATTTTAATTTTTTTTCCAAAGTAACTCCTGTATTCATTGGTAATCACTCCCTGATCTCCCCTCCACCCAGCCACTGGCGATCACTAATCTCTCTGTGTGTTTGGTCTTGCCTATTCATATAAATGGAATCATTCAAAATGAAGTGTTTTGTATCTGGTTTCTTTCATATAGCATAATGTTTTCAATGTTCATCCATGTTATATCACGTGTCAATATTTCACTCCATTTTATGGCTAAATAATATTCAATGTTATGGATACATTACATTCTATTTATTTATTCATCAATTGATAGATATTTAGGATGTTTCCACTTTAGGCTATTATGGATAATACTACTATAGACATTCATGTATACGTTTTTGTGTGCACATGTGTTTTAATTCTCCTGGGGACAATGGGAATGGAATTGAATGCTCATATAATAACTCTATGTCTAACCTTTGAGGAGCTGCTAGACTTTTTCCAAAGTAGCTCCACCATTTTATAAGCAAACAGAAATGTATGACAGTTCTAATTTCACTCCCCCCTTGCCAACACATTTTATTGTCTGCCTTTTTTATCACAACCATCTTAGTGTGTGTGAAGTGGTATCTCAATTTCATTGCAGTTTTGATTTGACCATTTCCTACATAACTAATGATGCCAAGCATCTTTCTCCATGCATAGTATCATCATATATATATTTGAAAAAGAAATGTCTATTCAGAATCCTTCGTCCATTTTTAAATTGGATTGTCTTTTTCTTATTGAGTTGTAAGAGTCTTAATATAGTCTAGGTACAAATCCCTTACCAGATATATGATCTGATGTATTCTCCCAGTCAATGGGTTGCTTTTTCACTCTCTTGGTGTCATCTAAAGTATCACTTTTTTGATGTCATTTGAAACACAAAACTGTTTAATTTTGAGGAAGTCCAATGTATGTATTTATTTTCTTTAGATGTTTGTGCTTTTGGTGTCACTGACAAAATCTCCAAAGTCATGAAGATTGCTCCTGTGTTTTCTTTTAAGAATTTTATAGTTTTAGCCCTTATAATTATGTCTTTAGCCAATTTTGTTTATTCTTCAGTGAATTTTGTTAATTTTTGTATATTACATGAGGTAGGAGTCCAACTTCATTCTTTCGCATGGGGCTATCCCATTGTCTCAGCATCATATGTTGAAAAAACTATTCTCTCCCCATTGAATATTTTGCCACCTCTGTTGGAAATCAATTGGCCAGAAATGTAATAGTTTATTTTTGGACTCTCAATATAATTCTACTGACCTACACGTATACCTGATGCCAGTACCACACTGCTTGATTCCTGAAGCTTTGTAGTAAGTTTTGAAATTGGAAAGTGTGAATAATTGCTTTTCTTTTTCATGAGCACTTTAGTTATTATGGGTCCTTTGATTTTCCATATGAATTTTAGGATTCACTTGGCATTTTCCACACACACACAAAAGAAAGTTGGAATTATGAGAAGGATTCCTTTGAATCTGTAGATTAATTTGGGGAGCATGGCTTTTTAACAATAATACTGACCTTTGAATAACATGAGGGTTAGGGATGCTGACCTCCCCCCCCCAAACACACAGTCTAGAATTCATGTATAATTTTTGACGCCCCTAAAACTTTACTGTTGATAGGAATACTAATAACATAAAGTCGATTAACACGTATTTTGTAATGTTCTATGTATTACATACTGTATTCTTACAATAAAGTAAGCTAGAGAGGAGAAAATGTTACTAAAAAATCATAAGGAAGAGAAAATACATTTACAGTATTTTTAAAATTTTGCATGAAAATGCACCTGAGCGGTTCAAACCCCTGTTATTTAAGAGTCAATTGTGTTACATCTTCCAAGCAATGAACACAGGATGTTTATCCACTTATATAGGTCTTCTTTAATATATTTCAACAATTCAACAGAAATTGTATGTTCAACTAATAATCAATGAATAAAAGAAAAAAATGAAGAAATAAGTGAAAAAAACAATCAATGAATAAGAGAGAGAGAGAATCCGAGCAGCTCTTGGAAAAACATACACAATGACATCTTCTTGAATCCCATTGCCATTCTCAGAAAGCCACCCTTTACCAGTTTTCAACATACATTTCAGTCTTTTCCTCACACCTTCAGTGATAAATTCTAGTGTTTCTTTCTCTTTTGCCTATCTGATATTATGGACAGTGGTGGGCAGGTGATGGTTTGAATGACACCATTTCTATTTGCACCCTTCGTGCCGCAGGAAACTTGTTCTAACACAGCTACAAACAGACGACCCTGATCCTCCCTCTCTTTTCTCCCCTTGCTGGCAATAAGGTCTGATTTACAAGTGACTGTAAAAGTAGATTTCCCCATAAACAAAGTTACACATCATAACTTTTATCTATGATAGGCTGACTGATGAGAAAAGGAGTCCTACAATTAGTATTACATAGAATATTAAGCCATCCAGGACAGTATTTATAAAAACTGTTTCCTGGCTTTTGACTACTTTGGTAAAAATCAATTTATCACGTAGGCAATTTGGGAAATAAAACATCACTTTGTGTAGGTTGGGTGGCTGAGAAGGGCAAGAAGACTCCATATTGCTAAGGAGCTTAGCATTTCTAGCAGTACCTAAGAAGTGTCATTTTCCAGTATTTTCATATAAATAGTATAATATCAAGATGGAATTAGAAAAAAATTAAAAAGACTTCACAAATGATTCAGGTAACGTGTTTATGTGTCTTACTACGAGTACTTCAAGTTTTCTGAAATACCTTATTTCTTAAAAGGAAGAAATAAATATTCTCTTTAGCCACTTTAAATCTTATATTTTATTTATACCACTTACTATGTTACTTTAATGGATCCATTATTTACCATCAATATAAGCAAAGAATTCACTTAGAACTCAGTTGTCTCTTAAAAAAATCTGAAGTTTACATATTTTAAAGATGTTCACAGGCACATATAGATAGAAAGTTTATTTCCATTTGAAAAAGCATGAGTTAGATTTAGGCAATTAGTTTTAGAATGGCTTATAATCGGCATATAC
Source organism: Rhinolophus sinicus (assembly GCF_036562045.2). Taxonomy (NCBI): domain Eukaryota; kingdom Metazoa; phylum Chordata; class Mammalia; order Chiroptera; family Rhinolophidae; genus Rhinolophus; species Rhinolophus sinicus. The sequence continues at coordinate 51,459,582 of NC_133751.1, read as the reverse complement.
TTACAATATATCAAATATCAGGGGAGGTATCAGAAACAATGCGGTAAAAGAAGGAGGACATGAATTGTAAAACTTCAAGCAAAGGGTCATATGATGATTCTGCAGATTTTGTTTTTTTTTCTTTTTCTCCTTAACAAAGGAAGCATATGTCTATTAGTTTGCCAATCAGGTGACTTTTTTTTGTCTCCTATCATTGAATCCAATAATTTACCACATTGATCTTTGTGGTAGATTAGAAAACACTGAGTAATATATGGCCCTCTCTTTTCAGCAGTACTGTAGAAGATACAGAAAAGAAGTCGATATTTATTTTTATGTTATCCAATACTAAGAGAATAGGTATAGTATTGAATTATAACCCAAGATAACATCATCTTCTCAATTAAGTGCATTGCTTTCAAGTGATATAAGGCAATGCAGGGATAAAACTAGAAATTTTACCTGAATCAATGTCTACCATTAAGCTGTCCTTACAAAACTCATCTGCTTCAGCTATGTTTAATTTTTTATCGGTGCAAATACATGTTAATTATGAAAAACTCAGAAAGCAGGTATCCTTTGTCATTCACTAACTCAATATCAATTCCAAACTGGATTCTCTGGCAGATTCTAGGGTCTGGATACTTGCATCATTACTGGATTTGATGACAACATTTACTTATTTATTTAGCAAATATAAATTTGCATGCCTTTTGTGTGCCAGAAAGCAAAGAATACCTTGCCTTAAGAACTTCATAGTCTGGTGTTTATCACAATTATTTCTTTGCCATTAAAGCTTAAATCATTGCCTGCTTTCACACTGGCTCTATAAGGTATACTCTGGGAGGTTAACTTATTAGAACTTGAACTTTACATTTGAGTAATTTGTGATTCAGAACAACAAAATACAAACCATTCCCTTCTATGGTCTTGAACCCTAATAAGACATCATAGTTTAGATACACATTTGGGTTAGGGCCCAGGGTCCAAAACAGAGACACATTCCAAAATTCACAAGTAGCCCACTTACAAATGAAAACTACTTGCTGGCTCAACAGCGGTATGTGCCCAATTTGTATTTTTCATTTCAATAAAATTCCAGTTTACAGTGTTAAAAGGAAATACGTGCATTCAAATTATGAAACATAACAAATTAAAGTTTTATATCTATAATTAATATATTCTCTGAAAGGCAACATATGATTGTCCCGGTAATTTTCCACAGAGTGAAAATAACCTTAGCAGTTATACACCAATGTGATATTTTATGTAGGGACAGACCAGTTTTTCACCATGACAAATGGTGATATGTAGGATTGGTGATTGACCACCTCCAACCTTGTGTCTAGAAACCATCATTATCATCACGATACTTTAATTTGGCTGTACAGCATATAAAATAAATGGGTATCAAAATGGACAAATCAGTGACAATATCATATCTGAGGTAAGGCTTTTTCTCTTAAAACACAACACTCCTATGTATTTGCCACGGTAAAGTCTATTCATCTTGAGTAAAAAATATAGCTGGATTTGTATTTTGTTGTTTAGTTGCTTCTTAAACTAAAAAAATAAAATAAAATAAAAAGGAGTTGTGGGGTTTCAGACGAAGGCTACTACCAAAATAGATATTTAAACAGTGGGAGGGGAGGAAAGAAATACGGAAACCAGTCCTGACAAGAAAGCTCTTTAATTTTGCAAATGTGATGTGTGCTTCTGCATGGACATAGGACTAATTATTTCCACTAAGATGCTGTTGTAAAATGAAGAAGCTCAACAGGCAGCTTTGTGTGTTACTTTTTAAACCAATGCTTAAAACTGAGTGATTCAGTGTAATGTAACACAGTCACCACTGCACCAAGGTCTTGCAAACAAATCAGAGCCAGAGGCTACCACAGGGATGCGGTCAGAATCCCACAGAAGACACCCCCATGCCTCCCCAGGCTCCAGCACAGCTGCTTCCCCAGGGGAGTCGGCAGCGGCCCGCTCAGCTTCTTCCAGCATCATTGCTGGGAGCTAACCTACACCATACACTTGGAGCGTTCTCTTAGACTGGGGCATGGAAAATAGACATTTTTATGCAAATCATTTGGAAAGGTAGATTTTCAGCCTAAATTTCTACTCTGCAAATGTTACATTTTCATGGCACTCAAAACAAAGTTTTAAAGTTAACTTTGTTATGCTCATTACATGTGACACAAACACAAGCATCATCTTCTAAAAAAGGAGGGGGGTATAAATGTTATTGAGATGCAATTACATACAGTCTAAAAATTAATTGCCCTTCCTCAAACTCATGGCATGCAGCTCTGAGTCAGCCAACCGCTCCTCCAACCCCACCTCATTGTTAGTTAACTATAGAAGTGTTACGGCAGGTACAGACTAATTCAAAGTAACTCAGATCTTTTAAACTTGGTCATTGCAAGAATTAGATCTTTTTTTCTTTTAAAATGGTATTTTCACATATTTTACTTTTCTGTACTCCAGTTGGTTATCTTATGTATGAGATTTCTACAATGTTTCAACTTTTACCACAGTTCTCAAAGAAAGCTCTTAGTAAGCAGACAATAGAGATCATAGACAAATCGTTTTTTCCCAGCGAATGACGACAGTATGCTCTTAAATTTTTCCCAGGAGAATACGGGAAGAGGAAGGTGACCCTATGCACACCTATTCTCTTTTTCAGCAGAATGAGACCCAGTTCCTATGTCAATTCCCAAGAAGACAAACAACCAGCAAGTCCACAGTCTGCAGGGATGGGAGCATCTCCTCACACAGTAACAGCATGTTGCAGCTTTCATCTCCCAGTAGCCTACATGTTTGGGTTGCATTGAATAACATGAAATATTAAACATTTAATTACTAATTAATCTCCCCTGCAGCTGCTCATGGATTTTGCAAGCTAGAACAGGGAGCTTAAGAGAATAGACGATCCTCTGCACGACAAGACTCCACCCTGATTATGCTGCCTGCAAGCCCTCAGGCCATGTGAATTCCTAATAAAAAGCCTTCCATACAACACACACACATACACACACACACACACGTAGTAATTTCTCTGGTTGCCTCATAGATTATTATTCTATGAAAGGAATTCAGCGTGGGAGCACCGGGATTGCAATTAAAGACGCGTACGTGTGATCAAACAGCATTTATGTAACTCAGTTTTCAAACGAAAAAATTACAATACTTTTTAAATGCTTTAAATGAGGAAGATCAATACAGCATTTACAGGGTAACCAGCATTCAGAAAGGACAAGCCCCAAGCCTACAAAGATCTGACGCTGTAAAGCAAGCTCCAGACACAAGCTAACAATCCCCAGACGAAGTGGGAAGGCCTGGACTGAGTGAATTATCGCTTGGAGCCAACAGCTTACTCCTTGTAACTCTAGAACAATACGGTATCTCCACAAGGGGTAATAATTGTAGTTCTCATGCCCATTTTAGAAATAAAGAAAAGGAAGCTCAGGCTGGTGATATATACAGTTCACACAAACGGAGCTCCTTTTAGAAAGGTGACCACATGGAATTGAGAAAACAGTATTCTTATTGGCAGACTTGGAGCCTAAGATATTAAACTATACCCAACCTAATCCTTATCTTCAACATCTCTCCAAATTTTTTCATAATAGTCTACGTGAGGATAGTGAAACTGCATTTGATCAATTGAAAAGCAACTTGATTAAAAAATTTCTAAATCCCCAGTTACCAAGAAATATTCATACAAAATATCCGAAAGTTCTTCCAAATCACCTATGCACCAGCTCCAACTCTACCAAAATTACCACAGGAAAGAAAAGGCAGATTTTACTAGGAATTAGAAGACCAGAACTCTAGCCCTGGCTTGGAGGAGGAGGAGGAGAAGATATGTAAGTCCATGATTTATCTTTTGTCTTCTAAGAAATCAAGAGAATTTCAATATGACCTCTTGTGTAGCTCTTCCAAAGAGCATAAGCTGCACTGCTACAAATGAGGCCAGAGGGGTGGGGTCTAGATATCCAATAACAGTCATAAATTTTCTGTATATCTTTGAGTTATGTTTTTTATTTATCTACTCCTTTGTTATGTTTCCAAGACATATTTTAGAGAAAATATCACCAAAGGGAGGAATTTTGGAATAAACTATTTTAAAAACGAAAGGAAACCAAACTATCCCTTGATTGCTGTTATCATTCCCAGGAAACCATTATGTCATGTTTCAGGACAAAGAGAAAGAATCATTCATCCTGCCTCTAACTGGGCCTCACTGAGGAGTGCTCTTTCCCTCTCTCAACAAAGTCTTTCCTTCTGTACAGTAAGAGTCTGGCCACACGACCTCAAAGGCCCAGCTAGCTCTGATACTCCATGATCGTCCCGCCTCCTCCGAATTCTCACAACTGTTCTTCTCACTCTATTCCCTAACACACATATTTTAAAATAGTTAGAAATTTCAGCTCCAAACACCAAGCTAGTTTAATTGCATACCTCTGTGCAGGGCTACAGATGTACAGTTTTACATCTTATTTAAAATTTGCTGAAGGAGTTACCTCCAAACCCACTGTAAGTAGAAACACCATCTCCCCTAAATTCCTCCTTGTATTATTAGCGATCTTGGGCATCAAGAGGGCTATTTCGGTACTAAGTGAATGTAGTTTCATCTGCCTATCCCCTTTGCACTCCATATACCCTACATTGCATTTGAGCAAACTTGTGCTTTAAACAAGGCATTCACTTTCCACATGGCTTGACTTTCTCATTACTGTTATTGTCCCACCTCGAGTCCCATGCCTTTCCATGACATAGGCAGCCAAGTAACTCAAATGCTCTTGGCTCTGTGCAGTCCTCCCTGACACTTCCCTAGAAAGGTATAAAGCAAAATGTCGATATTCTTAGTTTTGATTTTTCCAATAATTTCAATATGTGTTGAATCACATGATAAAGTAGCCAACTGAAGCCCTTCTTCTGTGGCCTTTAAAATCGTCTGTATGCTTGTCTCCTTGGTAAGACTACGAATTACTCTAGAGTAAAGACATGTTGATACTAATCTTTATATTTCTGATGTTTGATCCATAGTAGGATATCAATGAATGTTAGGTGAGCGAATGAAAATGTAGAATGAAGCCACATTTCTCAAATAAAAATATGAATAAATAAGTGAACAGATCTAAGGTTGGGAAATCTGAGAATAGAAAATGCTTCTTTGGAAAAAGGAGGGAAATGCTCCATAAAATCTATTTTCAAGTGCTCAGACATTTTTTTTCAAAGTTACTATGTGAGCTCCTTTGGAAATCTAACTGCACAAACATTCCACATATATTATTTTCCCCTAGATTCATGAGCCAAAGCAGCCTTACAAAGGCGATGCAGAGATAGGTTTGGGAAAGCACACAACACATGCTTGAAGAATGAGAAATCAGACCTACTAGCCTACTTTTAGTAGTCAGGTGGCTCAACAGGTTTTGCAATTTGCTTTGGATCAGAAATGGAAATATCAGAGTTGGACATTAACAGTCTACATTTCTAAGACTTCTCAAGTACCTTTTAATTACAACGCAACACTGTCTATTGCAGACATCATCTTCTCTTGGAACATAGTTTTAATATTTTAAGTGTGTGATTATTGTTCTCACAAAATGTAATTATGGTAACCAAGGAATACTAACACATCTAACTCAGTTCCACCACAGTGAAGATAATTCAGAAGAATGAGTTGCATCTCCCAATTAACTCTTGTTTTCCTAAACTGGAATAATAATAAAAAAAAAAGTTAGGGAGGATCATTCTTTAATTTCTGAATGGGACGGGCTCATTGAAAGTAGATTTTACCTTAATTCTCAACTTATTCTACTTAAAGGTTACCATTATGAATATTTTTGACCTTCTGAATGTTTTTTATTTTTATGAGAAAGCATATTCAAGGGACACTGTTACTCAGATGACTGATTTCATAGTTTTGTTATCAGTAAAATAATTTTTAAAAAATCCTGACATCCTCAGTTTGGTTCTAGAACTTAAAATCAAACATGGGTCTAAATTCAGAGCCCAGCTGTGCTCACACTATAGTCCTATGTCTAAAAGTAAGTCACTTATCTGCTAAGTCTTAGTTTCCTTAGCCACAAAATAAACACATCCTCCACGAGTGTCTTACTCAAGTGAGAGCATATGTAAAAGTGTTTTACAATCAGTAAAACACTGTCCAAAGGTCAGTGATTATGAGTTTGTGTATATAATAAGATTGTTCAAATAAAAATGTAGCTACTGAATAAACCCATTAAAATGCAGTGGTTTATGGAAGGCATATATACCACAGTCTTAAGAAACAAAGGCTATATTAAACAAAAACCTCTAAGCAGAATCTCCCCATATATATTTGGGCATAAGAATTGAGGAGGAAATAAAAAGCTTAAGCAAAACCCCTATTTTAAAAAAGAGTGGGGACATGGATGGATGAGTCCAGTGGCAAAGTCAGTGGCCTCACTATCCTGGGAAACGGGGCTGGAGGCATTTGCTTGAGTAGAATAGGAAAAATGCTGAACATCAAACAATGGTCAGAAACTAGGAAATAAGCAAGGCTTGCTGGAGAATATTTCTCAGACCCGGGCCCATTCTCCTGCATCCTTCCAGAGTTGGTCTCATTTCCTAACTTATTTTCTCAGAACAATATTTAACTTTCCCCTGAATGGGAACCTTCACTTTCCCCATTATCTATAAAAGACAGGCCAAAATCTTAATCTAGCATTCAAACGTGTTCCCAGGTTTTCAGTAGGAAACCTCCCAGTGCTACAGCCACTTTAAGCCTTCGATCGCCGTGTCCATAACCTAGACCTTCCTCCCCTAGGACTTAGGTTGTTGTCCATCATTGTCTCCATCATTACTCTTCCACCTTTCCCTCCACTGAGACACACAAATCTGATAAATCTTCTCAGATTCTGCCACTTTTAAAAGTATATATCACTCTCTTCCTGATGCTTCTACAATATCTGCCATAGTTTAACTAATATAATAGGTTCTGAAATATGAAAACTTGGTTCATTTCTTTCCCCTTTCAACCATCCACTCGTCTTGTCCTAACAGTTTCTCCAAAAAAACTAAGTGCCTGCTCCATGCTTGCAGTTTAGTACATGTTTACAGAAAGGAAGAGCATTTCCACTACCAACAGGTCTGGCAAGTCTGAGAGAGAAGATAGTTAAGGAAGAGCTAAGTTCTTGTGTGTTTTATCATATGCCCCCTCAGAACTGACAGTCCCATTTTGTGTCTAGAAAGGCAATGGGGCTATGTCTAAAGAGGAAACAACTGACACCTTATGTGCAGTTCAGTGTTGAAATGACAGATAGCAGAGAAGCCGGACTAGTTTTTAATTTGTGAAAGGAACCATCATGAATATAGGAGCAACTATTCAAGAACTGGAGAGAAACTGAGAGTGCTGTATGCACTGTCATTTAGTCAAGCAAACATCTCACAAAAACCAAACACAGTGACAACAGTGCTAGTCCAATGTTTGCATCTAGAGTTCTGATGGCTGTCTTCTGAGGACCCAGAAGTCCTGAAATCGATGTGCCATTATCTTCTGAAGACCTGAGAGAGACAGGGAATGACCACTAGCAGTGGAAGATCAGCTTCTGAAATGCAGATAATAAACTAAGATGCAGAAAAATAGCAAAGATCCAAAGTAATCAAAGAAATAACAAGGTACCATTTGCACTTAAAAAAAAACAAATTAAATTTCTATCACCAAATTCCCGTGAGATTGAAGAGAAACTGTTATCTTCAAACTGCCTGTATATGCTATTCACAACCTTTGGAAAGAAAAGTGGGGAAAAAAAAAAAAAAAGTGGCCATACTCCGCAATGTAGAAATCCCACTCTTACGCATCTGAGGAAGGGAAATAGCTCCAAAGAAAATAGGCATAAACGTGGCCCTCTTAGCATTGCCTACAGCAACAACAAAAAATGGAAGCCACTTTACATATCCAACAAAGGAATTTCTTTACAGAAGAGGTAGCCCTCACCTTAATTTCAACATAGCCAAGCTAAATCCTGCCTGTGAAGACTAACCACATGCAACAAAATACCCATGTATGCAAAGCCAGAAAAAGTACAGGGCAATGGAATAAGAAGTGATTTAATTTTCATAACCTTTTCGTATAATGTTGTTGTAGTATTTTAAAGAACATCTAATGAAATCAGAAGTTTCTGTCTGTTAAGTAACACATGTTAATATTAAATAAAAAGACCACTTAGACCGTTGACTCTGAAAAGATTAAAAAAAAGGAAAGGCTATAAGCAGCAGCGTGTTGTTTCACATAACTGTAGACTTGCTGTAACTGGCAGTGTGGACACACTTCTGGACAGCTCTTACCTGTGGAGCCCGGGGCTTGTAGGGGGAGCTGCACTCAAGGTCAGCTAAGATGCTGGTCAAGGAGTCAATCTCAGCATCCAGGCTAGAGCGTCTCTCCTCAAGGGTCTTGCCTCCAGGATTTCCCTGCCAGAAGCAACACAGACAGGTTAAAAAGGGAAATTTTCAGTTTCCATTGATATGAGTCTAAGTTCAAATTTCTCAAGTTCCAGTGTGGCCTTGTCTAAGCTTTTCTGCACCTTTTTATTTTTCTCTTACAAAATCTCAGGGACGTGGTCTGGAGTAGGATTATCCTGTTTTGACAAATAAGAAAACTGAGCGGTATAAAGTGATTTTCCTAAGGTCACACAGTTATTTTTTGATGAGTATAAAAGTAAAAGGAAATAAATGTCTCTATCCTGTACTCAAGGAGCAGATCCGACTGGGAAGATGTTGCAAGTTCTTGGTGTTCAGAAACCACTGCTTAAAATGAAGACATTTTAGTTGGAGCAGGAAGGGGCAAAGGTGGGAGTCTTAGAGTCCAGAAAGAGGAATTACAGAGGGAATCAGTGGATAGCAGGTGTCTCTGAGACAGAGATGGCAAGTCCCAAGCAGTGAGCCTACATGATTAACTAGATGCAGAGAAATAGCAAAGGTTTCTGGCTAAGAGGTTGCAGAGGCACGAACAATGGTCACTGTTCTATGGTCACTGTTGTACTGCTATATGGATTTCATATGGCAGTGTCCCACATTATCAGAAGCACCTACTTCAACCTGCACTTAGAACCCATGAAGGCTGAATAGAAGACAATAACACTGCTACAAGGACGTTCCCAGCAGGCACTGTGGGCAGGCTCAGGAAAACAAGCAAACAGTATGCCTAGAGCTAAAGGCAAGGACATATAAAGTGAGGCGGCCCTAAGATTTGAAAGCAGGGTGAATTAATCTTTTAAGGTGACAAGGTAATAATGGCCGTGGATTATAATGGGGGTGTCCCTTAAGACCCCATCAAGAAACCAAAGTGCATCTGTAATAAGACCCAATGGAAATGAAATAATGTTAAGTTAGTATAATCTAATCAATTCTATTGAACTCGTCTAAGGAAGTTAAATATCAGGATAGTTCCTGGGAAAGTTTAGAAAAAGCATTAGCCAAGAAACCAGAATATCCTCAGCAACAACAAAAGATAGGATATACTGAAAAACTACCATTAAACCTTGCAATTCTCTAAGTAAATGTATCTTTTTAGTGAATATGCTGCATCAGGCAACAGTCACATTCTGGAATTGCCTTTTAAGACCACTCATTCTCCTCCCCTCTTAGTTTGCTCACCAAACCAAATTCCCTGAATTTAGTTATTTAAATCTCTGCATCAAAAAGCCCTAAGGGGATATGACACATCAGTCAGTCTCTTGTGAATTCAGCCAGCATGAGTATAATCCCTCTGGACCTGACCTGTCCAGGCACACAGATAACACCAACCTCTCTGAAGCTGCGGACCAGCCCCTTGAGCCAAACCCAACGATCGCTGCCTGCCCCAGAGGCAGCTGGCATCCTGCTTTGTGAGCCATTTATCACATCATCTAAAGCAGCCTTCACATCATTTTCTCCTCCTGGATGTATTTGCATGACTCCTCACCACACTCTATCCCTTCACATGTTTTGTTTATTTTTCTCATAGTGTCTCTCGCCATCTAACATTATCTTAGGTATATTTGTCTGTCATCAGTCTCCCCCAGGAAAATGCAAGCTTCATGAGGGGAAGGACTTTGTTCTGCTTCTCACTGATTCCCCAGGACCTTGCTGAGGACCTGATCCATGGAAATGTGCAATAAATATTTTAAGTAAATAAAAATTTACTTTAAAAAAGCAAAGAAAAACGACAGACTCTACCATAGGTCCAGCCAGTAACCTTTCTCCGATTAACATCTTTGGGGTAAAAATAACTAAAGGTACAATAAGAACAGTGGATGCTCTAATACAGAGAGTACATATTATGGTATAGACAGGAAACCAAAGGGCTCGGAGTGCATGTCTGTGCACACCTGTGTGTGTCTGTGTATTTCATACTGAATGGCCCAAATTTGAGCATCGCCCTTGTAAAAAATTAGTTTTTTCATCAGCTCTTACCACAGCCCAAAATGAAAATAACAACAATAACAACAACCAAAACTGAAATGAAAGCTTGGTTATGTTTTTTTAGAGTCTTAATTTCCAGTTTAACCAAACCCTGTAAGGCCAGTGGGTCTTTGTCCAGGGAGCAGATATTTTGAAAATGCTAATCCCTCTATTAGAGGTGAGCTCATCTTTAACCCACTGAGTATTGATAACTATTAAATACTGTGGTATCATCTAGAGAACCATCTCTTAAACACATATCTGTTATGCGTAAATATAAAACATTATAATAATTGTGAATTTGATAAATGTTTTTCCATATACTCATAGACAGCACAATATACTGGTAAGGGTGGTGGATTGGAGTCCAGTTAAATTCTTTCCTGGACCATAGTTGCCTCCCTCTATAAAACAAGAAGAACATCACCTGCCCTACCTAAGCCAGGGAGATGTTAAAAGATTCAGTTTAAAAAAAAAAAAAAAAAAAAAAAAGATGGGGAAAATACTTTGTAAATTGTAAAGTGCCATAATTATGATGATCTTCATAAATAGCATTAATTACAGCAACCAGTAACTATAAATTAATATGAATAATACAGCTATTGTTAATTATTATTATTTTTAAGGGGAATATCATTCATTAAGTGTTTCCTGGGGGTATCAGTAAAGAGACAGGATTTAATAAGCTCTACAACATCTGTACTCTAGCAGAAAGTACATCAACTGTCCATGCCCTAAGTCACTGGGATATCTAACCACAGAGACTCAAAAGTCACAGAATTACCTGCACTGTATAATGAAACAAGTAATTATAGCATGCAACTAGCCTGTGCATGCAAGACATCACCTGGTATCAGCCTCCTTATTCTGCAATCCCTCTGAGTTGGGACTACTCCCCATTTTCAGTTTCTCATATTAGGTTGCTGCAATTTAATAAATTCCAGCCACTGCGGTGGGATTTTCCACCAAAAGCCCCCATGTTGTCCTATGTGAACTTCTGATTAGAGCTTTGCTCTTACATTTTAATCCCTGTCATTAATTATAATAGGCCTGTTTCTCACTATAGGATCTCTATTTTAAGTCTTAGCTCAAATAAGTTAATTCCTGCCCAAGGCCCCCCACCAACCCTTCTCTTGGTACGCTCATCTACTGTCTCAGCACCTCTAGATTCAGCAACTGCCCTACTACTCTCAACACTTTACACTAGATACCAGAGGCCACAGTCCTATAACCAGCCAACACAATCCTGCACACTTACCAACATGTCTTCTCCTTTACTGCTTATCACTGTACCTTCGCCAGTGACCTGATGGTTAAATAACCTTCCAGAGGCCAACTACCAAAAAGGAAGATTCTCCTGACGCTTTGCCTAATGCTTTTTCTAGATACCACACAACCTCCTACAAAGTAGTCATTGTAATAATAACAATTCTCATATTCTTCAACTGTAACTAGACAGATGCCATTGTCTTAGTCCAGGTTCCGCAATAAAACAAAGCCAGAGACAAATGCTTGCATGTAGGTCCCAAAAAACGGTACTGAAGGACGGGAAGAGTTAAGCAGGGAAAGAGGAAAGCCAATTCAGAGGTTCTGTATTGGGACGGTCAGCAGCACAGGCAATTAGCGCTCCATTCTCCTGAAAGTCCTCTGAGGAGTCCTGTGAAATATGCCTCACATCGTCCCACCTTAGGGTGAAAAAAAAGAACATCTATGTCCAGGCTCCAGTTCCCCATTGGTTTAGAGTTGCTTATGGGGTTATAAAGTCTGACATAACTTGTCCCAAGAAGTAGATTGGTGACAGACAAGCCCTCGGACAGAAAATGAGAGGAAAGTATTGCAGATGAGGCAAGGTGCCCCCAGGTCATACCTATGCAGAGACAGCTGCTGTAGCAAATGGCTGATGCATGAAGGTGGAGTGAGAGGATGAGAAGCGAGATACAAAAGGGGTCCAGTGACCGTGTCATTTTACTAACAGCTACAAAACCCACAGGAACAATCCATTCATAAGATATTAATTTCAATAATATATTTATTTTCATCAATTCAATAAATATGTATATAATAAAACCTCACCAAAGTACAACTGGGTCTTGTAACTTGGAAAATCATCATTCTTAGTGCCACTAGTAGAATTACAGGGTGATGACTCCTCCAATGTAAATATATAGGAATAGACTTCAAAATAGAGCCCAGAACCAAAATGCACAGCCTGGGATGCCATTTCCAAGAGTCTGACTTTGGATGGGTCATACTTTAGTCCATATATTGCTAATACGCTAACTACAGGTGATAGACAAGAAGAAACAGTAGTATTGAGTTATGACAAAGTATACATTTATGTTTACTTATACATTTGTTATATCCAAATATTTTATTTCAAAAGAAATTAAACTCACAGAAAAGTTGAAAAAATAGTAGAATGAACTCCACCCACAAACCAGAGTTCAACCAGAGTCAACAATGGCCAACATTTTGCCACACTTCTGCAATCTCTCTCTTTCTCTCTCTCTCTCTCTCTCTCTCTCTTTCGCTCGCTCTCTCTCTCTCTCTCTCTTTCACTCTCTCTCTGTCTCTCTCTCTCTGTCTCTGTCTCTCATAATAATAACAAATAAAAGATAGGAATGATGATGCAGATGAGTTTGTTCAAATTTTTAAGGCTATGGGCAAATTCTACAGCTTATATATAAAATGTTCATAAAATGTGGTAAAATTAGAACAATAACTACCCTTCAATAAAAGAAACAAGTAGATTTGAATGAAGCAGCAGGAGAGAGAAGACTTTAAGATATTTTCCAACCCTGACTCAGATGCTAAAGAAAAACAAAGCAAAACAAAACAAAAATGAAAAGATAAGTGCTAAGGTTTGACAATAGCAAAATGTACCTTTTGTCAATATATTAAAAGTTATATAGATTCTGTTTCTTATTGCATTTAAACCATTTGAAAGAAGTTGCACCAAACTCCCCTCCACGTACTTCAGCTTGTGTCTCCTAAGAACACCTAATGTTTCAATACCATTATCACATCCAAGAAATTGAACATAGGTGCGGTATTATCTCATATTCACACATGCTTCTATTTCACCAGCAGTCTCAGTAATGTCCTTTTATTTATTGTTGTTAATTCCTGTCCAGAATCAAATCAAAGATCACACATTGACATGACATGTCTTTTTAGTCTATTTTAATTTAGAACAGATGCCCCACCTATTTGTGTCTTTCATGAAACTGACTTTAAAAAAAAAAAAATTAGGCCAAGTATCTTATAAAAAGTTCAACAGTCTGCTTCTGTCTGATGATCAGTTTGAGATTAAATAAGTTTGGCAGGGACATCACAATGCATGATGCTGTGCCCTTCCCACTGCATCACATCAGGAAGCTCATGATGTCATTTTGGCCCAGTTTGGTGATGTCCAGTGTGATTGCTCAATCAAGGTAGAATCCACCGGATTTCTCCATTGGAAAAGTGTCCCCTTTCCTTTTAAATCAACGAATTATCTGTGAGACTCTGCTGGTATTCTGCTCACCAAGAAACTTTCACCCAATGGTTTTAGCATTCACAGATGATCCTTGCCTGAATTGATTATGGCACTGGTGATTGCAAAACGGTGAGAGTACTCACTATTAATGAATGGAAATAAATGGATCCTGCTTAGCATAATAACAATTTATTTGCTAAGAATTCATTTCCATTTTGAGGTAGGGAAATAGGACTAACTGCAAAGTCCTCTGCTATGAAAAAACATCAGGAACCTCATGACAAAATCTGGTTATTAAGAAAAACAGTCAAGAGGAATAATCTAATTAATTATAACCAATCTCTGTCCTAGGAAGCTCGCACCCTAGAATTAGAGACAATACCTAGTGTCACACTCAAAATATGCATGAGCCAGACCTCAACATCAACAACCCCCAGAATCTTTGGTGAGGGCAAGCAATCACACTGACACAGCACTGTAGGGGGACTTAAAGAGATAAGATTTGTATGTGACTGCTTGAAACATACCTGAGTGAGAAAGCAAACAATCAGAGTGAAAACTTGAAGGACTAAATCCTTGATTTTTAAATCTTGTTTCACAAAGCTCAATAATTTCCTCAGTGTAACACCAGGTGACTGCCAGTCACTACCTAAGTGTAGGCTTCATTTTGATTCATGAGAAGAAAAGCTTTCCCTGATTGCTTTGGAGTATAAAAGGATCTCACCTTACGGGAACCTAGACGGTTACTACCCCCAAACAGTATACACTTTCCACATACAAATTTGATGGTTTTTTCAATGGTGTTACTTAACCATTAAAAATACAGTATGAATTTCACTTCATTTTTATTTTCTTTTATGGTCCGTAAAGTTCATTATTCCCTTTTTCTAATATCAGTAAAAACAAAACCAACCAACCAACCAACCAACCAACCAACTAACCAAATGTTGGTGATAGTAAAAAGGATACCAAAAAAGCTATATTATCTATAAACAACAAACTGTATCCACTTATCATTTATCTATCATCTTTTTATCTTTGATGAAGCTAAGGACACAGTCAATGGATTCCTTTGTTTGTGGTCATTTTTATGAAATTTTTCACCCAAAGCACGTTTAACACAAAAAGTGTAGAGGTAAAGGCTCTGGAGTCAGACGGCAGGGGTTTGATCTGCCACTCACCAGTTCTGTGACCTTAAGCCATTTACCCAAAGTGTTCTGGGTCTCATTTCCTCATGCAGTTGTTGTAAGGATTAACCGAGTTCATACATGTCAGGTACCGTTCACCTCTGAAGTATTCAATGTTAGCTACTCAATTATTGCTTTGACCACAGTATCAAAATAAATGCTTTGGCTGACATAGTCAGTGAGTCCATAACTTCGAAAAATATTTTGACTGAAAGTGAAAATCAGTTGCTGGGGACTTCCGATAGACAGGGGTCCTGCAATAGTGCTGGAAATTAACACATGCAATGGTGCTGGAAATTAACTGTGAAGAATAGAATTCTAGACCCAGTGGTACTGAAACTTTAGCCTACACAGACCCCCTAGAGAGCTTGTTGAAACACAGATTACTGGACCGCACCCAGAGTTTCTCATTTTCTAGATCTAGAGATCTGGGATGAGACCCAAGAACTTATATTTTAAGTTCCCAGGGAATGCTGATAGAGCTGGTCTGAGGATTACACTTAAAGAACCACTGCTCTAAGTAGATTTATAATACAATGAACATTTAAAAGGGCAGGTGTGTGTGTGTGTGTGTATGTGTGTGCATGTATGTGTAAACAGAAGTGAATTTACAAAGTTTTAGCTTAAAAACAACCTCTGTTATGTGACATTAATACCAATAGACAATTCAAATAATAGGTGAGAGAGGAGCTCTGGATTAAAAATAAAGAAATAAAGAGGAAACAGCAGCATTGTTACTTACTATAACCCCCCATGCTATCTAATAATGTGAGCACCCTCGTTACACCGATTCAGGAATTCACGTAATCAGTGTGACAGGAAGCATTTGGTAGTGAGAATTCTAGAAAATGTGACCTATTTTACCTAGTAGAAATGTCACTTTATTTAATGAGACTTAATATGTTGGATGACAAAAATGTTTTAGTTTATGTTGACTTGTGCACTCTCTTTTCCACTCATTTAGCTGAAGGGCTTACCTTTCCCAAAACACACTTACCTATCATATCAAATTCACTTTCCTCCATGAAGACATTACTGATAACCTAGCTGATATGATAACTGACTCATCTTTGTCTAATTCTTTATGATAGAAAAGTTCATAGGGAACCACTCTTGTTGGTTGGTATGAATGGTTGGCTCTTCCCTCATGCTGTTCTAAGAAATAGTTTGTGCTAAGTAGCACGCAATCTAAAGAGGGCATGACCCTCAACCTCAAGCAATTTACTATTTACTGGATAATATTATGTCTACACCTGCCTTGTATCAAATACATCATGTTCTTTAAGACTCTTTGTAAAACCATGTAGAGGATACAGAGATTTAAAAACAAAAACAATTCCCTTCCTAAGGAGCTTATAATCTAATGGCTGACAGAAATACAATCACACATGTCTAATGTGCAAAACCAGGTTAAAACCTGAGTCTCATCTAAGAAGACTCATTTATCCCACAGGTTAAGAGCAGTGGGGAAAGGTGCCTCAAAAAGCCATCTTTGGAGCAAACACAGTAGCATTCAAACTACCTAGAGGCACGATGTTTACAATTTGAAGTAGAATAATAGCTTGATAACTGGGAACATGGCATTGAATAAATAGAAAATGAGGTAACAACAGGAGACAAAGAGAGCTTTTCATGGCTCTAATATACCTGAAATAAAAAAATAAAAAAAATAATTTAAAAAATTTTATAAATAAATCAAGATAAAACCTAAACACTAGGCTTGATACATGCCTCAGATTTTTCCGTCACATTCTCTATTTTCTCATCCTTTTCAGCCCTACCACATTTACCCAAAGTTAGTAATGTTTGGCCAACCCACATCTATTTAAAGGACACAGTCCTGCCACCAGCGTTTGTTGCCAAAAGAGCCATGTTTTGGGCATTGTGACTCCACCACAAAAATACACTGTGACCCATAGAAGAAAGGCTGGACATCTGACCAAAGGTTCATAAAGAGGCTGGTGAACTTAAACTTTAGCCTATGACAAAAAGATAAACTAGGCAAATAAACTTGCTTCTCATTTAATTCTGAACTAAGGAACATGTAACAAAACTGTCAAGAGGATAAACTGTAATCACGATAAACCAAAAGGATCATGTTCATAGCTAATTATTAATAATCAAAACATATAAGGATATAAGAAGCCAAATATTAGAGAGAGGAGAATAACAGACATGGAAATAATAGAGAAGGAGGGGATTAGAGAGGGGGGAGAGGAAGGAAGGGAGCAAAAGGTAATGAGAGGAAAGAGAGATGGCCCCATCCCTGGGTCTTCTGATGCCAGAGCTCATCCACATGGACCCTTAAGATAAACTCCTTTATATGGAGATAGTTTGATGGGCCTCTGATGAACAGTCACTTTACTGAAGCAACCAGCACAAGATCCATTCATTCAGAGGGATCACAGTAGAAAGCCAGCTCTACACGTGACACCATCAGGCAGTCACTTCTCCTTTCTGAATCTCAATTTTTACACCTATGGAAAGACGGATATGAACCTCTCAAGTCTGCCTTTTTGTTTGTTTGTTTACGCTCCCATATTGAATGAGTCTATAATGACATTTCACAACTTGCCTGCCACCATCTTTGCTGCCCACTTGCAACCAGACCCAACTCACCCGAGTTAGAAAAAGTCAGAATTTAATCCAACTCAGTTGGAAGTAAGGGAAGGGACATAGTTAAAGTCGGCTGTGCTTGTGTACACATAAGCAGCCTCATTGTTCACTATTGTATTCAGATAAGAAAGCAAAAAGAAAGAAGAAAGGAAAAAAGGAAACCTTCACTTTGTAGTGTTTACCTACTCATTGGATTATTTCTACTAAATTCTAATCTTTATGAAATAAAAATTATATTGATAATGTACTATCAAAATAGTCCCTTACAATAAAAATAAAGGTCAATTTGCATAAAAATATCTACGTAATAACATGAAAAAATACATACATGTTCTATCTATCAACAAAATAAGATCTATAAGGATAACCACAATAGGATTAAATATTTGACAGTAAAATAGACATTTTTAAGCAGAAGAATTATCTGGGGAAAATAAAATATCCACAGAACCCCATTATTTAAAAGATAAAAGCAGAGCTGTTCTGGTTCAAGGACGAGCAGAGGGAGCCTAGGGTTCCACCCACGGGGTCCCCCCCATTGCCTCCAGCAATGTCTCCCGAGGCGCTTCTATAAAAGATAGTTTGAAAATTACTGCTGCAGATTTTCTAGGCAAGCAATAGATGCAGAAATGGCCATCCTTAAGAGCCATCTTGTCAGCCAGTCCACACACACCGTTCAGCAAGCACTGTACCAAATGCCTGTCCTGGTGTGTGTGTGTGTGTGTGTGTGTGTGTGTAAATGAGGTATATCCAATTGAAATATCCATAAAATCATCCAGATCATCCAAAACTTTCCCAGGAATGCTTTACATAATACAACTAACAAAAAGTTATACAAGTGATAGAAGTTTTTAAAGGTATAGGAAACAAGTTTGGTTTCCCATTAAGGAAACATTATTCAGGGAGGGCAATAATAGTTTGAAACTATGAATTAAACAGACTGACTGAAATATTTTTGGTTCCCACTGTAGCATACCGTATAAAATAGACCATGTCAAGTACTTTTGCTATTGATGTTGTTTTAAAACCTCATGGAACACAGATTTGTTATTTTACATTTTGATAATGAAGGGCCGATGAGTTGAAGCATAATAAATTTCAGAACTTTCTCACGTTCCTCAGCAATGTAATAGAAATAACTAGAAGTAAATGTTTGAATACTTAGAAATTTTGTATTAACTTTATATATTTATTGGCTCATCATCCTCAAACTTTTTCCCCTTGAATCCTTTCTTGAATCCTCAAAATGTTACCAACATTGAAAAACAAAGAAAGTACTCAGTTCCCATGTCAAATATTCCATGTGAACAGCGAAAACTATAAAGCGGACATGCCATCAAAATGGATAAGGGGTGAAAAATGTCTCTGAACACTTGTGGTTCGGAGTCTATGCGATAAGCACCATCAATCAGGACTTGCAATTTAAAGAATGTTTGAGCAAGTGTGAATAGATTATAGATGATTAGTACAGGAAAAGTAAGTTGGGCTCATGAAACATTAGAACTGGAAGGGGAATTTTAGAAGCTATTCCAACATTTTATTTCAAGATGTCATAAAATCCCCCCAAAGAAGTGACTTAGGTATCTGGGATTCATTAAAGGGACTGAAATAGGACTAAAACCTGAATACCTTACACCGTGAAACATCTTCTCCAAAGCAATAACTCATACATTAGTTCAACTGGTCTTCTTAAGAACCAATGAAATAAGCACAGAGTCACTCTCATCCCATCTTCCAGTTGAGGAAACTTTAGGGAGGAGAGTACAAGCGCTGTCCAGGGATTTCCAGTCTAACTGGTGAAACAAGATGAACAGAATTGGGTAAGGAGTAGAGTCCATCCTGCAGCCAGTTTGGAATTCTGTACTGAAACAGAGGTGCAAACAAGTGCTATAGAAATGTCAGAATAGGTGGAGACACTTACATTTGTGGGCAGACATTGGTGATAGGAAGAGTCATAGCTAGCATCTATTCCAATCCCATGATTGGAGGAAACAAAAGACCAGAAAGTTTAAGTGATTTACTAATGGTCAAAGAACCAACAGATAAAGACGGGTCAGGGAAACCTAAATCAATGCTTTCTAGTCCCCATCCTACCACTCAAAACTCACTCTCAAGTAAAAGACCGTATTGTGATTGTCTCCTAAAAAATCTACCAAGTATGTTAATGTGAGAAGATGGCTGAATATTTAGAAATACTGATCCAGAAAAGTGATACGTTGTCATGCGGGAGACCCTGCTTGCTGCTCCATTTGTCGTGCGGGGCGGCCTGCGGGGTCTCTGCTCCCGCTCCCCACATAACGCAGGATATGGTGAGGCCAAAAAGGAACACCCACGGAGCCATAGGTAGGGGAGTCATACCACTATATTCTCCTGGCGGCACTATACTCTCACTGGAGGCTGGATCCACACTGTCTGCAAACCGCCATCCACACTTGCCAGCCCAGCCGCCATCTTCTTGCTAGCCCCCATTCTTTCTCTCTTTCCTCCTTCCTAGCGTAGCCACAGCAGTTATATTAGTGGCCAATGGCTCACTGGTTACAGCTGACGGCCAACTAGCCACAGTTGATGGCCATGCAATCACAGTTGGCCATTTACTACCTGAGCCAACACCTTTCTATGTGAGGCCGAGAGCCTGGAAACTGCTTTCTGGGGCTCTGCCCCCACATACGTATTACCTATCCAGTGAGACCACAGAATTCTCTTTAGGAAACATGAGGGTGGATGTGTAGGCAAGGAGAGTAGAGAAGTGATAAATTGGGCATTTTGTCCTCGTTCTGCCATAACTCAGTAGGCTGACCCTGAGCAAATCACTTTCTCTTTCTAAGCTTGTGTTTAGACTCATCTTTATGTTTTCTTCCAGATTAATAGTTCTTTTCTTCTAAACACATTCATATAAATGCAACCTATCTAATACTATAAATAGCTTAAGTTCTCCTGTGTGTTTGTTTTCTTTTCTTTTGTTTTTCTAAGTGGGTGATGACATTTTATTCACTTATAACCACTTACTAGAACCAAAGTACTCTGTTTCTATTTAGTTTAAGTGTTACTTTGATAATTGAAATTACAGAAGATATAGAGCAGATACTAATAAGATACAACCTGAAATCCCCATTGCAAAAACAGAGTCACTAATAACAACTTTACAGAAGAAGCTGCATTCGGTTATATTGCTTTGAGAGTTACTAGCCAATTAATGAAAAATGGAAAAAGATAGGACACAGTAGTAACATGCTAGTAAGCAGGCAGGAAGGGAAAAGACAAAACTCATCAAGTCTTATCTCGAAGTCTAAAAAAGGAAGAGATATGGAGGAATTACCGAAAATGGCAGGAATCATATTTTTTAACAAAAGATGCATCTGCTCCCTAATAATCATCATCCAAAATCTATTCCTCATTTTCCTTTGGTCAAAATTGCTGTTCCAAAACAGTTCTGGAAACTATCCTGTGAGCCGGTAGCATGACTGGCCAGTTACCCAGTCTACTGTACACAGGCTGGGACATAATAACCTTTGGGAACATGGGGAAAGAAAATCATAGCCTCCTCTGCACTCCCATCATCAACAGAGAAGTGATTAGTTTAGAAAAGCACTTTCTTAAATATTATCTCATTAAATTCCCAGCAATCATAGAGATCAGTATGTATTATTATGCCTATTTTACAAAAGAGGATACTAAGGGTCAAAGAAAAAGAGACTTGTCCAAGTCACTCAGGTAGTAAATGGAAGAACTGGAATCTGGGCCTCAGATATTGTCTTGCAAAGCTCTGGCTCTTGAACTTTCCGTGATGCTGGGCTGGAAATGCAAAGGGGAAAGATCTTGCCTTCAACCTCCAACTGAGATTATACATGCCAGTCAGTTTACCATGAATTAGATCATGGATGTAACTACATTTAAAATCCAAGCTCTAATCCTCTCTTCTGACTTCTGGCTCCCCATCTAGCAGTTTTCATTCACTTTTCCATAAATATTCATCAAACATTCAGGACACATTGATATGAAGGACAGGAATTATTAGGAAGGAAGGAAGGAAGGAAGGAAGGAAGGAAGGAAGGAAGGAAGGAAGGAAGGAAGGAAGGAAGGAAGGAAGGAAGGAGAAAGGGAGGGAAAAGAAAGGGTGAAAGGGAGGGGAAAAGGGAGGGAGGGGAGGAGAATTGGTAGTTTTCTCTCTGTAAGTGCTTACAATTATATTACAGAGGTTAGTTTCTCTGCAAACACCCATATTATAAGGTTGAATACAGGTAGGTAAATATTAAAGTATATGAAACACAGATGCTAGAGCAGAGAGAGAGAGAGAGAGAGAGAGAGAGAGAGAGAGAGAAGCTAAATAGAATAGAAAAATCAGAGACAGCTGCATGAATGCAGTGAGCATTGAGAAAACCTTGGGTGGAAACAAATACTTGAGCTATTTACCACTTGAACATAAAGAGATGGGAGGAGCACTGCGAAGTGCACGAACACTTGGCAAATAACCAGTGTTCTTTTAGGTGAAAATAAAGGAAGATCGGACTCAAAGGGTCAGCTGTGGTCAGACTATGCAGGTGTACAAATGCTTGGCATGGAAGGAGCTTGGCTGGTATCCAAGGTACAGATATCTAAAGGATAAACACCGTCCCCATGACGAAGGAGAGAGTGGGCAGGGGTAATTGTATCTTGGGACTTAGTGTCGATATGGGAACAAACACATGGTACGAATCACATATATTTTAAGCAGTGCACAGACAATTTACATTAACAACACTCCCAGCAGGAATTCCTATTTTTTTATTTTTTTATTTATTTTTTAATGAAAAAGGATGCCATTGATAAAAAGTGAGTACGGGGCCCTATCAGAAAGCTATTGAGCACTTTAATCGGGAATGAATGTAAATCCCCATGACAACAAGCACGTCTCCCTTCAATTTCAGGAATACAAATTCACAGACTGCTTTGAAAAGACTGTTACTTCCCTAGGGAAAGACTAAAAAAAGTCTAAAGGAGGCAAGGAATGATGCTCTCTCAAGCCTCACTATTCTGACCTCAACTTAAAACACCTTCCTCTACTTCAGAATTCTGTTCATGCCTCATTAGAGGCTTTCCTAAGAAATGTTTCCTTTTTTTCCTAGAATATTCAGAGTCACGTGATAAATCAAATGACAACCACTTACTTAGCTATAGTTTATTTCCTAGTCTATATTAAAGAACCAAAACAAATAACAAAGGACGAATGAAAAAAACGGAACTGGTCCTTTCTACCTTTCCTTCCCTGCTCTCTCCCCTATTCCAACGTGACCTGTTTTCTTTATGATGTACGCCACTTAAACCAAGTCTAGAGGCTGTGTCCTCCTCTGTGGTTCAAACTTCAAGTAGAATCCAGGCCTCTACCTAGATTTAAATCAAAAGGATTCAAAGCAGTGAGATGTTTTCACCAAGTCATAACCCCTCAGTTTTAGTCCCCTCCCATGATATAGGGCAGTAATAAAACAAACCCCACAGGGACATTTCGAAAACCAGGTTGCAGAAGGTCCTGGGAACCACGTGTCCAGTAGAATGCTAAGTATACAATAGGTTTTCTATAAATGTTCGCTAGTAGTATGTTCTGTAAATAAGAGGACTATAGGATTATACTAGGTGAGTTCTAGGAGACCCTATAGGGTCTATTAAACAAAAAGTCTTGGTCTCAGAGTGAGGCTTCATTTCGGTGGCTGAAGACAGATCCTGTAAGAAGAAAAAGGCTGGAGTTTTGAAAGGAAGCTGAGCCTCCTCTGAGAACAGAAGTATCTCAGATACCCATTCAAAGGGAAAACTTTTAGTTCCCCTCGCAGATTTACCAAATCTGAACCTTTGGGAGCAGGGTCTAATAATTTGCATCGAACAAGCCCTTCATTCATCCCCCAGTTCTTTTCCACATTAAATTTGAAATCTGCTGGCCTAGAATTTGGTTGCCAGGTGCTAATGCAAGTGTTAACAATAACTGGAACAATTTCAGTAAAATCCCACAACTCTAAACGCACTTAAGGAGACTTTTTTACTAATACATTCTAACCCAATTCCTGAAGACAGGGAAAATACTTTTTTCTCATTTGATAGTTCTGTGTTCTCACCCACAGTGCCAACAGAGCAAACACAATTGACTTCACTTCTCCTCCTTTGTAGAAATGGCAACATTTACCACCTCGAAGGGGTGCTGTAAGTTCCCATTTATTGGTGTTTATAAATTCCTCTGAGTGCTCTGAAAAATCAACTATAAGTTGGCATTATTCATAACACCCTGTTGGAGCTTAATACATATTCAATTAAAAAACAATGACAACAATACAGCAATATCCACAAATTAGCATTAATTATAGCTCTGTATTATTCTCACCCTACTGCCACAATTGTATCTAGGCGGAGCTGTTTATGTCTGAAGACTGTATAGTGTAGCGTCCCTCTCAATAATGACGAGCAGCCTTCGCTCAATGGTACCAACATTTCCTCTAGAAGTTCACATCGCCCTTGCCTCAGAGTTCTAACTTTTTAGAGGATCTTCTATTTGCCAAACACTAGGACAGAAAGTAAATACTTCTCCCCTGAAGAAAGTCAGGATCCTACAAAGCATCCTGGACGCCTCTATTTCCTGTAGCCCTCTCTTTCCAAATTGCTCTGGACTCTAGCTCCCCTTCATCATGATAATGGCCACCGTGCTGGTTCAGGCCCTCATCTGCCTCTAGATTCCTACAGTTGACCTCCAAGCCTTTCTACCATTGCAACTTCTGAACAGTCAAGTTCTGCTATATTATAGAAATCTATCTAAATAGAGATCAGGTCATTTTGGGCTCCTTCATAAGGGTCTTTATTGTTCCCTAAAGATAATTTTAGCCTCAGATTGAGAAAAATCTCAAAACTGTCATCAAAACTATTAAAGAGAAGTAATTCATTTATTTGAATTGGGGGAGTGGCTGTAAGATACTCAGAGAAACTTTTACCAAAGAAAGACAGCAGAAAGAAACTCTCAGGCAGAAGGAACAGTTTAAGCAAAGGCTGTAAGGCTCTGTGTCTCTCCATCTAGGTCATTCAGGTTCAGTTTCCTCCAGGGGGCAATAATCTGATAGCTAGCCAATCCATCCCCGGGGATCAAGGAGTGTCACCCTTCTGTCCCCCATCCGCTTCCCTGCCCTGTCTCTCAGCCACCAGAGCACATCTTGCTGTAATGGGTTTTGCTGACTCTGCATGAGCCTTTGACATGCATAGTTGAGGTTGAGGAATCTGTGCCTAGTGGGTTTGAGGTTTCATCAAGAGAAAAAGAAGGAACTTATGTGATTTCACTGAGTAACTATTTTCACTACAAAAAATTCCTATTATTTATTTTTCCCCTTTTTGAAATGGCACTAAGGAAACACATGCCAGACTGTCATGAACAAAGCTGTACTTTCCAAACAGTAGCAAGGACTAAATATAGAAAAGCTTGATTTGTTCATCGTATATATAACTTCCTTTCCTCTTTCCTTTCCCCACCACCTTGAGCCAGTGTGTAGAAGTGGTACATGTTGAAAACTTTGCATGCTACAACAGCATCAAAAGCATCAAGGGGGTGATAAGACCATATATAATACATACTCCATAGATTTGCCAGAGAATTCCTATTGCCAAGACAAAGAATCAATCAATAAATCAATCCACAAGTATCAACCTAATATCAAAAAATGAGATAAAGACTATGGGTCATAGAGGAATTTGAGCTGTGATCCAGTCTTCAGACAGTTTCTAAAAGGGGAATGAACAAGAAGATAATACAATGAGTTCAGGCCTATGCGTCCTACAACCTCCAGTTGGGGATGGGGCCAGCTCTCCTACTAACTGTGTCACCTTGGGCAGTTCACTTAAAAAAATCTGTCCTGCCCATTTCCTCATCACAAGAAAGATGGCCTGGATTAAGACCCTTTCAGATATGAAGCAGTATGATTTGTGATGTTAAATGATTTCTACATGTCCCCTCATGTCACATTATGATTCTGGTTTTATGATATATAGTTTGGAGGCAATATTAATGTGCATAATATAATTACATCAGTCTACAAAAACACATACATTAAGTGGCAGGAAAATGAAACATCATTAACTGATTTGTCCATTAACTGATTCATGGTAGCCTTTACTATGAACCAGATACTACTGGATACTCTATACTCTTTAATCTTAATTAATCCTCGGAATAACTTCCTAAGTTATTCCCATTTTGCATGTGCAGATGAGTAATCAACTGGTAAGCAATAGAGCAGGGTTTCCTGGTATGCAACCCTAGGCTCATGTCACTGTACCACACTACTCAGTCTATAGATTTGGGATGCAGAGAAGGGAGAGTTGGGATAAGCTGGTGGTAGCAGAGGCGGTGTGGAGGGCTGAGTTAGGTTATTCAAAAAGGAAGGATTTCTGATCAGCTGATTGATAAGGCTATTTCAGTCAGAAAAAGAGACACAAGGACAATTAACTCTGTGTGGCAAGCTGATGATGAGAATATCAGCCTCATAAGAGCAAAGACTAGAAAGAGCACAGTGGGGGATAAGGTATGCTTTAAACGGTGCCATAAGTCATGGAGTACTCTGAAAATCAACCAACAGAGGAAATTTAATGGGGTAGGCAATAAAAAGCCATAGGAAGAAAATAACATTTTTTTGAAGACCAATTGTATAGAAATATGCAGCTAGAATAGATAAGCAAACAAACAGAATCAAAGCAATAATTCTATGTGATTCGGAGAAGGAAGACGCTAAGACAATGGGTGGGAAAATTAAGGGACTCGTGCAAACCTGAGAGTTATGTTTGAACCAAAAAAATGTCAGATGTTGGTGACAGGTAAGTTAAAAAAGTAAGACCTATCAACAATAACCAGAGTTCAGAGTCTAGGAGACTAGAAAATATGGTGATATCTCCAACAGAATGGAAGCCTTAGGGGAATATGATGAGTAGAATGTGGAACATATTAAATGCGAAGAGACAGAAGGTTTTCTCTGTAGAAAGACCCATTTATCCAACTATGGATAAATGGCACATAAGTTGTCAAAGGAAAACACAGTGCCAAGAGTCATAATGAGTTCAAGTCATTAAGTAAACAGATTGAAGATTGCCTCTATACGAGTTTTGACTTCTACTAAGAGAAGACTGATCAGAAAAGAGAACCCTGACTGGCTACCTCAATTTAGGGTCAGGGGAAAAAAAAAAAAAAAAAAGGAGGTGAAGGAGGAGGAGGAGGAGGAGGAAGAGGAGGAGGAGGAGGAAGAGAAGAAGAAGAAGAAGAAGAAGAAGAAGAAGAAGAAGAAGAAGAAGGAGGAGGAGGAGGAGGAGGAGGAGGAGGAGAAAGAGAAGAAGAAGGGGAGGATCTTATAAAGAGAGAAAAGGAACCATCGCAGATATAGCACAGGAACCATGAATGTTGTGTTCAGTGTAAACTGGGGAAGTGAGGCGTCTCAAACCATCAAGAGTGTTACCTGCCTTAGAAATGTACAAGAACATGGCAGAAAGGTTAACAGTCACTGGAGAATAAGAGGAGGCGGTAAACACATGCAAGACTCATTTCAGTAGAGCTGAAATAAGTCCGTGCTAGGACAGTGGCTTAAATCCCAGTTTACAGAGAGAAACATGGTAGGGCAGGGGAGGGGAAGGAGAGGAGAGAGGAGAGAGTCTCGTTTCATGAATCTGTAACTCTATGAAAATATTTCACTATAGCTGCCATGGCCTAAAACTGGTTTCTATCTCCACTGGGTCAGAGGAGAATTACTAAAGTGATGCTGTACCACTTTCAATAGCTAAAAGGAAATGGAAACGATCCTCTAGGAATATTTCAACTTACAAAATGTCTTGATGTAAAATGATAATAAAAATGATGACGTCTCCTGGATGTGCACAGTGGTTTGCCATATTTCTTATTCAATTGTTTGATCATCTCTTCATGGAACGCCTAAGTGTGAGCCAACCAGGTACTCTATGAAGTTCTGAAATAGGTCTTCTGGAGTCAAGACCTGGACTCTGAAGTATACATATTGTAGTAAGCTGTTGTTTGAATCAATACATCTCTATTCAGCGCACAGTTTGTCATCATCTTCTCAATACACACCATACAAGCAAATATACCATTTAAAGGCTATAGATGTATTCACTGCTCTACATATGGGGTGATGTCATTTCTAATAGAATTAAAGATCAAGGATGTTGAAATAATATTACAAACAAATTATTTTATAAGGTAAATTTTTTACTGACTTACAAAGTGCCATCAAATGGGTTATTTTCATCTCATTGTCAAGAAAACCCAGAAGATAAGAGAAATAGGATTCTGACACTAGCTCTATGACTGAAGAAACAGATTTGGCTCTGAGGGATGATCTGCTCCAAGTCACATATCATCTTGATGTGTCATCCACAGTTCAAAACAAAAAGGTGGCTGTAGGACAGACAGAGACTCCTTTAAGCAATAAAGGGAATGAGACAAATGATGGGGAAAGAAGGGAATTTCTGAACTCCTCTCTCTCTCTCTTTCTCTTTCTCTTTCTCTCTCTCTTTTTTTCTCTCTCTCACACTTTCTCTCTCTCTCTAAATATGTGTGTGTGTATGTGTGTATATATATATATATATATATATATATATATATATATGTATGTATATATCATACACCAAATACTTTACTTCCAAACATAACAGTAAAATAACATTTCTTACAGTGTAAATCCTCTTCTTATTGTGTCACTCCCACACCCCTTTTTAAAAAACTGCCACAGAAACACTATTTTTCCCCACCAGTTACCACCAATGTTACATTTTTTCTACAATAATAAAAATTGACAAATTTATTAGTTTATTGATAAAATAAACATAAAAACAAATACAAATTATGACAGAATTTCATTTTAAAGTTCTATAAAGAGCTTTCCTATATTTTAAAGCCAAAGTACATCCTTCCAATCTGTAAAGATACAATTAAGAAAGAAAGAAAGAAAGAAAGAAAGAAAGAAAGAAAGAAAGAAAGAAAGAAAGAAAGAAAGAAAGCTGAAGACAATACTGTAACAGAGGATTCTATAACAGAACTCATCAAAAGCGTACAAATAATAAAAGTGCTTGGAGAGGAAAGTGACAATTGCTGTTTTGTGTCCTTCTCTGAAACAGAATAGAAAGGAAGAATAACAATAAAGTAGTGATGGCAAAAGAGAAAGAAATGGACTGGCATGACTCAGAAAAAATGCAGGGTTTCATCCCTGCCGAGGATGCTTAATGCCATGGAAACCTAGAATAGTACTTAACCTCTCGGAGCCTCAGTCCCTTCGCTAGGGCAAGACGGAAGATGTATCACATGTAATACTATATTTTATCTATTAGACGTGCACAAATTCCTGACTTTTGAATGGATCAAGCAAAATCAGCTACACACAGAAAATCTCCTTAAAACATTAGAGTTTCAAAAATAAAATATGAGTTAAATCCTTAGGTTTTTGGTCTTGGCATCCTCTACTCCCTCATTTACTCCTTCTTTCAGTTCAAGTTTTTTTGTGCCCATATTGAGTGGATTATGTAAATTACAAAGGAACTAAAGGATTTGTGAGCCCAACAGGGCTTCCTTACCAAATCCATGGATAAGAAGTGCATGGTACAATCTGCGAGGGGACTGGCAGAGAATATGCTGGAGGCTGGGATGGAAGATGAACTTCTTTCCACTAAAGAATTACTATTCTTTAAAGAAAGCTATCTCGATAGCCCCTGGTCACCAGCCATGAACACATTGTTGATGACTTTGGCTGCTTTTTGAGAATTTTTTAAAAACCTGCCTTCTCTCATTGGTAAGGGAATTGATACCAAGCCAAGAGGCTTAAAAGTCCCCAAAATGCACTTCGTTTTTGTCCATTTAAAAATAAATCACTGCTTCCATGACATTTGTTGTAAGATCTAAACAAGCTGCTTGACTCTGAGCCTTTTTTAACTTTTTTAATTTGTTAAATTATATTTTACAATTTATAATTCAATATGAAAGTATAAAGAGGTGATATTTTATTACCAAGGCATTGAATTGTAGAGCTGTAAGAGCTCTAAAATTTAATTTAATTCAATCATTCATTTTGCAGAGGGCGTTGGTAGGAGTATTTCTTTAGCAGAAAGACTTAAGTCCCCAAGTATATAAGGGCAAGGGATGAGATCACTGGTGAACTTTGGGAAGGCATGGTGAAAGCAAAGGATAGCTATAACTGTGGCAGAACTCAGCACAGAGACCAGCTAGCTCAGAATAGCCCATTAGTAATAGCATCAACAATAAATATTTACTAAGCCTTATGATATGTCAGGTACATACACTACTGTCTACGTGCATTATCACTTTGCAGCCTCAAAGAGGTAGTACAATAATTATGCCCATTTTACAGATGAGCTAACTGATTGCGATCAATAACTGCAATCAGTGAGTGGGGAACCAGGTGTGAACTCAGGCAGTCTGGATCCAGCGCACTGTGTTAGCCGACAAACTTAGTTGTCCTTGAAGCTGTACTTGGCTTAGATAATGCAAGCAGGGAAGGCATTTCTGTGGAGACCTCAAGGGTAACGGTGAGCTTTAGATTAACAGAAAAGGTAGCAGTAACTGAGCTGACTTCAAGCTGCTACAACAAAAACAATGATGGGGTAGGGGATCCTCTTTGGAAAGAATGTTTGAGGTACATAATGAAAACCAGTCAAAACAACAGCAAAATCGCTTCACGAGTTTATCCTTTCTAATAAAAATTACTTTGCCACATTTCCTGACACTCTGATGACATAGTCATTAAGAGGCATGGATAAGAAATAGTGAGGGAAGAACTTAGAAAGGCTTGAAAATTCAACCAAAGACCATTCCTCAGAAGTCATGTATGCATGGCATGGAAAATAGAGTCTTTCCTACCTGCCTATGGATCCTCACAACTAATAAATAGCCTTGTGGGCTGGGGTAAAGGTTGCTGATCTGCTCTTGGCATGAGTATCTAAGAGAAACCCTTTCGCTACCCCGCCTCCCCTAATTGCACACATATGGTACAGACTAGATGCAGATACACTATGGCTGCCCTGATATTTAAAGCGCTATATATTCTCAATCTAGATAAAAGATAAAGGGCAGAGAGCAAGCTAGCTAGGTCTACCAGAAGGGCAGACCCACAGCCACTGCGAACCACACTTTCTCTCCAAATTCAGGTGGATATAGATGTATAAGTCAAGGGCAGATCATAACCACAAAAATGCAAACTAAAATAAAATAAAATAAAATATAAAATAAAACAAAATAAAATAAGCAAGCAAGCAACAGGATTCTTCCATATGATAAAACTATTGAAAAAGAATACCAATATGAAAGAGAAGAAATCCAAAACCATAATATAGGAGTTCCATAAAAAAGAAAAAGGCAAATCAACGATTAAAATGCTTATTCCAAATAACACACAAAAAAATCCCGTTTGGCTAAATAAAAATCGGACTCCTCAGATCAAACAGATTCATGGAATGCTGAGTAGAAATACTGGGGTGAGGGTGAAAGGACCTGTATCTAGATATGTTGTAATAAAATTACTGAATCCCACAAATAAAGCTTTCAGGTCAAACAAGAAAGAGTTACTAAATTACAAAAAGAATCAGACCGGCATCTGACTTCTCATATGCAACACTAAATACTAAATGATACTAATGATAGCAGAGACATCTTTGTAGGATACTGAGGTTAAAAAAAAAAAAAAAAAAAAAATTTGATTCTAGAATTCTACTTGTAGCCAACCTTTTACTTAAATATGAAGGCACAAAGAAGTTATTTTCAGATATATAAGAAGTCAGGAAATACATCACACATATGACAAAAAAATCACTTCATGAAGTACTGTGGGAGGAAGAAAAAAGAACAAAAAAGTAAGGAATCAGGATGATGAATTCAAGAAAAAGAAATGGTAAACAAGAAACAGTGCAATAAACAAGTGAAAGGTATAGTTTATTAATAATGTGGTGGTACAATTTAATGTGAGAAATTATTCTTTAAAAAAGTGCTATAAAGGTTAAAATATTATAACACATTCTCCAAATTGTTTTAAATACCACTTTGGATGAAGCAGGGAGAACGTTCAAGCTTCATATGGCGTACATATTGGGGGTGGAGCACACATGCATATCAAAATCGTTCCCTGAGAGAAGAAACATGTTTGAAAATATTTAATCTCTGTTGTTTGATTTATTTACATTCCTAGAAAAAACGCATTAATTTTTAGACATAGAAAAAAATATATTCCGGCTTTGAAGAAATCACTAAGATTCTTCATGGGAGAGACAAAATGGGATAAAACTTCCACTGACTCAGAAAGAACCAACCGCAGTTTCACTTAACTTTTGGCAAAGGAAATTTTCTGAAGTACACAAATATCATAAATTATTCCCTATTTAAAAAAAAAAAAAGCAGGAGGTAAAGTAAAGCTAACCTTATTGGTTATTCCTATACAACTAGTTTTCTCATAAGACTTTTCTTTCACAATAGGAGGCATGTGTGTGTCCTAGATTATTTCAATGGTAATTGAGTTGATAAGAGTGAGTGGGTGTGTATGTGCACGTACTCCATTATCAATTCCAGAGAAAAGGTTTATATATATATATATATATATATATATATATATATATATATATAAAATTTTTTTTTTTTTTTTTTTTAATAAGGAAGAGAAACTATGGCATTCCATGAAAAAGGCTCAAGTTGCTAAATGAAACATTGGAATAGTCCCTATCAGCTCTAAGACTGCTACTTTCAAAGAAGTTTAGACACCAAAAATACTTCTCTCTTCTCAAATGAATACCCAATAAGACAATGATTCAGAGTGAAAGACAAACAGGAAAACTCTGACATTCGCTTCTAGAAAGTCACATTGACCCGAACCAGCTACATGCCTAAGAACCCACCAGCTCTGCTAAACATACACTGACCTACATATGCGGACCATAAAAGGAGGAGATAATCGCCAAGCAAGCTGCTGCTGCTGCTGCTGTTGCCACAGTCACAAACAACCTTACAAGGCAACTAGGGTTTGCTAACCCAATGCCCAAGGGAACAGGGCGAAGGGCCAGGAAGAAATAAGCATCTCAATCACTCCTTTGGTATGTTTTCATGGATCAAGATACTCTTGTATTCTCACTGCACAGAAAGGAAAAGTGCTTCAGAGTGGAATGAATCAAGCTTTTACTGACCATTTTGGTTTTGCTCTGGCGATACTGGACACCCCTCCGCTCAGCCTTATAGCCTGGAGCTGCTCCTCCTTTACCCAGCCTTCTCCTGCCTTACCCCACTACCAGGCGCAGAAGGGATGCCCTCTATACCAGAGTATGTTCACACCATAGAAAGCAAGTCCTGCCGCTTATTTCTATGAGTTCATGGATGGACGTGGTCATGGCTGTGGGCCTGAGCTCCTCGCATCTACCAGAAAAATTCTGTCACTCAATACCAGTGACCAGGATGCTACTCAACTAAGGGTCACAAGACACAGATTGCGCACCAGTTCGACTAAAATGTCAATAGATTTTTAAGTTATCATTGATAAATGAAATACATAAAATAGATAAGTGGATAAGTGACTATAATCCCCAATTCACCCTACACTTATATGAGATTTGAAATTGTTTTCACAAGAATAGAAATGAGCTGGCCTACAAATTTTTGGAGACCGACTTAAAGCAAGCTGTAAATAACTGCAGAAGTTTCTCTTCTTTCTTCTCCTTTTAACTAAGTCTGGGCATTTCCCTAAGTTCAGTGCATAGATGACGTTTCCCTGTTCTCACTTTCTCCTCAGAAAAGTCACCTCTTTCAGTAGCTTTATTCATCAACTCCTAAGGGCAGACATCAGCTATGTCCCTCCCGGCTTGACAGTTCCTTTGAATGTGCATTATTTTCTAAGAGAGTCAGCAGAAAGTCAGTGCAAGGAAATCATAAAGGAACAAATTTCAGTTCAATAAGAGAAAAAGAAAATGAACATTTAGAGTAACCAGAGGCGGACAAAACAGTCTGAGTTCTGAGGTGACGGGACTGGAGTTATAGTAGCAAAGGCGGCCATCCTGCCTGAATGAACGGAAGAGGAGATATGAAAACTGAAAGTGTAAAATCATTGGATAGCAGGCAAGTAAAAGCAAGCCACGGGACGGAGTCACAATGGAAAGAGCAGAGTTAAAAGTTGTCAACTGGAGATCATGGGAAAAACAAAAAATCAAGTAGAGATGCTGTAAAAAGGGGAAGTTAAATATCAGGCACCTGAACTCAGAGCCATCAGGTATCAGCACATAAGTCCCTGAGGAGCTCAAGGAAGTCAGCCAGACAATCAGAGCTGTCTGCACAAGGTTTCCCACAAGTGCAACATATTTTGCCTTACAGTGTGTTAAAAGCACCACCACTTGGCATCCAACAACAGATCTGGGGATGTCATCTTATTTTTAAAATAGTAACAAATACCTCCAATAAATCACCAATGATTTCAGAAGGGCAAATTCCACAGCCAGAAATGCAGACTTATCACACTTACTTCGTGCTTTCCTTCCCCGTATTCTTATTCTTGTTACTCCATTTCTGAAAAATCCATTCCCTCTACCTGAAAATAAAGGTCCTACCCAGCCGCCAAAATCCAGTTTAATTGAAATTGTTTCCAACCTTCCTGCATATCTCTAGCCGTGGTTAATTTAGGACTTAGATTGTGCTTCTGATCAAAGCATGATGACCAAGGCATAATGTACCATGAAATACCTTAATTCAGAAGCTGTGTATACACAAAGCTTCCAAACTTGATTCGGATGTTGTAGTTAATCATCTTCTTAACCTTTACCATTGCTTTACCAATAATAGTCACCCATAAACATTTTAGTAAATCGAAAACAAAATTTAGGAGACTCAAACAACCCAAAAGGACTTGAATTATGACCTCTAATTTCCTTGCAAACCTGAATTTCTATGACACACCCCCTCCACGCCCCCTTTGATGCTACTCTACACAATGCTATATACATGCCCATTATGGCTGAAATAGGAAGCAATTGCCAACTGTGGCATCAGCTCAGAAAAAAAGCTAACAGTTCCAAAGTTGAGACTCAGAGCACTAGACCCACGATAGCAAGCTCTAAAACTATAATCCTGAGCATGTGTGCCTGAGTTAGAGAAGGTATTGAATTTATAGCGAATGAAGAACAAAGGAATGAATGAAGGGACTGCTCAATGGTCACACCAAACCTTACAGGCACTGAGGTCAAACTGATCATGATAGAAAATATCTCATTTGTTTTCCAAGGGTCATCTTTTCCCATAAAAATGAGAATTCTCAAAACAAGAATTGACACGAAATATTTATCTGCCTTTTGCAAAGAAGAAAAAGAAAACATTTACAGCACATATCAAAAGTTCAGTGAGTCTAGCAGAACTCCAGCAGCAACCGAGCCTTCCAAACAAGAGCACATAACCCCTCATCTGAACCTTATAGCCTTACAGGCAGATACAGCACTAAAGTAAAACCGTGTGCATGGGCCATCTGGTACAGTGAGAAGAAGGACAAATCCAGGAGTCAAGATGTCTCACACTCAACAAGAGCTCAGCCAGGAACTGCATGATCTACATCTCCGTGGGTCTCAGTTTCCCCGTTTGTAAAAAGAGGGAATTAATTCATTTAGCAAGTACTTGAAAAGGTTTTAACTAGATGCCTGGCGCCAGGGTTGGTCTAAATGATCTCAAAGGTCCCTTCCAGCACTGAAAATCTTATAATTCTTATAGTCTCACTTAGTAGACGTTCTTTTGGCTCTGACCTGAAAATTTGGCTGGAAACATAAACAGGCTTCTACATAAAAACACACATTTACCAGCTATAATTTGGACTTGGCAACAGGAGATTTCACCATGGCTGAGAGGAAAAAGTGCAAAATTGTATCCAGTGAGTATTATTACTTTGGATTACATTATAGCTCATATCTAAAGGTGGTGCAGCAGGTATGGCCAGAGCCGGGACCAAGTCTCTATCTCATCACATGCCTGTTTTCTTTTGAATTCACCAACAGTCTTCCATATATATTCAGTATAACACGTCACTCCCTACCAGATTTGTCCTTTTCCATTTGGCAAACACTATTTTATTTTTTATCCTTCTTCCTTCTGTTTTGCAATGAACATAAGCCAACATGGCAACAGGCTTTTTGTTTATTTCCTTCCTTTTCAAAAACAAAGTCATGGTTTCAGAACAGTTATCATGACAAGGCCCATACAGAAAAACACTTTTGTAATTTTAGGAAAACTTCATGTTTGAATTTTTCTTAATGAAACCCTTTGCCAAAGCCTCATTATTTTCCTGCTGTTGTTATTTTTATATAGTAATAATTATAACATCAAAATATCTCTGTAGCTATTACAGTTTAGCAATTTCCAATCTGTCTATATTTCACTCAATTATTAGAAGTAGATACAGTTACCTTATTTATATTTATGAGGAAACCAGGACTTAGTGTGACAGGCTGAAAAAAATCTAACTAGAATAACTAGAATAAGCCGCTTAACTGATATTCAAACACAAGTCTTCTGTCACAAAATCAAACAGACTTTTTAGATTTCAAATGCAATAGTTTCTATAATGATCCCAGAGAGAAGACAAAGTAAAGTTTTTAATTGTGTAAATTAATTAATATGCAAAAATCACCCCA
The DNA here is from genome assembly GCF_036562045.2 of Rhinolophus sinicus. NCBI lineage: Eukaryota > Metazoa > Chordata > Mammalia > Chiroptera > Rhinolophidae > Rhinolophus > Rhinolophus sinicus. The sequence continues at coordinate 51,423,246 of NC_133751.1, read as the reverse complement.
ACAAAATAAGAGCAAAAGCAGATAAAAGGCAAACTTTACTTTTTTATTTTAACAAAAAAGTACTAAAAATAAAGAAAACTGATCATATTATTTTATTTACAAAGGGATCTCTCTGTTGCATAAAATAAATATAAACTTTGTAAGGTTACTATCCATTGCTGGCATCTGATCTCTGTTTTTACTAGCTTACAGCAAGATAAAATGTAGGAAATTTGTGACATACGTATTTAAGACAGAAAATTTGTAATAGCATCTCAAAGATCTAGCCTTCAAACTGAATGGGAACTTACTGGTTATAACTGGAACATATTAATGTCAACTGATTAAAAAAAAAAGTATTCTTCTATTTCTCACAATCTACTCTGTGGAAACATACCCCCCAAGAAAGCCACATGACTCATCTCCCTACCCCCACCCCGTCCTCCTCTAAGCCTTTGTCAGGGGTCACCAGCTCAGTGAGGTCTTACTGACCATGCCCACCGCAGGGAGACCATATCTTTTACCTGTTCCTTGATCCCTAGCACTGACCCCATTCTTACGTACTTTATAATGTATATGTTTTATTTACTTCAACTAGTTTCACTAACATAAAGTGTCATGTGGCGAGAACCCTGTCTGTCTTTTTGCTCAAGAATTCCTGGTGTTATAAGGGTGCTCACACAGGAGCACAGAATATTTGGTGAATGAATCATTTCTTCCTTTGTCTCCCCCAACCTGAAATTGAGGAGACAAAATCCAGACAATGGACTGAACTATTTAAGTGATTATGTCCTAAGGCTTTTCCTCTTTAAAACTTACTACGGGAAATTACAAACATATAAAGATAGACTGAAAAATACAATAAATCCCCAAGCACTCAACAATTATCGACCCATAACTAATCTTTTGCCACCTATATTGTCACTCAGTAACTCCCTACTCTTATTATTTTTAAGCAAATATCAGACGCTATTTCACTTTATCCACAAATATTTCCAATGTTTCTCTAAAAGATAAGGTTGTCTCCCCCCCCCTTCAACCTATCTACAGTAATACCATACCATCACACCTAAAATAATAATAATTTTTTGAACTTGTTATGAAGATTTCCATCGTGACATGAATGGTATTTGGCTGCCTGAATGGTGGCAGACAGTCACTAGCGACACTGCAGGATCACAGACTGAGAACTACTTCTAATGTCTTCCTGACTCCAGCCCGGAGTTACTTTGCAATCAACACCTCTCTGGAGCATAACAGTTGTATATAAATCAATACATACTCTAATATGCATCCTTGACCTCATTCAGAAGAGCAAACGGATGTTTGTTGCTGCTTTTGCTAGAAAGATGTTGCTGACCAATTAGGACCCACAGTGACCAACCAGAGCCTTCGACCAACGGCCTTACTCACATAGAATGCAATGTTTGTGGATAGAGAAAACAAGCAATAAAAAAGCATGGCTGTGTGTCTCTGGGATAACAAGAAACTGTGAACTTCTCAAATGGCATTCCTAAAAAAATGGTTTTCAGTTTCCAAACGAAATTAGTAGGTAAAAGGATTTGCAAGGCATCCGAGTGCAAGCTGGCAGAACTCTGAGAAGCGTGAGTTGGGCATTTTGCATTAAAGTGCCTCAGCGCTGTGTGAGTAGTAAAGCTCTCTGTAGGCTCTGGATAAATGTTTATCCGCCACAGAAACAATCACTGAATTCATGAGCTTCCTAGCTGGCTTGTAAACATGACTTTAAGCACAGATCTTACCTGTGCCCTGAAAGCACCTTCATCAAGGGGTGGTGGAGGAGGGAAGTTTCCAGAGACAGATGGAAGAGCACCGGCATCATCTAGAGGTGGGGGTGGGGGTGGAAGAAAATCACCTACAAAAAGAAAACACACACATGAAGTCAATATGGACACAATTTTATAGCACTCTTAAAGACACATATTTGCTGGCATTTTACTGCTTTGTAATTGGTGTTGACACATAATTTTTTTTTGTCTTACACGACAGTTATTGCCTATCCTAGTTCTTCTCACTTTAATTAGTAGCCTTAACTTTCAGAACAACGGGAACCAGATTTGATACCTAGAAGGACATAAAAGCTAGTCTGTGGGGGGTTGGGTACATTCAGCCCAAACGGGGAAGGTGCTTGGGGTGGTGGATTATGGAAGTGTATAAGACTTAGTCCTGAAATAAATTTTCAGTCAAGTAGAAGAGGGAAAAAAAATGCATACACTAGTAAGAATCATACAAGTTGAAATGTATTAAGGTGTACAAACAAACTCTTCAGGATGTTAAGATGAAGGAAAGCCTATGTCCAGGTAGAGAAACAAGGAAGGCTTTACTGAGCATTTAAATTGCCCCTGAACATTATGATATGGAGAGCACTCCAGGCAGAAAGACAGTAGGATAAAGGCATAGAGGTCAAAAAATTCAGGGCCTGAAGAATAAAGAGCAAGTTAGAATATAACATAAATATAAGAACGTAAAATAATGCTAGTAGGCTATAAAAATTACAGCAGTGACCAAATAAGCTTTTAAGTGTGTTACACATCTATCAAAGAATTTGAATTTTATCACGCATGCAGTGGAGATCCATCAAGGATTTCTGAGAAGGGAACACTTGGTTGCAGTATGATTTACTAAAGACTAATCTAAAAGTACAGGCAGGACTGAGTAGGAAAAACTGGAATAAGAAATATCTGATTTGGAAATCTATATGCAATACAAACAGAAAGTAATGAGACTTTAGGATACTAAGAAACCCCAGCATCACCATCCCACAAGAACAACTGATGTTAGAGTCCCTAGAAGAACGTGCCCAATTTCTAAGATCTGAGGTATAGACATATATCCAAGAGCTCTATGGGTTCATGGCATAGAATCTTTTTAAATGTACTCTCCGCAAGAAATTCCATTAGGAAAAGGAAACTTCCATTTAGAGAAAAAAATCTTTATTTGTCCTTTTTCTTTTAAAAATAATATTGCAGATGCATTGGGGAAATGTTCTCTATTTATGAGTAAGTAGCTTTTCCTGGCAGTCCTGCTGTTCAGCACGGAGTGGTAGGGCCCCAGTCCCTGTCCCTCAGCAAGCTGCTTTGGGCTAGTACCAAAGCACCACAACTTACATCTCCAGGAAGAAAAGGAGTCTAAAGTGCACAGTGGAAGGATGGCGACTTGGACTGGTTGGTCTGATATACCTGTGAGATGGTTCCCTTGGGCTCCATGTGCCTTATGAATAACGGTCTTAGAGTTGGAAGAGTAGCTAACAGCTGTCAAGGCTAGAGCCCTGCCATATTCAGACAACCGAGCAGTCAAACACTACAATCTGCTTTTTGGACTCTCCCTGTGTACGAGGCACTGCGCTAAGATTTCCATATACTACCCCTTACTCCTACACAGCTCTCTATGCTGATGGTTCTCAGAGTGCAGAGTTCATCAGGGTTTCTGGAAGGTCTTGTTTAAACATAGATTGCTGAGTCCAACCCCCAGAGTTTCTGACTTAGAAATGCAAATCCAATAATTTGCATTTCTAATAAATTCCCAGGTGATGCTGATACTATTGGTGTTGGGACCACACTTTGAGAAGCACTGCATTAAGCAAAGTACCACACTATTATCCCTCCCTTAGCCTCATACGATTAATAAGATGCAATGAATTATGTCATACGGAAACATTGCTACTTCTCTTACTCTTCTGAGTGTACACATCTGAAGACATACTTTGTCCATGTCCTTGTTAGGGATATAAGCCTCATAAACCTTTATTACCTCACCCAGTCGTTCTAAACATTGGCTACGAACGAGAGTCACCAAGGAAGCTTGTCTAAAAATGCTAGTGCCAAAAATTCCATCTCACACCAATTCAATCAGGGTCTTGGGGGCGGACAAAACAGACTGGGGAGGAAGAGTCAGATTCCAGTATTCCTTTAAAACCCAAATGATTCTAAGGTGCAGTCAGGACTGAGAAACTCACGTGGACTTCATTTGGCCAAAGACTGCACTAAAAATATATTTAACACCTGTAAGTACAAAGAATTGTCACCAAGTTCTTTTCTGTCTTTAAAAGTCATTAGGTATGTATGATGTCAGGGTGGCAGTAGATTGGGGGTGGGGGAGTCGTCACTTTGCGGGGGGGTGAAGTGTCTGGCTATTGCATTGTTTTGTGCACCTAAAACAAACAAACAAACAAACAAATAAATCAATCAATCAATAAATCATGAAGGCATATCCATTAAAGTCATCAGGTAAGAGAAGAATGCACACAATGAGATCTTAAGTGATCAGCAAAGAAAGCCAAGCTTGATGGAGACTTAACTACCAAATTCTAGTTCACAGCCTAATTTTCAGGTTCAAATGTCCTATCCGGACGTATGTCTTCTTCATACCCAATTTAAAAGAAGCTCTCTGACCATCTTCTTCTACTTCACCAGATTGCAGTATGCCACAGAGAATGGTCCGAGCATTAAACAGTACCAGAACTGAATGAAATCTTGGAGGTACTATTATAAAAGTAGAAACTGAGGCCTATGAAAACCACATGAACAGTCCAAATTCTCACAGCAAATTAGTCTAAGACTAGAAAACACAACTGCCTGTCTCTGAGGTCCCTTTCAACTAGATCCTTCTTGATTGCATTTCTGTCATAGAAATTTAACATAGTGAGGCACAGGTTGATAACACTCCTAGGAGGGTGAAGAGGAACAGAAAAAGAAAATGGAATGTATTTTTAAAAAGAAATAACTTGAAAAGAACATGACTCTAAACTGTATATTCTAGGTAAGATTAGGCAGATTTTTAAAAGCCCTGGTGTTGAAATCATTATAATTATCTGCTTAATTTTGATCAATTATTAACTTAGACCAAACTCAACCATCACAGACTTCTTCCTGCATTATTCTGAGTGGAACTCACATTTTAAAATGATGTGGAAGAATGGAGAAATGTCTCGAAAACAGATACACACATGTAAAGGGATAGAATTGGCAATGGGTCCTCTGGAGGAAAGCATAACTAGTTGAGAGAGTTGGAATGAAAAACTCTTCATAACTATCTTAAATCAGACTAAGAACTATTACGAGAATTCTGACTTAGAGCTCAGCATTTTAACAGGCAAGTACACGAAGGAAAACGTGTCTGTGTTGCAGTAAGAATAAGTTCAACTTAGGAGAGAAGGCAACAATTCCATGTTTAAAGAAGACAGCAAAATGAAAAGAATGGGGTGGGGTGGGGCGGGGTCAGAGAGGAATCCTTTCCATCCCATTTTTAAAACAATGAAAGAACATGTGGCTTAGATGCTTAGGTGGTGACCCTCGTAGAGCAAAACGGTTGAACAGAATCAGTGGCAGTACCTTCTAACTAGCAGTGCTAAGCTATAGACCTTCACATCACTGCATGCCCCATCCTCTCTGCTTGACAGGGAAATCCAGATGGAAGTCCCAGGCCCTGTGAATTACAGGCGCATTGAATAACTCAAATAGGCAGGCCAAAAAAGAACATACCATCAGGCAACTGGTGCAGGGCAGTGATACATACAATATAACAGAGAAATATTTGGTTTTAGAAGAAGTGGGGTAGTCACTTTGCCTACAAACAAATGCCTACAAACCTGGTTCCCTCCTTACCCTCTTCCTCACCATCCAAAGCCTACCACATGCAAAATACATTTATTCCTCAATTACTCAAATTACACAACTAGTGAAACACAGAGCTGGAAATGGGTCCTCCCTTTGCCTTGGCCAGAAGCTAGAAAGGATCTCGCTTAATTTGCTCCATGTCATCCCAAATCATTCAGCTAATATTCAAAGGTTTTGCTGTGCGTCAGAGGTTGTACCGCGAGGGCAGTTAAAGGGTAAGTTGGGCAAATAAAGTATTACATCCCTGATTCTCAAACACTACTTTATGCCAATTTACTTCAGAAAATAGCATGCTATGCATACCATTAACTTGAAAAGGGAGGGAGGGAAAAATCCTAAGAGCCCAGCTCTGCATATTTTTTCAAGCTACCCTTTCTAGTCTAGAGGTAAAAAGGCAGTGCCATTGAGAAGTGATGTGGCCACCTGGTAGAAGCTGAGTTAACTGTAGTTACCCTAGTAACATGGGTTGGGCATGTATGCAAGGCACCAATGCAGAGCTTGCTTATGCCTTCAGGAAACAAAGGCCCTCCCCATAGAGGAAAAACACAAGAATTTACTAGCAAAGAAGGTGATAAATGACTGGTTATGCATGACTGTAGTGCAAAAACAGAAGAGAGTAATTAAATTCAGATCATCAATTGAAATCTGGATTCATTTACTATGGTAAAAAATAAAGCATCATTATATTTCTTCTTCATCTAAATAGCCATGTAAACCTGTACACATACACAGGGATTTAGATAGCAGCCCCTTTTGCGCCTTATACACAGTTTTATCATAGCATCTCTAAACCTTGATATCATTTATGTGCTTATGGTCACTCCTAGTTAGAACTGAAGCTTCTAATAAGTAGAACCCACTCAAAATTTATCTTTATATCCCCACCACCTGGCGTAAGGTTTGGGCTATGGTATGCTCGCTGTAAAAATAGTTAAAAGGTTAAATAATGAAATAAATAACAAGCCATTTAATCTCTCAATTGATATTTTTAAAAAGCCTTCCATGCTTTTCAAACATCATTGCTCAAATCACCAAAGGGATCTAGATAAAATGCAGACTCTGATTTAGCCGGTCTGGGGTGAGGCCTGAGAGTCTGCATGTTTCACATGCTCCCAAATGCTGCTGCTGGAGATGCATGGACTCCACACGGAGTTGCACAACTCGAGGGCTCTTCCAGCTGGCAACTGTTGGTTCTCCAACTTCCTCACGTGGAGAATTTCTGGTTGTTTCAGGAAACCTAAACTTTAATGGAAGTATAAATAAAGTCACTTGCAGGCTTCTCAGGTGAAGAATTTAAATGATGAGCACATAAGAGATTGGATTGGAACACACACACACACACACACACACACACACACACACGTGAAAAAAATTAATCGTAATTAACGGAGAAAGGAAATATATTCAAAGAAAATAGTACAAAAATTAAAGCCCAAACACGTACAACACAAACCTCAGCTCTATCCTGTAATTCAGAGAAGGCAATGCCACCATCTCAGGTTCAATTTCACCTCACCTATTACATGAAGATGACAATATTTACTTCACAGTGTCACTCTGCAGATCAAAGCAGGTAAAACAGTGACTTTGAACCTTTTCTGACCACAACCCAGAGTCAACAAATAACTTTTCATATCATGATGCAATATTACTATCTGGACATGTGTAAGTCCAAGTCTGTCCAAAACAAGAGTTTCATGAAACCGTATGTACTACATGTAATGCACACTAAAAATGGCTATGTTATATTTATTTATTTTAAAAAATGCTGTTTGTGACCCACTAAAGTGAATGTGACCCATAAGTGGGTATCAACCCACAGTTTAAACATCACTAAGGTAAATTATATGTTAAGTAACTTGTTCAATGTCTACATGATAGATGATAAGTCTTCCTTCCTTTCACTAATGAACAGGAGGGCAATTGAGTCTAAACTTGCCCACTCAGTAGAGGAGACCAAACCTGAGAAGCTGAAGAGACCAAGTAAGAAGATGAAACAAATATAACAGGAGTGGCAATCTCCATAAGGTGATTAGGTCACAGCTATAGCATTCTCCTCACGGATGAGAGGTTATTTATTACAAAACCAATTAACTGAAGACTTCATTTACAATTTCACCCTCAACTTCATCTTCGGTTTGCATTAAAACACACATGCCATCAAGAAAACAACACCAGAAAGCACATTGAGTGAAATACTTTAAAAAGGAAGTATTCAAGGTTTAGGACAATTTGTAATGTTAGCATTTGTGGGGTAACATATATGCATTTATTATTGTATCATGATGGAGTATTTTATCTTTTAAATGGATTCCCAAGAAATTAACAACAAGTTGCCTCTAAGAAGCTGCTGAATTTTGCAACTGAGGAATAAGAATGAAAGAGAAACTTACTTACTTTTCATTACACCAGTTTTTAATCTGCCATTATTTTATCTATTTATAATTTTAAAATAACACATATGTACAAAACAAAAAAGAAATTTTCAGTATTTAGAAATGTCTTATCTGCAAATTTAAACTGACTAAGGTTTTAAAAACCACCAGGAAATATTCGGATATGACAGAGGTCAAGAAACCATTGAGATTAAGTACCATTTAATGCATCACCTCTCAATCTTCTCAACCCATTTACTATCCACTGGTTGTACCTAAAAATATGAAAGGAATTACCCTGATTTACTTCCCATGTTTTACTTAGTAAAGATCAGATAAAACAAGTGCTTATTCCTAGAGCCAAAGCCTACGCACCATCTAAGTGTGACCACAGACCTATGTCCTGGAAAGAGATTAAACACTATTAATAAAGCGGTTCCTGGATTCCCATTTTGCTCCTTGAATGTGCAGCCCCTTGAGAATTCTCTGGGAGAAGTGCTAATGATCAGGACAGCGCTGGGCATTCCTGAATCCCTGTCTTGATTGGCATCGGAATAGCAACAACACAACCTCTCTTAAATGACACATCTTCATCTGTAAATGAGAAGAGATGTAACCTTGACCAAGTAATTTCAATTCTTTATTTCTCACACCAGACATTTTTGGAGTTCAGGCTTTTATTACATATAATTATATATTAGAAAATTAACCTTTCTATTTTTCTTCCACTTTTATTTTCTGCTGCTTAACTAAAAAACAAATTGTTGATTCTGATAGTACTTAATTTTCTGACCAATGGCCTTTAAATGGAAGGACTAAGATTAAAAATAGTGATAAAACACAATATTAATGATGGTATAGGGAAAGCAACACTCTTGTGTGCTACTCATATATAAATAGGAATGTTAAAGATAAATTTTTTTGAGAAAATTTGGCAACAGGTATCAAAAGCCTTAAAAATATTTGATCCAGCAATACAACTTTTAATAAATTAGCCTATTATAGAAGTAACTAAAGAGTATAGAGAGAAGCATGTTAAAAAATCTTCATCACAATGAAATGTAACTGAAAATAATCAGAATGTTCATCAATATAATATTGATAAAAAAATCAACAGTCACACATTAGAAAACTGTGTAGCCATCAAAATGATGATGTTGATCTAGAGTTGACATCTATTTATTCATTGGTTGAGTGTTTTCTCTGTATCAGGCATTATTCTAGATACTGGGGGAACCAGCATACATGCATACATACATACATACATACATAAAGTGTTGCTGTCATGGAATTTATACTCTACCAAGAGGAGAAGAATACTTAAAAATAAATTAAAGATACCTAGTATCAAATAGTGAAAAATACTATGTAGAAATATAGGGCAAAAAAGGAGGAATATAATTCTATGGTGGTGATGGAGTATTGCAATTTTTAAGAAAAAGGTTGGGAAATGCCTCACTAATATAGTATTTGAACAGCGACTTAAATCTAGTGAGGGAGTGAGTCATGGAGTAACTGGGAGAGGAACATGAAAAATTGTTCCTGATATATTATTATGTGAGGAAAAAAGTGGGTTACTGAATACTGTTTAAAATACAGTCCTTTGTGTGTGTGTGTGTGTGTGTGTGTGTGTGTATAAACCTTTATGTTAACAATGGTTGTCTATGGCACATGGGATGACAAGAGTTGTTTTTGTTATTCCTTCTCCTTTTGGTTTAATTGTTATACAATAAATGTGAATTATAGACATGCATTTAAAAAAAAAATCAAAAGGAAGATACTTTGAAACAAACTGGCAGAATCTACTCAAACCCAGTGTTTAATTGTAATGCACCATTATATTTACCCAAGCCAAATGTAATGTCTCAGGGCTCTTTCTAAATAACTTAGCTTGAAATGCTCTTTGAGATTCTCAAATTAAAGGTAAGAAGAACTATTATCCTAAAGTAGATGAAGTCTCCCTGGTTTTCAAATGGACAATTTCACTCTTCATTTAGCTAATGCAGAATCCCTGGGTTTTCAGTGAGTTCCATCCTCATGTTTAACCACAAGTAAATAGTCTGTATCAAGGTGAAACACCACAGTGCATCACATCTAACCATACTTCATTTCTCTATCACACCGTGGTTTCCATTTGTTGAAAAACAAATTCAATTCTTTAGTTCAATTCTTTAGTCGAAAACATTGAATGATTTTTAAATAATATGAATTAAAAGGACAGGCTGGCTCTACAAATGTTAGAAACAAATAGCATTTTTGAATCCACCAAGTGTCAATTGTCACAAAAAACATAGTAATTGCTACCCAAACAACAAACCATACCATGTATTTTGACTACAAACATGGGAATTCAAAACGAATAGGATGATGAGGTAAGCCTAAGCATCAATCTTCTACCAGCTATTGAGAGATCTTCGGCCCAAATATGAAAAAGTGAAATTCTCCGCTTAAAATTTAAATAAAAACGTTTAAAATTTCATGTGGTAGACAGAGAAAAGGCCAACAGTCCAGGGAAACAAACAAACTAAAAAGCAATGTGCTGAGAGACTATTCCAAAAATATCCCTTTCCCTTAGAGATGGGACATAACCTGTGTTGGCCATTAAGATCAGAAGCTTACCTTCCCTCCAAAGATGGTGATGAAGCTTGAGGGAGGGTGGTTTTACAATAAAAAACCTCTTTAAGTCACTCATTTAACTTGGTTCACCACTGCTATATCTGAATAGAGTGAACCACCCTCAATTTCAATGACAACATAGTCTTCCTTCCATTCACTTCTAATAGTGCTCTATTAGAGCACATATTGTGCTCTTTGTTAGTTGAATTGCCTATCCAAAGGTTTCTCCTATGAGCTGATAGGCTCTCTGCTTCACTAATCTCTATATAGAGCAGATAGAGCACATAGGAGATGCTTAGTAAGTACCATCATTATTTTAAAATATTATTATTACAAATCTCTATTACATTAAATTGAATTGAACTCTGAAAGAATGAATATATATATTTTACCATGGACAACTTTGCTCCTTTCTAATTATTAGCATAAGGTCAATACACTACAGTCCTGGTGGAGAACAGGTCCCTCATGGACTTAATTACAGTTGGACAGTTAATAGCATTAGTCTTAAAGTAGCTGCCCGGTTTTTCTGTTGTTGTTCTTACGCATTGTCTTCCTGGGATCCTGTCTTCAGAACACAGGCACTGAGTCCTCATCCATAAGTCACGTTATGGTTATGGGGGCACCCTAACCACCAGAAACATTGCAATAATATGTACTATACTTGATATTTCTTCTGCAGTAAAAGATTGTGGACAGATCTTAACAGTATCTATAACCAGCAAGTTATCTTAGAAACTCCTTTGACTCCTCCAGGAATTTTGGAAGAGTCAGCTCTTCTCCCATCAAGGAGAGATGGGACTGGAGGAGGAACAGGAAATTGAAGGAAGAGAAAGGAGAGAGATGTCGTATGGACAAAAATCTCAAAATGTTAGTGCTTCAAGTGCCGAAACAGATCTGACTTGTAACCAAGGGTGTGCATCAAAACCTCATGGGGCACTTTCTTCTGCTATAGACACCCAGGCCCCGTTCTAGAATTCTTAAATCAGAATCTTTGGGGGTAGGACCCAGACACTCAAGCATCTTCACAAGCTTTTTGGATGATTTTAATGACTAGCCCTGGTTAAGAGTCATGGACCTCCATGAAAAACAAAGTAAGACGGAGGAACTAATCCAGGTTAAAGAAGGCCAAGGAGACATAGCAACTACATGGAACTTGTGATTCAGGATAGGATCTTAGACCAGAAAAGTGATATTAATAGGACAACTGATGAAATCTGATTAAAGTCAACATATTAGCCAGTAGTACTGTGTCAATGTTAATTACCTGGCTTTGGTAACTGTACTACAGTTACATGAGGGAACATTTGGGTAACGGGATAAAGGCTAAATGAGAATCTTTAAACTGAGTTTCAGCGAAATTATTTCAGAACAAAAAGTCGAATTTTTTTTTTTTTTTTTTAATTTTAAGGGGAAAAAAAAAAAGTCACTGACCTAGTCCAAGAACTTTTTTTATACATGGAGAAATTTTTAACCATTGTGGTGAAGTAAAACAGTCAAATAGTGTAGAACTATTCCAAGAAACCCACTGTTATCCCAAATCCCCTAACTTTTAGTTGAGGACACATGTACCACAGGACATGGCAGATTTAGTGTGAGAAACTAAGATTTCTTGGGAATGAGGAGGCAACTTGTTCCGCCTCTACAACCTCAGAAGATTATGAAGAAGAGAAGAGGTTCTTACTATTTAGAAGACTTGGAATAGATGATCAGGAGTCCATGAAAAACCTTCAACAACATCCGGGCTGAACGCAGCATGGAGAGGCCAGTATCCCAGCCTGCCGATCAGCAGCACTGAAATCCCATAGAGTTTCCTTCGCCCACTGCTAGAGCCCATGCCCCTGCCTCAGGAGAAGACGCCTTGAGGATGAGAATGGCTATATGATACCAGGGCCTTCCGTGATTTCTCCAGTTTTTATCTTTTATGTGTGAATGACTTCAAATTCTTCTCACTGTGAAATTCTTGTTACTATTTATATAAAATTATGCCGATCATTACTCATTCTCCTTCAACCCTCCCATTTCATCAAGTCTGAGGCTTAGCAAATGTACAAATGCTTTAAAAATAATCAAATAGAGACATTCATTTCATTTCAAGGTGTTGTTTTGGGCATATATATATATATATATATATATATATGTATTTTTCTTCTTCCTTTTTTCCAAAGGAATACTGGAACTGACAGGTACTTGCTCTAAAAATTTACTTCACCACCTGCTAGCTGAAATATTGCTTTCATGGATTTATATTGTATTAAAAGGTCACTGGCTGTTTAAGTCTTAAACAGTTTTAATCATTCTAAAAGTCTCTTAACAGTAAGAAAAGGAAGCTCAGAACAAACAGCAGCAGGGACTCTAATTAAAAGGGCCAATTCATCTAATTTTATTTGGGGTTAATTATTCAGGATTCACTCTTTGATGTGTAAGGAATAGCAATTAGTAATTTTAGTGATTTGAGAATCATTGGAGGTGTAATCAGTTAAAATGAGTGAGTGTTTACAACACAAGATGGTGAATTAGTCTCTCTCAGCTGGAGAACAGGAACATTAGGCTCCAAGAGATCAAGGCTAAAGATTTCAGACCATAGTAATAACAGTCACTTCAAAATAAAACACATGTCAACAGCATCTATCCTTCTGTTTACTCGTAGCTAAGGCAAGGCACAGAGGCTTCATGAAATTACCTTTAACTAGACCTCCATCTTTGCTGCAGTCCCTCTATTTGGCTTTTGCCACCATGGTAACCATAAACGCATTACATTAAAAACGCAATTCTAAATGAATGTACCATTTAGAAGCAATGTAAGACCCAGAATAAGCATAGCACTCATTTATTCCGTGCCTGCATCTCTGATTGACAGCTGGGCATCTCCACCTGAACCTCTAATTCTGTGCTCAAAACTGAATTCAGACCCCCTATCCCACAGACCTGCTTACCTGTTCTTGCACCCTCTATTTTTCTACTTACTTCATTATAATTTTCCCAATCACAAAGTTTGGGAGAAAACCCCTTTCTCTGTTTTTTTGCCCCAGCCAGCCACACAGAGTATCGCACACCATATTAAATACACCAAAATTTCCAAATCTATTTACTGCTCTTCATCTCTACTGCCACCAAAATACTTAATGCCTAGACACCTCATAGCTAGGCTTAATGGTTTCCATTCTTAATAACTTAGCCCTTTCCAACTAATCTTATACACTGTTGCCAGATTGAAAACTTCCATTGGCCCCCAAATAGCCAAAACAAATCTTGAAAAAGAGGAACAAAGTTAGAGGACTCTGCCTTTCTGATTTCAAATCTCACCACGAATCAAAAGAGTGTGGTGCTGGCATAAGAACAGATATACAGACCAAAGAAACAGAATAGAGAGTCTACAAATAAACCATCACATATATGGTCAATTGATTCTCTGGCAGCTATACTAGAGCTTTAGAGAATGATTGGTTGGGAGTACTAGACACTTTATAAAAACCCCTGCTCTGGGCTTCCCAAGACTTGATAGGACCTCATCCTGGACACGCAGAATCCTGAGACAGGAAGGGCCTGCTATGAGGAAATTGAGAGTATCTTGACAAGCTCAGTTCACCATACACCCTCCTAGAATGCTCTGGTAACTGCATCCTTTGAGAGAATTACAGCAAACAGCAGCTCTGGAAGTTTTGAACTTCAGAAGGCTCCCTTTTGCTGAGCAATGTATCCAGTAATCTGTCTGACTAGCTTCCTGGACTCCAAGAATTTGCTCCTTAACTCCCACACTCTAAGAACTTGCTCCATAAGGACTTTCCTATCCATCATCTCTTCAGATCAGAATCTAAGATATTTTAGGAGGCCCACGTCCTCTGCTCCGACACAGCCTTCCTTGGCTGCCCCTGACAAAGGCACCTCCCCACCTCTCACCCTCTGTAGCATTTCTAGAGTATGTTCACAGTGCATCCTCCTGTTGAGAATCCAGGAGGCATTTGCCTTCCTGCACAGTGTGTTCCTAAAGGGCACACATCATGGATGATTCATCAGTCTAGCTCAACACACCTCTTCTAAGCTTTATAGAGTTGAGATGGAGAAGAGTTAAGAAAATATTTGCTGAGTGGGTACATGCATGAATTCTTGACAACTACAAATTAAATATTAGCCCAATCAATTATTCTTTGAAGGAAGAACCTGAGAAACTGAGTGTCTATCAATTTCAAAATATGTGTATGTAGATTGTGTGAGTGTGTGTGTGTGTGACAGAGAGAGAGAGAGAGAGAGAGAGAGAGAGAGAGAGAGAGAGAGAGAGAGAGAGAGGAAATGTAAGATTGAATGAACATCCCCATGGGGATGATTTCTACAAACAAAACAGGCTCTTGACTTATCAGTAACTCAGGTGACTTAGTTATATAAAAGAAATAGCACTGTGGTATTAAAATGCATCACTTCCAGTCAGACCTGAACCATTTACTAGCTGTGCGAATTTGGGCAAATCATGAAATTTCAGAGCCCCTTTTATTTTTTCCCTTGTAAAATAAGAGTAACAGCATTTGTCTTTTATACTGCCCAGGGTTGTGTAGACTGAGGTAGATAATTTTAAGAATACTTGTAAAACCACAATGTCCTACCCAAATATAAATTATTTTTATTGTGAGGTGATTCTCTATGCAATTTAACCATAAACACTTTCTTGACGTTTAGACACGTGAATACAAAATGTAGCCATTTACTGAGTATACCATACTATATTCTTAGTCTGGTTCTTCACAGACAGTTGTTCAAACGAGTTAGTTGTAAAGGCAAAGAGAGAGAAAAAAGCATAGGAGTATAACTAAAACAATAGCAAAATAAAGTCCTAGCCAAAGAAATAAATATTGTGCTCTCCCCAGGATATTTAGAAATCTTGGAAAGGAACCACAGAAGGAGAACTGAGGCGGTACTAACTGGGCACACCAAGTGCTTCTGCAATTGATTAACCCAGCATTTCCTCGGGTCTGGGAGTATTCCTGGGTCACTTTTTTTTTTTTTTTTTAATGGACAAACTGTTCTTGAACAATTTACAAGACATAAACAAGCTATTGTAATGAATCAATCAAAGAGGCCAGTTTTGTCCTCAAAATCCAGTGAAATCGCCAAGTCAAACCAGCTACCACCACAACGAGGCAGTAAGACAAGCAAGAACATCCCCAAATCCCAATGCCTTGCTTAGTTCTGCACAGACCTCTCTTTGCCAAATTTGATCTATAAACCCACATGCCCATGTCTACAAGGGGCAAGTCCCACTCAGTAGCAACTTTCAAAAGGCCTCCAAAATCTATTGGATGCTTATCATCCATGAAGTTATGTGTGTTTTTTAAATTACAATAGATAATTCAACAAGCAGCCTTTTGAAAAATCAACCTTTGTCTCCAGGGAGGCACTCCAAGGAAAAAAAAAAGATACATTCCTTGTATTTCATTCACACTGCTTTCTTCACTCCCTCAGTTTAGGAAGTCATGTGATAGAAAGACAGTCCCGAATGCAAAGTTTGGTGACGTGTTCTGGGCAGAAGTTCAGGCACCTTGTTATTATAGCAGACCTGATCTGGCTGCCCAACGACATAATTTAGCTGAGTGAAGAACTCGTCCCCTCTTGCTTCATTTGGCTACCTGCCTGGGAAGGGCTTTCATTCCGAGGGCAATGGATTTATTGCTCCCTTGTATTTCTCCAACAGTAGTTCCAGTTCTCTGAGTTTCAAGTTCAGTGAGCTCAGCTTTGGCATTCAAGGATCTCCTTATGTCTCATCCTTAAGAGCATTTGTCCCAGGTCTGTTTGCCAAGGACATGGTGGCAGTTCCCTTCCTGGCACTTGAGTCTGCAATATTAAGCTTCTTCTCAAAAACATACCCACCCTATCACCGGAGTTACCTCTCCCAGTCCTGCTGGCATTGTCATGGCTTAAATGGCACCAATGGTACAAGTTGATAACCTCACAAAGCCACCAGAACACAAGCGGATTAGAATGGAATAGGGAGCTCTATTAGCCGTCAGGTCAGCAAACAAAGGCGAAAAGACCAAATCCAGCCCATTTCCTGCTTTTGTAAATAAAGTGTTATTGTAACACAGCTACGGTCTTTAATTTACCTATTGTCTATGGCTGTTTTTGCGTTTTGCTGGCAGAATTGAGTAGCTGACCTTATAACCAGCAAAACCTAAAATTTTTTCTATCCAGACTTACGAAATTTTGCCAACCCTTGTCTAGTCCTTGAACTCGTTTTACAGATAGAAAATTCAGATTCAGAGCAGCTGGTGCGCTCAGTGGTTGGGGCACAGTGCTCATAACACAGGGCTCGCCAGTTCGATCACCGCGTGGACCAGTAAGAAACAACAGCTTGAGCTTGGAGCTGAGCCACCAGTGGGAGGCCGGTTGGTTGGCTCCGTGGTTAAAGCACAGTATTCATAACACTAAGGTTGTCAGTTCATTTCCCACATGGGCCAGTGAGCTGCGCCCTCCACAACTAGATTGAAAACAACAACTTGACATGGAGCTGATGGGTCCTGGAAAAACACACTGTCCCTCAATATCCCCCAATAAAAATTAAAAAGGAAGGAAGGAAGGAAGGAAGGAAGGAAGGAAGGAAGGAAGGAAGGAAGGAAGGAAGGAAGGAAGGAAGGAAGGAAGGAAGGAAGGAAGAAAGAAAGAAAGAAAGAAAGAAAGAAAGAAAAAAAGAAAATTCAGATTCAGGAAGGTTAAACAATATTCCTAGGGAGTAAGTAAAATTTTCAAAGCACCATAACTAGGGCAGCACTGGGCATATGGTGCATACACACTTAATAAATACTGGCTCTCTCTAGTGTTTAACAGGAAATTGTATGTTCCTTCAATGTGGAACTGTGCTAAAATGATTTTTTTTAAAAACCGTTGTCCTTGAGAAATTCACTGTCTAGAGACAGCAGATAATTTCAACATAATATTGTGTGTATTAGTTTTCTATTGTTGCTTCAACAAATTATTATTAACAATTATTTAAAACAATACACATTTATTATCTTACAGTTCTGTAAATAAGAAGGTGGTCATGGGTATCGCTGGGCTAAAATCAAGGTGTGGGCAGCGTTGCATTCCTTAATGGAGTCTCTAAGGAGAATCCATTTTCTTGCTTCCACAGGTTATGGAGACTTCCCTCACTCCTTGACATGAGGCCACCTTCCTCCATCTTCAAAGCCAGCAAAGGCTATTGAGTTCTTTCTTACACTGCATTACCCAAAGTCCTCTTCTGTCTCCTCGTCCACTTATAAGGATGCTAATGATAACACTGGGCCCACCCAGACACTCCAGGATGATTTCCGTATCTTAAAGTCAACTGATTAGCAACCTTAATCCCACCTTAATTCTCCTTTGCCACTGCAACCCAACATATTCCAGAGAATATGTTCATAAGTTCCAGAGATTAGTGCACGGACATCTTTTTTTTTTTTTTTTTGGGGGGGGGGCATTATTGTGATAATCACAGGGTACCATAAAGAAGGGACGTGTACACACCGTGCTGTAAACCTCAAGGGACAATTCAGCACAGAGGCACAGCATCGACAAGAGCAACAGCTCTCTAGCGATACAAATTTTCCACAGTTTGCCATAATTTTCTGAAAATTTCAGCATATCTCAGCATATTTTTAAACTTTAATATATGTTTTTTAAGATTCCATTTTGTCCCATACACATTGTTCTTTTCTTTTGCAACTGTTATCTTGATACCACATTGAAGGGGGGAGAAATCCTATTAGATATTAGGTTAAGGAATTTAGAAAGCAAGTTTGAGTTAGAATTTCAGGAGAACCAGTTACATACTCTCCCTGTGGGATTGCTTTTCTTAGGTCCATTTTGTGGATAAGAAAACTCAGAAAGACTAGGAACCTGCCCACAGAGACCACAGCTAAGACCCGGAGAAAGTTACTTTGGCTCTCTGAAGTTCATAAACAGAATGAAAAATATTAGTGCAGCATTTTTGTGATGGTCTATGTAGCAATGGCTTAAAAGGAGAAGGGGGGTATTAAACATATTTGAAAAAAATGAATGCTATGAGTTTGCAAAAAGCTGGAGCTATATACAGCTTGTACCTGAGATGATGGAAATATTTTATTTCAAGCATATTTAGCTCTTCAGACAAAAATATAACCGAGACTAAAAGACATAAAACTATGCCTTCACTGTTTTTATGACCTAGAAAGGAAACTTGTTTGTTTAAAAAAAAAAAAAAACATGAAGGGTTTCACAGAAATATTAACATATATAGAGAGAATATAACTGCATTTACAAATCTTGAGGCATAACAGTGAAAAGTGAATTACCTGGTTTGAGAATGTGTGAGTGCCCAATAACTGGACGTGTGCAAGTAGAGGCAAGAAGACTACTTTATAAGTATATCATAATGGAAATAGGAGCTTTACAAATTCCAGAAACCCAGTAAGTGGCCTGTAAAGGTCCTTTCAACACTAATAGTTTGTAATCCTTTGACTTAAAGTACAGGGCCAATTACTGGCAATCAGAGACTCAGATTTCTTTTGAAAGTGTACAGTCCAAAAATGTCCCGATGCATGACAGGACAGTTATCCTAACTGCAAGCAGGTGCATCCCGGGATAGGACATAAAGATAATTTTCTAGGCCAGATCAGGCAAAAAGCAACTTGTAATGTGGACAGTACCTATGTCTGATCCTGACTCCCACACCTCGCTGCCTCACTGAAAATGAATATTTTTATATCCAGAATTTCCCAAAAAACTATATTCTACCCATTCTGAGGTCATTAATTCTTTAAAGGACAAATACATGTTCAACTAGAGATATGAAGCGGAGCACCTAGGCTGTAAGTTCTTGCAAATCCTATCCCACACGGATCCGTACATGTGCTTAATAGAAATAGCTTATTTTCTTCAACTTAAAAGGCGGAAAGATCTGGTGGAAAGGCTTCAAAACATGTGAGAACTTCCCAATCTGGCTCTTGTTAACTGAGATGGAGGTGATGCAACAATATTTCTTAAATTAAGGAGTACACATTTCCACCCCTGACAATAAAAACCAAGTAAAATACCAAATTACCAAGACGGAAAATTCCCACCATAAACAACTAGAGTTACCCAGAAGAGAAAAACAAGACATTCAGTCACAAGAGCTAAATGCCTTCCTGTTACGAGAAATATACACATATTCCCACGCAGAACCCTTTCCTTGTGAATAGAGCTAAAGGTGCATGCAATAGTTTGATAGAGACATTATATTACTTATACAAAACTGAACTAGATTATGTGTTTGTTTATTAGATTATGGCTTTAGGCACATTGTTCTTCACTAAGAGCTCTTGACATGAGCCAACACACACACATTCTTTGGAATGAAGGCTTTTGTGAGAGTATTTTATGGTACTTAGGCTCTTGAAAAGACTTGTGAAAGCTGTCGCACCAGAGGATTAAACCCAATCTTTGGGGCCACCACATTAGGAGGGTCCAGTTCACTTTACACAGCCTTAACTAGGACACATGAGCTTTCTTGGACATAACACCAAATGGTTCCAACTCATTCATTGTGGAATTTCTCATGTTAACCTCCTCCCACTCATCTTAGTCACTAACCAAACACCAGATCCTGAGTGCCAACGGATAAAAATGAAAGCAGAGCACTCCAGAAATGGAATGCAACTACATTTCATTTCTAACTGTCACTAAAGGGGGAAATATATTCTTGTTTTTATTTGTATTTAAATTTCAGTCAGGGACATTCTTAAAATAATAAGTTCCCAGAACATAATCATTCCACATGTTCTGATTCCATATATCCCTAACTGGATAAAAGATCACAGTATCCACCTGGGTTCTAGTTTGTTTGTTTTTGTTTGTTTTCAGAGTAAGGCTTTTTAAGACTCAAATTGGGTCTGAAATTAGACCAGTGTGTGGAATTCAGAGTCTCATTTTAAGCTTTAATAATATTTAAGACACTCAGAATGGCAGTCCATTCCCAACAAACAAATGTATAAGATGCACAAAGACCCCACCTTTCTAAAAAGAGAAGGACTTCCCAACACTTCATTCGAACACGTGTGCCATTTGTTTTTCTGATATTTAAGGTGTTGGATTGCAGAGTGCTTCTTAATCCCCTCAGTTATGAAATAGGTATAATAAGTATTGATCTATTATTGTAGTCAACGATTTATCTATCTTGCTACTCTACTGATTATTGTCTATGGAACCATTTGAAATCATGACATCGCAATGTTTTATCAATCATCAATACTTCAATGAAAGGGTTCTTTGCACTATAGCTTACAGAAACTAATAAGGTACACCTCAGTATTTGTTCTTTTTTCCTAGATCTTCCAGTTGTAGAATCAAGTAGGCCAATGTTGTACAAGAGAACTTTCTGCAATTTTGGAAATATTCTATATTGTACCAATAGTCACCATATGTGCCCATTGAGCACTTGAATTTTTTAATTAAAGTTTAATTAATTCAGATTCAAATTCAAATTTTTAGCTACAACATTGGACCTCGCAGATTTAGTCGTATTAGAGTTAAGAGTCTGTTCTACTCCCTAAACACCCCCACTAAAATATCTGCTATAAAAGAAATCCAACTTTCCTCTCTGACTCTAGATTTCAATAACAAATAACTTAAACTGTATTAAAGATTTTAGATTAAGAGCTGAAAACATGAACACACACCTGCATTTGCATTTATTTAAACAGAATAATACCTGGAGAAGAATCATGCCTTACTTTCTCTCAAAACTCCAAATCCAATACTGTGTCAAACACACTTATAAATGACAGACGGTGAATGGGAACACTTTTCTGAGCATGCGCTGGTACAATGTAAAGCAAAAAGCAGCACAGTGAAAAGCCCCAGGTGCCGGTGCTGGCTCTGCTATCGGTTTGTTGTAAACTTGGAACAAATCACTCCACAGGACCGTTCTCATAATTTCTAAGGATGCTATGATGAGCAAGTTACAGAAAGGATGCACACGTGTCTTAAGAAAGCCTAGCCTAGAACAGGCAATGAACAAAAGCTGGTTCAAGTCTACTCTCCAACTCACCAAAAGTAGACAAACAAGTGGGTTGTAGCTGTCTGTACAGCATGGCTATGCTAGCCACGACCAGCTAGTGCAGGACTCATGTCCTCTGACACAGAAGAGGGCAGTTAACAAAATGAACTTGAACAGAACTGGATTCTTGCAAGTCCTCTTTTTAAAGATACTGTAAAGGTGGCTGAGAAAATCTAAAATCAAATTGGTGGTGGGGAGGTGGTTGTACAAGAATAGACAGACATTAATAGAACAAAACACGCATGCCTACACACTAACGGTGTAGTAAAAGAGATAGCAAAATTAATGAGTTATGGTAAGAGTATTCATTAAATGGAACTGGAAAAACATATAAGCCATTTGAAAAATTTAGATCCTCATCTTAGACCAAAAGTAGTTTTGGTTTGATTAAAAGCTGAATATTTAAGAAAAAAATTGAAACCAACTTGTACATACTTCAAACTGGAACAAAAATAAAAATAAACACCCAATAAGATAACACACACTTATATAAAAAGCTCACATAAATTGTCTAAACGAGCTAATATAACATGGAAATTATTTTTTAAACCAATTAAAAGAATAAGAAATACATGTGAAAGGCAGTAGATTATCAGGCTGAAGACTATACTATTAGAAACCATGACAGTGAATTTCTCGAGGACCCCTGACCATTGTTTTCATGACGTTACATTACAACTTCTTTCAACAGTTCTTCATAAGAACAATGTCAAGCACTCTCTCCATTTTGGCTGGTCTTCTCTGGATGACATTATCTGTTTTGCAGTGGAGTGCTCAATATTAAATACCTACTCTACCAACTGAAGTCTGGCTGGGGGAGAACAAACTTACAGAAGAAGCAAATTCCACTCCATTAAAAGACATTCCTTGTTATATATTGCTAATTCATATCAAGTCTATCCATGGAACACACTTCTAATCACTCAA
Source organism: Rhinolophus sinicus (assembly GCF_036562045.2). NCBI lineage: Eukaryota > Metazoa > Chordata > Mammalia > Chiroptera > Rhinolophidae > Rhinolophus > Rhinolophus sinicus. Next base: position 51,400,675 of record NC_133751.1, on the reverse strand, counting down.
CTTGAGGCAACACCAACTGGTTCTTTATCATCTTAATAATGCTCACTTTATCAATGTTCTTTCAAAATAAAAGTTTAAAAGTGAAATTTACACATATGGTTTTAGAAACTAAAAAACATGGTTTCCTGAAATTGTCCCATGCTTTATAAGTCATAAATGAAGAAGCTGGAATAGTCTATTCTCCTACATTAGGAATAAAATCAGTGCTGCGATTGGGGGCAAAGGCTTAAAGAAAATGCTGTTCCAAAGGGAACTGGCCCTGGAACAGATTAAGTTTTCTGCACCAAACAAAGCCTGGTTTTTAAGTCGCACTCTCTCCAGGAGATGTTCAATCTGGAGATCAGTCATTTAAAGTCTTCAAAAGCCAAAGCAGAGAGAATACTTAAGAAGTATCTTGCTTTATCTCTTTGTATAGGATGAAGGACACTGAATCTAACATAGAGGTGCTTTTCTCAAGGGCACATGGATGACTTGTGAGGAGAGCTCCAAACAGCCTGCATACCCGCATTCCAACTCCAGCCAAATCTAAGAACTATGTATCTTTTCTTTATGGATTTTTTTCAGATGCAAAAACAGGAAGGGTGGACATATCCAAGAAAGTTGGTATTAGCATTAGTGAATAGAAAGATGTCTTACAATTAACAAAGCAATTATTTATTTTCCAAAAAATTTCATCATAAGGCAGACAAAACTAAAGCTAGAATTTTTACACAATTGACAAATTTACTCAAGGTGCAGGAAATGATTTCATCAAAGAGCTGCTAAGAAACTGTCAACCATCTCACCAACAATCTTTTCTTGAATGTAGACATTCCAATTTCTAACAAAAGCTTCATGAATATAAGAAAGGCAAAAACTGTTGACAAAGGCAAATCATGGCTATGTAAGTGGGGTAGTCTCTTGATCTGCATATATTACTAAAAGGAAAATTAGCACGCCCTTAATCTAACTCTATTGATAATAATCAGATATTAAAGTTCAGAACTAGGTAGGATGTAGAATATTATGAAACTCGATCTCTCCCTTGAGGTTACATTAGACTAGAAAGGTCCCCATGACAATGGATTCCCAAAATTTCCCTTCCCATGGTATTTATTTCAAAAAGCAAAACCATAGTTAAGAGAACTATTTTGGAAAATAGAGCTAATAAAGCAGGTTTCCTGGAAAATTCAACACTGAACAGAAAACATATTCTTTGAATAATGGGAATTCGGAACCAGTGCATAAATTCTTCTCCCTTCCTCCTATTAATGCACTATTCTGAGACACCCTGGAGCAGGAGGTCTTCACGAAGATGTGCAGTGAAACCAAACCATCAATTGGACTTGTTAATAAGTTGTGGCCAGCTTTGTAGCCTACTCTTTTATATTTGCTCTCTTTCCTTCTCTGTCTCACTCTTCTTTTCCCCCTCACTCCTGCTCCCCTGGCTCTGCTCCTTCCAATCAAGCACATAAGCCTTTGTGTCAGGCTGTTTTCTAGGAAACCTAGTCTAAGACCAGCACCTATTTTGTACCATGCTTGGTACACAAAGGGCCATTCCTTGACTTTGAGAATGGGAGAATTCACTGCAATAAAAGCATCAAAGAGTGAACATGACCTGGGCTGATTTCAGTATCTTTACTCACATTACTTTGTAAAATAAGACCACAACTCTGCTATAAATTGAATATTAAATGTTATTCTAGATAATTTAAGAACGTTAGTTGTTTGAGCTCCAGTGCAAAAGGATGGCTAATGTTAATCTGTTTATCTAGTTATCTATTTTAAATGACTACAGTAAACTCAAACCTATCTAGGATCTCTCCCAACCAAACACGCTGCTTAGAGTTTAAACCCTGATCCAGTAACACTCCTACATTCTACCTCCTAAGCTAAGCCTACCTCCAGAAAACAGAGCAATAGGCAAAACAAAAGACTGCATTTTCTAATCTTCTCTTCCATGAAAAAGTAGCCACTCCTACATTCGTGCAAAAGCCACAAGACCAATACCTTTTGAAAGAAGCCTCTTCACATGTTCTTCTTGGTTTAGAGAAATCTGTTGGACACATCTACTAAATATTGAAATTTACAGTAGTAATTAAATAATATGATATCTGGGATTAGCTTCAAAAAATAATCTTGAGTGAGGGAAAGGAACAGGTGTAAAGATGAAACAAGACTGGCCACAAGTCAAATCATTGCTAAAGCTGGATAATATATTCAAGGAAAAATAGTATTCTTGTTACTTTTGTATATGTTTGAATATTTCCATAATAAAACTTTTTTTTAAATGAAAGGTATATATTTTGTAAAGTTATGACATCAATCCCCATTGCCCTAAGGCTAAGAAAAGTTATACAGCTTCACTGTGTTCACCTCATTTCTTAGTTAAATGCCCTTCCCTCATCTTACTTTATAAAATGAAAAAAAAGTAGACAACTCCTAAAATCAAGAGAAAGCTCATTGAAACTAGTCTCAGCCTGTATATTTAATGTTTCATGTGAGTTGTAAGTACCTTCAATTTCTGTTGAATCTTTTAAACACATAAACAATGTAACCCAAATCTGAGTTATCCTTCAATTATCTCTTCAGAAACATAAAAAGGCACCTAGTGGATGCAAAATTAATAGTACCACTTGGTTCATATTTACTGGAAACTGCACTGGAAATCTAACTTGTGAACGCCTGAGGTAACTGAGTAAGTACAATATTTGCATTTGCCTAAGGAAATGAACTAAAAATACAATATCTACTGCTCTGTATATCAGTTCATATTTTAATATCAATATGCCGCACATCAATAATATCATTATTATTTGTATAGCATCGATCGAGTGACCTCAACGGATAAAGGGAACACTATCAGACTTTCATTCTCAAATCATCCCTCTAAGGAGTGCCAAGTGTTGGGAGAATTGATACTTAACATAATTCCAAACATGGGAGCACTTCACAGGCTCAGATCCATCGTAGTGAAGAGCTAGCATCTAACTCCCAGGGGGAAAACTCTATCTAGGCAAATTCCAGCATTTTAATGGATGTTCCTCTCTTTAAAATAACCAAATGTAATTGGAATTAGATTGGCACCCAAATATCCCAGTATTCCAATATATATTTTCCTGTGTACTGGGAACTTTTGAAAATTACAGTATTTGACTATACAACAAGATGGCAAGTTGAGAAGGGTGATGTTGTAGAGTAGGAAAAGATCTTAATGCCATGGCACCAACCTTTTACCTTACTGAAATATCCCCTCTCCCAGAGCTCCCAGAGGGGATTGTCCAGATTCATTTGAAAGCCTTCAGCCCCTTCTGAGGAACTCTGCTCCATTTTTTAACAGGACCAAATCCTGGGAAAAATTCCAAATCTACCACCTATGTGCATTCTGAACGTTAACAAAGAAAACCGAGTGCTTTTTTTTCATGGTTCTCAAATGATTCTCTCCCACATGTAAAATTCTGTGACTCTAGTAAATGTCTGTTTTGCATAACAAAAGATAGTGCCAGAGTTTCTAAAGAGTTCATGCAAATATTATAGCCTCCGAATTTTCTAGAAGGAATAAGCCCAGATCTGGCTAGTTACCTCTTGCCCTTTCCTCAAAAGATTTCGGAACGAAGTGACTGCTACATCCTCCATATAACCAAGCTTAAAAGTAATTAAAGACTATTATTATGCCCCTCCATGCACTTTCCTTCCTTGAACTTAGCTCTTTTTCTTATAAATCAACAGGCATTTCCTACACCCCAGCTCTATTCTGTGAGCTTACTTATTTGCTCAATGTGCTCACATTCTTCTTCAATTCAGAAGCCAAGGATGACTCTGCCATCAGTGGTCAAAGGACACGCAAGTCTTCTTTGAAATATCATGGAATGTCTTCACGCCTATAAGCATATTGACGCATGCCAATCTCCATCCCGACTCCCATATACCAAACCCCTTTCAGACGTCACCAACTCTTCAAGCCCAACACAAGAGTCATCTCTGGCATTAAGCCTTTGCTGACTTCTTCATTCAAATTATTTTCTGTTTTCATTGCATTCTCACAGCAGATACCTGTGCGCCTCCCTTGTAGCATGATGACTTTCTATTATACCTTATAATCGTTCCTATTCCTACTTACCTGTAAGTTCCCAGCTCATAGAAACAATGACTGACTCATACGTCCCCTGTAGCAGTTGTTCAGGTATTTTTGACCATGACCCAGAAAAAGAAATGCATTTTACACTCAGATCCAGCACATACAGAAGTACATGCACGCACACAGACACTTTTGTATGCACAACTGAAACAACAGTTTTCCCAAACTTTACTTACCCTACCTACATGTGAAATGTTTATTTTTGCTGGTCACATCAAAACCACTGATTTGATTCAGGGCCTACTATGTGACCCACTTTGGTAACATTTTCATTAGTTCAAAGTACAGGGTGTCTTACTTAATGTCAATAAATGCCACCAGAGGGTAAGGGGGGTGGGGGTTGGGAGATGAGGGTAAAGGGGATCAAATATATGGTGATGGAAGGAGAACTCACTCTGGGTGGTGAACACACAATGGGATTTATAGATGATGTAATACAGAATTGTACACCTGAAATCTATGTAATTTTACTAACAATTGTCACCCCAATAAATTTTAAAAAAATAAAATAAAAAATAAATGCTGAATCAATGAATAAGTCTCCCAAGAAAAACAGATAAACAGATTTACTTTTTCTCAACCATATTTGTCAACTGTAGTTCTCTTAGTTCTCTTAATAAACAGATCCCCTGTAAAATGCTGGGTAAAACCAAAATTTTCTTTACAGGTTAAGCACTGAGAGCTGGTTTTAAAATATCCAGAGCAAGTCACATTCATTGTTTTGCCCCCCAAAATTCACCAACATTGCCCTTCTCGTTTTCCAATCAGTAGATCATGATAGAGAGCTCACTTTAAGTCTCAGTTAAATCAAGTGCACATATCTACTGTTCTCAATCATAGCTTAGGTCTTACATAGAGCAGATGATTGATAAAAATTCCACCTGCTTAAATCTCATACATGATATCAATTACTTCACCAATCAAGGAAACCAAGGATTTGAGCACTCTTTCTCTGAGTGTTTCATTTATTCCAAACATTTATTGAGCCCTCTTATCAGGAATGTGTAAAACCTAGTCTTTAGCTTCAAGAAGATTACATTCTCTTGGGTGTGTGTAGATTCCATTTTCCATGAACCATTTAAGCATCTTTCTAGGAACAGAAGGCCAAGAATACCAGGTCAGTACTTCTCTTTTCCCTCCTTGCCTGCATTTATCCCGGTAGCATGTTGCTCATCCCAAAATGTTATTATTAATAATAGTCTTGAGATTTCATCAGGATCTCAACTGAAAACTTAGTTTACATAAACTGTCCTGAAACCATCCAACCTGATGAAGTAGCACCTATGCTATCTATTAAATCGTCATCCATTCTAATTGGCCCCAGAACTATGACTCTATTCTAGCTCAGCAATTATAAAGACAAACATAAAAACAAGGTATTAACAATTTGTGTCGTCAAATGTTCACTTAGAGAAGTTGTTTTTAAAATAACGTATTGTGAATACTTTCTAGAACATAAGATAAGCAGTTAGCTCATCCTTGTTGTCTAATGCCTAAAACTGGAGTTGTTTTCAAGTAATGCAAGTAAAGATTTTATAACTGAATTATTTCCAGGCAGGAAAGTTTTAGCAATGAGTTTATCTCAAATTATAAATTTCAAATGTCCACAACTGAGAAATCTTTGAAAAGATTCAAGTCTTGAAATACAAATCAAAAAGATACGTTGGTTTCCCATTGAAAAAAATTACTGAAAATTATCATCCCGCAATTCTCGTTTATTATTAACTGAGGATGTCAGTGGCTTTAGGCTTCTGTTAATAACATTGAATAGTTTGAGCACTGAAGGATCTCCAGTCTCCTCTCCTGTGTGATTCAGGCTCAGGCGCTCTCCCCACCACACAGGACCACAGCAGAAAACCTGACCCACCAAATGAGAGTAAACAGTAGGAAATGCAGTAGAAACAGTGCTGACTATAAATATGTATGTTCCTGTCACGACTCTACTGCCATACTTCTTTGGGAGCCTGGGCAAGTCACTTTTGCTTTGAACCCTATTTTCTCCGTGTACAATCAGGTGGTGAGATGAACTCAGTGGTTCTCAAACCTGTTTTCACAGAATCATATGTGAAATAGGCCCACAGCAGAATAATTAAATCCGAATTTCTGGAAGGTAAAGTCCTGGCATTTGTATTTTATAAAATCTTTACTCCTGAGTCTATGATATAGCCAGGGGTGATGGCCCAGATGATCTCTGAGGTTTTTCTTCAGACTTTCTAAGATTCTCTACCTAAAAAGAATCAGAGTTTGACCATTCAGGCCACCACTCCCCTGCAGGCTTTCTGAAGCTTCCACAGTTCAGAAAGCTTCTTTAAATGCCAACAACTGAAGAAGAGACACCATCTCCTCTTCCCATAGTCATGTGGTCAGCAGCATCTGCAGTGTAGAAAACAACTAGGAAATAGCAGCTCAGCAGTTCGACAATAAACACATCATTTCTAGAAAGCTTAGAAGTGATAATGAGGGTGAGAAAAAAATGGAAGAAAGGTAAAAAAGAGCCACAAAAACTGCAATCCTATGCTTGACAACTCTACCTCATTGCCATTTTGAACACAAAAATGTTAGCAAGCAAAAAGGTCTTTGAAGAAAGTAGTGGGTGAGCTGGGACATGGAGAATAGCAATGAATGCAGCGCAACAGAGAGAACAGGACAAGTTTTAGATGAAGCACAGTATTTTAATCAGTCAGTGAAACATTAAGGAAACTCAGGGAAATGAGGTTAAAGAAGTAGAGTGGGGCTCGATTATTTAAAAAACTAAACAAAATTAACCAATAAAAACAAAAAGAAAAGCACAAGAGAACCCACAGAAGCTTTCAGATGGCATTGTAAAAGCAGTCGTTTCAGGAGTTAAAGACAGAGAAGTTAAATGTCATCCACAGTAACCAACGGGTTACAAAGAAGTTTTCACAAAGAGCTGAAGTGACCTGTGGTCCATTTCATGAAGTGTTGACCCTGACAGCCGACTGGCACAGAGCCTGGAGAGTGGCAGAAAGAGTCATAGTCAAGAAAAACTAAAAGCGAAACACCACCTGCTACTTTCACTGCTTCATAAGGGTCATGTGTGATTTGAGTGGCAAAAGGAAGCTGAACCTGCAGGCTCAGTTCAAATCATGAGACAATTCCAGCGTGCTTACTAAAGAGAGCTGTTTCTAGTCATTTCAGTGGTACCCCGCAAGCCCTTTTCAGGTAAGTATTGTGGACAGGACTCTCCTGAGATTATTAAGCACAAAACACATGTGCAAGGCTACTACCTTCAAGCAGAATATGAGAAACTTGTTTTTACTGTAAAATAAAAGCATTAGGTGCAAAAGGGGCAGACAACTCCCACTTCCCACCAGGTGGGGGACATAGAAGGAGCAAATGAAGGAATTCATTATAAAAAGAAAGGCCTGTAAGGATGATGGAACCGAGACCAAATCATTGCATCTATTCTATATCACAAATAACCAGGGAATTATTTATCCCCTTACCCTGATGTGTGAGTGTGTGTGTGTGTGTGTGTGTGTGTGTGTGTGTGTGTATGATTTTCATTATATATTTATTTCTTCATAGGCTGTCCTACTCCTTTCTACAATGTAAAATCTAAAAGGGCAAGGACTTTGGGCATTGCTAATTCCTAGTCCTAAAACAATACCTGGCACATGATCGGTTCTCAAACATTGTATGAATGAATGAACGAATAAATGAACGAACGAACAAACAGTGTCTGTTCTCTTTCCTATAATGAACTTACACTTCCATCTTTTCTTTCACAAAATCCTGAGGACAATCGAGTTCAGGTAGAACAGACATGTTTTCCTGGTTAATACGTAATCAAAGAGGCAGACACAATCTTTTGATCCAAACATAAGATTTAGATGCATAACTAAAATTAGAAGACTATTTGGTCCATAATTGTGTTTTAATTTCTCAAAATGTACCTCTATAACTCATTTTATTTTTTTGAAAATGCACATGCATAGATGTAAACCCAAACACACATGGATATAAAATGATTATTTGTATTATTAGAAGAAGAATACAGCTCAACCATATCAATATTGTGCAGAGCAAAAATATCTCACCATTGTAGCTTTTCCCTTCTCTTCACAAGAAGGGAAAAAATGTCTGAATTTCCAAAACTGAAATTTCCTGGTTGGAACATTTTAATGAAGAGAGGAAACACACAGATTCTGAACAAGTTTGAGGCAGCTTTAAAGGCATATTTGAAAATTATGCACTGTGTTTGCAGAGTGAAGAATCTCTACTTAGAGCACATTCTTTCTACACATGCTGACAAAATTAAGGGCACACCATCCTTTGCTGAATGAGAGCTTATTAGAAGTGCTAGTGTGTGAGCCATTTCCTTTTGTTCCCTGAAGAAAAGCTAAGGCTGGAAAAATACTTTGTTAATGAATCATCTTAAACTTGCAAATTTAAATTTTAAGTCAGTAAGATTGATAAATTAAGGTTCTGATGGCAACAGGATTCTTTCCTGTCATGCACATGGTAAGAGTTATAACAGGAACACTTGTTTCCATCTTAAGGATCAGGGAAGATAGATACAAGGCTGAGATTCGGCAATGCTAATTAGGAATGTCAGCAAAAGAAGTTCTGAAGCTCTCTGTGCTGCCGGAGACAACATAGCAAAGACAGGACGTAAGACTCATGCTGCCATTTTCTCCTTAGCCAAGGGGTGAAATAATAACAGCCTTCCATATTTGTTCAGCAATTACAATTTATAATTCACTTCTGCCCATAATATGGCATTTGAAGGAGAAACAGGTACAGGCCAATACTGTTTACCCCCACTTGGTAACTAGAGAAACTTAATTCAATAGGACAAGTGACCTCGTCCATGTCACAGAGGCTGCCAGTGATAAAGCCTAACCTCAAAACTAGGCCAATACTTAGTTTCTGTATAAAATGCAACATTAAATTGAAGTTGCATAGGCAAGAACTTGCCTTCTGCTCTTTCACTATGTTTACCTTCTTTTCAATAACAGATAGGAATTGCCATTTTTGGTGTTGGGATAGTGATAAATGAATGAACCATTAAAGAGAGCTCAAGTATGGAAATGGCTTCTTCTACATTTAGCAAGTAGGTATGTGTTCTTTTGGTATAGGTGTCAGTCTTAGAAGCATGGAAAGTGAAGTTCTAGTAGTAAAAGTCAAGCTCTGAGAGGACGGCTCACACACATGCCTTCACTGCCTTGCCTATCCGTCTCTATCCTGCCTTTGAAACCAGAAAAAGGTATATTTCTCAGAATGCTTTTTATCATCTCCAAAATGGTTTTACAAAGAGACACATGAACCCCTTCAATGTGCTCTTAAGCAAGGAGGCCCCGGGAGCCAATTAGAGGTCCTCTGGGTTACCCGGATGTTCTGCTGCTTTGTAAAGCCTGTTGACATTCTCAGGACAAAATGCCCCAGTCTGACATACAACAGTCAAAAACAGGAGGCAGCTTGGCAGAGCTGTTTCCATAAAAAAAAAGGGCTTATATAAAAAACGCATACACAGAGGTTGATTCTTAAGTTTAGAAAATTCCCCACAGTGAAAGTATGAACTGAAGCCATGGCCACAGAACAATCTGAGAAAGAAAAGAAACTTACTTCGGGAAGTACCTCCCTTGGCCTCATGCTCCAAAGCATCTATTTCACATTGTAGAAAATGGTGTAGCCCGGGCTGCCCATTTGTCACATTAATATATATGAACAATGTGTTTCTGCAATAAACTAGTCATTAAGTGTCAGATTCTGGCAAGAAAGACAGAGGGAGAGAAGAGTTAGGGAGAACACACAGCATGGATAGTTGAAAGAGGGGTTAAAGAAACACAGTAATTGGTGGAAAAGGAGAAAAAACAAGGGACACATTTAGCTTTGCATAGTCACTCTGCGCTCTAACATCAGGGCTCACAACTCCCACTGTCTTCCCGTTATGACCCAGTGATTCATCCCCACGATCCATTCACTCATTACACTGTTCTTCCCTAACATTGTCCCCATTCACGAAAAATCTCGTTTCCAAAATCCAGAGGAAATACATCTCCAGGAAGCTTTGCCTAATGTTCCTGATCAGAAGCCATATCTTATCTCTCTCTGTGCTGTTCCCAACAGACATTGTCTAGAGCTCTGTTATAATTCATTTCCCATATTTTAAATGTCCCTCGATAAATAATTAGGTTTTGAGGATGGAAATCATGTCTTGCTTCTCTATAAACTCCAGAGCATCTATTTCAGTGGTAATAACAGGTTTTTCATAATATTTCATTAAGTTGAATTCAAATACTTAAAAGGCTCCTTCTAGCACTGACAGTCTGGATTTTAGAAGTCTGTGTGCATCTCATTAATCATTTACTCATTCATTCATTAAATAGTATATACTAAGCACCTAGCGCACACACACCCCTCAGGTATCACTGTGCCCCCGAGGAGTTTACAGTTGAGCCTGGGAGAAAGGCAGTGATCAAATAAGCACACACATCTGCAGTGAGAAACTGTGATAAGTTCTGCAGTGGGTTAGTTTAGGCAGATTTGAGAATATCCATTCAACTTGAACACTGCACCTTCTAGGGACCAGCTATCACACACAAATAAAGGCAATTATTATAAAAATCCAAAAACAAGAATGAAGGCCCCTAAATAATGACACATGCAATTCCACTGTAGTTTTATTTTTATTAGGAACTTCAGCAAAGGAAAAGGTGAATGTTCAACTTCAACCTATATCCATGCTTCTCAATCATCTGCTGATATATTCTGGTATCTATCATGGTGCAAGATTAGAACTGCCTCAGGAGTCAGTCCTTCCCCTAGAACACGCTACATAGTTGCAGCCTCTGAAGTTCCCCCATCCATAAAATGGAGACCATAATCTCTGCTGTGACAACTAGACAAGGTTGATATGTAAGGATTCAATGACAGTGTAGCATAAACACATTTTGAAAAGCACATGTTATTTGTACACAAAAATATGTCAACCCAAAAGTCTGATCTATATAGACTTGTATGCATATACTGATATATACACACACATATTTATATATATATGTGTGTATATATATATATATATATACACACACATATATCTATATATGTCTGTGTACATATATGTAGTTGAATTTCTCATTGTGTTACAGTTCTATTGATTACTGCAATATTTTATTGGTTTCAAGTGTACAAAACAATGTAATAGTTAGACATTTATACCCCTCACAAAGAGATAACCTTCCTTCCCCCAATCTACTACCCCTCTGACATCGTATATAGCTCATCACAGCAATTTTTCAGTCACTCTGTTGCCCTTCTTTGTACAACATTTCCTCTGCAAGCAAAAGATGGGAGAGGGAGGTAAGAGAATGCTACAGTTCGTACGCCTGTCTCCTCTCTGTCCACAGCCAGGATAAAGAGAGGACAAAGGACCGAGGACCTGAGTCAAATCCCAGAGGCCAAGCTGCGCCACTCCATGATGACACTGATTAATATAACTTCTGGTAAAATCGGTGTCAGTAATAAGGATCAGGAGAAATTCTGAGACTTTGAAGACACCATGAATTGACTTCGAAGGGAAATGGTAGCATAATTTCACTTAATGTTTTGTCAGCAATCACACAATAGTAAGAGATGTATACAACTGAAACAGCACATTTACATCTAGTTTCCTATATAAAGAAGGCTGATGTAAAATCCTAGACTGCATGTCTCTTCTCTATCAATAATAAAGACCTACAAGAAAATCTTAGAAGGGAATGCTACCACTTCATAAGCAGCAGTAAAATCATTTATTAATGATAACATTCAGTAAGTACTTACTAAGTACCAGCCACTATTAAAAAAATCTTTTAATATATTGCCTAATCTTCACAACCTAGGAAGTAGGAATTATTATCCTATTCTTTTTTACAGAAGAGAACACTGAGACTCAGAGAAGTTCACTAAGTTGTCTAAGATCACATCGCTAGAACTGACTAAACATAATGAACAGCTACCGTTTACCTGGCACGATGCGAGGAGGCCAGAAGAGGTAGGGAAGGGGAAAGGTTGGAAGGGAAGCATTCCTGATCCAGAAATGAGTCATACACTTGTTCTACCAAAAGAATTTGCAAAGAAGCCAAGACATGGACATGAATTGCTACAATCCAAGTAAGAAAACTTTAAGTACCACAAGAAATGCCCAGTTAAATTCCATATCAGCATCTACGCTTATGTGGGTGGGGGTTGGTGGTGTAGACATGAGCTGAATTCCAGGCAGGAAAAAAAATTACAGAGTAAACATGAATAACCTTATCCTTCACAAGTTTACCTATGTCATTTGGGCTTGATTCCTATAGGATAAATCTATGGGCTATTTATTCGCTGAGTTTGTGTTCCTTCTGGGTGGGTAATTCAGTAATACAATTCACAGTAACTGGGATGGTAGCTTCCTGAGGAAAAGTATCCTGTATTGTATCCTCAGTGCCTAGGACGATGTACATATAGTACACAGTGGTGTGCTCAAGAGATATGGAATTAGGCGATGAAGGAATTAACGTGTAAATTAATTAAAAAGTGAGCAAGTGAATGGATACAGAAACATAAAACCAGGTGTACACCGTCAAGAAGTATAGACTATACTTGAGTTCGTGAATTCCAGTTTCCTGACTGCAAAAGTGCCGTCCCCAGGGGTAACTTGCAAAGCTGAGTGCTAAGGCACTTTTGCTAGACAGCAGGTGAGAGATCTGTTAACAGAGAGCCCACACTGGTGACCTAAGGGGTCAGTGATTTCAAGAATACCAAGAAGCAAAACATGAACTTTTGTTTTATTCACCATGGTGGCAGGAAGCACAGAGAGAACCACAAAAGCTGTATTATCTGGAACTTTCTTAAGAGCTACAAAGTAACTCATTTGCAGAAGTCGTTGATTTTGTACATGGGGACTGTTTGGTGAGATTGAGGAAGCAAATGATGGTTGACTTCCTGGAGTGAGTCACGGCTGTAACCCCCTTTGACAGTATTAATAGAATGGGGGAAAATTTCCAGGAAACATAAATTACCACAACTACCAAAATAGAAAAGGCAGCCAGTGACTTAATCACTAAACTTGAGGGGAGACTACTCCCTTTCTTTATCAGAAAAAGACAATAACAAATCAAACTAATGCATTTTGAAACTAGTTAACAGCATCCTTTTTAAGTTTGCAGAGTTATCTTTTAATCCTACATTAAGATTTTGCTTTAGCAAAATGACCATACATACCCTGGACTAGTTACAGTTGAACGAAGATTCTGAGGTCAAGATTAGACCTCCAAGAAACAGACATTGCATTAAGTGATTTATTAATCCATCCATTCCTTCCTTCAAACCATAAATTAATAGGTATGTAATGGGCACCTACTGCTATGTTCCAGGTTCATACGCCCTAAGAAACAAAGAGCTACACCAAAGAGCTAATAACTACAATTACTATTTTGATGTCTGCTCACTGGCATGGCTAAATCTCTTCACACTTTTTGTAGGTAACACGGGTAATACTAATATTAGGGCTAAGAGGTTAGTTCTGTTCCATAGTCCCAGAAAGTGATGGGACCTTGGGTCAATCTAATAAGTCTAAAAACCTAAGGAATTTTGGTCCTACTTTAAAGGCAAGCCACGTCTGCCTTCATAGCTTCATCACCTCATAACCTGGCAGCATAGTGTAGTAGCTGTGTGTTCAAGCTCTGCGACCAGCTTGCCTGGGTTCAAAGCCTCGTTACACTACTTCACTATGTGACTTACAGCAAGTTATTTCTCTCTGCTTGCCTCAGTTTCTTCATCCACCAAATGCAAATGAATAACAGTACTATTTCACAAGATTATTATGAGGATTAGATTAGTATGCATACTAATTTAATTAGGAGATATATACATGTAATGCTTGAAATAGTATCTGGAACATAATTAACACTTCAGGAAATGTTACTATTATCCTCATCATTATTATTACCCTAATTAATCCGAGATATGGGAGTTTTTCATTATTCCTTAAAGGAATAGAATCAGTTCCCTCCAGTTGCACAGCTATGACTTGGGTCATCCATACCAACTGATCTCCGTCTGCATGCTCACGTGTGATCCATCACCTTGCTCTGCCAACCTGCCTACAAGGAAATTACACAATCCAGCCCAAAAAGAATATTGTATCCAGGCAATCTAGTTGGGCCACCTCTCTCTCATCGGAATCGATTTGCTTCCACTGCCTATTGCCTACCCTTCCCACGATCACCACCTGAAACTCACAAAAATCTTCTAACCTAACCAGTTTCAAACATATTTTCTGGCTCCCAAGTATTTAACCACAGCTGTTCTAGTTGGTGCAGAATGGAATTTAACTAAAAAGATATTTTGGCAAGTACCAGTAATAAGCTGGTAATATGCATACCAATTTCTTCAACCTGCTATCCCCTCAAAAAGCTGTTCCCATGAAGATCTTCCCTATGCTCTCAAACAGAAAAACACTGGAAGTAACACATCTAACCAGCAATATGGCACTTGTTAAATAAATTCTGGTAGGCTGGTACATCTACTTCAAGGATTATAATGCGATTACTAAATACGATGGAGGGAATTCTTATTCTATAACATTAAATTTTTAAAAATGCCAAAATTATGTCTCTCCCTGATTACATATAAAAACTGTAGATGCATGTTGAAGACTAAATTGGTACATAGAAAACGGGGTTGACGTGTTAGGGAAACAGGATTGTGAATGTATTTTTTAAATGAATCTGTTTTCTCATTCTTATAAAATAGCTTGTGCACATTTCTAACTGTATGGGAACTTTTCATATGTGATTCACAAAGAAAAAAAATATACTCAAGAAAGATTTATATGATTGAAATATATTAGAAAACTTCAAGTGTGTAACAAATTATCCTAATAGCAGGAACTTTCCTTCTGAAGGATACACAAGTACTCCCCAAAAGATATCCAGGTATTACTTAGCATGTCACTCAAATGCAGGCACTTTGTAACGGAAGCTCTCACTCTCATCCCCCCCCAGATCCATTTAGGCCTGAAGCCCACAGAAGAAGAAGCAGTGAGCCTATGTCTTATTCATCAGCATCATCAAGTGCTATTTAGGAAGTTTGTTCACATCGAGGAGCATCCTCTTAGCTACTAATCATGACCATGTGAGCAGCTGTAGAAATAGCTGAATGGGGTGTGGTCTCTAATTCCAAGGAGTTTAGTTTGCATCTGTAACTCAAAGGCTCTAGGCTCCAGGCTGAAAGGCTGGCAGTCTTTACCTTTTCTTTCCTCTTTGATCACCTCTTCTACAACTAGACCTAGAACTCCATGTGGCCTAAGCACCTGATCTCATGTGCCCATCACAGCCGTAGGGCTCTCTTCCAGCTGCCCGCCCCACCCCACCCCACTGCCAGCTTCCCACCCACCGCCCCACTCTCTATCCTTCACCCCTTAGGCAATCTGCACCTCCTCAGTCTGTAGAACACAGCTACTTTGGACTATCCTGACCTAAAAATATACATTCTTCCTCAAAATTCCTACTGAACTGAAAGTCTGATTATTTTCTACTCGGTTTATTATTTTTTTTAATCTAAAAATAAAAATACGTTTGAGCCTTTCAAATATAAATCCCAGATTTTAAGTTTTCGCTGTGTTTTTTTTCCCCCCAAGGCAATTCATCATACTGGACAAATATTAAGTCCTAAGTAAATGTGTACTTGAAAGAACATTAATTATGCATAGGCGATATCAACAATAAACAGGAGTTATTTATGAAATGCACACATACTTCTCAGGTACTACTCGCACTGTACATGGTTATGGTCAGAGCAGGGAACCTGGGGAGTGTTAAATCTGTGAGACGGTATGTAAAACACCTGAGACAGGGAATGAAAGACCTGCTTCTGTGTGCTGAGCTCCAAAACACTAGTAACTCTATTTCTCCCAGCCTCAGCTTTTTCATCTAAAATGAAAACTATTTAAACAGATCATCTGAATTGTACATGAGCAGTGACCTCCCACGATCCACCTCATCTCCCTTGGGTCAGGAGTCAGAAATCCTACTATTCTGGTCGTGGCACCCTGACTCTATAGGTGAGGGATACTAGGTGGCATCACCTCTGGATACTTCAGCTTAGTCACCTGCAAAATGGGAAGAGTAACCCCTGCATTTACCTATCAGGAAGAGTTCTGAGGGTCAAACAAAACAATGGCCATGAATGTGTACTGTGAACATAAAATACCATGTAATATAAAGGAATTTTATTTACTCCTGTCATTGTTAATATTAGGTTTGGGATAGAGGAACTATTAGGAGTACAATCTGTGCAAATGTGGCTCTAGGAGAGGCCTGTGGAGAGGAAGCAGGTGAGTAAATGAGCTTCAAGACAGCAATCCATCTTTCTGTCTTGTTATGCCAATAGAAAAGCTTTAGAGAACTGAATGGGTAAGAAAGATATGTGAGAGGCTGGAGCCTCCTCAAGGAGAGACACAAAATGGAAGCAAACTTACCAACACAAAGCCCTCAAAACAATTCTGGTTTATCATTAATTTCCCTTAACTGACTTAATAACCAAACCAGTGTCATTCAGAAAGTGACAACATTGAGAACATTATTTCCAATATCTCCAATAATGCAGGGTATTTCCATGGTTTATAAACTAATAAAAGATCAGAGCAAACTAAAATCCTGTCTAAAGGGAAAAAAAGAAAGAAAGAAAAATATGCAAGCCTTTTCCCTTTTTGTTCTGAAAACATCACAGGCATTAATTTGTATTTCCTTATTTACTTTTTTTTTCTGATTCATAATACCTTGTATTTACATAAGCACATATCTCCTAGCAGCAGGAAGTACTGTACAGATATTATTTAATCAAATGTCACCTTATTGCTAAGCAGTGGGCAACGGGTCACTATTAAGGAGTCATGTAAGTTAGGAAGAAAAAACAATTAATAAAACAGAAAATTTCAGAGGGAAAAAAAATCAACCTGGTGAATTCAATGACGTCAGAAAACATAACTCACAAGAGGCAATTAACACTCCATTCTTCCATTACTGAGAATGTTTAGAGTACCTGGACCATCCCACCCTCGTCAACCTTTCCATGCATGAATCGTTTCCTTCCCTCAAAGTCCCACCCCACAGCTTCCTCCTCCTATCCTGATGGAGCCTTCAGCCTTTATCTTCCCAGTCAGATTACACTATCCCTGCTTCTGAGTTATTATTATTATTATTATTACTATTATTATTATTCTATTATTATCTTTCCCTAAATGTAGTGTTTAACAATTTGTGCCTTTTCTTGTACCTATTTGTACATGTCTTTGCTTCTATACCAAACTGAAATATCTGAAGTGAGGAACCAGATTCAATCTTTTGGGCACATTTCTTCCTAACACAGAGCTTTAAAAAAAAAGTTGTTGGTGGTGGGGGGGGGGGAGTTTATCCATGTTCTTTATTAAGAACTGAATCTTGTAAATAAAGAGATTAGACTGGATGATCTCTGGGTTCCTTTCCAGCTGTAATTGCCAAGATATTACAGGCAGAAGGAATTTATGACATTATCTAATTCAATCCCACTATTAAGCAAGGGGATCCGAGTGAGAATAGGATGTATCCAAGTAGAAGGAAGTCTCCAGAGTCTGGTCCAGGGCTTCTTGGCCACTCTGTGGCCCTTTCTACACTGCTGACAGGACAAGAGGAATTGCCTCAGGTTTATTTCCTAAATTGCAAGCCAGAATCTTAGGATGCATGTACTTGACAGATGACAAGAAAATATTTAGCTGAAATAACCATTACTCTGAACTTCATGACGCTGGCTGGCCAAGGGCTCGTCACCATGACTGAACTCGCCACTTGGCATCGTTTTTAATGAAATTAAAACAGGAACGCAAACGCTGACCCTAGACTAGCGTTTTTCAAACTGTAGAAGGAAATTCATTAATGGGTCATAAAATTAATGCATTGAATCTCCAAAAGTAATTTCTACAACTGAAATAGAATTAAAAAAAATCAATGTTCATCATGTAAATTAAGAACATATGCTGGTAAGTAAAATTTCCTTTCATATGTTTATATATGTGCGCGCGCGTGTGTGTGTGTCTGCGTGCATGTAATTATCAATGTGAAACTTATCTCTTACTGTGATTTGTGTCAAAAAAGATTGAAAGCCACTACCATGGACCAAAGTCTGTAGTGATAAACATTAATAGCTACAGAGCTGACGGCTGCATTGTTAACAAGCAGGGAGGGCAAAAGCAAGTTTATAAAACATAATACCACCTCTACACTTCACATTCCTGTTCCTTTGGAGAAAAATTCAAATCTCAATTGGAAATACTGGGCACCATAAAGTGACATCACATCCCTCCCCCCACATTCTCTCATGCTTTAGACTACCAGATTCCTGATTTAGGAAACAAGGGTTCTTTTGTCCCCATCCACCCTCTGTCTCTTTCTCCCTCGTGCTGAGATACATTTAAAAAAATAAAATAAAATAAAATCACCAAAAGAGAGAGGAAGGCAGAGAAAAGAAAGGTTTCAGTTTTAGAGACTTTTGTTTACTTCTTCCCACCCTCCCTCTCTCTCTTTCTAAAGGAGACCCAAAGCAGCCTATTGGAGCTACCACAAAATAGTCATGTCCCTGAGCACTTTCAGCAGACTTTCAGAATATGTTTTCTTTCTACTTTCCTGGCTGGATGACCAGGTTTGAGTAATTTTCTCTTTCTCCTGGGGTTGGTTGCTAAGAGACACTCTATTACTTCTCTTTCTCTTATGACCCGATTACTGTGATCAGCAAAGACAGAGAGTGTGCAGACAACATTCTGACATGGCTCATACAAGATCGTTGGGGCTGGTTACAAAACGATGGACTTTCTTAACCCTCTCACAACCATCAGACCAAGATTTCCAAAATTCTTTATAAGAATCTGAGGATTTTCCTATCTTCTTTTAAATGGTGGTCTTGATGAATGAAGTGTATCTTTCATTATAACAGCCAAGATTCCTGTTAAAATGCATTTCAATAAAGGCTCCATGCCAAATCCTTACTTTTAATACTACTTATTCTGTTTTTTATCCCAAACCAAAATTTTTTGGTAAATAAATTACCAAAAATTTATTTGGTAAATAAATTGACCAAAAAATGTTTTGAGTACATTTCCAGCTTGAATAAGGATGAGGCTGAAAGGGACCCTTTAAACAGCTTCTTAGCTCGAGTCCTCCAGACTCCCCTCTTTTCTTTGGAGTACACAGCCAAAGTTCACACTTTGTTTATCTCTAATTCTATACAGTTCTTGGCTGAACACTTTAAATGTCCTAGATGCTCAACTGATGTTTGCTGAATGAATAAAAGAATGAATTTCAGATTAAGCTCTCCATCCCATCCTTTAAGGATCCTACCCATTCTCCTAACACACAGATTTCAGTAAAAGGAAAAAGAAATGGTTACAGGTTGCTTTGTAAAGGTTCCGATGCCCTCAAAACAGACTAGGATTATTTTTTTTTTAAGTAACTATAAGAAAGTAACAAAGATTCTGGATATGTATCCAGTGTATATTCTCTAGTTTGTATTTCCCTTATACTACCTGGAAGATTCAGATAGCCAGCCCACCATTCATTCATGTATTTATTCTACTCTCCTCCCCATTATGACACTAACTTGGAAGAACTTTTATTGTAATACTCTTCTTACCACAAGGCCAAGTTCATATATAGTATATAAACAAGACATCATGAGCCCCAGATTCCTGCCCTAATTGATATCTAAACTTTTATCATTAGAATTTCATACCTTCAGCTTAAGGCTCTGGTTTCTATTAAAATTAGAAGCCCTTTTGACAAGGTTCTACATTGGCATACTCTCAAAGACATAGACCACTCTCTGATAGATAGATAGATAGATAGATAGATAGATAGATAGATAGATAGATAGATATAGATAGGTAGATATACATATATACCTGTATCTCAGTGTGAGCATATTTAACAAATACTTCTTGTATAGATTTTGGGATTCAGCACATGAAATATAAAGATCATGAAATATAGATTTAGAGATAGCTGGATTCAAATCAAAGATTTATTATTTATTAGCCATGAAACACAGGCAACTTATTTACTATCTCTCTCAGCCTCAATTTCATTATTTGAACACTGAAAATATTAGCACCAAATTTCAAATAAAGATGATATTTCAGATATCTGCATATCGTAGGAACAAATAAAATGTTAGCTCATTCATGAACCATATATACTTAGGAACATGAATTTATTTTGCTCTGATGTAGGGAAAGAATGTCTAAGGATATTACTCTAGAATGGAAGAGATGAGAGGACATGGGGGGGTGGCAAAGGCACACACTGAAGGCTTGTAGACTTGAAAGCCTACAGCCCATTTCACAGCCTAACTAAATTCATGATATTCCATGAGAACAATTTTACTCAATGCATTTCAGGAGTAAGCAATTTTATACAATTTCTATAGCTGAATCACATGTTTGTATAATCTTAGAGCAGGACTGAAATTAAGAGATACTATTATTCAATCTCATTGTTTTACAACTGGGAAAACCAACACAGAGTGGTTTGGTAATATAAGTGGACCATAAGTGTTCAGGAGGGAAGAGTCCTTTCCACTGGACCACTTTTCTCAGTTAGCTTTTGTCATGTACAAGGGTTGTATTCTGGATTGGTTTTCATCTCCTTTTCGGTGTAGCTAAGGTAAAATTTCCTTTATTCTAGCAGTCCCTTTTGTTTTTTCCCTTCTATTGAGTATCTATGTACAACTGAAATGGCATTCAGAACAAAGTCAAACTTTGTGATAGGTCCTAGCTATGACCTAGGAATCATGGCTCTTTATACTCTGTCTGGAGAAGAAGTAACAGGTGCCTCTAGCGTTGGGTTTATTTCTGAAAACAGGATGTTTGAAGAGCATTTCAAGCATGGTGCTCAGATTCTGACTACAAGCCTTTTTGCCCTGAGATTCTCTCTGTGACTCTAGCTTTGCCCTTCCTCTATTTCCAGCAAAGTCCCAAACTAATGTACTGGTCTATTACCAAGAAGTGTTCTGGCAGCTGTTCCAGGGAAGGAAAATTCCTTGGTAGTCCCCAAAATGGGCACAGGTCCTAAGATGTCTCTTTCCTCAACCTTGGACCAACACTGTTTCCCAGGATACGAAGCAGTAATTTCCAATGACAAATTTCAGTCTAGAACTGACAATATTTTCATACAGATTAATTTTTACCCAGGCTGTACCAAATATAGAACAAATTATATGAGATAAATTGCTTAGGAATGCTACAAATTTACCACTAGCAAAACATGATACCTAAAAATACCCTATCTTTAAAGGGAACTATGGCTGTAGCTCTCTGAAATAATGAAGTGATTAAAAATCCAAGAAAGATGAAAAGAAAAAAGAAAAAGAAAAGAAAAAACTTAATTACAAACAAGTTCAATAAACTGAAAAGAAAAAGCAGAAAAAATAAAACTTATGTACCCCCAAAATATCAAAATCTGGATTGGGGCTGGGGGCGGGGGGCAGTTGGAGGGCTCAAAGTTATCAGTGATAGTTTCTTTTTTTTTTTTTTAAGTGTTTTTATTGAACTTAGCCTTATCTATTGGGCTTTGAATTATGCCTATGCCTTCTCGGGTTGCCACAGAAAGATTTTTAGTTCGAAGAGATGATCTTGCCAGTGTTTCCTCTCCAGGTATTGAATCATCTACTTTTTATTTCTTTTTATTCATTTTTTAAATTAGTTTCAGGTATATCGGGGGATCACTTCATACATTGTGTCCAATGTGCTATACCCCTGAAGCTTAAGTAGAATAATACTGAAAGTCATCTATAATTAAATATATAGGTATATACAGTCAAGGGATATATCATCTACTTTTATTGCTCGAACTATGTGTTCTTTACATCCTAAACAAACACATGGAATAATAACTCGCAAAGGTAAGCGTAAGTGTGGAATGACTGCTGCCACTCCATCATCTTAACTGTATACATTGAGTTTTAAGAGTTCTGCTCACTTTTCCAGTTAACCCACGCTCTACGAAAACTACAACTACATAGTGATGGCATGTAACGTCAACATCCAAATAACAAATCATTGGCACAGTCAGAGGGAAAGTATCAGGTTATTTTTCTTCCTTCAAAAAAAAAAAAAGAAATAGTAAAGAGCTATGAAACAACTTAAACCCATGAACAAGATAAGCCAGGAAGGAAATGCTGCAAAAAACAATCACATAAGTAATTCTGGCTTTTTTTTTTTAATTATCATAGTTTTATCTTTACTATTACTCATTCTGAACTCTAGTGTTTCCAATTTGTTTCCTCAAAGTGTAGATTTGTTTGGGTTCCAAGAACTCCAACTTATTTATTCAACTATAAATCCTATTTGTTGGAAACAACCTATTTAATCTAATCATAGTAAAAATCTAAATTCATTCCTTGACCCTGGTACCCTTCAAGACCCTTCTTTTCCACTTATATTGAAGGGGGAAAAAAGTATTTTCAAAAATATACACATGATTTTTTTTAAAGTCAATCATAATAATACCATCTAGAACACTCCTGTGAGTCTGACAAACTGTGCTGAAAGTGGAAAGCCAATTCTTGGTACTTGAACCTGTGTTCAGGAAAAGGAATTCTTTTAGAGAATGCTGCCATTCTCTATGTGCACTCAATGCCATTTGTTCAGTTCCAGGTCCCGAAAAATGACTTTCCAGGATTGACTGGATAAAATAACTAAAAGTCTTAGGAATCCCACAATGGAGCTGTTCAGCTTGAAGGAGGCAAGAGATGGGGTGAGGGATATATTGTAAGGATTAAAGTCCTCACGTAGGGAAAAAGACTTGTTCTTTGCAATCTTCAAGGGCAGAACTCGGACCAAAGGTAGATAGATCTGGGGAGCAGCTTTCACCTAAATATTGGGAAATAACTTTTAATCTAAAAGGACCAGGAGTGACCCTATAAATAAAGTACACTCCCACCTCCACCATATAGTCAAGTGAAAGAAAACGTAAGATTGCCTGAGAGGACATACCTGCACCAAAGGGATGGCCATGAAGTCTTGTGTCCCTCCAGAGAGCTTCAGGGTCGTTCTTGCGGTTTTACTATTGTTGTTTGTTTATAGAAGCCTCAGAACTGTTTAAATTTGTGCCTAGGTATTTTAAGCTTTGTTCCCTCTGCAAAAGGGACCTTCTCTCAATATAGTTTCTAAAGTATTGTCACATTAAAAACTATCAGTTTTTGAATATTTAATTTAAACTGAGCCACCTTAATAGACTTCATAATTATTACTCATTGAATAAATATGAATCAATGCTTCCTGTGCCTCAGCCATGTCAGGCGCTGTGAATTTAATCATGACCAGCACAGAATTGCTGCCCTGAAGGCCAAACTGTCTAATTGACAAGGTAACTCTCATGTTGCCTCACTAGACTAAGTGTTTTATTTGTCTCTTTGCTTAGCATCATTCCTTTCCCAGAGTTTATAAATCAAAAGTGGCAAAGGGAGAGGTCCCATTTAATGAGACTGGGTCACAATTAGGGAGATATGATCAGATCATTATAGCTTCTAATTGTGTTTGTTTGTTGTTGTTTTTTCCCCCCTCACTTTGGAGGTCAGGTGCTTCCAACTTCAAGTACTAACTAAACTCTGTGGCTAGAGATTATACATTTATAAGACTAAGAAATATATCCACATTTTATGAAGGCAGATTTTAAATCAAAACAAAGGTACATTTCAAAAAAAATCAGAGCTGCCCAAAGACAGAAAGGGCAGTTTCAGTTTCCTGCACTAGAAATATTTAAGAAAAGCCTCACAAACACCTTGTGAGAGATGGTATGAACTCAAACAGGAGGTAAGAGATTGGCCTGCCTCAGTAGTTACAAAACTTAGCAAGTATGGAAAAAAAAAGAAGAAAAAAAAAAAAAGATGCCTCTTCCAGGCATATTACATTAGAATGTCTAAGGGTGAGGCCCAAGTCCTGATATTTTATTAAGCCTGCCAGGTGATTCTTACGTGTAGTGAGGGTAGAGAACCGTTAAGAGACATTTAAGCCCCCTGCAATACAGCACTGTTATACTCTAGAAAGTTTGTAGATCTTAAGCCCTAAAGTAAAAGAAAAATATGGTAAGGGACATTGGCATAACCTTTTCCATTTTAGCAGGTCATCAAGGAAATAAGCTTGAACACTGGGTGTATGTAATAAACGAGCCCAAGTTCTAAGACATGCTCATGAGGGAGAAAGGCCAGAACTACTAATAATGCATGGGATGCAGACAGAAAATGGGGGACACAAATTTTGATATTCCTAAAAACTGTTACTATAGCTCTGCATGGAATAGCTGTATTGAGTAAGATATGCATTTTAGGTCTTAGTAGTTCTTATTCCCTCTTCTCTTCTCTCTCTCTCTCTCTCTTTCTTTTTCTTTTTTCCCCCAGAAAACTCCCTAGTCACCATCAAACCTCTTCTAAAACTGCATTTAAGTTAATGAGATGCTTGTAAAATTCACTGGGATTTTGAGAAGATTGGCAGGAGAGACACCTTAGCAAAATTAGTATATCAAGAGAAAAGCGGTGGCTTCAGTATTGAACTCACTGCTACCAAAACATAAAAGCAAAAAAAAAACAGGCTATAAAATAAGCCCAAGGTCCCCATTGAATGTCAATGATCTCCAAGCTAACACTAGAAAACAGCCTTTTTTTAGTACTCAAGGTTGTTTTCGAAAATCACCATGCTATTGAACCTTGTTTTGTTTGTTTGTTTGTTTTTTTGGTTTTTTTCTTTCTACTACATTTTTTCCATTCCTTCACAATTACTGATGATTACTAACCAAGATACCTCACAACAAAAGGGAACAGTGATTTTAAGGTTGGAAGAACCTGGGAAAGAAAAAAGTCCACCTCTACCCTTCAGTGGCCTAGAGGAAGAGAAAGGTAAATGGGGAATAGAAAGGTAAATGCATTGGTCAAGGCCAGAGTGAAAGCTGGCATTGTCCCCAAGAGAAAAATGCAGAAGTTCTGACTCTCAGCCCTTATTGCAAACCACCAGCCATTCTCACTTCCCCTGCCATGAGAGTTGACTTTTGCCAGTGAGGGAAGAACAAGTTTCACAAACAATTATCACAATAAGAAACAGGGTGGAGTAGTAAAGGCTCAGAACCACAGGGGATTGCTTGTTGACTATAAGATCATGGCCAGGCTTTAAAAAGAAATTGATTTGTTCCTTCAACAATTTACTACACCAGCTTATAATAAAATCAAGTCAGTAATTGTTGATGTAGTTGAACCTTCTGTTCAGGAGTACAAAAATGTTCAGGGGATGGAGAGAGGCAAACTTGACTCCAATAGTTAACTTTGGAAATGTAAACGCTGTCATAAGAGCCACCAAAAATAAGCCAGGGCAGAAAAGCAAAAGGGGATTTTCTACAGTGATTAAGTGCCATATTATCATTATTATCATTATATAACACAGTAGCATATGGGGAGCATTAAATGGTGTCCTTTCCAAAGAGACTGGCCAACTGGGTTAGGCAATGGCCTCCTCGAAGCAAAACCTATTGCTCCTTGAGGCTTGCATAGCATAGCAGCCTTGATTAAACACAGTGGCAGGCTCCAGTTGAAGGGATGATTCTTCTTTTTTGAAGGGAGGTAGAATAGAGTAATTGCCAGATGTTTGCAATTTTAGCTATAAAAAGATGGCTGCTTTCCATTCCTGAGTATGTTGAATCTTTTTTTTCTTTCTACCCAAGCTATTGTGGTTCACTAAAATAGGCCACTGCATGATGAATCATCATTCAAAACTGCAATAATGGAAGCAGAACAAATATGACATTTTAAATCCACATATAAGAGAAATAAGTAAAAAAAAAAAAAATGTATGGGAGATAGTTATATGCTAAGCAACAGGAAGTATGGTGCAGTATAAAAAATGTGAGAATCTCCTTTTGACTACTTTCTACCTGCAGGACTGATACAAGCAGCCTCATTACTTAGACTCAATCTGCTCAACTATCAAATGGGGATAAGATCCCTGGGTGGCCACCCTCTCAGAGGAAAGAACCTATCCGTGCCTTACTATCTCCAGGCCTCACCTTGCATGTGCACTGCTGAAAGGAGATATGCAAGTATATATGAAGGTGTATCAAAACCATGTGTGATGATATAATTGTTTATACACAATATACATTATATTGTATATACATTTTATTTTCTAACACAATTATTAGAACCCCCACCACCATCACCACCAAATACTCAGTTCTCGTTTCAGACATTGCCTCCTAAATTTGAGGTAAATGGAATCCTGGCTTTTATTTAAGCAGCATTAATATAACTGGCTTGGGAGACTGGTGACCTCTTAGTCAGGGGATATTATCTTTCTTAATGAGTGAGTTAAGCATCTATTTGAGGGTTTGATGACACATGGACCTTTTCCCTGAAAAAGACATATACATGGACCAATGTTGAACACCATTGTAGGAGATTGGCCAAATCTCAAGGATGAACCCCAGAGGATAAATGAGACCAAAGATAAAATTCCTAACTAAATTAATAGATTACTTTTCTGTGATATAATTAATAACATCGCTAAAATATCTCTGCTTTATTGGATACTTTGGAAAGCAAAATATTTTTTAAATTAATAAAAATCACTACTTTACACAGTTTGCTTTATATAATGGTCACTTGCATTATTATTGGTAATAATAATTCATATTGGTAAAATGCTTCTGCTTAAAGAGACACTATCAATATGAATATTTTATTTTTTTCTATATTGACATAGTTCATGTAAAGTCTCTCTCTGAGGAAGGTGTTATGCAAATTCAAAAAAGGACATATCAACCCATCATAATTCTAGCAGGGACAAACGTGAGACAAGTCAATCCTAAAATGTCAATTAGCAAAATGATACTATAAAACAAAAAAGGATGAAACTAAGATTCTTTTCAAAAACGGCTAGCAAAATGGTTATAACTCCAAGTGAGTTATATTTGGATAGTCATGATTTAAAATCTATGGATGAAAGAATTATGGATTTTGACTTCTTGAGCTAATGTTCACACTTTAATTTTAATAATAATAATAATAATAATAATAAGCGACAATAATGATGGCAACTTCCACTTGTTTACCATTATTTTCTGCCAGGTACTAAGCCAATTTATTCACTTAATTTGGAAAACAACTCTTTGTTTTCTCTATTATAATATAACAAATTGAGAGAGCTATTATTACGTAGCTACTTCACCTAATTATTCCAAGTTCCTAGAGAATAACAAGTAAAATCAAACTTGAATCCAGATCTATCTGATGCTAGATGCCTCCCCTGAGTCTTCCCTCTTTTCTCCTTCTAACACTGTTCTGGCCCCAAGCAAACTCTTCTTTCTGAGTCTTCTGAGAAATTAACCATGGAAGCACTTCACAAACAGAATTTACAGCTTTATATTGTTAGTTAATTGGTCATTTTCATATGTGAAGTTTCTAATGAAAATATAAACTGCTAAAGATCTAGGATGTGTTTTTATTTCTGTCCTCTCTATTATAGAGCCCTGTATAATTAAAAAAAAAAGGGGGGGGCATGCCATGCATCTGAATTGGCCCCAGTAGAGGAACTAAAGTAAATGCAAAGGGTGAGAAATGAAAAAGTAAAATAATATACCAGGGACCATATTGGGTGAGCATGTATGACACTGCAAGGTCACCTCAAGCGGTGATATTTCTTATATACATCATATAACTTGGAGATTTCTTTGCCAATAAACAATTTTTACGAGGGAAGCATTCAATAAAACCAAGTCATTATAATATATGTGAACAGATCAATGACACATATATCAGCAAATTTAAATATCATCTTAATTTCATTTTAATGTTAATAAATCTAGCAGTGCTATTGAACAAGTTTAAGCAAGATAGTACAATTAACCTGAATTAATAGATACTTCAGATAGTTATTCCAATAGCTTTCTGAAATAATGTCTTCTTGGTAACGACTTCTAGAGATTGTTTTGGCTGTTCTGTACTTTAGTACCTCATCCCGTGCACAAGTGATCCCAAGTAATTTTCACATGTTATTTGGATGAATTCAATTTTCAAACAGTTCTGAATGATAATGATTGGGGAAAGTAACAGTGAGAATGTGTTCTTCTTTTAATAAAAAATAATAATAGCATTAACACAATATGCAGTGAAATTAACACAATATGCAGTGAAATTAACTGAGCAAAGGCGGTAGAGTTAGGAGTCAAGGATTCAAATCCCAGCTTTTCCCTGTGCTGGTTGTTTCATTTTGATTCATGTTCTCTGCAGATTGAGGGTGAGGATACTTATCTTTTACAGTGTCACTAAAAAGATTTAACAGGAAAACAGTGTGGACTTCAAATGAAATGGACTAAGACATCTACTAAAAAGTTTTTTACATCCTTACAGCAATGTTCTGCCAGATAAGTTGTTTTAGTAATAGTACTAATCAATGATTATTATGTAGTAGTTATTCTGTATTACTGATACTTAAGGGAAAAAACTAAAATTGGGTCAAATGTGACTTCTACATTTATAAGCCTCATTGCAGGTCCTCTGAATCTCAGTGTTTTCATTTGTCTCTAGGAACCACAATCATGTAGGAACCATAATAATGTTACAGAAGATGGTGGTGGTTAAAATAGATCTTATGTGGGAAAATGTTTCAAAATCTATTCTCACACACATACATAAACACATACAAACACACACACACACACACACATACACACACACACACACACACACATCTTTAAAGTTGCAAGTTAAAATGAATATTTCATAATAAAGTCCTTCTTTCATTGCTTCCTGTTTTCTCAGGACCACGCCAAAGTGGAGAGAAGTATGAAAGCAAACTAAAACAAGAAAATTTCTAGTTTGCTCACATCTCACATCCTTAAGGGTGTGTGTTTGATTAAGTAAAAAGGCTGCTTTGACCTAGTTTTGAGAGAATTAAGAGGGAGAACTTCTTTTTTCCCCTTCCTCTTTGTCTTAGCATCTGTATATACAGAAATATTTCGTTCTCAAGCATAATAGACACTTGGGGAGAAATGGCATGATCCTTCTGGCCAGGAATACCAGGAAGGTGCTTCTGGCCCGTGGTATAAGACTGGTAAGCTCTTGTTTCTGGGTGCTTCCTCCCTGTAGCTCCCCAACTTCCTGGACCTATTCCTAGAGCTATGTTTCAAAGCATATTAGAAGCTTGAGTCCACTCATTGTGATGTTACTCTGCTCGTATTGCAAAGCTACTCCCAGGAGTCCCGCTGCCCTGCCTCAGGACATCAGCAAAGAGCTGCCAAAATCACAAGGGTCAGAGCAGACATCTTTCTCTGCTTTTACACATGCTGTTCCTTTTGCTTGGCGTGTCATGCTCTCCACCGCCCTTTTCTGCCTGGCTAACAACTAACTCATTCTCCAAGACTCAGTTCAGATGTCCCTTCCTCTGTGAAGCTTTTTCCAGTTCCTCCTACAACACATCCTTCATGTTCTTTTATGCCACTTAATTTACAGAATGCAGTGAGTTATGGTGGCTATCGTATTTCTATCTTGACTAGTAGACTGTCTATTTTGTTTGAAAACAGCAACATACAGAACAATGTAGAAAATGCATAAAAAGAGAGAATGCTGGAAGGTCAAAGTGCTAGGAGTCACATCTCAGGGACCTGCCGCTTGGTGCTGTGCTCAGCTGCCCAGTTTCTGACTACAGAAAATTTAAGAGAGGATGATAAAAATATAATACCATGATTTTTTTTTTCTTTTACAGCTCTTAGGGTCAATCATTGTTCTAGGGTATGATTTCTTTATATGGTGCATTTGCCCAAAGGCTCAGGTGTCAGGTTTATTTTTATAATATCCATAATGAATCCATTTATAGATGATTTACATAGGCCTGCCGTGACCCAAAATCAGCTGATATTTCAGGCATTGCTACCTGAAGTTACATAAGAGCAAATGCTCTACAGTGCAGAAGCTTAAGCACTGCTGAGGCATTCTAGAAGAATCAATCCCCCCCTTTTTTTTTAGCATTTACTTCTGTTTTGAATCCCAATTAAAATTCCTTCGGACAAAATATGCAGAAAACTGGTGTTTATGATGAAAGCACAGAAGGAAAAGCATAGCAACGTGAAGAATGATTTGAGTCCGTGAATCTCTACATTGCTTGTATGATAAAAGATGCGTAAGAGTTCAAAAGCCACTTTTATTAACGAATGGCACAGTGTGAAGTCGCAGGACATGGAAAAGTTTCAAAGGGCATTAAAACACTGGACCTTGGAGTTACTGAAGTTAGGGAACAGTTTCCAAACATCAGTTGAGTATCAATCATAATTGTCTAGGGAGTTTTGTTTTATTTTTTTGTTTACATGCAGATTCCTGAAGCCCCTGCCCTAAGATTCTGATTCTATAGGCCTGACATGTGCCCTAGAGACCGTGTTGTTGTTGTTTTTTAATGTTTCTTAAATTTTTCTGATGACTGGCTAGATTTGAAAACCATTGGATTAAATCACACATTATAACAGTGATCTTCAAAGTGTGGTACAGGCAATTCAGCATGCATGCAAGTTGGCACCTTGAGAAGAAATCATTAAGAAATCTCTATCAATGTATTTATCGTATTATTATTATTATTATTATTATTATTATTATTTGGAATATAGACTCACAGAAAGCTGTAAAAATAGTATCAAGAATCCCAGGTACTGCTCACCCAGAATCTCCCAACAGCAACATCTGATATAGATATAATACAGTATCAAAGCCAGGAAACTGATGTTGTTATATTACCGTTAACCAGCCCTTATTCAGTTTCCACCATTTTCTAACATGCATTCACCTGTGTGTGTTCTTTGCAATTTTATTTCATGTACAGATTCACGTAGCCACCACCACAGCCAAGATATAGAACTGTTCCAGCACCACAAAAAGAGTGGCTTTTTGTTGCTTTTTCTTGGTGTGAACATCTACTCCCTGCCCAAACCATCCCCTATTCCTGTCCCCTAGCAACCACTAACCTGTTCTCCATTTCTAAAGCTTTGCCATCTCAGGAATGACTTATAAATGGAATCATACCATACCTACAACCTTTCAAGATTGACTTTTTATTTTTTCATTAAGCATAACACCCCTGAAGTCAACCCACGCTGTTGTACGTATCAAAAGTACTATTTCATGTATGGATGTACCAGAGTCTGTTTAAACATTTACACATTGAAGGATATTTGGTTTTTTTCCAGTATTCTGCCATTATGAAAAAAGTTGCTATGAACATTTATGTACTGGTTTATGTGTAAACATAACTTTTCATTTCTCTGGATTAAATGTCCAGGGGAACAACTGCTAAATCATATGATTAGCATACATTTACTTTGGTAAAAATCTGCCAGAGTTTTCCAGATTGTTTATACCATTTTACACATTCCTACCAGCAGTATATGAGAGATCCTTTCTCCATATCTTTGCCAACGTGTAATTCTTTTTTTCTGTTCTAATAAGTGTGTGGTGATACCTTATTGTGGTTCTATATTTTTATTTTCAGTAAAATAAACTTTGTTCAGATTTAAAACATGAAATGACAATAATATTGCACATTTATGTAATTTAAAAATAAAGAAGATTAAAAAGCACCTCACCAATAACATTGCATTATTCACAGTTATTGAAGTCAGACAAGGATGAGGAATCCACCACTTTATTAAGAAATTCACTTCAGCCGTTAATTAGGCTGGCGAGTTACAAAATGAAACAGATTTTGTCAACAATACATACACTTCTTTTTGTTCTAAAATATCTAATCCACTTTGCCTACATGTATTAATTCTATCATTGTAGTCTACATAAGTCCCCCAAAACATAATGTGACACAGAACCCTGGCAACTGTGGAAGGAACCCACAGGATCAAGGCTCAGCTTTACCAGTTGCTGTTCTGTAATACTGAACAATACATCTGAGCTCTCTGAGCCTCTAAACCGGGTAATAACCCCTGCCTGTGTTCAACAATTTTTTGACTTGTTATTTATAGCATTCCAAGCACAAAGGCCCTAGACCTCCTAAAAATGTATTAGTGAAATAACTATTCTCATCTATTAAATGAAGGGGTTGTATTCAATAGTTTTTAAGATTCACCCTGGTTCTAGAATCTTGCAGTTTGCATAATATTGAGGCACTGTGATTTCTATCACTGTCTTTAATTTCTATCAGTATTTATCAGTGCTATACCAATATCATTGATTATCAGTATTTATGAATACCTTTTATTTGTAATAATTATATTTATACTCTTACATATTTGTTAGCCTTACAATACTAGCATTATAATGTAGAACAATTATTAATAATAGTATGTATATGATTGCAAAAGGCATTTAATCAATAAATGCTATTTTATAATTGTATCAATATTATTTGTTATTAATAAAAATGGTTATTTTCATTATAGCAAAAGGTACATTCCATGAGGGCATGGAATAATCTCTGTTTTGCTCATTACCATTACTTCAGCCCCTAGAAGAGTGCCTGGCACAAAATCTGTTTTAAGTAAATGATTGTTGAATAACTGTAGAATAGTAATTCCTTAAAGTTGTAAAGTATTTTATGGTTTATAAAATATTTTCACACTCATTGTTATATTGGTCAAAACAATCTTATAAGATAATTAATATTACCAGCTAATTTTATAAATGAAGGATACGTGGAATAGAAATGTGTCATGCCCAAGGTCAAGTGATAAAACTGAGGTTTGAATGTAAATGCTCTGACCACCAAGTCAGTGATGAACCTTGGCTCTTTTGAGTGTCAATAAAGCCTATGACTAATTGGTAAGCTCTGATTTCACCCATAGAATTTATTTTATCTTTAGGAAGATGCAATGTAAAGATCAAATTAGTATAATTAATATCTAATCCTTTAATGAATGAACAGCTTGTCCTTTTCCCCATTGAGACTCTAAAAATTAAAACTCATGTACTGCACACCACAGTAATAGATGAGTCTCAAGATGCTTACTCTGAACAAAGAAGGGGGCATGGTCGTCAAGCCTGAGGCTCATTAGAGTTCCTGATGTTTCAGTGGCTTTGTGACAGTCTTCATGACAGACCATGCACAATTAAAGCAAACATCTGAGAAGTTGCAACTGCTCTTCTGTGATTGCTGGCAGCTTAACAGAACTGCCAGTACTACGTAGATGTTTCCCATCTGCATCTCAAAAGCCACAATAGAGACTCACCTTTCCTGGTAGGGAACAGAGACTATATAAGACTCCAGAGACAGGCGAGCACATGGTGAGTCTAAATATTTAGATATAACTACTCAGCATTCACAATCAGTTCTCATGTATTTTTCTACCATCGATTATTCTAGTTTTAAAAATGAGAAAGCTTTCACTAACTTTAAGAAGTTAAGCAGCACCAAATTGGCCTGTACGCTCAACATAAAAATAGTAGGAAAAATCCATTCTAAATTACTTCTTTAAATATATTGCCATAGATGGCCATCAATTTCCCTCACATTTTAGCTATGTTTTGAGAACACAATAATGACCTGCCTAACCAGATTGCATGATTTCACATCACTAACAGTTAGTTCTCCACCAAGTATCAATAGTCCAGGAATCATCAATTCCTATGAGGCAAGCCCCAGTCTAGTCTCTTCCAGTGTGAGACAGTGGAAATGGAGTGGAATGAGCACACTTAGGAAAGCTGGGTTCTAGACTCAGTTCAGCCCAGAACTCTTGGGTAACTTTGGGGAGCAGTCTCTTCCTTCTCCAAATGTGTTTTCATACCTAACAAATAAAAGAACTAGACTAGATATCCTTCAAACTCTTTTCTAGTTCTACTACGCAAAGACTTTGTGATTAAGACATGAAGAATAGTTCTGGCATGAACGCAGAAAGGAAACAGACTTGGCCATCAACTCTAG
This sequence comes from Rhinolophus sinicus, assembly GCF_036562045.2. Classification (NCBI taxonomy): domain Eukaryota; kingdom Metazoa; phylum Chordata; class Mammalia; order Chiroptera; family Rhinolophidae; genus Rhinolophus; species Rhinolophus sinicus. The sequence continues at coordinate 51,366,650 of NC_133751.1, read as the reverse complement.
AATGGGAGACTAAGTTGTTTACGATGGTATTTTGTTCTAGTTACCATGTCTACTCCAAATTAGCAATCACCTATAAATAATTCCCTCTCCATAGAATGGATTAATAACTTCAGGGTAGCAGAAAGCATAGAGACATCTAGTAAAAACTCTCCAGGTTTAAGACCCTCATTGAATAGAATTCATTTCACCCATTCTGATCTGACTTCACAGGTCTAGGTGAAGCAATGTAGGCAAAGCTTGAAAACAGAGCCCTTATTTATATTATATAGGTGTGTATAAGGTAACATATGTAGGAATAGTATGTGAAAAGAGCAACCGTTTTAAAATTAATTTCAAAAAAGCATCACGAAATAATAAAATAATGAAGTTAGAATAGGTGAGGGAGTCTAGCCAAATCTCCAATAAATAGAACCCTTTAAAATCAGCAAGAGCTCTAGACATGAAGCACAGAGCTGAGCTCTAATATTTTACTAGACACATGATTACTGAATAAGTATTTCACTTCTGGTAGGTTACCACTCAGTAAAATGGCAATAACATCTGTTCTACCTAACTCAGAGAGCTACAGTAAGAATTCTCTTTTGAGAACTAAATGACAGTGAATCCGAAAGTACTATACGAACTCTAAAGAGTTGTACAAATATAAAGAGATTCTACTGAAAGGGTCACCTTGAATATGTACCCTATGGATTAACTTTTTCAAAAATCTTATACAAATTTGGAGCAGAGAACGGGGACCCAAGACCCAAATTATAGAATGAAGAACACTACCAGCTAATACTTTAAAGACCTGCTGAAAATCACATCATCGTGTTGCCCTCATCACTCTAGAATAGAAGGTGATGACACGAAAGTATACATACATACCAAAATCATTCCACAAAAACAGCATATACACTTTGCATGGAAAAATTTGTAAAAACAAAAAATGAAATAAAAGCTATATATGGGCTCATAAGCACATACCATAGTACAGGACACAAAAAAGGCATTTGGAACTACAGGAGCATTCCAAACAGGTACGGGAACACAAGTGTTCCCTCAATGAGAAGTATGACAACAATGGTAGTAAAATAAAAGGACCCTACGACCTTAAAATCTACTAACTGGTAGACAAAGCACACCCACCCACTGTTAGGTGTGCCAAAGCCATTTAGACAAAAATTATTAGCAGAATACTTTATAAGATAAAACTATAACATATGGTATCACATCAATATAAATTGATGTGGAAAACATTCGGTACTTTTGCACTTTCACAGTCAGGATTTAAAAAATGAGAAAGCAAACCCCAGAGATGATGGACGTAATATCAAGGGGAGAAATGTAATTGGTAACTTCAAGGTAGCCGTGGTTTAAAAAAATCCTGGGCTGAGAAGCCTCAAGGAATAGGTATAGGAGGGTAAAAGTAACTCAAACATGTATGCTGAGCTGCAGAACCATAAAGCCTATTAAGTAGTTGAGAAGCTAAACCTGAGCCTGGATAAGCAGGTTTCTATTGCCATGGCTTAAGTATTACCTCAAACATTGTTCAGTACCTACTATGTGTCAGGAATCCTGCTGGGTGCTGTGGGGAGTAAATGCATGAGTCAGACAGCCCCTGCATCTGAAACTCCCTAAATTGCTGAAGGATATAGGCTCATCCACAGGCCTATTAGAGTGATAAGAATTGTAGGAAATGCACAAAGAGGTTATGGCACAGTGAAAAAGAGTCATCACTAGAATATAATACGAGGTCCAGGAGGACTGTGAGCTCAGACAGAGGGGACTTGAGGCCTAGTGCCCACTCGGCCCTGAGCAGGCTGTGCATTTCTGAGCAAATACGTATTTACACCAGGAAAAGGTGCCCATATGACTTGAATGAGTTCTAACTTTCCATCTTTTCAGTTGAGGTTCTTGAAGGCCAGGCTCTGAATTAAGCTATGAATGAAAAGATTTGATGGGATAGAAATTCAGGAGAGTGTATACTAAAGGCAAAGAACAGCGTGAGCTGAGGCACAAGACTCTGGCGTCACCAACTCCCCCTGTAAATAAAATCATGTTACCTATTATCTGGTGATTTCACTAAGAACATTCTAAATGGACAAAAATGAAAAAGAAAATGGATATAAATTTTAAAAATGTATAAAAATTTAAAGAAAAACAACATGAATTATAAAAATGTTTAGAATAACAGAGAATGCACTAACAGTTAAATATAAAGTAAAGCAAATCATAGAATGCTAACAAACAACAAGTCATAATGTATAGCAGAAGAAGAGATATAGCTTCACTTAAAAAAAAGAAGTTTGAATATCCATAAACTTTTCCCCATATTTGTCCTTAACATGTATATATGCAAGGATTTTTTTTCTTCCCATATTCAAAAAAGGTTATATTAAAACAGAGAGAGAAAGATTGGCAGAATTGCAAGAAAGAATCTAGACTTCAGAAATTAAATTAGATGACTTGTTTCAAATGAGGATGCTATATTCCAAACTGTTTATTGTAAGAAAAGGATTACTAAGTGCTGTATTCACCCATCCAGCCATCCGCCATCCATCCAAATATATACATACATAAGAACATACAGACATACATTTGACCATACACAACCATTCCTACTAAAAACACAGTAGCATAATAAGAGCCAAGAGGAACATAAGGACAAGTGAGAAACCATGCCTTGTTGCTTAAATGGGGAAACAAAGCTTACATTCTTCTAAGGAAGTAGGGAAGCTTCTCCATCATATGGGGCCTGAGTGCTCCATATGCCATGGATAGGACAAGCGGTATAGCGTACTGGGTAAGGACAACAGCCTCACTTCATAAACTCAGTAGCCACAAAACCATAGAGAATGTCACCTCTCTTCTCTAAGCTTACATTTCTTTACGTGAAAAGGCACTTACTTCATAGGGTTACATAAGAAGGCAATAAAATGATAAAGCATAGTTCCTCACACAGACTATGGCACATGTTCGCTGCATGACAGAGTAAGAGCAGAAGAAACAACAATGAGAGTCAGAATAAGATGTATGTGGAAACCCAGGGAAGGGAGTGATTACTCCTGATCTAGGCCACACCGAGACATTGTGGAGAAAGTCAGATTTTGATAGGTAACAACCGGGTGTAGGATGGCATGTTAAGAAAGAGCAAAGAGTTGAGCAAAAGCTGCATGGTATCAGAGATTACACCAGTGTCCCTAGAGAACAAGACAAACAGTGAACAGAACTCACACAGTAAGTATAGTGAAGTAGGTGGGGCATCTCAAGGCAGGGAGAGTCATCCAAGGGGCGAACTCACCGGAATCCATAGCATTCGGAGTGAAGGAGCCTGAAGGGAGACCATGACATGCTTCTCTCCGGCCTCTCCTATATGCCATTTATCAGCCGACTTAATAAAACACCTGCCCTACTCCAGCGCTTGGCGTACACACACTGTCATATGGGCTATGACTTCCTCACACATTTGCCTCCTACCCCATAAGGGCACTGTCTTTATTTTCTCCATATTAGAGGGGAGTCCATTTTAGCTCTCCTCAAAGGTTAGAGGAGGCAAAACAGCAATCAGACTAGGGGAAACATTGACAAAACAAATGAGGGAGCCAACACGTGGCTCGAATTGTCCTTATGAAGAGGAATTCTCTTCCAGAGCCCATTCCCAAGTCTTGCAATCACTAAAGAACGATGAGCCAAAGAAAACCAGTTCCGTGAAGTCCTTCAATGACAATGCCACCCCAGGCACTGCCATGGAGGTCAATAGAACACCAACATTGTCATTTATTGTTTTTTCCACAGCAACTCTCTGATGGTCTTATCACTGCCTTTTCTGGAGAAAGGATGCGGAAAAATCACAGCCACAACTCAGGTGTGCACGCTGGTGCCTGGCCACCCTACCACCTGCCTAAGCATCCAGCCACCAAACACAGCTAGACATCTGGGCGACAGCTCCGACTTCAGTCCTAAAATACTAATGGACTGGTAAATTGTTTACTGGGGGCAGCGAAAGGACCAGAAAGAAAAGAGAGAGGCTGTACTATGTCAGAGTGTGAAACAGTCTCACAAAAAAATGGATGAAGCAAAAATACCAATGTCATCCACGAAGCAATTAGAAACATCTTGAAGAGAATAAGGATTTTGTGGTTGTTGTGTTTGTTTTTGTTTTTAAAGTAGGATGAGGGAGAGAAAACAGAGAAAGGAGGACTGAATCTCCTTTCACTTCCCCCTCCCTCTCAACGCCCAGAAATCTAAAGTTCTTGTTAGTTATAAGTTATTGTTTCATGGGTTTGGATGAACTGCTGACATTGATTGGCAACAACATGAAACCACTTCCACGAGAGAATGACACTTAGTGCTGTCTGTGGGGTTCAGTGTAATTATGCACGTACGCATATACCTGAGCTGCTGCGCTCACATAGATCTTCAAACGCCATTTGATATAAACTGAATGGACTGCTATTAAAACCTCTAAAAGTAGGCTTCACTGAAATTTGTCTGCGAACATCAACAAATGTAGATCTCACTGAGCTCTCCAAACAATTTTTATCCTAACAGCACCTTAGGGGAGGACAAAATAGCCAAAGAAGGCAAACAATTTCAGGTGACTTACTAGGTTCACTTTGTATGGGTTTCCCATCACACCAGTGCTCGGCAGCATTTTGGGACACTTGTCCAATGGCAAGAGGAGGAGTCCCCTGGGTGACAGACACACCTTCACAAGACAGTGGGATAGGGTGGAAGATAATAGAGCGGAAGGACAGTGAGCTGTAAAGGAAGAGGCCAGGGATGTAGTTTTGGCTCCAGCCCTAATTCACTGCGTAACCATAGCCATGTAACCCTCAAAAGGTCTCAATCTTTTTCTCCCTAAAGAAAGGGTTGGCTTACGTGGTTTCTAGCTGTTCTTTACCCTGGAATAGTCTATGAACGATGATAACCACACTACAAATTCTCACGCTACCCTTTTCCAACAGAACACCATGCTGTAAATCACTTTTACTGTATCGAACTCTCCCACTTTGGGCACCCAACGCCGAAATCCCCACACATACCTTCACCTCCAGGTTGCTTATAGGGGTTGTACTTAGGCTTTGGAGCAACTACCGGAGCAAACTTCTTAGGTGGCTGTTGTGTGGACACTGAAATGCTGGGAGTGCCAAAGGAATGGGTGGTCTCCATCCGTGCAGGTACATGGCCAAGGGGCTCACCAGAGCTTTTAGGTGGTAGCCAAGATGGGTGAGACATTGTTGAAATCTGGAATTAAAAAGAAAGAAACATGGTTGTTTTTATGGAAGCATGAAAGTGGAGGCAACACAGCTTACTTTATTATTATTTTATCTTAATCCATACTTAATGAAATCTTGAAAAAGCCCTCTAAGAAGAGAGAAGAAGGTGGGGGGAGAGAAGGGAAAGAAGGAAGGAGAAGGAGAAAAACTGAACACTGCCCCCAACAAATCTCGAATACCTCTCTTCTAACACTTACCTATGTTGGTGCCTAGCTCTTCTCAGGAAATCGACATAAATAAGAAATGATCTCTGACCTGAAGCAGTTTCTGTGGTAGGAGAATCTTATGCCACTAAGTTTGGAAAAAGCTCAATTGTATTAATAATCTAATAAAATAATTATCACACCAATTAGATGATGATACATTACCTAAATGAGGTGACAAGTCACCTGAATGAAATGATAAGTTATCTAAGTGAGTTTTAAAAAAGTATGTCTGGGATGCAGAAAAAGGTAAGATCACTTCTTGCTAGCAGCAGAACTTAGAAAGAAGACCTCATCGACGAGGAGACCTTCAGATGGAACCTTGAGTGCTAAGGAGTGGCTGGGCCTGAACAATGTTAGTAACGTTACCTGCACAGAAAAATGCACATTACTTCCATTTACTGTGGCCGGATGGCTGTATAAAGAAAAGTAGCTAATGAAACAACTGAAATGTAGGATGGAACCAGAGCACAAACAGCTTTGCATGCAAGCTTGAGGAGTTTAAATTTATTTAGGTATTAAAGAACCATCAAAAATTTAGTCTTGAAACAAGGACATAACAGGTGCATGGCAGGATATTTTAAAATGGTCCCTCTGGCAGGAGCAGTTCTGCTCCCCACCAAGGGGCTCTTTGAAATTGGAGGGGAACACTGTTTGCCACTATGCCTGGGACAACTGCTGGCATTTAGTGGCCAGGGGCTAGAATATTCAATACCCAAAATGCACTGGTTAGCCCCACTTGACAAAGAAACGCCCCATCTGGAGCTATGCTGAGCTGATATCATACTGGACCTTTGTGAAAAACTTAACTAGGAGGGGGACCATCTGGCCCATCCCTTGTGCTGTTCTAATCAGATTAAAATACACTATGTGAGGAAAGAAAAGTGGTATCTTGCATGTTGAGGTGAGCCAATCACCACTGCAGGCAGCCTGCAAGCTGGGGCTGAGCCTCTGTGAATGCTGCTGAGGAGGGCTCTTCAGACCTGATTGCAAGAGCTCTCCAGCGCGGGAAGGCCCGGAAGGCACCCTGTACCCGCTGCAGCCCCAAATCTACCTGGTAATTTATTAATCAAACTGAATTACTTTAGGGGGCTACATGATTATCTCCAGATGTCTGTAAAGACAAAGAGCACTGGAAATGCAGGACAAAATATAAGCCTCAGCACGTGGCATGGCCATGGAGAGATGGAGTGAAGGGGAGAGGTGGGGCATAGTGTTGCCGGGCTGTTAGCATCACGTCACACAGCATGAGTGACATAACCTTGAGCAGCCTCCTGTCCTTGTCAGGTGCCTCAGGGACCTCCACTCCCTCAAAATTAAGGCAAAAGCCCTGCCCTCCTCAACTCCTCCTCAGAGTTTTTATGGCAACCAGTGAGATAGCAATATTAAAATGTATTGTCTACTGTGCAGGGCTATTCCCACTGTTGGTGATGTAGTTTTCTCAGTAAAAGAGGAGGAGGTGACCAATGAGAGGACTCTAAACTGAGAATCAGGAGGCTTTTGTTACTGGAGCCAGTGGCAACACTGGCTTTTCAGTCTGGTTAAAGGGCATTTCTTTTCCTCTTCCTTCCCTTTACCCTGTGCACATATTCATTTGTGCTGGATACATATACATTTACTAAACTGGGAGTTCCTTGAAAGGGCAGGGAACATATTTTACACATCCCTAAACCACCATTACAAGGCCTAGAACAAAACCAATACAGAAAAAATAACTATGAATGTCTGACGTACTCATGGTTTTAAAAGCTAGCTGGACAATTAGAATCATTTGAGAAACTTATTTTTAAAAATGAGTAAATACCAAAACCCAGCCTATCTCTCAGGGTTGAGAAATACAAATTTTGGTTTAATTTGTCTTTTTGATTTCTGAAATTGATTCTCAGTCTTCTATTAAAAGGGGATAAAAATGTCTTGTTCTGCTTTCAACATGACTAACATGAATATAAGGAAGGAATAAGTAGGATAAAATAAAGATTTGAAAATTTTAATGCACTATGCACATTTGTAGTATAAATGCTACTTGTACCTCTTAAAAATGGGTTAATATTATCCTTGCAACTTGTCTATAAATCTAAAGCTTTTCCAAAATAGAAATCTTAAAAACTGGATTCATATAGGATGCAGGGATTTCTAAAACAAAGAGTCACTTTTCCAGAGCAATCTTACATTGGCAGTTGATGGTGGAATCCTTCTGGGAGAGTATGAAAAATGCAAACTTAAGCATCTATATGCAATTCACTGACTGACTCCATCATCTTTTCAGTTATCCCAGCACCGTCTATTACACCGTCACTGCCCTCCCTGTGGAGGCACTTCTGGCCCCACCTCCTCAGAATGCCAGCACCTGGTCAAGTATGTTTTTGCAGACAATCTTCACAGGATATTTTCGTATCATTCTTCTGCATGCCAACAGTGTCCAGGGACCCCATTCCCAGAATTTATAATGAATTTTCAGGACCCTGAACCCTTGCTCATGCTGTGCCCACCACCTACAATGCCATTTTCCTCCCTTTACTTTCTACCGAGCCTTTTTTTTTTTTTAAATTTTGACGAGGCTCACATGTCTCTGATGCCATAAACATTACCCTAACTCATTACCCTAACACCCCCCAAAATTAGTAGCTTAATTCCAGGCTTTTCTGGTACTTGTTTCATACTTATAGCAGTCTACACAAAAGTTATGTATTCACCTACCTAACTGCTCCAATACGCTGGAAGCTCCTGAGTGGTCTCAGGTACCAGAACAGTGTCTGACTAGGAAGCCCTTAGAAAAACATGTATGCATGAATGAGTGAGTGAAGGAATGCTTATCTCCCTGGTTACTCATCCCTTTCTAGAATCTCTTCATCTCCCTCCTTAATATCCACTGATACAATCATCTCTTTTTCCCTCCCTTAATTTAGCAATGTAATGAATCATGTTGCTAGATTTCCAGATATTGAACCTGCTCTGCACTTCTAGAAAAAAAAAAAAATACAGTTGTAGTGTTTTGATATACTGATGAATTCAATATGCTATTTTATATAGAATTTGTGTACATATAATCACAACTACTTGTTTTTCTCTATAGTGTTTTGTCTCTACTTGTTTTACTTACCATTATTAGGGTTTCACATGGGTTCTACATCCTATTCGACACTTCGTACTAGTTTAATGATGAGACTTGGAATTATGTGATCTTTAAAGGTTTATCAGAATTCAATGTAAAGTCATCTAGATACGAAACTTTCTTAAACAATAGATCTTAATCATAACTTCTATTATAATTGTAGCAGTTTTATGTTCCCTTTGAGGTCATTTCTCAGCATTTACATTCTGTTGGAAATTCTGCTGGGTCTTTGGGTTTTATCTTGGTTCCCTTGCAACCAAGCTAACACTCAATTTAAAAAGATGTCTCATCTACGATGCATCATTTAGATCCTGAGCATCATTTTCTACTAGTCCTTAAAGACATAATTCATGTGCTGTATCCTCCAGTTCAAGTTATAGCCCCTTTTATTACACTCCCACAGCACCTGGAATACTACTGTCAGCACACTCATCACACATCACTCTGCCTCTCTGCTTGCCTGTATCCCAAACTAAACACTTGAATCCTTGAGAGGGTAAGTAATTATCATTCTCTAATCCCAGGACCTAACACATGATAGGCACTCAATAAAAATGTCTGTTAACTTAATAAATGAATAAATTTATTTGTCTGGCACTAGAGCTCCAGATGAATCAGATTCTCATCCTGTATTCAGATAAATCAGAATCTCATCCTGTAGTCAAGATGCTTAAAGCCTACCTGAGGGAAATATATTTACATATGTGAAAAGAAAAAACACAAAGCATAAAAAATAAACCAATAAATAAAAAAGACCTGGGATATGGCATAGGAGCCAGCACACGCTTGGCAGGGGTAGTCCTTAACAAAGACTTGGAAAGTTGGGTGGCTCTAAAAGATAAATGGAGCAACAAGGATAATGCCTGGAAATACACTGAGGAAGAAACAAGGTATTTCCGTGGGACAGAGAGCAGATCGTGTGTGTTAAAATGAGGGACTCAAGAATACTTGGGGTTTAAAAGGTTTGGAAGATAAAATGAGCTTGTGTATTAAGGTTCTTAGACAGAGAAATAAGAAGCTAGAACTCTGATCTTTGAACAGGAATCTAACAGCAGTGAAAACTCTATATAAAGAAAATTAATCCATGCAGGGTGGATCCAAGGAAGGCAATAAACACAATAGTCAGACATAGAGTCCCCGTGGCCTCAGTTCTAGTCTCAGCTTTTGCCAGCGTGACCTTTAATAAAAGAAGATACTCATTTGCAAAACGAATGTCTGTAAAGTCCCAATCAGCTCTAATATTCTATAGTGTTTTCTTTCTCTGAAATCTTAATTACAGACCTTAATTTTGATAAATGGGTTTGAGGAAATCTCACAAGTTTAGGGAACAGATGAACTAGAATATGTGAGTTGGGGTTTCTCAACTTCTCACAGAGACACCCAACGTAAACACCAAGAAGCAGTGGTGAGAGCTGGTTTTGCTGGACCAAAACTTACCCTGCTCTTACTTACTTCCTCTGGTTCTAGATCAGTTTCACTCTAAGCTTACAATCATCATGAAAGCAAGAAGTGAAAGGGAAGATCTCCACAGAGACTCTGAAAATACACAAACACCATGAGAAGAGAGGAAAACAAGAAAAATGGCTTTCCTCTAAGCAAGATGCCTATTGCTGAAAAGAATCAGAGCTGGGAGGCCTTAAACACTGATCTTATAAGAACTATAACAGTCAAATGCAAAGCAATTAAGAGAAATCTAAGGAGTTTTGGTTATTACCCTCTCTGTTGTCCTTCTGTCTTCTCTTCCGAGCTGTTCAGTAAATACAAGAAAGTCACAGAATGACAGTAAATAGCAGGTGTTTAGTGAGGGCATCCTATATGCCTAGCAATTTTCTAATGGCCACATAATCATCCTAGCTGTTATACATGAGGTGGGATTATCATTATCCACATTTACCAGATCTGGAATTAAGGCTTTAAGAATTAAATGATTTGCTCAAAAATCAAAGGTGAACTTTAGGCATTGGTCTTCTATCCCAAATCCATGGTCTCCACTGTGGTACTACCCTTGTGTTTGCAGGAAAAAGGAAAACACCGCGGTCCAAAGGAAGCCATTAAAACAGTAGATTTTGCTCCTATCGCCATTCCGAGCTCCTGGATCTTACCTGCCATAATATCTTCTCTATTATGTTCCATCAAACCTAACCATCATGAGCCACAAGATCACAAACTGATGAAGCCCATAGTCTGACCGCAAAAATCAGAATGCAAAAGACTACTAAAGTCCATAGGGTAACCAAGACTCTTCCTCTATGGGGGAAAACAGGGCCACAGGTAAAGTTACTTTAAATACTAACAAACATACTAAGTGTCTCCAAAGATAGCATGTGGGTGTCATCACTACCATCCATATAAATAGAACTAAATAGTGTTGCTCAAGTTGTTTTTTTCTTTCCTAAAATCAATATTGTACTCTTCTTTAAACATTTACATACATCATCGAAATTTAAAAACAACCAACCATTACACGGTATCATATAACACCAGGTGTTATAAGTTGAAGTAGTGGCTTTCAAAACTGTCTGTACACTAGGCTCATCTGGGAATCTATATGTATACATTCTGATTCAAAGGGAGAGAATAACTTTGAGCATTTATGTGAATCTTTAAACCATGATGTATTAGTCCCTTAATCTCCCTTGGCAATTAATCCAAGGCCTGGTTCTTGGTCAATGTTTGCTGAATAAATGAATGATACTATTTCAGTGGTAGGAGAATTGATAGACTGGGGTGCTATGTGACTTAAACATCAGAAGTAGTTGATGGCAGACTAAAATTTAGGATTCATGGCCTTTAGCAATAGCTTCATCATTTAAACAAGAAATGAAGATTCAAGTAACACTTGCCTATTACTTTGAAGGCTTTTCACTATCTTTACTCTCTATATGAAAGTCAGTACCTTCCTAGAATTTCAAGGCTGCCCTCTTAACAATGTATTAAATGGTACGATGTGCTTCCCTACATAGGCTGCAGCTATCCATCCTTTGCTACACCTTGGTATTCAGCTGGAGGACACCCGATCTTCTGAATTCAGACTCAGCTTCCAGCCTTAGATATGCCATGAGCTCAGAGTGCAACCTTTGCTCTCCCTGGGATCACAGTGTCCACCTCTAAAAATGAGGTGATGGGATTAGATGAGTACTAATGACATCTCTGCTCACAAACTCATATGATTCTATGGAAGATCCTGACTGTAAAACTAGCCCAAAACAAAGAAAAGTCGTTCATGACGATTCCAATTCATCTACAACTCTCTTAGCTCATCAGAGAGGAAGCACAACTTCCTTTTTTATTTCTTTTACTTCTTTTTCTTTTCTTTGTCACCCGTTTCCCTGAGTCTTCAATCTTCCCCGTTGTGGGAGGGAGTTTTAGATTGATCTGAGATTACCAAGGTATCAATCAAGATTTATTATGCACAAATAAATATGTACTTTAGGCAAACCTTTTCAAACAACGTAGGTAAGTCCCTACCAGTGTAATTATGAAGAAAATATGCTGTGGCACGTGATGGAAGCGTGGGAAGATAACGTTAAAAAATAAGGCAGGCTGAAAATTACACACAATTGTTAGTCGAACAGCAAATGTAATCACTCTTGCACTGAAGCATCAGGTCAGATGAGAGCCAGAAGGGCAGAACAGTATCTGCCATGGGCTGAAAATGTCAATGCACTCACTCAACTTCTCTTTATAGGCAGCTTTGGCCCAGCACTGGCTAAGTGCCCCACTTTCTACATGGACAGCTGGCATTACTCAGAAGGGTGACTAGAGAACAACTCCACAGAAATGCCAAACCTTTATATAGACTATCTGAGAGACAGTTGGAAATACTGGAAAAAGCCTTGGACGTTCTTAGATGCTGGGGACTTGGGTACAATTCCTAGCTCAGCCACCAATTGGCTCTGTGACTTGAGACCCTAGACCTCCTGAGCCTCAGTATCTCCCCCAATCTGTAAACTAAAGATTAGATTCCTGCTACCATTCCTTCCAACTCTCATGCTCCATGATTCTTCCTACAAGTCTGTAAGTTGAGTGAGCAGAGTTTTCTTACAAAAGTGTCTTAACTCCTAGGAGTCCCACTGACCAGGGAATATAGAGTGAAGATAGGTAGGGTAGGAATCAACACATTAAATGCCAACTTGCCTTGCACAACGTTAATATGATACAAGTTAAAGGCAGAATCGTTAATACCGGCAACAATGTTGGTCGCCAACTGCATTTGTAGGTCCCAAGCAAACTAAGAAGCAATAAGAGAAAGAAGCATCAGTCCGAACAAGTAAACATTTGTCTCCCATAAAGAAGGGAGGCAGGACAGAGACATCCCTCCACACTGCACTTTCCTGTCAGATGCAGAATGTCACATGAAAAGGGAACACTCAGTCCTGACAGGCAAACGATATCACCCGAAGACCAGGACTCTCACAAGAAATTGAGAATGGAACCAAACCAATTACTGACTAACTGGTCTTTTGGCCACAAATCCCATTAGTCATGGAAAAAAACAGACATGGATGCCAACAACTGGGACAGGCTATTCAATGGCTAAGAGTTCACAGAGCCCCAACTGGGAAAAATCTTAAAAATTAATTTGTTCCTTCTAATTTGAATATTCAGAACCAATATTTAGAGAAGCTGAAGTGCAGCTAGCTTAACACAGCAGCTAGCGCATATCAGAGGCTGGATTCAAACTCAGTTGTTCTTCCAAAAAGTGTGTGCAGTGGAAAAGTTTCACTAAACAAACTAGTAATTCTACTGATTGCTGGATGACAACTAAAAAGAGTGGGTAAAAGTCACTGGAATGGATAAGGAGTAAGGAATTTCTCTTCCAAAAGAGCCAGCAACCAAGCCGTTAAAAATTAGAATAGAAGTCATGTGACCCCAACCTTGCACTCTGGATCACATTTAATAGCAATGCTTCTACTTGGCTAAGTGAGCAAGAAAATGTTTACCTTCTCTGGGCCTCAGTTCTTCAGCTCTAAAATAATAAGCATTAAGAAAATGATCTCCAAAATCCCCTCTTGCAGTGACATGTTATGCTTTATAATCGTATGGCTAGTTTGTGGAGTATCCTGTGCTTTCAAGAAATGTATTCTTAAGGCGGTTTCTTGTGTCTGATTCTAACAACAGATTTTTCTGTTCAAGACTGAGAGAAAGGGTCAAACAATACCTTGAATCCTCTGAGCTCATGAATTTACTTTTAAAAGTTCAAATCTGGATTTACAAAGATAAGATTCCGAGTGTCTGACGCATAAGGGTTTAAATTCCTGTTTGTATCTTGCCCCTGCACTAGGATAAAAAATGATGCCGGGGAAAAATCACCAATATCATCTTTAATGAATCTTGGCAATCTCTTTGGTAATATCTGAAATCTTCTCATTCCAAACCCACCACTAAGTGGGTAGATCCACAAATTAATTACTGCTCACTTGTCTGCATTCTCTTGACAGCTTGTTGAAACTTGTATTAAAGCACATAAACATTGTGTTTTAGTTATATTTTTGCAAGTCTGTTGTGCCCATTAGATAGGTCATTGGATTTTACTAGCACTTGAGGGGTGTTTTAATTGATTTGAATTTTTAATAATTTTGTTTGTATTCTCCTTTATTACAAATCACTTTGGTACTCCAATCAGAGTAAATAGGATAATAAAAAATAATTCTATTTTAGATATAACTTGCAAAAGCAGAAATATTTAATTCTGTCCTCAATGAATATGAGTCCACTATTGACAAATCTCAGGCCATATTTACATCTGACAATATACTACATGTGACGCAGAAGCAATGTTTATTCAGGTCACATAATCTGCTAAGAGTAATCATAGCAACAAGACATTGAGTTAACTATTATACATCAGGCTTCTGAACATTATATTGCTCACAAAACTATATAACCTGTCAACTGTGCCATTTGTATCCTATTGTCACAACTACTGGTTGTAAACTAGCTTAGAGTTTTTACATAGAGTATGGACACTACAATTTGAATTAATGTTATTGAATTTATATAATAATATTATTATTAAAGTTTCCAATTCAATCTTTGTTTCTCTAGTACTTAATTCCCATACTAAATTTCTGATAAACCCAAAATCTACTTCATCCTAAGGTTAAAGTATAATAATATTGCTAAATTACATATTTTTCTAGATATTGGAAAAATAAAAAGGGAGGAAAGAGAGATACAAATTTTCAACCTTCAAGGACCATGAGATACAGTTTTAGAAAATAAGAGATTCAACTTCAAGCAGTATATGCTCTGAAATAAAAAAGTTTTGTTTAATACTAATCCAAGAACCTGGAAAATTTTCTCAGTATTTTAAATGGTCTGAAAAACAGACAGGCTTCTCATTAGAATGTGTTATAAATTCAAATTATGTAAGAGAAGCTAGTTTTGCAATTTCACATTTAATAGCAAAACAATTAAAACCATTTTCAACTGGTGATTTTTTTCATAAGTCATGTTGGCAATTGTTCCACTTTTATTTCAAGATTTTGAAACAGAGACAAAAACTGCAGACACATTGACCAATGGCAGCTGAGTAAAAACGAGCCAAGCTGTTTCGGATAAGTTTCAGAATGACATAAGTGAATGTTATTCCCTTTTAAATTTCTCTCGATGAGAGTATGGGTGTTGTGCCTTCTGCATATTTTTTATCAATCATTGGCCACCATGTAAAAAAGACACTGCAATGTGTGAAAAATGTACTGAACTGGCAAATATTCTTGGGAAATCTCACACACACACACACACACACACACACACACGGTAGACATTTTTGAGGTAGTAGCTAAAGACACAACATTCACCAACAGAGAAGCTCAGTATCTAAGACGTATGAAATTGTTAATGAAGATATTTCTTCTAATGTGGACCTTACGTTAAAACTTACCCACCATCTGTACATTTGCTTGTACATATCCAATGACCAGGAACTCATTACCTCACAAGGCAGCCCCTTCCATGGCAGAAAGTTGAAACTGCTAGAAAGTTATGTGTAGCTGAAACCTTTATTCCCATAAAAACCACCCATCTGTCCTACTTTGCCCCCTGGAACCACAAGTCCTCTTATATATGACAGCCCTCCAGATATTTAAAACAATGTTTTAAGTTTCCTACTCAGTTTATTATTTTCTGTGTTCCAAGTTTTAAAAGTCCATTTCTTCCTTTTTGTTCCAACTAGTCTTACATCTTAAGAACAATGTAAAATTTAAAATCTTAAACCAATACTTTTCAAACTTTTCTTTAGCAAAAAATTTTCTTCATGCCAAATCTTTAAGAAAATCCCTAAAATAAAATAGACGAACTGATAAAACAGTTCCTTGGACTTTATTTAAATAGTCGTCCTTTGGCAGAATTTATTTCATTTTCAGGGGAAGCACAAAATAGATTACAGTCATTCTTAGGGGGATTGGTTCCAAGACCACGCTCAGATACCAAAATCCACGGATGCTCAAATCCCTTACATAAAACGGCCTAGTATTTGCATATAACCTACGCACATCCTCCTGTACACTTTAAATCATCTCTAGATTACTTATAATACATAATGCAATGTAAATACTTTGTAAATACTTGTTATACTGTATTACTTAGGGAATAATAACCAAAAACAAAATGTACATGTTCGAAAAGATGCAACCACTGTCGGCTTCTCTACATAGTATGTGTCAGCAACAATACACCATTTTAATATTTTCGATGTATGGGTGATTTACTCCACAGATGTGGAATCCATGGATACAGAGGGCTGATTATACTCTCCTTGCCCTTCCATGAGGCATGTTGAAAACCTACTGCTCTAAAATATTACAACAATGATGGTAAGTAAAGAAAAAAGATGGTGGCTTCCTTTATTTTCTTAGTCCTAATACAGAGTCTGTCCTATCAGTGCTCTTCATGTAATTATTATATTAAAAGAGAAAGTAAACCAAGGATTTGAAAATATAAAGCGTCAAGTTCGACTTTTAAATCATGTTAATTCACATTTCAAATACTGTTCGCCAAAATTACGGTGACCATACAACCAAGTCATGCCTGCTGTTTCAGTGTAATTATTAACAGTGTTCCTTTTCACTCTCAAAAGTGTCCCAGTTTAGATGATAGCTTATATAGTCACTTTACTTACAACACTGTGATAATGAGGTTTTGGTCACTGAATCCAAGAGAATCCTGATACGGCCAGGTCCTCTCCCACTGGCTTCAAATGGCCAAAGACCTCCCTCACTCTGAGTTTATGACTGCAGTTGTGAAGAGGGCAGAGCAATTAGCAGTGGGAAGCAGGGGAGGCTTTGGGAGCTTCCCTGCTTCCGAAGCGTGTGCTTCCCCGTAGGAAAGGATGAATGTACCAGAATGATTCTGCAAGAGTAGAATAAAGCAAGATACAGCAGAAATCTAGTAGCACCTAGTATCAACTACCCTCCTCACTCAGCCTCTTTCTCCTAAAGCAAAGAATACTACCTTTCCTAAGAAAATCAGATTATTAACTTCAATTATGCTTTTACCACCTGCCTATTTCTGCCTCCTACCCCATCAATATTACCAGTGATTTTATCATGTCTACTTGGTTTCAAGTAGGACAACAGGTTTGCGTGATTCTTAATTTGGAACAGAAAACTAAGGGAGTGGACAAGAAACAGAAATAAAATGTGCAAATTCATTCACTAGGGTACAAGAGTAAAGGCGGAGGAGATTTACTTATAATTGATTTACATTTCTAAATAGAGATTGCACGAGTTAAGGGAGATGAAGTCAAAATAATTCAATGTAGGCCCACAGGCTATATGTCCATTTAATTCATTTTAAATAAACTAGCTTAATTGATTTCCATTGCAAATGCTAAAAGTATATTCCGCAGGGGCAGGGGAGGGGGAGAACATACAAGATGGAAAGTTGACAGCCATTGGCAAAGATGGAACTCCCCCCAGACATGGTAAGCACTATTATATCATAATACTGCAGGTCTCCATGTAGTACTTTCCAAGATGTTTGAAACCAAAACAGTTTAGAATACTCTCTCAGCTCAGGACCTTCCCTCCTTATGGCATTTTTTCTGATAAATAGGAATTCCCCTAAGGAATTCCCTAAAGTAGAGCTGTTGCATTCCTTTCTGTTATATAATTAAGTGCACTGACTAAGAGAGATCTAATAGAACATAATTGTAAATCCATCCTCAATTTAGAATCTACTACACACAGAGCCTTATGAAAAACATTCCCAAAATGTGAAAACCATAACCCTTACTCTGTTAGATACGGGGCACCGGTATTCAACGTTGCCATAGCGCGGAGGCTGCCTTGCAAAATGTATGTACTGGCTTGATATTTGGCAGAGAAAAGTAAATTGGAGGCCATGTCCCTGCTACTTCAGCTTGTTTTCTGCTGGAAGCATGGCCATGGAGACGAGGGCCTGTTCTGCATCCACACTCCCACATTCAGTCTTCAGCACTTTCTGGTTTTCCAGAAGTAGCTGCAGCAGAGGGAGTAGCTGCAGCAGAGGGAGTAGCTGCAGCAGGGGGAGTAGCTGGACTCCAGGTCTCTGGGTCCAGTCACCATCTTCCCGATTATGGCTTCTTCATCTCTGGCTCACAGGTACGGTGCTATATTCTAAAACTCAACAGTTCTGTGGTAGCCTCACAATTCTCTGCTATCCTGCTTGTGGAAAACATAGCAACTTTGCGTTGTTCTGGGATGTGTTACTAAAAGCTCAGCCTTAAGCCTCCGCTAGATAACCCTTCCATTTTTTGTTTGCTTGTTTTCAAAGTAACTAACATTACGTATTAAATCCTTTCTGTTGAAACTATCTAGAGTGGTTTGTTTCCCATAATAACTGCTGACTTAAACTCCCCTCAGCATTTTTAAACTTCAATGGTTCATATTAGCAACAAGAGACGGGTTCAAATCATCATCGCACAAGCAAATCCCGAGTGCCTATGCAAAGTGCTCCGATCATCAGAAGGGAGCAGAGCCGTGCACAGAGCAGACCCAGCACCACCCTCTCAGAGCCCCCAGGCTGGTGGGAAGAGGCATACTACAACAGGGGAGGTACTAAGTGACAGGGAGCAAGTTAGTAGGAAGATAATCTCAACTCTGCATTGTAGCCTCAGCTCCAACACTAACTGGCCATATTTTCTTATCAAAGGGGCTGGATGGATGAAAGTCCCTTTAAACGTTAACATTCCACAACTCTATGAGTCTTTGTGCTCATGAGGGAATTTACTTGGATTCAAGTCCTGAAAAAAACTTCCTAAATTTCCAGTTCCTTAAATCTGAAGGTCAGAACACAAAGGTCACATAACACACAAACCTCATATAGTTAAAATAGGAACAAAAATCAGTGACCCCCAAATGTTATGCATTGTGGCAGCCTACAGCTGGACAGCCACAGGGAGGAGAATCCAACCTCACAGTTGTAGTGGTTAAGAATACCAGAGAACAAATACAGTAACTTCAGGGTCTCTGTCTTCTTTGAAAAGGTCTGCCTCCCTGACTAAAGAAAAGGGGACTATCTAGCATGTACTGTCTTCTCTAAAAGTACTCAGAGCAAGCATAGAGTGAAAGAAATATTAGGCAAATACTTAGATCTCTCAGGAAAAAAACCACTAATTTCATCATGTCTCAGACAAGAAAAATCCCTGAAACTCATAAAAGAGAAGCAGTTTCGTGGATAGGAAGAAGAATGTCAGGAGAAAAAAGGTCATTCATCTAACGGTAGTTCTGGTACCAGCTCTAAAGGTGGCTCTGTCAGGTCCTTCCAGGCATCGCTGGGCCTTCATTTCCTCTTCTGTAGAATGGACACAGCAAGCCCTGCTCTACTTAATTCATGGGTGCTTATGAGGAGCAAGTGAAATATAGGACACAAGAGCATATTGTAAATAGTTGGTAGATAAATAGATAACAGAATTTCAAAGGAAAGTGACGAATGATAGCCATTCGTACCTTCACAAGCCAAGGTAGCAAAAGGAAATATAAATATAGCAGTGATTTTACAATTTTACAATGTGGAGGAAGAAATGGTGATCAGAATTGTGACAAGCAATGATGCCCAAAAGAGAAGAGAAACCAGCTCAGCTCTGTCATAATTGTCTCAGTTCCTGTAGTATGCACAACAATGGAAAGACCACAGGGAGGGGCAGAAGCAGCCTGAAGGACATGGAGACCCTGGACCAAGAAAATGACATGTCCACCTCAGTCATTATAATAATCGCATAGTGTGTGTTCTCTAAGGATTTGGGGGTGGCTGTGTGCAAGTGACTTCTCCACTTTCTCAGTCATATCGCTTGGAAAACAGAAATAGCTGTCATAACACAGGAATAAAACACACTACTAATAGTTCTTTGAAGGAGCACAACTGGAGGGAGGACAGCTCTAGGTTTGCTCACCTGGATGGACAGAAATGCAAAGGCAGATCATGCCCCCATTTGAATGTCAGGACCTAAAGGGCATAGGCAGGCTCGGATAATATTCAGGCAACAACTAACTGTAAAGGAGGTGGAAACAGCCGAAATAGTAGGGCCTCACAGCCAAAACCACTCAGGACTGACAGAGGCAAAGCAGTCCTCCATCTTCAGTCTACTGGCAAGCAGCCAGGCTAGGACTCAGGTAAGTTCTAAGCTGAAAATTAAGTCCCACGCCCATGGGTACAAAGTCACAGGAAGAGTTAGAACTCATGGAGCAAAATGGTGCCCTGTTGGTCTGCATGGGGCTAGTTACCATAGAGGTCTCTAGCGCCTGGAGACATCAGGTGACAAAGAGCTGAAATAAGCTAGATCCATTAACTCTCGCGGTGATTCACTGGAGAGGAGACCTCCATAGGAAACAAATATAGCAAAAAGAAAGAAATATATAAAAATAGGGTACATACATACACAACGTCCATAATAGTCAGGGACATGCAAATTAAAACAGCAGTGAGATACTCGTTATCACACACAGTTTGGCAAAAAGTTAAAAGACATAAAATTCACTTTGGGATTAGATGTGTGGGGAGACTGGCCCTCACAATATTATGTTTCTTCTCACAGACAGACGTGCTCTCTACTTATTAGATGTAGAACTCATCTATAGCTGCTTTGGTATTAGAATGGCAGAGTCGAGAGGTAGTGACAGAGACCATCTGGCCTTCAAAGCCTAAAATATTGACTACCTGGTCCACTACTAAAAAATTTGCAAGCTCCAGTTCTAAACTAAAAAAATGTCATTGTTTCAAATTATTACGGATATAATAAATCTGTTCTTTTTCTTAAGCTTTTTGCTAGTTTTTGTTTGTTTGTTTGTTTTCCCCTAATATGGCCTTTCATTCATATCAGGATATGTTTTGATATATTTTCATGCTATACCTCTTTTTCATTAGTGTCTACCTATTAATCCAATGCCATTAGAATAATCCTTGCTTTCCAGAATGTTTTGAGGTGGTCTCTTTATTGCATATTCAGTTCCACATACAGTTGGTTTGTTTCTGGGTGGGGTTTGTAACTGCAATGATCTCCATGACCAACATGTCACCATTTCAATTAGGGTTACTTTACAACGTGCTTTAGCATCTGGCCAGCTGGTTCCTCATGACTATTGTTTTTCAAATTTCTCTTGGCTATTTTTCCTGTTTTTTATCAAAACAATTTTAGATTTTTTTGTTGTTAAGATTCAACAACAATTGAGAGTTATCCTGAGATTACATGAAACAGAGGGGAGAATAACTACTTAACTCCCTTTATGTTTCCATAAGGTATGTCTTTCAATTTATTCAAGGGGTCCTTTATGTGATTCAAAAAAATTCTAGAACCTCTTTATACAAGCCATGCACAATTCTCATTAAAATATTTACTCTTCATTTTGTTGTGAAGAGTTTCCCAAAGATTGCAAAGTATTCATTTTCAAATGCCATATACAAAATGTAACTGGAAATGAGACGTGAGGAGACATGTTTAACCTCACAATAACCAAAGAAATGCTACTACCAGAAAAACAACATTATCTAAGGCTGGCACAATTGAGAAATACTGACTTGCACATTCCTGCTACAAAGTTACACAAACACCCCTTTTAGAACACAAGTCATCAATGGATTTTAATAACCATAAAATGTTAACCTCTGACCCTGATATCTCAAACCTCGGACATCATGTTCAAGAATTTTGATGGACTAAGTTACATTTATACAAAAATTTTTAATCATAGCAATATGTAAAAATAATGAAATGATTAAGATATGGTATAACCACTCAATGAAATATTAAATAGATATTAAAATTGTAATCATTCAAAAATATGCACAATATAGAAAATGCTTAATGAATTAAGCCAAGTGATATAGAGCACCACATTAAATTACTCAATTAGCTAAAGATTAGAAGGGAATACTACACAAATATGATAGACTGCCCCTGTATCTAGGTGGTGGAATATGGGTGGGTGACGCTTTTTTCAACTAAACGTTCTGAGCTTGACACATGTTGCAACATTATTTATATAATTTTTTTTTTAAATGCTGGGACCAATTTTTAGGTGTCTTCCAGATCTAAGATTTGCGATTTTTTTGTTATTAAAGGACGGGGAGGGGTGAGGAGGTGGAGAGGCTAAAGCATGTGAACTGACATTTCAAAGGCCCACAGATCAAGTCCCAGGCAGCACTGGGACTAGAACCCAGCTCTCCAGACTTGAGAGGCAGTATTTCTAACTACATAGCATTTTGTGTTGTCATCTTCCTAAGGGCAAACCAACTCTTAAGTCATTTAAATATTTTTATATATTATAAATAAGTACATGAAAATAGCAATGTTCAATTATTGCTCTGAGAGAGCAAGGGCTTTAAAACTCCTCCAAACCCTTTGATGTGCTGGAGTTTGGATTAAACTTCTTTTCTAAATATGGCTATTCAAAAGAGTAGCGGCATCAAACTATGTCTTTTCTACAATAGCCGTTTCCCCCTAAAGTCATAAAGCAATTTTAGTGCTAGGTTAAGCATTAACTTAATACAAAGTTAAACTTTGGCTTTGCACATTTACTTTAGAACCTACGAAGTCTCGACTGGCAGTATTATCACTCTAGGGGAGAAAATTCCTTCAAAATTCAAAGTTAATGAGAACTATTTCCTTCACTTTTTTCACTGCAAACTGGAAAAAAATTGGAAGACGAGGTGTTTAGATACCTATATACACAATGGATAATCATAATTAGTTTCTAATATTCTGCAATGCCTAACGATAACATTTGGGGCCCACACATATTCCAATGTTCTTTGAATTTTGAGGAGTTCTAATTAGGTCCCAGTGGAGGTAATATTTAGAATGGAACAAAGTAAAAGAAATCATCAAATAAAAGACAGTCAAGAATAAATGGTTAATAAGGCAGAGAGACTGTGCATGTGCATGCTTGCATGCATGTGTGTGTGCATACCCACGCACTACGATTTAAGCCTTGTTTATTGAAGACACACTTTCCAAGAGTCTGAGCAACCACTTCCAGTAATTGGTGAGATAGTTTCCTACTTCCTAATATAGTACAGTCCCTTCTTCCTAATTTCTAAACATTATGATTTTCTAAACATTGAGATCATCAATCATCCCTCAAAACCTTTTTTTTCCACCTTCTGAAAAAAAGGTGAAATACATCTTTTATTCTGCTTTGCTATTATTCAAATCATGATAAAATAAAAATTGAAGGACTAGGAGTTAAGGTGAGGCAGAAACCAGGGAAAATTTTCAATACAAAAGAAAAATCAACTTGACAGAAAGAAAGAATTTAGGGTTAAATATACAATGAAAAATTAGTACACTAGCAACTTCCTGAGAGCCCCCACTCAAGTGTAATCTTTTCTTCTCACACAATTTTAATACATACTTTTGTGCCTTTAATGTTGAAAGTATCCTAGCTTAGCCAGTGTTAGAATTCCTGTGAAAATGTCTGTCTCTTCTACCAGATGCAAAGCTCCTTGATGGCAAGAGCTGCTCCTGAATTGCAGTTTCAAGATATAAAGCATCTTGCCTGGTAAAGAAAATACATTTTATTAAGTAAAATGTATATCTATTTGTAGCAATCCATGGTGAAGAGGTGAGAAGAAAGTAGAGAAAATTGAGAAAAATATTTACCAAAAAAAAATCAATTAAAATGGATTCTATGTGTCCATACGGTCTACATTCAGCATGATAACACAAGCATACTAAATTTTCTGCAAAATAAATTTTCCATGGCAAAATATTTTCTACCTGGTATCATCCCTAATTATGTCTAGGAACAAATGTGCCACAACAGGGTAAAAAGAGAGTGCAATTTGAGCCAAAGTAGAATGGAATTAGATTCAAAAATAGAATCCTCATAATATTTTAATGTACAACAAAAGTCAGTAATTTCATCCTAAAAACTAAAAACACGAACACCAAAATTCTAAATCGTGAGAAGAAGCTAAATATTAGTAAGGCTCAGTGGAAAGCACAGAATGAGCTTCGTTTATAAATCAGCACCCATATTGACTTGAACCAAATACTTATACATAAACCCTCTCTGGGCCTTACTGTTCTATGAGGCAATTGAACCATAGTACCTACAGTTTTAAGTTCAATGGAAATACTGCATCATCACTGATGGGAAATACTAAGAGTATCAGGAGACCCTAGATGGTGGGAGGATGGCACATGTGCAGAGGGTAAGACACAACAGAGGAGACCAAGCAAGTCAAAGAAGAAACTCTTTCAGAAATTAGCATCCCAGTAACTACCAGGAAAAACTCTTTTAAAAAAAGGCTATAATAACAACCCCCAAAAGAAACAAAAGAAGAAATAAGACCCCAATTATAAATCATGCATATGTACATCTAACATAAATAGCATTCATTGTTTAGAAACTGAGAACCTAGGAAAGAAAAAGTGGATATAAATTCAAAGAAGCTTAGACTTTATCTCCTGGAGAGTAAAAACAAACAAACATCGTAATTACTCCATGTAAATATGGAAAAGGGTGATTTATTTAAAGAGTCCTTTTAAGGAGCTTTCACATCCATTATCGTAGTCAAAAAGTGAACGCCAACACTGTGAAATAGACAGAGTAGACAACATTATTAGCTTCATTTTATAGACTTAGAATTGGATGTTGAACGAAAATCAGTCAATCAATCAATCACACAAATAGTAAATAACAAAGTCTGAACAGATCTACTAATTTCTAAATAAATATGGGTTACAGTGTATCGTGTCACCTCCATTCCAACTTTAGCAAATATGCATGTGTTCTGGATGAACACATAATTAAATGACAAAAGGAGTCCAGAGAATGGTGGGCATTGCCTAGATTAGGAGCGATCAGCCAGGGCTATCAGCATGAATGGAACTTGAGATAGATACTAAACTCTAGGAGAAAGGAAAGAATAAGGTTTTTTTTTTGTTGGTTTTTTTTTCTCTTTCTTCAAAAGTTCATGGGAGCCATCACATCTACTGCTATGCTTTCATTACATTCTGACAGTTCCCAACACTAGCCCTGACCTTTCTTCTAAACGCCAGCCTTGAACAGTCAGCAATTCATTTGCAAAACTCTCAAATCTGAAAAGCTAAAATAACTCCTATTCTATTCCATACCCACATAAAGTGGAGCTTCCTTCAGTATAGCCTGTTCGAATGAATGGCATCATCCAGTCCCCAAAATCGGAAATAAGGGAGCCAACTCTGTACCAGGTAATTTGCTTAGGTAATTTGCTTGCCCTCAACATTTTTTCATATATAACAATGTTTCAAGTTTCCAATGAGAACCTTGTAGGGTAAAGAGGTGTTTGCCACAGAGGAGTAGCATAACCTCCAGGTCCCCTTACCATAAAACCATTTTAAGAACATTCAAATACTCCATTAGTAATAATTCCATCTTAACTCTGAATGAGATAAATGCTCAATAATGTTTGTTGGAGGAAGAAGGGAAAGGGAGTGAGGAAAGGACAGAGGGAGAGGGATAAGAAGGATCAGTGGCAGAACCAATGGTCAAAAGGAGCATTTATCAGGTTGGTGCAAAAGTAATTGCGGTTTAAAAGGTTAAAAATAGGACGTCATAGGAATGGCGACTGCAGCGTGCACTTTTTGAGTTCTCCTCTGGATCTTATCACAAACAGGACATCTATAACCCATCAAAGGACTCTCTGCTCATCACACAGAACACCTCAGAGACTCGTGCAAGGATTACTTGAAGGTGGGCAAACTGGGCGAGCAGCGGAAGAGGGAAGGGAGCAGAGTGGAGATGCAGCCCCACATCTGCAGATGTGGGGATGCAGCCCGCATCTGCAGCGGTGGAAACGCGACCGGCATCCGCAGCTGCAGAGACACAGGGGATCCCAGGACGGAACAGTGAACACAAAAGCCAGGAGGTGGGCTCTTTCCCTGCGTCCCACAGCTGATCTCTACTGCCGAGGGGGCAGCCTGTTGGGCCCTAGGTTGGACAAAGGACACAAACTCCATACCTGGGCCCCTCCTCCCACTCTTCCAATCCTACCCCCGCCCTTCCAGAGATTTAAACTGGCCCCTGAACTGAGGAGTTGTGTCAGATCACAGGGGAGCCTTAGTGCTCAGGCTCCGGGAAGACCAGCGTGCAGCTCTGACCCAGGCAAGAGTCTGGAAAGCGTGTGATTTTTGCTGGGCTAGGAGAGAAGAGACTCCTCCACCCCCAGCCACCACCTTTTCTGGCCTGTGGGAGGAGTGTGACATGGCTGGGCTGGTAGAGAGAAGACCCCTCCATCCCCAGGCTCCACCCTTTCTAGCCTGCCTAGGGCAGGGCAATTACAACTGCGGAGGCAAACCCAGGGATCAGCAGTAAGGGGCAGACACAGCTCTGGGCTTTCAGCAGCTCAGAAATCTCCCACCCACCACACACACATACATAAACACCCACACGAAAGAAGTGCCCTAAGACTCAGGAGAACTGGACACAGGGCTGGTGGTGCTACTCTTAGTGCGCATCAGTGCAGGCAAGGGCAGAAACTGCACTGATCCAGACCATCCAGACCTCTCAGCCCCACGCATCTAAATCTGCAGTCCCAACGTCACTCTGGGCACAAGGTGACCGGCTCTGCCTGCACAATACGCAGAGGACTCTTTGGTACAGCAGAGAACAACCTGCAGATTACTTGGCGGGCTTAAGCCAAGACTGGCGCTACTTCTTTTTGTTGTTTTTGGTTTTGTTTTGTCTTTATATCTTTGATATCTTTGCCTGTGTTGAGTGTGGCTTGTCGGTTGTTTTTACATGTGAATGTATTTGATTTTTTCTTTGTTGTTGTTGTTGTGCTTGGTGACTTGCTTTGTTCCGAAATTCCACTACCAGGGCCCAGCTTAAGAGGCACAAGATTCAACAAATCCAGAGGCCAACTCCAGACCAAACCAAAGTACTACCGGGTTTGACCTACAAGTGACACACCCAGAGGGAATTCTCTACAGGCACAAGAGCCCATAGAGGCCAAACCACATTTAAGTGGTCAACCCTCACGCAACAGAACACCCTACGGTGGGCAGAGCCAAGTCTCACAACTAGTCAGCCTAGGAGTTAACCCCACCTACTCACAAGCGAAAAGCAATTAAAGATCTCCTTTAACAGGACAATATACACAATGCAAGAGTCACCTCTGGAACACACGCAGAGGAGAAGAATGAAGTAGTGCAAGTCAAATATAAAGGATACATACTACATAAGATAACCCAGCAAGAACTAAGAACTCTAGGGGATCTACCTAATACATCGAAGCAAACACAGAGAGTCAGCCAGAATGGGGAAACAAAGAAACATGTCCCAAATAAAAGAACAGAAGAAACCTCCAGAAATGGAACTAAATTAAACAGAGGTAACTAACCTATCAGAGACAGAGTTCAGAACACTGATGATAAGAATGTTTAAGGAGCTTAGAGACAACATAAAGAAGGATGTAGAAATCATAATGAACAACCAGTTAGAACTAAAGAACACAATTACTGAAATAAAGAACTCACTTGAAGGAATTAACAGCAGGTTAGATGAAGCAGAGGATCGAATCAGCGACTTAGAAGATAAGTTAGCAGAGGTCACCCAAACAGAACAACAGAAAGAAAAAAGAATGAAAAACAATGAAGATGGTTTAAGAGACCGCTGGGATAACATCAAGCGCAACAACATGCACATCATAGGAATACGAGAAGGTGAAGAGAGGAAGAAAGGGATTGAGAACATATTTGTAGTAATAATGTCTGAAAACTTCCCTAACCTGATGTAGGAAACCAACATACAAGCCCAGGAAGTGCAGAGAGTTCCAACCAGGACAAACCGAAACAGATCCACACCAAGACACATTATAGTTAAAATGGCAAAGCTTAAAGACAAAGAGAGAATCCTAAAAGCAGCAAGAGAAAGACAGAGGGTTACATACAAGGGAACTCCCATAAGACTATCAAATGACTTTTGTACAGAAACATTGAGGGCCAGGAGGAGATACTCAAAGTGATGGAAAACAAAGGCCTACAACCTAGATTGCTTTGTCCAACAAGGCTATCATTTAAAGTTGATGGAGAGATAAAGAGCTTCCCAGAAAAGAATAAGCTAAAGGAATTTATTAGCACCAAGCCAGCATTGCAAGAAATACTGAAAGGACTTCTGTAAATAGAAGAAAGATGAAAACAATCTAACTACAAATTTAAAAATGGTGATAACTATGTACCTGTCAATAATCACTTTAAATGTAAATGGATTAAATGCTCCAATCAAAAGACATAGGGTGGCTGAGTGGATAAGAAACAACACCCTTGTATATGCTGTATACAATAGACTCACCTCAGATCAAAAGACACACACAGGCTGAAAGTGAAGGGTTGGAGTAAGATATTTCATGCAAATGGAAATGAGAAAACAGCAGGAGTTGCAATACTTATATATGACAAAATAGACTTTAAAATGAAGAACATATTAAAAGACAAAGATGGGCACTATACAATAATAAAGGGATCAATCCGACAAGAGGACATAACCCTAGTAAACATCTATGCACCCAACATAGGAGCACCTAAATATATAAAACAGATATTGACTGATATAAAGACAGAGATCAACAGTAACACTATCATAGTAGGGGACTTCAACACACCTATGACAACAAGGGACAGGTCTTCCAGACACAAAATCAATATGGAAACAACAGCCTTAAATGGTTCATTGGACCACTTGGATTTAATCGATATTTTCAGAGCATTTCACCCCAAAGCTGCAGAATACACGTTCTTCTCAAGCGCACATGGAACATTTTCCAAGATAGACCATATGTTAGGCCACAAAACAAGTCTTGATAAATTTAAGAAAATTGAAATCATACCAATTGTCTTCTCTGACCACAGTGCTATGAAATTAGAAATGAACTACAGGAAAAAAACTGGAAGACACACCAATTCATGGAGGCTGAATAACATGTTACTAAATAATGAATGGGTCAACCAGGAGATCAAGGAAGAAATCAAAAGATATCTCGAGACAAACGAAAATGAAAACACGATGACCCAAAATCTATGGGATGCAGTTAAAGCAGTCCTAAGAGGGAAATTCATAGCATTGCAGGCCTACCTAAAGAAACAAGAAAAATCACTAATCAACAGTTTATCTTCACACTTAAGGGATCTGGGAAAAAAACAGCAAAATAAGCCCAAAGGGAGTACAAGGAAGGAGATAATAAAGATCAGAGTGGAAATAAATGAAATAGAAACCAGAAAAACAATACAAAAGATCAATGAATCCAAGAGTTGGTTCTTAGAGAAGATAAACAAAAATTGACAAACCTTTAGCCAGACTCATTAAAAAAATGAGAGAGAGGACCCAAATTAATAAAATCAGAAATGAAAGAGGAGAAGTGACAACAGACACCTCAGAAATACAAAAAATTTAAGAAATTACTATGAGCAACTATATGCCAACAAATTTGACAATCTGGAAGAAATGGACAATTTTCTAGAGGCATACAACCTTCCAAGGCTAACTCAAGAAGAAACAGAAAACCTGAATAGACTGATTACCACCAGGAAATTGAATCAGTAATCAACAATCTCCCAACAAACAAAAGCCCTGGACCAGATGGCTTTACAGGTGAATTTTACAAAACGTTCAAAAAGAATTATCACCTATTCTCCTCAAACTGGTCCAAAAAATCCAGAAGGAGGGAAGGCTCCCAAACACTTTTTACGAGGCCATTATCGCTCTGATCCCAAAATCAGACAAAGACACCACAAAGAAAAGAAAACTACAGGCCGATATCTCTAATGAACATAGATGAAAAAATCCTCAACAAAATATTAGCGAACAGAATTCAGCAATACATTAAAAAGATCCTACACCATGATCAAGTGGGATTCATCCCTGGTATACAAGGGTGGTTCAACATCCGGAAATCAATTAATGTGATACACCACATTAACAAAATGAAAAATAAAAATCATAACATGATCAAATTGATAGATGCAGAAAAAGCATTTGATAAAATCCAGCAGCCATTTATGATAAAAACCCTTAAGAAAGTGGGAATAGAGGGATCATATCTCAATATAATAAAGGCCATATATGATAAACCCACAGCTAACATCATACTCAATGGGGAAAAGCTAAAACCATTCCCCCTAAGATCAGGAACAAGGCAAGGTTGCCCACTTTCTCCACTTCCATAGTGCTGGAAGTTCTAGCCACAGCAATCAGAAAAGAAAAAGAAATAAAAGGCATCCAAATCGGTAAGGAGGAAGTAAAATTGTCATTATATGCAGATGATATGATACTATATATAGATAACCCTAAAGACTCCACCAAGAAACTATTAGAGCTGATAGATGAATTTAGTAAAGTACCAGCATACAAAATTAATATTCAGAAATCAGTTGCATTTGGATATACCAATAATAAAACATCAGAAGGAGAAATTTAAAAAAAAAAAATCCCATTTACAATTGCTCCAAAGACTATAAAATACCAGGGAATAAATTTAACCAAAGAAGTAAAAGATCTGTACTCAGAAAATTATAAGACACTGAAGAAAGAAATGAAAGAAGATACAAATAGATGGAAACACATACCATGTTCATGGATAGGAAGAATTAATATAGTTAAAATGTCCATACTGCCTAAGGCAATATACATATTCAACGTAATTCCTGTCAAACTACTAATGATGTTTTTCACAGAAATAGAACATATAATCCTAAAATTTATATGGGACTATAAAAGACCCAGGATAGCCTCAGCAATCTTGAGAAATAAGAACAAAGTGGGAGGTATAACAATACCTGACATCAAATTATACTACAAGGCTACAGTAATCAAAACAGCATGGTATTGGCATAGAAGCAGACACATAGATCAATGGAACAGAATAGAGAGTCCAGAAATAAATCCATGCTTATATGGCCATTTAATCTACGACAATGGAAGAAAGAATGTACAGTGGGGTAAAGACAGTCTATGCAATAAATGGTGCTGGGAGACCTGGACAGACACATGCAAAAAAATGAAGCTGGACCACCTCCTTATACCATATACAAAAATAAATCCAAAATGCCTTAAAAATTTAAATGTAAGATCTGAAACCATAAAATTCCTCGAAGAAAATATAGGAAGAAACTTCACAGACATTACCCGCAGTAAGATTTTTACTGATATATCTCCTCACGCAAAGGAAGTAAGAGAAAAAATAAACATGTGGGATTACATCAAACTAAAAAGTTTTTTCACAGCAAAGGAAACCATCAATAAAACAAAAAGGGACCCTACTAAATGGGAAAAGATTATTTGCCAATGATATATCTGATAAGGGGGTAATATCACAAATTTATAAAAAACTCACTCAACTCAACTCCAAAAAAATAAACAACCCAATTAAAAAATGGGCAGAGGACATGAAGAGACATTTTTCTAAAAAGGACATACAGACGGCAAACAGACATATGAAAAAATGCTCAAACTCACTAATCATTAGAGTAATGCAAATAAAAACCACAATGAGATAACACCTCACCCCAGTCAAAATGGCTATCCTCAATAAATCAACACAAAACAAGTGTTGGCCTGGATGTGGAGAAAAGGGAACCCTTGCACACTGTTGGTGGGATTGCAGATTGGTGCAGCCACTATGGAAAACAGTATGGAGGTATCTCAAAAATCTGAAAATGGAACTACCTTATGAGCCAGCAATTCCACTCCTAGGTATCTATCCAGAGAAATCAAAAACTCTAATTCAAAAAACTTTATGCACTCCTATATTTATTGCAGCACTATACACAATAGCCAAGATATGGAAACAACCAAAATGCCCATCGGTACATGACTGGATTAAGAAACTGTGGTACATTTATACAATGGAGTATTACTCAGCCATAAAGAAGAAAGAAATCTTACCATTTGCAACGACATGGGTGGACCTAGAGAACATTATGTTAAATGAAATAAGTCAGACAGAGAAAGACAAATACCATATGATCTCACTTATATGTGAAATCTAAAGAAAAGAATAAGTGAATGAACTAATCAGAAACTGTTTTGGAGACAGAGGAAAAACTGAGGGTTGCTAGATGGGAGGGGGGTGGGGATAAGGGGGAAGGTGAGGGGATTAGAAAACAGTCAGTAACCACAAGATGGCCACGGGGTTCTGAAAATTAATTTGGGGAATGTAATCAATAATGTTGTAAAGATTTTGTAGGGTATCTGATGGACATTTGTCTCATTAGGGAGACCACCTCAGGGATGATGTAGATGCCTGATCACTGCACTGTACACCTGAAGCTGAAGCTGAAAAATAATGAATGTCAATTACAAGTTTGTACATATATGTACATATATATATATATATATATATATATATATATATATATATATACACACACACACACATATATGTATGTATATATATGTGTGTATATGTATGTACTTACAAGAAGCGGAGTACAGCATTAGGAATAGAGACAGTGGAAATGTAATGGCTCTGTGCAATGTCAGAGGATTAGTGGATGGCGGGAGGGGGGTTCACAAAATGTGAGGGATATAAAAGATAAACGTCTAAGTATTACTTTGTCTTGTGCACCTGAAACTAATAAAAAAAAAGTTAAAAATGATTGCAGAAAACACAACTACTTTTGCACCAACCTAATATAATTTTAAAATATTTGTTAAAGTTTCATGATTTGACTTTGGGTTTGTTTGTTGTATTGTCACGTGTTGACAGTTATGTGCCTTTAATCACAGCACCATCTTGAACATGTTTCACTTCTCTCTGGGCCTCTATTATGTATTTATTAAATGCAGGTCAATCAACTCTAGAGTCGAAAAAAGTAGAACAAAGAAATGCAAAGGGCATGCAGTTAAGAATGCATAGCTGTGAGGAGCATAGTCTCTGATGTCAGACTACAGGGTCTGGATCTAGGTTCTCCCACCTACTAGCTCTGTGACATTGGCCAAGTTGACTTAGCTGCTGTAGGATTTGGTTTTCAAATCTGCGTGGATCAATTATAAAGAAATGAATGATATAAATAAGAAGCTCAATATTATTATACAAATGAGTCTTGCTCTTGGGAGGGACACAAACCACTTGAGAATCTTATGGGGCTGCTGGTGGGCAGGGAATATACCTCCACAGACACAGACAATTATGCAAACCGTTTCAGGACCACTAACCCTTAACTGAATAGCCCTTGAGCCAGATGACCTCTAAAATCTCTCCTCTTGCAAAAGCTTGTGACAGGAGCAGCTCAGAAACAATCAATGAAGGATTCCTCTAGGCTTCAAAAGAAGGAAACATAGGCCAACTACACTTGGCATACATATGACTTCCATTTGATCGTCAGGAATTTGTCAAATGGAAGTCATATGTATGAACATATCCAAAGCCAGGAGTCCAAAGGAAATCAAAATAAACAAAGGCACTGCTAGGGATTGAACTGTGTTCCCTTACAATTCATATGTGGAAGCCCTAATCTCCAGTGTGATGATATTATGGGGTCTTAGGGAGGTAATTAGGTTTTCATGAGTTCATGAGGGTGGGGACCTGATGATGAAATTAGTGTCCTTATAAGAAAAGACACCAGAGAGCTTGCTCTCTTCTCCCCTCACCATGTGATTTTATAGTGAGGGGGTAGCTTTCCACAAGCCAGGAAAGGAGATCTCACCAGAATCTAACCATACTTGGCACCTTGATTTCAGACATCCAGAATCCAACCTTGTAAAAAATAAATAAATTTCTGCTGTTTGAGTCGGTCTATGGTATTTTGTTATGGCAACCCAACTTGACTAATACAGACTCTCTATCCAAAACAGTACCTTACAGGATCCTGAGGAGGCAACCAAATGATCCAGAAAAATGTCTTATCTTTATAATGTAATACAACATACATAGTGGCTTTACCATGAAAAGGCTGACTCATCTCAAGTGCCCAAGGAACGGCATTTTTAATTTTAACCTATAGAGGCTTATTTTTCACATGCTTCTAATAGTTTAAAAATAATTATAATGGAAAAAGTCACCTATGCTTCTACTTACTCCAGCTGACAAATATAGAAAGTAAGAGGCTGTGGAATATGACGAAATAGTACCTGGGAGTTGGTGTTCTTGCTTTCACAACTGGCTCTCTACTACCAGCCTGGATGACCTTACAGTTTTAATTATCTTCTTTTTTTTTTTTTTTTTTTTCAAATTATACACATCAAGTTATATTACTCCCCTTTTAAAAGCATCTGTATCCTCAAAAAAGTTCAAAGTTATTCCTAATCTTCATAATCTACTATCAAAGTATATTTGCAATTACATTTCCGGTAACATCCCCCAAAGGCCCTACTCTGCAGATCCAATATTCTACTTTCAACCTAAAAACATAGCCCATCCTTTCTTAGAAAGGTCATTCTCTTAGCTCACTATAGTGCCACAATGCGGGGTGAATGTCCTCCCATTCTCCAGCAAAAACCTACTCATCATAGCATAGCACGGATGAAAGCGGAAAATATTATGGTAAGTGAAAGTAACCTGTCACTAAGGAGCACTTACTGTATGATTCCATTTATATGAAATGTCTAAAACAAGCAACTCTAAAGAGCAGAAAGTAGTTCAGTAGCTGCTTAGGGCAGGTGAAAGGAGGTTTAGTGGAAATAAGGAGTGACTGCCAATGGGTATGGAGTTTCATTCTGAGGTGATGAAAAAGTTTCCAAATTGATTTTAGCGATGGTTGTGCAACACTGTGAACATAATAAAACCCACTGAATCGTATACTTTCAAAGAGTTAATTGTATGACATATGAAATATATCTCAATAAAGCTATTATTAAGAAAAAACACTTACCCATCCAACTAGATTCTTCAAATGCTGTATAAATTTATTCTCCCCACTCTGTCAGAGTTAAAATCCTTCCCCCTCAGAATGTTAACATATTTCATTCTGGTTGGCAACATAATTGTGTTTAGTTATTCCAATGTCTGCCTCCCCCACTAAACTATGAGTGCTTTCAGAGAAAAACACACTGGTGTCAGACATTTCCATCCCCGGGCCTCCGCTAACCATTAGGTTCTTTTGTGCACATTCGAAAAATCCACCTCGTCTTGGCTTGGCCAGGACTTGAGTCCCACATGCCCTCCTGCCCTGGAGCAGGACATAATCTGAAAGGCAGTAACCAGCAACTCTGCCTATACCCTTCTCCTTCTTACCTCCGACAGTCCAATAAAATAATCCACGGGAGGCACTCTCAGTAAATAAAATAGAGCAGAACAAAAAGAATATGTCTGAAACCATTTCTTACAACAAGACACTCCCAGATTGCAGCAGAAACCTCAAAGCATTCACAGTCGGGTTTTTCTTTACCAGTTGTTTGCTTTTGTGTTACTTAACATAGTGAACTATTTTAACACATTTAGGTAAGAAGGAAAAACAGAACTTTGTTAAGTCAGTTTACAATTACTAAAAGAAGTCATGATACTATGAAAGTCCACCATCTATACAGGGGACAGCACGAAAATAAACTGAAAGAAGTTTTATCATTAATGCAGTCTCTAAAAGTTCTTCTCAGCTTCCATAACACTTGAGCTGAATGCTAATTATTTCCTACATTATAGGAGAAGTGTCTATGTCCAATCCTACTCTCCCATCCTGTCTTCACCTGGCTAACTCCCCTTCTTTGACAAAACATACCTTGCCCCACAAACTAGGCCAAAAAAAGAAAGAAAGAAAAAAAGATTTACTATGCCCACAACATCCTGCACTTTTCCTTTACGGTACCTATCACAACCATAATTACATAATTATCTGTGAAACTATGAAAGTGGTGGTGGTTGTTCCTGGACCAGAAGCCCTGTGATGACACGGTTTGAATCTGCCTGGTACCCACAGTTTTGATTAAGGGCCTGAAATCTGGCCATGGAGGGCAGTCAAGAACTAGTTGATTGAATAAATGAGCCCCACCCCACCCCACCCTCTGACCCCTTAGAGTATAAAACCTCTGAAAGCAGGGATTGTGTCCAGTTCATTTTGGGATCCCCTATTGTGCCTGGCACAGTGTGTGATAGGTTGTATCAAATAATTCATATGTAGATGAATGAAGAAACGAACTCCACAGTGGATAGTTATGAATATTGGAGAGGCTACCCATGGTGCATTACTGGTAAAATAAGCACACGGAGTGGATTAGGAGTCAAAGGCAACCCTCCAAGAAAGCTGGTCCCAATAAGAGATCTTGGAACAGCAGCACACAAAGAAGGAAGGCAGAGTCAGAGATGAAAGATGTCCGTGGTCTAAGATTTATGTCAATTTCCTTGGGCTCCAAAAGTCAATTTTCACCCAATTTAAATGGGTGTGACTCTTTCCCAGATGCAACAAGCCTGCAAATTTTGTGTTGTATCCAAGCAGAGCCCAAGAAAACCAGGCCTTTCAAAAAATAAAATAACTGCAAAGCAAAAAACAAAGATGCAACAGCCAGAAGACTAGTAGAATTAAGTCAGAGCGAACATACCATGCAGAAAACAACAGGGCTGCCAACTGAAACGCGTCTCCACTGTGGAGACTTGTCCAGAGTTGCAACAAGGCAGCCTCCTCAAGGGGCTTTTGATGTGAAAAGGTCATTCTGCCAAACACTCTTTTGGTAGATGCCAATGGCAGGCCTCCTGTGCCGTTCAAAGAATCTAAAGTTTGGGCAGAAAACAAACTGTGCACATGCAGGGTTATGCTACCACATGCCAAACCCTACTTAAGACACTGGAAATACACATTCCAGTACTGAAAACTTGCAATCAAGACACAGAGAACCTAATGGTGGAGTTAAATGACAACAAACATGAAAACCTAAAGAGCTAAATGATAATCCTGATGCTGATTAGATGGGGAGTCTGACAACATGTCACCCCTGGGACCACTGGAGGTTTCTCCAAATCTACCTGCCATCATTCTGGGGCACTAGAGCAGGGTTTGAATCCTGGCTCCATCACTCATGGGCTGTGCAGCCTTAGGAAAGTTATATGAACTCTCTAGCTTACATGTGTCCTCATCTGTAAAATGAAGATTATGATAGCCCTCGGGTAAATGTGAGCTCTGATTAATACTCAGTGACTAAGCCTGTGAGAGACAAAAAGCTGCCCCGTACCAATGCCAAAACAAAAGGGCCCTTACATTCAACTGGAGTCCAGTGCTTCTTTTACAAAGAGTACCACACAGGCCCAGGGAAGGGAAGGGACTGTGGATAAATCACCAGGGGATCCAGGAGGGCAGCCAGGCCCAGTGATTCATGATGACCAGCACTATTCACGAGGAACCGCTGTCAGAATTAAGTGAGCTAATAGATGCATGGTGCTTAAAATGGTACCTGGCTCAAAGGCAGCAGTGTGTATATGTCTCCTCTGATTGTTGATCAGCATAGTGCCTGCCACATACTTACAGGGGGCTTCGTAGTTTAGAAAGCCATTTTATATTGGTTATCTCACTTATTCCACACAACAACTTCAGGGTCATGACTCTGCAAGTCCAAATGAAGAGACCGGGTCAAATGAGACTCGGCGAGGTCCCTTTGTTTTCCCAGGATCCCTCAGCTAGTTGGCAGAGAAGTGCAGCTCAGAACCTATATTTCCTATTCCTTAGATTACTGCACTTCCCTCCACGTGATACTACTCCACAGATACAGCAAGCACGAGACTACAGATCCTGTAGTATCTTTTTAACGGGGAATTTCCCATGTTCTATAACTTGTCAAATCCTCCTAACAAAGGAAGAAACTCAGAGGCATAAGAATTTTATTTCGCTTTTGTTACAACTGGGTTAAATCTGACAGAAGGAATATCTTCCTTGGATCTGAGCTTTCTTTCCTGTCTATGGAGAAAGATAGCCCTCCAGCTGATGGAGAAAGAAGGCAGAGGCTGATGCTGGAAGAAAGTGGGAGGGGAAGAGGAGAGAAATAACCACACAATGATAAATAACTAAGCCATATCCCTCAAGCTCTTGGTGATGAGCCAGTTCTTCTCTTTATGTTGAAAACTTGAAATGCCATTTTGCTGCAGTGACTCTCTCAGCCTGAAATAAGACAGAGAGATAAAAAAGTGGGGCATGACCCTCTCTTTCACACATTATCTCTTCTCGTTAAAGCAGTTTCTCAAGTGAACAGTAAGAAAGGACTGACCTGAGATAGGTGAAATTCTGAAAAGGAGATAGCCAAGAACCTATGGAGGGTCTTCTCACCTTGAGGGTAAAAGAGTTTGTAAGTATGTGCTTTTATCTACCATCTATCGATGTATGCATAAATGTACGTATGTATCTATCTACCTACTATCTAGTCACGAGAAGCAATCAACTCCTTTCTTTTTAACAGAGTGTATAATTTTTTTTTTTTTTTTAAGTTACTGAACAGGTAAATGCCCTCACTTAATTTTAGTTCTGGTTTTGTCACTAGTAGAGTGGAAAGGTTACTGAAGCCTTCTGGGTCTCTGTTTTCTCATCTGTCAAGTGCATACTTGGACAAGATCAACAAGGACCCTTACAGCTTAAAAGAAAAAAGCTAATATCCTTAATAAACAGAAGAAAATATCATGGTGGTCAAGCCAACTATTTCAGAAAAATTAAAGAAAGTGTTTGTTTCCTTTACAAGCCCTGATTTTGAATGCAAGAAACACGTCAACAGTTTAAAATCACCCATATTCATGGCTTCGATGGTGAAAAAGTCTACCACCAAAAGCCAACAAAGTTTTGCTTAAAAACAAGCTATTTTCAGGAACAACTCTCCCAGTTTAAAGCCCTAATTCAGAAAATTCGTTTTGGTTGGTAAAACACTGTCTTCTTTCTGCAATTATTAGCCTCTAAAATGTGTGTGTGTGCGTGTGTATGTGTGTGTGTGTGTGTGTGTGTGTGTGTGTGTGTGTTTCTCCCAATATTTCATTTGAAAAGCGTTTGATCCTGAAATAAACCTGCAATTCTTCCTAAGAAGAAGGGAAGGCAGATGGAAGTCTATCGTATAGCTTAACGACTTTATATTTCACACAAGATTATTATAAGATGACAGATGTGAACCTTAAGAATTTTAACAATAAAGTAATTCTAGCCAAAGAATGTTCCACAGAACACAAGGCTGGGAAATCATCCACAAGACGGTTCCATTATAAAATAAACTCAATGAAACCTGAAATTAACACAACAGAAAGAATTGTTGTGGTTACTGTTTGTACCTATAGGACTTCTCAGAGTTAATGTTGCTGGATATTCACGGAGAATCTTCAAAACGAGTGGCTATAATAGCAACTGATTCCCAAACTGATTTGACCATGTGTGGAGCTGGTATTCTACGGAGCACACTTTCAGAACGGCTGCCGTGAAACAGACAGCAGACTATGACAAGGACATAGTTGTATCCATGACAGCATCCCGACCCCTGAAAAGGAAGTTCTACTGTCCAATTAGGAACTTGTATGTTTAACTCTATTTTTATCCACACCAGATTTTATAATAGATGCAACAATAACCAACTAAAAACTTTGACAGTCAAAGTGATTTCTGTTTCTTGAGACTTCCTTGTAATACAGGAGCTCCACCCCAGGAGGGCTGTGTTTTCCCTATGCTACAGATACATGCTGTGATATTAGGCAATATAAGGGGGAACTTTTACCCCCTCTCTATCTTCTGCTCTCTTTTTCTTTCCAATTATTCATAGGCTTATGACAAAATCAATGTTCCTTAAGGCAGAGAAAAAATGAGAGGATTTTGGGCAGACAGCTGACAGGGTAATTGAGGGAAAGACTGCTGTACACATCAATATTTGTCTCAGGCCTCAGTTTTCACACACTCAGAATGAGGTAAGTGGATTTCATGGTTTCACATCTCATAATTCTATGACTTTTGCGGGTGGCTCATGATTATCTCTGAATGCAATCCCAAGGATGTTTTGGGCAAAGGCAGAAATTTAAGAGAAAGGGTTCCCTGTGACAGGATGGCACCCCACAGAGCACCGCTTGGATAACTCTACTACTTGCAAGTTCATGTTCCAGGGTGTTGGCTAAAACTCCAGTCTCGTTCCTTTGCAGCCATGCCATGTACTGTTAGGCCAGCAGCATGTACAGCATGGTGTCTCATCAGGCCATTTGCTAAAAAAAAAGGACAGCGCATTTAAAAACACCTTGATATGGATAAGAGCTGAGGCAGGGCAGCCACAGTGTTGAAACACACTCAAAAAGCCACTGCAGGGTCGCTGCTGGCATCTTCACATATAATGACCCTGTTCTACAGGAAAGGTGTTTAAACACCCAGCTCTATTGCCCAGGTACAATGTATTTCAAGAAATACTCTCTTGCCTAACCTCACCCAGATTCACTTTTAAGGACAGAAGACAAGAGTGATTTTAATAAGAAAAAGAAGAGAAAAGTGATATTTTGATAATAATAATAATAATTTAAAAATGCAAAAGCACTTATATCGCCTCTAAAATTATTTTGGGAGAGAAAACCAAAAGCACTCAATAGCCTTCATCATAATCCCTCTACACATATCCAATATTTTCTGCCTTTGTCTCTCCTATTCTTCCTCTCTCATATCCCCACATAAAAACAAACCCCCTTTACAAGACATTTATTAGAAAGCACCAGGGGGGCTACTGCCGCTGCCATTTTTTATACATGGACCTGGAGACTATGAAAGCCTTACTCACATACTCCCTGGCTCTCCAACTGAGGTCCCACCTGCAATAACATCTCTCCAGTGGGCCTGGATGGTGGCCAGAGGGCAGCA
The DNA here is from genome assembly GCF_036562045.2 of Rhinolophus sinicus. Taxonomy (NCBI): domain Eukaryota; kingdom Metazoa; phylum Chordata; class Mammalia; order Chiroptera; family Rhinolophidae; genus Rhinolophus; species Rhinolophus sinicus. Next base: position 51,325,901 of record NC_133751.1, on the reverse strand, counting down.
CGAGGGAAATGTGAAAAAATCAAGTGCAGCTCACACTTTTTACTTAGCCTGGAAACATTTTTTTCCCCCTTTTCTACCAGGTCAAATTCTACATAGCTAGCATTCAAGTTCCAGATCAATCCCCACCTACTCCAGGAAGATTTCCTTCATTTTTTTAACATTTGCCTCCAGTCCAAACCAAAACTAATGTCTTTCTCCTCTAATGACCACAAATCCCTTAACTATACCTCTGAGAACTTAGAGATACTATTTAAATATCTTAATTCTTATTGGACATATCTCTAGTCTATTAACTTTCACCAAACCCATTCTGCCCCCCATAAGGAGATACACACACACACACACACACACACACACACACACACACACATATATTCCTTAAGGGCAGTGATTAGGTCTGGTTGAATTCAATGAATAAAAAAGAGAAAAATCTATCTAAAGAAGTCAGACAAGTATATAAATAATTATCATACAGGAAACACTCTATTAAAGATAAGAAGACAGGGATAGATTAAAGATTCCAGGCTGGAAGTTAAGCCAGTCCATGACAAATGTGTAATAAAGATCTTCACACACAGAACAATACATTGCCTAAAATATATATATATATATATATATATATATATATATATATATGACACAGCTAACATTAATTGAGCATAAACTATGAGTCAGGCAAGGCATTAAACATTCTCCAGATAGTGACTCTTTTAATTCCCACAGTAGTAACCTTGCAGATGGGTACTGATGTTATATCCGTTAGATAAAGGGATGAGGCAAAATGAATTGCAGAGAGCTCATGAAACCTGCCCAAGCAAAGAACTGGCTTCAAACTTCAGCCAAGAGACTCAGCTAATGCGCCTGACCACCTAGTTCTACAACTTCTGCAGTAGATGGCCGACATCTTGCAGAACAGGGATGTAGGCCTATCTAGAACCCACTCGAAGCAGGGCATTGGCAAAAGGACCCAAGAAGTGACATCATGCAAGTAAAGGAAAAAGGAAGGCTAAACATTACATTCTAGACATCTGCTTCCGCATTCAGAGGAAGGGGAAACTCCTGGAATATGAAAGAGGAAAACTAAAGCTGCAGCCTTTTCTAGTTCACCTGACTTTCTCAGATTGGAACTTATTCTTTGCTGAGAGCAGGGAGGTTGATCTTCTGCTCACACTGTTATTTCATGAGTGACAGAAATGTGGTTGTTACCTTGACTGTTAACATGAGAAATGCTTTGTGATGCTTTGGCCAGCATTTTCCTTCCAGAAAAGGTTAAAGGCCTTTTAGCAAAGAACTGAATGTGAAAAAAATCAAACTTAAATGGTGAAAGACAGCATCTTGTGGCCAATCTTAATGATGCTTAATTCTCAGTTGAGGAATTCTGTAGTAAACAACCTCTTGATTCTGTGCAAAACATTTTTAATTTCATGCCCTGCTAATCACACAGCTGTTAAATTTCCCTTCCCATCAGTTGTAAAAAAATAAATAGATAATAATTGTAATAATAATTTAAGAAACAGTTGGGCCTCAAACAAAATTTGAGCCCTAATGAATTTTTCCCATCTGGAATTAATAATATAGTAGATGGTGAAATTGCCTGGATTCAGTTGATGTGAACTTGTATTACATTATTCTAAGTATCAAAATGTAAGGCTTTGAACATCAGAAGCTTCTAACATGCCTGCCACCGAAGGTAAAGTCTACACTGCACTCTCAGACAAGCTTGGCACCTGATATTTCATTCCAGCCGACTCACAACCTGTTTCCTGTCACTGTGACCGTATCTCCTCTCGGTCACAACAAGCACTAAGGGCATATAAACACTACTAGACTTGGCCCCATGGGCGCGGTGATCTCGAGCCTGGAGAAGAGAAAATCAGTGTCTTCATATTGCAAACATGTTGCTCTCATTAATTCAGGGAAATAAAAAAAAAGAAGCTATTGTTAATATTGCAAATCAAAACAAGAACCGAGGAGTACAGGATGAAGGGGGAGTTCTAAATATCTGGGAGCAAGAGAAAGAGAAGGTCTAAATGAGTGTGGCGGTGAGGATGAGCCAACTCTGCGGAAGAGAAAAGCTAGTGATCAGGAAAGAAAACTCAAGAAAAGAAGTGGCAGAAAGAAATATCCTATAAAGAAGCTGGGGACAAACGTACTAAAGGAAATAAAATAAGCATAGTCAGATGGACCAAAGTATCAGCAGGGGTCTTCAAAGGAATGATATTCTCATATTACTGTGTATTGATACTTTTCCCAGAACCTCGACTGGAAAACACTGTAAGAAACGTCAGAGTAGTAACATACTGTCTCTTTATCTGGCATGTTCCTATCTAAAGCTCACTTGCTAAAATCCTTTCAGTCATTAAAAAAGCTCTAAAATACCACCTCCTTCAAGGAGCCCTTCCCCCATCTGCACACCCACTAAAACCCCCCTCCAGTTCCCATATCATGCTGTCTGTACCTCTCCTTTGTCACCTAGGTTTTGCTTTATAAAACAACTAGTTATGTATGTGTTTGTGTCTCCCATTGAATTGTAAACTCCATAAAAGAAGAAATTACATTTAACCATATTTTTATTCCTCAGTGCTACAGCTGCTAGGCTTTGCACAGTAGGAACTTAAGGAGTAGATATGTTCTAAGAAAACCTAGAAGAGAATACTTCCTTTTGTAGGTATTCTTGTAATAGGAAACAGAATTTTAAGGATTTGTAAATTTACTCACTAGCAAACACCCTACAAACTCTTGTAAATGACAATCACTACTAATATTTCATTGTTCTTCTCAAGTATACATGAGAAGTTCAAAACATGAACACAATTTTCATATTCATCATCATGGTCTACCTGAAGAAAATGTGCAATATAAATGTAACACTATTTTCCTGACCTGAGCACAGGCTCACAACTGTTGGTGTGAAAATCATTTCCAGGAACCCAAAAAAGCTTTCCTGAAACCTCAGCATCCCTTCAGCCCCACCCTCACCACTACATCTCATTGAAAACCAACAGCATTTCCTTTATGCCTCATCATTAATGATAAAGTGAATGAGGCAACTGTACAAAAGAATAAAAAACAATGTACTATGAACATCATTGCATTTGTATAGTGCTTTATATATCCTCTATCTCATCTGGTCTTTTCCATGAGCTTCTGCATCCAGGGAAAATGGAATAATTACTTAGAGATGAGGAACCTCAACTCCACAAGATGTGATTTGCCCCAAAACACACAGCTCACAAAGAGGCTCTGTCACGATATAAACTCAGGATTCGAGATGCGCCAGCCAGACATGTGTTCATTTACACAAAAGTTGTCTCTCATCTAAAGTGTTTAACCAGGCATAAGAAGTTGATAATAGAACCCCTGAGACTTACATGAATGAAAAATTATCTAATGTACATAGGGAATCATATGGGTTCCATGAGAATATAAAAGACAAAGAGAGAGAGAGAGAGAGAGAGAGAGACAGTGAGAGAACTCTGGGTTAAGATGGTTACATTTCTTGGAGAACAGGGGCCATGAACTGTACTTTAAAGTGGTACTCATCAAAGTGAGCCAGCAGACAGTTTCCAAATCATCTAGGAGTTTGTTAGAAGTACAGATTCTCCCACACTATATTCTCAAACCTACTGGACCATCATTTCTGAGGGTGAGATTCCCCAGGTGATTCCAGTGCCTGTCAAGTTTGAAAAGTGTTGCTTGGAAGTTAAGGGAGGACCTGGCCAAAGAACAGAAGGTAGTATGTATGTTTCCGGTGGTGGGCAATGACATTAAAAATAAGTTGGCTCAAAATCCAGAAAACTCCAAATATGTCATCCAAGAAATTCTTAGAACAATTGGCTGGAGAGGAGGTACCCTGTTAAAGGACTGGGTCTAAAAAGTCACAGTGTAGAGGATGCTTTATGCAGGTAGCACCGTGCCACATAAGCTCCTGGACTCTAGAGTCACTCAGACCCAAGTGTTGAATCTTAAGGAGAGAAAGTGTATAGACATAAAGAACAAGATCATCATGCAATTCAGGACTTGTGGTCACACAGGGGTCAGAGGTACTTCAGGACAGAATCTCTGTTACAATCTAGAGGAACATAAGTTTATCAGACAGGCAAGTAGGGAAAGGAAAATGGTACAGGTCCCAGAGGTAAAACATGATCTGCTCTGCACCACTGAGGCCCCCTGGGAGTCAGCGTCTTCAGCTGTAAAAGAAGAGGCTAATATTCCTGACCCAGTCAGATTGATGAGGGATTAAGTGATGGCACATAACACAGTGTCCCACATGGATACTCAATACAGCCCCCTGTGTTTCTTTTCCATTCAGGCCAATGCGGGTGAAAGAATGGAACAGGCCTTGAGCGCTCTCAGGGTTTAGCTGCTAAGCTGCTGACTTGAACATTTTCTCATAAAATGTTCACAGGGCAGCCTGCTAGAGGAGTTCCTGTGGTTAGTAACTATCACACTTAGACACATTCCATTTCAAGACCTAAGGCTCCTTCACTTCCTGCTTCTCACTCTTACTTTTTCAGAGGAGCCGCAGGTTCTCAAGTTTATCTTGAGCACAGCTTTCTTTCTAAATGACACATATTAATTTCCACAGGCAAAAGTGCTCTAACTTCTTCTTTCAGAATGTGGCTTTTGGTTGCCCTGAGAATGGATCTAGTTCTACCCTTAGGTGATCTGTTGGAAAGTGGACACAAATCAGTCCAGATGGTTGGCTGGAGTTCTTACTGAAGGAAGTCTTCTAGGATATGTTAACTAGTGTTGCTCAAAGGTCCCAGAGTCAAATGAAAAAGACAAAGTCCCAGAGTCAAATGAAAGCAATCTGATGGCTGTCCCACAGGACTTCCTGAAAGAGCTAGCATGCTAATGTACATTGTCAATACCTAAGAGGGCGCCAGAGTATGCAGCACTTCCCAGGGTTACGTGACCACTCTTCCCAGAATGGTAGCTCCTTGGACTAGTATTTAAGGAGCATGCATAAAAAATGATGAGTCAAAGCATGATATAGGTGAGGCAGGAATCATCTATTTGCCTAGAGTCAACTCCCAGAAAGATTGTGAAGATGGTCAAGTTTTTTTTGGTATGCTTTTTCATCTTCCCATTCACTACCCTATTCACTGTTTCCTCCCCTTTCTCCACAAGCCTCTTCCCCTCCCTATTCCTCAATGCACACTGTTTTGGAAAGGAGCTGCTAAACTCACCATTATTCTGTGAACCAACTCTTTCTTTTTCACCACCCTGCACATTGGTATCTCTATTCAATCGGGCATTCCATTTGCTTCTAAAGCATCTCCCTTTATCAAAATCCCACCCTTTCAAGGCCAATTCAAATGTCACTTCCCCCACAAAGCCTTCCTTAATCCCCTACCCTCCACCCCAGTTGGAAATGACTGTTCTTTTTTTCTTTTCTGAACTTTGTCAGCAAGTTTCTACTTTGTATTTTATACTTAGTTGTGTGCTCACTCACCTTCCCCAACTGGCTCACCCCTTCCCTAATAGTTTGACACATCATCTTCTCTCAGCCTCACAACATTCTGGCAGGTAAACAAGGCAGGTATATACTCATTGTATGAAGACAATGTAGCTTAATGCTTAAGAGAGCAGTGGCTGGAGTCAGACTACTTGAGTTCAAGTCCTGGCTTTCCCTTTTATGAACCAGGTGACCTTGAGCAAGTTGCATAAAGTCTCTGGCACTCAATTTCCCATCTGTGAAATAGTGGTAACAACAGTACCTTCCTCAGAGGGCACATGTGAGGATTATGTGAGCTAATGATACAAAGTGCTCAGAATAATTCCTAACTCAATAAGCATTTAGTAAAAGTCCCAGGGAGTTTAGACGTAGCTAGTTCAGAGTTTTCCAGATTTGTCATGTTTCTTCCCTCGATAATGCTACCTTTCAGTATCGCTCATCCATTCAGTAAATATTTATTGAGCTCATAGATAAGCCAGGTGTGATTCTAGGCAACTGGGAAACAAAGAAGACACACAAGGCTCTGAACTCAAGGTCCTTACACCCCAGCAGGGAGGAAAAGGAGGCAAAAGGACGTCAATGCAAATAAACGTAAAATAACTAAACAAACAAGATAACAAATTGTTGTGTTTTATTTGGGTTTGTCCTCATGTCATTCCTTCCATCGCAACAATCCATTACACCATGCTGCTTTGAACAAAACTCTACACAGAATGCTTCCTGTTTGATTTAAACATGTATTTCTAGAGTTCAACATTTGTTTAGAACATTTTGCCTCATCTCACAGATTTCTTCAGGGAATGGGCCAAGAATCGCTCCTGTGTTGTTTTTTTTGTTTTTGTTTTTTCCCCTACTTTCCTATGCATGTATTTTGTGTCATCCCTCCCCCACCCCAATAAACACAGGTGCATCCGCAGTGGCTGGTTTGTGACTCAATAAAAGAATATTCTGTCTTGGCACTCAGCAGCTGCTTTCGGACTCCCATCGTTTTTATGAGATTTGTTACCAGAGGGGCATTTCACAAGAAAGTGTTATGCACAAAACTGCAGACTTCACCATGCTCTCCCTTCAGGATGACAGCTATTAAAAGAGTTAAATCAAACTAATCCCCTAATTTGATTCCTGAGGAACTTTGAAAATTATGCTTGTGCATCCAGCAAAACAGACATTCATCCTATCTCCCATCTTTAGCACATTTTTTTAATCTGTGAGAAACATTTTCTCTAATTTGATATTATTATGTTCATATTTGAAGGTTTATCTTTAGTGCTACTAATTCATGCCCCTTCATCACTGGCATTGCTTATAGTCTCTGTCTTATTATAATTCTCATTTTATTTCCCTGCCCTATCATTCTGGGGGATATACACAGGAATATGCCCTGCATACTGGATCAAGGTGGTAATGGTTACATGTTTATAGGTTGGAGGGAAGGAGCAAGTGATGGATTAATTAAAATGTCAAGTGGTGGGTGTCCACCCTCCTCCCCAAACTGGCTGAAACTCTCTAGTTTAAGGAGCAGCGTTCATATCCTTGAACAGAAGCAGATGAAATACCCGCCAAAGCTTCTATACCTTCGTATGTCTATACTTGTTCTAAATAATGGTCTTTGCTGACCTGAAATCTGCTAAATTGGAAAGTAATTCTTTTTAAGACTGAAAAGATGCAAGGATTAAAATCAGACATAGATGTGATCTCAGTCAGTGGCCCTTCCCTCAAGTGTCAGTATGGAGAAGGCTCTGCCACTGAAAACAGTTCCAATGGAGGCCTCATGGATGGATGCACAGGTAGAGCCTGAGGCCAGACTAACCAAGACCTGTTGGCATGGTTGTCCATTGAAAACTCGTAGGAAATGAGCCACAGACTCAGAGGAGGCGACACTGATTACTTAAGTAGATAAATTGGTTGATTAAGCAGTGGAATCATTTATAGGAAATAGTATATAAAACTAAATGAAAATAAATCTGAGAGTGGAACTGCTCAGGTAGAAGAGCCCAGAGTCCTCACCACTTGCCCTGCACCCCATCATCTGAGGCGATATATCTACCCAGAACTCTGGGGCTCCTCGAAGCCGAAGTTTAAAAATTTGCCAATCTGATTTCAACCTTTACAATTCTTCAGAGTAAACTGAGGCCCAAAGATCAATTGTGGTCCATGGACACACAGATGGTAAGTACCATAGCCATATATTCTCATGCAAGAAACCACGTTGCCTTTTTCAAAACATAAAATATTTATGTTCTATGACTCTGCCCTTTTAGTTGGATGAAGAAGTTGGTATAATCAATGTGCCAAGCAAAATTTTTAAATGTGCCCTAGGTTAAGGCGTGTGCAATAGCAAATAAGGACATCTAAATTATACCTTGGGAACCCCAACTTAGAGAAATACAAAACACCCATTCTATATGTGATGTTTCTGTAGTGAAAACAACAAAATCCATAAGAGAAATTTTTCTTTCAGCTACTATACATAAATGTGTCAGGCACAAAATCAAACCACTCTAAAATGATGTGAAATCCATTCAGTTCTAAGTACAGAAAAACACAGCAGCATTTGTGTGAGGTGTGGGAGACACGTAACCTAAACGTGCTCCTTGGGTTAGTAACTTGAACTAGGAATGCACTAAAAAAAGTGTGAGGAGCCTACAAGAAAGAGCATTGAGCAAAAAAACACTGTGAGACACATTTGATATAATAGTCATATGATTAACAAACTGTCACATCAAACTTTCCCACAACGTGGGAACACTATGACACTTCATATTTTTAAAACTGATATTTTGATTCATTACTGTAAATAGCACATCGGGTAAAATATTGTGACAAGGAACAGATCATATATATATATATATATATATATATATATATATATGTATATATATACTCTATATATTATAAGTGTATATTTTTCCTAGCTCTGTAACATTTTAGAACATACAAAACCTTTTCTTACAGTGACAATTTAGGCCAGTATATAAACAGGCTATTGCACTCCTAAACTACCCATTTCTCTTGTAAGTGGGCAGACGGACAATGTTTCTTCATTCCACAGAAAGTCTATGAAGCAGCGGGATTTCAAAAGTAGGATAACTTCTAATGAGATTCTGAACAAGCCTGTCAACTTCAAGCAAAGAATGTTATAAAAGTTGTTTCAATTTACTGTACCTGAGTTTACAAAATCATTGTCACAAACATACATAAAACATCTCTCCTGTCTTCAGGACGCTCCTAATCTCCTTAGAGAAACAGAGATACACATACGCAAGCAGACTGTTTCAAACACACAAGAAAGGCGCAAAGTGCTGCTTTTTATTTTATTTTCCCTTTTTTCCTTTTCTTTCTTTAGTATGTATGTGCATTACTTATAGTAAATAGCACGTTATCTGAGCCATTGTTCAGAGTAAATTGGTTCAGTTTAATTAGAAAGTATGGGCATCAATGGAAACTGAAGAAATTTAGAAAGCTTGCAAGAATACTCAGATTCCCAAGACAAACTTCTTTCTCAAAGAAAATATAGTGTTTGATTCCCATCTAGTACCAAACAATACATTTATAATTTTTCACTTTACCTACAACTCTAAAACAAAAGATAAAATATATATCCGCCATGAACATCCAAGTTTCTATTTCAATTTTTTTCTTTGATAAGTTCAAAGTTATTATGTACTTTCAAAGTATACACAACTTTATAAAAAGACCGTAAGCTAACCTCCCCCCTCTCTCTCCAGAATACAGCAAGAGACCCACAAGCATATCTGTCTCATGTGTTTCTCTCTCTGGGAATTATACCATTATTATGCAACCCATCCTCCTCCTTAAACACCTGGAAAGTTAGATACAAAAAGGAAACACAAGCTCTTTATATCTAAAGATATTAAACTCACTACAACTAAGCTTTGCCTCTGTACTAAAATTTAAATTAGGCAAGGATGTTCTTCCTGAGCACATAAATTTTAAAAAAGAAAAAAGCCTGTTCCACATTTATGGTTTTACAGAAAAGATGCAGAAATGTTATCAAACTCATCCAAATCCTAGAGTTTTGTGTGTTTTTTTGCCAACTTTTACTGTCAATTAATAAAAATGTAAGAGGTCACCTGAATTCAACACAGGTCAGCTCAAGAAAAATGTACTTGATGCTCATCATATGTGATTGAGGTCTATGCTAGTTGCCAAGATTGAAAGGTGGAGCAGGGACGGAGGGAAAAGGAAGGGAGGAAGGTCCATCTATGTCACAATTTCTGCCCTAGGACTCTGTAATCTTGTGGAGGATACAGCATTTCAAATATGAACTACCTGAAGAACACTTAACACTACAAAGTATGAAAAAGGAAAAAGTTCGTGTTGACAATGGCTCTTATGGTAGTTTAATGTCAGATCTTACATGAGGCCAGGAAAGGGCTTAGAGCAATAGAGAACATGACATTATTTTCCCCTGCCCCTTTAAGCATCTGCTTCTCAGTGAATCTGATAGGAAAGAGTCTGCAGATGGGTACTGCTGAGTGGCATGTTGGGCATTTACTCTGGGCATCCATCACCCCCACACTACACATAACTCCCCCTCATTTCCTCATTCCTTCCTCTGCATTCAGTTCCTCTCCCTCTCTTCAACTCCTCTGCCCATCCCTAGGGACAGCAGGCCTGGCTCAGGCCTTGCGCACCTCAATTCACAGCCTTCTGGACTGGAAAAGGCCCTCAGGCACGGGGAAGGGTGGCGTAGTTGGAACAGAGAGAACTGGGATTCAGGAGACCTGAGTTCCTGTCCCAGCCTTGTCCCTACTTCACTCTGTGGCCTTGAACAAGTCACTTCCACTCAATAGGACTCAGTTTCCTTACCCACCAAACGAGAGCAGAGGATATTTAAAAGTCCTCCTTGCTCCTAAACATTCAATGTCTGTGTCCTGACCTACAGCTTCCAACAGTGTCCAAGTGACAACTGGGGGTTCACCAGTCACACAGCTCCGGAAGAGGCACTGACATGACCACATCAACGGTTTCTATTGTGGGGAAGGTCAGGGACTCCTTCAGAAAACAGCTGATCTAAACAGAGCCCAAGGAGCGTCATGGCAACACTGCTCGCAAGCTGCCAGAGGTAGGGAGGAAAAGCAGCCAGTATGCGTGTGCAGCTGCCACATTTCAGAACAGCACTCAAACCTCGTTAATATCATCTTGCTTACTACCAAGTCCCATAGATCATAAGCTATTTTCACTGTGTATTTAGCAGATTTATGTATCATCTTCCTTGCCAGTGTTTCCACAGTCCAGTACAGAGGACTCCGCTATCAGAGAGTCTTCGGGACCTTAGGCCACCCAAGGTTAACTCAGGAGAAAAGGGGAGCGGGGGTGGGGGGGAGAGGGGAAGAAAGCAGCATAGGATGGAGAAGAATATATTCAGTGGGGCTGGAGGCTAGGGGAAGGAGGGAGTACAATGTAATAAGAGCAAGTATAAGCCAATACTACAGACACTTAAGTGTGAGACACTCAAGTCCCAGCTCTCCAGAGACTCAGAGCTGTGTGGACGTGTGGAAGAGAGAGTGGGAAAGCTGAGTCCTCTCTTATACTCAGGTCAACACATGTCCTGCAGCCTCAATTTTGATCAAAACCTCTACTTGCTTTCACATGTCTTCATAATCAGTTGCTCTTATCACACAAGCCACTCTGCAGAGCGCTACGCCCACATTCTAGGAGGTAAGCACCTATCCACTGCACTGCGTTCTTCAGAGCTTACAGGGAAGGGCTTTTGCTAAATGTCCTATTTACAACCTGGCTCCTTCATGTAGGAATGGGAATTCTAGCTTATGGCGACTGACCAAGCTGATCTGTATGAAAGCACCTGTCACATAGTAGATATCCTGTAATTGTCTGCTTGTTTCCATCTCGTTCATACAGTAGCAGCAGCACCATGTACCACCCTTATTCCCAGTGTCTCCATAGAAAGGAGGAAACCGGCCAAGGCCTGCCGACTGGTGAGCAGGAGTTCGAGCCCCAACCATCCCTCTACTGCTTGGTCAAATGGAGGCGCCATTCTCAGACCTGCTGCTAAATAGGCAGGAAAAGTAGGTTAAGTCATTTCTTCATTGGGAGGGGATTCAAATGGACGGGTTGTTCTTAAGTTCCTTGCCTGTTCTGAAATCCTATAAGCCTGTAAGTCTCAAATCCATCTTAAATACAAACATGTAGAGGGAAACACTGTTGAGGAACACAGTTAGGTGTTTCTTTATTGAGCGTGTCTAGGGCACTGTGCCAGGAGCTAGAGAAAATTGAGAGAAGCAGAGAGTAGTTCTCAGAGTCAGAGCCTTTTTAATGTGTGCCTTCAGGGGGCAAGGGGACGGAGGGTGAGAGCAAACACAGAGACATGACAATACAAAATACAGTTTAATTATAAAACAAAGTCCAGTGCTAAGACTATACATCAGAGCCAAGGGCTAGAAAGAAACGGCTTCTGTGGGAGGAAGGATGGATATGTGCTAGTCCTACAGGCGGGACAGCAAGACCCACTCAGACAAAATGGAGGAAGGTGGCATTTATTCAGAGATAGCTCTCTCCAGTGGAAGGGTCATCAGTATCTAAGATGGTTAAATGTCTTATTTGTTTTATTTCTTAGATCATTTTAAAATTCTGTGTTTCATACATTAAAGGCTATAATAATAATGGTCAGCCCCCCCACCATCATCATGCTATGTGGGACAGTAGGAAGAGCACTGAAATAGGGAAAAGATACTGGGTCCTGGGTCCTGCTCCATCGCCACTATCAGCTGCCAGGCTTTAGCTAAATGGCTTATGTGGTTGTGGGAGAGGAGGTTACGTAGAATTCCAGTCTGAATTCTTTAGGTGTCTTGAGAACCAAATTGTCTAACGCTCACACTTTGCAGAGAAGGAGACTGAAGGCAACCAGAAAATAAGTGATTTCTCTCAACTACACATTTCTGCCATCTATGCCCAGTTCTTTGGACATGACTGGTATTTACCTGCTTCTGCATCTTGCCTCAAGCTGTTTCTTCCTGCCAGAGATTTCCCTCAAGTCCCCGTAATATCCCATCAAAGTCCACTTAATCACCTTTCAAAGCTAACTCCAGTCCCTGGTTCTATAATAAATCTCCAGGTAGAAAGAGTCCCTCAAATTCTCTTACTCACAAAGTACAATTAGTGAGCTCACACATCACACTGAGCCTTGGCTTGCCCTGAATCAAACTCACCTCACACACCTGCCAGCTCCCTCCTCCAATTTCTTAGCAACCCACCTTTCTTGGTAAGTGTTAAGTAAATGCATATTAAGTCCCGTTGGTCTGGAAACTTGGTTTTTTAACACTTGGCCAAGTACATTCTCAAACATCATGCTGCCTCTGATCATTACAAGCCTAGGCGTATGCAATCCCCCATTTCTAATACCTCCAAACCCATCAAGTTATGTATCAGAGCGACTAACCGTGTAGCCGGACAGAAGAGACATAAAGGACGGAGATGAGGAGCAAAGGGCATGCACTTTTAATCAGGTAAACAGCCATGCCTGTGGGCAGAGGAGCCCTGGCATATGTCATTCCAACTTTGCAAGGAAGACGTCTGTAGTGCAAAGAAGTCGGTGGCTGGTCCAGGGCCCCATACAGAGTGCCCAGCGGAGAAACAAGTCCAGCTCTGCAGCCCTAAAGGTCATCGCTTTTCCCGCTGTGGTAAACTGTCCGATGGGCAGGCCCATTCTATCTACCGCAGAGGATGAGAGACATGTGGAAAGGAAGAGCACGGCAGCCACTTAGAGCAAACGTTTTTATACTCAGTAACACTCAACCAGTGAAAGCATGGCAGAAAGATTTATAAGGAAGAGCTGAGTAAGTCCAGAGGCAACCCAAGGCGCACATCAGAGTAGAATTTTAAAATATCCCTTTAAACACACAAGGACTCAGATGCCAGCACACACAGTGATGGCCCCAGCCAGACAGCAAAGGCATATTGGCACCACTGCAATTTGTCCATTCACCAATATGCTTCTCGAAAAACACCCATATGTTTTCTTTTAGCTTCCATATGCTTTTTTAGTAAGGAAACGAAAATATTTCATTAGTTTTCAGTAATTAATAATTACTTATTTCACAATAGTCACCCTCATTAAAAAACGAAAATAACTGATTAAGCTGCAGGATCCTGGCTTTCAACTCAAGCTTTTGAATTTCTTTTTTTTTTTTTTTTTTTTAATTCTTCCCCTCTAGAAATTGAGTAATAGAGTGAAACAGCCAGTGTGGAAATATCCGCACTATGGGGAATAAAGCATTATCATACACACAGCCCAGCATTCTTCTTGCCTTAGACATCATGGTTTAATGAAAAGAACATGGATTCTGGGAGCAGAGAGACTTGGGATCCAATCCCAATTTGACCCCTGGTGAATAGTACTTCTGAGGAAACTCAGGGCGGGTGTTAAAAAGATAAAGCCTGCTGGATGCCTTCAACCCAGCCTTCCATTATTCCCAGGGAGCGACTTCACAGGGTTTCCTCCTGCTATCTCAAGGCATGGGTCAGGCATGCCCAGAATGCTGGCAGTGTGCCAGGCATTGTCAGCAGGCCATGGCCAATAGCCTTGAAATTGGTCTCAGGCCTAACACAATGCTTCTCAAACTCTAATGATCATATGAACTACCTGGGGATCTCGTTAAAATGCAGATTCTGATTCAGGAGTTCTGGAGTGTGGCCTAAGGTCTGCATTTCTAACAAGCTCCCAGATGATGCTAATATTCCTGGTCTTCAGAACAAACTTTGAGAAGCAAGCACCTGAAAAGCATCAAGATGAAGTTAGGAAACAGAATCGGTAAAAAAACAGAACAACTATGCCTGTTTCATTGGGCTAAGATGAAGATTATTAATTATATTGACAATAATGTTTCTGTGTATTGAACAGCACAAAAGTATATCGCTTATCATCACAATAGCCCTGTCAGTGGAGCATGATTTCCATTTTATAGACAACAAAACTAAGACCCCCCCAAAATCAAGTAATGCATCCAAGGTCATGCAGCTAATACGATGTTTTCCCAGTTCAGGTATATCTGCCTGTCAGTGTGGGATAAGCTGATGGAAGATAGAAAGTCTGAGTAAATATGAAGTCTGGTTCTTGTTCTACCTCGGTCTCCCCATCTGTAAGGGAAGATGTGGCCCCTGGCAATCTCCGAGACCTCTTCCATCTCTGACACCAGTTTTCACTCTCATGGCTCCCATGTATACTTGCAGTGAGGCACTAAGCACTGAGATTAGCATCACACATGTGGCAGTCATTACATCTTGGCAAGATCCTATTCTAGCTGCTCACATCTGCATTTGTGCTGATCTATCTACGGTCAGAAGTCAATCTCTGTTAAAAATCCCACGCTTAATATAACAGCGAGAAAACAACAAATGGATTCCCCAAAGCATTGAAATTCCAATTCAGCTGATAACTCGCAGTATGATCAAGGCACTATGATCCTAATTATTCTTTGTCTCCTCCTTGTCTCACTTACAAAAATGGAGAAATTGAGACCATTAACCTGATAGAAGTTGTTTTAAGGAAGGAAAAATATTAGTTATTTATAATGTATTTTTTACAATTGTCCAACAATTCATATTTTGCCTTAAGGTGGCAGATAAGCATTTAATTAATTAATTGCAATATAATTGATTTCTGAGGTTTATAGAACTCATTGTCCCTATTCATATTCAGTATTATCTCTGAGGTACTCACATATTTTGGGGCAGATCTAGATTTAAATCCAGACTGTGCTATTTATTAGCTGTATGACTTTGGCCAAAGTAACTCAGCCTCTCTGAACTCAGTTGCTTCATGTGAAAAATGGGAAAAAATAATTTTCTCTTTTATAAGATTAAATGAAATAATGTATTAAAATGGCTATCATTCAGCAGATTCTACGTTATAAGTAACTTGAGAGAGAGGATGAATGAGTAAATGAAGCGAGCAGAATAGGAGTTTTAGAATTAAAACATCACTCAACAGTTTGACACATAAAAGTCCAAACATGCTCATAAATAAGGTGACACCCAGAGTAGAAAAAGAGGTAAACTGTGGGGAAAAATCCCACAGCAATGGTAATGTATGTTTACCCAAATGTCAGCTCTGACTTCCCACACTGAAAATCATTTCTCCTAACTTAGAACCTATGGATGGCCTTCAGGAAGTCTACAAAATTCCTGAAATTCTAGACATTCTATGCGCATGTGCATTTTCTAATTAATTCATAGATTAAAATATGGGTTTCCAAATATTCCATAATCCTCTTCCCTATTCCCAAACACACACGCACACATGCACGCACACATGAAATACACACACAAACACAAAGAACAATGGTGTTAGGCCAGTCCCTTGACAGAAAGGGACCCGTCAACTGAGAGAGAAAACATTTATTTCATTGAAAGCAAGCATGAGAGAGGCAAACACACAGTTTAGAAAATATGGGCAGTGGAAGTCATCACAATAACTTCCAAACCAGAAAAAGGGGGTCTGAATTCAAGACTGGGTTCGGCTCCAAACTTGCTATGGTACCTAGGGCAAATCAGAGACTCATGAAAATCGGGGCTGGGAGAATTTTGCCTTTAGCTATTCCACCCTCCTCTTCCTCCTCCTCCTCCTCCTATGTCATAGATAGAAAAAGTGAGGTTCAAAGGCAGACCATCCCTTCATCAAAGTTATAGTAAATTAATCAGAGCCAGAATTTGAACTTCAAATTCAAGAAAATGATTTCCACACTCTGTATCTCAGTATTAGGAGGAACAAGATAAGTGTTTAGATCCAGTGGCCTCTAAGTTATCGTCTAACTAATGAATAATTACTCTCTTCTCTGGACCTGGAAATGTCATGAAAACATGAGTTTGGTTTTGGCAAAGATCATTCCAGATGCTTCTCAGCCCCAGCCCAGTCCCACAAGAACAAGGCAGAAAGAATGTCTGAAAGAGTGAGAGATGCTGCTATTAATCTTGTGTAGCACAGCAACTGGGAATTGTAGGCCTTGAACTAGATTTCACTGTGTAGGCTATTACTCTCCTGTGCTCTTGCTTCTTAATCCTTCATCTGCCTTCTCTTTATTAATGTTCCCAACGATTCACAGTAAACAGCCAGCTAGGAGCTCATCCTCAGCTTCTCATAATTCAATGGATCAGAAAAGGGCAGGAGGCGGGTGGAGGAAACAGTGGTGATGTCAGGGTCAAGTAATCTTTACAGAAAGGACTGCAGGGGAATCCATATTCTCCTAGCAAACACAGAGAGCAGAAGCCATTGAACATCATCTGTTACACTACCCCATGGGATTAATGGAGAGGCCCAGAATCTATTTATGTTTTAAGGGCATCTCACATCCCTGGCTTGACACTGGTTTTGCCTGAAAGACAATGGACCTTTAAATATTGGCTTGAGAAAGGATAGTTCATAGAAAGATTTCTCTCCTAAAATAGAGATACAACTATAGAGTCAGAAGAAATAATTCTAATCCAGGATCCGCCACTAATACTTTAGACAAATTTGGATTCCCTCCCTGACCCCCAAATTTTCACTTTTGAAATGGGAGAACTGGTCTAGATTGATTCTTAAAGTCTCCTCTGGCTCTGAGATTGTGACCTCTCCTTACAGGTCAATGACTCAACCTGGAAAAGTCAAACAATAGAACAGGGCCCCACTGATGTTACCAGTGGATGAATTCAACAGATCTTCTAAAAATGAGACCCAGATAATGGAGTAGAGACACATGGGAAAAGATGGATTTTTTTTTTTTTTCCTTTCTATCTAGAAACTGGATATTGCTGGAGGTAATTAATGATCAGTGCATAAAATGCCCAATCAGAATGTATATACAATACAAATCACTAACTCTTCTTCTGGTATGTAGGGGAATGGAAAGCTAAATAGAAGAATAACTTTTCACACAGGTTCTCTAGTAGAGTCATAGGGCTTCCCTATGATTTTGGAAAAGTGGCACCAGGAAGGAGAAAGAAATAAAATCACAGATAATAGGACATTTGACTAGAAGTAATGTCCTGATCAACTGATCCTACTCGATCTGTTGTTAGATGCTGAATTGGATCCTGGAGAGGGAAAGTGACCTGCCGAAGGTGGCACAGCCTTAGCTGGAATTAGAATTAGATTGTCATGACTTCCGGTTCACACATAACATAAAGCATAGTGCTTCACTCCCCAAAACAATGATATTTTAACTAGGCAACTAAGGAAATAATGTAATTGATAACTACTGCCTCCACCTCAGAAAACAATAACTGATTAATGTGATTTAAGGTAGACCAGGGGCTGCTTCCATCAAATTGTAATAAACAATTCACTCTAGCAATATAGATAAGTCCATGAGAAGTAATTGGGTATTAGTCATCCTTGCTAATGAATCACCTTGTGGAAAACAGGAATAATCAACGGTTTACAGGAGGCCAGAAGACTGTTCTTGTTCAAGTACAGATCTTGCCTATTAAAGAACATTGGGTATCAGCTCTAAATAGTAAACAGGGTATACCATTTCAAATTCCATGAAGTGCAGCTTTAAATAGATTTGGTTTGGAAATGGGTCAGGGAACACACCACAGTCAGTGGATCAACGTTGAGAGCAGAGAAAAACAATGATTACACTCATTAAATGGGAACCTGTTGACTCATCTACTGTCAAGTCTAATTATTTATTTAAACTGCTATTCTTTTTTCATTACTACCATTGATATCAATTATTACCACAAGATGATTTTAAATCCTGCAGCATTCCCCCAGAATATTTATACCTCCACCTTCCAAAGGTTATTTGAGAAGTTTTCATCCTTCCTTCCCCACCAGCCCCCAACTCCAAAGTATACAGGATGGCTAGATAGATGATAGATAGATAGATGGATAGATAAATGCGGTAGGGAATCCCACTTTCTCAAGAGCAATTTTTCATGACTTTTCAAGGCTTGCTCAAACTTGTCTCTGTAGTTTCAAAGTGGGTTTCAGTGGAAAAGGGAGATGGGAACATAGTTAACCACTTTTCATAGCTTATTCTATTAATATTTAACAATTAGCATTTGGAAAAAAGTTAATATAATAATTGCAGCTTCTAAATGAACAAGTTAGATCTCTGTTTAACAAAGCTATAAAAACCTGTGATATTACATGTCTACCGTACATTCTTTTCTGATATATGTATCCATGAAAAATACATAAAATACATTAGAAAGAAGACTTTTGCAGGGGCATTTTATGGTCTAGAGAGGGACCAAATGATGGGCAGGAGTCATTCTTGTATTTTCAGCCACTACCTTTTCTTACAACCCTTTCTTTTACAATCATGAGAATAAAATCTAAACACCACCAGTGGCTGCTATATCTGGTCTAATTATAGAGGAGTTTTGCAGTCCATGCATCACCCACCTTATTTGCACATGACGTGTTTTTATGTAATGTGTACGGTGAATATTAACTTTGAAAACTGTATTAATGTAACACCATAATTTCCACTTAATTCTAAATTTCTAACTCCTACAAATATGGGGCACTACCGACAAACTTCAATTCTTTCAAAGGTCTGCGTGACAAAAGTCATGTGTACAAATTCACGATCATGGAAATAACATACCAAAGGAATTATCAAAATAGTCAGCAGAACACATGTTTACATTATCTTTATGTGGATATCCAATCTTCCACAAAGTTGTTACTCTACAGATCTTGAAATTAGGAGCCCATAGTGTCTACTTCACCTCTTTTTGCCTAAAACTTCTAAAAGATGACATATTACACAGCAGAGCTAACTTCACACATCAGCTGGTTAGCTGTAGGAGAAAACTCACATTTTAAAAATTTCATAACCAGCATGCTTCCTTCAATTTCTCCCCTCGCCCCCACCCCAGCCTCCATTTTCTTGACAAACTCAAGAAGAATGTATTCTTTTGGGAAGGGCCATGCTCCTTCACACTGGTTCCCCAGGAGAGTGGCATGCAGATATTATGGGTCCTGGGTTTCAAACTAATTCATCTTCTTATTCTTAGGATTGTGTTGTTGTTGTTGTTGTTGTTGTTGTTGTAGCCTTGGATTATGTCTTTTTGAGGTTCTTTGGGGGGGCAGCTAAGAGACGGTGATGGACCTGACTAGTTAAGTTAGGCCCCTTCACAGCCAGGTAACACTGACATCACATTGTAATGAAACACACTCAATCAAGGACCAAGAAACTGAAAGCCCTCCTGCCACATCCTGGGTGGAGATACAAGAAGACAATAGATAAGAACATTCTAGTACATGCCGTAGTATGGAAACTTAAATAACTTATTAAATCTGAATCTTCCATGTGGCCCAGATTTCTGTGCTTTTGGTTAAACCTTAAGGGGTAAGAATTAAAAGGGAAAATTAAATCAAAAGACCTTTAAAAGGAGGGCAATTCACTGTCTTGGCCATTTTTCAGGTTTTGGTGCTCATGAAATGCCTTTGTGTTTCTTCTGTTGGGAGTGAAATCAACCTTGAACATCACTGGCTGAGACGTCTATTAGCATTTCATAAACAGGAAGGTGAGCCTCTCTTACCTCAGCTGATAGCTTTTGGAATGGTCGACGGACACGGGGTTCAGCAAACTGCAATGCTAGTGCCTGTGAATAAAACAGGTGAAAATCATTCTTAGGTACTAAGCTACTTTTCTTTAGAAATAATCATAAGCACTTATATCTATATAATGGTATCTTGTTTTGCAAAACATTTTCACATTCACTATGTCGTTTCAGCCAACGCAAACCTGGAGTGAAGAAGCAGGAAGAGAATATTCTACTCACTTCACAGGTGAGAAAACAGAAACTCATAGAGGAACAGGGAAGATTCGAAGGGAATTAACATCTTTCTCACAATTAACTTCACAAATACCATGTGAAATGGGTATTATTGTCCTCATTTTACAGATGTGAAAACTGCAGTTCAGAAAAGGTAAGTAACGTGCCCAAGACTACACAGTACAATACACGGCAGGGCGCAAGTTTGGATCCTCTGACAGAGTGTTCTCTCCTAGGATATTACACTGGGAAAACACAAAGACAAACAGCTGATTGACTCGATCCACTAGGCTTCGTGGAAGAAGGAAAAATAAAACACAACTCTCTATTTGACTCACATGAGGAAGTAGGACACACACATGGGATTTGGAGCCAGACTTGCCTTCCTCTTATTGATGGCCTGAGGCAAGTTACTGAAACTCTCTGTCAATTTCCCAGTATGTAAATGAAGATTATAATATCTACCTCAGAGCCAAAACTCAGAAAACTCTTTTGGGAAGATTTTCCTCCATTATTTAGTATCTGTAGATATGGACACTGGTGGTATATAAAATGGTAACATTTTTTTTCCTATCGGCCCTTTTTTATATGATCATTGATGTTATAAGCATGCAATGCTAGAGAATATCTCTGGATTGGGTATTTTGTGCCCCAAGTTTTAAACCACAATATTTATCCATGTCAATCTCACATGGCCTCGCCTAACAATACAAAGCACTGCTGTTCCAAAAGACAACACCTCAAAATTTAAAAATCAAGTGTCTCCTCAACCACCAAATGCAAGAGGCACTGCTTTAGAGGAAAGACGTTCGGGTGTATCTCAAGTCCTTTTAAAGTTTGTACCTATATCGTGCCTTACGTTCAGAGATATGGCATTTCCAACAGGACTACAACAAAGAAATTTAATACAATGGATGGATTTATTTAGAAATGTAAGACCTCTGGGAAGTTTTAGTACTATATTCCATTTTCACATAGGACTCAAATCAGATTAAGAATAGAAGAACATGATTAATAAGATACCCTATAATAAATTCTTATCACATGCCACCAAAATCCAAACATTAATCATCCTTGAACATTATACTTGATAGTGTGAAAAATATTGCATGATCACTTTATCTCAAATCATGCTCAATAAAACCCCAATGAGACCTTTTTATCCAATTTTACCAATAAGGAAACCAAACTTCAAAGATCACGTGGGTAATACAGAACAAATAAAAATGTAACCTTGCATCTTGACACCAAAACCAGTGAGGACCCTCCTATTACATAATGCAGCCTCCTATGCTCTATTTGGAGGGAAAGGGAAAACAAGTATATACCATATAAAATTCAACTGTCAAGGCACCAAAGCACAGTGAGTATTCAGTCCTGCTTTCCACACAAGTGAAAGGAGAGAGAGAAGACTTCACATCTGTGGTCTAACCAGAAAGAGACACATTACTAAGCTGATACAGGAGTGTTTCATACAGGGTTACCATGAACACTTTTTCAGCTCTCCCCAGTGAAGTTTCAGAGATGCAACATCCTTGGCTAGCTCTCAAAACACAAACCACAGAAACAACAGAAGTTGGCACTGTTAAATTTTCGCAAGGGGGCCTTCATCATTAAGTCTCATCTTAAGCAGTAGAAAAGCTGAAGTCTTGCAGCTATAAAGTTCACCAGCTCTCTTCACCTGACTGAAATGTCCTGTGCCCTTAGTCAGTCCTGAGAACTTCCTAATGCACCTGAGTTCTCCACTAGACCCATAAAGACATCTGGGACAAGTGACAAATCCCACTCTAGTGTCTTGGTAATGAAGCCAGTCATCCTTGGCTGCCTTTTGTATGTTATGCCTGTTGACCCAGAACCAGTCAGGTCTGCATCCTTTGTCAAATCGCCCATCCTCTCCCTAGAAAAATGTTCTCATCTCCAGGAGCAATTTCAACCAAAAATAAACCTGTATAATCAACCTCTAACTTACAAAATATCAACCTATTAATTAGAATCTATAAAAAAGCAAGACTCACCGAACCTAACTAGGACCGATATAAAATAATTGATAATCTCGACTGTATTTTGGGGAAAACAGAGCGAACAAATGAAGCCAGGAAAAGAAAAAAGAGAGTGGAAAGAAAAATAATGGGGAATAAGGCGTGTGTGTGTGTGGGGGGGGGGGGCAGAAAAGAATAAAAGGATATGAAAAAAATAAAAAAAGCAGAAAGGCCTGTTTCAACAAGTTTTCACAAACCATAGTGTCTTTTGAATGAACCACTGCACCCTAGGACAATTTTTAAGCAACATTACTCTAGGACGATGATGCTAACGTGATGAACAAAAATTCCAACTAATCGCTAAGGCCAATGTAAAGATGCCTCTTAATACGAGACATTGTACAAGTGCTACAACACAAATGGGAAATATGACAGAGCCTGTTAAAACTCCCACTAATCCCATAAAATGGGTAATTCTTTAGCCCTGTGGTCCTCGATGATCCTTCTGAATAGGAGGCGTTGTCTTGAAAAGAACACCTGCAGGAGGATCGAGGGCCTGGGTTCTGCTCTTAGCGCTGGAATTCCCAAATCTTTTGAAGAAGTTGTATGAAATAGACATTTTTCTGTGTCTCTTTTCAGAGGTTTGATCATGGATATCCCTAAACCACTGTGAAAAGGCCAGGAATTATTTTGTCTTGACTTCGTGTATTTTGGTAAGTTTTACATGGTGGTGAAGGTAGTGGTAAAAGGATTACTTATGCTAAGATTTGCTTACATTAAACAATGTCACAATTTTAGGCATGATTAGGACATCGGTCCCCCAAAACAACTGAAATGTTAGATTAGGCCAAAGGCATTCGATGACAAACATGGAACGTCCTCCATTGCCATCATCAAAACCCGTATGAAGAACATTTTTAAATGCACTCTCCCACCCGCCACCCTAAGATACTTATCAAGAATACAACATATTCCATGTCTTATGAATGATTTGGTTGTCTCATTAAAGTAATGTTTGCCAGTATTTAATTGCTTCCCTCCCTGATTTTAATTTCCTCACCTGTCAGCATCTATCAGAGGCACTAAAATCTTCTGACATGATGGCTGATTGTGTTGAAATTAATCAGATTTTTGAAAAGTAAATTGCTTTGGCCTAAAGGTAATGCTCAACTTCTTCATGTGATATTTATAAGGGTTCTATCACAGGATCTTACAATCAAGAAATTAAATGAGAGGCTTTAGAAATCCTAAGCAAAAATATCAGCAGTATTTTTAAAAATCAATCAACAATACAGCACTTGCCAGCAGTCATTTTGAGGTAAACATATGAGAGTAAAGCATGAAGCTACCTCAGAAAGTTTGGAGAAACAGGTGAAAAATAATTAAGCTGAACTACCTTGTTTTCAGTAGCTAGCAATCTAGTCACTCAAACAGTGCATTATGCATTTGCAACTGTGACCAGTTATACACATTGCTCTCACAGAGATGAATGATTTTA
Organism: Rhinolophus sinicus; assembly: GCF_036562045.2. NCBI lineage: Eukaryota > Metazoa > Chordata > Mammalia > Chiroptera > Rhinolophidae > Rhinolophus > Rhinolophus sinicus. Next base: position 51,302,206 of record NC_133751.1, on the reverse strand, counting down.
CTTTTCAACCCAGTGAAGTAAAATTGGTGCTATTGCTAGTAATAGTAGCAATATTACCATGTGACAAATGACAAAGCTGAGGCAAAGGGTAGTAAAGGAACTCTTTCCTAGACATCCAGTTATGAGCAGAACTGATCTTGTGATCTAAAAATCAGAACAACATGATTACTGTGGAATAAAGAGAGAAAAACTATTTGCAAATCCTGCATATATAATTATTCAGTGCCAACTCTTCTGGTATTATCTATCAGTAATAGTGCTTAAGACACTCAGGAAACCCACAAGCACTAAGCTGTTCTATAAGAAGTAAATAAAATGTAGGCTACAGAAAGACTTTCTAATGTGTCCTACCATTGTGAGATTACTTTTACGTGTATATATGTTAGTATTCCTACTTTGGAATATGGGTACACGTATTCGTTCAATAATTAGTTTCCAAAGTGAGTCTATAATATCATGACACCTATCTTTCAGTTATTCTGCTGGTTCCAAGGCCCCTAAACAGAAGAATAAAAAATGTTACATACATGCAATTAGGTTTAGGGGGTAGGGGGAGTCTAGGGCAACACATGGAATTTATAAGTTGGTTTTTACAAATTTGGCGTTATAGCTGAATGTTACCAAATATTAATATGGGTCTTATTTTTCCAGTAGACTCTGAGCTCCTACTTAATTAACGTTTAAGCATCTCCCCTGCTGCAAAGCTTTTCCTGACCCAGAAATATTTGGTGAAGCAGCCTTTCTGAACACTACCTTAAGGACTGGATCACTAAAATCATCACACTGTCTTATTACTTTTGTTTGTGTTCTTTGAAGAGAGAAACCTTGTTTAACTCAGTTTCTTGAATCCAATACCCAAATCCAGAATCTGGTTCTTAGTAGGTACTCAAGAAAATGTTAATCGTACGAATGCATGAACAAATGAAAAAAGCATTCTGTGTAATTCCTATAGCATTTAGCTCAAAGCATGCCATATAAGAAATGTTTAGTAAATGTTGGTTGAATAGAAATTAATTGAACATTTAACTTCAAACATATACTGTTCAACTAAATGATTATAATAGCTACTGAGTAAGTGAGGGGTTCAGCAGGGAGTTAAGTAACCTGCAATGGCCCATTCATACTTAACTCACATTAAACTTAGTTAAAAAATGTTTTTCACATAAAGAACAATAAAGGCTGGAGTTATGAGTAGAAATGTAGGCAGGAGTTGAGAAAATGTATGTAGTGAAAACCAGTACTTATCAAGAAAACTATGTTAAGGTCTAGATACAAAGTTACAAAATAAAAGGAAAAATAAATCTAGAGATAATAGGATGTTTTAAGATTATGGGTATGAATAAAATCCAAAAGAGAGAGAAAAAGAGAGAAAGGAGGGAGAAATCAAAAAATGAATTCTAAAAACCAAGTTATGTGTGTGAAAAAGAAAAATCATTGGATAGATAAAAAACTAAAGAGTTCATCAAAATCAAAGTAATACTAAACACACTATTTTTCTGTAACTGAGCTAAGAATTTTATATACTTTAATCCTTAAAAATAGTCTTAGACAATATTATTATATCCATTTTGCATTGAGTAAACTAAGGCTTAGAAAGATTAAATAATCTTATCAAGGTCACACACCAAATAAGTTATGATACTAGTATATAGTGTATGTATTGCAGCCTTTAGATCCAGAAACTTACACTGTTCCCAGTATCTAACAGAGAAAACAGTGGGCTTAAACAAGAGCTTTAGAGTTGAATTGCACTCTAGACAGTGATGTGGAAATAGGGAAAGCATAAAAAACATGAACATGCAAACCTTTTTAAACCCTGGGATGTAAGTAGTAAGAAAAAGACTGAAGGAGGAAAGGGATGGGGGAATTAAAGCTATCTTCGAGTATCTGAGGCTGTGTCATGGACAAGCCATACTGTATTTGTGCAAAAATATTCAATGTTCAAACTACTAGCGTTGAGACTATGGAAACTCCAGCTTCAGAGCAATGCAAAGAAGAACTTTGCAGATGAAGCTGTCCAGCCATAGAAGAAACTGCCTCACAAAGAACTGGAAATGTTCAGGTACATGTTAAATGGCCATCTGTCAGGGAAGGCATGTGTGACATTCTGGCAGTGGGAGGGACTCTGCATTAAAAGATGGACCACTGCGGTTGTGTGTTTCAGAGATTTAGATGCCGAATATGAAGAGATTAAACAACAGCTCAGCTTTCTAGACAAACATTTAAAGAATGCACTTGGAAGAAGAAACCACTGGATAAACATAACATTCGCTCAATACATTGATGGAGGGCCTACAACGTGCCAAGCAGAGGCCTGTCCCCATGTTCCAGGAAACTCAGACGAGGAGGCAAAAACACATTTTTGAAGAGGTAGAACAGAATTCCTGCTAGGCAATTTGGGCCTAATAAACAGCGAGGAAACATCATAATTAGAAACCTAAGAAAGAAAGTAAAAAAAAAAAAAAAAAAAAAAAAACACAGAATGGTACTCAAGTACCTAGGCAGGAAATATTAGATTTGTGGAAAGAAAAGGAAGTCACTGAAGGTCTAGGTTTAGGGAAGAGCTAATGTATAGGGATGACCAAAGGTAAAACCTGATTCTACTTTTGGGTAACAAAGACCGACACGGAGAAAGAATCAGAAGAATGTTAGAAAACAGAATGTAACTCAAAAAGCTCACAGGTAAGGGAAAGCAATCAAATGTTGGATGAGAAATAGGAAAAAAAGGAGACCTTGCAAAAGAACATCTAGCTTATTTGAAAATGAGACAACAATACATTTGAGAGCCTGTAAGCCTCCTTTCAAAGTTTTCCAGATTTACTCACTTCCATACACTGCAACCGCTCTCAAGACCCAGCCCCCCAAATAGCTACTCTAACACAAGAGAGAGGTGTTAAAGAGAAAATATATTATGTGGGTCCAGTTCTGTTGCCTTTCTCAGCATTCTTCATTATGATTTCACAGTCTGACCAGTATTAACTAAAGAAAACAAATCCCATAAAATATAACATAAGCAAAGGCAAAGTTAAGAGTAAATTTTATTAGGTAATCTCTCTCCCTCCCACAGGGAAGAAAAAAGAGAAGCTTTATTTTGGAGGGTTGTCCAATAAGATAACTTGTAGTGATATGAAAGATAATGGTTGTGTGTACAATTTCCCTTCCTGTAACTTTTAACTAATCTAGGTGAAGAAGGAAGTGGCTGCTTCAACTCAAACTCACCGATTCTTTTTTCCCATTGGAATTCTAAACAGAAAAGTGAACAAGCAGTCAACTCCTCCTTCAACTTCTCCACCTTGGCTAAGACAAAGCATGTTCTGTTTTAAAAGGCAGCAGTGGTTACTGCTGAAAAGCACAGAGCAGTGGTGCAGTGGTGGGTGCAGAGTAGGGAAAATATGCAAAGGCTTTAATACACAAAAAATATGGAAAACTTTCCAAATAAGTTCAATAATTATATGTAGTCAGCATCACCATATTCACAAAAGAAGTTCAGAAACATCTACCTTGAAATTCTTGAAACTAAAACCCGAAATCAAAAGGGGGGGGGGGAGAGAGAGAGATACATTAATAATTTTTTTGTTCCAGTGCTGCCCCTAACTAGTGCTGTTGTGTTCCGTAGGTCTTTTCCAGCTCTCGTCTCCTATAAAATGAAAGTATGGATTAGATCAGTAGCTCTCAATGTCCACAAACATGTAGCGGGCCTCTAGACCTTTTCAAGGGTCTGCAAGTTCATACTACTACTAAGATGTGATGAGCCTTTTTCAGTGTGTTGACATTTGCCCCAATGGGGAGAAATCGATAGTAGGCAAAAATGGCTAGAGTTTTAACTTGTATCAAGGTAGTAGCACTGAAATGTATTGATAGTAATTTCACCACTGGACACCCATAATAAAGAGAAGGAAAAGGCAGTTTCACTTAAGACTGTCCTTAGTATATTAAAAATTATTAAATCTCAGTCCTTGAATACATATCTTTTTAAATATTCTGTGTGATGAAATAGTAAGTATGCATAAGCACTTCTGCTGAATCCCAAACTGCAATGGTTGTCTCCAACAAATGTACTTGTGTGATTATTTGAATTAAGAGCTGAACTATCAGCTCTTTGAATGGAACACCATTTTTATTTGAAAGAATGACTGACAAACTACAGTTATTCAGATGGGTTTTGCTGGATATTTTCTGAAAAATAAACCAAGAGAGACTACTATTTCAAGAAAAACAACTAACAGTCTGTGTTGCCAATGACAAAATTAAAGTTTTAAAGTGAAAATTAGAATTTTGAAAATCTTGTATCTACTATTATATATGTGATATCCTCCTAATACTTAAAATGTGCTATTGATGAAATTAGTAGTAATATCAAAGATATATGCATTTTTTTATGTTATAGAATAAAACATCAACATTTGGAAGATCTACATAACTCAGTGAACTAATATTGTTTAATCAATGAAGATGTTACAAAATTCATTCAAAGTGATAACTAGACCAATGGATTTTAATATAACAGTTTCATAAAAAAGTTTACTGATTACAGATTTCACATTATAATTGAACTTTAGAAAACTACCACTTGTCAAGTTTTGGTGTAGTGTCAAAGAAGAAAATCCACAATTACCTCCTTTTTCCTTCCTTTTCCATCCTTTCTGGAAATCTTTTTCTGGATTTTTTTCACAAACTAATCAAAACACATATCATAACAAATCAAAATTAGAAGTGAGAATCCCGTTGCCACTTTTCTCACTGACTTTTTTTTTTTTTTTTGCTTTGTTTTGTTTTGTTTTTATATCAATGTTTTGCATTTAAAAATATATTTTTATTTGCTTTAATTTCTAACAAGATAAGTATCATTAGTATAACTCACACGAACAAAAACTCATATTTAAGAGTGTAAAGAGGTCCTGAGACCAAACAACCGGGCTAGATGGGATTTACTCGTATGTGTGCTCCTTTCCTGTTTAGTACTAATGTCCTTTGGTTCTAAACAAATAGGGAAGACACAGATTGACTGTGCTCTACTTTCAAATCCTGCTACCTGTTTATCTTTATGTAGCTGCCACTTCAGTGAGAATTGGGAAACACTGAAACATCTGTATGACTTTACCCTGGAGCAGGCCATTAGCTAGTCAACAAATATTTATTGTGTGTCTTCTATGGGGCGGCACTGATACTTAGAGCATCTGGATCAGAATCTAGTCTCTACTACTAACTGAGGTGTACTCTTGGTCAAGATACAAAATCTCTCTGAACCAGTTGCTTTCATATAAAATGAGAATGACAATAGAACCTACATCATAAGATTAATGTGTAGCGCCAGTGAAATGATCCATTAAAGAGCTTACTATACACAGTGCTTAGCATATAATAAAAACTCAGTAAACCTTACTCATTGTTTTTATAACTAGGATGTCTCTTACCATCATTTGCAATATACATGGAAGAAATAAAGACAGTTTAACCATTTTATTAAAGGTTCAAAATCTATCCCAGATGCTGAAGCACTTAGCTCCATAAAAATAGAGAAGCAAAAGTGTCCCAGCGTACCTGTTTCTCACCTCAAGGGCAGATTACCTGTCTTTGGCCAGGAATGAAATCAGGGTTGTAATAATGACCCAGCCACTGCATAAATTCCTAAACTTTCTGTGGTCAAATAAGCAAGCAGTTCATACTCAACATCATTCTTAGCACTGTGGTGACAAGACAAAGGACCACAGAAAAGTGAGGATTCAAACCAACTTCCTTATTAGACAAGAGAGAAGACTTTTACTTTTACTTTGTTTGGACAAACAGTTGTGTTCGTTTTACTTCTTTACTCCATTTAATTTAAAACCCAGAAGGATGAGGTTGGGGAAAAAATAAGGATGCTTTTCAATCCAAGGTCAGACCATAAAAACGAACAACAACAAAAAAAAGTCCTCAAATTTTTAAGACTAGATTACAAGTGGGAGAGAGGGTCCTTGATAAATTTATTTAGATTAAACAATATAATCTGGAGGAATAGATGCATGCACACTTACCTACAACTTCTTTATAAAGATATAAAGGAATTAATCATTAAACTAGTTATACTGGTAAGACCCAATTTCATTTTTAAAGGAAAAAAACATGTCACTTTTACTTCACGTTATTTCATCAACTCTAAGTACAACCACCTCAAATGTCAATATCTTACTAACCTGGTAAGACTTTTACTCTGATTTAATAGAATGATGTAAGTTATACTTCCAGAATAATGTATAGAAATGATCATGCCCCCTTAACAGCACTTGGATCTTCAATCAGGAAATTCAATTTTAGCTGCAAAACTATGTTTTGGCAAAAGTGCAATTGAACTCAGTGTACTTGTCACATTTCTAAATATACTCTGGTCACCATGACAACAAGGGAGACTGATGGATTGCTTAAAAGAGTACGGTATATTTAATTGTCAGCATTTTAAACTGACTCAGAAAAATGCTGTGTGATAGGTCTACTCACCATGGTTACTGCCGGCTAACTCCATGATAATAAAAGGTTCACATATGCACATCGACAACGTGCGCAAGAGAACGTAAAATCGGAAGGCCTTGTATTTTCCATCACACCGAATGCCCAACTTAAGGCTTTTGAAAGGACTTGTTCACATTCAGGTGCCACTCAAAAACCTCTCTCCCAGATGGGTCCCAGTCTGCCTTTGCTCGATGGTCACTAGAGCAGATTCCAAATCCTTAATCAGATTCCAAAGCTTGCTCTCTCCCTTAGACTAAAAATCAAGATGAACTTAAGGTTATGGTCTCCTGGAACATGTCTGGAATAAGGGATGAGAGAAACTCTTTGTTCTTTCCTTCCATGTAGAACTGTTCTCAAATGATAATCTTCTGGATCCATTCATTCCCTAAACAACCACTTCCTGAGTGAGCACCTTTCCCCTGCCAGGCAATCTTCTACAAGCTAGGAATATAGTGGCAACAACCAGACATGGTCCCCACCGTTGGGGAGCTGACATCCTCAGACAACAGGAAGACAAAGATACAAATAAATAATCCATTACAGAGAGGAAGGGGGAAGAGGGTGGTAGATGAGGGTAAAGGGGATCAAATATATGGTGATGGAAGGAGAACTGACTCTGGGTGGTGAACACACAATAGGATTTATAGGTGATGTAATACAGAATTGTACACCTGAAATCTATGTTAACTTTACTAACCATTGTCACCCCAATAAACTTGAATTAAAAAAATAATAATCCATTAAAGAGAATGAAATAATCCCAATGAACTCGCCCATTAGACCTGACTCTATACAGTGCCTAGTACAGAGTATGCACCCAGCAAATCTTCATCATTATTGTAACTAAGATATCTCTCAGCAAAATAGTTTGCAATGTATATAAGGTAAACAAAGATATACTAACCATGCTTTCAGAAAACCACAAGTATTACATAAAATATAAAACAAGATAAAGGGAAAGGGTGATAAGAAGGCAAGAGGTGCTACTTTAATCTGTGCTACTTTAGCTACAGATTAAGGAAGATCTCTCTGACATGACATCTGTACTGAGCCTTGGATGATGAGTCCAAGCCAGCCATATATAGAATCAAAGGAAAGTCAGGTGGTAATAAACTTGGTTTATACACAGGACAAAAGAAAGGCCAGTATGTCTGTAGCTTACTGAGTGAAGTGGTTAGGGGTGAGAGATAAAGGAGAAGACATGGTCTATATATCAGAGCCTTGCAGTCCACTAAAGAGTCTTTCAAATGTTTCAAGATACCTGGAAAACCACTGTATGGTGAGGGTGTGATATGATTCAATTAACAATTTTAGATCTTTCCATGTGGTATGAAGGGCCACAAGGAGAAAGCATAAAAATATAGAGCCCATTTCAGAGACTCTATTGCCAAGTTAAGGTAAGGCATGATGACTTGGATTGAGTCACTATACTCCTACTGCATTTGCCTTACACAGCCCCATGCTTACCCTCTCAACCACCTCTTGCAGAAGAGCTGATGAGAGCAATCACAATCAGGAAATATTCTGGAGGCAGAACACACACTCACTGGCCAACTATGGACTCTGAGCAAGGGTGATAGCAAAATAAGTTAGACGAAGGCCCACAGCATGATGGGAAACATGCCCCATGATTCAGCAGGTCTGAGGGGGGGGCTTGATGCTGCATTTCTAGCAAGCTGTGAGGCTTGACAGTGATCTTGCTGCTCCATGAGTCACACTTTGAGAACCAGTGGTATAGGAGAGTCTGGAGGCAGGAACACCAATGGAGCAGGAGGCAATAAGAGCTTGGCTTTAGGTTGGTAATAGGTGAGAGGGAGGAAATGCAAAAGATGTAGCAAAAAACAAACTATCTTAAGAGTTGAGGACAAATAATCCATTAGTGAAAATAAAAAAGAAGATGGTGGAATTGATTCCAAGTTTTCTTTAACGACATTACTTAATCTACAGATCGTTTCTATCTATCTAATGCAAAGCACTTTCACAAGTCATATTTCCTGTAGTGATGGTTTATACCTATAAGACAAGGCAAAGGAAATGATTGTGGTTACAGATAATAATAACAACAACGCCAATCGTTTATTGAGAACTTATTCTGTACCAGGCACATTACAACATACACTATCTACAATTCCGACAATAATCCTATTCCTATTTCACAGATGACAAAACTAATATTCAGAGACATTATGTAGCTCATCCAAAAACACTCCTGCTTCACTGGATGCAAACCCAGGAATGGACCCTAAAATCAATGACCATCACCTCCATTCTGCCTAAGAAGTTGCGTCTATAGAATTAACTGCCCACTTAGGGCATTCATCCTCAAAATCAGGGTTCCCTTCAGAAACCTGACTAAGCTTTTCCAAGTGGCAAAACTTGATCCATGGACTCTAGGAGCACAGGAGTGAAGTCCCTACGGCCACGTGGCAGGTCTGTAGCAGAATTGTGACTCATTTCATACCCTCACAAAACAAACATGGTGTTTCTATGCTCATGCTCAGAGTCACATGTTCTGTACAGCCCCATGCCTACCCTCTTAACTTTACTCTGCTTTTCCTTTGTACTTTGTTCTGCCCAGAGAGTAACTGGCTCTCTACACAGTGATGCATTTAGAGTGAGGATGTGAGAAAGAGGCCGTCGTTTGTGAAGATGCATGGTGAACGGTAGTGGATATTGACAAGGCATCAGTAGGTAAGAAAGATGAGCTTACACGTTCCCCCAGCCCAGGAAGTGGGTAAGAAATGAGCCACAAGATCTTCCTTCTAGTCACCCACACTGTGCTTTCCCAGGATGATTCACAGGTATGGCTCCACGGACCTGACAAAAAGGACCATCATCAGAAAGATAAAAGGATGTTTTTATGCCTGCTCTCTTTTTTTTTATTTGTTCCTTCTTGAGTAATAACTATTAATTGTGCTATGCGGGCAGTACAGAGATGAGTCTACCGGGAAGCCAGCACAAATCCATCAAGTGCTTTTAGCCCGAGTATTTTAGAAGCAATTGCTTACCACATTTTCCCTGTTCTTTTTCTCAGCTAGAATTAAAGTGGATTTTACCACACAATCACCCCAATGCCCTCCTCTCCCACTTCCAAAATGAAGACAGAAGATGGCTGTTGATCTATCACCAGTAAATTCACAAGGAATATGTGAGAAAACGAGTTTGTTTAGTGTTTATAAAGCCTAAGTACTGGTCCCTAAAACAGGTACTCAATTTACATTCACATATGACAACCTATGAAATAGATATTGTCCAATTTGGGCAAAGGAAGGAATTAATGCTCAGAGATGATATGTTGTCTGAAATCCAACAACTGGCAAATAGGAGAGCCAGGAAGTAAACACAGGTCTTCTAACTACAAAGCCAACCCTTTTTCTACTTATTACAGCTGTCCTGTATACACTTGCAAGAGTTTCCACGATCTTCCATTCTGTTCTGCAGAAAATTCAAAGCTTCAAATATTCCTTATAAATAAGGCTGTAATAATCAAAAACCTGTTTCAAAATGCCTTTTCTAGGAATACTAAGTGACAAAACCATTGTAGATGCCATAAGGCTTGCCTCTGATGAAGGCAACATGTTCTTAACAATAGCTGGATTTAGGGATCAGTTAGAGTCTGCACCATGCCTAATCTAGAATCATAAAGGCTCTTGAATTTCTTAGCACAGGGTTCTGACCAAATAGCAACATTACACAAAACATGCTCCCTCACCCCGCCCCAGGGCATGTACTGAAGAAAGAAGAATCAGAAGAGTGGAAGTAACAGAAGACTAAGGGCCTGCAATACAGTCACATGTTCACAGAGGCTCTGGATCATTATGAAGTAGATAAAACAAAAAACTCAAATGAAAAGTTAATATAACTAAGCTTAAACTCATCTTTTCATTATTACTCCCATACCTTCTATAGTATAGGTACATGTTGGAAAGGATCAGACAAAAGGAAAAATAAGAATCCAGTCTTCAGGTTTTTAGATATCTTATCTGAACAAAGTGGGTATTAATATGTGCAAGCAGCATCCTTTTCTAGCTCCCCTTACCTAGAGAGGTGATGAGGTTAAGCATTTTGAAAAGATTCTTTATCATAAGCAGAGCTGACAGGGACACCTGATGAGAATGGTAATTAAATCAAGAAGTAAATAAACACTTGGATCAATGTTCTTTACTCTCGGTAGCTGACTTAAGAAAAAGGGTTGCTTTATAAAGGTGGTATTTCTCTCTTCTAACCATAAATATAGGGTAGCTTCACAAGTGTTCTCTCTTTTAAAAGTTATTTTGTTTCTCAACAAATGCCAGTTAACCACCTTCTATGGGCTAGTTAGTGTGTGGTTTGGGGGGAAAGGATGGTATTAAAAGAAAAGGACACAACACATATTTTCAAAGCGCTCAGAGTCTGGTACCTAAGTCCAAGCACAAAATGTTGTGATTTTTTTTTTTTAAGTCAGCAAGTTATGTTCTCAATTATGAAAATACCAAATGTCAGATTCTTCTCAAGACCAAGAGATTATAGGACACTGGGGTTGCAAATGCCAGAGAGGGAAAATGGCTCCATCCCATATGTAAGGATTAGGAAAACCCAACAGGTTCAAGGATTACTACCAACAAAATGGTAACTTCGCCACTCTCCCTACTGGTATACTGATGTCATGACGTACAGGACCTGAGATGCTACCCTCAAATCTTTTGTGGCTTGAACCAAGGTTCATTTTCCAACCCTAGTCACCAATACTTCCTCTTCACAACCCCACTGTGCACCCTCTGAGAATGATACAGAGCAGATAAAAATTCAGTAAATGTGCAATGCATCAATTTATAAAGCTACCAAAAAAAAAGGAAAAAACAGGTAAGAAACTCTTCACCTTTTCTGGTATGGGTCTATGGATACAGAAAACTGTGTTCCCCTGTCAAAAATAAAGGAGTCCCCATCACTCTCCATCACTTCTTCCTCCAGGATAGGAGAGGATGATAATGGCTGACATCCATTACGCCATATGAATCAAGGGGAAGGATCATGCCCCAAAGTTATCTGGAAGGATGGGTGGTGAACATCTCTCACTCCATTCTGCTTTCCCTACTGTTGCACTTTCTGTTGGCGATTTAGTTTCCAAGGTGGACTCTAATCCCCGTGTTTTTCACTGGGTAAAAATACACAAAACCAGCAGTCACTCAACTCTCCTCTCAGACAGACCCCATGGTTAAGAGTAGAAAACAGATTGCAGCAAGCCCCAATATGGTCCTCAGGTCCAAAGGATATTTTCTAACTGAGCTGTGAAAGCCACCAGCCTTCCATTAGAATGAGATTGGTAGCTTGAAAACTATTCAGTGATTTCCACCACTAATTTGCAAAGGTGTCAGAGTATTAATAGTCCCAGACAAGTAGTCTTTAGATAAAACATAATAAAACAAAACTGATCAGCAGCAATGTTAACATCTCGGTAATAATAAATTATGTTGATATCATATACTCCGATATGAAACCATGAGAAGGGCTTCAACTCAATGGTGGTCTTCCCAAAAATCCACAATCCCTGGCAAATCATGAGAAAACATCAGATAAATTCAAATTGAGGGATGTTCTACAAAACACCTGCCCAATAAACTTAAAAAGTGTCAAGATCATGAAAAACAAGGAAAGGCTGAAGAACAATTACCAACAGGATGAAACTAAGCAGACATGATGACTAAATAAATAGTATCTGAGCTGGACTGTGGAACAGACAAAATGTATTAGTGGAAAAACTGAGGAAACCCAAATAAAATCTGTAATTTAATTATTCGTGTTGTACTGGTGATATTTCTTAGCTTAGATAAATGTACTTTGATTATGTAAAATGTCAACATTAGAGGAAGGTAGGTAAAGGGTATACAGACACTCTACTATTTTTGTAATTCACCAACAGAAACACATAAACATTACTGAGAACTGAACACCCTCAAGCTTCTTCCAATCAAATGAAAACTCGATCAGAAAAAGAGCTGACGAGACTGAACTACAAGAAAAGACATTACATAAAGTGACTTCTCACTTTCGGTTGTTCTTATAAAAATTAAAAACCATTTCCAATGCATTTGATTAGTTAAAAGGTTCACTGGAAGCTAGGAATTAGCTGAATTAAAGAGATGTTTTTTAAAAATTATAAATAAATAAAGGAATAGAATGAGAAACTCTAATATTGCCAAAAAAGAAATCAGTAATCGAAAAATTCACATTTTGGCTAATTGTTAAAAATTTTTATTGTATATTTGGACTCATATTATATACAGAATTATTTTCCCAAATCACATTTGAGGGTTTCAAAGATTATACATGCTCTGTTTTACTGGGGGGGGGGGGGAAAGAAGAAGAAGAAAAAGAAAAAGTCTATTTCCATCTGTTCTAGGAAAGAAAAAAGCTTAGCCAACACATTCAAGGATTTTCAGATTCAGAGTGTCCAGACTTTCTAGACCCCATCCCAAGTATCTGTGGAACTATATAACCTAGGCTGGGAAAAATCATTTTTAAAGAATCATGTTACTTTTTTTCAAATCTTTCTTTCATAAGCCAGTTTTTCTTCAACTCAGTTTACCTGAATCACCAAACCAACCAATGACTAAAACCTAGAGAAATTTAATTCTACCATTTCTCATAGTTAGGTAGGTGGGTAGGTAGGTAGGTAGGTAGGTAGGTTGGTTGGTTGGTTGGTTGGCTGGTTGGTTGGTTGGTAGGTGGCAGGGGTTGGGGGGGGAGGGAGAGAGAGAGGGGAAGAGGGAGAGGGGGCAAGAGAGGGAGGGAGAGGGAGAGGGAGAGAGGGAGAGAGAGAGAGAGAGAGAGAGAGAGAGAGAGAGAGAGAGAAAATCACTCGAGCCCAGTGTACCAGCTGAGGTCCTCTGCTAAAGGAAAAGGATTTCCAGAAACACGCTCCGCCCCGAACCCTCAGCACTATAACAAAAATATCAACATATTCACTGAGTACTTTTTTAATCCTAGTTTTAAAAAAATGTTTTCCCTTCAATAACAGTAGTGAATGTTACAGAAACCAAATCACGGAGCCCAACGCTTTTTACACGAGCAAATGGTGATCCAAAAAGAGAAGCAGAATTACCCAACTAAGCTCCTTCCTATCAGAACCTCTCCTAAACATTCCTTCAGATATTCAGACCTTAAATTAAAAAGCAAGGCCCGAAACAATTAAAAATAAATAAAGGGAAAGGAAAGTATTACAAACGAAGTACCATGCAAATATCAGGATGCAGAGACAAATAAAAAAGACGAAGCTCTTCTTGGCACTAAGGAGCTTTGGAACTGCTTCTACCCTCCTTGGAGGGTATTTGAAGGGAATTTGGAGGGCTTTCTTGGACATGGCTCTTCTCTGAAGATTGTGTTTTCCCTGCAGCCTATCTGTTTGTGTCTGCCTGTCCTCCTACACTCCAGACACACAGGGTCCAAAGCTAATGCTGGTGTTTTTCTAATTGCCTCTTGTTGCCTCTAGATCAGGGGTGTCCAAACTGTGTCCCGCAGGCCAACTGCGGCCCATGATCCATTGTTAATTGCCCCATAGCAAATTCCAAAAATATATTTCGTTTACTTAAATAAACCAGGTGAGGCAATATGTACTTCACCTCCAGTGAGTGGCCCGGCTGTTTGTGTGTTTTATCGCATATGGCCCTTGGTGAAAACCGTTGGAAAAAGTTTGGACACCCCTGCTCTAGATCATTACTCCACTATCACATACCCTGACGCTAGCCTCCTATTCTCCCACTTCTAATGTTTATTTTATCTTCTCCATTGAGACCTCAAGATCCTGAGATCTCTTTTCTCCCTGTGTGCCATCCCTTCATGGCAGCATTTTTTTCCTGGTTCAAGGTAGAACTTATATACTACACAATTTCAGGCATTATTTTGGTCCTTTCTCTGCCCTGACCCTCCCCAATGTTGGATTAATGCAACAATCTGCCTTCTCAGCTCTCACGCCTACAGTGTTTGATTGTACTACACTAAATAGAACTTTAAGAGGCTAGGATATCAACAATGCAAAAATAACTTCAATAACAACCCTCTCAATTTACAGTGTAGAGTTAATGAAGCATTTCCTTACTCATTACCTTCTTTGATTCCCATCACCCTTGTAAATCAGGGACAACAGAACTGGATGCCCATTTAACAAAAGGGGAAGCAAACTTGCCGAGATGGGAAGTAACCTCTACCAAGGGCTCACAGGAGACTTGGCACTGCTGGAACCTGAACCCAAAATCTCCTCATACCTGGCCCAGGGCGCTTTCCATGACTCCATGGATTCAAGGTTCTAGGAAAACCTACAACTGCACAAATAAACAGTGGCATACTCAGTAATGCCAAGGACAAATCTTTAACCTATACCAGAATTAAGCCAGCAATTTTCAGTTGACTTAGAAAGGGAAATAAAACACTAAAAAATTAATAAAATAAAAAAAAGTTATCCAACTGATTCTGTTAGAGACGATTAGCAGAAATATCTTGCAAAGAATGTGGGTGTCCTGGAAGATTCATTGTCATCATCATTATAATTTCTAATCATGCTGTGTGGGCAGGTGTCCGTGGAACAGAAACACCATTGGCACCCAGATTAGCAGTTTCATCAGGAGACTAGAAAACGAAGTCTGCAATTCTTAGACCTCAGAGCCTGAATCACAACTTTCCCCTCAGGGATCAGCAAATATGCAGTCTGTGCCTTAGCCAGGATTGTGGGTCCTGCCAACGGAGGTCATCAAATACCAGGTCCATCAGAAAGCGCCCAGGGGAACAAGATATAGGAGGCTTCCTGGGAGCCTGGAAATACCATCAGCTGTAGAGACAGAAAGCTAGAGTTGTAGTCCCACATTATGCCTCTAATTCGCTGAGTAACTTTGAATGAATCATTTGCCTTCTTTGCATTTTTGTTTTCATTCTCCTCTGAAAATTTAGAGTTTTAAAACTAAAACTATTCGTTTTCAAATGAGACATGGGAGGAGGTCATGAGGGAAGGCGGCCAGCAGTAAGGCTTTAGGCTTCCCCTGGCTCTGTGCCCTCCCCACCACGACAACAGCTCTGTTTTTATCATTTTACATTCTGAACATGAGCCACGCTGCAAGATTTAGCTTGAGGAAAGTGTTCAAGTCCATGTAATTCATGGGCACGATCTCTGCTAACCCATCAGTTCTAACATTCTGATTCTACTCAAATGTTTTCTCTGGGGTAATCATTACAAAGACCTTTTTTACCCAATTTACTTGATTTGGAGACAATTG
The DNA here is from genome assembly GCF_036562045.2 of Rhinolophus sinicus. Lineage (NCBI taxonomy): Eukaryota > Metazoa > Chordata > Mammalia > Chiroptera > Rhinolophidae > Rhinolophus > Rhinolophus sinicus. Next base: position 51,286,478 of record NC_133751.1, on the reverse strand, counting down.
TATTGGTAGACTTTAAGAATAACCCTATTAATAAAATACCCTGAAAATGTAATGTGAAGCATGTCAACATTTTCTTATGCTACCACATTAGTAGATAACCAGTGAGAATGCCCAAAGATGGCAGAGACGAACTGGAGTAACAGGAAGGAACCCACCACAAATCCCCTAATTACTTCACAAGGATTCATTTATTCACACAAAAATATTTCTTAGGCACCTGCTATCTAACGGGCATCATGGTACACTTGAAATGAAGTAACACACAAGGTTCCAGACCCCATGAGGCATTACATTATAATTAGATCTGGCATTTAGAAAACCTGTATGCAGCCAAATAACTAAATCAAAAACACTGCTTAACAAAATATGTGGTATACAGTTAATGCAATCCTTAGAGAAAAAAACTGTACCTTGTTTATATAAATAAAACAGCTGAGATGAAGATATGTGAATTAAGAGTCAAGCTCTGACCATCAGAAAAACAACAAAATAAATCTAGGCAAAGCAGAAGAAATGTATTATTGAAGATTTTAAAGAGGAAATAAAGGATGGCAAGCCAATAAATAAACATAAGTGCTGTTTTGTTTTGTTTTTTAAATAAATAATAAACCTTTTGCTAAACTAATCAAAAAGAGGGATAGAGAAATACAGTACAAAACCACATAGCTTTAAATAATAATGTGGAAATAAGCATAAACATGGAGAAAATGAAAATAATTACAAAAAATTATTTAACTCCTGGCAAATCAATTTGAAATAAGTAACTTTTCTAAAATACAATTAACAAAGGTATCCACAGAAGAGATATAAAAGAAAATTAGTGCAATTCATGTAGGAGAAATAATATGTCGTTAAAGAGCAAATACCTCCACCCCTCAAAAAAAAAAAAAAAAAAAAAAAAGCATCACGTCAAGGCAGTTGCACAGGGGAATTCTATCACATTTTTAAGGAATAAATCATATAAATGCTATACAAGCTATTTCATCAAGAAAAGCTTCCAAATTATTTTTATGATTTAAGCATAACACTGATAATACAATCTGGCAAAGCTAAGACACAAATACACACATACACAATTTTCAAATAATCTCACTTATAAAAATTGATGCAAAAGTTAATAAATTACTGACCTCTAGGTTGCAAAAATACTAAAAAAATTAATGTAAACTATGACCCAGTGGATATTATTTCAGGACCACTAGCATGATTTCCCATTTTAAAAAAACGTACTTATATATTTCACCAAATTTGTTGAACAAAGAAAAATCTAAAATATTTTCTTAAAGTAAAGGAGACAATGTATGATTGTTTCCATAGTTTCCAAAGAGGTATTAGATAAACATTTAACAATCACACTTTAAAAAAAAAAAAGGAAAGAAAACACAGAATAGGGATGGATAGTTTTTTGTGTTTTATTTTTCCCCCTTCTTCTGCCTTCCCCCACACTCTGGTTCAAGCCATTGTTTCTCAGTCTCGTTGTGTAGGACACAGCTCCCTGGCCCATGCTGGTATTATGAGCCTTGTGCTCTCTCAGCTGAGGCAGTCGGTCGCCGTTCCTCGGTCAGCTGCTCAAGGCAGCCCCGCTCCAGGGAGAGCCATTGTTCACAATCTTGGCTGTGGAGGGTGCAGCTCACTGGCCCATGTGGGAATCGAACTGGCAAACTTGGCATTAGGAGCATGGTGCTCCAACCACCTGAGCCACCGGCCCGGCCCCAGGATGGATAGTTTTTAACATAACATAATAGTTTTCAAACAAACACTCAACATCACAAGTAATGGGGAACACTATAAACATTCCCATTAAAACAAGGAAAAAAAGCATACTCGAACAATAGCATGTTCTAACACTGCTATTTAATATTTACTATTCTAGAGGTAGGAGATAATATTATACAATTAAAATACAGTTACAAGAGTTAGAAAAATTAGAAAGAAAAAGGTAAATTATAGTTATTGACAGATGAAATGATTACTTAACTAGGGGCTCAATGAAATTCATCTAAAATCATTCAAATAGTGAGAGAATTCAATAAAGTGGTTGGGTAGATAATCAATTATCTGAAATCAATAAAACACACACGCACACACACACACAGTTACATGATATAAGCAATAATTCCATTAACTAGAGCAAGTATAAAATACGTAGGGAAATAAGAAACATGCATGGTCTACATGAAGAAAAATTTAAATGATCCTGGGCATATAGTAGAAAATTTTAACAAACTGAAAAACATAGTTTTCTAAGAAAAAGAAATAATATCTTGCCAATGCATAATTTATAATGTTAATGAATAAATTCAGAGCAATCCCTATAAAAATATCAATAAGACATTATTTTTAGAACTGGACAAGTTCTAAACTTCATGGAAAACTTAACAAGTGCTAAAAGACAAAAATTCAGAAAAAGAGGAACTAATGAGAGTGGAGTAGCACCATCAGGTAATAAAAACATATTGTACAGGTATAATAATTGAAGGCATAATAATGGTGCATAAATGTCAGATGAATGGAACATAAGGTCCTCAAAATAATGCAAATTCCTAAGTATTGAATATTTAAGTAGTTAAACATCAAGGAATTTAATATAAAAGTGGTTTTTCAAATCAGTGTGGAAAAGATGGACTATACAATAAACAGTGTTTGGACAGGTGGATCTGGAAAATATCAAAATAGATCCCTACCTCACATCATTAACCAAAATATAATTTCAATGGATCATTGACGAGAGAGAGATAGAGAGAGAGAAGAGAGAGAACGTGAGCAGAAAGCAGATGAAATAACTAGAAGGAAAATTGGGGGGGAAAATTTAAATAATCACAAAGCAGGGAAGGCATTTCTGTGTGTTACACAAAACCCAAAAACCATAAAGCCAAAAGATTGAATTTACTACATAATTTTTTTTTTCTGCAAGTTGAAAAAGACAAATGCAAAATAATGGGGTATTACAACTCCTATCATAGACTAAGGGTTAATTTTTTAACTGCAACAAATCAATAAGCAAAAGTCCAACAATCCAATAGAAAAGGAAACAAAGGGCCATTCACAGAAAGGAAACACAATGAGTACAACCTATTTAAAGTGATGTACAGTCACTAACAAAACAGAAATGCAAATTAAACTACGAGCTACCACACATAAGATTCGGACACAGAAATGATCATCTAGCTATATGATTATATGAGAAAAGCAAGATGGAAAATAATGTGTGTAGTATGTTCCCCTTTGTGTGAATATTCTACAACACTGGAATATAAAGGCTTATAAATACATATATATACTTGTCTATACCCAGCTTTATTTCTAGAAGGGGATATAAGGAACTGATAGCAGTATTGGCCTTTGGGTGGGAAAAGTAAAGCGATGAGACATTGATAGCAGAAAGATTTATTTTCCTTTATACGTCTTTTGGGGACTTTTTAATTTGCAGTATACATTTGTGTGGTTTATTCAAATTAATTTTTAGTTTTCTTTAAAGAAAGGCTAGCCAACAATGCATCAGTGAGAATGTCAAATGTAGGGAAGGGAGCTGGCTAGATGGCCTGCAGCCCTGCACCCCTGCAATATATTAAGGCATACTGCAATGACAATGACCAAGGTATCAAGGCTTGAAGCCTAAGGCAGCTACTTAATAACTTTGACTTCTTGGAAGTTCTTTATTCTTGCAGTGTCTCAGTTTTCACAGCTGTGAAACTGAAAGCTAAAATTTACACCTCAACAGATTGTTCTGAAAATTAAATAAAATAAACATATATACACCACCTATCCCAAGGTCTGGAAAGAAATATATGTTCAATAACTGTTAACTCCCACCACTATAAGAACTATTCCTAAAATAACAATAATTATTAGTATTAGTATTAGTATTAGTATCATTATAGTACTATTCTGCTCAACCACATACATTCAACCTAACACTCACCACTAACCGCTCTGTCTTCAGCTTCCTGTTCCATTGCCACAACATCCTTAGCCCCCATGAAGCAAGAGATGAATAAATAATTACCAATTCTAAATACCAGTCAGGAGAACAACTGAAAAACATCTATTGCTGCTTCAAATTTCACTGAGAAATGAGTAGTGACCAGTTGTAGTTAAGTGGCTGACCAAAGGGACGGAAACTCAAGTCTATTGCCTCCATTCCAGACTACACCACAGCTTCTCATGTGTTGGCAAAAAAAAATGTGCCTCTTTTCCTCAACTTTGCTGGTCCCTCATACTTAAAAGTTACCTCATTTTACTTCCAGAGAGCTCTATTTTTACTCTGACGCACCTGCAACACACGCCTCAATCAGGCATCCCTGGCCTCACTCCTCTTGTCAACATGATAGTCCCATGTTCTGTGAACATAGTCATAGCTTCATGTTCTCACACACATTAGAGGACAAAGTTACCCTTCTCACAGAACAAAATGTCAGTATTGTCAATTTTCCAAAAGAGGGGGGGAAAAAATTTTAATGAAGACTTTATCCTGATAGAAAGAAATGTGGGCCCCTTTCTCTAGACCCTGATGACTTAACAATGGACAGTTAGAGAGGCTGCATCCTTAGAGCATGGTCTTTTGTTAGTGGTGATGGTGGTAGTGAGGTTTTTGTGTGTTTGTTTATTTTGTTTTATTTTCTTTCTGTGTTTGGTCTTTGAGAAAGATTCTATTATGGTTGCTATCAGTTCTCATTTAAAGAAATAAGGACAATGGTATTAATAATGAAACAAAAGTACTCCTTTTTACTCTCTGTGGTCTACAAGGAGTTTCACATTTCATTCAGATCAGAACTCCATGTTTTACTGATGTGAAAGTGTGTGGTTTTTGCGATAGCCAAGTTCTTCTAATATTCAACTTTCTGTTGTGTCTTACTTGCAATTTACAGTAAACGAATCCCAATTTTTCCCCTTTGTCAAAATCAGCCCATTCTCAAAACAACCAGGCCACCTCAGTCATGGCACTTTTCATGAATATCATAGGGGCATGCACCTATTTAGACCCAGTTTATTGTGTTAATCGCAACTATGAAATGGATAGCCCAAATTTTACCTTTAGACTCCACAGGACATAACTATTCTGAAGAAGCACAGAAGAAAGTCAAGTCCTGCCTTATCTCCCCTTCCCCCAATGTCCTCTCAACCTTCATTTTTGGTTAAATTTGAACAGAGACATCAGGGTGGTCAGTCTACAACAGGAGAAAAACCATCACTGCCATTATTCCCTTAATTAATCATTATCCTTACCTTGGATAATAATAGTTCATCTTGAAAAATTCTTTCATAGGTGCTTAACCATCCCACCAAGCCTTGGAAATAGAGGATGCCAAAATTATTCTTCCCAACTATGTATTAGAAGAAATTTAGGCTCAGAAAGGGCAAGTGAATTGCCCAGGAACCCCCAGCAAAAAGTGGCAAGACCAGATCCTCAACCCAAGTTGAATTATTCTAGAGGAAGGACAGTTTCCCCTCTCTACTCTGCCTAAGGAGAGCACCCCGAAGCCCCCTCAATCCTCCATGCATCACAGGCTCTTAGCTGTTCCCTGATGACACTATGATTCCATCAGTAACACTGTCCACCAGCTCGTACTTGACATGGTGGCTTTTGTTTGTCCACTGCCCGGGCCTAACAGTGGTTACATATTTTCACTATCATCATGGTCCATCAATTGTCAGATTGTCACAAGCAATTTGTTTCTAGTCATTGTTACAGTCCTAAAGTTCTAAATGATTTGTTATTTAGAAACTAATGCTCTTTCCCCCATGATATTGTCACTCACACTACCATTTACTTTCTTAACAGGAAGAACAAGAGGCAGAGTTATGGGTCTCCACTTATTCCACTTCAGCTCAGCCTGCCTTCCCTCAGTCACAGCCCATTGTGAGCTGTTATATGAACATTATCCATCATAAGAGTCTTTGATACATAAAGGCTGAGGACTACTGCTATCGAAGGTAGGGGCAGAGTGACCTGCAAAAGTTGGTTTTCCTAGAAAATAAGAGAATATCTGACTTCCCTATAGACTGGGTAAATCTCTAGCATCAGTCCTGAATTTGTTCTATGGCCTGATGTTTGGGTAACAAAACTACAAAACTCAGAAAGCCCTGCTTATAATCCCTAGCAGTCTCACTAAAAAATTATGCCCACACAGAGGTAACATGAGTGTGTCACCTATTACTCAATTTACACACAACACACACACATACACACACACACCAGTGCACAGAATGGATGCAGTCTGATACTACAAGTGACAAAAAATGCCCACAGTCCATTCAATACATGTCAAGACAATTTATCCTAATACTTAAGAGATAAACATCAGTCTTCCAAGTTTTAATGACATCAGCTTGACCATCACTGTTACCACTTATCTCATAGGACCATAATATGTATCATCTGTCTCCCTCACTACATTGTATATTCCCTGCAGTGAAGGATCAATTATTCATTCAAATAAATATTTACTGAGCAACTGCTATGTGTCAGGCACTAATCTAGATGGTAGGGATACAGCAAAGAAACCAAAAAAGACTAAATTCCTACACTCATGGAGTGTACATCCCAGTGACGAAGGCAGAAAATTCACAAACAGGTAAATTAACACAATTTTCAAAGAGCAATAAATATGTTAAAGATAAAACAAAGTAGGGTAAAGGAAATAGGGGGTGCTTAATGTGGGGAGAGGGATTATCTATATTACATCTATTTTTCTAACCAGTGATTTGGAGCTTTAAATAAAAATACCCATGCCTGGGCCCCACCCCCTGATATTTTGATTTCTTTAGTTTGCAGGTGGGCTTGGGCAACAGCAATTTTTACGGGTAGCCCAGTAATTCTAACATATCATCGGGGTTGAAAACCACTGGTATGCTTGGATTTGAAGGTGAACAGTCCTGGGTTTGAAACCCACCTGTTACATATCATTTGTGTGATCTCAGGAAACATACTTAATTTCTCTGAGCCTCAGTGACTTTATCTGTAAAATGGAATAATAATAGTAATACATACCTTTCTAGGTTATGAAGAATTAATGACGTATGAAAAATCCATAGCAGAGTGCCTAGCACATGGAAAGGATTCAGTATTGGCCATCATTTGCCATTAGCCTTATCATTTAAAAATGCACATAGGAGATGCAAACTGGAGGACTGGTCCTTAGATGGGTTCTGTTTTCCATGTCCAGTGTGGACCTTTTAAGTGTTGTTATTGTTGTTGTTTAGAGCTACTGTTGAAGTAATTGAGTGAGATCATAAGTTACATTTTTCTCTTTCCATTAGGAAGTATCTCTTACAGCATTTTAAAAATATTTTAATGAGCCAAGGTTTATAAACCTAAAGATTTCACATAAAAATCTGACAAAGCATTCCCATGTGGCAATAAATGATTAGAGCCAGACAGCTGCCACCTTTTTCAAGAAAGCCCTTTTAAGCTCTCCACATCCTCCACCACACCCTGCAGCTCTCTCCCCAAAACATGCTCAGACTGTGGCAGGGGACCAGTCAAATTTCATTGGCATCCTTGCACCGTTATTTTCCCCACAGTAGAGGAAAACAAAATGTTTCCTGTACCCAAGACTCTAAGTGAGAAAAGGAAAGCTAGATAAAAGGGCTTCGTGTTTCAAAAAAAAATGACTGGAAGCATTTCTTTGTGGGGATGAAGGGTATCTCTGTGTACTAATTTTGCAAATGCAGTGTGTCTGTGTCAAAAGCATAAAACTTACATGTCACCTGTTCACTCATTTACATAACTTACCTGGTCCTGCAGGCAGATGATGTATCATGTCCTAGGCACTGAAATAGGAGCTTTGCAAACATTAGCTCCTTTAATCCCACAACTCAGTGAGGTACTTTCCATGATCACCATTTTCAAAGCTGAGGAAACTGAACCTTGGAAAGGATAAGCAATGGTCCCGGGTCACATAAATAATAAATGGCAAAGTTAGGTATAGAACCAGAATTGTCTGACGTCAAAGTCGAAACTTCTTCCATCATACTACGCTCCCTCCACCCAGGGAACCATTTAGTGTAATCTAACTATTGAGAACAACAACTAGAAGGAAAAATTCTTGGAAAGAATACCATTACTTTAGAACAGTATCCGGCAGGGCCTCAAATAACGTCAACACCATTTCCTTATTAATACTGATGAGATGCTATACGAACTTAGCCCTTGTTTACGTCACTTAGCCCATGGTAAAATTGATTTCACTATTTGTCATTTTGCTTAAAGTTACAGAGGCTATCGACGACATTAAGTGAGGACTTAATGCATATCTCTGTCTGCATGTGTCAGGCACTAATCTAGCTGGTAGGGATACAGCAAAGAACCAAAATGTATCGTGGACAATGTATCCGTGTCCATGCCACGAATGACGAAGCACCATCCCAATAATTTTTGGAGGCTGCGTCTTTCAGACTTCGAGAAACCCACAGATGACACAATGAAATCATCTCCTCTCTTCCTTTTGTCCCATATAAAGATAGCTCTACTCTTAAATCTGCAAACAAATTGCAAAAAGAAGAAAACACCACTGTGTGTGTGTGTGTGTGTGTGTGTGTGTGTGTGTGTGTTTTGACAAAGATCAAAACCAATGACTGAAATGGAAGACCAAGACACATTCAGCCTCATCTCAAACATTGTCCCTTTGCTGAATTCTCCCTTGGTTCATCTTGTCAGAATTAACCTGCTTCCAGATTTTAATACAGGTTATTTGTATCTACCATAGATTTCTCCACCACATTATACTTATGTGTTAGGTGTCAACATCTCCCCCAAACGAGAATTCTCTGCAAGAACTATCTTTCATTCACTCTTACATACCCACCCCAATCCAATCCAACCACCAGTGTTGAGCACAAAACACAGCACAAAGTGAGATGCAAAATAAGAGTGAAGTAAGTGAATAAGTGAAGATAAGACTGAACTTTTTCTAACTATGTTTCTTTAAATAAAAGTATATTTAGTGTTAGCACCTGCAGAGCTAGGTTTTGTGGAGGTGCAGAGATTAAGTTTTTTTAAGCTTAGGTTCAAGATGCTCACTATCTACCAGGAGGAACAAATGTACACATATAAGAATATGTAGAAGAAATAAAAAATTAAGCCTCCAAAGAGATACAAAAACAAAGTTCTGGCAGTTAAGAGAAGCGTGCACGATATGAAATTCCTCAGGATTTTGCTATAATCTTGATTGTAAGTGGTCAACTAAAATACATCTACCCAAATAAAAATGCAATTTCTTTGTCTGATAATTTACTGACATTTCTTTTTTAAAGTTTCTGACGTTTAATTATCAAAAGAGCTGTTAATAAAGGTCTTAGCCATAAGGGGGAATTCAACTTTTGAATTTCAGCAATTCTGAAAGAGCTGGACTTTTCTGACAATGTAACTGTAAAGAAACTTGAGTCAAAACACACAAGAAAGGAAAAGATACCTAAGATAGATCAAGCCTATAATTATTTACTGAATCCATACTAACTTCCAGGAACTACTTTGTTAAACTCTCCAGGGAAACAGAGCTCAGTCTTTATTTGGGGTAACAGTGGGATACTGGTCCAGAAGACATTCAGATATAACTTTATGTAAAGCAGCATAGAAAAGGAAGGTCTGGGAAAAAGCCTATGAGATTCAAAGGGGAGAGAAATTACGTAAATTAGGAACTTTATTGATAAATGAGACATGGAAGTATGAAAATAAAAACTAAATAGTGTACCTTGGTGTTTGCATTTATACCCTTAGTTCTGCCTATAATTTGATGACAGAACTTAAGCAAGTCACTGCCTACATATTAGACTTGCTTATCCCATCACTGAAAAGGAGACATACGGCCTTCCTAGTGGTCTGTTTACAAATCTGGACATTAAACTACCTTCTGAACTGGAGTTACAGCAAGAAAAAGCAAGTTTTCGACTGTCATTTAAATCCATTTGCCCTTTTAGATGTTTGTCAACCAAGAGATTCTAAAACAATAAATCTAATAGCTACACAGAATATATTTTCATCATAATTTACACAAATGACTAAATTGCATGCCACTTCATCACAAAGACTAACGTACTCCTACATGATCAATAGGGGACATATAAAGAAAGGCAGGCCGATAGGTGCAGTGGTTCCATCAGGGCTCACCCTCCATTGTGTGACAAAGAATGAAGAATGTACAGGGTGATTCTAGGCCCTGCTGCCACCAGTCAATACTGGTTCTGTTGGGTAAGAACTTTATTTCCCACTATAAATTTCCCAGAATATTTCCAGTATTATCTCCCACTACTATTTCCTTTCAAATCTCTATTTTATTAACTAGTATCGACCAAACTTGCCTTAACAAACCAGAATCTCCATGGAGAGGCTGAGAATCTATATTATTAATAACAAGTGTTTTCAATGATCAGACAAGTCAGGGAAATCCTACTACAGAGCAACTGAACTACTCATGAACTGCCCACTTTTTGTCCCTTTTGTGTGTGTCTTCTGCCAGCAGTGTGCTTCTTCCTTCTCTGGTGGTGACATATGCTTAGCTATCTTTCAGTACCCAGTTAAAATACTACCTGATTTCACTACCTTCACACTCTCATACATATATTTCTCATCTCCTCTATTCAATTATGAGATCTTAAGAGATCAGAGCAGTCTGATTCATTAGTTCACTCATTCAAGATATATTTATGGAGTTTCTACCATATGCCAGGTACTGTTCTGGGCATTGGTTACGGAGCAATGAACAAAACAAAGTTCACTATTTTCATGGACCTTCTAGTACAGGTATTGGCAAACAGTGGCTCACAGACCAAATCTGACTCACGGCATGTTTTTGTAAAAAAATTTATTGAAACATAGCCACAATCAATTTTTTACATATTGTCTACAGCAGAGCTGAGTATTTTACATATTGTCTGACAGAATGAGTAGCTGCATCCGAGACCATATGGGCAACAAAGGCTAAAGTATTTACCATCTGTCCCTTTACAGAAAAGTTTGCTGACCCGTTGTTGTATAGCCTTCCCACATAGCACAGTGACTGACAGACAGTAGGCAATTAATAAATACTTAGAGAATAAAGTAAAGATGGAAAGTAAGAATAAGATCATATAAGGCAAGTCCCATGGCAGAGCCTCTTTTACCCAATCTCCATCTAATTATGCCAAAACTAATTTCTACCCAGGATAGAATGTTACTTACAGTGCTACAGTTTAGCATAATAAAAAAGGGAGGCTGTGGCAAGCTTTCAAACCTATGGAAAAGTTAAGAACTAAATAAATTTGCTGTATATTCAGAAGTCATTACTATTTCAGGTTCATTTGATCATAACAGCTGGGCTGGCAAAACATATTACAATAACTGTCTTTTCTGGCTTTCTAGAGCTTACAAAAGTTGGGGGAGAGTTGTCACTGCCTTTCATTGGTTTGCTTGCCTTCCTAATATGCATCTGGTGTAGAGAACCTTTGGGTCATTTGGATCAAGCTGACTAATGAGACTCAGGTTAAGTCAAACACAAATACACAGCTTCACATGAGGAAAACCTCATTCTGTCAAATACCAAAGTCAAGTTTACAGGTGTAAACTAATATCCATACCTTAACAACTGTCTTCTTTACCATGTCCATATGTAAACCCTCTCATCTTTCAAAAAAAGAACTGAAAACTGTGCTCTTTGCAGGCTCTTTCTCAGAGGCTGAGTGGCTATGAAGTAAAGTGGAGAGCTGATATACAGTTAAAGTTTTACAAGTCTTCTGCAGAGTCAGTTTGGTTTACTACAAAGTAACTGTTTTAGAGTCAAACAAGTCTTGATTCCCCAGAAGCTGTGCCACTCATTAACCATGTAAATGTGAGCAAATCATTTAGAGTCTTTGAGCCTCTGCCTCTTATCTACAGAACGGGAATAACATGAGATACATCACGGGGCTGATGTGAGAATTAAACAAGATAGATTAGTGCAAAGCAGCTTTCTCAGAAACAGAAGAAAAGAGGTTTTCAGTAACAGTTGGTTTCTGTCCTTCCATTTTACCCAATAACAAGGGCAACACAGGTTGTCACGCCTCAAAAATACCTCTGTATGATATATCTCAACTCCCTGAAAATGTTACAATATATTTTTTTAAGTCAATAAATTTAGAAAGGTGGCATTTGTATATTTTTGACTCTTTCTTAGTCCAACCTGAAGAAAATTATTTCCCTTGAATTTACTACTCAGAAGCTATATAATAGCTCTTGTTTATTCTATCTCCTGACTGCTGATTTCTAAGAAAATATTGGTTGAAACAATAGTCTCCGAAACCATTACATTAAGAATATCCTGATGATCATCACAGAGTGAATAATCAGGTCAGTTCTAAACATCCCTCCTGATTTCGAAGCGAAACAAAAATGGTCAAGCTCCAGTCAGTTTCACTTTCTGGTTCTGTGGTCCCTTGGCCCCTATGATCCCTTTATAAAATCCAACAAAGAAACAAATATGCTCCCATCAAAATAGTCTCCATTCCCTTTACAGGTAGATATGGATAGGTGAATAGATATATGGATGACATAGGGAGATGGAGAGAGACTGATGAAAGGGGTAGGCAAGAATGGCCAGAGGATGGATGAATGGCCAGAGGATGGAAGACTAGAAGGGTGATCGGATGGGTACGTAGAAGGACAGATAGGTTGCAGTATGGACAAAAAGAGAAATGGATCTCAGGCAAAGGCAGATGACAAGATGCTAAGTAGACACATTGAAATGCATAAAGAGAGGCGAAGAGATAAATCTATGACAGAAAGATCAATCTCAGGACCGAAATACTAGCACAATTCCCTCTCCTAGCCTACTGCTCCTTAAATCTCCATTTAAAAAAATACCCAAAGGTCTCTCATTATGTCATCATATCCAAAAATGAGGTAACTATAGTTTTATGTATATGCCCAGCAATGGAAAAGACCCTTTGTGCAAAACAAATTTACCGCATCCTCCTAATAAAGAGAAAATGAAAAGCCTTCCAGAAGGCATAAGGCAACTCATCTAATGCAGTACATTCATGAGACTACACATACTATTTTTCAATGTTTCTCTAACTACCGTTATGTTAATTAAGATAACTCTGGACTAATAGATTTTTCACAGTCAGAATTTTCTCTAAATTAACAATTCTACAGGTTTAATTTTACCTTACCTAAAAGTACTGCTAAACTCCAGTCCAATACATATTAATTCAGAATGAAATAAAACATCAAATTCCTCTAATGCAAAAACAATGCCAAGTGCCCCTGCCTTGTGTTCCCTTTGTGGTCAGCACTTAATAATGGAAACAATGGTTAAATATATCACAATAGATGCAAATATATCACTCACACAATGCAACATTATGCAGTGATTAAAATATATATTTTTGAAGACTGTTTACTGACATGGGAAAATGTTTATAATGTTACGTAAAGAAAATGTAAAACTAGGTATGTAAAATATAACCTCCTTAAAAAAAGAATAGAGTAGTTATATATGTAAAATACAACAGTGGTTATCTCTGAATGATGGTTTATAGATGTTTTAATTTTCTTTTTCATATTTTTGTGCATTTTAATTGTCTAAAATGGATGTATATAAGTTTTATAATTGAAAAAGAAAGGTTTATTTTGTTTTGGGAAAGACACCAAGATAAAAAATAGGAAGTTTTTGCTTGTTTGTTTTTTTCATTTACAGAGTATTTTCACGTCCGTTAACTCATCTGATCCATTTTAACAACTCAGAGAGATGAGTTCAAGAATCCCCACTGAGAGCCACGCAGTCAAGCTCACACAACAAAATGGGACAGAGGAGACCTGACTCAAGGATCCCTGGTGCCCTATTGCCTTCTTTACATTGTCCATTCATTTATCTCAGGAAAAGAGTTCTATTGTTTAGTGCTGTTTTGTTTTGTTTTTTCCTAAAGTGGCTTCAAAAGTGTTTTGCTTGCCTTCCTCCCCAAAGTACCCACATCTTATTAAAACAAAACAAACAACAACAACCAACAACCTGCACACATAATCCTACCTGGACCCCTTAACCCTTTGCCTCACAGTGGGAGAAGAAGACACTGTTCAAGAACATGTCCTACTGTTACTATTTTCATCAACGTATAAAGCCAATTATCCGAACAGTCCGTCCAATCTATTCAGGGGATGTCTAGGCACAATTTGAAAAATGACACAGCCTGACCTAGATAAGAAAACTAGAGACAACGATTTGAAAGCTGCTTAAGACGACAGAACACTGAGGGAGGTTCAGAGTCAGCATCGAAGAAACACCTCAGCTCAAATCTAGCCGGTCTTGGGATGACTCAACAGTGCTGCTGAGCCGTCTTCCTGCCCATTCATCAGACAGGTTTTTCCATTAGAATTTACTGACGGCATGCTCCCCAGGAAGGTGGTAAGATCAATTCTGCAGTTTTAAAATAGGAAAGAGATGACTGGAAAGTCATAACACTCACTCCACATAGTAGACTCAAAAAAGCCCCGGGAGAGGATGCTGACGACGGAAGGCACGCTGGCTCCCTTTTCACCTCTGCCAGTGAGCACACTCACCACAGTCCGTATGTTCTGCAGTTTTTACTGAAGAATTAACTGATTCTGACAAAATATGGTGCATTACCAAAGGTATAAGACAGATTAATTATGTGGGGAATATATATAGGAAAAGGATGGACCCGCTTAGAGTCTGGGGGCAAGAAGAGAAATTGAGTCTTTGTTGAAAGGTTGGAACCTACAGAATAAGACAGAGCCTCATAACTGGCCACACCTTTACTGGGGCTGAGGGAAGAACTCCTGCCCTTAGTTTTCCTCCTGTGAGAACTTCTAGAACGGATCCCATAGCACATACACGTAGGAACAACAAAAGTATTGCTGGGCAGAATAAACACTCATTATGGGAATGAGCCAGGGTATAAAAGAAGCAGATGGTCTGAGCTATTGTTCCTTTGTAGCATCGTCCAGCTTCCTCTCCAGCTGAGACCACGCCCTTTTAGAAACCTACTCACTCTCTTTTCATGCCCTGAGTGTATCTTTCTCATCCTGGAACCACTGGATTTAATATCTTTTAAAAAGCTTTTACTGTAAGCACTGCACACCATAAAAGTAAACTGGTAACAGTAGATTTTAAGCAGGGGTGCCCATCAGAATTGCCTAACAAAGATTTTTGAGATACAAATGCCCAGAGCTACACCAAAAATATGTAGGGATGCAGACTGAAAATCTGAATTCTGGTAAAGCTTCCCTGACGGAAGCTGACACACAAGGTCAGATGAGAACTATTGCTGTCTGGCGCCATCATCAAACTGGAGAACCAAAGAGAACCAAAGGTAAGGAAAGCAATGAGGTGCCTGTGCTAGTGACTCCAAGAGGGTCAAGAGGCCAGGAAGTTACCTGTGTACATGGTAGACACAGGGAAGAAAAGAGGGCCAGAGAATGACTAGGGTAACAGAGAGGCGTCCCCAAGGCAACAGAAGGCTGCCCCCAAGAGAACAGGAGTGTGATCTCTCACAGGTCTCCAGAAAGGAGGAACTATTCTCTTTGGAGCCCTGGGGTAAGGTAAACAGACATTTGGGCAGGATTTGGGTTTGCAGGGATGGGTTTGCAAAAGGTCTCCGCCTTGGGAAGTCTGATTAATCAATGTATACAATATATTCAGTTTATGATCTTGAAAAAGATGACAGTAAGTGAAGGTAGGTGAGCAAACCCTCTGCATATTGTTTTCAATATTGTTGAAACAATAATAGGCTCCAGAGAAACCCTGAATTGGAAGGAGTTTGTCACAGGCCCCCAAATCAAAGAAGTATAATCCATCATGGCTACTAAATTTCTATGACAAATCTCTTCAGCCAAAACAAGATAGAGAGCTTAGCTAATTACACTTCCCTGATTCCTTTGAATGTCAAAATCAAGTCCAATTCAGTTGTCTTGTGAAAACGCATAAACAAATCCTGTTTCACTTCAAAATGAAATCCCGAATATAAAACAGAGGATTAAGCTGGCTGCTGAAACCAAGTTTCTTTGGATAATGATCTTTATATTTGTTTCTTCGTCTTTAAAATGGGAATAACAAACTGTTCTCCGTTGTATATAACATGAAATAATATCCTATGCAGTTGTTAAAGAGTGAAATTCCTACCTCTAATTGCTAAATAAACTACTGACTTACTGTATATTAGATGTTTTGAATCTAATATACATCCCTTTGTTTTCTATAAGTAATATATAATTCCAAATTTGTATCATCAATCTATTCAATTTCTGATTTGCAAGAATCCCTTCTGATTTATCCAAAATTCCACAAACAGAATTTACCTGTTCAACGGGACTCTCCCACGTATGCTATCATTGTGGAATTCATGCCTTTACCCTGTGTATTTCTTTACCCCACTGCATTCCCTAAAAAGAATTCTGGAGGGGAAACAAAGAGTCTGGTATTCACATGTAATGTCTAAAGTTTAACACTGAAGGGTGGTTGTTATTTCTGAAATGGGGGTTGATTCTTGCACCACAGACCCTGACAGCATTACACAAGACCTGTTTCCTCCAGTTGGAGTTATTTCCTGTGACCTTAGATTGGTGTTTCCTAAGTAGATGAACCAGCCTGAAGTACAAACTGAATTACATCTTCTCTGCTCAGAAAACTGTCCCTCACTTCCACAATAGGACCCTCTTACCTTCCAGCATCCCATTTTTGTGTGTGTGTTTGTTTTTTCCCTAAAGGAACTCTGTTGGAATTTGGGTGAGAAATGCAAGTAAGCCTCCTGTCGGGGCAGAACACTTCCCTTCTACCTTGCTTTTTGCCTTTTAGTGTTGCTCTCCAACCACCCTCTTTGTCTGCAGGGGAGGAGGAGTGAGTTACCCAATTATTGAGTTTGGAGAAGGAACTAAGCATGTGCAACTCAGCCCTTGTTCCCAACCTTGGGATTTACCTGAAAGATGGAAGCATACACTCCCTGCTGCTCAAAGTTAGGCGTTTGACAGGCACAGTCCCCTCTGCGGAAGTTGTCACAAGCAGGCCTTATCTGAAAGGAAGAGGGTAACGGATTCAGGAGTGCTGTGTTAGGAGGCCCACTGAGCTGACAGACCTAAAGCCCATTCTACACTTAGTCTTTATCTCCAGCTGCCTGACCCCTTACTGCATAACTTTCATCTGATTTCTAGAGGGACAGAAAAGAATGGTAGGCAGAACAGCAAACAGAGCTGGGACTGAGACTTGGGGACAAGACAGGGGCTAAGTTCAGTCTCAATTAGTCCCTGAAGCCCCGACATATGACATACTGTCTACTCTAACCACACCGAATGTACCTTGCACCTGGGTACACCTGGGCCTCTGCCTTCACTCACACCCTTTCTTCATCCTCAAACTACCTTCCCAAACCCTTACCTCATTCACACCACCCTGACCACCCCCCTCCACGCAGGGTAAAATCACCCCGCCTTCTCAGATGCAGCCAACCTCGGGGACCTCTCCATTCCCTGAATCCTCACCGTTCATTCTCTCTTCTAAGCTGTTGGTCTTTATCACTCTGTAATTACACAGACATTTTTAAAGTCAAATCTCTAGAAGAGTCTAAGTTCCTTCATTGTCAAGGACTGAGCCCCATTCATCTCCAGGCATTCCTCCCCAGCCCCCGCCACTGGCACAAGTTCACTAGCATTTGCTTCTTATGCGCCAGGCAAGAAACTAGGAGCATTCTCTTCATTTTCTTGTTTAACCCTCCCTAGGAAGTAGGCACCATTATCTCTCTCTAGAAGAAACAGGGGCTGTGCTCACAGAAGCTCACTACTCCAGGATCTTGCGCTCTCTCGTGGAACTCTGGGATGCTTGTAGGCTTGAGGCAGAACAGCAGATGGTGATGGGAAGTAAGATTCAGGGGGACTAAGTTTAGTTCAAAACTGAGGGTTCCACCTTCACTGCCTTGACCTTAACCTACACTGCCTCTGGGTGTCAGGAGAAAAAGAATTCTCACTTAAAAAAAAGGGGAGGAGGGAAGATAAAGAAAATAAAAGTCCACATGGGCATCTCTCCATGAAGGGCCTAACTGCTCACTGTGGACCCGTTTTCCCAGTCCCAACGCTCGCTCTGAAAACAGAGGACTGGATAACTGTGGTTGTGTCACTAGATGAATAACAAGCCCCGAGGATCGCTAGAATTACAAGACCCAGACCAGATCCACTCAAATATAGCTGGAAGCTTTCTAGTAACTCTAACCGTGCATGGGGAATGAGCAGCTCAGAGAAGTGAGTCACTTACTGGAATCCGTGCTGCCTGCATTACTCAGCTGATATTAATACACCCACTTGTTCATTAAAGTTTAATTGGAGTTCATGTGAATTGGTTTCACCGGATACTTAATCAAAGAGAAATGTTTGTGTATGAACTGTTCACGTACAAAGCTAGAGAGCGCAGCATCCCTTGAGCCTCTACACTTTTAGTCTGTTCTTTTAACTCTGTTGACACAATAAGTTAGTCAGAGAGGGTGGGACAATGACCCTGAAGGAGGGGGAAAGAGGTCCAGACAAACACAAGAGTAGATGAAAACTCCTTTGTGCGGCACTAGCCACAGCTCCCTAGCTCATCAGCGATAACCTCGTCAGCCAGGACTCAAAAGCTAAACCCTAAGTAGAACTTGTTCGTTATCAAAGCTGCAGGCCTCCTTTTTACCCTGGGCACCTGTCTTGCAGCAGTACATCTTTATTTTTAAAATGGGTGGATAAGAAAATTAACCATCATTCAACATAATCACACATTTCTCTTGTACTGACAAGCAAACCAGGAACACAACCCCAAACGCCTATTTATACAATCAAGGGCTGTCAGTACCCTGTTATTTCTTATGGAGTATCTCACTAATCAACATTTCTGGAAGTATAAAATTTCAAAGCTCCTAAAAATATGTGCATGAAGTTGAGGAGAAACAGATTGTCATATGGGGTCTCTGGTCCCGCTCCCCACACAAGAACGCAGGACATGATGAGGCCAAAAAGGAACACCCACGGAGCCAAGGATGGGGGGACCATACCACTATATTGTCTCTCTGGTGGCTGGGCTGGAGCCACAGGGAGCAGGAGCCACACAATCTGCAACCTGCTGTCCGCTTCTCTGTCAACCAACCCACCCCACTTGCTAGCCACAGTCCGCCATCCGCTTCTCTGCCAACCAACCAACTAACTAACCAACCAACTAGCCACAGCGGATGGCCATCTGATTACAGCGGATGGCTATCTAATAACCGAGCCAGCACCTTTCCACAGGAGGCCAAGAGCCTGGAAACTGCTCTCTGGGATTCTGTCAAGTTTGGCAGCTCTTATGCTGTCAATTTTCCCTTAGGCGTGGTCATCATTGCTAGGTGCCCATGACTTTTTGACCCAAAACAAACCAAGGTGAATTTAAAACTTGACACTATACACTATTTAATTTACTAAAGCACCACCCTTCAGAGTTTATAGATTGAAAGGCAATTTACTCATTTTTTACCAGCTTTATTGAGATATAATCTACACACCATGCACTTCACCCATAGAAAGTCTACAATTCAGTGTTTAGTATATTCACAGAGTTGTGCAAACATTGTCACAATCTACTAAAGGACATTCTCAGTACCCCAAAAAGAAACCCATGCTCATTAGCATTCACTCTCATCCTCTCCCCACCCCTGCCAGCAACCACTAATCTACCTTTTGTCTCTATAGACTATATGGATTTGCCTATTGAGGACATTTCTTATAAATGGAATCATATAATATGCTATCTTTCGTGACTGGTTCTTTCACCTACATGTTTTCAAGATTCATTCATGTAGTAGCATATGTCAGTACCTTATTGCTGAATAATATTCTTTTGAGGGGTGATATACTACATTTTGCTTATCCATTCAGCAATCTACCTTTCAAAAATAAAATAGATCCCTGTCTACCAAAGAATAGCAAATTATCTAGCACTTAGCTTGGGAGATAAATTGCTCAGTGATCGCACTCATGACTGTCCCATTACACATGTGAAGAAAGTGAGGCTGTGTTGGGGAATTCTCAAGTGTGGAGGAGGCGGCAGAGCCCACAGCCCAAGCCAATCTAAAGTTAAAACTCATTGGGATGATCCGTCTGCATGTTGTTTCACAGTTTACGATCTGCTCTCACAGACACGATGAAGCTAGACTGTGGCTCCCTAAGGAAGGAGCTGCGGTGTTTGCATCTCTGACTTCCCCCAAGGTGCCGCCGAACATAGCTAGGAATGCACTGAAGGAGCAACACTCACAACCATCTCTCTCTCAAGGAAAACCACCTTTTTCAGCTTCTTAAGATATGATCCAACTACTTAGTAACAAGCACCTACTATGTGCCAGAAACCATCATGGTGATTAATAAAAGATGATATCTTCCCTGCAGGAGTTCAAAATCTAGAAGAGACCAAACCAATAGACACTGATTTGTCAATCAATGGCAGATTAAACAGAATTAAGCATGTGACAGAAATTCAGAGAAGGGGATCTTCTGCTTCTTACATCTCATTTGCCATGCTAGTGATTTCATTTCTGATCTTGTTTGTAGAACGGGAGCTAATTATTATAAGACACACATAGGTGGAACATAAACATTCATGGAGATAAGAGAATTCATAGCTATGCATGCCCTGAAAAAATATTAATACAAGCCCATCAGTATCTGGGACATGAATGAGGGCCAATTTCAGCACCCACATCAGCAGATAATATAGACCAAAACGGAAATCATCAAAGATGGAAAGTCAAGGGAGTCATCAGTCCAAACCCAAACACTTTCTGCCTCCTTCTAAAGCAGGCTTTTTAAGACACTGTCAGGAAGCTGCCAATTCACTCAGAAGTAGTCACCTAAGAAACCGTGTGGTGTGAAGTAAAGAAACAGGCTTCCAAAATACATGTAAGCTAACCCATACTCTGCTCCAATAGGCTAATAATACAACACTGGGCTTCTGTGGTGCCATGTGTCTAAGGGACTCAAAGACACTTGCCAAAGAGAACTCAGTCCTTCCCACCTGCCCACCCAACGCCCACCCCACACCCCCTGCAAGCATAGCATTGACTCCTAGCCATGAGAGCTCAAGAGCATCTTCATTCCCCTGTTCTATATCCTGAGGACACACCAAGCTTCCAGGTAAAGGCACCTTGCAATCAGAACTGAAAGTCCAACTCATGCTTCTGGTTTTTGCAATGTAAGTGTATATAACCACCATGGATCCAACGCATGGAACAGATCAGGTTCCATGACAAAAACAATTGACACACATAAGGAGAACTTCTTTCTGTTAAAATTTCTGCCAGCATGAAACCCTCTGTAATATACATATCCAGTTTGTACATCAATACAAGTGTTCTTTAAATTCCTGTAGCAAGTTCATACATCCTGTTTCCTAATTACCTCACGCACAGAAGGAATTTTACCTTCACCTCTCTTATTCATTAAAGCAAGTTTGAGGAAATACTTTGACATTTGATTTTTGAAAACACATACTGGTTTAACAGAAAGTCTTAGAGATTCATTGCTGTTTATACTTGGGAAGAAACAAGTTAATATAAATCACAGTTAACTTTTAAACCAATGGAAAATAAAGGTAAGCATTTTTTAGATTTATTTTTACTCTGTATAACCTGAGTACGTTTGGTAAGAATGACCTCATTACAGTCAAATCAGGGTACTGAAGCAGAAAGTACCTCAGAGTTAAAAGTTCTGGGTTTGCATCCATCACTGCTTTAAGAAAACTCACTTCATCTCTGAGTACTGTTACATCATCTCTAAAATGGAAATAATAAGCTCTACCTTTCCTACCTCATAGGGCCACCATAAGATACACACACACACACACACACACACACACACACACAAAGTAGCTCTCTGAAAACCACAAAGCCCCATACACAACGTAAGGTATTTCCTTAATGTCCTTTCCTATTAAGACATTTTTAAATGACATGAACAAACATTTTTGCCTTTCTGTTTCTATTCTGAATAAGCCAAGATACACCCCAAAAATCAACACTACCAATTCCAGGAAACTACACACACACACACACACACACACACACACACACACACACATACACACACTCATATATACAAGATTTGTAAAGGTAATTGTTTAGGACCATAAGTCTAAGAAAACACAAGATCCTGAAGAATCTTCTATCTTAGAAATATCCTCTCAGCAGCACAACTTTAAAATTAAGTCTTTTTCAGTATATTCTTACATGTTAAAAGTGTGTGAAATATATGTTAGAGTATATCACCTTTCAAAAAGTGGCATGCCAAAATTCCCACCCACCTCCTTCTGGTGCAGGAGAAATGGTACCAGGAAGAGGTGGCCCCAGTATATCAACACCTTTTAGAGAGGAGGAAAATGGGAGACAGCTCTGAGGACAGAACCCAGGCACATGCAGACTAAGGGAAGATAGAACCTAATGACACAGAAAATATTCCACCTTACAGACCATCTTTGACCAGTAAATGACCCTCAGTAGCCACATGGCAATGCTCCATGAATGAGCTTATCGAGGATGTGAATACACCCCACTCCCCAAGCACACTATCATCTGAAATTTACTCTATGAACTATCATCTACAGATAAGCAAAGGTCAAGGATGGAGAAGCCAAAAACTTTTCAAGGTCACTGGTGGCTCTGCAAATGCAACTCCTGTGTCACAGGCTCCACTGGTTCACTGTCCTTGAGTGAACAGGCCAGGGTCCTAAGGCAGTCCTAAACTGTTCACTTTCTACCTGACCTTCGTCATAATAAGAGCACATGTATATAGGGCCTGCTGTGTCAGGCAGTGTTAACCATGCTAAACATACATTTTAACTTATTTCTAAACCCTTACATTTTAACTTATTACTGAACCCTTACAATGACCCCATGAAGTAAGTCCATTTTATAGATGACAAAATTCACAGAGAGTGAGGCTGTTTGCCCAAAGTCATACAATATTATGTGGTGGAGCACATTTAAACCCAGGCAGTCTGGCTCTGGTGGCTGTTCCTAACCAATACACAACGCTTCCTGTTCATGCGGACTTTCGACACTGGCTGAAGACCCACCATGAACCAGGCACCTTTGGAGATTCTCACACACATTTTCTAATTTATTCTCACAACGACAATGGGAGAGAGATTGTATTATCCCTAATTCAAAGGAAGGTACTGAGATTCTAGGAGATAATGTAACAGGTTTTTATAAACACTAAGAAACACACTAGGGTTGTACCCCTGTACAATTTCAAGTTTAGTGCTCTTTGTCAACCCCCAGGTTCTGTACCAGCTCTGACATCGATACACTGCACAGTCTTCTAATCATCATGGACACTGTCTACCTACCTATTTATTCATTCAGCTTTTGCCAAGTGGTGCAGTAGAAAGAACATGTGTTTGGGAGACAGGAAGACCAGAGAGGTTCCATCACTTATTAGTTGTGTGACTGAGACAAGTTACTTAGCCTCTCTATGCTTCAGTTTCCTCACCTAACCAGTGAAAACAATGATCATAGTACCTGCCACCATCTCATAGGATTCTTATAAAAAATAAATTAGAAGATACATGGAGAACAGTGAAAGTGACCGGTACATAGCAAGTTCTCAATAAAAATTAATTCAATGACTAATTGAGAGAAACATTAAGATTAAACGGCGTACTCTACGAAAAATTGTTACTAGCACTGCTGTCATATAATAGCTGCTCAAAACCAAAAACGGTATTCATTTATTAATATCCTTTCTAAGAGTCTAAACTCGCCTTGAGTCTCACAGCCCCGTTTGATCTGGTTGCTAAACCCTACAGGGGCCGGCAGAGTACCCTGCACGTTAGAGATGCTCAGAGTTCATGATTATGTGATCTTTCTCTAAATTTACCATGGAAAGAAAATATAAGATGCTAACATAACTTCTCTGAAAACTGGGGAGCTTCAGTTGTCCATTTTCACCCAAAATTTTATATTCAATGTGGAAATTACTACCCATAATTGAAGTCTAATCCACACTAAAAAGTCTCAAGTTAAAGTTCTTATTTATTTCTGATACATTTCCCAAAAAATAAAGAAGGAAAGTGGTTTCCCCATCTCCACATTTTAAAAGCTTCTCTCTGTCTTATCTAAAGACTGCTGTATTCCTCATGAAATCATTCATTTTGCACCAGGTCCTTCACAGATGGAAATCACAAGTACTTTCCTCAGTCATGAAAGTGAGAGAGAGAGAGAGAGAGAGAGATCATAAGTGCAAGAAATGGAGGACATGTAATACTAAGAAAAAGTTCATATGACAGAATAACTTCAACCAGGACATCAAAGGAAAAACAGCTGCAAGAGTACATCATTAAATTTGAGGAGGAAACTAATGTGTGTGCGCACGTGTGTGTGTGCGTGCACGCATCTATGGAAAAGAGCTAGGATGAAAACCATCCACCACAGGACAGGAGAAATAGTGCTCACACCAGGATTTTCGGGTGACGGTGTGAAGGGACACAATGCTGCCACAGGCCCAGGGGCTGGAAGACCAGATCTTGTCCCTCAGCTCTGCCATTCACCTGCCTCCTCTGGAACATGTCTTTCCCACACAGTCTTCTATTCTCCAAACGGCGCCCTCACTGGACCGGTGTGAGACTTAAGCAACAAAGAGATGTGAAAGTGTTTTGGAAACATTTGTACAAACATAAATGGACATTACTACCCATTTATTCCAACGCCACGGAGAGCGACTTTTGTCTGAGCCAATGTGCCTCACAAATGGCATCTATTCTGATCACAGGCTGCTTTCCGCAACGGAAGAAGGGATGCGAACAATTTTCCAGAGAGGCAGTGTTTTGTTTTTTTAATTTCTCTATTATTTCCAAAACAATAAAAGCAAAATTGTTCCCCTCCCCTTTCGTTTTTCCAAATAAAAATAAATTATAACCCTAACTTTCTAATAAATGCAGGATGGAGCTGTCCTTAAGTAAAAGCTTTTGATAACAAATTGCCTGTACTAACTGCTATTTTACTGCTGAATTTTTTATTGTTGCTTAAGCACAGCAATTATGCTAATAAGACTTGGAGGATGGTACATTGAGTATTGAATCTGACAGATAAAATACTCAATAAAATGCTAATCTCACCTGAAAATTAGAATCAGACAGCCTTATTAGTATTTATGGATATAGCATCTTAAACATGTTTTTTTTTAAGATGAATATATATGAAATCAACGTTGTCTCCTAATACAACCTGCCATTTCTAGGCCTGTATGTGCTTTAAATTCAAGGTGATGATTACATACATTGCCTTAGCTTTGCTTCTTGACACAGAAATGAGAGCTTATTGGTCCTCTCTGCTACATAAAGAAGCAGGCAATAAAATGTTTTTCTTCCTCCATCCACCTCCCTCCTTCTCTGCCCACCCCACCTCATCTCTCCCCAAAACGGAAGGTAAGAACTGTCTGAGCAGAAAGAAAAGGCAGATTTGACAGCAACAAGAACCATTTGTCAAACCATCTGGCTTCTCTCTTCACCTGACAGGAGGGAAGAGTGATGTGTCAAAAAGAGCAGGGAATTGAGGATCCAAAGAGCTTGCTTCTCATCTTGATTTTTGTCATTTCCTCAAAGTGTGGTCTTGCCAGGCCTCAGTTTCCTAAACAGGGACCTTCTAGAGCCCAATGGTCAAGTCTCTATGAGAAGTGAGTCTCCCTGAGTTGCATTAAAAAATGGGGATTAAAGCCCCAGTATCCATGTAGAACTGAATATCACAAGCCAAGGTATAGAGAGATAAACAGATAGACAGATAGATGATAGATAGATAGATAAGATAGATAGATAGATAGATAGATAGATAGATAGATAGATAGATAGATAGACAGATCAGGTGGGTACCTAAGATTGTGGAACTTGTGCTTTGATTCACATGGTCCCCTTTTGCCACGTATCCCCAGTATATATTTGAAATGGTCGAGGCTTAAATTCAGAAACCTCAGACACCAAATGAAAAAAGACAGCACTGTTTAACATTTGTCCTCAGGAACTTAACTGGTTTTTCTTTTTACAGCAATACACTTACTCTGGGAGGAGCAAAGCAGTCAGCTGCCCATTTTTAAAAAGGAGAAACTAATGATATCTGAATATTGCAATATTATTTACAAAAAATACATATCTTCTCTGATTTGATTTCCACATGAATCCCATGAAGCAGAAGGAGAGAACAAATCCTCTTCTCCAGAATTTGCCATAGCTAGGGCAACGACGATCAGAGGACTTAATCTTGCATCCAGAGTACGTGGGTTCTGGGGTCCAGACAAGCAGTTTTGCCTTCTGACTACCTCCTGCCTGCTGCCAAGCACACCACAGGTCCTCTGGGTTACAGGCCTGTTCAATCACCCCAATCCCAAACACCCAAGTAACTAGTCCCAGCTGGACACAAGGGCCAGTGAACAGGAATCTCAGCACCCACAGTAGCCACACCAGAGTCTTCTCCCACCCATTCCAAGGCTTCAAAAAGCTGACAACCTTTCCAGAAGTTTCTGTCTCCCCCTGGGTAGGTCTTAGGCATGGACAAACCAGGCTTGTACTGAATGGTGGAATTTGACATATTGTGACAAAACTGGGCACGAATCCCCGGACTCCACTTCACTCAGGGCCCTTGGAAAGTCACTTGTCTCTATAAGCCCCATCTCTTCCTCTACCTGTTCGTCTTTTCAAGACCAGAGATATCATTTTGACATGAAGAGGGAGAAAAGAGAGGAAATGTGCTCCAAAAATACAAACAATTCAACAGGACAAAGGGTCTTCATATCCCTTGCTTCAGCTGCTCCTCACAACGCAGAGCTGAGCTGAGCATCATCCCCATTTTTCAGATGAAGAAATAAAGGCCTAGAAGTTCATAAATTCTCCCAAGATAACACAGGAGCTAGGAGATCCTCAGCCCATAGCTGGGGGGCCAGGGTCAGGGGAGGAATGCTGGTACTGGTGATTAGCCCAGGGCAGGGTAGAACCAATCAGTCATTAGATTCTACTGTTAGTTACTAACCACAATGTTCCAAGACACCTAACCCTCCCTCTGCCCCCCCCCCCAAAAAAAAGCTGGCATTACCCTAATATCAGAGATCTGCACGACCCTCAGGTACTGACCAAGTAACCACCTCCTTGTACTGTTTCACACACATAGAAACAACCATTTACAGACACCCCTGTATCTTTATTGTACTATGTCCAACACTGCAATTTGCAAAGCACTGTCACAACATCCTTATCTAATAGGAATCACCATCCCCCAAGTTACAGGAGGAAAAGTGGAGGCACTAAGAAGCCGATTCACTTGCCCAGTTCTCCTAGGTTTCTAAAGGCAGGGCTAGCACTCAGGTTCAGGCCACCAAACCCAGAATGCTCTGTTCTTTTCACTTGATTAGGCCACCTCTGAATTGCCAGTGCCACCATTTCTTCAGTAAACAACCAGAGTAGAAAGTCAGCTCTGAACTGACACATCTCCCAACAGAGTAACGATTCGAGTCATACTTCGAGGAATAATTTCTGGGAAAGCAGAGTAGGTGATGCTATCAAACAGTGAAACTTAAAACTCCTACTCACTACCTGCCTGGGAGGGAGCAGGAAATGGGGCTGAGGCCCTTTCCCTACAGGTTCCCCCTGCCCATTTCTGTCACTCACAGTCATTACTAAATTCAGTACTGTAAGCAAATGAAAGCTGTTTCCTAGCTCTTTGGCCTTGGGTAAGTCCCCTACTTCTTTGGTCCTGTTACTAATACTCACTCGTGTACACATGCACATACACAGACACACACACACACACACACACACACACACACACACACACGCGGGACCATCCCTTCATTTACTTAGTGGTGTGGTGACAACAGAAAGCCCCTGTATTTCGTATCCTCCAAAGCACTGCAACTACCCCCTCGATATTTGTGCAGTGGCTCCAGCCTCTGCACCCAGTGCTCAGAGCAGCACCCGCCACCTCTGCCCTGAGCCTTCTAGTTCTCATCCCCCTGATTCTCTCAGCCCCTCCCGCCAGCCCCGCTTCTCCATCCTCACCTGCCACTGTCCTCGGTTAGTTCTGCTCACCTCCACCCTGGACAAGCACTAACTCACTTCTCCATCACCAATCCCAACCTTCTCTTCCCTCCCCAAATCCATCTGTCTCTGTGTAAAATGCTACCAGCTCTTCAATGGCTCTTCATAAGAAGCTGTCAAAACACCCATCAACATGCTAGCTGCAGTTCTCCATACATGCCATGGTCTGTATCTTTCTAAAAGGAGCATCTCCATAACTAGGTCTATCTTATGGGTCTTGTTTCTAGAGAGAAAGTTTTGGTGCCCAGGATACAGGAAGGAAATATGGCCATAGAGGGGAGCTTCAATCGCACCTCTGAGGTGTGTCACCCCAGAGCATGTCACCACTCCAGAGAAGCTGGGCAGAGGTGAGTGTCAATTCCTGGGCCAGATGCTGAGAAACACCACAGCAGTAGAACTTTCACAAACATCCTCTAATCTTTACAACTTAGCATGCAAGCTACGCTTAATCCCAAATAAAATCCATTTAAATCGTGATTCAGATTTAATAAGTCAGACTCACTGAAGTTATGTAAATCATTCCTAACAGCTATTGGAACTGGGCTCATAACCAAGTCTATGAAACTACACTGGGACACTGGGATACACTAGTGTTGAAAAGTGACAGGTGCTCTGCCACATGGTTTACCTAAATAATCTCAGTTAATTTATATACAACCCTTCCTAATAATTATTAGTGCTCCCATTTTACAGATCTGGAAACTAAGCCCCCATGTCACACAATATGTCTCTGGCAGATTTAGGACTGAAACCAGGTGTGCTGGGCTTGCTCTTTTTCTCTTTCCTCTGCATCATGCATCCCCTCTCCATGTAAATTCTCTCATGTGACATGGTAAACGTAAAGCATTTTTCTGTGCATGTGCCACTGGAAGCAGCATTCAGTTGTACATATAAAATCTGATCTGCCAGTCAGGAGAAGGTGTTTGACAAGTAGCACTTGAGTTAAGATCTCAACATGATGGTGGAAAGTGGATTTATTGAGTACACCATGTGAGCACAGCCTTACCCTGGACTGAAATTTCCCAAAGATCAACATCATAAAACAAGCTGGAATTTCACTCAGTTTCACAAATGCAACACCTTGGCACATGGGCCTTCCTTGTAATAGGGACAACTGCAAATTCTTCTTCAAGAAGGTTAATAATTAGAGTCAGAAATTCAGAGGCCATCATGTGAACAACTGCCTCCTCTTCAAAAGCTAAGCTTTTCTGATAGAAAGAGGGTTGATACGCTGAGAACTTGAGAGCTAGGGGAAGACCTAATCTCACCAGAAATGTCGAAAGCATCTTAAGCAGACACCACCTTTCCCTCTATCTCTAGAGACACAGGATTAAGAAGTAGCCCAGGGGTAAGCCAAGAGCTGCTCATAAAAGCTATATACTCCTATACCACTTCCCAGGGGCCCTTCTAGTTCCTTGGGTTAACTGTAGTTAACCTCTCAACCCCTCAAGCCTCCTAAGTAATTCGATTTAATGCATACTCACAACGTGCCTATAAATGCCAGCCACTGAGCTAGGCTCCAGAGGCTGAAATGCCTGCCCTCTGAAGATCAGAGCCTGGAAAGAGATACCACCCATGAAAATAAAAGGTGGTCTGTGAATGGGTTTCTGAAAATATAAACTATGGGATGGGGAATGTAGGAAGAGAAAAATGATTCCCAATGGGAAAGCTGATATTTCTGGAAAGGTAGAATTTGAGCTGCTTACCGATGGCTATTGCCTGGCAGAGCCAGCCAATGCATGACAGCTCTCCAACGTGAAATGGAGAGTATGAGCATGGGGTACACAGGAGTCAGGGAGCATGTGGAGAGGTAGCCTGAAGTCAGACCAGGTAGGGCCCTGAACAGGGGTATCCCTTATGACAGAGATATTGGGAGACCAGGAAAACACACCACAAGTCTCATGACAGAGGCTCTGAGCTCACTCCTCTCAGTGAGCAAAATAAAAGGTACCCCTCCATTCGCCCAAGAAATGTGCCTGTGTACGCACTCCAACCTCCTATTACCCTGTATACAGGACAGGGAAGGATATAAGGCATGTATCACTCAGGCCCCACCATGGTCTCTTGAGGCTGAACAATGGTATCTCAACGACCAGCGTTAACAATGAGAAAACAGCAGGACAAGAATGTATACTGCTGAAGACCTGACAATTCAGAGCTGGAACTAGGTGGCAGAGGCCTGCATCTCCAAAGGCCTACAGCATCATTGTAAGTGCCTAGTCACGAAGACCCATTTTAAACTAAGTACAAGAGCTTTAAAAACAATAATAAAGAAAGAAAGTCAGGGAGGTAAACAGGAAGAAAGGGAAGGGAAGGGAAAACAAGGGACAAGGAAGGAAGGATGAAAGGAAGCCAGAAAGAAATGGCTCCCAAAGGCCATGATAAGAAGGCAAAACAGTAAGGGTAGCCCTGCCTGCAGATGTTAAGGATAATCAAATATAAGTCAAACACGGTACTGTAGTTCCAAGTGACTGTTTCCATTTTGATAGTCCTGGTATTTTATGAACAAAGAATGTAAACTTTGTACAAATAATTTTTGACTTCTCGTTAACCAAAAAATAAACATATATTTATAAGAATATAAATGTATGGGGGGGAAACTAGACACATGCCAAGTTGTTAATGATTATTACTTCTTGAGGAAAGAAAAAAAGGAGTGGGAAGGGGTTTGGTAAGTTGCCAAAATAGTCACAAACTCTTCTTCTCCCTATATCCTCACCCTTGCAATGTGACTTTGAAGCTTCTCCCATCAGGAGGATTCTTTCTCCATCCATGTTACTAATAAGTGTGTATTCATTCATGGACCCTTAAAATCATTCACTGCCTATTCCACAACCCAGCTTACATATCTCCATCTTATCCATAAATATGTAAAAAAAATTTTAATGTTTTAGTAAATGCAAATGTCTTCCTCCTAAGTGTAATCATAGCAACATTTATTGAATGCCTAATATTGCCAAGGTGTTGTTCTAAGCACGTCACATGCACTATTTCATTTAGCCCTCACAGCATCATTTTTCTTAGACCCATAATTAACCTCGTTTTATAGAAGAGGAAGCTGAGTCACAGACGTTAAGCAAATTGCCTAAGGTCATGCGCCTACTAAGCAAAAACCCTAGATATAAACCCAGACCTTCTAACTCCAAAGCTTGCATAGTCTGCACTGTGTCTTGATGTCACTCAAATCCACCAACTGATTAACCCAAACAAAAAGGGAAATGGCTAAGTGACCCTTTTCTGGCTCCTCGTGAGTACAGCTTCCTTTCAAAGACTCATAAATCACCTGTAAGCCAGTCTAGAATTACACCAGGAATCACAACAAAGTCAGCAGATTCTAGACTCCGGATACCTGTTTTTTTCAATAACTGGTATCTATTTCCTCATCTCTCACTTATGGCATTTCTGCTGATTTCCAGTTTTCCTCAAAATTATTGGCAGCACTTGTACAGTCACCATCAGAAGTACTCCTCCGTATCCTGAGACGCAGTATGCGTGGCCCACAAACTTTACAATCATCTACCAGAGCTAACGGCTCTCTCATAACCTCCTCATCTGTTGTGAGCATCAATTTCTTCTTAATGATGTGGCTTCTACCCGTCCTAGTTTAAAGATCCTCCTCCTTCCACGATAAAGCTGACTGGCAGAGGCAGAAAACAGATGTGTAGCTCCAATTTCTGTCACCTGGGCCATTACATCACCATCCCCAGCCTACAGAAATGCTAGAGAGCCCCACAAAAGAACTCCCTGTCCTGGAGCCCATTCTAACCCCACTCCTGCCCAGGAGGTAATAAAAATGAAAGGCCGCGATTGGCTGCCAATTACATCATTGCTCTACAGGCCTGATTAAATTCTTAATTAATTGAATGCCACTTTACTTCTACACCTGAGTCCATAGGAAAATAAATAACCACAAAGAGAACAACATAGGGTGAAGGCAGTAATAAACTATAGCTTCTGGCTCAGGCAGGAAAGAGGAATCGTTTGCTGGGGTTACCTGTCATTAAGAACGATTTGGTCACCAGGTGGGGACACACAGT
Source organism: Rhinolophus sinicus (assembly GCF_036562045.2). Classification (NCBI taxonomy): domain Eukaryota; kingdom Metazoa; phylum Chordata; class Mammalia; order Chiroptera; family Rhinolophidae; genus Rhinolophus; species Rhinolophus sinicus. Next base: position 51,254,410 of record NC_133751.1, on the reverse strand, counting down.
TCTCTATATTAAATTAGAGGAATGATTCAAAGGGGACCAGTTTCAGCTGACGAGCAAAAAGAAAATCAATTTCAGGTTGCCAGGACAACTAGACTTTTCCTGCAAGAATAAATTTGATACAGCCCTAAAATCTGACAACTAAATGTTTCCTCACATTACATCACATCCCTAAAACGTGTGTTGAACCAGGGAGATAATCAGGCCTGCTAATTACTTTCTACAACACTCATATGATGCAGGATTGATGGTCTTGGCTCCAGTCTGACTCTCCACTAGCAGCTCCACTCACTCTCTCAGTTCTATAGTGCACAAGGATTATGTGCTTCTTAAAATGAATGTGAAGGCATATCGTTGTCAGTTAGTCCTTGGATCCTGGAAAAAGGAAAGTGAGCACCTTTTTAATACATATCCCCTAATGGTTTCGATTATACACATGTTCTCTGTCCTATAATTCATTGGCTACCCCTTCCAGAGGAGGGGTCCAAAGTCACGGAATTATATTTAACATAATGTTGGATCTAAAGGGACTTAGGAGATAATCTTGTTTTAGCAGAGGGTGAATCCAAGACATTGATAGGGAAATCAATTGCTCAAGGTCAATACAGTTGGTCAAATGCAGTCAGGACTGGAATTCAGGTCTTCTGATAATGGCTTCTATGCAATTTCCTTAAATAGCTGCCATCATTCCACCCCTGCCTTACAGACTCTGGGAACTGAAGTTAAGTCCACTTGATCTCCTATTAATCCTCATGAGGCAATGACCCCGAATGGCCTTATCCCAGGGGTTCAGAGTCCTGACCCCAGATCCAATAATATCTGATGAGATGAGCCTTCTCTATGCATTTACGTTCGCAGAAGGCCGCATATCAACTTACCTCCAGGGGCTATTAAAAACAAGAACAGCTAATAAATCACTGGAAAGCACTTTGCAAATGTAAAGTAAAACAAAAATGCTAAGCATCAATAATATAAGTGCCTCAGGCTGAGGCAGTTCCCTGGAGAGCATGATGATTTCAAGTGGCTAAGCTATGCCCACCATCATCCAACCGAAGAGATAAAGGCCACACCTCTCTCCAAACCTCACTCTCCATTTTTCTGCTCCTCCCAAATTGTCAAGTATGCCTCTAGACGTTATTATAACATGTTATATTATGATGGACATGCAGAGACGTACTTGCTGTTAATTAATATGGTCATAGGGTCTTTGCTATGTGTGGAAAAACACTGAGAGGAGATCTGAATCAACAGACATATGAAGCAAATGTCAAGCTGACCCTGGCGGGTGATGATCCAAGTAACCCATGAAAAACAATGAACCCATTAGAGCGTGTTTGTGAGCCGAGTCAGCCTTGAGAGGTCAGATGAGTATAGCAACACTCAGGCTTAGGTGCCAATGGGAGAAAGAGGTGAGGACAGAGCACTCCTTCCAACCACCTGCGTGATTCTTGGTTGTCATATGTGGACCAAGCAAGATAAGAAGATGAAGGCAGAAGAAACCACAGGTGAGGAGAATAATTCAGAAATCAAAATTGGTGTCAGAGAGATTTGACTTCTAACCCTGAACCTGCCACTACAAGTTGGGTGACATTGGGCAAGTTATTTAATCTCTCTAAGCCTATTTCCTCATCCATCTAATATGGATAATACTCAGACATACCACACAGGTTGGCTTTGTGAATTCGATGCAATGAGTTATGGAAAGTAATTTACTCAGTGCCTGACATTTAGTACGTGTGCAATAAATGTCAAGTTATCATGGTAACCATGCGTGATCTAAAGAGAGGCTGGAAGATGGAATCCTAGAACAGAAATAAAAGGCAAGAAGTAAAACATGAAGTTAGAGGTCTAGATCATGGGGACAGAGAAGAAAAGACCTATCCCAAAGTTCTATTTTGTATCTACTAAGGAGTTACCTCTGGTCCCATACTCAAATATCTAGTAGAGCAGAAGATGACAATAGCCCAGGGATAGTCAGGCACCTGCAAACCTCAGGCTTGAGTGGAAATTCAACCACTTGGTCACTGTAGAGGTCAGCCCTCAGCATTTGAGCCACTAAAATCTAGGATTGAGCACTAAATGTGGCTCCTAGCTCCTCATCCCCAAACAAGGAACTAGTTTTCATAGGGGTAAAATGCTCGCCTGACCCCCAGTTCATTTAACACACTTTCTTTAATACACATGTATATAGTCCATGCCACCTAGCGGGGTAGGAAGGGGGCACAATAACCATGAATAGAGTAAGTCCCTTTAAGTCAAGCCCAGATAAAGAGCCATAAGGCTTCAGGGTAGAGAAAGAAACTGTAATTTACTGAGCTCCTATTCAGGCATAGATGCATTACAAAAATTAAGAGAGGGGAGAATCAAGGAGGACTTCCTGAGAGAAGCCCCTTTGAGATGACAGTACACTGGGGCACCCAGGCGTTGGGGCCACACGCATTTATTTCTTCTGTAGGCTCCTGACAACGCAGTACTGCTGGGTAGGTACCCAAAACCTCACTGGCCACTCTTGACTCCAGGTTTACAGCCGAGACATCTACCCACCACAGCATGCCTGGGGACGAAGCAGGACCACAGAAACAGCTAAGGAATGACTATGAAGTTGGGACAGAGCCAGCATCAGGCCTCCTCTGCTTCATCCCCACGTGCAAAGCAAAAGCAGGCACAATGAGGAGACAAAGAAAGGAAGGAGAAGAAACGACAGATGTCTTGATAAGGCTGGTGGAGAGAACAAAGGGTGTTGAGTCAGCTATGAAGAGGAAAAAGAAAAAGAAAAACAGGAGACAAGAGAAAGAGCAGGAGAAAAGGCCTGAAGGAAAGAGCTCTTGTGTGTTTAGTTTGTTGTGTTTATTTCTTTAAGCATATTTCTGTTAAGTCTTTTTTTTTTTAAAATCATACTTCCATTACATCCTTCAAACGTTAGCTTGAAAGGACATTGTTTTGTTCACTGACTAGCATTAAGAAGAGTTCCTGGAATATAGCAGGTACTCAATAAATATTTATTGATTGAATAAATAATGCCCAGCTAGAATGGGTCCCTGTCGCTGAGAGTCACCAAGAAAAACAGCAAGATTCAGCTTACTTCTGTTCACTCGCTTTAATGAGGTGGGAGGGATAACACAGGTAAAAACGTAGTTCATGGCTCCTGGTGGGCAGTTGCCGTATATTCACCAAATTTGAATCAGAGTGACCCACACCCAGGACAAAGACAAGGCAGGCCATTCCCTGGATGAAACCCCAAGAGGAAAAGCAAAGCCTCTCTGTGCAGTCAAATGATGTTTTATTCTGAAATTGATGGTTGAAAGCCAGGAAAGGCCCTGGCCATTGGAGGAAGATGACAGTTTCCACCCCTTGAGAATACCATGTGATCTGGAACTAAAATAGAAGTGACTACAGAATCCTTAAAAGAAACAACAGTTGATGAAGAGGACAGGATCTAGAAAGGACTGGATTTAAGCACCAAATGAAAGGACTGAATTAAAGTCTTGCCTAGAAGACTTGCCTATCAATTTTCATGGTGTTTCTTCAGTCCCTCTCCTAATGAAATTTGGAAGGATTAATTTCTCGGTAATTCAGAAAGCAGACTTTGCCCATAATAAAGAATGCACAGAGAGCTGGAGATGAAAACACTAATTACAAAATAATGAAAGGAGTCCATATCAACCATTTCACTCTTCCATTGTGAGATCTACCGTGTTTCCCTGAAAATAAGACCTAGACAGACAATCAGCTCTAATGTGTCTTTTGGAGAAAAATTAATATAAGACCCGGTCTTATTTTACTATAATATTAGACTGGGCCATTATAATATAATATAATATAATATAATATAATATAATATAATATAATATAATATAATATAATATAATGTAATATAATATAATACCAGCTCTTATATTAATTTTTGCTCCAAGGCATGCATTAGAGCTGATTGTCCAGCTCGATCTTATTTTCAGGGAAACAGGGTATCAGAAGTTTATATAGCCTGCAAGGTCGGCACATCTTGCTCTGGCTGTGCCTAATTTTGAGAGACCATTATTATTTATAACACATGAAGCACTTTCCATCTGCAAAGTGCTTTGGAATCACTTTTTATTAGTTACTCAGCATTCTTAAATCTAAACACAGCTAAAGCCCTAGCGAAGGGCAGCAAACACTACGATTTACTTATTCATCACTCAACAGGGTCCACACAGCTCCTCCCAATGACTGAACAAATTGAGTAAGGGGCAAATAAAGCACTAAAAATGAGAAATCCAATTCAATGCAACATTCATTTATCGAGGCCACATGGCACTGGGCTAGGTGTTTGGAGTTGCAACAGGAGAAGGTACAGAAATAAATCTGACACAGCTCTTGACCTCAAGGAATTTATAGTCTAGGGCTATTTGAGAGAACCTTTATTATCCCTTCCAACTTGAAGATTGTGTCGTTCTAAGAAAGTATAAATAGGTTTCAAATATCATGTACAGGAACATGTTCCTACATGACTCAAGATTTGAGCAATTACGTAGATATAATTCTAGTCCCAAAAATGGAATCCCAAAAAAGGGAAAGAATACAGCATGAGCATATTTCCCCAATTTTCCATTTCCAGAATCAAGATAGGTTGCCTCAAATCACATAAGAAGAAATTTTAAGACAAATGAGAGTTAATAATCTCTCAAGAGGAGGAGTCAGCCATCCAAAGAAACTTACTCTAAGAATAAAATATAAACTTAGAAGGGTTTAGTATTTTAAAGCCACTTAAGAGATGTACAAATAATCACTGATGGAAGTTACAGATAGTTTGTGTATACCTCTAAACATTAAAGGTTACAGCTTTTGGAGCAACTACCCTTTACGATAAGATGTCACATAAAATAGTCAAGTACAGTTGGACTTATCACCTGGTAAGAATATCAGAAGAAGGACTGAAAGATGAGAGGGGAGATGGGGTATTCTACATAAATTTTAAAGTCCCTTCCAACCCTTGGCTTATGGTTCATAGCACAAAGCCTGGCACACATCAAATGTTGAATAATTATTAGTTCTTTGTTGGCTTAAATAAATGAAAGAAAGTACACATGTAAGAACGAACAGTCAGAAACTAGAAATCCTCAGTTCTATTATCCATCATGGTGCCCTAGTTGATAAATCAGCTGTGAAAGTCAACTGACTAACACATCACCCCACTCATCACCAGGACTGATTTGCCAAATATTATGGCTCACATAATTCACTAATAATTAAATACCATCCTCTACCATTTTCTACCATCCTCTCGTGGGGGAAGTGGGGTGTATATGTACATGTATGTTTATCCTGTTTTACTGCTAGGCTGAAACTTCAGAAGGCAGGAAATACGGTGCAGCCATAAGAGCACTAGCCAAGTCTCTTTACCACATGCCACTGGGCAGCCTCTTCACATTATTTGAGCATCACTCTGCTCTTCATTTAAATGAGGGTAATATTCGACGGCCTGTCACCCTCATGGACCTGTTGTGAGGATGTGATGAGTTAATAGGTATGAAAGGGGTTAGTTCACTATAAAGCCCTGTATAAAGCTGCATCACACATCATGCTCCCAGAAGGATGAGTCATGGTCAATAAATTCTTAGTGTTTATATGACTGGTCTTCCCTGTGGTTTCCTCATAACAGCACCAAGCATTAGCAGCCATTAAAATGTATGCTTTTTACTAAAGCATAAGATACATTGTGCATGGTTTCCCTAAATCTCCCCAAACTAATGGTAGAGTCTATCGCCAAACCCCAGAATCTTGATTCATTTCTTCTCAATTGCACTCCCGATCCAGCAAAAGTACCATATCATTGTGCGCACTTTCCTGGTTTTATGCGCACATATATGTCCACGGCATCAAAGGGTTCACAGCATAAAGTCAAGACGAGCGCCACACATGAAACAAAAGGCTTCTGAAGACTCCAGTCCCCAAAACTAGAACCACCAATTGGAACTTGATTGTGAAGGAGTTGAATGCTATTCTAAAGAATTTGGTAGTAACAGTATAGTGAGCAGGAACTCATAGAGGGGGCATTTTGGTTTTGTTCTACTTGACCTTAGAGAGGATATGGCACAGGCAGAACTTTGTGCAAGTTGATGAGCTCAGTGTTACAGGTGATACCAAGTAGGGGACAAATGAGACATGAAGGGACAGTCTAGAAATATATTAAATTAATCCTTTAAGAGCTAAAAGAGACCTTCAAGGCCCACTGGCACTTCACTTCCAAATGGAGAAATGAAGGCCCAGAAACTTGAAGCATCTTAATCAAGTCACAGGGTAAGCTCATGGCACAGCTGCCATCAGGACACATTCCTCTAGGCTCCCACTGTCGCTGGAGCCATCGCTCTTGCCTGCTTCCTTCTTTTCCCAGGACTGGAGGCTGCATGGCAGCCAGCTCCTAGCAAAGGAGCATCAGAGGTAAGGTAGAGTCGTGCCTGGTTCCTCAGCCTCACAGGGAGGAAGGGGATTCCTCAGACAGATGCCTTTCCACAATTGCTCAGTGGGCTGGTGAGTACAGGCTGCCATCAGGACATTAAAACCCAAAGGCTAGAATATTTTGTCAGGGAACAAAGGAATCTCCCTTTATCTCAGCTGAAAAACTAAAGCCATGCTTTTAGAAAGGAGAAGAGAGAGGTCGAGTTTGCTTAGAACCCCTTCCAAAAGGAGCAGAAAATAACCAACTTTTGCAACAAGACTCTTGTAGTCTATTGACAGTAGATTACAGAACCCATAAATGCAAAGGAGAGCATTAGAAATCATGCCTGGCCTCATAAAGTATAAATGATTGCAGTCCTCTCTAGGGCCAGAATTTTGCACTTCAATTTCTTCTTAACCCTCTTAACATCTGTGACAGGCAAGTGACTCATCCAGTTATTGAGTGGAAAGCCAACACCTCGGTTTCACATGCCTCCTTCCATTTCCTAAGGTGTGAGGCAGCTCTGGGATCTGCCTCCTGCTGGTCCCACTTCTCCCGCAGAGAAAGTGGAAAGTATAAGGAAGTCAGACAATCAACAAGGCCATTACAAGGCTGCATTTGCTAAGTGCACATCTGTCCCTACAACTCTCTGTCAGGCACAGTCCCATTTCTTGTCCAGCAACAGAAGGGACAAGCAGAGGCAGAAGACCATGAAGATGCAGGAAAAGCATCATCTCCACCCTGAGCGAGAAGATATTTGCCAAGCGAAGGCTAATAATGTGTCCAAGACATATTTAAGGAAATCACAAAGAAAAATTCAAGACCAGGGTTTTATTTCATCTTTTTAAGTTCAAACCACAGAAAGTATTTGGAAGAATTAGAAACTACTTTCTGCGGGGAATTCCACAGGAACTGGAAAATCTAAGGCAAAATTAGAAGCAAAGAAAACAGAAATAGTAGAGATCTTGGAGATCATCAAAGCCAGCCAGCACTGCCACTCTGACACTGAAAAACACGGGCCAGAAAGAGAGTTTCACAGCTGGATGGTGGTTGAATTGGGCTGAAAACCCACATCTGCTGACTCCAAGAATAATTTCTTAGTCCTCATTCCATGCTAGCACTGACTTGAACACTGACTCCAAATTAAACCTACATGCGACTAAACAGAAAAGGGAAAATAAACTGTTCCCTGTGGCAGATGCTTGGAAAACCAGCGTCTTTCTCAAAACTTCACTGTTCGTGTTCTGCAGAAGATGAAAACCAATGAGGGTCCTGTTTTGTCAGTAATGAATGCACATTTCTTAGGAATGCATTCTATGTCTGGTATTCTCCCTCAACTCCCTCCGTCTGTCCCTCTTTTTGCCATATATGGAATTAAGCTCTGATGCCTGGGTCACAAAACTCAGGCCTGGGGTATGAATGCAATCTGGTTTCTGAGCTGTTTGTCTTTACTGGAAATCCAATGAATCCATCTAGGAAACATTTACTAAAATGCAAAAGGCAGGGAGAATTGATTCACACCCTGAACTTGGCACAGACAAAAAAAAAAAAAAAAAAAAAGATTTTTCTTTTACTCACCCAAAGGTATGCTAACCAAATTCTGTAGAGAAAGTGATAAGTTTAACAAATGTAGGAGGCTTTCTTTCTCAAGAATTTTGTACATGCACACACACACACACACACACACACACACACACTCACACATGTGTTGGGGGAAGGGGGGGTAGTTCTAATATGAGAGTTAGAAAGATAAAATTGACACTGAAAAAGCAAGACACAATCAGCTAGCCAATCAGAACATTTATTAGGCATTCGTCTTTCTTGATATGACTTAGTTATTTCTTCATGTGGTATCTGACTTTCCAACTTTTGCAAACTGAATTTCAGAAGCGAAAGAATCTCTTTGAAAACAGAGCTAACCTGTAATTGTCATTCCAATTTAAAATAAGAATTAAGTATATATAGTTCCACACAACATTTTCCAAAGGAATTATACAAAGAGAATTCAATAAACACAGTCCCTAGACTTGTAAAACGCAGAAGAATAGGATGACAGAATGAGAGAAGGGGAAACAAGGCCTCAGGAAGAGAAATCACTGGCACAAGGGCACGCAGTTCAGTAGGATGGAGAACTCGTAATTACAACACGGAGCACATAAAATCTAAAAAGCAGCAGGGCCTGCAGAAAGAACTTATGGCCTCCAAAAGCAAAGAGAGAAAACAACCACCTGCTCATTACCCTTAACAGTATGTATGCCGCACTCACTCTGGCATGCTTTCACGTACACACTCGCTTTGTTATTTTCAAGAGTGAACTTTTTGTCTCCTTAGTGAGATCTGAGGATGGGAAGGATCCTACACTTGAAAAGCCTCTGGAGGCAGACAGTACTGGTTAGAATTTAAGGTCCAACAATTCCGTGAAGTAGAACCTTGAGCAAGTTATATATCCCCTCAATATCGCTAGTGATTCAACTGCAAACTGGACATAATCATGTCTAGCTGATAGGGTAGTTGGAAAGATTCAATGGGCCTTTTACAAAGTGTCTACCTAGCAGTGTTTGACATGTAAGTAAGCACTTAGTAAATAGCACCTGCTAATAGCATACTCATTCATAATCCCTACTACATGGAGAATGAATGGGTTGGCGCAATGGCATGAGTCAGGGAACCTAAGGTTCAACTGCCTGTAATTCTTCTCAACCTCGCTGTGAACTGTGAGCTTGTGATTTACATGTACAATCTCATTGAGTCTCCTTTGCCCTGGAGTTGTCATGAGCTGGGAAAAGCTCTTTAGAAACTGTCTTGCCTTGTGAAAATGTAAAGGATGCTTATCAAGGTCAGAACCTTCTCGGGGAAACAGTAGAGTGTCATATAAATGTAGGCGCTGCTCCAATATAAGTGGAGGAATGAGAGATGGCCCAGGCTTTACTTTTATTACTTGCTTCACCTAAAAGGCAAATCCGGCACTTAAAAACAGAAACAAACAAACACAAAGATTTCCTAAAAAATAACTTGAGTGTGATGTTACACCTCTCATAAATGTTCCTTATACAGAGGCTGTAGGTCCAGTGCCCCAAAAATGGTGGCAAGAATTTACTTAGACCACCACTCAGAACAGAGTTATGTGTACGAATGAAGTGCTGGCCCCAGAGTGCCCAGACTCTGGGGAGATCTAGGGGCTGACAAGCCCCCTAAGAAGAATCACCTGAAGTGAGCAAGCTAAGAGGACTTCATCAAGTGGCATTTCAAAGCCACTGTGAAGAAACCAGCAAAGGTCATGTCTCCCACTAGTCCTATTGTCCTTATCAGTACAGGTGCCACTTCTTCAACCTTGAGAGATGTACAGAGAGACAAAAAGTTTAAAGACAGCCAAATCATGGTCATCAGGGGTGCCGGGGGTCTTGAAAAACCTCCAATACAGTGGAGTCACAGAGTTCTGGAAAGAAAACTTAGCTCTGGGGGGAAGCCTACTGGATCTTCCACCATTTAAAGAGAGCACCACCATATGACAACACTTTGGTTATTTTATATATTGGGATTTCACATCACATTTCACGAGTGTAAAACAGGATCCTATGAAGGAAAAAGACCTGAAAACACCAAGGCCCAAAGAGTCTACTGTCCAAAGGCATACAGCCAGTTAATGCCTGGACCACACAGAGGTTTCTTGGAGGTAGGCCTAGGAATGAGGAGATAATGAGACATAATCAGTGAAGCTTAAGAAATCTCCAGAGAGCACGCACTGCAATTAGAGAGGTTAGCTCAGCCCCTTAAAAGGCTGGAAATTTCTAGAAGGATTTGAGAAGCAAGAAGTGAAGGATCATGGTAGTCAGAAGGTACAGGTATCCCAGGTGTGGAACTCCTTTAGCTTCTCTCCATGCTCATCTCTGGGTCTTCACACCCGGATGAACTGCCCTTGAGGAAGGGCCTCCTGTTTAGTGGTAGGACCCTGAAGAAGGGCAAAGCTGGAAGGAGGACAGCACACACTTTTATCCTTTTTCTGATTCTTGAGAGGGTGCACTGGCATTTCAGCTGAAAATCCCTCATGGGTGACAACGGACTTCAGCTTTTCATTCCTCCATCTTTCCAATGCCAAATAGGGGTAAGGAGATGCACATCAACCCTAGAGTAGTCTAGTGAATGCGCAGGAAGGACTCTTCAATCTGCTCAGTAATGGCAACAGAAAGCACCGAATAACTGAGTCAAGAAATATTTCTGGAAGAGCTACTCAACTGGAATGCTTGGAGAGCCATCCGCATGGCAATAACTCGATCTGCCCTCATCTTTTAGAACACACATGAGCCCAGGATTTAAAAAGGACTTCACAGCTCCAGACGCAGCCAAATAAATAAATAAACACATAGAAATCTCTCAGTGGCTTACTGAAGTTATTAGTGAAAAAGTTATGTGCGTAATAAGGACCCAGTTTCTTTCTTTTCTCTCTCTCTCTCTTTCTTTCATATCACATCTTTTCCCCAACCATTCTTGGTAGTGAGCAGTTTGTCATGTTTCCAAGGGAAGCGACGCAGTCTCCTGCATGGCCGATCCATCTAAAAAACATATCATCTGTCTGTGCGGCACAAAGCCCAGTTGGAATAAGCAAGTTCTGTGCGTTCAACTAGAAAACACTTCTTGTTCTCGCTGTCAAAATAATTCTGCATTAAACTTCTGGGATATGTGACTAATGTGCTTAGAACCTTTTGGAGCGACTGGTTTATTTATTTTAGGGAGGGGAGTGCTGCTGTTGCTGGTGGGATGGTGATAGAAAAAGAGGAGGAAGAAGAGAAAGGACGGAAAACAGTGAAGAGCAGGCCCAGGCTGCTCAGAGACCTCACTCACATCAGCTCCTAGGAGCTGGCACTGCCACCCTTTGTTATCGGAAGCCTGAGAAGGAACAGCACCAGGCCGGAAGAGAAAAGAAAAGACATACAAGGACAGGCAGCATGCACTTCCCAGAGTTAAGGTTGCCTAACAGTTCCTAAAAAGACTCTGGGAAGTTAGAAGCAAAAGTAAAACCACACACACACACACACACACACACACACACACACACACACACGGCCCCCCGAGTCATCACATCACAGCTCTTTCCTAAACCTATAACAGTTCCCTGCTGCTTACAGCCCTAAACATGATGGGGGTGGGTATTTAACACTTCTATGATTTCATACAGATGCCTCACCTCCATGCATCTTCCAGACGCAGCCTGCCGTTCCCCATTCGCTACACGTTCTCATGCCTCTGCTGCTCCCTTCCTTGTTAATTCACGTCCTCACTATCTTTCCAAGCTTAGAATACGCCCCCACCCCCGAAGCCTTCCTCAGTGGCAGCAAACAGAACACCTCGTCCTCCAGCGTGCTCATAACTCTCGTGCTGATCATTTCACTGCCTTCCACCTATCTGCCTACTCCCTGGCCCACCCGCTCTCCCCAGATACCAGTCTTCCCAGAGCACCCACAATGTGCATGGAGGCACGCACACACACACAGCCCCCTGCAGTCAGAGGTCCCCTTCTTCTTACTGGGGCATCCCGCAAAATAGTGTGAGGTCTGCACATACCAAGCACTCAGTCAGTGCACACCCATCATGGAACCTTCAAGCCTTTCACAGCAGGGAACTCAAGAGACATAAAAAAAAACAGCTGAAAAACTCTTCAGAAGAAAAAGGCCAAGAATTTGCTAGTGCTCAACCTCTTGAGTCGGCACTTGAAAGCTGCCCTTCTCCCTTCTCAGTCCAGTTGTGGTGTGAGAGTGTCCTCTCCTGCTTTGAGTCCGAAAGTGGGTGGAAGGCTGGGAGACTGAAGGAGGAGGGCTGGCTGGAGAGGCAGCTTCCAATGAAAGACAGATGAGGTGACCAGGTAAATAAATCTAAAGCACATCATTTTTATAACCTGACAAATAATTGCAGGGTGAAATCACGGACTTACGTTGTGTTTTTGTTTTAATTTTTCCCCAGCTTTTTATTTGTAATACGTATTTATGTGTGTGTTGGGGGGAGGGGAGGAGAGGGAGAGAGAGAGAGAAACAAAGAAACAAAGGAAGAAAGAATGGGAGAGAGAAAGAAACAGGTGGAGAATGGGGATGGGAGAGTGACCAGGTCAATGATGGAAGAAAGAGTGAGGGCCTGTGTGGTGCTTGTCAGCTTTGGTGGACCCTAGGTCCAAAAGTCTCTCCAGAGTTATATGGCAAAGAGAGCTTCAGAAAACAATTTTCATTTTCCTTTTCCAAACCCCACCTTCCTCTGGAACTGTTCAAAAATTAGCTCCAACCTCCTAAAGAGGAAAAGGAAAAGTGACCCAATTCACTTCATGTTTTATACCACTTAAGGAAAACCATTTATTGGAGCAAATATTTTATAGTTCAGAGAATAACCTACTCTCTCATCCCATTTCTCTGTACTTCTGCACCTCTCCTCTCATTCCTGTCTTGCCTTTCTTCAATTTGGAAGTGGTTCTTTGCCCTCGGACCCAGCTTCATTCTTCTCATTCAAAATCTCTTCTCTTTCCTTCCTTCTCTCTCTCTCTCTATCTCTCTCTCTCTCACACACACACACACACACACACACACTCACACACTAAGTTTTGTTCCTATTGTGTTGCCTTTATTAGAAGGTAATAAATACGCATAACAGCTAACTCTTCATTCATTCATTTATTCACTTTAAATAAAGCTTAATAAGCACCCTATTCTCAAGGGCTAATATTCTTTCTATTACGGCAGACCAAACAAATCTGTCAGAAACTGTGCCATGGTGACATGTCGCAAGAGGGGCTCACATGATACACAGATCTCCCCCAGCCCGAGCAGCCATGGAAGCCTTCCTAGAAAACGTACCTGGCACACAGCAGACACGATAAAAATGTCTTAAGGAATGAGTAAATATGTGAATGAATAAAGAAAGAAATGAATAAAGATGCATTTGAGCCCAGCCTTAAAAGAATGAGTAAGATTTGGACAAGCAGAAATGAGAGAACAAACACTTTAAAGGTGAGGGTCACAGCTGCACACTGGCAGGAAAATGAGGGGACCATCTCAGCAATGACCAGAAATCTAGTGCAAAAGCAAAATGCTCTCAGTAGAGGAGCTGGAAAAGCACTCATTTAATAAATTAATATACAACTTTCTATGCAATGGATTATGACCTGGTCACTGTAAACCTTTGCAAATCTTAACTCATTGACTCTCCATAACAACCCTATTCCCAGTTCACACATGAGGAAACTGCCCAGGTAACCTGCCCAGGTAAGAGTGCTAGTTGGTGGTGGTGCAATCTGGCTGCAAAGTCTGGCTCTTAACAGCTACATTATGACATTTCCGTGTTATATCAGTGTCTGTGGGACAGATCACAGAGGGCCTTACAGAGGAATCCATGCTTTGTTCTATACGCAAAAAGAAACTGAAGGTTTTGCGAGCTAGAGTCACAGGGTCGCACTTAAGGAGAATGAAGAGTTCGCATTTGTGTAGAAACTTATCAGAGCTTGTGAATGGATCAGAGACTAAGAGATGAATCAGGGCTAGCATCACCCCCTACCCCCTCCCCAGCCAGGCACACGCTCATAAATCACTGTTTCATTGTTATGTATATAGTCCAACAGGATACGCACTAATTTTTTTCTGTGTACACTCAGACCCTGAATTTGATTTTTATATTGGAATAGTCTGTTCCCATCTGGTTTCCTGGCTGAGGATTCCACAGAGCCAGCCATGAAGGGACAGCATGCCTGCAGTAGGCAATGAATGGCCTCTCAGTCCAGCCAGAACGCTCCAAGAGGCGGCATTGTACATGTACTGAATAGTCACAAAAATAGCTCAGCTAAAGGACACAGGGGGGGAAAATGCACTCTCTAGAACTGACGTGTTTTTCCTTTTCTTTCTCTACCACTGCTTCTATGACCTAGTAAGGAGGTGTCACTGTAGAGGAGAAAAAGCACTGGACCTGAATTCTGGAAACCTGGGTTTAAGTGTTAATTGCTACTCTTCTCTCTTTTTTTTTTTTTCCGAATACAACCTCAGACATGTTCTAGGCCTTGGTTTTTCTATCTGTAAAATGAGAGTTTGGTACTCAGTGAGAATGATTGTTCCCCTTTGCGTGTGGGCATGTTTGGGTGTATGTGTCTGCAAAGAGATGCAAGTCCATTTTGGTTGAGATAAGACTTTTTTTAATCTTGAATATTTTAAAAAAATATTATATAAAGTGGAGCTGAAAACTAGGTTGTGGAGGGTGAATTCAGGTAAAAAACCTGGGACCACATAGCCAGAGACTTCTACAAATGCTGTAGTAGTTACCTATAAAAGGGGGGATTACAGATGATTTTCTTCTTCTTTTTCATACTTTCATGTACATTCTCAATGTACAAAATGAACACATATTGCTTTTACCATTAAAAAAAAGATGCTATTTTTAATATATTTTATTATTAATTAATTTTAATAATATCCAGATTCATGCTTGCGGAAAATATCAGGAGAGTTAAGCATCTCACTAGCAATGGGAGAAGCAGCTTTCTCATTATCAGAAGTGAAGAACACAATGGAGACTGTCATCGCCCCCTCTGTGCTGCCGCACTCGCCCCACAGACAAGTGGCTTCTCAGTGTGTGCGCTTCCCAGCAGGTAGAGCCTGAGAGTGCAGAAGCAGCACCTTAGGCTCTTGTTAACCCCAGCACCGAGCACAAAGCCTGTCTCACTCTAAATGCTTAGTTAATAGTTCCCAAATTTACAAACAGCCTTGCAAAAACTACTACAGTAGTAAAGGCAGATAATATTCAATTATATCTAAAGAACTGTTTTTTAATCATGAAGCCATATATATACATATATGTATGTATATACTAAGCATACATACTTTTGTATGTAAGTATACATATATCTGTATATACTAAGCATATATATACATATATGAAGATTTTAAATGTTACCACCAGTCCTTAAGAAAATTATACTTTATCAGTCTGAGAGATCTATATTTATTAATATATTTTTCAAGCTACATTGTTAAGAGAAAAGGCACATCATAGAAATGTCTGCAATTATTTGCATAATTGTAAATCTAGTCATTCATGTAAATATTATGTATGTGCATGCATCTATGAGAGAGAGAGAGAGAGAAAGATTTCATAAGGTGTTTTCCAAAACATTAAAAATGATTATCACTGAGTGGATCTAGAGAGATTTTCATTCTCTTCTTTGTATTTTCCTGCATTGTTCAAATTCTCTTCTTTGTACTTTTCTGGCATTGTTCAAATTCTCTTCAATGTTTGGAAAGTATTTTTTAAAATAATAAACCTATTTCAAAATAAAAGAACAAGATAAAACCTAAAAAGAAGAAAAAATTAAAATAAAAACGCACCTACCAGCCCTATGCAGTTGCCCAAACATGTTTTCCAAACACAGATCTTACTGCCGCCCCAGCCATGTCCAGTGCACACAGGATACACTGTGGGAGGGGGCCTCTCAATCTTTAAAAATCACCTCTTCCTTTTTCGCTTCATTCTCTGAAATCCATGACTGCAGCATGTGATGAAAAGTACTGTGAGGTCAGCAGATGCTGAAATGTAAGGGGCGGCTGCAGGTTCAGAGCATCTTCCTATAAGGGAGCAAGACCCGTGGGGACTTCTCACAGGACGCATTTCTAGTCCCTGCCTCTCCCTGTCCTTGGTCAGGCTTCCACCTGGACACCTCCTGGCCCCACCCCAAAACACCACTCTACACTCTAGAAACACTGTCTTTTTCAACATTGGCTCCACTGAGGTCATCTGTGAGGTGACTTCCTTTACACAGCTGTTGTTGAGGCACAATTGCTAAAAAAAAAAAAAGGACTATAAGCACTTTGCAGATCCAAAGTGCTTAATCATAGTGCAGCCCGTGAAGTCCTTGTTGGGGTTATAGTAATGGTGACAATATCTATTTTGGGTTAGCTTCGGTGACGATACTGATTCTGATAACAACAGCAACGCTCACCAATCCACACAGTAGGGACACTGGCCTGGCCACCAATTATGAGAAATACAAAGAAGCAAATTCCTTTCTCCAAGCGAAGGACACCCTACACTATCATGTACTGTTAAAATAGGGCAGGTTTGATTAATAATAGGTGGAGTTCTCTGAGGTATTTTTTATTTTCTTCTTTAGCCCTCTGAAATTTTCTGAATTTTCTATGTAAAAATGCATTGCTTTTATACTTTAAAAGGAAAAACTGGAGGGTCATTTGAAAAGACATGTAAAAAACCACCAGGTTAAACAAGCCAGGCTCTCCTGTGACAGAGCTTAAACATGAGCCTTCCTCATCAGCAAGCCTGCAGGGGATGGTCTGTAAGTAGGTCACTGGATTTTGCTCCAGCACAGTAGACCTCTCCAAAAGCTCACCAAAGCACCAATATCTCATGAGGTTAATGTTGGACAACTGCTGAGTTGAACTAAAAGTAACACATTTATCCAAACACATTTCAGAATGCCTCCAATATTCTTGGCACAGCAGGTGACACCAAAATTAAGAGGCTGCCCTACCCTCCAGAAGCTTACAGAAGGGGAGAAATTATGCATCCATATAAATAAGAATGGCTTGAAGTACAATGTGGTAAGTTTTAAAAGTGTTCCCACTCTAAGCAGTGTGGGGTTCTGGGAAAGGAAAGGTTATTTCTAGCTGCTGGGATGAGGGACAGCTTCAGGACAGAGGTAATGTTTC
Source organism: Rhinolophus sinicus (assembly GCF_036562045.2). Classification (NCBI taxonomy): domain Eukaryota; kingdom Metazoa; phylum Chordata; class Mammalia; order Chiroptera; family Rhinolophidae; genus Rhinolophus; species Rhinolophus sinicus. The sequence goes on along the minus strand of NC_133751.1, from coordinate 51,237,313 downwards.
AGCAGGATGAGACAAGGAACAAAGACAGGGATGAGGCGGATTCTGGTCCAGGGTACAGTTCAACTGGCTGAAGCCCAGGGACAGTGAAGAGTGGCCTTAATTCTGGAAAGAAAGACTGGCGTCAGATGGTGGAGAGAACACTGAGTGCCAGGCTGCGGAGCGGGGGTGAACTTCCACTGGAGCAAGGTAGATTGTCTCTGTACTGGTACTGTGTGCCACCGAGAGTATTTCAACTGAACCCATTCTTCTGTATGTAGTAGTAAATTAAATTAGTAAGCACGAAGTAAAGAGACTACAAACAAATATCCAAACTAATGTAAGTAAGCCACAATATGTTCCGGAGTAAAATGTTGGAAGTGATTGTAAACACCCCGTAACTAGAGAACACACCGCTTCAATGCTGAAAATCAGGTGGAGGTGGGGAAAATGAATTAGGAGGGAGAATGGCAAAAATCATAGCTGTCTTTTGGTTGTTCCCAGTGACCTAATCCAAAGTGGCTCATTCACCTCCTCTGGGGCCACTAAATTCAGCATCTCTGTTCATACGGGTAACACCCTCTCCTCGGCCTAAGCTGCCACAGAAAGCATGAATGCTCTGGGTGAGTAAATTCTACCTCTCAAGGGATTGATAATATCGTATGATTGAGGGCTCACTGGGGTCAGAAAAAAAGTATACCGCATCAACAAAAGAGGGAAGAGAGAGCTGTTCTGCCCCTGAAGCACCGGTTTTCTTCCCTGGCTGGACACTGGAATTCACTGGAGTACTTACTTTTTTTTCTTTTTTTTTAATTAAAGTTTTTTGGGGTGATAATTGTTAGTAAAGTTACATAGGTTTCAGGTATACAATTCTGTAATACGCCATCTATATATCACATTGTGTGTTCACCACCGAGAGTCAGTTCTCTTTTCATCACTATATTTGATCCCTACCCAGGGACCCCTCCAGCCCACTGAAATCAGAAAGTCCAGAAGATGCACTCAGGCATCGTTATTATTAAAAAGCTCCCCAGGTGATTTTAATATGCAGCCAGGGTTGAGAGTCACTGCTAGAAGTTTGGATAAAATGCTCAAAGAAAAGTGAGATGTCAAATAAATGAGAAGAGCTGACTGACTGTCAAGCTCAAGCATCACAGTAATATTATACCTAATTGCACACAGGTTCCTTTTCAAGCCCTCTTTCCCTCCGGTTGGAGAGTACAGGGTAAGCTCTTTATCGGGGGTGTCAGGTTCCCCTGCGCCTGTCAGCAGACGCCATGGGAGAGTCCTAAACATCATGTAATTAATGAAGGTGTGTCCCTGCACCAAAACAGAAGTCAAGGACACCTGGGCAGTAGGAGCCAGCACTGGCCCATGCAAGGTTCGCCTCACCACTGCAGGACAGGGGGACAGAGGAGCTTGTGGATCTCATTTTCTGTTCAGTGCTGTGGCAGTGTGGGGATGTAAGTAGGCTGCAGGCTTTGCAATTAGACAAATGCTATCTCTGCCAATTTCTAAGTGAACTTAAGCAAGTCCTTTAATCTCTCTGAGCCTAAATTTCCTTATTTGCAAAGTGAGAATTAGAACATACGCCTTTCATGTTGTTTTCCTTTTAAGATTAGGAATGATGTGTATACATAGTCTGGCACATACCAGGTGCTCAGTAAATGACAGTGAGTACGTTATGACTATTGTTGAGTAATGAAGCCAACCTGAAATGGTCTCCAAAATTGCATTCCATGACCAAACCGCGAACTGAAGACAAAAATGAGAAATACATATGGCAGACAACCAATTTCATATCTCCTAAACCAGGAAGAAGTATTGTTTACAGTTCCAGTATCAACTAAAAACCAGCCTGTTCAAACCAAAATGTTAATTTGTTTCCCTCAGTCGTGCCTCTCAGCAAATACACTGGCCTGGACTTCAACAGTCATGAGATCTCGCCTTCCTTTTATTCAGCCCTTATCACAGGACAGACTGGCACAGCTGAAAGGTCTCTGGGGGTGACATGACCGTCATCCTCACTGTGTGGAGGAAACCTAGGCTTGCTGGGGCCACCTGGTGCATCAGGAGCATGGCCATCCTCAAGAAGATGGTCGATTTCAATTAAACTTAGAATAAAATATAACACACACAGTCCTAATTAGTGAGTTTACCAACAATTCTTGTCATATGCGAGGCAGTATGGAAATTCAATGCCTTATTCTCTGTGTGCCATGCACAGCTCTAGAGCCAGGACTAAAAGGCAGTCCTGTGAGGTTCTGAGGACTGGGATGGACATGGAGTCAGACGCCCAGGCTCCACCACTACCTGGTTCCCTCAGACAACTAATGCCCTTCACCTCTCGAAGGCCCAGATTCCCTCTCTTTAATGAGATGATACTCCCAGGCATCCTTAGGATTACTGGAGAAGTAGGATGCTGAGCATGGAAACCATTTGCAAATGAATTAATGGTAAGTAAACGTAAGGAATTTTTCAGTCTGACCTTGATACCTCTACATGTTGCCTCCTGGTTGGAAAAAGAAAAGCATAAAAATCCACTGATCGAAGATTTGTACCCATTACCCATTTGAGCTAAATGCCAAGTAGCTGAATGTTAAAAATCAATATTAAGCCCAAGCCAAGGCTGAATCTATTATCATCATCATCTGAACTTCCTTGACACAGAATAAATATGAATTTTTTTGTGTTGAAGATAATTTATCATTGATGTTAATGTACATGATTTTGGAAGTTTTCCTGATCATGATATGTTGAGGGGACAAAGTTGCCATTCTACTTCAGATTTATCTTCAAAACATGTGAAAAATTGTTAAATAGGCATTTTCCAAAAAGTTTTATGGCCTTAGATAAAATTAAATAACTGTAACATAACAATTCATAATGATCATTCTTGTGAATGTTACAAATGCATTCACCAACCAATCCTATAATAGTTAGAATTATTATACAATCTAATCTCATAATAACACCTCTATTACAATTTATGTTAGCTAAGAAAGAATATGATATTCTACTAAGACTTAGCTAAACTAGTATCAATTATCAATGTATTTCCCTAATTGTTTAACTATTCAACAGTTCTTAATAATTATTTTACCCCATAACATAAATAGCTTTAACAATGACTATTAAATACTATTGTATTTTACTCTTATAACACAGACTTTCATATTTATATTTATAACATATACTTTTATTTGTAGAATCTCAGGATATAAAGCACTTTAAGAAGATTCTTCACTACAAGTTACATGTAAAAGGCTCACCTATATTTAAATATCTGGAAATTAACTTAATTTTACAGCTATTAACTGCCAAGTGATATCTAGATATAGACAACAAATCTGAAATGCATGGTCATTCATATTAATGGTTTTATGCTGACAGGACAGTAACCTAGGTGATGCTACCATCATTGACCATGCACTCATTGCTTCCTGCGCAGTCAGAGATGCCCAAAATATTAACAAATGAGGCATCTGAAGCAGAGACTTAGGCCAAAGAGCAGTTTTATGGCAAATATTAAACCAAAGCCAGTGCATCCTTACAGATAACTGAGTCACCTGATTCTAAAATGAAACTTCTAGATCTTTAGTGTCTTAGCATAGAAACACCACATAGGGCAATAACCAAAAATGTTAATACATAGGTATCAAAAGCCTGCCATGAATCAGACAGTACGCTAAGGAAGACATCTAAAAGAACTCACAGTCCCGCACTGGAGACAAATATGTACACAGCTAACCATTACGGTGTCCATAGAGGTCTATACACGCAGTGTGTGTGGTGGGTGGTGGGAGGTCAGGAAAGGCTTCACAGAACAGGATATTCAAACCCCAAATGGCGGCTACATGCTCAGAATCTATGAACAAGATTAGAGTGATGCTCTGAAATATGTCAAGTGGCACGGGGTACAGGAAAAACTACTGATTTCATGGCTTGCCTGACCTGGTTTTGAGTCTCAGTCCTATGACTACTACCTCTGCGACCTGGAAGAATAACGTAAGTGCTCTGGGCCTCAGTTATCTCATTTGTAAAATGGGGTAGCATCTATGTTTTGAGTGGGTATTGGAAAAATTGTGTGACATGTATAGTGAAAGCACCTTGCATGCCCTGGCTGTGGATACGGCATTCCATAAACTCTGCGCTCCTCGACCAGTATGAATCCACACATTCAGTAGATGCGTTCAGCCAACTAGAAAAATACCTTGCCCTACGAAATGGTTCATAACTTTTGTGTTGAAGCAATCAAGCGGCTGTCCACATCTCCATCAAGACAGAGAGTACTTTCCCAAGAGGCCATGCAGCAATAATACTTAAGTCAGCCACTCAAACATTGTATCCTGCCCTGGCATAAGGTAAGAGTGAGTCAGATATAAGGGTTCATCCAGCATGACAAAGAGGAGAAAGACACTGTTCTGTGACTGGTGAGTATGGCTGAAAAAAGACAAGGCCTCCAGGGGTCTAAAATATTTAGGTATCAGTTTCTGTTAGCAGTCCTATTGGGAGGTTACACTGAAGGAAGGGCGCGACCTGTCAATAATGGTTGTCCTGGGCGATTTTTGATCAGTCAGCTACAGCTGCCACATCTTTTACCGGAGGAAAGGTGTTGAAGGAATTCAATCTACTATGTCTGGTGGGCATCAGTGGTTGGTGCCCCAAAGAGAAAGAAGACGCCTATAAAGCAGGGAATATGCTCCTTTAGATCCTTCAAACACTTTGCTTTGATTCTTCCTTCACCATGCAATACTTCTGACGACAATCAATTCCATTTCCACAGCATCTGAGGCACAGCACTGATACTGGCAAGCCAGTTAATGCAAAGCTCTTGCTCCCAGGCATGTATGAAAGTGGAATTGAGTTGATCCTGGGCTGCCTTATGCATCTCACTAATGCAAGCCAATTTCCTCCCCATCCCACCACTGAAACTTTGATTTGCTATTTTAAAGAAGGGGATGGAGAGTTCCCGGCCTGAAATGATGAGGACCAGGCACAAACTATGCTGACCACAAAATAAAAGGAGGCTCTGTCTAATAACTGGCAGACACTTCCAAATGAACATAGGTAAAACCTACTAACCTAGTATAATCTTACAAAACTTTTCCTGCCTTATAAGGGCAGCTTCAACTGTTTGGCTCTCACCTTCTTTTGTAGTTTTAGAATTCATCATTTGTAGAATTTAACTTCTTAAGAACAGGTGGCAGATCCAATTTTAGTTTAAAGTCTAGTCACTTAAGTTCATCAGGCATTTATTGAGCAAAACCACATGCACAGAGGGCCTTGAGCAAGACCCTGGAAGTACAAAGGTGAATTGAGATACAATCACTGACTGTAACACAATAATTTGCCTTGTACGCACTAAGTAAAGGTTAACTGTAGAACATCACAATACATAAATAACATAAATACCATAAATATTAATTTTAATGTTAAAAGTACAAGATGTATTTAACAATGGAGGACAACTTTAAAAAGTAAAACCCAGAACAGCTGTCTGCAGCATATACACACATACATACACTCACACACACACACACACACACACACACACACACAAAATGGAACATTATTCACTATAATGTATTTTGGGGTAATAGAATTACAGGCAGTCTAGATTTTGTTCCTTATACTTTTTTATGTTTTACAAATTTTCTACAATGAAAATTAATTACTTGTATATTCAAAAAGAGCACCAATAAAATGCTGAAAATAAAGAACATGAATAGCCTCAGAATTCTTAGCTTCCCAAAGAGCTCCTGTATTAAACCTAGATATTTGACACCCCAGTCCCTCACTCAGAAGATGTGTGTTTGTGTTTGCATGTGCACTTCCATGCACCTAAGCACACGCCTATGGTTAATACTAAATAACCTAAATTATGGGATCCTTTGTGGGATCTTGGTTGGGATGGGAGGGGGTGCAGGGGAGACTGGACAAGCTCCAGGAAATAGCTGATCATCTTTCAGATCAGCTTAGACTGGAGTACATCAGAATGGCTGCTGATCAGAAAAACTATTCAAACACAGAAGACACATGGGACACAAAAAACCAACAGTGGTGTTCAGTACAAGTCCTAAACTGAAAAAGCAGAAAGGCAGAGTTCCCAACTGCAGGCATGGGCTTGTGAGTGAGTTGCTTCTCCCAGGAGCAATTCTATGTTCCTGCTCCTGGGTGACAAGCTGCAATGATTAAATCATTTATTTAATCATGATTCATGATTAAGGATCACACCTCTAGAGAGGCCAGGAAGTTATATACATAATTCTTTGCAAATATGTTTATTTGATTGTTTAGACTAAAAAGGAAGAAACTGCTGGTAAAAAACATATACGTTTGGAAGGGAACAAAGCCAGAAATACTGAAACAAGTTAAATGAGAGCTGACAACTTCAAACTCAGAAATACTTAATGAGCCCCTACTATATGCCAGGCACTGTGGTAACTGTTTGTATTACAGTAATGAATAAAACAGGCATAGTCCTCGCCTTCATAGAGCTTAACTTTAGAATAATTTAGGAGGAAACAATAAAACCAAAAAGTAGATGTGGAATCCTCGTACTATGTATATGACAATATTATAGTCTTAATGAACATGACTATTACAATCAAAGTATCAAAGCTATTAATGGGTGTGGGAGGGCAGATTTTTGTGCCTGATCATATAAATTTGACAAATTCTTACTAAGAGGTCTAAGAAGTCTTACAGCAAGGAAACCTGTCTAAATTTGCTTAAGTTGGCATTTCTCAATCATGTGTGACAACAAAAATTCCCCTTTTCATGGACTACCTATCGAAAGATCAAAAAACACTATCATTTAGCAAAACTCAGCTTGCAAGATGAACAATAATGGCTGGGCCATCAATATTAAACTATGATCAGGTAATTCTTTTAAAAGCGGAAAGAAATTCCAGTCAGGATGGCTAAGTAGGTAAAAGCTATGCTTACCTCCTCTCACAACCACATCAAAATTACAACTAAACTACAAAACAAACATCATTGCTTGAAGTCTTGCTGAACAAAAGCCATACAACTAAGGACATATAGAGGAAGCTACCTCAAGACTGGTAGAAGGGACAGAGATGAGGAACGAGCTGGTCCCACACTTGCATGTGACCATTAAAAATCAGGAGGAATAGCTCAGCTCTAGAGGTGCCCCCCGCCAAAGGAGTGAAGGGCCCCAGGCCCACACCAGGCTCCCCTGCCCACGGTTTCAGTGCCGGGGAGAAAAACCCTCATAATTTCTGGTTGTGAAAACCAGAGAAAATTGTAGCTAAGTGGGGCAGAGAGAGGCTGCAGTCCCAGGCCCTCCTCTTGGAAGGCCCATGCTCATGGATTTACTCACAGATGGACTCACTCTCAGGTCCAGTGCTGGGGCAGCAGCTTGAAGACTGACGGGGACATAAGGGAAAGAACTGAGTTGTCTGGCTTCAAATTGAGGGCTGGAGGGGCAGCTTTCTCCCAGAAATAGGAGCTGGCAGAAGCCATTATTTCTTTGTTGAGCCCTCCCGCTCCTCGGCATGCAGACACAGGTGGCCACCATATTTGAGTCTCCATCAAATTAGCTAACAACATTCATTCACCCCACCCTGGTGATTCTGAGACCCTGCCCCACTCAACTTTTGGGAACACCCAAGCTGCTTCCAGTAACTTTCTCATACAAACTGCCTGCCTTGGCTCATGCTGCAGAATTTCCTAAAGTCTCTCAAAGGTTTACAAAACCCAAACAAGCATCTGGCTTCAGCATGTCCCGTACCTCTAGCTGAGTAGCCCTAAGCCCAGTACTAGCGACAGCCAACCTTGGTTCATGGCTTGGCCTCTCAAGGCACCTCCAAACACAGCACAGGCAGCAGCCATCTGCAGATTGCTTCATGTCTCATGCCAGGTGGCCCTGAGCAGGGCACAGGCTGTGGCTGAATTTGGCCTGCAGTGGATACCCTCCCAGGTGGCCCTTGGGTTAGCACACCCAGAGGCCAGCTTCAAACCGAGCTGGAATATCACCCAGCCAACTCCAAGGATGACACACCCAAAGGGAAGACTGGGCAGGCACCAGACCCCTGCTAGAGCAAATCCTGCTCCATAAGCTCAGCCCCTGCACAACAGCTCCTCCACTATAGTAACAGCCAGTCCTCACAACCAATGAGCCTGAGGGTCAATTCCTTCCACTGGCATGCAAACAGCAATGAGGCTCAACTACAACAGGAGGGAACACACAACCCACACAAAGGACACATCTGAAGCACCCAGCTCTGGTGATCAGAGACACTGAACCACTGGGCCACATGGGACACCACTCTGCTAAGCCCAGGAGACAGGGAAGCCCTACTTGATACATAGAAACAAACACAGAGAGGCAGCCAAAATGAGGAAACAAAGAAACATGCCCCAAATAAAAAAACAGAATAAAGCTCCAGAAAAAGAAGTAAACAAAATGGAGACAAACAATGTACCAAATGCAAAGTTCAAAACACTGGTTATAAGGATGCTCAATGATCTCAGGGAGAACTTCAACAAAGAGATAGAAAACATAAAAATAGAGATAGAAAACATAAAAACAACCAGTCAAAAATAAAGACTACAATAACTGAAATGAAGTATACATTACAGGGAATCTACAGTGGATTAAATGAAGCAGAGGAGTGAGTCAGCGATTTAGAAGATAAGGTAGTAGAAAACACCCAATTAGAACATCAAAAAGAAAAAAGAATCCAAAAAAAAATAAGGATAGTTTAAGGGGCCTCTGGGATAATATTAAGAGTCCTAACAATCACATCACAGGGGTACCAGAAGAAGAAGAGAGAGAGCAAGGAACTGAGAACCTATTTCGATAGCCTTTGGAAAAAGATAGTATTAGATACATTCATCACATCATACACAGAATAAACTACAAATGACTCAGAGATCTAAATCTGAAAACTGACTATGCAGGTAGTGGAAAATAACAGAGTAAACATGGGTGTGGGAAATGCTTTCTAACTATAATCAAACTCTAGAAGCAATAAAAGAAAAGATTGTTAAATTTATCAATATAAATACAAAAACTTTTGAATGATAACAAAAGGAAAAAACTATAGGCAAAGTTAAAAGACAAAAAATCGAGAGAAAATAATCATAGATTAAGGGCTAATATCTCTAATTTACAAAAACTTTTTTAAGTGTGAAGAAAAAAAAGGACCAAAAATCCAATTTTTAAAAAAAAGGCATAAAACAGGACAGTTCACAAAAATGGAATTTATAACATTAATAAACATGGTCTTTAACCTCATAAAAAGATGTTCACCTTCATTCATAATAGAATATATGCAAATTAAAATTAGGCTGAGATATATAATTTCTCACCCATCAGATAGGCAACAATTCAAAAGCTTGACAAAATGCTCTTTGAAGATGCTTGTGGGATATCCCCATTGAGAGGAATTTAGCACTACCTAACAAAACATTTCCCCTAGACCCATCATTCCTACTTCCAGGAATATAGACTGAAGATACACCTCCAAATATGTGAAAATAAGTATGCATATTATTCATTGACGGAAACTCTTCAACTGCCTAAGCAAATCATTTATATAAACAGAAAGAGAGACAGAAAGAGGGAGGGAAGGAAGGAAGGAAGATTAATAGATTGATTGAAGGGGAGAGAAAGAGAGAAGAATTCCTAAAAAGCAAAGTGCAAAAGAACATATATTATAGTATGTTAACTTTTATGGAAGAAAAGCAAGAAATATGAAAACATACGCATATCAGGTTCACAAAGAAACAGAGGAAGGATAACCAAGAAAACAATAAAGTATAGGGAGAACAAGGTAGAAGAAATATTGGAGGGAGCAGTACTTCTCTGAGTATACTTTTCTATATAGTTTTTACATTTGGGAGCATGTTAATGTTTTACATATTCAAAAAATAAAATTAAATCAATATGGCACAGGTGGGAAGGACGGGAACTAAAACGAAAGCAAACTGAAACAATTGAACCCAAATATATTATAAATGAACAACATAATGACACTGGGGTGTTGGGAGGTTTATAAAGAGAAAAGAACCAATCTGGGTCATTCCTGAACAGAGTATTTGACAGTATACCCCCAATCTTGGGCAGGGTTAAATGTTGGGGAGAAGCATCACAAGCAAATTCCAAACTCTTTTAGCAAGTTTGTTTTGTGCACTGGTATGAACAACAATGAAAAAAAATACCAGGATTATTTGTATATGTATATGTGTATATACATCCACATAGCTACAGGTATGTGTGTATGTAGATGAGATACACACACACACACACACACACACACACACACACACCCCTATATACTTTTATATGTTAAATTTCTCAGCTCTGGCCATTGAAAGGGCCTGTGAGCAAAGGCACCACAGTAGCCATGAGCATACATAGCACTCAAATAATGGTTCGTAATTTCATTCTCCACCAAAAGAAGCAGGACATATCCAAGAATAGTTGATTCTGGGGCTCAGGCAGGGAAAATACAAGAGGAAACTAGAATATCGTTTCATTCTAGCAGGTAAATAAATGCTAACAACAATATAAAAAGATGGGAACGTGTCACAAGGACACAGGAGCCAACTAAAAGGGGCTTCCACTGGACAAATCAGAGACAATTTTGGCATCAAAATAATTACATAGCACTAATTAATCACACAAGATTGAAATTGAAGTCTAGAAGTCTATACCTATAGAAGAGAAAGAGGGGGAAGAGAAGGGAGGGACCCTTGCTTAGTTAGGTAGAATGCAGAATGCAGAATGATAAATGTGAAGGAAGTGCTAAAGGTGGGAAATCATAATTTTGCAAACATCATAGTAAAGATTGATTTAGGCAAGAATTTACAGGAAATTTTTGATGTGGAACAAGAATAAAATATCTCCTTATAGATTGCTTAAGAACTGCAAGGGAAAAAATAGTAACTATATAGTGGAAAACGACAACACCTTGACTAGGTGATTAAAATGAACATTATGAGCCTCCTGATATACTAATACTTGGGAGGACACAACATCGCCTGTGCAGTAATCTAGGAGGAAATGCATGACTGAGTCTAAACATGAAGAAACAACTGATTATCACAAAATAAGGACTATATATTTCTTAAAAGGAGAGAGAGGGCCCTGTATTCTTCAAAATGCCAATCGCCTAAATGATAAAGAAAGACTGTAGAAATGTTCCAGATTAAAAGAGACTAAAGACACATGACAGCTCAATGCACTGCCTGATCCTAGTCTGGATTCTCTACTAGAGTGGGGGGGAATGCTGTCAAGAACGTAACTGGGCAAATTGACAATACAGCAGTATAGATGGGAGATTAAAGTATTTTATCAGTGTTAGGGTGCTGAAGTTAATAGCTATATCGTGAATATGAAGAGACTACATTTTTTTCTTAGGAAATGCAGACTGTATTTAGGAATAAAAAGCCATGGCATATCATGATGTGTGCAACTTACTCTCAAAAACTTAGGAAAAAAATTATATATATGTACATATATATTTATCAAAATTATATATAATATATATTTATATATATGTAACATACAGAGAGAGATAAAAAGAGGGAGGGGAGAATGCAAATGATATAAAATTTTAATAAATGAATCTGGATAAAAGCAGATGGATATTATTTGGACTATTCTTATTCTTGCAACTTTTTTTATGTTTGAAATCATATATTAAAAATTATAAGGAAAAAATATCCTCTGAGAAAGAGAAAGAAAAGAACATAGTAACTGAGAATTAGCTATATTTTCTAAAAGGATTTTAAAATAATAAATTAAGCCTAAACTATTTCATTCCATATAATATTATGTGTACATATATTTCATAACTACACAACAAATTTTGTATATTTTAATTTCTTAACATGGAAAAATATTCTACAAACAACACCTACGAAGTCCAAGGCCACAGTGGATCCCTAACTAGGGCTACAATTACAAGATTTGTAGGTCAATTCAAGCCTCTGAAATTCCAGTTCACCACATTTGCAATCCGAGTACTACTTCCTTGTAGAAAGAGCAAGTTTAGAGTTGAAAGATGAACTATAGCTAACAAGGTTATAGCTAGCAACAAGCATCAATTTTTAAAACTCTGTCTTCAATAGCCACTGAGGTTAACTATCATCAAATGAATGGGGAGACAGGGAATAGACTTTTTATCAAAATATGGATTAAGTCACATGTGTTGCCTTCCACTATACACATTAACTTCCAGCAGAAGGAATAATTAGTAAATCAATGAATCAGGCCTTGAAGTTACCTTCCTGGATAAGTTTGGAGAGGGGGTTAAAAACAATATGAAGGTTAGACATTATGAGGTCAAGAACCATCAACCCAATGAAACTTGATGTTTAAACAGAAACAGGTAAAATATCTGGGAAGGCAGCAAAACTCTCAGCCCTCTGATTCCAAAACAGGCTCTGCTGACTTGGGAAAAAGGGGGGGGGGGGGGAATATATATATATATATATACACACACACACTTAAAAATTATACTGCAGCTGAATACTAGGTATTGTTCCCTTCCAAAAAGCATTAAAATATAAAGGTCAGTTAGCTTAAATGGTATTTTATTGCACATACTTTAAAAAGGCCTTGAACAATTAAAGCAATGAAATACATTCTTAGAAGCATAAAGAGAAAGCTCATGCCAAAGTAAAAAATGTTAACTCCTTCTCTTCCCTTACACAACATTTATTTTATGGCCCCACAGAACTTATAAGACTTTTCAGTAGTTTCTAGTGCATTCATGTTTTTTGGGGGAAATTCTTGGTTGTCGGGTAGTTTTTAATTAGGGTCTGAGAGATGACAGCTCAGAAATACAGCCCACGAACTAAGATATTAACCAAGATTCCATCAGAGACACGTATCAAAGATACAGACTAGATCAGTGGTTCTCCCAGAAGCTTTAAAATAAGACTGAAGTTCGGCCCCACACACAGAAATTGTGATTCAGGTGAGCAGCTGAGGGACAGGGCATTTTTTAAAAATACCTCTGGGATTTTAATAGGTGGCCAAGTTTGCACACCAGTGGACTAGAAGATTTTAAACTCCTTTGCAGCCCCTATGTTCTAGAAAAAGCTTTAGCCATCTGCTATTTTACAGTGTCCTTAGACATATATCGATAACATCATCTTATTTATTTCCCTGGTTCAGTTTCCACAACAAAAAAATGACAAACCAATTTCACTAGTCTATAAAAATATATTAATAAACTTTAAAGTACTTCATATACAGAAGGTGCCATAAAATGTTTACACATTTTAAGAAAGGAAAAACTGTGTTAAAATTGTAATATTAGGTTGGTGCAAAAGTAATTGGGTTTAAAAGGTTAAAAAATTGCAAAACCGCAATTACGTTTGCACCAACCTAACACAATGAATGACCCTAGCACTCATTTGATTAACGCCATCTTTTGAGCGAACGTCACACTACACATTCCTACCATAATTCAATTCAACGTCAAAAAGTAATGCATAGATAACAGCACTTAAAACGTGTACATTTTTTGGCACCCCCCTAGTATATATGAGTTTTTATCACCTTCCTTATATAATATATAAAACGATTCCTTAGTCTTTCAAAGATATTTCTCTCTTACCAACTAGTCTATAAACAATTTAGAGGCTCTAAAAATAGCCTCAACCTTTTCAACCCACCAAAGTACCTGGCAACTAATACCTTCAATGTGGTTTTTAGTTGCTCCCAAAATCATAGATCCCTGGGTAGGAAGAACTCTCCAGAGGTCTTCTGCCTCTGGAGAGTCTTCTCCAGACTTCTGCTTTCATGCAGAAAAGATGTCATTACCCCATTTCACAGATGGGTCAAGTGAGGTTCTTTCTGCTCAAGTGATTTGAGCTTAGTCACACCCAAGTCTCCACACTTCACAGTGATATTCCTCTCCGATTTCTGAAGGTCACAAGCTTTTCTATCGGGCCTTTAAATACAGGCTGAATATAGTCCCCGTTGTAGTTCATCTGGGTGACTTGAGACAGCCAGAGTCTCCTCTCCAGGCCTTGGTTCACTAATCTCTGGCAAGGGAGACTGAGACTGACCCCGGAATCTCTTATCTGAGGCAGTAAAAAATGAAGGAAAAGCTTTAGATGTCAATAAATTGTTAAGTCACTTAATGGATTAGTAACTTTGAGCAAGATACTCAGTACAAGAGGCAAAGAATTCCCTATAATGAAATATCAAAACCTGAGCTTGGGAAATGAGAAGGGGCAGAGGATATTAATCACAAACAAATTAGTGCAATGAATTGCAGCGTGTCTGCTTCCTAGAGCTGTCTGAAAGTTACTGAGGCTGATGATTACAGAGATTTATTGGTCATCATTCCCATTCAAAGGGCAGAAAAATGAAGTCGATGCCTAGAAATATCTGCCTGTTCCCAAAGCCCTCAGGTACCATGGACTTGATGTAAAAAAAAAAAAAAAAAAAAAAGAATTGTGGAGATCATCTTGTTCCACAATCTCATTTTAGAGATAATGAAATAATGAGGGACAAAGAAACTTGCTCAAGATAACAAAACAATTAAGCACATAGATTATCCAAGGGACTCTAATAGAAACCTATCATGTCACACTTATTTTATAGTATCAGCCAAAAGAAACGAAATGGAAAAAGTTGAAAGTGTATTTCAACGATTACAGTCAAGAAACAGAAATCTCTTTGTTTTCCTCACATATTAAGATTTCATGAAAAAAAAAAAAAAGATTTCATGGACAACAAAGAACAGTAAGGGGCGCATGATACCATTATTTGATTTTTTTTCAAAAGCAGGCACACCCCAAAACAAAGTTATTTTGATCTGCTAAAAAATGTGGAGGTTAGAGAAGGAAACATGCCTTGTTATTTGATTATTAAGTGTACTTTGCAGCCTTCATTGTATGGGTGGCATTATTACACAAGCTGGCTCTGAAGAAGAGGTGAAAGGCAGCAGGATAGTTAATGAGGTGGAATGAAATTCAAGTTCACAGATATTTACTGAACACTTTCTCTGTGGACGGCTCTGTGCCAGAACCCATGTAGAACACAATTATGAGAAAACATCAGCCCTGCCCATAAACTGTTTAAAATCAAATGAGGCAGAATTATGCAAACAATTTACTCTAATTCAAGCCCTGAATGATCAGCTCAAAGGAAAGGAAAAAAATTGACACTAGCAGCAGACCTAGGATGAGAGACAGTCACTAGCACCGCCAACTAAGGAGGTCAGTGGGACAGACAGTGAGGAGTTCAGGAGGAGCAATTATCCAACCACCCCCATGGTGCTAGATCAGCGACCACAAGTGCTCTGGCTTCCATCTAGCTGGGTGTTCCAAAGATAAGGAATTCAACCAAGCTAAACAATTTATATCTAAATACGCCCTCCTTGCTCTGGATCCATCTCCACAACAAACAGCCCATTCAAAGCATTGGGCTGGACACTCAGTGAAAGAAAGACACTCATTAGACACAGTGAGTGCCCTCAAGGAACTCACAACCTGGTGAGGAAGTACAGAATCATCCATCCACCATGCATTCATTCAACTGACATTCATTGAAAATGGACTATGTATCAAGGAGCGACAAACAGGCTGAGGTTTCAGAAATGAGCAGGACACGGCTGAGTGCACAGTCCAGGACGGAAGACAGACATAAGAGGTAATGCACGCCTGCAGCTTTAAGAGAAGGGAGTGGGTTACCAGGAATGACATGGAAAGGGGCCCCTCTACAACTAATAATTAGACTTCTCACTTGAATACAAGGTAGAGGAAATGAGGTGTCTAACAGGGACATGCAAAGCGCCATGAGAGGGCCCCTCGGAATATTCTGAGCAAAGACTGGTCCATGAGGGCAGGGCAGAATGTCTTCTCATGGTTTTGATGACTCACAGACCAACCAGTGAATCAGATCTGGAGAAACCTTTGGGAAGGCCCCACGTGGTTCGGAGCAGAAGTAGGGCTGGAACCCAGAACTCCGGACTCCTAGAGGTACCTCTCCCCGAGCTCACCCTGCTCCTCCGGGGCTCTGAATGAGCTGGCCACCCCCAGCTATGCCACACTGCCATCCGAGGCTACCAGGGCGGGGAGGAATAATTTCAGCAAGAAGCTCCGAGAAGGAATGGTTAAGAGGTTCCCACTCCTGCAACGTGGACATGTTATTGTTGTCTTGAGGAGGCATGTTTGTACTCAAACACTCCCAAACGAAAAGCCATTCCCAGCCTTCCTACAGCTGTATATAAAAAGACGGAGACCTGAACTCAGATGAGTGTCAGAATGAACATTCTGGTTAACCTCCTTTTTCCACAGTGGGGAAATCAAAGCCCAGAGACTGAGGTCACCCTCCCAGTCACACCACAGGTGAGATGGAACCTGAACTAAAAAGTCAAGCATGTTCTACTCAACGCTCCCAGCTTGGTGGGCTATGACTCATTCTCACAGCCCACGTTTTTGGTTGACTCAAGAGTAATAGGCACTAGGAGGGTAAGGATTGTGCCAAAAGGATACATTCATTAACCATGTATTACAGAGACAGATCCTAAAACATTAAGAAATAAAGGAAGAGAGAGGTAGAAACAAGTTCACAACTCTTTTTTCCCCAAGCGTCTCCAAGGTCCTTGCCTGATCCAGCCCTCTGCACACCACCCAGGGGTTTTGAGGTTTGCTCCCTAATTAAACTGCCCCAACTCACACCGTTTTTCTATCAGTATCCAACAACAAAGGGAGGAGAGGATTGCCAATTTCTTGTGAATCCTGAAGATTTCCTCTATGAGTCATGGAAAACTGAAATAACTTGGGGGGCGGGAATGACTTTTGAAAGAAATACAGTTTTAAATCAGTTCCCACTAATTTGTTCCACTGTGTGGTATAACTCCTAAAGACAGGAAAAATTAAGTTTTGGGGGGTTTTTGTTAGGTTGTGTCAATTGTCATTTATTAGGATTTTTCTTACTGTCATTTTTTGTTATATTAATTATAGTTTGATCAGTGTAGGAGCTATTTTGAATCCATGGGACTTTCCTAACCAGATTATTTTGGCATTTTAAAGTCACTCACATTCAGGGCCTAAATAATATGGCAAGTGTCTCTTTTCCTCTCTCCTTTATACTCAAATTCTAAACAAAGGAACCATCTGTTCACTCTGAAAACATCAGCCCTTGTTTTCATTTTTCCGTTAATAATAATGTCTCAAACTTGTATCATGTCCTCCTCCAACTTGCTTATTAAAGCATTTTGTGGATATTGCCTCATTCATCTTCAACACCATCCCCTATAAACTGGGGAGAAAAGGGAAATGTTCTCCAGTTTTCAGTCGGATAAGTGATGACTGGATGTTTAACGAATTTGGTACAACTGATTGCATATGAGCATTGTCTAGCCCACTTCCAGCTCTTCCATATGTAAAAAGGAGGCCAAGAAAGAAGCCACTTCTCGTTGTGTTTGGGAAGTGAGGGCTCTAAACCTGACTCTCAGCGGGGAAGAGAAGGACAGTGTCTTACCTATTTTCGTATCTCTGGGACCTAATGTGTCAAAAGGGCTCATTTAAATATTTGTTGAATAAATGAAAATGTCTGTGAATAGTTCCACAGGTGGCTGTGGCAGAGCTAGGGTCGGGCTCGCCTGCCCTCTTACTTAGTGTGTTATTTTTAATACTACCATATAATCTAGAATGCCAGAAGAATTGAATAGAGACACCCCCAAAATGGGGTTGGGAGCATGGTCGGGCAGGGAACATAAAAAAGCAGGCCTGTGTCTCTAAGTAAGAAATTTGCTGAGCAAATCCAGTAGGAATCCCTGAGTCTGGCCATCAGCCATGCAAAAACTTAAGCCACGGAAAGGCTGACTCTCGAAAAGCTCAACATTCTTTATATGCTCCACGTATTTGGGGATTTGGTGGAACCATTCCTTAACATTACCCAACTGGAAGAAGAGGTGTGTCTTAATGCCAAAGGACAGCACGTCTCTGTAACACCCCTCAGACCAACACGAGAGCACCCTGACCCTGCGATTTGCCCTCATCACCCATTGTAACTGGAGAACACTCGCAGTCTTGGGATCATGAAATCCACCAGCCCAGAGTTTTCCAGTGAGCAGAGGTCACTGAAATAAAACCTTTCTTCCATGTGCCTAGCTGGAAATCAGCAACTCATTTGGCATGTTTTTCTTATTTTTCAGAATGCCCTGTTCCCCACTGCTACTCCTTGAAGTTCAAGGAAAAATAAACTGTTTCTAGAAAAGCAAGTTGAATGTGAGATTCTGTCATCTGAATTGTTTCTATAGTAATAATTCTAACAAAGCCAAAAACTCCCTAAACATTCTTCAAAAATAGATTGTATAGACAAGAAAGCTGGAGGTCTAAGGAAGAAAGGATAGCACTCTTTTAAGTAAAAGAAAAAAGAAAAGAAATCACAGAGCTAAAGAGAACTCATGTATATCATAATGTGGCCTCACATAAAGTAAAGTAATTACATACATGACCAGGAAACAAATTAGTTACAAAATACCAACAAATCAACATAAATGAACCTTCAGACCGTCATGATGATTTTGTTTTATCAAAGGGGGAGGTGGGTGAGGATGGTAGAAAAGGAAAAGAGAAAACCATGGAGAACAAGTATGGAGACACTTAAACCCCTCACACGCTGTGTCTGACAGGGACACGGAGGCTGCCATCGGTGTCTGGGAATGCCCAGCACACTGTGGGAAGCACTTACATCACGCCATGCGGTATCAGTAGGAGAAACGAACAGCATGTACTTCAGGACAAACAGCTGCGAGAGGCCCCCCGCCCAGGCAGCAGACACAGCAGGTGTCTGTACTGAAGTGATGCTGTATCAATACTCTTTCCTCTCTCCCTCTTTTTGCTCCTAGAGACCTTCAGAACCCAGGCTGTCCCAGGACCATTTGTTATTCTTGCGGGCACTACACAGAATGGTAGCCCTCTCCCAATATGTTCCTGACACAAGTGTGCCCTTGTCATACATATGGACTTTACTGTTCTCAGGCTATCTCCAAAAATATCACCTTGGACTTTGCATACACACCCCATCATCCAGCGTCTTAAGGTTTCACACTTAGAAGTGAAAGGGGGCTCTACATTTAAGAAAGTATAAAAGATCCACAAAACGTTACTTAACTGGCCTCGATCTCCAAACCTAACTTTTTCAGAGGATCATTTGTATGCTAGTCATTGAGGCAGTGGATTAACTAAGTATTCATCTGATGTCTGAGTATGTGTCTGTCATCTCGACAAGAACAGAGAAGCCTGTGCTCTCACAGCCCTTGCCAGGCACCTCCTGCCAAAACCAGGTCTAAGGAAGGAACTCCAAAGAAGGCAGACACTTCACCTCACCTCACCTACCAGCTAAACAGTACATACGACTTGATAGCGATGTCCAAATAAAAGTGGCTTTCAAAAGATGTTGCTGGTCTAATACTCTAACCATTCAATTAAAGTTGAATGATTTGGGGCGCGGCTCTCCACCACTCTGGACGTCAGTTTCTTTTTCTACATAATAAAGCAGTCCAACTCAGTAAACTTTAGACTTCTTTCTGACTCAGAAATTCTGTGCCTAATTATGAAGTTCCCACTGCCAAGTGGTCTGCCCTCTGCCTCTAAGCTTGTTCATCTCCACTTCACACACACACACACACACACACACACACACACACACACGCTTTCCAGTCCGCCACCTTAGAAGGCAAGCTGCAAGCAATCCCTTCCTACAGTCCCTATCGCTGTTTCTCTGCTTAAGATTTGGCACCAAAAAGATTTTTAAATTCATTTCTGAGAGAAAAATGAGACACACAGAAGCCATTTACACACAGACCTCACCTTGAGATAAGCTCTTCTGTGTAATCCAGCAGCCTCTTCATCACTCCAGGTCACACAGGCAGCTATCCGCCTGGGTCCAGCAGCTCAAGTCCAATCTCTACCTCCTACTCTTTGAGATCTTAAACAAGTCATTTTACCTCTCTGGGCCTCATTTTCCCCAGCTATAAAATGAAGTGTTTGGGATCAAGTAAATGCCAAGGTATCTCCCAATCCTGACATCCTGCTCTAGAGCTCTGAAATTGCATTAGAAATCAAAGCAAACGCTCACCAAAGCTCTCTATCTTGTATTGGTGTTTACCTACAGGCTCCCAGGTAAATGGAAGTGACTTTTTGCATGATCTTGCACAATAAACAATACCAGCACATTAATAGGAGCAAATACTTCTAATTTGTGTTTGTTTGTTTATTTGTTTATTTCCAGACTAAAGAAGTTATAAGCACCACCTGCCGATGACCTTTGGAGATTCCATGATGGCCCTTCCTTTTTTTCAAATGGGCCAGAAATTCGGAAACTAAAAATGTCAAAGTGAAAACCACACAGTAAAAATACGGAGCCTGAAATATTGAGAAAATGATGTAGGGAAAATAATACCACATCACCTTTTAAAACCATTTTTTTAAACCAATAATGATGTTAAGAAGGGATCACATAAAGTAAAACCAAATTGAGCACAGAAAAGACTGATTTGCCTAGGATCCCTTTCAGCCGTGTCATCAGCAGGACTAGCAAATACTCACGTTTCTATTTGTTGCCCTCAACTGACATGGTTGGTCGTTTGTTTTGTTTTAAATAAAATGGGGAAGCAACAAATATATTAAATCCATCTGCAAAAAAAAAAAAACCCCTATTTGCATGTGGAAAACAAATAAGTGGGTGCCTGAATGGGTGATTAGGCATGCAATTGCCCATCTGCATCTAGGGCCCCATCCGCCCTGCAGGTGTGCCTGTTGCAGGAGCAGAAAATCCGAAGAGTTGAATTGGAGAGTTCACCAGTCACAGAGGGTGACAGACAGGAGGGAAACCACTACCCTCCGCTACTGGACCTGTTCTGCGCTGTCCAACACTATTATCCCAGCTCCCCAGTCACTGCCCCTGTATCGTCAAGCTGAAAACCAGAAGTACTTTATGCCATTCTTTTGTTAGATTGCTGTCGATTCTTTAAATCACAAAGGCATTTTCTTTTCCTGAGCATCTTCAATGGGTGCCTCACAAATATTTGTTGTTGCAACTATTTTTATGAGCATGAGTGACTTCTTCTCCTACACTCTTCACCTTGGTCACTCCATTCGAGCCACGCTGGTATCCTCACTTTTCTGGAATGTTCCCAGCACGCTTCTGTCTCAGGGCCTTTGCAATAGCTTTCTTTCAGCCTAAAACATTCTCCCCACTCTTATCTCAGATTCATTGCCTCACTTCATTCAGGTCCCTGCTCAAGTGTACTCATCAGTAAGACCTTCTCAGACCAATAAATTGTAATCAGTGTTCTCCCTCCCTTCTGTGCCCGTAACCTGCTGTATTTTCCTTCTGAAAATAAATCACAACCTAAATATTACATATTATATTTACTCATTAGTTTGTGTATTATTTGTCTCCATCAAATAGAAGGTTTGTTTGATTTTGTTCACCATTCTATTCCCATCATCTGGTACAGTGTATGGTACACAGTAGGTGTTCAATAAACAGCTGTGAAGGAGTCATCATTATTATTTGCAAACCACTACACTAGGCACCAAGGGTCCTCTTAGGGAATTCATGCTTTGAAGAAGCTTCTACAATCTAGTGGAGGAGGAAGTACAAAAAATCTGCTTATCTAGCAGAGCACAGTAACATGAACATATACATAACACACTCTGAGCGTACAGAAAAAGCAAGTTGTCAACAACAGGATGGTGAGGGAGGGACTGAGGGAGACCAACAGAACAGAATTCTCTGGAACTAGCTTCAGAAAAAGAATAGAAATCATCCTCAAAAATACTTTCAGTACAAAAAATACTAAGACATCCTCAGTTAGCCTCCTTTCCCTCATCAATAACGCTAACTGGGACAAAACGTTGCCCAAGATAAGTCAGCAGTTATGTGTGCCAACACCATGGAGAAAGGAGGAATCACTTTCATCCACCAAGCCTTCATTTTAAAATGGGAATTATTTAAATACACACAAAACATGCCTCCAGAAAATGCCACTCTCCAGACAGGAAGGACCTTACAGGACAACCAGTTCAACTTCTCATTCCCTCTATAAAGGACCCACTAGCATCAGCTTTTACCTAAAGACCTGCAAAGGCCAACTTTGTGTCTCCTTCCATGCCAGAGTCCCACTCTGTTCCCTCCGTTCTCTCTTCTCCACTCTAACCACTTCCAGTTTCTTCGTTCACTACTCAAAGGCTCTGGGTTCCAGTGCCATCAGCCATCCTAAACTGCCCTCTTCCTTCCTCTCTTCTCTTTTACTGTTCCAGGGCTTTTTTTTTTTTTTTTCTGCATTTGACTGATATAGTGCTCAAGCAATTTAGCATTCAGTTGAGAGCTAAGCATTTTGTCTGGAGTTGAGGGAGGAGCACAGAGGATCCAAAGGATTCATTTGTTAACTATGTGACCCAATAAAACCCTGGCTGAGTCAACTAACTTTGTGACCTTGACCTTAAAATGCCATCTTGGACATAAATTAGAACAATGCAAACATTGTAACTCTTTGTAAGCAAAGAAGACAAAGAGGTGAAAGGCCATCTCCTGACCCCACTCTATCTCAGAAATATACAGAATTTGGGGAGCCTGTGCCTCCAATAAACCGTGGCCCCTCTAGTCCTGTTTACCCCAGCTTTTCAACTCCCTCAGCCAGCCTGCATTGATAAATGTGAGATTAGAACATGTAGTTTTTAACCATCTCTATACCTGAGAACTGGATTCTAGCCACTACCGGCTGTGTAACCCTAGGCAAGACACTTAAAGTCAGCAAATCAAAGCATCCAAGAAAGTAAAACAAAAGGAGGTCTCTAAATATCTAACCCAAAAATAGCCAAGGGACCTGTCATATGCCTCCACCACACTTCTCCACCCACACCATTACAGACATTGCTAAACGATCATGGACTCTTTCCTACTCAGTCAGGATACAGCTTCAGAATCCTTCTCAACACAGCATCTCAAGGAGCCACTACCAATACACTATCTGGCCACATGACATGAAATCCAAGCCACTCATTCTTCAGATGAAGAAAATTGAACCTCAAAGATGGGCCACGGCCTCCTCATGTCTCAGTCTTAGGAGCAGAACCTCAATTACAAAGGTCCCCTTCCCCATTGCCCTAAGTCACTTTTCTAACTCTGATGTTCTGTGACTATTCCTTGGCATGGGGATGGGGAGCTTGCTCTTTCATTAAGTTGTATAAGAAAGAGAGATAAAGGGTTTCTAAGTAGGGGCGAAGCTTCAAAGAAGGCTTGGAGGAAGAGGAGTATTTAAGTTGGCTTGAAGAAGCTTGCTGTCTTTAGGAATCAGCGTGCTCTATCTTTAGCAGAAAAAACTTCAGGATCAGGAAAGCACCTCCAGTAGAAGGAACAGCATTAGCAAAGGAACAGTGAGGACTGTTGTGTGCTCTGAGGATGCTGTGAGCTGTTGAGCAGAGCGGTAGCCATAACGGAGACTATGGCTTCTTCAGTGCCCCCTGGCATTGAAGAAGATGATAAGAAAAAATTAGAAAAGTGAACCAGTCTTTGTGGTGTTTTAAGTGCTGATTTTTTTTTTCAAATTGACTTAAATGCCTTAAGACTCATAAATAGGAAAAGAAGATAAAAAAGGAGTAGAGGGAAAGTCAAGAATATATCTCCATTCTCAGTGGAAAAAGAATTTTGCTATAAACTGTATTACAGGAACACTTTCATTATGTAAAAGCCTATTTTGTTTTCATGTCATCCTTAGATTACATCATAGAATGGCTACAGCCGTCTCGTACCATATTATAAATAAATCACTAGCTTAATCATAGAATGAGCCAGGGCCCTAGATTTAAAAGGAAAATATTAGATCATTTTTAATAACTGATATAACTCAAGCCAGTCATCATTGAAGCAGGTTGAGGTGATGTCATCCTAACGAAGTCCAAAAAGGAACCAAAGAGGGTCAGTGCTGGGCAGGTCCAAGAGAAGCTTCCATTTACAAAGGAGAGGTGGCTGATGGCAGCTGAGTGGAGCTCATTCACTGGACTAGACAATCTTGTCATGAAAACCAACACTTAACTTTTCAAGTAGCAATGTCCAAGAGGTCTTCCTCATAAAATATAGTATATGAATATTTTTTTCACAGAACTACTATATTTCCAAATACCAGAAAACATGAGTATATTATGATGTCTGTATTCATGTCTTAGGAGCCACTGAGCAAAAGTAAATGTTAAGGCTTTGAGTTATTCAGGAAAACATGAAATCTGGGGTGACATATGCAAATGCTACAGGTTTGGTCCAAGCCAAAAGGACAGTACAAGGGCTTTCAGGTAACGGTCTGACAAAGGAAAGAACTGAGGGTAGTTTCTAGCAGGTACAGACTATAAAGGAGATTGGAAACAACATTTAATGGGCAGCAACTGCCTACTAAGTTCTACACTCAGTAGGTACTTTATATATGTTATGCAGCATTGTGAGCACAAAAGAAACTGTGAGGTAGATGTTACTTGCACCATTTTTTTCAAGTATGGAAACCAGTTTAAAAAATGATTGAGTGACTTAAGTAAGATTATGTAGTTAAATCATGATTGTCATCCTACTCCAAATTTTGCTTTACCTTGTTGCCTTCATCCACTTAAAACTATTCCCTACCATGGACTATCAATAAAAATCAAATAATTGATAAAAAATACTTTGAAAGTACTTAAACTATAAAAAAATATTGAGAGTTGAAAGGGGCCATGGAACGAGGAATAGTATTAACATTCTGGCCAGTGACAGTCTCAATGATCAAAGCTGGCTTTCCTTATTTTGGCAGTAGACCTACTAATGAGCTTGACCATAATTTTAAGTCTCCCATTTCCATTGATTTTTTTAGGAATGTTAAGGTGGACTCTAAGGGAACCTGTCATCTTCTACAAAATGTACTGCCAAGCTGGGTTTTATAGAAAGACTGTTTTGGTGGGGGGAAGAGACGGATGTTCTGGAAAAGAACTTTCTGCCAGACAGAAGGTATTGGCTGAGGCTTTATGTCTGATCCTGTCAGTCTCATAGTAATGTTGTGTATTGGCTCACTGTTCTTAATACAAATGTTATTCATAACTGCAGAGACACACTGTCTGAGCCAAGTAATACTGATTTATGCAACTTTTCAGGACACAGCCAAGACCCATCAGGAGATGTAGACCCTGAAATTTAACGAAAGGGACGACATGAAAGCTCAAGACTCCAAATGTTGACCTATTTTCCCCAGTCTGTTTCTGGGACAGGATAGAGGTTGCAAACAGCAGAGAAAACATTGCCGAAAGTTGTATGGACTGAGTATGAAGCAGAGACTGTGTGGAGAGGTGGAAAAGAAGCACTGGGACAGAGTCAAAGGCGCCACAGAGGGTTCCTCCTATGGCAGGCTCCATGACCCCGGAAGAGTCTGCCCCTTCTCCAGGTCTTGGTGTCTCATCTGTACAGTAAAGAGCTCAAGCAAAGACATTCAAACATTTCCACCAAAGCAGCTCTAACTGCTAAAGAGGGTAAAAATGTAGAGGTATGAGAGCATAACGTTAATTGAAAACTTGTGTTTTTCCTCTGAAAAACCAGGCCAATTTTGTACTCTATGATATATCAATGTTTATGCTAAGATTTGAAATGGATTTTCCCCCTAAGATGTCTTCAAGTAAAATCGATCCAAAAAGGTGTGCTGAGTTTATTCAGTGGCTGCCTGGAATTCCTACTCCCTCCTTAGCACAGGCCATGCCACCTAGGCAGCCCCTAAGCTGGCCTCCTGGAACTCCACCCCTTATATCCATGCCCTTGTGCAATCCCTCTCCTTGAGTGTGGGCTGGATTTAGTGACTTGCTTGTAGCAAAGAGAATGAGTCAGAGGGAACAGTGTGTGTCACTTCCAGGATTAGGTAACAAAAGGCTGCGGCTTGATCTGTCAGACTCTCTCTTGCTCACTTTCTCTGAGGGGAGCCAGTTGCCACATTGTGAGCTGCTCTATGGAGAGGCCCACATGGCAAGGAACTGAGGGTGGCCTCCAGCCAATAGTCAGCAAGGAACTCAGGTCCTAAGTCCAACAACCGGTGAGTAACTGAATCCTGCCCACAATCATGTGAGGGAGCTTAGTATGGATAATCCTGCACTGAGCCTTCAAAGGAGACTACAGAGCCAGCAGACACCCAGACTGCAACCTCAGGAGAGACCTTGAGGTACCCGTCTAAGGTGCTCCCTATTCCTGACTCACAGCAACTGTGAGACCATAAGTGTTTCTTGTTTGAAGGTGCTAAATTTGGGGTAATTTGTTATGTAGCAATAGATAATGGAGATAGCATCCTAGTTTGAGATTGTTTTCATGACCCTCACCAACTCCACCACTTTCCATGAGGCCTGGGGAGTAGACTCTAAGAAATTTGGTATCAGAAACTCTCAAAAGGAACCCTTGTACCCAAGAAGGCAGAGATGCTTTCTAGTTTGGTGACATACACCCAAGCATGCTCTGATCACACAGAAGACCATGGAAATGTCAGTGCAGTTTAAAATCAATATGACACTTGCAGCTACAGCACACTGATGAGAATGAACTAGAGACTGAACCATACATGCAAGATGAGAGACTCCTTACCTGCCCAGCTGTATTGTGCTATCAGCTATATCTACTCTTAGAACTTGTTCGGCCCTAGTGAACCAAGCTATGGCCCCGGGCCCACCCTGCCAACTTCCTGGGCTTGTGTTATACAGCTCCATTTTTCACTGAGCAGTTCTGAGATCAGATCCCCTCTTCCTGGAAACCTTTCCCAATGTTCCCAATTCTTTCCACTCTCGCAACCGATCATCTAAGCCCCATGAGATCTGAAGCTGTAAATTCCTTACCTTGATTTCAAAAGCACCTAAGTGAGGCCTGAAACATATCTAGAGATTAATGAATGTATGTTGTAAACAATACTTTTTTAAGGTATATTTCATTCACATGTGTATGTCTTTTCTCTCCAATGAGATTATAAGCTTCTCAAAATCAGGGACTGTGCCTAATTCACCATGGTGTCCTAAAGATCATGCAGTTCACTGACTTCCAGACAAATGCTGGGATCAGGTCAGAGAACAAGCACACTCTCTGTGAACCAGAGATACATACTTGGCAGCAATCTACAAATGACTCATGAGGCTCTCCATCCACTCAGCATCAGAACTCTTCTACTGCACAGTAGCCCAATGAGGGGAAACCGGAGAATTCCTCTAACCTCCTAGGGCCCTCCCCAAGGAAGAGGTATCCCCACTGTGCTCAGGTCAGAAAACAGAAGACTGTAGAATTAGGAGGCAGGAAGCAATAGAGAGAGAGAGTTCTTCCTTTTATTTTCATGGACAGCAAACACTTCCTATAAGACATCCTCGGGTTAGAGAAGAGCTACAGAGCCTCAGGAGGCTGGATGAGTCCCTACTCAGACCCAGCGAGTCCTTTTGTAATTTTTGAAGTAATAACATAGAAGTTACAAAAGCTGACTAAGCAGATAGTCACACATGCCCAGAAACCACCTAACCAAGCAATTGTTGGGAATCAAGACATTTCACCTCTGAAAGTTAAAAGGAAGTAACCAATGCTTTGCTTCTGGCAGAGACTAATACCTGATTCTTCTGAGGACCAAAGAGGAAATATTACAACTGAAAGTCCTTGGCTATCATCAACAATTGCACACTAGTATCAACAGAGGGAAATAATTTCCTTCCTGACTCCCACTGGGCCAGTCACTCCTGGAGCAGAAGGTGTGATTATCTAATCAAACAATGCAAGAGCCAAATGGCTAGACTATAGCTTCTAGGGGATTTCTCAAGCACTGACACAGTCTTCTACCTCCCTCCCTGCACCTCCTGCTGTCTAGAGCAAAAACAAATATGGAAAGTAGTAATAATATACTATTTCATGTCAATTTCAACCTCCATCATTAAGCAAGATTCCAAATCTAGCTCCTTTCCAAGACTGAGAACAAATTACTGCCCATCCAATCCTGGGGATAATGGGGTGCAGAGTTAGGAGGAAGGACATACACTGAATATACACTATGCACCAAGCACAGTGCTGGGCGGGGACTGCACATTAGTTCATCTTATTTTTCTGTATATTCAAGATGAGTCTTTAAAGAATGAAACAACTGTAATAACCTATCATACATGGACCACACTTTACAGTTTGCAAAATAAGTTGGCACCTATCAGCCCATTTGCTCTAAACAAACATGAGACATAGGCAGGGCAATGATTTTTATTCCTATTTCTCAGATCAGGGAAATGAAGGCAGAGGGATCGTATTTTTCCAGGGTTGCACATCTAATAATTGGCAGATCTTCTGATATCCCAACCCGCTGCCTTTTTATGAAGTCACAAACTTCTTAAGCCATATTGGTCCCAAAAGCCTCTTTCTGTCCAGTCATTTGTTTCACTCTCATAAAACCATGCAGTCCAGCTCCATTCTGTGCTAGAATTCCTAAAAAGCTCCAACAGAGAATTGGCCAGTGCCTAATGGGACACCCTCAGGGTACACTCACTTTGGATTTTTCTTTTTATACATGAAAATGCATTGTGCACTTATCACGTGCCAGAGATCCAACTACACTCTGGGGAAACACTCACGAACAAGAGACGCTGTCCCTCTTCTGACTGGGTTTTCTAGTCTTAAAGGCCATAATCACGTGAGCCATGGATCCTGTCTCCTCTGGAGTCTCATTCCTGTAACAGTCCCTGGTGGGATATCATTTCGGCCTTCTTAGCATCCTCATATGGAGAATTCAGTTGGTTAAAGTCCTTTCAGAGGATGAGGCGAGGACTAAAACCTGACACTCTAGGGGAGCTCTGGCAGGAGTGTTAAAAGGTTCCTGGTCAATCACACAGCTTTAGTCCTCTCCCAGCTTCCTAATGGCGCCTAGATATTCTTTGGAGGGACCAACACCTCTCCACTGTGAGGCTGCCATGAGATTTCGGTGGGATTGTTTCATAATCCAGAGAGCCCTGGTTCACACATGCCAGTAAGCACAGTGTCCTCACGGCCTCAGTGACTGATGCAGGAGTACCTAGTTACCTGAGTCTATGGGGACATGGTAAACGGGGCTGTCTTTCTCCCAATGGCCCAGGTTCCAGCAAGCAGCCATCTCATGAGCACGAGGTGAAACACACAGAAGAGGACAGAGCAAGGAGCACAGCAGAGGTACAGCCAAGCCCTACTCAAATGGGCCTGAAGCCCGCCTTACTTCGGGACTCTCTGGTTTCCAGCAGGACCTCCCACCCACTTTGTTCTAGATAATATACTCTATTTAATTCAGCCTAAGGCTGCACCAGTGTTTTAGAAGACAAAAGCCACTGTGGGCTCACAATTAGCTTACAGACAACAAAAACTTCTGTATCTCTTTCAGCTCACTCCTGCTAAGGAACTCTATCCCTTCCGTCATTACACACTAGATATTTGTTTGTTTTTTTAATGCAAGTGCAAGGCTTCATATTCATCACAACTTAATCCCAGCCTTTTATCTTATGTAGATCCATAGGAGCACAGAAAGTCAGTTGTTCTTTTAAGATACATTGATTAAGAAAAGAAGAGGCGACAAAATGTAGCTATAAACTCAGTCACACTTTTAATTGAAGTTAGGTTTGAGCAATCACAACAGCACCTACATCACAAACATGGCAAGGCATATTATTTATTCAGTATAAAGCCAGTGCATGGGGCACGTATGGACTGGCCCTGGGGATGGAGACCACAGAACTAGAATTCTAAATAGAAGCCTTTCCCAGGATTCTCCAGCTGTTTTCCTCAAGTCTCCCCATTGCGTAAGGGATCCACACCATTAATGCTTTTTACCACCCCTCTTGTCTAGAACACGTTGTTCTTTCTATTCTACCCTCTAAACACAAAGGAATTCCCAAACACAAGGGAAAGCTTACTTTACTTGGTCACCATTTCCCTTTCTGAGTGTATAACAAGGGTCAAACTCAGATCCCAGTGGAGTTCTAGCAGGCCTTTTAAGACACAGGTTCACACCCTTTGCCTAAGCAAAGTTAACCTCTTCTACCTCAAACGGTTGTTGTGAAAATAAAAGGAGATCACCGAAAAAGCACCCTACCCAGAGGTAAACAAAAGCCACTCAATAATATTACTTTCTATCCCCGCAAATGCCCATAACATTGTTCATTGACATTTTCATTTCAGTCTTTCAATTTCAAAAACACTTTCCTCTATGCCAAAGGAGAAAGAAGAAAGCAATACAATTACTGGCAATCGGAAGTCATCATTACTCCATATTTTCTTCCAATTTCTCTTCATGCCACCTTCCAAGAGCTGAGTCCTACCTTTTCTTTGCCACACATTTTATTAGCATTATTACATTTCATCCACTGCCAATGAAATCAACTCAAGGAAAAAAGAAAGAACATTTAAGTTCTTCTCTAGTTCTTAGTCCATTCTAGTTATTAGTTCCCATGTTTCAATGGAAATCACTGATTTTTTAAAACTCATTAAAATGTGAACATTGACTATACAAGCGAAAAAAGTCTTTTCTGTGTAGAACTCACCAACTGAGGAAAAATATCTTCCCTCCGATGAGAGCCCAGAACAATGAAAGAGAGTCCTAGACTGAGAACCAGGTGACTGGATTCTGTCTTCAATTCTGTTTCTGAGCCTCAATGATCCCACCTGTGGAAAATGGGTGAAAGGGATTGCTTATGAATCTCTAGGATCTTACCAGTTTTCAAAATTCCCAGGTTTATGAACTCACTGAGATATAGAGGAAAGCCACTAGATTTGTGGTTTTCAAGCCTGGCATCATTCCCAGTATGGCCCCCAGTCAGCTTCTGGCACTTCTATTTCACTAAACTGTCTTGAAATGATGGGTAAACAGGATGACCGTACCTCAGTGTTCACCCTCAACTCACCTGGGAAAACAGCTTCATGGTAATATCAGAGGTGAAAGAGCTAGATCAATTAGTTAGACACTCGCATTTTAGGTAAGAAAAAAGTTAACAGCAAAATCTGAATGACAGCAAAAAAAGAGAGACAAGTATGACCTTGGAGACAAATTTCTAACTAAAGGACCCCTCTAAACCTCAGTTTCCCTTGCCTGAAAAGTTACAGCCAGTGAGCGGCTGCAGAGCTGGACAAACTTGACACTTCCCAGTAAGTCCTCATTACAGGATTCACTTCATTAAGAGCTACTACTATCTTGCTAAGGATGATGAAATATATATTCCAACGTACACAGATGCCAAAGCAGTGAGCTGTTATAAAATGTGTCTTTTATATGCAGGAGAAATCTACATATCAAAAAAACTACTACTCTCATTTTCTTTGTTGTCATTTCTAACATTATTGAATCAATCATATAGCTGTTTCTTGTATCATTTTCTTATTCAGTCTTCAAATACCCATACAAGATCAAAGTTGGGAGGGACCTTACAAATGACCCTACCTCAACACTTCCAACTGACTGGAAGAGAAGCAGGGGCCAGAGTAGGGAGGTGGCCACTCCAGGAGCCCACCACAAGTAGCAGGCAGTCCAGGGCTCCAGTCCAGGGCTAGTTCCACTAGACCCAGTTACCACCATTTTGACAGAGGAGGACAGAAAGATTCGTTGGGCAGAGGGAATTGCCCTTGGTCACAACACTGGTTTTGGAGCAAAACCAGGACTTTCACACCCAGACCTCTGAACTCGTGCTTCAAAGCTCTCACAATGCAGGCCTACAGCAGAAAGAAATTAAGTTAGAAAAATGGAGCATAATCAGAATAAGTCCAGCAAAGCAATGAGTTTCCTGAGAGCTAGTGGTCTTCAAGGACATTAGAATTCTCAAAGCCATTCCACCGAAATGACAGAAAGGGCCTAATTTCAAACTTGCTGAGGAATGGAGTATTAGGAGGCTGGCATTAGACCTGTGGGAAGTGCCATCATACAGAACAAAAGACAACCCCCACCCTCAAGGCCCAGGAAACCTAAGCATCTCCTTGCAAGGGGAGATACAAATCAGAGCAGCTTCTACAACAGCAAGGGATGTCTGACAGCAAGGGATGTCTGACTTCCCAGATTTCTAAACTTGGCAGAAAGACAAAGCTCTCCACCTTGGCCCTTGGGCAATTTCTCACATACTTGCCAGCTTCCCTCCATGCACAAATGAGAGTGGCCTCCCTTTTCCACAGTCAACTTCTCTTTCAATAATTTCTTTTTTCCTTCTTTCCCATAAAGAGAACAAGCAGCTTTGCTAAAGAACCGCTGTGAAATGATTGAAGTTCCCATGCAAACAAACCATTAGCAGAGTTCAAATGCAATTTAAATTACCAGTTGTTAAAGTGCTCCTCAATTTTGTGGTAAGTTTCCAAGGAGAATTACATGCTATATACTATTTAATTGGTTGTTTTCTATTTTTTAACATCCATTTATCCCCCCCACCACTCTGATATTTCAGAAGTGTCTATAAAAGCTTCCCTTTAAAAAATTATATATTGTTGAATAGATTAAATCTAAAGATTGAAAAGTATCAGAGAAACAGCTGTAGGACCACACGGCTCAGCAGAAGGTGATGGCTTTGACACCATCAAGCATGCAGAATTTTAAAATCTTAGGAGTCACCTCATAGTGCCATCACTCTTTACAGATAAACACACTGAGGTTCCGAGAGGGAAAGAAGGGGTTGACTCAAAGTCCTCTCACTGGTCCGTGACAGATTCAACATGAGACCATGTCTCCTCACTCCCAGCCCTGTGCCTCATCTTCCCACCAGCACATCATTGGAGAGATGATGGGAACTACTCAATGAATTTTCCACCCTTAATTTTTTTAAAAAGAAAATATGAAGTCCTCTTCAAATACATTCCTAACCTCAAAAGTGGAGATGAGCAAAGGCAAATATCTCCTCAAAAGGGAGAAAAAGAAGTAAAGGCTGATGAATGAATAAAGTCAAAGGAACTTAAAATGAGCAGATTCGGGCAGGAAAAATCAAGGCACTCATCTAGATTCATTCATCAAGTTATATCACATCAAGAATGTCAATCCCCACTGCTTTATCTGGCCCAGAATTAGTGGCTGCCCCTGGAATGAGAGGATAAAGGATCAACAAAGTAAAGGCAGGTGTTGTCACATCTGTAAATGGAAAGGATTTCTGGAGGCCATAGTGAATATAGGATGAAGTTCAAGGCTGTGATATTGGACTTGAGTAAGTTATTTACCCTCTCTGAGCTCAAGCTTCCCAGTCTGCAAAACAAGGCTAATACCACCAACCCATTACACGTATGTAATCATGTCATGGGATTCCTTAGCCAGCATGCACAGCACAGAACTGGTACCCAGTATTCACGAATTAATGTTCACTCCCTAAACTGCCAGGGTTTCGGCCATTTCTCAAAGCCTTTGATTCTGTGGTTCTAATTTGTGTGCACTATAACTGACTGAGTCTTATAAGCCATGTACGTTTCCTAAGTCTGTTAGATGCTATATATGCCCTGACTATAAATTCATTTATTTTGTCATTCAAGAAAATAAAATAAAACAAAACAAAACATGTGAATGAAAACTGAAATGTCCAAACATTTTCCTTCTTTCAGAGTAGACAAACACTGTGCCTGCTTCCTTCCATGAAAACATTAAAATTACTATTAAATTATAGAACAATCAACCTGGAGAACCATCCGAAGTCTAGTTGAACAGAAGATTTATAACTAGAGGATATAAAGAAGCCACATCAAGAGTGGTAGAAAGAGCAGAGATGGGAACCAGGCTGGTCCCAAACTGCTGTGTGGCAGTTGAAATAGAAAGGAATATCTCAGCTGTGGAGGTTCCGACCAGAGAAGCAATGGACCCCAGCCCCACTCCATGGTCCCAAGCCTGGAGTACTGCTGCCAGGAAGAGAAGCCCCCACAATATCTCAATGTGATAAAGTGAGGATTCCAACAATTCAGGTGGGACGGAAGACTGCCGAAAACCCAGATGTCTTCTCAAATGGCCTGCACACAGACTCACTCACTCGCAGGCACTCACCTTGGACTCCAGCAGAGGGATGGTGATGTGGGGGACATCGAGGCATATGGGGAGCAGACTGAGGTGTGTGGCTTCGAGGCCAGGGCTGGAAAACAGTTGCCATTTTCCCTAGGTGGGGCCTCCTCCTGTGCAGCCAGGCAGGAGACCACCATCTTTAATGTGCTGAGCCTGCACCCTACACTTACAGCCAAATCTGAATCTTATTGGTCTGGTGAGATCTGGGGCTCTGCCTTGCTGACTCACTGAGATCCCACTCCACCTTCTACGAAGGAGGCACTTTCTCTGCAAGCAACAAGCCCCATGCTCACTGCACTCTTTCTTGTTGAACTATTGAAGTCAACAGGCCACAGGTGGGCAATGACGGGCCTCAGTGTGCTCTGAGACTTTTGCTGAGTAGCTCCAGGCTCAGCAGTGGCACCAAACATGAATCTACATGAACCTGGAAAACACAACTCTTCCCACTCTAGTGACTCCCTAAGATCCTGCCTTACCCAACTCGCATACCACATGAGGCATTAGCAGTGGCTGAACTTTAAGGAAGCCGGCAGGTGGCAGCAGGCCTCGGCTTATCCTGGCTTTTTACAGAGGTACCCCATGCCCAGTAGTGGTGGCAGCCATCCTCAGTTCGCAGCATGGCTTCTCCCACATGCAACCAGATTTAGCACAGGCAGCAAAAACCTGCAGATCACTTTGTACCTCCAACCAAGTAGTCGCCAGGTGGTCACGGGCAGTAACTGACCTGGGCCTGCACCAGAGCCCCTTCCAAGAGGCCCAGAACCAACATACATGGAGGCTGGCTTCACAGCAGAGCACTGCCCAATTAGCCCCACAAGCGGCATACATAAAGGGCAGTCTCATCAGGCACCAGAGCCCACGAGGGTGAACCCCACTCACTGAGGTAAGCCCCCTACACAGGAACCTGTAAGCTGTGGACATGGCCAAACCTCACAGGCAATCAGCCTGAGGGTCAATCCCACCCAGTGACATGACAATAGCAATCAAGGCTCACCTATAATAGGAGGGCACTCACAACCCACACAAGGGACACTCCTGGAGCACCTGGAGCAGGCGACAAGGGAGACTGTGTCATTGGGCCCCACAGGGCATTTACTACATAAGGCCATCTGGGCCAAGACTGGGAAACGTAGCAGATCTACCTCCATACAAAGGAACAAAAACAGGGAGATAGCCAAAATGAGGAAACAAAGAAATAGATCTCAAATAAAAGAACAGGACAAAACTCTAGA
The DNA here is from genome assembly GCF_036562045.2 of Rhinolophus sinicus. NCBI lineage: Eukaryota > Metazoa > Chordata > Mammalia > Chiroptera > Rhinolophidae > Rhinolophus > Rhinolophus sinicus. Next base: position 51,202,116 of record NC_133751.1, on the reverse strand, counting down.
AAAAGAACTAAACAAAATGGAGGCAAACAACCTACCAGAGACAGAGTTCAAGACAATAGTCATAAGGATGCTCAAGGAACTTTAACAAAGAAATAGCAAGCATAAAAAAGGACATAGAAACCATAAAAAAGAACCAGTCAGAAGTGAAGAATACAATAACTGAAATGAAGAATGCAACAGAAGGAATCACCAGAAGACTAGATGAAGCAGAGGATCGAATCAGCAATTTGGAAGACAACCTATAAAACACCCAATCAGAACAGCAAAAAGAAAAAAGAATTTTAAAAAATGAGGAGAGTTTGAGAGACCTCTGGGACAACATCAAGCGTAACAACATAGCATCATAGGGGCACCAGAAGGAGAAGAGAGCAAGGGGTTGAGAACCTATTTGAAGAAATAATGACAGAAAACTTTTCTAACATGGCAAAGGAAATAGGCATAAAAGCCCAGGAAGTGTAGAGAGTCCCATACAAGATGAACCCAAACAGGCCCACATGAAGACACATTATAATTAAAATGGCAAAGGTTAAAGACAAAGAGAGGATCCTGAAAGCAGCAAGAGAAAGGCAACTAGTAACTTCTAAGGCAGTTCCCATAAGATTGTCAGCTGATTTCTCAACAGAGACTTTGCAGGCCAGAAGGGATTGGCAGGAAATATTCCACATGATGAAAAGCAATGATCTACAACCAAGATTATTCTATCCAGCAAGGCTATCATTTAAAATTGAAGGACAGATAAAGAGCTTCCCAGACAAGAAAAAGTTAAATGATTTCATCACCACCAAACCAGTATTACAAGGAATGTTAGAGGGACTTCTTTAAGATGGAAAAAAAAAATTCAAAAATAGAATAATGAAATAGCAATATCTACATATCTATCAACACTTACTTTCAATGTAAATGTATTAAATGCTCCAATCAAAAGACATAAGAGGGCTGTATGGATAAGAAAACAAAACTCTTACATGTGCTGCCTAGAAGAAAATCACTTCAGATTGAAAGACACATGCAAAGATGGAAAGTAAATAGATGGAAAAAGATATTCCATGAAAATAGAAGCAAACAACAACAAAACAAGCTGGGATAGCCATACTTATACCAAATAGACTTTAAAATAGACTTTGAAATAGACAAAATAGACTTTAAAACAAAGGCTGTAACAAGAAACAAAGAAGGGTCCAGTAATCCCATTTCTGAGTATTTATCTGAAGAAATCCAAAACTCTACTTAAGGGGACATGTGCATCCATATGTTCATCGCAGCATTGTTTACAATGGCCAAGATATGGAGGCAGCTTGGGTGTCTGTGGATGGATAAATGGCTAAAGAGGAGGTGGTACATATATACAATGGAATATTGCTCGGCCGTGGAAGGGAATGGGCTCTTGCCATCTGCAATGGCATGGATGGACCTGGAGGGTATTATGCTGAGTGGAGTATGTCAGAAAGAGAAAGACAGATGCAATGGGATTTTGCTTATATGTGGAATCTGAAGAACAAAACAAACAAACAAATCAGAAACAAACTCATAGATACAGAGGACATTTTGATGGTTGCCAGGTGAGAGGGAGCTTAGAGGTGTGGATGTAAAAAGGGGAAGGGATTAATAAGTCCAAACTGGTTGTTCCAAAGTAGTCATGGGGATGTAGGGCATAGCATAAGGAATATAGTCAATAATATTGTAATAACTATATATGATGTCAGATGGATACTAGATTTCTTGGGATGATAGATGGAAGGGTGAAAAAGATGAAGGGATTAAGAAGTACAAATTCATAGCTACAAAACAGTCATGGGATGTAAAGTAAAGCATAGGGAATAGGAGACAATAATATGGTAATAGTTATGTATAGTGCCAGGTGTGTACTAGGCTAGTCTGGGGGGATCACTTCTTAAATTATATAAATGTCTAACCACTATGCTGCACCCCAGAAATTAATATAAAATAATATCGCATGTCAACTGTAATTAAAAAATGAAAAAGGCAGAGGGGAAGGTAAAGGGCAATAAGTGGTCCAAATTTCCAGATATAAAACAAACAAGTCATGGGGATGTAATATACAGCATGGAGAATTCAGACAATATTGTGATAGCGTGGTACAGTGTCAGATGGTTTTTGGACTTATCATGGTGATCATTTCTTTAGGTCTATAAATATTGAATAACTATGGTGTACACCTAAAACTCATATAATATTGTATGTTAGCTATATTTTTAATGAAATCCTTTTAAAATAAAAAATAAATGGCCTTCAAACACAGTTTATGAGCCACATAGCAGTAAAAAGCCCGATTTAATGTCCAAAACCTCATTTAAACTTTTCATCAACCCTATAAGAAAGATTTCCAAACTGTCTATTGAGGGAACTAAGGTTCAGGGAGGTTAGGCAAAGTTTCAGGCTAGGAAGTAATAAATCCAGGACTGGAACCCTGGTCTTCAAAATCAGGCTCCATGACATGTGTTTTATTAATTTGCACTTACAACTACACTATGGACAGCTATTCAGCTAGAGGCAGAAATGTACTTTAAAAAAAAACAAAACTCTTCTGCTATTTTCCACATTTCAGGGAGATTTGGAATAAAAAAATAAAGGTTGAACTTTCAAAGTAAAAAAATGTTGACATTAGAAGCAGATAGACCCTTCTTGAATTCCGCCTTGCTGTTATGTCCCTAAGTGAAATACAAAGCTCAGAGCCCTAGCACTGAGCAGACATCTGCTGGGTATGTGGGAAGCCCACCTGAGAAAGGTTAGCAATGAGCTGATATCAGGCCAATTCAAAAACCATTCAAATGGCTGGGCTCATGATCAAACAAGTTGCACATAACCCTCGTATGAGCTTCTGAACATTCTTCTGGTGCAACTGTTAGGTGACAGGATGTCATGTGCCCTGCATTCAGAGGTACACAAAAAATGCATTTGCTAGCACCTCCTGTCCTTAGTAAGGCACAGTGTATGACCCAGCAGGTGTAGGTACTGAGGCAGACATGCCTTGAGCTCTCCAAGAGCTCACAGCCTCACTGGGGACGTGCTTGAATACACAAAACAGAATGAATAGAGTGCAAAGCACAAGTACAGGCAATGCCATTTTGAAGGCCTGGAAAAGCTCTGCAGATGACTTCTAAACTGAGCTTGAACAGCCAAGAGGATTTCCACGTATGAGGAGTAGGAAATAGGCCCAGGGAACAGGATGTCCTAAGGTCTTGAGGATGAGTTCAGGGTGTTCTCGGGGACAGTGACTAATCTGGTGAGGCCAGTCAGTGGCAGAGGACATGGAGGGCTGTGGCGGTACCTGAGGCTAGAAAGGAGTGTTGCGGCCAGAACCTGGAGGACCTTGCGTGCCTGGCTAAAACATTTGGATCTTGACACTCATGGGTACTGCACTTTGGGAAATGACTCAGGCAAAAGTGAAATGGTAGAGCTATCCTTTCAAGAACAAAATCCCCCTCCGAGGTCAGCTTCCAAACACAGCAAGGGTGGCAGTGTCTAAAGGAGAGCCTCCTCTGAAGGGCCCTACCCACAGAGAAGTCAGAAGAGTAGGTAGCTCTCAGAGTTGTCCCAAAGCCACACCTTCATGCACCCTTTCCTGTAGTCTGGAACTCTCAGCCATGGAAGACCCAGGAAAGAAACTAAGTGTCATGTTCCAAGCAGGATTTCCACTCTACCTTTAGGAAAATGCCAGCACTACCAATCTGGTAAATTAGAAGAACACAGGCTGAACACAGGCTCTAGCTGCTTTCCTGTCACTGAAGTAGCAGGAAGCAGAGGCCTATCCAACACACACTGTGTGTGCCCAGAGTTCTATATATCAGAACTCCCACCAGGCCTGGCACTGTGTGACTGGAGCCTTCAACTGGTAATGAGCCTGCACTTGTGTCACCAGTTAAGTTGTACGGAATCCCTTCCCTTAAAGGAGACTTTGTAGCAGGTCAAAGACCCAAGCAAGCTGTGATTCCCTTTCTGCCCTTAAGGAGCTCCCAGCCTAGAAGGAGAGAAAAGACATCAGCACAGTAGAAGACAGCAAGTGCCTTAAAAGCACAGATAACAATACAAATCCTCATAACAACTCTATGACTTGGCATGATTATTTATACCCATTTGACAGATGAGGAAACTCAGGCTCAATCAGGCTAACTGACCTGACTGATCACACAGCTAGGAGGTATCACAGCCAAGATCTCATGCTCATAAGCACCAGAGTTTTATCTAGTGACTCACAGCCCAGTGTGGTGTGAGTTAGCAGAAGAGAGAACAGAGAAATCACTTTAGTGTGCGGGAGTATGGCTGGTGGGGAGTGTGGGTAATGGGGAGGTGATCAGGGATTATTTCATTCAGAAAGTGTCACATGTGCAGAAGTTTATCGGAGGAAGAGGAGGCCTGCGGATGCAGATGGGAGAGGTCCTCTCTGGCTAAAGGAACAGCATGTAGCATGAGCTAAAGCATGAAGGTGAGAAAACGCAGGGCATTTGTGGGGAATGGCAGGAAATGTGGCCGACTTAAGAATGAGTAAGAGGGAGCATTAAGGAAGTTCACGGTGGGCACGTATTGTCATCTGGTGATGATGAGCCCTCAGTCCCAGGTGCAGAAGTTTTTACTGAATGCCATAAATACTAGGAAAATATTTTAAATGACAAAATAAATAAACTTACAGTCAGGGACACACAGATATAAATATTCTAGGAAAATAGTAAATGTTTCAAAGCAGAACTATGGCATGGTTTCAGCCTTACTTGGGATTCTGGGCTCCAGTACTAAAGGCCATGTAGTAACCTTTCAGGACCTGGGCCAAAGTCAGGACCTGGAATAGTGGGCCGTCAGGTCATTTCAGGCCAAAGACCAGAAGGACACTGTTCCCTGGCAATGACTTTGGGGGCTAGGACTTCTATACCTATTTTGTAGACCCCGACTTCCTTGTGAAGAGTTCCTACAGCTCATTAAATGAATTCCGGGCGTTAGCTGGAGCCCAAGTACCCACAGGTGGTGAGCAGACCATAGAGAACAGGATGGGAGTCGTAGAATCAGAAAACCTACACTTGATACTTGGATTCTCCTCAAACTGACTATGGAATCCTGGGCAAGTCACTTCCCATTAACAAAGGCACGGTTTCAATTTGTGAAATGGAAACAATCATACTTATATAGCTCGGTTCTGGTGAGAATTAACAATTAGCTTGTGAGGTTAAATATAAGGACATGTGTTTCTACACACAGGCTGACATGTTTAGAATAGGTGCTCCCCCTGAAAGCCATCTTGCTGATATTGACAGGCGTAGTACAAAAACCGCCCAGGCCTCCTGGTGAAGTATCTAAATCTGGAGTTGTCAACAATTTTTCCCCCCGTTGAAAATTGAGCTGTATTCCCCAGGCAAGCCATTACATCTTTTTGTGCCAAATTGTTTTCATCTTTTAAATGACCCAGTAATCCCACTTTGGGCAATATACATAAGGGAATAATCCAAAAGGAAAAAAGAAGGCAATTTGTTCAGAGATGTTATTCATAGTGCTATTTCTAGCTCTTTATATATCCCTCTATTATAGCACTTATCTCACTGTGCTGTAATTATCCACTCCCCTTCCAAACGCCTCCAAATTATCTTTGAATCAATCCCCAGCACCTAGCACAATGCCTGGCATACAGTAAGAACTCAATAAATGTTTGTTGACTAAATGAATGGGTACTATGAAAGAAATTTTAAAAGAAATTCAAATGAGTAAAAAACAAGACATTGTTTTTGAGATGATATTAAAGAGTCTTAAAAGAAAAAAAACCTGGTAAATATAGACTGCAAACAGAAGAGGAGTGAGTCAAGAAGCCTCAAGAGTGAATTTCAGATGACTTAGTTTACAATCTCTGAGCACCTCCAGGCTTAGGCTGAGTGTAGGACAAGACCACCATGAGATCACAGGCGAGGTCCCTTTGGCCTGGTAGCTAAAACATAAGGCGCTGTCAGGAATCTTCAATCTCCACAACCTTAAACTGACTAAATCACCTAACTTCTCAGAGACCAGTTTCTCCACTGAAACATGGAGAATTACAGGAAAGTTGAGTCCATTGAAAGTAATTACAGAGAGCAGGTGAGGGCCAGCAACTGTGAATTCACATGTAAATGAAAGAGGAGGGCTGGGAAGTACCCTTGGACCAGGGTCCTCAACAAGGTGGGGCTTTGAAGCCCCAGCTCTTCTGAGCTCCCATTACACCTTCCAGACCCATCTTACAGGGTGGTTGGTTGAAGGCTTCTCACCAGAGTTTCCTGGAGGCTGGAATCTCTGCAAGAACAGACGACACATCAAGGAAAAACACTATGTTAAATATGGCCCATAAAGTCAACATCACTCTGAATGTTCTGTATTCCTGATGGGAAAGAATGCTTTACACAAATACCCAGGGAGAGCAAAGGAAATGGCATGTTCTTCAGGGCTTATTTTGGGGCATTCCAGCAGCTCTCAGCCAGGAAGTCAGAGGCAGGAAGCCACTGCCCTCCATTCCTTAGCCAGAAGCTCAAGGTTAGAAACCAAAGTGGGGAGCACACAGACTCCTTAGTCTGGATCAGCTGCAAGTCTGTGCCTATGTTTTCACCTCCATCAGGGTCTCCCACACGCCTTCCCATTGAGCTTAACACTTCTCTGAAGGAGACTGCACTTGACATCCTGCATACAATCTCTACAGAACATATCATGAACCCATTCACTTCTTTCTGGACCCACTCCTACCACCTTAATCAAAGTAACTGCTAACCTCCCATGTGGATGATTGCAAGAGGCTCCTCCCTACCTCCTTCTTGCTTCCACTCTTGCCCTGTCCTTACAATCCATCCCCGCCACAGCAGACAGAATGATGCTGGTAAAACATAACTCAGATGCTTCCCATAACACCTAGATTCAGGTCCCAGACCTTGCTCTAGCTCACGAACACCTACCAGCCCGTCCCCACTCTCCTCAGGCTTCTCCCTGTGCAGCCCACTACCTCGAACCACACTGGGCTCCTTCTCTTCCTGAAACGCAAACGCATTCGCACCTCACAGCCCTTGCATCAACTGTGCCCTCTGCCCACAAAGCTCTTCCCCCTGACCTTCACATGGCTGGCTCCTGCCATTCATATCTCAGCTTAACCAATCACCTCCCAGCGCTCTCTCTCCATTCACTCTGTCAGAGCACCGTATGTGAATCTTCCTAAGTGTTACTTATCATGCTCTATGTTTACGTGTTCTTTTATTATTATTATCTGCCTCCTCCACACATCCCTACTGGAATGTAAGCTCCAAGGGATCATTGTTTCCTGTGTCTTTTTCTTTACTCTAAACCCAGTGTTGGATCAGCGCCCAGAACAGTACAAGGCACAAAAGTGGGAATCCAATAAAGATTTAATAAAATTAGACAAATACATGCCACAGATGAAAGAAACCTTACAGACTGCTGAAGGGCAAATGCCCAGTGCTGTGGCTCACACCCTGGGCTTCGGAGTCAGACATGGATCACTAATGCTTGCACTCAGATCTTGTAGGAGTTTGGCAAGTTTTCCCACTTCTCTAGACTTTCCTTTTCTCAGGTAAAATGAGGATAGTAACACCTGCCTTGGGGGATTGCTGGGAGAATTGAAAGAGATAAATACTGTAGAGCGCCTTGTGCAGGGCTCAGCACGGTGAAATGTTTGCTGTCATCATCATCAATCCTATCTTCCAGGTGAGAAAACTGAGACTCAGAAAGGAAGATGTATCATTGCCCAAGCTAAACACTGAGTGAGCAGCGCCACGTCAGAAACTCACATCTTCAGTCTCCATCCACTGCTCCGCAGACCAGCTGTTCTTAATTACAAAAATACCTGCTATCATGTCCCTGATTTACATATTTTGCCTTGTTCCACAGAAGGTCTGAAGTAGTACCTGGCAAAAGATGCACATAGGTCATGACTTTTTTAAAAGTGAAAAAACTGGGGAGCGGGGAAGGAAAAGTAATGTGAAGGAAAGGGACAAGAGTTACAAAAAGCTCGAAGTCTCATACCATTTGCTTGAGGTGGGCTTCAAATTTGGCTCTGAGATTCTCAAAGGCCAATGCTAAACAAAGGAAAATACCTGTGTACAGTCCTTTGGAACACTTGGTGATTGAAATGTCACAGCAATGTGTGAGGAGGTAGCACTATCCAGTTAAGAATCACCCTGGCTTTTCACACTGTTGTCAGCTAAAATCCAGCATCTGCTTACTCCTGATCACATGCTCTTAATGGTGTGGCGTTAGGCAATTTACTTAACCCTTTGAAGCCTCAGGTTCTTCCTCTATAAAAAGGAGGTTAAAAAAAAAATAATAATACTCATACCTAAACGGATTAAAAACAAAAAATGAAATATATACATACAAGGGAATGTTATTCAGCCTTATAAAGGACGGAAATTCTGGCATGTGCTACATCATAGATGAAACTTGAAGACATTATGCTAAGTGAAATAAACCAGTCAGGAAAGGATCAATACTGTATAAATCCACCTATGTGAGATATGTAGAGTAGTCAAACTCATACATAAAGAAGGTAGAATGGTGGTTGCCAGGGGCTGGCGGGAAGGGAGAATGAGGAGTTAATATTTAAATGGGGACAGAGTTTCAGTTTTGCAGATGAGCAGAGTTCTGGAGATTAGTTGCACAACATGTGACTGTACTTAACAGTACTGAGCTATACACCTAAAATGGTTAAAATGGTAAGTGCTATAGTATGTGTATTTTACCAAAATTAAAAATAACTTTTTAAAATTGTATGCACACATGGGTAGCTGTGGTAGTGACGCTATAATTTAGGTCAAGTGCTTAGCCCCATGCTTGGCACCGGGAAGCAATCAATTCATATCAGTTCTCCTTATTAACAGGAATAGTGTTTGTTCACACTGATATCACCAACCCTAATCTCTCAGTGCCCCTGTCCATCAGCACCACAGCAGGAAAACATCCCAAGCCTTCAAGCTTCAAGGCAGCCTCCTCCCACCTGGAGAGCAGGGCCTCCAATCCCCACCCAGCCACAAGCCACGGAGGAGACGACAGGTCACATGCAGGTACCTGGAAGATCTGGTCAAGACCTGCCTCCCCAGGACCTCAGAACAACGTACAAAGCTTCTTTCCCTCCCTTCAACACTGACCGGAACAAATGTAGGTCTCAGAGCACTTTCTCTTCTCCATTAAATCTGCCACCTAATGCCATTGGCATCAAAGTGCTTCCCCGAAACACATCTCCATTGTCCTCTCTGCATTGGAGAAAAGGGCCCCAAGTTGATCAGAAACTGAACTGACCACAAAGAGTTATTCCTTATGGCATCTGGTGGACTGTAACGAGGTAGTGAGCTTCTTGGTATCTCTCAAATGCTGCCACAGCATCAAAGAAGGAGAGGGAGGAAGGGAGAGAGAGAGAGAGAGAGTTTAAAATCTATTCAGAATCAGAGCTCACCTTTGAATGGGAGAGAATAATACTCCAGAATTCTTGCAGCTTCAAAAATAGGGATAGAGGCTTAGATGGAAAGCCCTGCTCAATTTCTTTCAAGTCCCGTGCATAATTTCCCCTGCCATGGATGAAACTGAAATAAAGGGCTCTGCTATTCAGTTCTGCCTTTTGGACAAGCTATCATCCCCTTTCAGAAAAGATAAAGATATAGGCAGCAAAGCAGATCAGAAGGCAGCCGCTCACATTCAAACAACATTCACATAACCAAAAGCAGAAAAAAGGCAAGTAGTAGAAATCAAAAAAGGAAAAAAAAAAAGTAAAATTTTAAAAAACAGCAAATTCAGACATCTAAACCCATGTAACACGACAGAGATCTGAACTGGGAGAACGTGGTTCTAGTTCTCAGTTTCTCACGATTGGAACAGTAAGTGTGGGCAATATCTCAGAGTCCCAAGCTCTTCATCTGCAAAACAGGCACATTCTCTGCCTTTGCCTGAAAGGGCAGCTGACGTGCAGTGGAAGAAGGACTGAACTGAGAGTGAGAAGATATGTGTTCTAATCCCACCTAATTAGCCACATACCTGCAAAGCAAGTTAGCTGTGCCCTCTGGGCCTCCACTGCCCACCATCACGCTGTAAAATGAGACAGATCAACTGAATAGTCTCTTCCCAGCACTGTCATGCCATCAAATCTACACAAGGTCCTGCACACCAGGTATTTATTCCAGACTGTGGGTGCTGTGCAAATGCTACATCACAACATCTGACATACTCTTAAGTCCAACCATAACTCTGCTTCTCAAGCTAAAACTATCCCTGGCTAAGTAAGCCTCCCCAAACATCCTTTCTGGCTTGTTGCTTTAGCCTTAGCAATCAGACAGACAATTCTCCAAAATTATCTCCCTACCCAACTCAAGCTAGGCCTCAGGTGGGAGGAAGTAGCTCTCTAATTTTTTTTATACACAAATAGAATATGTCCTTAGGCAGAATCCATCTCCAAATCCCACTGTAAGGAGTACTCTCCTGGGAAAGCAGCTGTCCACACCCCAAATTAAAGCAGTCACAGCTCCCAGTAACAAGTCCCATCACCGGGCAAGCGAGCCAGCTGTCAGGGCTGTAAACTCAGGCAGGGTCTGAGAGCAGAAATGCCATTCGCTGGGGCAATAATGATGTACTCACGGGAAGTCAGGTCTCACAAGCAGCTGGCCCTCCGCTGGCTCTCACTCCCTCTCACACACCCTGAGTCCCACTGCAAGGAGGTGATCCTGAGGCCAGAGGGGAACAGCACTGCAACATGCTCTCCTCAGCTTCCAGAACAAGGGGCAAAGGAATGGAGGGGGAGGGGTGGGGGCGGGGGAGGGGGGAGGGGAGAGACTTTGTTTCTGGAAACAAGAATTCAAATCCTGCTTCTCCTAAGCCCTGAGTCACCTCCTTCTCTTCCAATAGATCAGTGTGGTGGGTAAACATTTCCATAAATGGAAAAGCAGGCTAGAGGATGTCAGAAAAATCACCCTTCTCTTCTCTGGCACTTGAAGAACATGCCCCACTTACAAGAGAATTCCTAACTCGGAGTAAATGTTTAACCCCAAAAGAAGTGGAGTCTAAACTGTTCCACATGCTGTCCTGTTACAGAAAAATCTCACTCCCCACCCCGCACACCCAAACAAGGAAGTGACTGGTTTGAAAGGCTTTCCATTCACCTTAGGAATGGGGCCATCCAGAATGCAACTACATTTAGGAAGTCAATCTATTAATGTGGGGTAGGGGGAGGAATTGGGGGGAATTCACCTGAAGAAGTCACCAAGAATCAAGTCTGTACTTCTTCTAATGGCTGATGAGTCATAAAACAATCCCCACCCCCAGACCCCAATCCCTGACTCCCTTAGGCTGAAAGTCCTCCTGGGAACTTAGTTTTGCATGAGTTCTTCATAGGGCAGACATCAGGCAGGCAAACCCAGAATAAAACCAGATTTTCAAGAGAAACTTGGTGGGGAAGGGTAGGAACGTAGAATGCCCATTTTAATTTGTAAAATTGATTCTACTCCGAAGTTCCTGAGTAGTGTTTAATAACTAGGATCAGTGACGTTGGTTAGGAATGAATCTGGTCTAAAATGACTCCAGACTGAATTGGAGGAGGAGAAAGGAGAGAGAGATGAGACACTGGGGAACATGGTGGTACAGGGAAAGACAAGTCTGCTCTGAGAAGGGAATCTATATCTTGGCTTCCTAGTGGTTCTATTTCTCAGCATGATCGTGTTCTACTGTTAGCTATAAAGGTTTTCACAGGTCAGAAGAGCCATTTTTCAGACTCACTGCCCACTTCGTGGCTCTTGGGACTGCATCATGAAACTGCTTGCAATAAGCAGCACTAGTCAGGAAGCAAAGGGACCCAAGCCCTGAGCCTAGATCAGTCACTCCTTAAGATTTTGGACAAATCAATTCTCCTCTTGTAGCTTATATTATCTCTTCTATAAATACAATAGATAGTCCATAATTGTCCAACTATGTGCTCTAAAACCAGCTTCTACTTGTTCTAGACAAATAGTCATGGCACATTTATTTTGATTATTTGTTTTTGCAAGCATGCCACAATACCTGAAATATTGCAAAGATCCCTTACTTATTGTATGTCTAATAAATGAACATAAATATAAGGGACTGCTAAATGAGGTAAGGAAACAGAATTAGAGAACCTTCCACTGCATGCCAGAACCAGAACTCGGTACACAACTCTTGCCACTGTAGTACTCCCAAGAGATCCCAGAGGCAGGCCTGAAGAGGGCAAAGGGATGGCCCATTTGTAACTGAGATGACAGACCTACTATCAGACCCAGTACTTCTGTAGAAAGACTGTCATCCAGTTAGGAGCTCAAAGTCCCTTCCAATATTGCAACAGGAACATTTCATCAGAGGAAACAGATATTGCATGAAAAATAGATGGCTGGGGATGGCTAGGGACTCTGAAGACCAAAAAGGGAGCTACAGGGATAGGTATGAAAACCAGAGTGATAAAGTCTGTTTCTACCTTCTATTTTGCAAGTAGCATTTGGAGATCAGTTTCCACATCCACAAAGGGGCCCTTCCTTCCTTAATGTGTGTGTGTGTCTCTTCCTGTTGACCGCTAGGAACCACTGGCTCTGGGATCTCAAGAGGAGCAAAGACCATAAAGGCCACTGAGCCCATGCCCACCCCCATTGCTGAATCCCCCCATGGAATACCTGAGGTCTCCAAAGAGGTGGAGATCACTATCTCCTGCAGCAGCAAATTTCATCTTTCCAATAGAAAGTTCTTCCTTATATGGAAAGAAAATCTGGCTCCCTGGCTTTCAATCTCCTGCTTCCCAGTCTGTGTCTGAGAACCATACAAACAACCTATGTCTGTCTCATTGGTTTGGAATTTTTGTAGGTGAACATGGATATAAAAATGAAGCTATCCAAGATCTTTTCCCTCAGTTACTCTGGCTGTTTCCCAACAATATCACATTGCTAGCTCCTAGAGCATTTGTTACCAACTTGAAATCCATCCTTTTAGGGTTTTCCAATAAGTGTTTCTGCCAAGCAACCCATTCTGCCTATGAGATGCTGAGCTTGTGGACTCACAAGATGTACCCCATTAAATCCCAGTCATTAGAAACGGGAGAAGTTAGGCCTTCCAGACCAATTCTTCATCCACCTCTAGCCTGTTGACCATGCAACAGTCAAGGGCGCACATCCCATCCCAGCTCCTCACTCCTGCTCTCTGGTCCTGCCAGACCTAAACCTGTCTCCAGGAGACAAGGCTGTTCCAAGGAACATGAAGAGAGAGAGCTCTGTAGGAAAAGAGGGCCTTGTCAACACGAGTGCTCCCAGCAGCCTTCAGGCAGGACAGCGGGGCCACTGTGCTGATCACAGGGCTGATAGCTCATGACCCCTGACGACTCCAGCACCATCCCTGACCTGTTGTCATTACAAAAAGTGGGGGAAAATGTTCTTTTCTGCCACAGTTCTAATGGCACTATTTGGATTCACGGTTAATGCTTTACCATTTAGGACAAGCTTTCCCAGACAGTCTAATTTCATCCCTGTTGGCAATTTCCCCTGGAGTTGGTCTTATAACCAATATAGTCCTAGGCAAACTGAGGCTCAGAAAGGTTAAGTATATTGCCAAGGTCAAAGCAAGAGTAAATAGTAAACATACCAAAAAACAAAAACCACTGGTTTAGGAGTTAGGCTACTTGAGATTCCAGGGGCAATTCTTCTAGCTGTATGACCCTTGGACAACTGCTTAACTTTTCTAAACCTTGATTTCTACACTTAAAAACTAGAGATGAAAATAGCTCCTCTAATCACCTCTCAGAGCAGTTATGAGGATCAAATGAGATAATACGAGTGAAAGCCCTCTGCAAAAAGTGTAAGGGCTCATTGTGTGATTACTTGTAAATGACTGTGCATTCCATTACAAATTCAGAAAGCAGTGATGTCATTCTCAAGACAAAGAAACATTACGGCTCTGGGAATTAAAGGGTAATAATCTGATGTTCTATAGGTTCTGTCTATATACCACTCACTCTTTCAGTTGAAGGTCAGCAGTAACTGTCAAATTTTCGACGGTCAAGTCACATATGTACACAGCAAGGCTCAAGACAAACGCCCCCTTTTCAACTACAAGCAAATGCCAGGCCAAAAGGAGGGAACAGTGATGGAAGTTTGGAAGGCCCCCTGAGATGCTCAGTTCCGGAAACGTGACCTGCAGTGTTTTCCTTGGAGAAGTTGTTAGAAACACAGGCTCCAGTCTCTCTGTAATATGCCCATGGGGACATAAACATACAGTAAGGAGCTCTTTACCAGAGAGCACTAAGGCAGCTCCCAAGCATGAATTAGGAAGGACACAGGATATTTCAAGTTGCAGATACCAAAGAGATAGGAATTCCAACCCATTAAACCTCCCAGGCCAACTCACAGAGGCTCAACCGCAAATCCGGGCTTTCCAGGCCCATGTACATACCTGAGGTCCTGACGCAGGTCCCCTGGGAGCTAGAGGCACCCAAGGAGCTCGGAGAGTACTGGCGCTGGGCTGCCTTCCTTCAGACCACGCTATTCGCCAGGATTCTCTTCAATTTCTGCAAAGATCCAAGTCATCGATATCATTTATGGAGGGACCAGATCTTCCCCAGAAATCCACTCCCAAGATGGATGAGCACACAGCTCAGTGATGATTATTTTCTGCTTTGCATTTTGTCATCTGCTTCCTCGTGCTTAACATTGGAGAAAAGCACTAAATTAATTTGTGACACAGATGTGTGAGCACCCACTAGGAGTGTGCGCCTGAATCCCCAGGGACACTACAGGAAAGGGCAGGGAGACACAGACCACTTCAAGGTGCAAGGAGCTCACAAGCATAGAAGAGAGACGCTGACCATAATACAGGACAAGGCATGGCCAACTCCACGAGTTCAGACTTCAGCAGGGTCCCCCTCAATGGGAGGGATGGGCTTCTGGACTACATATTAAAAGAGGGTGGGACTCAGAGTGGGAAAGACGAAGGAGCAAAGGCACACCAGGCAAAAGGAAAGATTTGAGTTCAGATAATGAAGAGCTATGTCCAAAGAACAGCAAACTTAGAGGTAGGCAGAACGGTGGACCACAGATAACTTAGAAAAGTCAACTAAAGCCAAATCTGTAATTTGTTGCAGGCTAAGGTGATTGGATTCTATTTCTAAAAACGATGTTTTTGCGAGAAGCAAAGCTCTAATCACACCATTGATCAGATTTTTAAAAATAGTCTCTTTGGCTGCCAATAAGAATAACAGTAATAGCTACAATTTAATGAGTGTTTCCTCTGAGCATTGTATTAAGCAGATCGCATACATTGTCCCACTTAATACCATCAACAACCCTGTGAGCTGGGCAGTCTCCCTCCCGCAGTGCAGAGGAGGAGAGGAAGGCTGAAAGAAAAAGTAAATTGTGCAGATCCCAGAGATAGTAAGTGGAAGAGGCCTGGATTAACTAAGTCACAGTGCAAGCAACCCCTGGCAATTCTAGACTGTCCTCTCCAATTTCTAACCTTCTTTCCCATTGCCCCGACATCCCCTATCCCATCTCTTTGAGATGAAATCATCTTCACGTAACTATCACACAGGATAACCATATATAACAAACATAACTATCTCCAAAAATACTTGACAGAAGTCATCTGTTTCTGTCTCCCCACCAACCCCTTGAAGTCAGGGACCTCACCTCTGTTACTGGCACTGTGTACACAGTGGGCACTCACCAATCACCTGTATTCAGGTAGACGGTATCTTTGATGGTGGGGCCAGGGAGATAACACACTACTGACTGTAATTTCCACTCTCTTCTGCACAGAAATGAGACTAATCTCAGTCAGGTTCCCAAAGTCCAAAGGGGAGACAGAGCCATGTTGAAACACACAGGTCCAGGATCGTGTACATGGCGCAGCCTGAAGCTTCTGAAGCTACTCGGAGGCTGCCTGACCCTTGAATCTGCAGCCAGATGCTCCAGAGGCCTCAGAGGGAGGTGGGCAGAATGCCCATTTCCTTGAAAAGGGGGAAAAGCTCCAGGAACCCTCATGACTGTGATTTGTCTCTTAGTAAAAGGATGGACTGGGTTCACACAGTGGTTTTTCAAACTTGTTTCCCCCCCAACAGGAGAACTTTTCCTTTAAATGAAACACTTTGCAGATGCTCAGCTTGTAAAGGAAATAATACCAAGCCTGCTCAGGCGTGGGTCCAGAGCTCCCCTTCCCTCCTACTCCCCCACCACTTGTCACATCCCCTCACAGAGCACCTCAACCCCAAGGCCACTCCTGGAGTCTCCCAGGCTCTGGGGAGCACAGCTTGAAAACCACCAGCCTTCTGAGCACTTCCTGGTACCTTACAGCTTAGATTCCTGTTACCTGCAAGGCCTGAGATGTACCTGCTCTGCATTTTTACCAGTAAGACAGGCAATATATGGTGTCACAGGGAAGAAAGAGTTCTCAAACTCTTTCTAAGACAATAATTTAATTATAATACATTACTATTATAATAATACAGGTCCTTAAATTTAGGACCTGTATTCTTACAAGCAAGTTATCTAAATCTCACTAAGCCTCAGTTGTCTCATCTGCAAAATGGGAAATAATACCGTTATCTACCAAATTAGGTTTTATGAGAATTAACTAATTTAATATGCATAAGTGGTTTAGCAAAATGCTACAATAAATACTGTATTATGATAACCCCATCTATAAATGTATCTATGTCCACAGATGGAAAAGTACTGTGTCCAGGGCAAAGAAGATGCTCACTAAGTGACAGGGGCCTATTTCCTTCCTTGCTCTCAGGGACATTTTCAACCTGAACAAACAATATGACAGCAATAAAGAGCCAGAGGGAGAAACACATTTTGTGCCCCAAATTCCCTACAGCTCATCTTTGAAAAATCTTACAGCTTGTCTCTGGAACCTTTGAAATTCATAGCCATCTTAAGGGTCCAAGGATGTCAACCAAGACCGTTCAAGGGTAGGGAAGGTGAGTGAGAAAAGCAGTGATCCAGGTCATCGGCACAGGAGGGAGTGTTAGATTAGGCGTCCCAGCTCCCGACCAGCTGAGTGGCCTGAGAAATCCCATCTGCTCTCTGAGCCTCAATTTCCTTATCTGTGAAGTAGGGATGAGAACAGCCCCATTCCCCACCGCCTCAGGATGCTACAGAGAACCGAGGAGGTGATGGGTGAGAAAACTCTTGAAAGCTTCACAGCTCTTTAAAATATTATCATTTTCTAACACCTCAAGTTAAAAAGCTGAACCACTGCAAAAAAACAACTTAAGAATGTGTCCATTTTGGTTGTTCCCATGTTTTGGATATTGTGTATAGTGTGCATAAATGTTTTCGAATTAGAGTTTTGGATTTCTCCGGATAGATACCTAAGAGTATTTATTGGGTCATAAAGTAATTCCATTTTCAGATTTTTGAGATACCTCCATACTGTTTTCCATAGTGGCTGCACCAATCTGCAATCCCACCAACAGTGCACAAGGGTTCCCTTTTCTCCACATCCTTGCCAGCACTTGTTGTTTGTTGATTTATTGATGATAGCCATTCTGACTGGGGTGAGGTGGTATCTCATTGTGGGGTACAGCATTAGGAACAGAGACAGTGGAAAGGTAATAGCTGTATGCGATGTCAGAGGGGTAGTAGATGGGGGGGGTGCTACTACCACTGTGTGAGGGATATAAATGATAAATGTGTAACTATTACATTGTTTCGTACACCTGAAACTAATTAAAATAAATTAATTAAAATTAATTAATTTTAAAAAAAAGAATGTGCCCAAAACTTGGGAATTACCTGGCCTTGAGGCCCCTGCTCCAACTGCAAGATGCCCTATCTCTTGCCTGACGGTTGCCCCAGGTTCCCTACACATCTTGAAGGTACTACCAGGTTAACTCCCATTTCATCACAGCTTTCCCAGCTGACCCCTCACCAGTGCTCTGAACTGCACGAAAAAGCATGTCCAACTGCCCTCAGGCCAGCACTCAGGGCCCCCAGGAAGGGTCCCAACCCATCTTTCCAGCCACATCTCCCATTATTTCACTACATGAATCCCTGGCTCCAGGCAAGAGCATAACCCCAATTCCTCACAGCTCCAAAATTTGGCCATGCTTCCCCCAGCGCTGCCCCTCAAAGTCTGAGCATAAAATCTCCTTACTGTGCAGTGGGGAAGGGGACCTCTCGCGTGACTCTGTGATTGTGGTGTAGTCAGCAGTGTCTTCTGTGCCCCATCCTTTCCCTAAAGATGGTCCCGCCAATTACCAGTCCATAAACATCCACCTCATGATAAGAAGAAATATTTCTGTACTTCTTTGTAGTCAGCAAAGCTTTCACAGGCCCCACCTTTTCGAATGCTTAATGTCACCTACAACCATGACACCCATTCTACAGATGAGGAACCTGAGGGTGTATCATATAGTAAGAAGCTGAGCCAGCAGCCAAGTGCAGGCCTTTGGCTCCAGAGTCTGTGCACACGTTGGCTCCCTCAGTAGCAAAGTGCTATGTAAACCCTGCCACAGAAGGGGCTGGCCTCGGGGGCCAGCTCACTTCATGACCCTGGGCAAATCACTGTCCCTCTCCGAGCCACACAATGAGGTCTCTGGTGTCATCCCACACACCTATACAATGCTCTGTCTCTCCTGAAAGAGTTCAGAAATGAAACCTTAGAGAGTAATTAACAAGATAATGCTTACATATGTGTTTGGTCAGTTCCACCCCGAGTTTTCCCTTCCAACCCCCAAAGGCTATCAGCTAAGAAGAAAGAGGGATTCACCCAAATGTCAAAAAGCCACCATGACTTTACAAGATGGCACACGACTCCACGTGGCAGCATCCCCATGCAGACGGGCAAGCCGCTCCCCAACAACACCTGCAGTCATGGTCACAGCGCATGAACCTGCTCAGCCAATGGCTTGATTGGCAATTTTTAATAAGCTCAAGATGAAAGGGCATTAATGAGGACCGCACGGTAGGTACCTGACATGCTTCGTGGTCTCTGGGCTCCATGAGGGAGGGCAATGGAAGAATCCCTGTTTTCTTCCAGATGCTTAAGATATTAGCTTCTCTCTTTGCTGTAGGTGACTAAAACTGTGGTCTGATCACAGAATTCTCGTTTGGATGTGGAGACTGTATCTGTATCTGTGTGGCAGGACGCCATGCTCTCTCCAGGTAGTCTCCTAAAGTCTAAATGCTGACTGCTGGACTCTCCCAGGACCACAGAACCCCACATACGGCAAAAGTCAGCTACCAAAGAGGCTTACTCTTGTAAAGAACTTGTCTGGGCGTTCATTCACTCAGAAAGCATCACTGATGTCCACTTGATGCACTGCAAGAAGATGAGGCTATGTTTCTGCTTTGAAGGACCCTGGACCAATATCTCCAGTGGCTTCCCAATGGCAGAATAAGTCCTGGTGCTTTATATAATATCAAGTTTCTCAACAACTCAGATTCAATCTTCTAGTCCCACCATAAACTCCCTCCCACTGCCACTCAGCACACATTCTTTGCTTATTCAGACTGAACTCTTAGTTCACATTATTCCCTTACTTAACCTACTACTCCTCCCTACCCCAAGACCCAATATAGATACCCTGTACATCCTTCCAGGTCAATAGTAGTTCCTAACAAGAACGAGATTGCTCTTTGAAGAAAGGCAGTCATTTCCGCAGTGTCTCTTGTATTACAGTACATCTAGCATCTCTGGCCCTGACCACTACATAGCAATGGTAGACTGGCCTCCAGCATGAAGACAATGAAAAAACACTTCACCACATTTGCAAATACCCCTAAGAGATAGCATTGCCCCAGTGGAGAATCACCAGACCACTGCCACCCTACATGAAACCTCCCTTGTTTCTCAATCCAGTCAGAATACTGTCTCTGAATTTGCTCAGCCGGCTATCTAGGATATCGATCATGACCTTCCTTGTACGATTCTTATTATGTGTTTAACTTACTCCCTTTCCAGTGAGGGCTCCCAATGGAAGAACCCAGGACCCCTCTGCCCACAGTGCCAAATCTACCCCGATGTCAGGCTCATAGTAAATGTTTAATAAATATTTTTGAACAAATTGTGCAAACAGGACAACTGTCCAGGGCATGATTCTCAGGGGGAGATTAAGCTGAACTGGAATATTATAAATCAACCACTGCTGTCAAAACTAAGAAGAACCCAATTCAGAAACTGAAATTGAGCAAATGGCCTGTTTTTTTGGAATATCAAGTATATTAATGTTATATATTTTATGTAAATAAACAAATATTAAGTAGGATATCATACCTAATTATATTAAAGTATTATAATTAATTGTACATATTAAGTATTATGGGATAAAAACCCCTAGGCATTTTTAAATGAACGTGTTGGTGACAGACATATTCTCTCAATTGGTTCAATCAGAGTTTCTTTCTGCCCTCTAAAGTGCCTTCTTGTACTACAGAAGCAGACTGCTAAAAACTACATTTCCCATACTCCCTTGAAGTTAGTAAATTAGGTCCCAGCAATAAGACATACTTGTGTGAAACTTAGAAGGCAAACATGAAGCTAAACCATCCTGCTGCTATTTCCACTGGCAAGCAATATTGTGGAATCCTGAGTCAAAACGCCACTCCACTTGGCAATACACTGCCCCATCACCAACTCTGAGGATGTGGAGAAAAGTTGTAGAGCCCTCAGCAGTGACTTCCTAATGTCATCTTCCTTATCCGTGGACGTTGGCTATGGAATAAATCGTTTGACTTAATAGCTCCAGACGTAGCCTCCTGGTTCCCATTGCTCCAGCTTTTCCAATAATTTTGTTAGCATCTTTTCCCCTGAATTAATCCCTTTCCACTTACATTGTGTGGAATGTCTTTCCTACGTGTAAGCCTGACAGAGGCAAGAAGGAAAATAAAAACCAACAGATCAATGAATTGATCATCCATTCCTCTATTTCTTGGTCTGCTCAAGTAAGACCTATGTCTGTGTATACCTAAGACCCTCTTTTGCCTCTATGAAGGGGTGAAAATATCTCACTTTATTGCACTGAGCACGACAGGCTTAAGAG
Organism: Rhinolophus sinicus; assembly: GCF_036562045.2. Classification (NCBI taxonomy): domain Eukaryota; kingdom Metazoa; phylum Chordata; class Mammalia; order Chiroptera; family Rhinolophidae; genus Rhinolophus; species Rhinolophus sinicus. The sequence goes on along the minus strand of NC_133751.1, from coordinate 51,181,127 downwards.
ACCTAAGTGGCAGGTGACGTAAGTTCATCAGAACTACACCAACAAGCTCATGGTCAATATAAACTCTAATTCCTATAACATTAGGCATAGTTCTAACACAATTACTAACTCTTTCCTGAGAATTCTTGGCTTGACCTCTTTGTTTTCCAGATTTGCCACTGAACATTCCAGGACCTCAAAGGCATGCCGGCTACACACCCAGCCCATCTGCTCCGTGCAGCCCCACAGAGTCAGCCTCCAGAAATGACTGCTCCTGTCCTTGCTTCCTTGTGTGTAAAATCGAGTTATCAATAGTACTTTCCTCATAAATCTGTACAGAGGATCAGCAGTGACTGGCACACAGTAATTACTTGCCAAATGTCACCTAGAGTGTAAACTGAGGAACAATCTTAGGACACAGGTATAAGTCCTGTTTTACAAGTGAGGAAACTGAGACTCAGAGAGATGACACAACTTGCCCAAGGTCAGATGGCTAGTAAGCAAGGGGTGGAGGCAGCACCCAAATCCATCTCCACGGCCCTCCACGAAATGCAAAGCTCTTGCTCTTCAGCATCCTGCTTGCTGACATACACAGCTAATGGAAAAATGTGTTACACTGGAGGAGGAAAAACAGCCTAGCTATAACGGAGCTGTACCTTGGGAGCTCTCTGGGCATCACAGGACGACAAGGCCAATGTCATAAGCCCTGCCCTTCAGCACAGTCAGCTCCTGTGTGTAAAATTAGCTCAGCTCTGCTCCAGTGCTGCCTGGAGCCCCAAGGCAAAACTCACCCTGGGCACAGCATGCCCTCACCTGACCCTCAGTCCCAGGAAGTATCCCTCATGAACCTCATTAGGGCCTGGGATGACTCATTTTGCTCTTTCCTATCTCTGGCTGCTGAGGTCACCTCGTTGCTATCCAGAAAGGCAGTTCCAAAGGAGAAGTAAAGATGAAAATGTAAGCAACCATTCTTCATTCCTTTCCTCCAGTGTGGCTCTCACGTAAGGATGGGGTGCCTACTGCCATGCCAGCTGTGTCCGAGGAGAAACAGACTCTGCTGAGTTAGATAACCCAGCTCAGGACCGAAGATAGACTAGCCCAGATAAACTGCTGAGACCTCCCTCCTTCTTTTACTCTGGGGACGATGGTATTGATCAGAGGAGGGGCCTCTTCTACATTCTGAACACAGCACAATGATGGTGACCATTGTGGTCTCCCCTGCATATTTCCACACCAATGCCACCAGTCTAGAGGGCACATCTCAAACACAGTCTCACCTGAACCTTCCTTGCGCCCATCCCTACCTAGTTAGAATTTCCATCAGAAATCCCACAATGCCTTATTATACCCCTTATTATTTAGCATTTATTTGTTCAACATACACGTATATTTCTTGCACACCTAAGTTGAACTTGAGGATACAGAAGTGAAAGGAATGACTGTTGCCCTCAAGGAAATGCAACCAGCTTCAAAAAACAGCTGAAAATGGGGGTGTGGAGATATCAGGGGTCAGAGACATATTCTAAGCAGAAGCGACATCAGAGCAAAGCCCTGAAAGGCACATGGGAGCTATTCTAATAAACTACGGAGAGGAGCATCTTTTGACAAGAGACCAGTATGTGTTAAGTCATGGAGGCTACAGAGAATCTCATGCTTATTCTTGGAGCACAAGATCTGTCTCGGAGATGAGTGAGATAAGGGAGGAAACAGACAAGGGCCAAATTACAAAGAGTCTTCTATTTCATGCAAAGGATTGTGGATTTTACCCTGGATTTTACCCTGGGAAATCATTGCAGTGTTTTAAAAACAGAGATATGGCCTGAATGCATTTGCATTTTTGGAAAGTCACTCTGGAAGAATAGCAGAGACTGGAATAGAGGAGGGTGAGACTAGACAATGAAGGCCAGGTGAGAACTGATGAAATACAGCAGGGTCTGGACTGAGGCAAAACAGCGAAGGCAGAGGAAGGGTAGGTAGGTGTAGTCAGTGTCGTTACTTGCGAAGATCTGAGGAGGATCAGATAAAAAGGTGAGGGAAAGGGAGGAGACATCCAGAATGAGTCCCATTTTTCCAGACTTAGGTGACTGAGTAAGATGGCTGTTGATTTCATTCGCCAAGATGGCAAAACTAAAATACATACTGAGTCTCAGGCAACTTTAAGAATTCTAATTGGAGTGTCCAAATGGTACTTACCTACATGGGTCTGGAGCTCAAGAGTTCCAAATCAAACCTAAACCCCTAGGAGTCATGAGCACAGAGACAACATGGATGGATGAAGACAAACCGACATTTATGGGATCTGAGGAGGAACAAAAGCCAGCACAGGAACCCTGAGGAGAGGCCAGAGACGTAGGAGAAGAATGAAGAAAGACAAGGAAGCAAGAGTGGTCAACAGTGACAAAATCACAGAGGCCAGATCAAAGCAGTGCTAAACATGAATGCCTCTGGCTTCCATAGACCTGGGCGAGAGCAGCTTCTGTCAGCTTGAAATGGGCTAAGAAGCCAAAAGAAGGTGAGCAAGTAACTAAGCATAAAAGCAGAGAAGGAAAGAAGAGGGACGGCATGTTTTCAGAGAGGACATATGGGTGCATATCTTCTACCAGACAAGCTTCAAGAGCCAAGCTGCCTAGTGGAAATATAATTCAAGCCATAAATGTAACGTGTCATTTCCTAGCAGCCACATTTTCCAAAAGCAAGAAGAAACAGGAGAAATAAATTTTACTAATATCTTTTCTTTAACCCAGTATGTCCAAAATAGTATTTCAAAAGTAATGAACATAAAACTTATTAATAAGATAGTTTACATTACTTTTTTGCACTAAGCCTTTTGAAATCTGGTATTTTATACTTACAGCACATCTCAGTTCGAACTGGCTGTATTTTCTTTCCCCAAGAGCCGCAAGTCATTCTGGTTTAACTTTGATCAATCAGGGCTCAGCATGGAAGCTGACAAACTGTACTTTTTTTTCTTTTTGCAATATGATGAAATTAATGGATAGGTGATAGATGGAAGAATGGATGGATGGACTGTCATTCCATTGTGAAAATTAGTGAATTCTCCATGGCTTTTTACCCTCTATCAACTATACTTTAAATTTCCAGCCTTGGGTCATACTGTGACTAGGGCCTTGGTATAGCTTAATATTAATACAAATAGTATAACTTCCATTCCCTCTAAATTTCCTCTTTGCCTTCAAAAATCACAGACAATGTTGTCAGTGTCTCTAATTTTCTGAGAGCAAAACAACACTGTCAAACAATAGTCAGAAGATCTGCCACTCACATTGATCTCAAGCAGGGCACTTTACCTCTCTGAGAATCGACTTTCCCTACCACAAAAATATAACCCCAACTCTGCATATCTCGTAGGCTCATTGTAAAATTCAAAATAGTGAAAACACTAAGTACCACGTAGAAGTAAGGCATCACCCAGAAGTCCCCCTATATTAAATATACACCATATGAGCTTATAATATTACCAACTTCAATCACGTTTACACGCACACATATATAAACAGATAAAACTCTGCGTGACTACCTTAACATTTGTATTCTAATTTCCAACATCACTATGCTTCCCTTTTGCCTTCAAAAATCATACAAGATGTGGTCACTCTGGCTTTCCTAAGGAAAAACAATTAGGGTTTCCCTGAATCAGAACACTCCGAGGTCTGTGGAACTGGACAAGGCTTAGTTACAAAGTGAAGACTAAAAAGTGCTGGGGCAAGACATGACCAAGCCTGGGAGATGGTATGGTTGAGGGTTCCATCACTTTTCTAGAGTTGAAACACAGAAATCGCCCTGGATTGGCCAGACATCACTTATAATTTGATAGTGAAAAATATTCTCCACTCCATACAACTTCCAAGAGCTGAATGGCAGTGACTACTCGTTTTCATTCAGCTTTTTGAGCATGATACACAGAAATACTTTGGGGATGAGAAAGGTGTGAAGCTGAAATGAGGACTTCTTAGGGGCATAGTTGCCAAGTGGAGAGAAAAGGAAAAAAAAAAAAAAAAAGGATGGTCAATTTGTCTGTTTAGCTGAACAGGTCACCATCAACAGACCTGATTTTTAAAAACTGTTCAAAACTCTGTAGCTCACATAACAAGTAGGAAGTCCACTCACATATACCAGAGACAAAGGAGCTCATGCGATCTTCCAGCACCCCGGTTTTAGCGGGGAAGAAACAAAAAGAAAAAGAAGAGAACGTGGAGGCCCTGAGTTGGGGGTTTAGGGGGCCTTGCTCATGGGGACAGAGTATTGGAGTGGCACAGCAGTGCCTTAAAACCTATTGGTCAAAATCCAAATTTTTGGCTATTTCCTTTTATGTGACCTCCAATTTTTTTTAAAGCCAAATTAAAAATCACCCACTGACTGACCCAACCAGATAAAGCTATTGATACACAAGTCGCCGACTACAATGCCAGGAAAATTTTGAAATAGATAAAACTTAGCTGCAAATGTCCTTTAATCCAAACTCTGTTCTATCAATAAAAGATAAATGATTGTTCCACTTGTTATTTCCCAGCCACACATTTTCCAAGGCCAGTGAAGTTCTTGTGGCAAGGCAGCCATCACAACCAGTCCCCACCAGACCACGCACACGAACGTGTCACCCTTCAGTGCCTGACCACACACAGCGGAAGTCAGACTTGTGTCTCACTGGCCAGGTCTTAAAGAAAAACCAGAATGCACTAACATATCACAGCACGTACTATCGTAAATGGCAGTGCAGGGTAGAGTCAGTTTAGAAAATGTTGCTGCTATTGTTTAACAAACACTTATAGGGCACTTGTTATATGCCCTACAATTTTCTAAGCACTTTACAAATATTAATTCTTTAACCTTTCCAACAGCCCCTATAAAAATTTGGATTTTGACCAACAGGTACCATTATCATTATTCCCATTTTATAGATGAGGAAACTGAGGCATAGGTAGACACAGAGCTAGGCAGTGGCAAAGCTGGGAACTGAATCTGGCCAATCTGGCACAAGGTCTGTGCTCTTCACCAGCATGCTATGCTGTCTCTCAGTTGGTTTTGTTTTTCTGCCCTTGTTTTAATTCTTAGGGGAGGAGTACCAAAACACAAACATTAACGTCTAGTAAGAAATATGAAGGGCACACAAACTGACACACTATCCTCAGCATGACTGACACAGTCTCTCCCTAAACTCAAGTCACAGGAGAGGCCAAATCGTAACCGGGAACCATGTTATTGATTTCCTCTGAGAAAGCCCTGTCACAAGACCAGAAATACACAGGAACCCTGTGACCAGCGTATTCTCTCTGTCAACGTCAAGAGAGCATCTTGCAAGAGTGAAAGTCAAGTCAAAGGCTCAGGCACAGCAGGACAGACAGACTGAGGAAGCCATCTCCCCATGAGTGGTCTTGCCAAGGGCCTGGAAATCACGTGAGCCGAGGCTCCCTCTTCACTGAGTCCTGCCAACACTTGGAGCAAGGACTCAGGACCCCATTTTGCCAAAGAGGATACTGGTATCTCCAGTTTTTGTTACAAGCCTACACTTCTATGCAGGCAAAGCACCCTACTCCGCACGGATGCAACTACAAACTCACGGGACACATAGGCAGCACTGTGTAGGAATGGAACGTTCTGGCTTCGCAGTCAGACACATCCTGTTCCTGCCTGCCATGGCGTGATGTGCAAGACACATACTGAGTTCTGATTTCTCCACGAGCAAAGGATAACAATCCCTGCCTCATGGGGTTACTGAAGATTAGAGACAATGAGAACAAAGTGCCTAACACCTGGCACCCGGCAGTTATTATGTAAAAACAAAGGTAAAAATAAAAATCGCCTGCTCCCCCCAACTCGGGACCTTTTCCCTTCCCTGTGGGAGGGATAAAATGGATGGGCCGCTCCTCCTCCTTTCTTCCCTGATCTTTCAGTGGTACCACTGTGCTCATAGTCACCTGAGTACAAAATCCCTGAAGCCCCAACGTTTCAATTGTCCAGTCAAGTTCTGTACTGTTTCACGCATTGGTGCTCTTACAGGTTCTCCCTTTACCAAACTCCTATTCATCTTACAAAACCCAACTCAAGCATCACTGACCCCATGAAGCCTTTCCAACCATTCCCTCCTCTGTGCCTTGCGTGTATATCAGTTATTACACTGATGACACTAAAAGATAAATGAATAACCTCATGCAAGGATGATATTCACCGGTACTCAGAGATATGGCAACATGGGTTGCTAAAATATTTAAATATTTCCTTGCCTATTGGAAAACAGCTTCTCTTTCAAGGCCCCCAAGTGTCCTCACCCACCCCAATTTTCCTAGTCCCCCCTGAACCTCCCCTCAATCCAACAATGAAAAGGTTCTCCCAGCAAAGCTGGTGTCTCTTCAGCAGGACATTATACACATTTCAATACCATCTATTCATGGATAACTCAACTACTAAACTGAATGCTGATATACATGCTTTTTGGAACAGGACAGATATTAGTTACTGGGTGGGATGCTCCTTAAGGGCTAGAAGCACTTGCCTCCTCAGCATCCAGGTCTCTCCACCTAGGGCAAGCTCACGGCAAATGCTGATTTGATTCGTAGTATCTCTTACGCCTCTCCCTCCTCAGCCACAGCCTGACACACAGTAAGCCTTCAATAAGTATTTGCTGCCCAACTGCCCCGCTCTGTGCAAATCTGAAGTCAGCCCCAGTCTGACTCCCCCCTCCCCTAGCTATTCTCCCTGACCCCAGCTGCTGCTCCCCTAGCGCATCCTCTCCCACTTCCAGTGACATGACTAGAGGCCAGCCCTTTGCCCTTCACCGCCAGTAGCCCCCTGATGCTGAATATTCTGATCCAAAGTCTTCTGAGGATGCCATGGGGGTCCTCAGTCTCCCCTCATTCTAGGAATAAGGAAATAACCAAATGAAACAGGTTTCCTCAAAGCACACAAAAGGTAATGAAGGAAGAAGTTATTCCTTTGAAAGTTAACCAAAGCTGTTACAAACACAAACACAACTCCTTGTATTTTTATAACCTATCAAGGTTCTAAAAACAGTTGCACAACAAAATGACTCACTCCCTCTTCACTCCTCATCCAGTGAAGTAGAAAGGACAGGGATTACTTTCCTCGATATTAATGATGGGGAGTTGACTTCTCCAAGTAATACAGTTGGTTCGCCTCATAGCCAGGGCTAAATTCTCACCTCAGGAATTGCAATCCAGAGCTGTGTGGTGTCCCTTGGGTCAACTATCTCATTCGTGCAGCAGCTTATGGACTAGGATGTAAAAACACAACATGTAACTCAGTCACTTGCTGTCGCCTAACGCGTCTGTCTTCTCTTGAGCAGCACTTTCCCACCCTCTGAAAGGATGGATTTGTTTACTTTGTTGTCTGTCTCACTTTGTAGACTGCAAGCAATGTGAGGCCATGACTTTGCCTGTCTCCTTCATCACTATATCCCCAGCACCTAGAACACAGCACGCTTGACTGTGGAAAGGAAAGAATTGGAGTCAGACCCAACATTGACTCCTTCCACTCTCAGTTACCAGCAGCCTAACGGACAAATAATGAAACCTCTCCAAGCCCCAATCTCTTCATCCTTAAATCCAAATAATGTCACCTAGTCCCCAGTGTGTTTGGAAAGTTTAAAAAAAAAAAAAAAGGAATATTCACCAGCGCACAACACAAGACAAGCGGTCAGTAAAGCCTCCTTCTCCCTTTCTCTACCAGTCCCCAGCTGTGCTTCCTTCATGTGCCTCCCATCCCCAAATGGCTCCTTCTCTTACCAATCACCCTCCTTGCCTGTAATACTTGGAACCACAAAGATGCCCTTCCCCACCTCTGAATGTCAGCCCTTCCCGCCGAACCCTTTCTGAGACAGGTGTCTACAAAGGGGACCTAGGCAGAGCTCACAACTACAGCCAACCACATGTTCATGTCTGCCGAGCTTTGACCTACTTCCCAGCCAGACCAAAGCAGGTGACGACAGTAGTGATTCAGCAACGTCTTTCGTTTTTTTTCAAGTCATCTTAACCATGGGACATAACCCAGAATTATGGGCTCACAGAGCTCAGAGCTGAAGGGTCTTCAAAGCCCAGGACATCAGGTCTCACTCTCTTATTTGATAGATGTGGAATCTGTGTTCTAGAGAATGGAAGTGTCTTAGCCAAAAACAAAATCCCCAATTCCCCAAAGACCAGAAACAACAACATGGTTCCAATTATATTCTAAGAAAGGGTCCTGGCTTGCCTACACTTTCTTTCATCTCAGAAATGATTCCTTGTGTCTCAGAGCTTAGATTCTTCCTGATTCCATTCCAAGCAAATGTATTCTCTCCATTATTAAATATCCTGTATCTTTCTATATGATAGAAATGTTTTCTAATTTCCAGTTCCACAAAGTATAGTTTACACACCTAGAAATAAAATTGCAAATGTTTTAAATCATAAAAGATTGCATAAGAAAAGAACAATGGGCTAGAAGAGAGGAGATATGTTGTCTAGACTTGGTTCTGCCATTAACTACTTGCCTGACGTTGAGTGAGTACTTCTCCCCTCCAGGTCCCCTTTTTCCCACAGTAAAATGGGACTGTTGGACCATATCCTCTACAAGCTACTACCGTGTTTCCCCAAAATTAGATTGGGTCTTATGTTAATTTTTGCTCCAAAAGACACATTAGGGCTTATGTTCAGGGGATGTGATCCTGAAAAATCATGCTAGGGCTTATTTTCCGGTTAGGTCTTATTTTCAGGGAAACACGGTGTATGCTGTGCCTATGTACCTCCCCGTCACCTTCAATACAATTCTGTCACTCACTATTCAAAAGAATTAGACTGTGACTCATTAAGCTCATAGTTTTCCCACAGTGCAACTGGGTACATATCGTTTAGCATGTGATCAGTGTTCATCAATGAATTTAAAGCTTTTCAAAGACAAGGGTCCCATTTATGTCATTATATCACTCAGACTTTGTAAATACCATAGAGTAAATGCTGCCAAACTGATGAAGTTTTATAGTAATGCAATGCTGCAGGATGACAATAAAACAATAAGACAGTCTTTTCATTATATCACATTTAGGCTTCCCATGACTGTGGATTCCTTCACAGTGGTCCCTTTGTTCTAATAATCCTGCCATTCCTCAAATCCCTGCCTTATAAATTACATGTAGAAGCAGCTGTAGATCTTACAAAATATTCTTAATGCAAGTACATCTTTGATTTTTGAGAATAATTTTGAGTTTTCCAATAGTCTCTGAGAGATAATTCCAGGGAATAAGGAGGTGGATCCAGTCGGCGGTGATCATGTTGGATAACACTTGGCCAAAAAAATTATTACGTAAAGTTTTCTGGGTAACAAAGAACATCATGAGCATAAGTCACAGAGCCTCGGCTGACCCCAGAGGACTCATTTAAAGAGAGCGATACTCAGTGGATTTCTAGATAGTACCAGGTTTGCAGTAAGTCACACTATAGCTTCCTAAAGATGCCAAGAAAACTCAAGGTGCTGATTCAGAAGTGGTGCTTCTCTCCTGCTTCCTACCGCCTCTTTCCAAAAAAAAAAAAATTAGTAAGAAATGCCAGGCAATCCCTATTAGAATACAAGCATAATCATTGGACTATGTCCTCAAAGATGACATAGGTTTCCCAGTTTTCTTTCCCTACTAAGTGTTCATAAAATAAATTAATGGAAAAGGCCTTGTGCATTAAAATGTCCATAACAGTGTTATTTATAAGAGCAGATCATTGGCAATAATCCATATCAAAAAACATGTAAATGGTGAAATTTTAAAACAGTAATCTACTCAATGGACTATGAGAGTGGCCATTAAAAATACAAGAATTATAAAATAGTCTGGAAATGTTTATGAATATTCAGTGGAGAAAAAAAGAGCAAACAAAACTGTCCATTAAGAATATGTATAAAGAAATATGGGTGGACAATATTTTAATAATATACCTTCTTTTGAATAATAAGTATAGCCAACAGCTAATGGCATGACTCAGGACTCCTCCAGGAGACCCTGAAAATATCTGGAGTTATGATAAAGACACAGTGGTTTACATAGAAGAAGGCAATCAGGAACTCCAGAAAAAAGACAAAAGACTGCATGAGAAATCATGAACGAAATTTGAAATCAGTCCAAAATAAAAATTTTTTAAAAGTTGATGGGACTTCAAGAAAAAAACACAGAATAGATTACAAGCAGGCAAGACAACAATTACTTAGTGTTTTTCTCCCAACCAAAAAAAGATATGTGTAATTTTAAATTTAAAAAAAAAACAACACGTTTTATATATATAAACAAGAATCTCATTATCTAACTAAAACAAACAAAAATCTGTGATAATTTTAAACAATTAGAGGATAATTAGAAGGATCTGTTAGATTTTGATGGTAAGGGAAAGTTCATTCCCCTGTAAGTGGCTTAAAGGTGGTGACCTCAGAACCCTAGAAAAGGAAATGAAACCACAGCACATGACTTAGCCCTGTATTGAGCAATATTTGCCTAGAAATCATAATGTAAATGTTGATTGTTTTCAGCTTTTGAAATCAACCCACAGACACAGCACAGGAGGCTCAGTTATGGTTATAAAACCTTATACAACTGCAGGTATACATGTGTCCATTATAAATGCTGGAGATGCAAAAGGTAACATAAAAACATAACTCACAAATTATGAAACTAGTAACTCAGAAACTAAAGATATACAAATATTATTTAGAGATACGACAGTAACCACTAGAAGAATTAAAAACAAAAAGTGGTTACAAGTGAGGAATGGGACTAGAAGAGATGGAACAAGAAATTCTTGTCTGTTTTATATATTTTTTTAATATAAATGCTTTTGTGTTATTTGATTTTATTTTTACTATGGCATTTGTTTTTAACATCCTTTAAAATGTTTTAAAAAGAAGAAGAAAACATTTCAAAGAAAAACATAGCTGCAAATAGCATGACCCAGAGGTCACGAAAGTCAAATGTGAAGGGGTTTTTTGGGGGAAACCATCACAAAATGTCACTCTTATGGAGATCTCTAAGTACACAACGAGGTCCCTTTGTAAAATACTTTGCCCCGTTTTAAAAAACCCCCTTTTCCACTTCTCTCCCCAAGCTCTTTAACTCTCTAACATCCTCCTATACGATCTTGAACATTCTATGCCCCTCAACTCTCTTCACTGGCTTCAAAACGAAAAGCAGTCCCTAATGAAAACTTGAAAATGTAAAGAATCCCTGAGGAAACCCCAAAATCAACAGACAGCTCAGGCTGCACAAGCCTGTGGCCTAGAAGCGCACCAAGGCAGGAGGTTGGAGCTATAATTAGCTGCTTCTGGGCAGACAACAAGGACTCCTGTTCCCTGGAAAGGAGGTAATTAAAGGAGGCAGATTTCGGCCTGAGGTGGTAAGTCTCAAGGAACTGTGGCTCCAGGCAATCCCAACCTGCACCCTGAACGAGGAAATAGGAACCCGCAGGCCTGACACTCCATTCCTAAACCATTTTTAATTCTCCTCTCTGGTTTCTAAAGCCAGGGAAATGCCAGCCATCAGCCCAATCACTTTTTTCAGTCACCTAAGACTCATTTGCTGGGGACCCACTAGGTGCCAGGCATTATGCTCCGTGCCACAAGGAGGGCACAACCCTGCCCTCATGGAGCTGACAGGTGAGATGGGCAGAAACAGAACTCATAGTTCCCAGCACTCGGTAAGAAATGAGCCATATTAAGAGGGGACGGCAGGAGACCACTGCTTACTGGGGAAGCCTGGGGAGGACCTTCCAGGAACCATGCAGAGGCTTAACTGGAACAAATGGAAATAACATGAACATGTGAAAGTGAGGTGGCTTTCTAGAAGGTGAAAATTACATGAGCAAAGGCACAAAGTCCGCACACTGTGGGGCATATGGGAGGAGTGTTACCCATTGCAGATGGAACAAAGGCAGGTAAAGAAGATTCACATTCACGACTGTCATTTATTGGGTGCCTCCCACGTGCCAGCACTGACTTTTTTTTTTCAGATATATATCTATATATTTTTACTTTTTTTACTTATTTTTTTATTAGTTTCAGGTATACAAAACAATGTAATAGACATTTATCATTTATATCCCTCAGGGATCATGTAGATGCCAGCACCGACTCTTGGTAGGACTTTCGCTCCAAGCCCTGCAACCACCCTACCAGATAAGAATATTTTCCTTCTATTTTACAGATGAAAGATCTGGAGCTCAGGGGGGAGGAATAACATTCCCAAGGTCACAGAGCTATAAAGTAACAGAGCACAAACTCACAATCAGGCCTTTTTGGCTTAAAAACTCAACCGTTTTCTCCCTGTGCCACCAAAAGGAGTTGAAAAAGAAGGCATCTCTACAAACAGGGCCAAGGACATAGACCAGTGACCATGTGTGAACATTTCTCCGAGCTCAGAGCAGCATTCTCAGGGATCGCCATTTTTAGGGATTTCCAAAACCCTATAGTGCTCCTGTGCTTGTGTTTAACACTCCCTCTCATAATGTCCAACAACTTAGCTGTCACTATCACGGCGTTTAGAGCCTTTCAAAACCTGGGCACTGATGCAGCACTCATCTCCCAGGGTTTCACACTCCACAGGGTCCTCTCTTTGTTAAGCAGGAAAGGATCACACAGCACGACCCACCAAAAACCCGCAGGTCTGAGCTCTGTCGCCAGGAGCCTAGGGCGTCAGGAGCTCCAGCTTCATGCCCCTGTCTCACATCTCAGCATCCTTCCACCTGAAAGCCTCCAAATATAGCCAGGCTTCTCGGATGAGTGGCCCAGGGCAGCAGCTCTAGCTAACGTGTCTCTCGAAACACTGCATGGCGAGGTCTACTGCTGCAGTACTGTATCCATCTGGTTTTTCTCCCTGCATATCCACTAAAGACTACCTTTGCGCATAAATTTGACAAGAATGACAGCAAAATTCCTCTGTTTGGGAAGAAGAAGAGGCCCAGAGGAGGGGAGGCTTCAAATGAAACTGAATCATGACCTTGTCATGAAAAAAAAAAGATTTGAGATCTAACTCAGCTACAAGATGGGCCAATTTCCCCATGACAAGTGGCAACTCCATGGTTTAAGGATGTTGCTTTGCTATTCTGTAAAAAAAAAAAAAAAGTGGGGAGTTTAACTAAAATAACAGCCTAAGGATTGTCCTCCCTACATCACACCCACTGACCATTTCCTCTTACCTCAACCCTTCTTAGAGGCAGACACATGAACGCTCCTGGCCCTTTACTTGGACATCATGACATTGGAACGACGGTCGGTACTGAGACTTGCTACTTAAAGATAGGTGTGCACTGCATGCCTTGGCCCAGGTTTGTAACGTTGCTACACATGAGCAAGGGTTCAGCTGGCTACCAGCTACCCAGATACTCCCATGAGAATTCTTCCATGAATTCTTCCAAACGTTCTAGCTTCCGAATTTAAGGGAACTTTCCTGGCACTCTCTCAACCATCCTTCTACTTTCAAAGGAGGTAAGAAATAACTTACACTGGGATAGCACATGAAGGCAGATGAGAGAAGTCCTTCACTCATACCTCTGGCAAAAATGTACTGTGCCATTAGTTGGCTTGGGCCCTATGTTGTGTTAAGTGCCTGGAAACAAGAGCTGACTAACATCTGGAGGCTGCCCTCAAAACATGGAGCCTAATGAGAGGGCATGGATAAGCAAATTATTAAACAAGGGTTGGCAGAGCTCAAATCATGTCATGCATTCCTGATTCACAGGCTCCTCACCAGCAGCAATGTGTATTTCCCAGAAGCTGGCATCCCTGGACTGTTCCGACAGAATGCTAAAACATACTCTCCAATTCTCTCAGCACTGCAACCAGCTGGAAGCGGCGGGAGGAAGATAAAGGACCTGATAGGTTAGTAATACACAGTGGAATCTAGGAACCTCACGCTGAAGGAGGTGGGGTGGGGGGGGATAGAGATAAAACGGAACTTTTTTTCAAGAGCTTCGAGTCACTCCACTTCCCGGGCTTCCAGTTACTAGGAGGTACCAGACAGCCACAGAGACCAAAGTACTGGGATCGCTCCCAGATCTCTCTGGCTTCACACACCAAGGCCCTCAATCCAGGTCCACCAGCTTTGTCAATATCAAGGAGAGCAGAGCTACCTCAAGCCCACTGAGATAACCAAATGTCCTCCAAGCTTTTACCTACACAGCACCTTCTCCCTGCCCACCCCTTTCAGCTCACTCCTGCTCATGCCCAAAGCTCAGCTCTGCCAGCTCAGGCCATCGTAGCCACACAGCAAAAGCTTATGGAATTAGAGAAGGTGCCCTGGCTCTTTCCCCATCTCCTTGCAAAAAAAAAAAAACAAGGTTTAACTTTTAACTTCTCCCTATGAACTTTAGGAAGAAGGCCAAGAGACTCATTCTTCAGCCCCTTATCATCCAAGGCCCTCCACACTAGGGCCCGCCCCACCTGCCTTCCCAGCACACAGCTCAGTGTGCTCAACCTGAAGGAGTCTACGTATGTGTCCTTCAAAGTCGATTTCAAGTCCAATACTAAAAAAGCACAAGTCCCTGCTCACAGAAGCCACCCCCTTCTTCTAAGCTCCCAAGAGCCACTCTTGTCACTTTCCCCACACTGTCTGGTCTTGGAAAGTTTATCTTTTCATGGGAGCATGTCCCCACATCCCGGCTGAGAGAGGAGTTCGTTTCCTGTGGACAAATGCTCATGCCCAGGACACCATCAGAGCCTGACAGTCATGGCACATCTGAGGCACTCAGAAACCATCCAAGCACAGCTCTCATGGCTTAAAGTAGGCCACACAAAGTCAAAAACCAGCTCCTTACCACTGCCCAATCTATACATTTGTACCTATGTACTTTCTATTGTTTTGTGACTGGATCCTCCAGTTAGAATCACAAAGTCTTGGCCACTCGAACCCCCATCTGACAGTCTCCCACCAAGAGGCACATGGTCTCTCTTGGAACACCTTCAGGAAGCAGAAATCTTCCACCATTTGATGCAAGTTTGGGACATGTCTTATCATGTGTCCTTAAATATTAGGTTCTATCTATTTCCATGGGCTTTTTGGTTAAATACTTAGGAGGGGCAGGTGAGAGAGGCTGAGCTCAGGACCAGCCGGGGAAGCAGTGTAGCATGACAGCTAAGACCTGGACTTTGAAATCAAGCAGAACTGGCTTCACATCCCAGTCTGCCACGTGGGGTAAAGCATCAAACCTCCCCAGCCTCTCACGGCTGTTGGAGGAATAACGGAAATTTAACTCAGGCAGAGTATCCAGCACAGTGAGCATTCCATAAATGGCAGCTATCATGGTAATTAGTTCTATTCCTGTCCCCCATTCCAGCTTGCCACGTAATCAGAGTGCCGATCACATCCCTTCCCCCCTCCCCCATGATGGCTGTATACTTGTCCATAGGATGTCTCTGCAAAGCCGCAGCAGAGAAACAAACCTCCCGTTTTGTTTGCTGCTGGTTGGCATGACTAGAAGCAAGGCTGACCAGGCTTCCCATTCAAAACCCTGGCATTGAGGAGACAGTGGAAAAACAGAGAAAATTCCGGTTTTTGTTTTTTGGGGTTTTTTGCTACTGCCTGTAAGAGAGCTGTCCACCGCTCTGCAAAGGTGACGGAGGACACCAGATGCCGTGGCAGCTGCCTTAGTCACTGGGAGCTGTCGACATTGCTCAAGCCTCTCCAATCATAGCCCCAAAAACAGACACCAGGAAGGAGGGCAAAGGTGGAGAGGGAATGGGAGGAACAGCGCGTGACTAGGTGTCTGTTCTCCACAGCCAGGCTGCCAAGTCACTCGCCACATTGTGACATGTCGGCCTCAGAGCACCAAGGACAAGGGTGCAACCGCTTCACCCAGTTCCACTTCCTACCCATCACTGTAGGCTGGCAAGAAGTTTAGAGTGCTGAGAAGTGTGTGCTCAGGCAAAGGACACGGATCCATCCTGGCTGTGCACTCAAATCTATGTGACCTTGGGGGCTGAGTGACCTCTTTGAGCCTCAATTTCTTCATCTGTACAACAGGATACTGGCCTAAACTGCTGGATCTTTAACCAGGGATACCTGACGGAAACACTTAGGGAACTTTTACTAAGTACTCGTGACCAAGCCTAACTCTCAGAGTTTGTGATTCAGGCCTGGGGGGGATAGGGGGGAGTGGGCAGGGCATGTATATATATTTTAAATTCTCTGGCTGATACTGAAAAATCAGAATCATTGGCCTTAAAGATCCCTATGTGCCCTTCAGCTGAGACCATCATGCCTCACCTGAGAGGTTGGCATACAACACGTACTAAACACATTTTTGCTCCTTCCACCCCACCCCACCCCAAAAGCAATGGCAGCCACATAGACTCTGCTAGGCAAGATGGCAGCTGGTGCCACATGGGAAATAAACTGTGTTGGCCTACTAGGCTCATTTCTAAATTTAAAAATACCCGTGGTCCGTCACCAGGAATTTCCTACGAATGGAAAGAATGGGGAGGAGATGCCTGTAAATTAGTCCGTTCTCAAAAGAGCAGAGCTGAACTCTAGAGCAGTGCTTCCCAAATCCTACTGTGCACACACATCACTTGGGGGACTTATTGAGATGCAGATTCTGGGGTGAAGCTGAGATTCTTCATTTTTAAAAAGTCCCACGTGATACCAATGCTCCTGGCCCAAGAAACAAATCTTTGACGAGCAATGCTCTGAGCACAGTCATTTTGAAGGGGTAAATGTGCACATAAATTTTCTGGGCATCTACTACGTACCATTCAGGAACTGTGCTGGGGCTGGAAAGGCAGAGATAAAGAAGACACAAAAAAGAGACATCTCAGCATATATTCACAATACAACATGCTTTAAGTTCTATATCAGAGGCATAGCCAAGGTGCCAGGAGTGTTTCAGCAAGAAGCCATTTATAATATTTGGACAGCATGAAATAGAAAATTATGAGGAACAATGAAGGAGTTACCTCGTGGAGAAGAACAATTACAAAAGAGGATGAACAGCCTGGACCCACTGGGAGGCTAGAACCACGTCAGCAAACTGCATTTGTGTGACCCACTAGCCAGGATGGTTTTTATATTTTTAAGTTTCAAAAAAAGAATATGCCCCATTCACAAAATGGTTCTCCTTAATTTTCTCCTAACAGGATAGTGCCTAGAAATTAATTAGGAAATCAAACCAACAGGTTCTGATTGTCCCAGGCACTGCTAGACAGCCATTCTGACTTCCTCCTAAAAGTAGAGTCAACCAACCCTCCACATGGCTGCACAAGTTACTGCTGATCATCAGGCACAGGTGCCAGGCAAAGGAGAACAAGGTGCCATTGTCTGCCCAATGGACCCAAGGCAGGATGAGGCTGAACGGAAAAGGAGCAAAAGGAGGATGAGAAAGAAAGCCTCACATGTGGAGCCAAGGGCGATGAGGAATGACGGGACCAGAATGATCACTTCTCCAGCCACGGGTCATGCTCTTGGAGGACAGAAGAGGCGCAGAGAGGCTATGACGAAGTCCCCTTCATGCTAGATTCCTGGCAGGATGAGAAATGGGGTTCCCGTAAATCAGAAGGAATGCTGCTGGCAGGAGACACTCAGACCTGCTCAAGAGGGCTTTAAATGGAAATATGAGAGCAAGGGAGGAAACTGTAAGTGCCCAGCAATGCGTTGGGCAAACAAGTGTGTCCCAGATACGGCCCTCCAGAAGGGCCGCGGCTCTGGAATCACAAGGGAGAGAGACCAGCCTGGACAGCCCTCCAAGCCCCCAGTGGCACTGGGGCCAAGGCAAGAAACGAGCTGGGGAGCTGAAGCAGGAGCCTGGGAGGAGATGGCAGTACTAAGATGGAGGGCTGCCTATCTGAGGTACATAGATGAGCCAAAGAAGGAATTTCTACTCTGAAGATGGAGGCAACCTAAAATAAGACCACTATGGACGATTCAGTACAGGCTTCAGGGGTGGCAAAGTCAAGAGCCCTGGGGGTCAGCATCCATAATTAATAGGGAATGAGGAGAACTGAAGCTATGTAGGGCCCATATTAAGGCTTTTAAAAGTGTCTCTTTTTCTTTCTTTGTGGAGAAACATGTCTCGATGTCCACAGAGCCACCAGTCTGCAGCCCTGCTGCCGGGACACTTCCTCCGCATTTTGTGCACACACACCCGGACGACAACACTTCACTCGTTGCCCCAGTTTGGTTTGCATGTCTGTTTCCTGTGCAGACCACAACCTCCCAGGCACCGAAACGATGCTTTATTCACCTATTCCCCCAGTCCCTGGAATGGCAGGCAATAAACATGGAGACAACAAACATGCTTTACGCTGCATAAGTCATCTACGCCTCTCCTTTTGAACAATGCAAACCGTCTTACGTATTCTCACTCACTAACCAATAGTGTGGCCCACAGTTCAGGGAACCATAGAGGTAAGTAATTACAAGAGGTTTAATTCCAGCCAAGGAAGAGAAGTTTGATACAGTGGGCACAAGAAACATTGGAACAATGATACTGTATTGTCTTGGGTTATGATCTGAAGAAAGGGAGATTCTGGGATCTTGGTAAAGCAAAATAGCCAGTAACCAGCAAGGTGCTCAGAGAAAACTTCAGCAGCAGAGAAAAAAGACCAACGAAGGTGTGTGGAGAAAGGCAAAACCTGAGTGATTGGCCTAAACCGGTACAATGGGGGGGGGGGGGGGAGACTAAGAGGACCTCAGAGAAGGGAGGAGGAGCTCTAGGGAGGAGGCTGTGAAGAGCACAGAGGCACTTCTGAGGGCCTGCAGGGCACTCACTGGGGACAGACTTCCCATGGTGCCTTGCTCTCCCCATCTGTGAAATGAGCTGAATCCCTGCGGTCTCTCCAAGCGCAGACTGGCTATGAAGTTGGAAGAGAGCCTGGACAGCCCAGGAGATCCATCCACCACCGACACAGGTGTCCTAGTGGGACCACAAGAGCCTTGTTCCTCTCGCACTCGTGAGCCGAGGGTATGCAGTGTCTGCCCCACCAGAGCTCCCCGACACACCTGTGCCAAAAGGACATGAAAGGGAGAGTGTGCATTGCATTGGCCCGCCTCACCAATGCTTTCATGGACTCTTATACCCTACACACTTGTCACACAGTCCCATCACCCCAGCATCCCTGTCCTGCCTCAGGCAGCAGCCATCAGAGTCCTCCCCAGGATGACTTCCCTGACTCCAGTGGGCAGCTCCACCTCCATCCCTCATTCTTCTCTAGCTCTTTGGTGCTCCCTTGTAATATGAACACCAATATGAACATTGTACACTTCTCTGGTATTTTGTAACCATGAAGTGCCTTCCCACAGACAAGTATTTTAATCCTCAATCCAGACTTAATAGATAGCATTAGCACTCCCATTTTATAGATGAGGAAACTGAGGCCTGTGCAAGATGTTATCTTCATCTGACCCAGGACCACCCCATCTTCTAACCAGGCCTCTCCCAACTCCTGAACTAATCAAGAAAGATTCAGCAATCATATCCAGTCCTCTCTAATCTAATCTAGTCCCTTTGCTGCTAAATAAACCCAGTAATCAAGGTGCCAAGGTCAATCACGTTACTGTCTTTCAGCCTCCTGTGCTGGCCCAGGGTGCAGAACCGTGAAATGGGCCTCAAGGCCCCAGGCAAGGCAGCCGCTGTCACCTTGGCCAGATTCCCCAGTCATGCTCCAACACTGGCACCCACCTTACTTCAATCAGCCCTCCCTCCCAGTCCTGGAGGCTCTCCACTGGTAGGGACCCTGACATCTCTCCTGCATTTCGAGAAAGCCCCTCTTTGGGCTGGCCAGCTCAGTCAACCATCACTGGACCACCCCCAAGCCTGCTGCCCCTTCCAATATCGAGCCATGTGCTACCCCTCTCCTTCTACCAGCCCACTCCTCAGACCCACTCCCTGTTAACCCAAAACTTGCACCTTTTCTCAATTTCCATCCTTCCACTTGTTCATTATGGTCTCCACTAGTAGACTAAGTTGCCCTGCTTCAAATTACAGCTCAGAGAGATCAGGTGACTTGCCCAAGACCACACAGCTAATAAGGGGCAGAGCTGGGACATGAACTCAGCTCTCCTAATTCCAATCCATGTTTCTGTTTCATTAATTCCCAGTTTCTCTCCATTGCAACACTCAGGAAGCCATCTACACATGAGAGGATAGGGACTACATCTTATTCTCTTTAATAATAATGATTGCAACAAGAGCAAACATTCACGGAGTGTACACTGAGAGCCAGGTACATGCTCAGCACTTTACCTTCAGCCCTAGGAGGTGTTACTGGCCTCGTTTTCAGGTGAGAAAATGAAACAGTAATTCACTCGAGGTCTGCCCAGCTGAAGCCCACACTTACAGACCACCACAGTGCTACACCACCTCTAGTTAAATGAAATTCCTAGTGCACAGCAGTGGTCAAAAACATGGGTTAACTGAATAAGAAGAATGTAGCTGGAGACAACCAAATGGGAGGTGCTGGAAAACAAGTCTGTGACCAAATCAGGCAAAGCTGGTGAATGCCAGCTATCACTCCGTAGAACTAAAAATAATATTGCTCCTATACAGTCTCTGGTGACAGTGTGTAACAGACTGCAAGTCAGGATTCCTGGTTTTGACTCTTGTTTTGCTCCTGGCAGCTGTGGGACTCTGCACAAATCCTTTCCACCTACCTCCGATCTCATTTCCCCATCTATAACAAGCAAACCAACCAACCCGCCACTGGTTTAGGTCAATGGTTCTCATCAGCATTGGCACCACCCATGAGCTTGTGAGAAATTCTAGTTCATGATCTTCTCCATCAGAATTTCTGGGATGGGGCCCAGAAAACCCTCCAAGATGACTCGATGTGCCTTCAAGTTTGAGAACCACTAAACTAAATGATCTCTATGATCCTTCCAGATCTACCCCTCTGAGAACCTTAAGTTTCCCCAATGCAGCATCATCAAACTCCTCCCAACTTTGCCCCTCTGATTTCGATCTGGCATGAATTTATGTCACCTGGCTCTCTCCTCTGGCCAGTGTGTGACACTCTCCTGTGATTAATACAGAAGGCCCCGAGGAACAGACAGTTTACTCTGCTGCACTTCTTTTTCCCACTTACCATCTCAGCAGTATGCATTCTGTCACTATATTAAAAAAGACAAGTACAAACATTAGCAAGGAAGCCACACCATGAGCACTATGGCATTCTGCCCCCATCTTTTAAAAAACTAGAAAGGTGGTTTATCCCTGATTCACGTCAGTAAGGAACTGCCATATCATCTGAGATGGTGCCTTTCTATGCCCAGTGGTCTCTTCAGTACAAACCAGCAGAAAGAACGAGAGAGCATTTGCTTTGTACTCCAATGACACATGTAGATGAGACAAATCATTTCATCCTTAGACCTTATGTGCCAAAAAAAAAATTCCAGATAAACCTTACAAGTATGAAAACACATCCCAAAGAATACTATTTTCTCTGTGCAGACTATCAACACATAGACTATTCACTGCTGCAACCCTGAAACAGTGCCTGAAAGTCTACTAAGGAATATGAATGAATGAATGAATGAATGAATGAATGAATGAATGAGAAGGTACACATACCTTCTCAGTGCTGGTACTGCAGCGTGTAGTGATGAACAAGTTAAAATCTTATTCTAAAGGAACTAAGTTTTAATGTGGGGTCGGAGGTGTCAAATATATCCACCCTTTCATGCAGCCATGCAACTGTCCATCCATTCAACAAGTATGTCTGCCATATTCCAGGCAGGAATAAATGTCTTAAAGAAGAGCCCAAAATACGATAGGCATACAGAAAACTACAAGAGAAGGTGGGAAGTGCTCAGTTCCATGCAAGCACTACAGATAGAGGGCCATGGGAGATCAGAAGAGGAAGTAATTATCTCCTGCTGAGGGGCAAAGTGTGGAAATCAAGGTCTGCTTCATGGAGGAGGTGCTGGACCCTGAAGATCAATTTGGATTCAAACAGGTGATGATGGCAGGGAACAGCAATCCAGATGGAGAATATGTTGTGACAAAGACAAGTAAGAAAAAAAGCAATGGAAATGAGGTTCCAAAAGTCAGTTGGTCCCATTCAACAAGACCATGAATGGCAAGATAAAAAGGATATATGTGGAGACAGTATATAGATCAGTGGCTGGCAGGAGTTGGGGTAGAGGATGGCGGGATGGATAGGTAGATGACAGAGGACTTTTAGAGCACTGGAAATACTTTGTATATAATGATGCACATCTGTCATTATACATTTGTCCAAACACATAGAACGTACACCACCAAAAATGAACCCTAATGTAAACTATGGACTTTGAGTGATACTGACATTCATTGAAGATTCACTAGTTGTGACAAATGTACCACTCTGGTGGGGGTGTTGCTACTGGAGATTATGCCTATGTGGGGGCAGTTGGGATATGGGAAATCTCTGTCCCATCCTCTCAATTTTGCCATGAACCTAAAACTGCTCTTTAAAAAATAGTCTAACCTTAACTCTAACCTTAAAAATTAAGGTTATCCAAAGGGTTTCCTTCGCTGTGATTCTGCCACTGCGTTCCCTGACCTTAGCTACTTCCTCCCATTGGAGATGGACGCCCTCCATCTCTCCTGGCCCAGTGCACCTGCTCGCCTCGTCTGGCTTCCTAGCTCCTGTGCCTTCTCAGCTGCCTTCTCCACCACGTCTTCCTCCTAGTATCAGCGCCTGCCGCAGGCTTAACTGTACTTCCTATGCCATGTCTTTACACGACTGTTTTCTGTAATTTATAAAACACATACTGCCCACGAGTTTGTATTTTTAATTCCTGTAAGAAGCTTCAGGATCCAATTTGTGTGAAAGTCAGACTGCAACATAATGTAGTATTGTATGATAAAAGCCTCCAAGAATAAAAACAGACAGTATATCCTGCTTATCAGAAACGCAAACACTGGTTTCCTTCCTGGGTGTCACAGATTTCCTTATGAATAACTGTTCTCGGTTTTGCATCCATTTGTCCCAGTCTTCTTGAAATGAGTTCTATGGATAAAGTTTCCTAATCTTCAAGCCTTCTTTTTCCGTTTCTTGAGAACCTATGCTACGCTAAAATTAAGCACCTTGGCTCACTTAAATTTCACAAGGTAAAAGTTTGGTGTTTTGTGAGCATTAAGTACTGTGAGATATCACTGACCATTAAACCCACTTTACAGATGAAGAAAACAGGTGTATGGTAGAAGGGCCTGAATCCAAACCCAGCTCTCTGAGTCCCTCGCTGGTGGTCACACATCCACTCAACAACAGGGACAGGATCAAGGCATTTCCCGATCCTTTTTTGACCTTCTCGCGGCTTCCAGCTTTTCCCTGCACTGTCACTCTTCACTTCAGCGTCTCAGTCTTCCCAGAAAACAAGATGGCTGGATTGTGGTGATTTTTAAGCCCTGCTTTGCCAGAGTCCTTCCCCCCAAAAACAGCGGGCGAGGACTAGAAAGGTGTGTCCCATTCGGTCCCACTTGATCCTCAGCCACTTCAGTTTATTCATTGAACAGTATAGATTATAACAGTCTTCTCTATAAAGAATCCTTCCTTAGCTATTAAAAATAATGAAATTTTAAAGCCACAGAGCTATGACAACTATTTTTTCTTTTAATTCAACAATCATTTATAGAGCACCCACTCCGTGCCAGGTTCTGTGCTTGGGGCTGAGGATACAATGAGAACAAGGCATGCATGCATGGTCCCTGAATTTACAAGTTTGTATTCTTGTGAGGGAGACAGACTGTAGAATTACAATGGTGGTAAGTGCTAAGCATAAAATATAGAGCACTACAGTGACACAACAGAGAGGAAACAAACCAGCTTTGGGGTAGGGATCAAGGTGATGGGGGAGAGGCCGCAAAGTTTTAAGGCTGACTTGAAATCAATCAGTCATAGAAATCAATCAGTCAAAGGGACCAATGTGAAACCCTGGAATGGACCCTAGAAAAGAAAGAGGACGTTAATGGAAAAACTGATGATACCCAAATAGAGTGTGGAGTATATACTAATGCACCGATGTCAGTTTCTTAGTTTTGACAAACGCACCATGGGTACGTAAGATGTCAAAAATGAGGGCAACTGGGTAAGGGGTATATGAAGATTCTCTACAACTTTAACTACGTTTTTATAAACCTAAAATTATTCCAAAACTACCAAGTTTCTTTAAAAAGATAAGCAAAGTACCTGCTCATCTCTAATATCTTTTCCAAATCACAATTGTACGACTGTATAAGGACAGCACATAACAATAGCAGCTAACATTTCAGGTGGCCTTCCCACGTCAGGATTGGTTCTCAGGGCTTGATATGCCTTAACTCATTTAATCCTCACAACAAGGAGATAGGTAATTTTCTTATTTCCATTTTATGGAAGAAGCAACAGAGGCCTAAAGAGATTAAGAAGTCGAGGTATTAAATGATAGAAGCAGGAAGCAATCTAGCTCCAGAGCCCAGGCTTTTAAGCACTACACATTTAGGTCAAAGCTTTCAAAATGTTTCTGGACTTTTCAAGTAGGCATATATAACTGGGAAAATCCAAAGGACTAATCACAAAGACTGAAAGGTGAATATATGTTTAATACAAAGAAGAGGAAGCAAAAGGACTCTCAAGGTAAATTCCTGACTTTTGAAAATCTTTACTGGAATAAACCAAATCTCACTGCCATTACCAATGACCTCTTCACATGGGGATAATATCTCTGGGCTTATGCTGTGTCCCAGGCTCTCTGCCACATCATTCTTGAAGATCTGGACCACCAGCTCCTGGTCTGCCACTTGCCAGGTGGCCTACTGACATCTTCATCCCTAAAGTGTCTGTCCAGGTATATGATGAAATGAAACATGCCTTTTCAAGGTCTTCACAACAAGCTTAAGTTTTCCAGGTGACCAGTTTTCCTAGATGCTCAAGAATCCATGCAGAGAACCTAACAATGCATTGCTCATTTCTAGAAGGCAAAAAGCTCTTCTCTCCGATTTTCACTGACTATGGTTTCCACCAGTTCAAAGATAAGTCAGAAAGCGTCTCACCTCCACTGTGGGATCCTTGAGAGCTAGACTTGGTCTCATTCACTGAACATTTATTCAATAAAGGAACGGTTCCGAAGAAAACACAGCCTCCTGGACAGATTTGCAGCTGGCCAGGACAGTCATTCCGATCGCCCCAGCATGGTAGCCATTTGTATTTAGAATGTTCCAGAGTGGACACACTCCATGGGCAGAACCAGAAGGTAAAAGGGGATCCTCAAGAGATGAAGAGAGAGGGAGCTATCCAGCAGGGAATGCTAAAGGAAATTTTACAGCAGGGAGACTATAGACAAAGAAGAAATATGCTTGAGTGGCAGAGGATAAGAACATATGACTAAAAACTAACAGACAATATAAAGAAAATGAGCCCAGAAGGAAGTTGGGTATAGAAGAACCAGCTTGCATTGAATGCCCATGTCTGGGCATAGAGCTTTGCTCACTGCACATTTCCTCGTATTGCCAGGCTCAAACATAGATGTCTGATCCAACAACCCAGACTGACTTCAGCTTATGTTGACATAGCACATGTCAACACTCAACATTTTCAGGTAAAGATCCCAAAGAGTACACCTACCCTACACCTAACATTTCACAGATGAACTGAGGTTCAGACAGGGGGAAACCCCATGCCCAGAAGTCGAACCCAGATCTCCTCATTCCTTGGCTGTGCTCTTTTCTGTACAGACAACAAGGTAGGTCAGGAAAGAACCCAGCCTGAGCTCTAATCTGCTGTAATCCGGTGGACTAGATGTGTAGCTTATTCTCCATTTCATCTAGTATGTTCCATCTGCTGATTACTTTTAGAGAGGAGAAAATCGCTAACACTGTTTTAAATGAAGTAAATGACTTTTCAGGAAGAAGATAAAAGAGTAGCTTGCCTTAGATGAAAAGGATGATACGGATGGATAAGAATGAAAAATGAAGATATAGGTGATTTATCAGCCTATGGGGAAGGAAAGGTAGAGAAAATAGCATGTTATGGGGTAAACGGAAACTAGACCTGCTTGAATGAAGCTGTTCCCAAAGGAACCAAGACTCATTCTTAAGAGACTGTGATTCACGAGGCAGAGCTCTGCCCCAGACAGTGTCAGAATGCCTTACAGAAGTGATCGCTTCTGCAGATGGGCCATCGCTCAGTTGGATCCAGGCCTAAAGCAGAGTTCTACACTAAAAAGTCTGCTGCCTCTTACCTCTCCAGATTTAGGCTATAAGGAAAATCGGTCTAAGTTGTATCCATGTGTTAGGGTGTCTCAATCAAATCAGTCATGTCAGAATTTCACAGTTGTTCTGTTCCCAGTGACTCATTGGCAATCCTCCAGGCATCTCTGCTTCTACACACTGTATCTCTCTCACAAGCCCAGCTCTCCTCCATGAGGAAAGCCTACTCTGATTTCATATCCTCAACCCCAGCCAGAAGTCCCTATGTCAGAAATCACCCACTTCACCAGTACACCTTTCATACAAATTAGACCTTCCAGGCCTGGATCAGTTACTAGGGTGCGTGCCTGGCTACCCCTCCCAGGCTGGCACGCTGGTAGACAGGATCCAGGACTCACAGAAGCTTTTCTCAAAGCACATTGGAACAATAAGCCCAAGAAATGTCCTGGGGGGTAAACGGAGGAGGGTGGTGATGCAGGGAACCTATGATCAAATAACTTTTTGTTTGTTCCGAAACAAACTTTTCAGAAGGTCATACTGTGCATTATCAATTCACTAAAGGCTCAGAAAAGTTCAATGGTAAAGATACCCATTTAATTTTAACTCAGACTTTTCCAAACTTACTTGGCTATAGGATCTTTTTGCTGTTGAACATTCTTAACACTTTGGGCAACACTGTCTAACAGAATCATAGCATGTAAGGGACCTCAGTGCTCCTACAGCAGCACCTCATCCAGTATTTCTACCACTGCACCTCCATATCAGACCACATATCTTCCATGAGAGCGAGGAACTTGTCCAAATCATCATGGTATCCCTGACATCCAGCAAAGAGCCTTACAAACTGTAAGGCAATAAATATGTATTAAATGAAGGAACTAAACCCAATCCTCTCATTTCTTAAGGTAAGAAAATAAAGCTAAATATGTCAACATGACCTCCTCTATATCTTCCGAAGTGCTTAAAAGAATGTCTCACACAAAGAATGTGCTCAATAATTCTTGAAGAATGGAATGGAATGAAACTGAAGTGTCTTAGCGATGCCACGAGCCAGAAGTTCCCATGATATGATGGACTCCTGCCTCTTCTCCTCCTTCACCCAACCTGGGTGTCAACCAGAAGAAAATGAACACAACAAATCAGAAGAAGAAAGCCAAGGGAAAAACCAAAACCCCTTTGGGGTTGGCGGTGGGGAAAGAGTGATTGCAAACTGATAGGGATAAACAAGACCTGTCTGTATCTCATTTAGACTTAATAAGATAGTTTGCTGAATGTTAATTAAATACTCAGTGGTTGTTACCAACTGTGGTGATTAACTTAATTTTGAATTAAATAAGCAATAAATGCTTAACTGAAGTTCTATTAAATTTTACCCAGCAAGTGAGGAATATGAGTCTCTTAATTGGCTTTAAACAAGATAGTTAAGGCAAGTTAGTTGAATTTTTATTACCTGAAGATAACTGTCTTATTAAATCTAAATTGACAATTTTATTTGATAGAGAAATGTCATCTGTTCTTCCCATTTACCAAAAACATGTTCAAAAAGGTTCCTGGTTGGCCCAAACTGCTTGGATCAAAATTGTTCTGTCTTCTAGTCCTGTTTTAAAAATAAGTTTATTCATTTAAGAATGAATAAATGTAAGCGGCAGAGAGGCCGAGGAAAAAGCTCTGTATGAGACTGAAGAACCATGTGATCATATTTTCTAAACCAAAAATCAGGACTCTGCTTCCTCAATATACATACAGTTTGGAGATGCTGTATAGACATCACAATTCAGACCTTTCCAGGATATTTCCATGGATTAAAAGGCTACTTATATGAAGCATTTGAAATCACAGTTACTATTCAAATAAATGGTTGGCGCTGCTACTAAACAGCTGTATGACCCTAGCTAATAATGTCACTCTTCCAGGTCTCAGCTACCACATACGTTAAATGAAGAGGACATTGATTAGACAGATCACTGACTTTACTCATTTAATTTTTTCTTTTTAGTATGTGTAGCCCCTGGAATAGTGTTGGCACATAGTAGGTGCTCAATCAACAGTGACTGAATGAGTAAATTAATACATAAAGTTTGGGCAACTCAAAACACTAAATATTTTTAGACCTTTCATTGCAAGCTTCTCCAGCCCAGGTCGTTTTTAAATATTGCCATTTGATAATTCTCACAAGAGGAAACAAACTCAAAACCACTACTTGAGAATATTTTTTTCGGTAATTAAAGGAATGGAAATTAAAATAATAATGAAATATCATTTCTTACATATTAATTTAGCAAGGGCACATGCTAGTTTTAAAATTAAATAATGATGAAGGTGTAATAAAAAAGTAGATTTACATACTGCTAATGACTCTGCAGATTAGTACAGTCTTTCTAGAAGTTGTATAGCAACTGGTATGAAAAGTGATAGACATAGTTGGTATTTTTGTGTCCATAATTCTCCTTTGCGAAAACTTAAAACTTATTTTGCCAGCCAATAAACATTTATTTAAGATCTACTATGGGTCATACACTATGGGGAAATACAAGGAAAAAGATGTGGGGTGTGTTATCATCTGGTGGGTTGAAAGAGATCAAAGAGGACAGAGAATATTTATTTAGCAGGACCACAATGGCAGGCTTTGGTCTTTTCCACACTGACCACAGGATTCCTTCCACAATCACATAATGTGGCAGGCACTATTATCCCCTTTTACAGATGAGGAATTGGAAAGTTCAGAGAGGCTAAGAACCAATATATATTCAAGGTTATATGGCTAACAAAGGGCAGAGCCATGATTTGAACCCAAACTTGTATGACCCTCCAAACCATGATGCGTTTTCTACTTCATTCCTGAGGAAAAAAGATACATATTCTGATAACCACATCATACAAGGGATAAAATTACAACCGCTATAAGGGAAAGTGAAAGTGCCAAAGAATAATTGTCTTTAGGAAATAATTTGGAATAATTGTCTTTAGGAAATAATTTAGGAAATATTTGCCCACTGATGTTTATCACTGAATTTTTTCACATGCTGAATTACATTTACTTGTTTAAAAAAATGAAAACTATGCTAGTGCCTACATGGGTAAGTGTTTAAAGCAGGATTTATCAATTTCAAAAAAAAAATCTGTAGTTATATCAAAAATAAATATATTGCCCAGAAAAATAGAAGGAAGAGCTTTTTTGTAACAATATTAAATGGAAGGAAACATCATACACATACAGAAAAGTGGACTGCAGTTTTGGGGAGTTATGATTAGGGTTATGGTCTCATAAAAGAACACAGAGAGGTATTCAGGTAAGAGTATTTGATAGTGTTTTTTTGTTTGTTTTTTTAACGAAGTTGAGTAAATGTACTCTAAATGAGTTTTTCATTATCTTTGATAACAGATTGATTAATGTTTAAAGGAGTTCAATTAGTTTTTCCATTACTAAAGATATTCTTAAAAAAATATATTCTTAGAACTAAAGTTGTCATTTACTATTTCCCTTACAGTATTCAATCATATGTTCATTCAACATATGAATTTATCATTTTTTAAATTCTTACAACATATCAGGAGCCATAATAAATGTTAAGGATATGAGTATGAACGAAAGCTAAAGCCTATCCTGGGGATCTTCCCAGGCTGGGAACAGGAGGAATCTGAAATGGCGCTAGTAGAAAACTCAAAATGAAGTCCTCGTTCAACATCTAATTAGCGTGAGCCTTGGGCAAGTAATTTCGTCGTTCTCAGCCTCACATTCCTTATCAGTAAAACTTAGACAATAATAATTACTCACAGAACTATTGTAAGGGTTTACCTATAATTTGTAGGAAAACACATGATTAACTGTAAAGCACTACAAAAATAGCAACTGGCAGAAAGTGTCATAACTATATTGGTGGGTTCCATTTCGATCAGGTTCATGCAGGCTAGTCTAGGCCACAAAGTCTAGTGGGTGGGTGTAAACTCATTGGCACCAAAATGCTGGTTCCTCGCTACTTCACATGAACCGTAGCATTCTTAGTGCCGAATCATCCATTTTTGACTCTCTGCCTTTTGTCCAATTTGGCTAAAATGATCCTGAGGCTCCAAATGGGTAGAGGAGCCCCAGGGAAGACTGTTAACAAGTATTTTTTTTTCCGAGGGACGGAGGAAAGGAGGGAAAAAAGAGTCAGGATTGATAGACCTCAAAGACATTCTAGGTCAAGTCTTCAAACAATGCCTGAGTTTTCACTGTAACATTTCAGTCAGCCACTGCTTGAAGATCTCCAGTGATCAGAGATTCAATAACTCTAAAAAGAGCTAATTCCATTAGAAGTAAGAGGTTTCATGGATTCTTAAAAGATAAAACTGGACAGAGATCTTTCTCTTGACAGATAGCAATCTCTTCAGCCATCTACTGTGTCACCCTTCTAAAGAAACTGGGCAGACGATGGGATCACCTTGGGGTTTTGCTGGGATGAGGACTGTGGACTTCCTGCTCAAGTCTGGAGTTATTCTTATTTAAATAAAAAGAATGGGTGACCTCTATTCTACCCGCAAAATATCCCTCACATCCATGTCCTCAACCCTAATTCAGCTTCACTTTATTTTCGCCCTGAGTTACTATAGTACATCTCACCATATCCAGTACCCTCCCCTCCAATCCATCCAGCATACTATAACCAGTTATTTTCCTAAAGCACAGATCCAATCACTTCACTTCCCTACTTGATGTTCCTTTCATAATGCAGTCTCAACTCCTCTGTGCAGGAATCAAGACCTTTATCAATTTGAGCCCCTACCCACCTTTTCACCCTCATCACCATGGCCTCTCTACTAGGCATTCCATCCTCATTGACTCCAGTCTTCCAAAGCGCCATGCACTTTCTCACCTCTGTGTCTCTGTCCATGGTATGTCCCTTGCTTAACTACCCTCTCCTCCTCTCATCCTTCAAGGCCCAATCAAATAACAGTCTTTTCATTTATGAGCTTTCTGCCTTGTCCCTAGAGTTTGTCACCATTCAATCAGAGCCACCATGTATTTCTCCACATACTTTTATGTCCTGTCTTGATGCTGTAAATGACCTCCTGGAGGTAGAGGTCACATAGCATTCATGTTTCCATCCCCAAACTCAGATGAGTTTCACTCAGTCATTCACAAGTACATATGGCACATGGTGTTGAATAAATAAACACAGGTATATAACATATAGATGCACAAATGTGTCTTTAGGGTCCTGTCTGGCTGCCATTACTGGAACCCTAATATTCTCCAAGTAACACTGCTAGGCTGTGGCCAAGAAGAGAGATTTCCAGGTTGGAAATGACAGACTACTGGAAAGCTGACCTACCTTTCACCTCTTTCTAAGAAAAGGTGTCTCTTACCCTCCAGGTCACTGCAGTTTGCCTTTCCCATGAGTCAGGGCACACCCCGCCCTCTGCATGGCAACTCCCTACTGCATTTCCTAAAAATGCTTCCTTTTCATACCAAACAAGACAGAAGCTCTAGATGCCATCTAAGTTTTCTTCTTCTTCTTCTTGTTTCCTGGGCATTAAACAACAAACATATTCAGTGGAAATTCATTAGGAAGAGTAAGTACAGGTGACTCTGCTGACCAATTGGCACAGACTTTAGTACTGCATTGGGCTATGGCAGTTATAGTTAGAGATCTTTATCAACGTGGGCCACTGGATGGAAAATAATAGATTCAAAAACCCAGCTAAAGTACACTCAGGGCCAGAGAATCAAACGTCTTTCTTAACTATTAATAGCCAGAGCAATTTTAGCTACCCATCACATCTTGGAATAAGACTTCCTATCCTTCAATGTCTAACCCAACGCCCCGCACTCCCAACAAGCATCTGCACGTTTCAGTGGACACGCACACTCCCCTAGTCCTTATTTGTACTGTTCTCGTGGCACTTTCTTATGTTTCAAACAGGTATGGACACGTTTTATCATGTCAACCCTGACAAACTCTAAGTACCCCCAATCTAGACATCCCTTTCAAACATCGTCATCCTTTAACCTTCATGAATGCAGTTCAAATGAACAAACATTTCTTGAGCACCTAGCATCTCCTCTACCAAAAACAGCAGAAGTTTGCCGAGTCCTTAGCTTAGGCCTGGCCTAAAGCGTATTACTTACACTACCTTGCTCAATGCTCTCCCACAAGTAGGATGACCATATGATTTATCCCCCAAAGCAAACACTTCTGAGAGTGAAACGGGTCACAATTAATACTAAACCAGGACACAGGCATAAATCAGGGCTGTCCTGGGCAAACCAGAAAGTACAGTCCCTCTACCTCTGAATCAATTACTGTTGCTACAGCCATTTTTACAGACAAGGAAACTGAGGCTGATATTAAGGGCAGGAATCCCTTAACATCCAAAACGGGGTCTCCTAAAACTGCCAAGGAACTCATACTACATTTGCCCATGACCATCTTCTCCTAACGAGGAAGGCCCTCCACCTCCTGAGCTCTAGGCAAGGCGGCAGCTGAGCTGCCGTTTGATGTGACTCAGGAATGCTGACAACAGCTATGGCAGGGAAAGTGTCCATACTGGAGGTGGAACAAGGCCAAAGCACATTTCCTGAAGGTCAGTGAAATAACCTTGCCCCATCTCGATCCTTTCACTTGCCAGTACCATGAAAGGTTCCCACACAAGTTTCTGAGGAAGGGCTGACAGCACCCTTGAGCACTAGCTTTCCATTTGAACTACAGAGGGCTTTGATGTGAAGCAATGGCACAAGCAAATACTGCAGGAGAAGCAAAGCCTGCAGGGCTGAAAAACAGACACAAACAAAACCCAAGAGAGTGGGACGGTCACAATGGAAGAAGGAACACTGCACAGCCATTCACTGGTGATGAACCATCTCTCTCTGCATAGCCTGGAAAGGGCCGTGAATGTCTGTGGCACTCACCCCACTTTGTTGAGTGCAGTATCCTCAACAGTGGTGCCCTCATTAATAAGAGGTCTAAAAACGAATAAGTTGGTAAAACAAATCATGTCTGTGACCACCCCAGGGAGCATCCTCCACTAAGTGGCACAGCTAGGATTTGAACTTGGAGCTGCCTGGGTCTAAATCCCATATGACCACCCGTAGAGTAAGGTGCCATCCCTGTGTGCTAAACACTACACGGGTCACCAGAAATGGCAACATTACTGTTTATAAAGCACTGTCATGGAAACGTGTCTGCTTCTCACAAATGCACTGTGATATATCACATGATCTCTATTTGAAGGTAACTAAAGCTCACTCAGGGATATTCTGGAACCTGCTTAAGATCACAGGCTAGTGGGTGGCTCGAACACAGGCCTTTGTTTTTCCTATACCAAAAACCAATGATGATGTTACTGCCGAAATGACAGCATGGGAAACCTCAGACCCTCGGGATTCTGGAGTCTCTAAACTGATTCTCAGTTGCTTCCCAATGTCACAGACACAGGCAGCTAATGTTACTAATTAGCACACAATGAAATAATAATAACAGTTTCTTGCCTGTGTATAGGGTTTTCTAAGGACTTTCACATTTCTTTCTCCAGGGCATTTACAGAAGTTAAGAAGCAGGACAGGAGTTTTTAAGACAAGAGTGAGATTCTCACTCTGCCACTTAAGGCCAAGCATGCCGTGGGAAGGTTTCCCCACCCCTGAACTCTTGCCCACACTCTGCCAGACAAGACTGACACTGCAGACCCATCTCTTGGATTGCAATTGGGAGCTCAGTAATAAAACCAATTGCAAAATGCATTCGCTACGTAAAAAGTGCTATGAAGGCTATGAAATACTAACAGGTTCTGTGAGATGGGTTACAGGGGGCAGGTTTAAGAGGGAAAGAAAAAATAGGAGGATTTACCCTGTAACGGATTGGATGAAAGAGTGGCAGCCTGAAAACCTTTAGGCAAGCAAATATAAGTAAAAATAAAAGAGGAGGGTCTGGGTGGAGG
The DNA here is from genome assembly GCF_036562045.2 of Rhinolophus sinicus. Classification (NCBI taxonomy): domain Eukaryota; kingdom Metazoa; phylum Chordata; class Mammalia; order Chiroptera; family Rhinolophidae; genus Rhinolophus; species Rhinolophus sinicus. The sequence continues at coordinate 51,147,099 of NC_133751.1, read as the reverse complement.
TGGGGCTGTCACAAGCAAGGAACCTGGGAGTTACCAAGGAGGCAGAAGCTTGGTTCTTGCAAACAAGCCACAGGCATAAATGGCAGTAAAAGAAATAAATCCCCAAACCACACACAAACTCAAGCTGAACCATCTTAATCACTTTGTTTTCAAAGTGCAAAGCACAAAGTTCAAGACCAGTAACAATGATTTCTAAGTTATATCTCCTCCCAAACTCTCCAAAGCAAAGCCCCTGGGGGTGGGGGTTAACAGAGAAGGAATGTGTCAGGCCAGGCTCAGCAGAAACAGAATCAAAAACACCTTTGAAAGAGGGCTGGCCACAGCCCAATTCCAGCTCAGCTGACAAAGGTGTGACTGAGCAAGTCTGTCCCTTTCCTGGGCCCTCAGTTTCCTCGCCTTGTCCAATGAGGAAGCAGATCACTCAGGGCACCAAGGCCCCAGCCACACTTCTAAGTCAGGAACCGGCTGCCAGCGAGTTCTACTATCTGTAAGCTTTGGTCCCATAAAACAGGTTTTCCAGCCAAGGCTGATAAGCTAACTAATAATTAGCAGGACAAGCCTGAGAACTAAGCTGCCTGATAGGATTCTAACAGCAAACCGCTTCCAGAATCCCTTTTTCCCTGTCTACCCTGATGACCGGGTACAGGCCCAGTAGTTCTGTCCTAGAACATTTCAGCAGCCTGCTAAGCGGGTCCCGCCTAGCGGGTTGACCTGCTATCACTCTACCACCAGAGCTCTCTGAAGCACGGATCCAACAAGGCCCTCCTTTGCTCAGAAAGTAAGCAAACATTCCTGCCCCCCACTCCCAACCACTGCCATCATCCTAAGCTCATCCTATCAGCCTTTACCATCTAACCCTCACACTAGCCAGCGCCATCTTTCACAGTGATCTCCAAACACATCCTTCTGTTCCCCAAACACTCTTAGACCTTAGGCCTATACATACCTATCAAGGTCTCTCTGCCTGGAAAGTTCTTCCACCCCTGTGCACCATATGAAATCCTACTCACTCTTCAAAACCCACCCCAAATGTCTTGTTTTTCACGAGCATTCATCAGTTCTTCCAGGTGCTTGGTCACTCCTTTCTTACTGCTCCCACTAGGCCTTTGATCATCACTCTAGTAGGACCTTACCATGTTCTATTTCGATCTCTCTCCTATGCTGGAATCAAAATCCTTGAAAACAGACCCTTGTCTTTATAAGCCAGTATGTAGCATTTCTGTCTAGCATATGACAGTCACTCAGTACGCGTGTGCTGAGCTGACTACAAGAGGTTGAGATGGATTTCATCACACATATATGTGGGGCAAAAGGGGGCAAGAAATCTAGGAATGGCTTCATGGCACAAGGTGGGTTTTGGCTTTGAACTGAAAGGCCCATAGATTTAAAACAAGCAGAGCCAGTGGAGAGAGGCCAGGAACTCCGGGTAGAGAAAAACAGTATTAGCAAAGGCATGGATAAGGAAACAGACGAATGTTCAAAGACAACAGAACCACCTGGCTGTGTGAGAGAAAAGTGAAAGAGCAGTTTTAATTGCAATTACTCTTAGGAGAGCTAGTTTAGAGACTCAACTCTGCATTCCCAGTCCCCGAATCGTGACCCTGACAGTGGAACTGCCCAATACCGCCTGTGGCTGGTACAACATAGGTGATTCTCTATCCAGTCCTGGGACTCCAGAGACTCAAGCATCTGGGTCAGTAAAAATAGTACCCCTTCCCTCACATTGCTATCTATGCTTACAGTGAACTAAATCAATCCCTTTCTTCATCTAACAAGTATTTCTGGAGCACCTACCATGTGCCAGGCACTCCTCTGGACACTGGGAACATACCATTAATGAAGGTATCCTTGCAATCCTCATGAAGCTTATTTTAAAGTGCAAGGGAGACAAAGACACGCAAACATACAAGATCAAGTGGTGATTCGTGCTTGTATTGTGTCACTAAACGCTGTTCATTCATTTCACAGCTACTGAACATCTTCAGGGCACCAGAGATGACAGGGATTTGAAGATGAGAAAACCAAGGTCTTGCTTACTTTGCTGGGTGCCACTCCTAACGTTGGACTCCTCGCTCCAGAAAATGCCTCTACTGTGTTCCCCCGAACACATTTAAAAATAAATAAGACCTAGGTGGACAGTCAGCTCTAATGCGTCTTTTGGAGCAAACATTAGTATAAGACCCAGTATTATATTAGATTATATTATACCGGGTCTTATAGTAAAATAAGATGGGGTCTTATATTAATTTTTGCTCTGAAAGACACATTAGAGCTGATTGTCCGGCTAGGTCTTATTTTCGGGGAAACATGGTATCTATGAACCATTAAAACACAAATGACCCACCTCAGGCAGGTACACAGGGCATAGGAAGGATTGGAGTTGATCCCTCAGAGTCCTGAGCCTATAAGACTTCTTGGAAGGAAGGGTCTGCATGACTCAGGGAGGGCAAGACCCAACAGGAACTATTTCACTCTACTACAAAGAACTAGCATTGTCCTAGGAGGCATAGATCAACAGCAATGACTGAGTTCAAGACCCTCTATTACTTCCCTACTTTGTTATTTGAATGCCCCAACTGCCACTCTATAGGGATACTTCAAATCCTTATCACCTAAGTACCAGGGATGTAAGGTACAACATGGTGACTATAGTTAAAACTGCTCGATGTTATATGTGAAAGTTAGAGTAAATCCTAAGTGTTCTCATGACAAGCAATTTTTTTTTCCTTTTTTGCTTTTTATTTCTATTCTATCAATATGAGATGATGGATGCTAACAAAACTTATAGCAGCAATCATTCTACAATACATATAAGTCAAACCATTATGCTGTATACTTCAAACTTATACAGTGATGACAATAATATCTCAATAAAAAAGAAAAAAATCCTTATCACTACAGAGGACTAGGGAAGGGAGGAGGTGGTGGGGGTCGCAGGGGAGGGGGAGGCTGATGCAGATGGTTTGCTAGAGAGGCTCTGGCTTCTCCAGTTAGCTTTGGGGAAAGAAAACACCCAAAGGATACAAAAAATGGTACAGTCTTAAGAGAGGGAATGGTGGGAATAACTAGTGTGGAATTGAGAAGCCTGCTCACCCAGGTAAACCCTCAACGATGAACCTGCCGGGGCCTAATAAATGTATACCGAATTCAATTCCTAGGAAGAACACTGAAAACCAGTATTTATTTGAACTTTTCATTCCGTGGGCATATAAAAGAGTGGTGACGAGGCTATATAGATCAGTCAAATGTTAGAAACTCAGCCATGTCACTAAGTAGTTGTGTAACCTTATTTAACCAAACTCATTGTCTCATCTGCGAAATGAAATTGATAATCATAGAACCTCCTTTAATGAATCAGTATAAGAATTACATTAAGTACATGTCAAGTACTCCAAAAATGTTCAAAGTTCTTATTCTTACTATTATCACCAAGAAAGAACAATAGGAAGAGTAACATTTTCTAGCCTCAATTCTGTGGTTTAGCTGCTTCCAAGCATGAATCCCATTAACCCTCTGGCCACCCTCTCACCCTATTTGTGGAGTCATAAGAGAGAAGTCCTCAAGGATACATCCGTGTCCTTCATTTCTGTGATCTGCATTAGGAATGCACTGGCCATTTCCTCCATGCCTCCAGGGAACCCAGAGCTGACCCACAACATACTTCCATTCCTTCCTCCCTTTCTCTCACCCTCATGTTCTCTGCCTCATACACACCTTGAACTCCATGGATTTCCACCCAGATCGGAGCTTCCTGCACGCAGCACAACTTTACCTCCCCTTCCTCACCTCAGTTTCTTCCAGCAATGCACAACCTTCTATGCCATATTCCAGGAAAAGTCCCCACCCACCAATGCACACACTGAGCTAAGACTTCTAATTACTGCCCAAGGTCAAAGTCTCAGTTTCACTCAACTCAACGGCGTTACTATGCTTCCTGCATTACTATCCAAATACCTATTCCCAGAGATGGTTCCAGAGCTCCTGCCCAGGCTTGTTCTCATGTGAATCTCAAAAGAACCATTCAGTGGCCCCTATAAGCTATAAGATAATTTAAGTCTACTTGGCAAAAAATAATAGCCCTCCCCTTTCTCCGATTTCCACAGCCCCCTTCATGATAGCCATTCAAAATACAGCCTCAAGAATAAACCTTCCCTACATCAGCATTCGCCTCACAGGTCGTCTCCTACCTGTCCGTCTTCCACTTGGGCAACTCCTACTTGGCCCAAAAGACTCTCTTCAGACACTACTCCCTCAGTGGTGACTTCCCTGAAGTCAACCCTCCTCATTTCAGAGCGGTGGAAACATACCCCTAGAACAGCATGTGCACAGGTGCACACATGCTTTCACATACACACGCATGTGTGTTCCTCAAAAACAGGGACCATTTTTCGTTTCTGTACTCCTTGGGCCAGCCAGTTCCTGGTTCACAGTAGGTAGGCTCCAGAACTTGTGTGCTTCCTGCACTGCTCTTCTCCTTTCTGTGTATAAATAGCCGTGTGTTCCATCCTCTGGTTTTACCATGTTACCTGGCATCTTCCATTGCCCTGTCAGTTTTCCGTTAAATGCAGTAAATCTTTGGGCTCAGGGGGCTTCCCAATCCCTGTGGGTTACACTCTGCCCTTCCAAAAACCCATCATCATTCCAGCATTTTAACCATAATTCTGAAATCAAATCCAACTGGGAACTTCCCCAGTTCCCAATTAACCCATGCTAGTTCCACAGCAGGGTAAAATCACATATTAACACCAAGAGTCAAAGTTCTGGGTTGTAATTCTAAGCACATTTCTAATTAGCTGTGTGACCATGGGCAAGGGTTACAGTGGAGATGACAGTGTCTCCAGGCCCAATTCTCAGGGGATTTTTGAGATTTAAATGGAACATCTGATGGGAAAGTGCTGTATAAAGTGCAAAGTACTTGTATATTCATACAGGGTATGATTAACAAATTCTATCAAATCTAAACCATTGACTGTAAGATGTACCACCATCAACTTAGAATGAAAAATTGCTCAACTATGACACATCTGTGATCATAAGACTACTCAATTTCAGGAATATTAAAATTTGAAAAGTATGTTTTAGAAGTGACAAAACACAACTTATCTGTTTCTAGTAGGTTGGTGCAAAAGTAATTGCGGATTTTGGAATTAGTTTTAACCTTTTAAACCGCAATTACTTTTGCACCAACCTAACAAAATACAGGTACAGGAGCCTGCAATAAAATCTTCAGATTTGCCAAAGGTGAATAATAAGTACTCAGTAATATGGGTCCAGTAAATGAATGAACACTCACTGATAATATTCTCAGGCCAAATTATTGCCACTCTCACTAGAAATGGGCAGCAGAAGGCGTCCCAGTGCCAGTCCCTCTCCTCTCAATTATGTCCCCGTCTATTGAAAACCCTCAAATGATGGCTTCAAGTCATATTCAAACTCCTGAGCCAGGCATTTCTAAGACCCTTCATAATCAAGCCGCCTTTTCCACCACTTACTGCCTGGAACTGACTGTCTACTTCCCCCAGAGCGAGGACCTCTCCACCAGACTATGGCGCTCCAAGGGTCTCACTCAGTCCCAGCCACAGTAAACTAGCTCAGCAGCTCAGCTTCTCCTCCCTCTGCCCACCTCCAAAGGCAGCCGGCTGCTTACAGAGTATATGACACTGGGGGACTGCCTGACCCAAAGCTCTGAGGCCTGTACCCCTTCCATTCAGACAGCTAACCCCAACTACTTATCTGCCATATAGAGTCTACAATCCAGATTGTAAACTCCTGGGTGTTGGAACTGAGGGACTATCTTGCAAAGATTAAATGTAAGACACACACTCTTCCTTTTAACATTTCCCTAGTACTGGCAGGAACCCTGGAGGGAGGGAGGAAGGTTGGTAATGGTGTAGAGTGAGCCCTATTGGGAGTTCTGCCCCTGACACATACACTGTCCACCATTATTCACTGCAGGCTCTAAAACTAGCACCCACCTTCTCTGGGCCTTTATTTTTATTTCCCTATCTATGAGGGACGGAGGGAGAGGATTGAGAAGGGCAGTGGGGAGGAGTTAGATGCTTTCCTTCCCTCCACTTAAAGGCTTTCTTAAAGTGTACAAGTTCTGGGAGAGGTAAGCCATTAAGTCACTAACACCTTAGTGAGAATGAGTTTTATTGGGAGGCAAGCCAGAAAAAGGGGAGGAGGAAAAAAGAGAAAGAGGTTTGGAAACAAAGTTAAGTGAGTCTAATACTAGGAAAGTGACTCAGAGATGACCCTAAATTTTTGCATTTTGTGTAAAGGGCTGGGAGGCAGTGGATCCCTGCCTGGGAAGGTGAGAGAAGCCAGAAAAATCTTTCTATCCCAGTACCCCAAAGCTCCAAAGACACTGTTCTGACCTAATACTTAGGCACAATTCACTTATCATCTCGTCTCGTGTACCCCATTCCTCCAACCCCACGCCCCCAAAACAGTAACATTTACAATTCATCTCCACTCTCCACATTTTATTGAGTCTTTTCTGGTCTACAGTCTCCCCACCCCCACCGCACCACTGTGCAAATGCCCTCCTTCCATGTCAGTGGCTGGATTCAGACAACTCCCATCCTTCAAAAGCCATGCTCAAGCATGGGCTCCCCCCAAAGGCCCATCTCTGTTCCCTCCCCAGGGGCCAAAAATCAAACTCCTTTCTCTGAGTCGCTTAAAACTTTATCTATGCCTTTTCCCCAACACTCAGCCTTTTCCATCTTGGGTCCGGTTTGGTTCCTTGGTTGTCTGAGTGCTCTAATCGCAGGAACTGGGCCTCATCTGCCTTTCTGACTCAACAACCCAGCACAGTGCCTGGCACACAGTGGGTGCTGGGGAAATGCTGGGAGACAGACAATTTGAAATCAGGAGCCACCTATTTTAATTGCAACTTGGCTTTTAGTGACTGACTTCGGAGGAAGCCCTCCTTCTCTCTGTACCTCAGTTTCCCCAACTGTAAAATGAGGGGCTTGGATGCCTGGGTTCCTAGGCCCCTTCCACTGTGACAACTGGGATTCCGCGAAAGCTGTAAGCGGCTGGGTGTGGCCCCGCCCCCTAGGCGCCCAGAAAAGCCTGGGCAGGGGGCGCTTAACGAAGGGCTCCAACCCCGCCCAGCTTGCGGGCCTCGCTTCCCGAAAAGCTCGGGGTCCCCCTCCCCCATGGCGTGCACCCCGTGATTGCGCGGCGGACGGCACTTCCGTACCGCGGCCCTGCGGCCCGGGCAGGGCGCGCACTCCACGCCCTGCGCCCGCGCTCCTGCTACCCCGGAGGCGCTTGCGCCCGGGGAGGGCTGGGGGTTCCCGAGGCGCCCGCGGGCGGAGGGTGGGGGGAAGGAAGGAGGATTTGCAACAATACCTCTGGGAGGAGGCAGCAGGGGCAGCAGCGGCGGCGGCGGCTGGAGGCGGAGGCAGAGGCGAAGGAGGAGGTGCCCGGGCACTCCCCCTCCCATTGTCCCCAGCCCCGGACAGGCCCGGCCCCGCGCCCCGCACCGCGCCCCGCGCCCCGGGCGGTGCAGCCAGCCCTTACCTTGCAGCGCCCGGCTGTCCCCCGCTCGCTAAAGCTACTTATATCCCGGGAAAGCTCGCGCGGGGCCCGGGAGCGAACCCACAGACAAAAAGTGAAACTTCGGCAGGGCTGGAGCGGCTGCTGGTTGGTGCCTTTCCCCCTCCTTCCTCCCCACCGTCCCCACCCCCTCCCCTTGGTCTCCCGTGCGGTGCCCTGAGAGCTGGAAGCTGACGTCAGGGGCCTGAATTCCTGACTTTGCCTGCACGCATTTGTCCATGTAAGGTATGGGAAGGCGGGTGCCCGCGGGGCCGCCGAGCGACGCTCGCCTGCCGGAGGAGGGGGTGCTCGCAGCCGGCAGTGGTTTGGCCAAAAGGTGGGCTCACAACGGGCATTTTATTTCTTGGGAGAAAGAGGTGGAGACGCGGGGATGCAGGGAGCTTGCAAAGGAGGAAGGAAAAGAGGGAGGTGTGGGGGCTTTGCCTGCACTGCAGGAAGAGGAAGAAGACGTAGCAGGAGGAAGTGGCCAAGTTGAGGGGCTGAAGAAATGACAGAACCTGCGTCTGCTCTTAAAGCGCCAAATTAGGGCGCTGAGCCTGAGCAGCAGAGATCCTTCCCTGGAATCCCCTTTTGAGATGTGGCTCCTGAGCCCCGCCCTGGATTCCCTGCCGACTCAAAATGTACTGGATCTCAGAGCGGGCAAAAATCAGCTTCCAAACCTTCCACTTTACACATGAAAAAAGTGAAGCTCTGGAGGAGAAATGACTTACACAGTCATACACACCACGAATCCAGGCGCAGGACACGCGTACTCAGACTCCCAGCGGTGTTCCCGCCTCTAGGCAGGGCCCTTACTCTCTCCTTCCCACTGAACAATGAATTAGGTTATATGTCAGCTGGACACACGGACCACCCAATGGATGAAGAGATTTGGAGCTTCCCTTGACCCGGGAGTCAGTTCCTGGAAGGTCTTATTGACAGCCCTGAATAGCAGAGAGTCAGTTGTTTCAGGGCTACTTCCTCCGTTCTGTGCTCAAATAAAGGAACCCCTGGAAGTTGAACATTCATTCCCCCAGATCTATCTGGAAGCCCAGAAAGCTTACTCTGCCTATAGCTCAAAAAAAAAAAAAAAAAATCAGCGAACTGGGTGAACTGGTTTGAATAAAGGCAGGCCTGTTCTTGGAAAGTTTGAGGGATTTTTTTTTTCCTCTGACATTTGTAAATGTGAGCAACCATGAAAACCACCATTTACTGAAGAGGGGTTATAATGTGCAGCAGCCATTGCCTGAAAGGCGTTCCAAGGCTGGAGGCTTTGTTTCCTTGTATTTGTATCCTATTAATATCTACAATAAGAATCCCTCACCTCAGCACATAATTAGTTCTCCCTCAGTGGTTTATTAGATCTTCATGTTATAGGACAAACTATAGTCCCCCTTTCACATCAGAGAAAGAAACTCTGGTAAAGTGACTTGCCCAACACAAAAGCACCTGAACTCACCTCTGCCTAGCCAGGTCACCTGACTAATCCCATGACGTATCCACCCAACCAGGAGACCCTGACCTCCAGCAGGACCTAATTCCCAGTCATGAATGCTGAGAATACACTGCGAATAACTACTCATGAAACTCCCAAAACTTGGTTCTTTTTGGGATTTGGTGACAATTTTTAACCAAGAATTAAACATATATATTTATATATGTATATATATATATATATATATATATATATATATATATATATATATATATTTGCCCTTAGCATTTATTTAACACCTTCCCTGTGCAAGGTCTTTGAATTCAGACATTCCTGGGTTCAAATGGCTTAATCTGTCTCCCTCTCAATTTCTCATCTACACGTACAAAAATATGAAGACAGTAGCAGAGCGATAAGGTCAAGAGTACTTATTCCATAAAATAATGACATATTTTTCTCTCTGCAACTAACATGGTTTGAATAGGAAATATGAGCTCTTAAAAGGGGATCAAATGCATGGTGATGGAAAGAGAACTGACTGGGTAGTGAACACACAATGTGATATATAGATGATGTATTACAGAATTGTACACTTGAAACCTATGTAACTTTACTAACAATTGTCACCCCAATAAACTTTAATTTAAAAAAAAAAGATTATGTTGTGGGATTTTAAAAAGATCCGATCCCATTACAACACAATTCACTTACTCTGTCTTCAACATTTCAGCAAACTGATGTTCTGAGTGCCACTGTTTAGTATGAAAAAACCTTGTATCACACAAAGAATGGATTCACCCAATCTTCATCAGCTATAACGGGACTTGACCAGCATTTCTTTTTTTCTTTTCTCCATTAACCCACTTATAAAGAATAATAGGGTTCTAATGAGGATTAATAAGATTTAATAAGGTATAATTAGAGTCATTCATTTCCTCCATCATACACATTATAAGAGTGCTGTGTTGGATCCAGAAATGCTACTAATTATGTTGAAACTGTTGTATGAGTGTGTTGGGGAAGATCATTGTGTTTCTCCTGAAATATTTATGAATTGCTCAGGTGGGCATGGTGTTAGCACAAGCATTATATACAGTTAATCACAAAAGATAACTTCAACTCATGAGGCACTCACCAGGAGTATAAGAGGCAAAGTCATAAATTGGATTCTTGATGAACCACATGCCATGTTGCCAGTTCAAACTCAAATATAAAGCCTCAATTTCATTTGCTGATCTGGTTTCTTATGTTCTCACTCTTCTCAACGTCCCTGTTAAAACCTGTTGTGTGCAGGCGCTTGGGAAAGAAGGGAATGCTGTGTAAATTTGCAGACTCAATGCTAGAGAAATACAGATTTACCAATTCAAAGACTAAAAGAAGCACAGAATTTCAGGTAGGGCATAGGTCATGTAATCAGAGGATTGCATATTTGAGGCTGAAGGCCTACCGAAGCATTCTCATTGTTCCAGTGATGGCACACAAAACTTTGCGGAAGACCAGGCTCTCGTCCCACCATTCCCTTATATACATTACATGTCCTTACCCAAAGGCCTTTGTCTAGCCCACGGCAGTCTTTTCTTTGTACCAAACAATATTCTAAGGATTTGTCATATGCATTTCATTTAATTCTCACAAAGCCTTTCTGAGTTTGGCATTATCATTTTCTCTCTTTTGCCCAGAAACTGAAGTCCAGAGAGGTTAAGTAGCTTGCTCTTAACACAAAGCTAGTATGTGGGTAAGCTGAGATGTCCCCTGAGCCCAGGCACCCCGGTGCTTAGCTCACTCACTGGTCTCAGTTGGAACACTCCAATGTGCATAACTCATAATCTCCCACAGCTGACCAAGAGGAAAAAATACGAAGAAGCTATGAGAGAAATAATAAAGATGAAAGGGGCATGGAATACGGAAGGTAAATACCAACCTGAGGTTGCCGCTCGCCAGTTTAAAATCCATCAGACCAAACTCCTTAGTGTCATTTGCACAGCCCTTCAGACATTTCTGCCAGTCCTTTACATACCCCCCATTCTCCAGCCAATTGAAGTTCTAATGGTTTCCCACATCTTACCTGTTTGTGCTTATCTGTCTTTACACGTGTTCTTCCTTTTCCCAGGAGCCCTCGTCCTTCTCCATCCACCTAGCAACACTTACCTAAGCTCTTCAGACTTTCCTTCAATATTCCCTCCTCTGAGAGGCCTCTGGCCCCTACCACCACCTCCAAAGGAGACACGGCCCATCACTCTGCTTACTTAAGAGTGACTCTGCATAGTAGCGTTGGTTGCCTTGTCTTTCTCTGTTTCTGGACTGAGAGTCGAATTCATCTCTGAGTCGTTAACACAGTGCTTGCCTTCACCAATGTAGATATTCAACTGTTTGTTCTCTTCTCCTCCTCTTCCTTCCTACAGAAAGCAGAAGAAGATGCAGAAGGTATAGGGCCTGGACATTTAAATAAAATCAGCTAACTTCCTCAAGAGATGAGACCTCAATGTAAGCCGACCACTGGGAAGGGAGAGGAAGAGTCAGAGGAGCTCAACCATTTGGGATTAGAACCAGGACTGGCAAGGGGAGGCAAAGGAGACGGGGTGTCTAGTCCTTTCCTTGCCCTAAAACTGCTGTGTAAACTCGCGGCAAGTCCCCTCCTCTCTGGTCTCAGTTTCTTTATCCATATAATTAGGTCCTTAGATCTCATGTTCTTTAACAGTCTCCCAGATCTTCAATTTGATGCTACTTGCAACCAGTTGACCAAATTCTTCTTCCCCTTTGGGGAAGGCGCAGCTGAAGAGTTTCGACTTAATTCGGTTGACATCATGGAGCCTTTACAAGTTTCCAAGCTGCGCCTTTCTGGTTCTATGCTCGAGCCCTAATAGGCTTTTCCACCTCTAGCCTGTAGCTCCCGCCCTCCACCATCACCACCACGTTCACGCGCACACACAGCTTCCTGCACTTCTTGCCTCTGACTCTTTCTCGTTTCATTTCCTCCTCCTGAAATACTTTCCCAAACCCATCTCCACCAATGCAGATTTTACTTGTCCTTCCAGCGCTCTCTCAAAGGAATCTCGTCCCTGTTGCTCATTCCCTTCAAATCTTCTCCGTTGATAGGAAATGATTTCTCTATTTCTAAGAAAGGTATATACTGGAGTGTCCCATTACATCATAATTTTTCATAGGTGTGCTTGAACTCCTGTCAAACATAAAACCCTTTACCGTTGGCTTCATTCACAGCTTGCTCATTTCTGCTTCCCAGTAGCCAAGGTAGGACCTGGGACTTATAGCCAAATGTTATCTACTAAGTGAGTGAGTGAATCCTTCATCTTGGCTAGAAAAGCCACACAATCCCATCTCTGGAAGACTGGTGATGTTATCTTAGACCATGACTCTGGACAGGCACTGGAGGGGTGAGGGAGAAGAAGAGGATTAATGTTTGTCCCTTGTTACAATACGCCCTGCATGTACTATTCTAGGCCTTCTCACATGGATCATATATAAATTTTATAAATTATCTAAAGATATAGTTCTGCTATAGGAATAGACATGGAATTAAAGCAATGGTTATTTTACAACTTTACATTAAACAAATTCTTGAAAAACATACCCAAAGCCATTTTTTCCAGGAAAAACTAAGTACAATTGACAGTTTTAATATTAGATGTACCAGCTCTATAGTTGAGCTGGGTTTTCTTCCCAATACTATTGTAACAGTGCATGATGCAAACAAGACCCTCGGCGCAGTCAGATAAGCATCAGCCTTTTGTAAAAAGATGAAAACTTGGTATGGTGAACAGTAGTGACAGGCTTTTAGTACATGCAGCATTACAGATAATGAAGCAATTTACAAAAGGTTTGTTTACTTTGTGTTCTGTACACTTCATTGTACAATGGGGAAAAATGATCTCCATGTAAAACGAATATGTCATCAGACTTCTAAAAGGAATATTTTCTCTTTTTTATTTTTTATTTTTCTTGAGTACTGTCTTTTCTGGAGGGGAATATCATGTCACAAGTTACTTTCTTTATTAATTTAGAGGAATCAAGTCAGTAGGAACAAATGATGACTTGTGTCTCCCCATGGGTTTTTGCACAATTTTACTCAGTTTCCAGCTCGTGGTTGTAGTAGTAAGCACTGTTTGCATTTTGCCACAGCATAAGATCAGATCACATGAATGTATTTTGGCTTATCCCAACTCAGCCCCCCACTCAAGTCTGTTAGCTTTTGACCTCAGGTCAGCCCACATCATAGAAGAGTTGTGAGAGTGCCTGGAAGCCGATGAACCTCAGAGGTCAGGCAGTCCAGTCTGACCTGGGGCCAGTCTATGGTAGCAGAAATGTTGATGGATGGAACTTTAATCCCTGTGGGGTCCACTACTAATGAAAAGTTTCAGAGAGATTCAAACACAAAATGAGACAGTTCATACCACCTTTTTATTTTCACAAGTATTTACTATGCACCTACTAACTGTACGAGGCCTAGGAATATAATGTTACAAACACTAAACGCAGTACCTATCCTACATGCTAATATAAAGATAATACAGTCCACCCTTGAACAACACAGGGGTTAGGGGGCATTGACCCCCCCACGTGGTGGAAAATCCATGTATGACTTTTTGACTCCCCAAAAACTTAACTACTAATAGCCAGCTGTTGCCAGAAGTCTTACCAATAACATAAACAGTTGATTAACACATATTTTGCACATTATATGTATTATATGCTGTAGTCTTACAATATAGTAAGCTAGAGGGGAAAATGTTATTATGAAAATCATAAGGAAGAGAAAAATACATTTACAGTACTGTACGTATTTATTGAAAAAAAAAAACAGTGTATAAGTGGACCCATGCAGTTCAAATCCATGCTTTTCAAGGGCCAACTGTACATTATTAAAAAGAAACAAAAGACCCAAAATGGAGTTGCTCTTGCTAAGTCCACCAAGACTTAATACCTAACTTAATTGCAGTTTCAATCTCTCGCAAGAGTGGGATTTTAAATCACTCACTCTGGAATTTCCTGCTCAATTCTGGTGAGGTACTCTGCCTGATAAGAACTTCTGCCTTCCCCTAAGGAAAGGGGCCCTTGTCTGAAATAATCCACTCCTTTAACTTCCCTTGTCTCATCCTAATTTCAACCTATAAAAACCTTCCAAATTGTACAGCTCCTCAAGAGCTCCTTTCTATTTGCTAGATGGGATGCTGCCTGATTCATTTAATAAAGCCAATTAGATCTTCAAATTTACTTAGTTAAATTTTGTTCTTTAACAATATCAACTAACTGCAAAGAAAAGGGTTGGTAAGATAGCTTGGCTGAGGCTTCCCAAGGGACAGCTGGATGAACTGGAGCTGCTATTTCAGAGCTAGCCTTCTTTGATGGTGATGGAACAGGCCAGGAAAGAGCTGGAAGACACAGCCCAGGAGACCCGATGGAGGAACACAAGCATGGAGCACTTTTGTCTTCACACAACAGCAGGAGGTAAAGGATAATGTGCAAGGATTCAAAATCTGTGCCTTGATCTTGGTGGCCTCACTGGCTCCTTTAGGAAGTTACGTGGAGTTGTGTGACTGCTAAAGAAGGTCTGCGAATTCTTGGTGATCTGGGCATCTGGAGAGAGGCTTTAGAATGTGCTTTGCCTTATTATTTGTGGCTGCAATGCACAGCCTCACCCCCTCCTGGGTAATTACAGCCGATATCAGGGCAAGAGGAAGTATCTCTGCCCAACAATAAAGATTTGATTAAATTTATATTTCCAACTACAGATGTATGTGAAAGAAAAGAGGTCCATGGTATATGTTTTGACAGCTTAATTGACATATAATTTATATGCCATAAAATTCATTCATTTTAAGCAAATGCATGATTTTTAAAAAATTTATGGAATTGTATAACCATCACTGCATTTAATTTTAGAAAAGTTACATCATCCCCAAGGAAACCTGGTATCCATTTACATTTATTCATTCCCCATTGCTAGTTGCAGCCCCAGGCAATCACTAATCTACCTTGTGTCTCTATAGATTTGTATATTCTTGACATTTCATATAAATGTAATTCTACAAGGTGTGGACTGTGCATCTGACTTCTTTCAGTTCACATAATGTTTTCATCCATGTTATGGTGTGTATTAGTACTTTACTCTTTTTATGGCCAAGTAATATTTCATTGTATGGATATATCATATTATGTTTATCCATTCAGCAATTATTGACTATTTGGATATTTTAACTTTGGGGCCATTATGAATGGCACTGCTATGAATGTTTCATGTATAACTCCTTGTATGGTCATACATTTTTATTTCTCTTGAGTACATGGTATTTTAAAGTGAAAAAAATGTAGAGGTGTATAAAAAAGGATCTGCAGTGGTATGAATCAAGATCACAAAAGTGATTATCTTTAAGTGGTAGGAAGACTTCTTTTTACTTATCTAAGTTTTCTTACAATAAACAGATTATTTTCAATTTTCCAATTTGTCTGTAACAAAACAAAGACAATAGAAAGCTCTTCTTTCTTTAAGACTAAAACCAAGCAAATATTTGGATAGTTGCAATCCCTCTTTTGATGATTGACTCTTCTTAGGAATACATGCTAGTTTGTGGTAGCCATATATTTGAAATATTTAAAGAGATTTTCACCTACATTACTAACTTTTACTCACCCTTTTAGCTTAAGACATTCTGTGTTAGTGCATTTCCGGAGAAAGGATGGGGTAGACACCAAATTGAAGGAGATTAGGTTTTTCCTAGTTTGCAGAATAAATTTAATATTAATTGGAAGCTCCCAATTATAGACAATTTTCAACTTTTTATTTCTTGCTTTTGAGTTGTGGACTAAAATGAATACCCTCCATAGGTTCTCCAACATTTATTTGAGAACACTCTAACTCAACATGGCTCTAAATTGAACATGCCCCAGTTCTCCCTTCTACATACCTCCCTATTTCCATTCATAAAACACCAACCTCCCTACTCACAATCCGGGGTCATTTTTGACTTCTCTCTCTCTGCGAATTTCTCTCTTCAATCAGTTGTCAAGTCTGGTCAAGTCTGCCATAAAAAAAATTCTCTCCAATTGTCCCCTCTTCTGAAGTTAAGTTTTCATTAAAGTTCAGTCTGAACCTTTGTGCATTTAACATTCACATATTCAACGTGAGAGCAGAGAGAAGAGAGAGGTAACAATGCAAATGCCAATAGTGGTCCTCTACACCCAGCTTTCCTGAGCAGGAGATGTGAGATGTGAACCTGCTCTCCCAATGTCTGCCATTTACCACAGTGTGTTCGCTCTCACCCCTCTGATTCTGTTGTTTAAAGATACACATTTTTATTCAGCATGGCTCCCAGTTAAAAGCAAGCTGCTTCTTCTGTTGCTCAAACAATAAACATTAATTAGTCCCAAAGCTGGAGGAAAAATGGGCTTTGCTGACCTCCTACATGACACCTTTCTAAGTATTTTTCAAAGATAATTTCAAGCAAAATTTTTCACTGTACATTTTCATTTCAATCACTAACACTAACATTAGATGGGGCTCCACTGGTCACCAGGAAAACTCAAATGCATTTTGAATACACAACATTACCACGATTATACAAAAAAAAAAGAATAAAAATAGATATTCATAGAAAACAATCAATAGTTCATGCTTGTATCCCTAAAAATGATTTTTGTAAATGAAAGAGGCTGCTGTTTTCACCTTCTATTTGAACCTTACAGAGTCCCAGTCAGGCACATGATACTATTTCATCTGTCAGGGTGACTCACGGAGAACCACACCACCTGAATATCTCCCCTAAGATTCTGATCCCCTTTAGTTCCAAATTTCACAGGTGGATGTGGCTGTGTAATTTAAAGCTCAGGCACATGCAGGGCACAGAGAAGTCTCTGGCTAAAGATCTAGCTTCTTTTTCGCAGGTTAGTTTGTTATAGGCTTTCTCGTTGCCTATGACACATGGCATAATAGGCAGGGGAAAAAGCAGAATCCTTCAGGACATTTGGTGGCATTTGCAAATTCCAAGTAGGACAAGTCTCACTTCTTTACGTCCCCATACCATGCACACATGAAGCACAGCCGGGGATGCTCAGGGTAGGTTCTTGTACCAACTCTGCTATTATAATAAAGGTGTGACCCTGAGCAAGTCATTCCCTGTCCCAGGGCCTTAATCATTCAGTCATCCATCTACTGGGTCAGGATCTACCGTTTCACATTCCCCTGTATTGTTATGGCATGGATCCAATACCATTATAAATGTAAAAATACATTGCAAACTGTAAACACTATGACACTATTGCTATTGGATTTCATGATTCTAACACTGCTTTTCATATTCCCTCCCAACCTTTTCAACACTACTTTCAAAACTAGTCTCCAGTGTTCTCTCTTGGTCTATTTGGCCCTTAATTTGTCAGTATTGATAACAATGAATCTACTAAACCACAAACTGATCCAAATGTAACATATATATTGAGCCTTGATTTCCCCCAAATAGAGCACAGATAACAGGTCTTTCTAGAATCAAGCTCTGAAATAGAAGATGACTAAACTGATGTCTAAATGCTCTAAGTGCTTTTCTTTAAGGAGAAAAAGAGTGGTTGCTGCATTGGGATGATGGCGAAATCTCCAATTAAATTATTTAAAGCACACGGCTTGGACATTTTATTCCTATCTCTGATTACAACTAAGGGATTTTGCTTGGTCATCATGGCAGAGGTAGGAAGAAGGAACAGATCTGATTTTGTTTTCTTCCATTTTATAGTGACTAATGACAGTACAAAACTCGTCTAAATTGCAATGTTTTCCATTGCATGTGCCCCACTTACTCAAAAGGCAAGTAGCATTCATTGGGGTAAAGAATAAAGAGGATCAAAATTTCTGGGCATTTTATTTATCCATGTCTCTAGCTCACTGCTTACTGTTTGGCAATGAGATAATAATCTTTCATACTCAGTTTGTCCTCCTAGAAAGTGGGTATAACACCAGAAGCTCTCCCTGACCCAGCACCTTCTGTCTTAAAGTCTACAAAGTAACTATTAATGATCTGGCAAAAGTGTGTTGCCAGGTAAATAAGGTGCTCATACGTCCCACTTGCCCTGGAAAATCCCAACTTATGCCTTTTGACTCAGAGTGATTATTAATAGCACTACCTTTCACTCTCAAAAGTGTCCCAGTTTGGACAATTGATTTTTTTGTTGTTGTTGTCTACTGTATAGTACAGGACTTCTTCAAGTAAACATTTCTTGAGTACTTAATAATGTGGAAGTCCCTGAACATGACATTTACTTGAACTAGCCATAGATTCTACTCTAAAAGAACAGAGTCTAAGAAACTGTGTAAAAATACTTTACACAAAGATGAAAGTCATTGCCTTTTAAAGTGCTATGTATGTTCAGGGTTGGAGAGGAATTACTTCTAATTATTCTTGTATTCTTTCACAAATATTTCAAGTACGTATTACAAGGCAGGCACTTGACTAAATATTAGGGATACAACAGGGGATAAAGCATAGCCCAGTGGGTTGCTAGATGCTAGTTGGGGTTATACGCATGGGAGAGCATCGGAGGGGCACATAGGTCTTGAGGAGGAGAAGGGCAGGGGGAAGATTTGCTAAAAGAAACAATAGAAAAGATGAGATCAGCGAGAAGAGTAGACATTCGTTAGGAGAGGAAATGTAGAGCAAGGAAGAGTGTTTCAGGGAAAGGATGCATCACAAAGACTGAGAAATGGGAGCTCATGGCAGAGTCAGGGAATTAAAGATAGTTCATATGGCTTGAGAACAGAAAGTGGGCAGAATAAGAAAAGTTGAGGCTTATGAGGGAGGAGGCAATGGAGCTAGCAAAATTTGGAACAAGGTGAGGAAGGGACATAATACAGAGAAAGGAACAGGGTAAAGCATTAGGGTGTGGCAGAGCGGCAGGCAATCTATCCTGCACACGGACGACTTTATCCAAAGTCCATAGAGGATTTTTTATCAAGGGATGGGCTTCCCAGAGCTGTGCTCAGGGTGGTTGTTCTAAGCAGTGGGACTGGGAGTGTGTGAGTTCAGTTCCTCTCTCTGGTCCCTCGTAGCCTGCCTCATCACCTGTGGGTCAACCTGCACACATTTACAAGTATGAAGCCTTTAGAAATCACTGCATCTTATCCTCTGACTTAATAAGTGAGGACACGAGCCTCTGGGTGAGGTCTGTACCCAATAGAGTACTGGGTAGCTATCCTTTTCCCCCATCAGGCCTCTATTTCTACTTTCTCAGAGCTAAAAATCCCAGCCCTAACCAACAGACCTGCACAGAATGAAAGCCTGAAGACACCAGGAACTGAGCCAGAAATGGAGTATGACATCCAGCTCTCCTCTGGGAATGGTTTGACAGGGATGCAGGTGGACAGAGTAGAATCAATCAACTGTCTACCATGTAAGAATAGCAGATAATCACCCATTTGAGAAATGGTATGCAGAATGTAAGACCTTTAGGAGACTATTTAAAAGATACTGATGTATCATAGAGTGTTCTTAGTTGTAAGAAGTGAATTAGAGTCTGACAATATAAACAGAAAATAAATTTATTAAACAGTTGTTGAGACCTTCTAAAATCTACTTTGAGATTAAAGAACAGGTTCAAAACTATACAACCAGAAGCTCTTTAATTGGTCCCATGGTGACACTGCCAATGCCACAACTGACACCCTTAAAACTAAGTGCTGCCTTTAGAACTGCCACCATGCTGTCTCTGGAAACTGGAGTTGGCCAGTTCTGCTCTGCTTCCTTGAACCACTTATGTTAATCAACACCAGGCACAGATACATCAAAATGGCAGAGCATACCGTGTGCCCTAACTGTAAGGGAGACCCGAGAAAGTGAGTTTCTGTTATTTTCAGTTTTCATATGGAAGACAAGCTTTGCTTCATAAAATGGGAGAGTCCCCAAACATAGGGAGGGAGAAAGAGGACATTCAGATGCTGAGATGCAACAAAGAATGACGCATGTTCATCATATTATGAAACAAGGGAAATGAGTACGTTATCCTGGAAATACAAAGGAAAAACAACCTTCTGGAAATGATTTGCCTCAGGGACCAGAAGAAAATGGTAAAGAAGTTGTTGGCATTCTCTAAAAGTTTAAAGGCAAGGCCTTTGAGACAAAAACATAAGTAATAACGAGAGAGTCCAACATGAAAAGACAACAGAATAACTACATCGGGCAAAATGGAAAAATAACTTAGGATATTAAAAAAGTACAATAGCAGAATTAACGTCCACATTGGGGGCAAGAACAGAGAGCAGAAATGACCTGGAAATAGCTAGTCTATGATATAGAGGATAAACTTGAATCTCTTTTAAATTATAGAGAAAAGCCTAAAGAGATTAAAATAAAAGAAGAAATGTATCTATGTAAGACAGCGAGTCAGAGATCCAAAGTGAGAATTATTGAAGGTCTTTAGGGAAAAAGCAGGACCTTGGGCAGAAACAATCATTGGTCAGAGACAATGACTGAGGGCATAATCACAGGAACCGTTCCTTAGCTATAAAGAGTTTACCTGAACATGAACACGGAAAGATCCACTGCATTCAAGGCAAGGTCATAGATAAGAGATTCATGAGATTATAATGCTAAGCAAAATAAGTCAGACAGAAAAAGCAGAGAACCATATGATTTCACTGATATGTGGTATATAAACCAAAAACAACAAAAGAACGAGACAAACAAATGAGAAACAAAAACTCATAGACACAGACAATAGTTTAGTGGTTACCAGAGGGTAAGGGGGGAAGCGGGTGGTAGATGAGGGTAAAGGGGATCAAATATATGGTGATGGAAGGAGATCTGACTCTGGGTGGTGAACACACAATGGGATTTATAGATGATGCAATACAGAATTGTACACCTGAAATCTATGTAACTTTACTAACAATTGTCACCCCAATAAACTTTAATTAAACAAAAAAGAGATTCATGCTTAGTTAGACACATCTGGGTGAAATGTTTGAGGCACAGGAGTGAAGCACAGTAACAACCAATCTTTTATATACCCAGATGTTTACCTAGAAAGGAATAAAAATTGCGTTGGACTCAGCATTTTCAGACACAATAAAATATCAAAAGTAAATAAAAAAACTTACATAGGTATGTGGAAGAAAGGTTTTGACCAAGTGAATTTGTTTTACTCATGTGAAAGCAACAAGAAGATATCTGAGATAGGAAAAAGAAAACACTAAGATCTTGCTTCTCAAAGTGTGGTCTGTGGACTGGCAGTATTGACTTCATTTAGCAGCTTGTTACAAACACACAATCTCCAGCCCTTACCTACTGAATCAGAATCTGCACTTAAATCAGTTTCCCAGGTAATTCCTATGCACCTGAAAAACACCACTTAACATACCAATCAGACCAAAAACAGAACCAAAGTAAGAACTTAAGAAAGTGAAGTGATGGCTTAAGTGATTGACAGACTGCTCTGTGAATGGTCAATAGAGACCCCACCTCGTCGTTGGAAGGTCCCTGAAGAGTAAGGTCAAGATCACTGTGATTGAACAGATGCCTCTGCAAGAACAGGGAAGGTTGGCGCCTTCCTGCAGCAACATCTGGATCAAAGGTTCCCTTTTATCCCTTTCATTGTGATTTTTTCTCTTGCAAGACTAACACTATAATTGGACATAAGAAATTGCTCTTGTAGGACTGATCCCTCAGTAAGGTTTAGCATTATTGAAATAACCAGCAAACTATGATTAGAATAGTTTTTTTTTTAAATCAAAACACCTATGTCTGTTAAAAAAAAACTGGAAGAAAAATATTATTAAATAAAAATTATGTTTTAAAATCTCTATATTTTTCAAGAGTTCTTGAATGAGTTGATTAACAGATTTATAAAAATAAACATTTTTTAAAAACGTGTTTTCAATCATCATGAGGATACCTAAACAAGAAAACAAATCATAACTTACATGTGATGCTTTCCCTAAGCCTTCCTTTCCAGCACTCTTACTGTTCCCCTTCCTGAACTAGGTGTTCTAATAAACCTGCTTTGGGCTTTTCCACCTCGGTATCTTTGCTCACTGAGAAATCCACCTCGCCCAGTGAAAAATATCTGTGGGTACACAGGTATTCCATAGTCCTTCAAAGCCAGGTCAGGAGATGCTTTCTCCATGAAGATTTTCCTGATAGAATCACTTGTATTTTTTAAAAGACTTTTATGAAAATATAGCTAACATACAATATTATAATAGTTTCAGGTGTACACCATAGTTATTAAACATTTATATACCTAAAGAAGAGATCACCATAAGTCCAGCAACCATCTGACACTGTACAATGCTATCATGATATTATTTACTATATTCCCTATGCTTTACTTTAACATCTCCATGGCTATTTTGTAACTATCAGTTTGTACTTCTTAATCCCTTCAACTTTTTCACTCACTCCCTAACCCCCTCCTGTTTGGCAAGCATCAATACGTTTTCTGTATCTATGAATTTGTTTCTGTTTTATTTGTTTATTTTGTTCTTTAGATTCCACATATAACTGAAATCACATTGCATCTGTCTTTGTCTGACTCTCCATTCAGCACAATGCCCTCCAGGTTCATCCACGCTGCCACAGATGGCAAGTACCCATTTCTTTCCCTGGAAAAGCAATATTCTATTGTACATATGTACCACCTCTTCTTTATCCATTCATCCACTGACAGACATCCCCGCTGCCTCAATATCTTGGCCATTGTAAACAATGCTGCAATGAGCATAGGGATGGACACGACCCCTTGAAGTAGCGGTTGGGTTTCTTCAGATAAATACCCTAAAATGGGATTAAGGGGTCCTTCTTTATCTCTTGTCGTAGCATTTGTTTTAAAGTCTGTTTTGTCTGGTATATGTATTGCTACCCCAGCTTTTTGTTTGTTTGTTTGTTTAATTTCCAGTTTTATGAAATATCTTTTTCCACCTCTTTACTCTCCGTCTGTGTTTGTCTTTCAATCTGAAGTGAGTCTCTTGCAGGCAGCATATGTAAGTCTTGCTTTCTTATCCATTCAGCTCTCAAGTCTTTTGAGGGAAGCATTTACTCCATTATGTAGCTTTTGCCATTTTATTATTCAAATTTTCTTATTATTTTTTTCTTTTTTTCTTCTTTTGTCCGCATAAAGAAGTCCCTCTAACATTCCTTGTAATACTGGTTTGGTGGGGATGAACTCCTTTAGCTTTTCTTCTCTGGGAATTTCTTTATCTGTCCTTTGGTTTTAAATGATAGTTTTGCTGAGTACGGTAATCTTGGCTGTAGGTCGTTGCTTTTCATCACATTGAATATTTTGTGCCAATTCCTTCTGGCCTGCATAGTTTCTGTTGAGAAATCAGCTGAAAGTCTAATGGGAGCTCCCTTATAAGATACTAGTTGCCTTTCTCTTGCTGTTTTTAGGATTCTCTTTGTCTTTAAACTTTGGCATTTTAATTATGATGTGTGTTTGTGTGGGCCTGTTTGGATTCATCTTGTTTGAGACTCTGTGCTTTCTGGACTTGTATGTCTATTTCCTTCACCAGGTTAGGAAAGTTTTCTGTCATTATTTCTTCAAATAGGTTCTCAATCCCTTGCTCTCTCTCTTCTCCTTCTGGTGCCCCTATGATGTGAATGTTGTTACACTTGATGTTGTCCCAGAGGTCCCTTAACCTATCCTCATTTTTGTAATTCTTTTTTCTTTTTGCTGTTCTGATTGGGTGTTATATACTACCTTGTGTTCCAAATAGCTGATTCTATTCTCTGCTTTATCTAGTCTGTTGGTGATTCCTTCTAGTGTATTCTTCATTTCAGTTATTGTATTCTTCACTTCTGACTGGTTCTTTTTTATGGTTTCCCTATCCTTTTTTATGCTTGGTATCTCTTTGTTGATATTCTCACTGAGTTCCTTGAACATCCTTATAACCACTGATTTGTAGGTTGCTTGCCTCCATTTTGTTTAGTTCTTTCTCTGGAGTTGTCTCCTATTTTTTCATTTGGGACATATTTCTTTGTTTCCTCATTTTGGCTGCCTCTCTGTGTTTGTTTCTATGTATTGTGTAGATTTGCTACATCCATCAATCTTGGCCAGGTGGCTTTATGTAGTAGGTGCCCTGTGGAGCCCTTGGCACAATGTCCCTGGTTACCTGCTTTGGGTGCTCCATCAGTATCCCTTATGTGGGTTGTGTGTGCCCTGCAGTTATAGTTGAGCCTTGATTACTATTGGCATGTCGGTGGATGGGATCGACCCTCAGGCTAATTGGCTGTGGGGTTTGACCATGTCCACATCTTACACGCGGCTATGTGGGGATCTTACTCCAGTGAATGGGATTCACCCCAGTGGGCTCTGGTGCCTGTTGAGACCACCCTTTGGATGTGCTGCTAGTGGGGCTAATTGCGCAGCACTCTGCTGTGGTCTGAAGCCAACATCCAAATATGTTGGTTCTGGGGCCTTTTGTGAGGGACCCCAAGACAGGCCCAGGTCATTCAGTGCCTGTGACAGGCTGAGGACTACCTGGTAGGAGCTACAAAACTATCCACAGTTGTTTGCTGCCTGTGCTAAACCTGGAGGCACATGGCAGAAACCATACTGTAAACTGAGGATATCTGTCACCAGTACCAGGCCTAGGGCAGCTCCCCAAAATGTCAGGACACCCCGAGATTGCTGCCACCTGCTGACTCCCTTAAGGTCTGCCTATGATGAACCCTAAAATACATCCTAATGCATCTTTTGGAGCAAAAATTAATATAAGACCCGGTCTCATTTTCTGGAAAACACGATAATCTCAACATGGCTTCTTTATACCTTTAGTTATAAAACTTCTGTTCAGCCAGACTTCAGATGGTTCTCCACACTGATTGTTCTTTCATTTAATTGTAATTTTAATTTGTTCATGGAAGGAAGCAGGTACAGTGTTTATCTACTCTGCCATCTTGGATCTCCGCAGAACCATTGGTATTCTAACCCTCCTTCAACTCTCTATATATCTCTTCAGGTCTTTAACACTTAGTTTTTCTATAATTATATTGTTATCGTATTAGTACTAATAGTAGCAGCAGTGATATTCTAGTGCTTTTGTTGTACTGTGAGCTTTTTAAGTCCTTTTGGAATTTTGAAAATACCTTGATTATAGTGAGAATCAATAGGTGATTGAGAGAATGATTAATTTGTCCTTGTATTTGAAGCACATCCAAAAAATTATGAAAACATTATGCCATTTCTTCTCTAAGCTTTTACCAGCTGTGTAACATTACTTTAAATTTGGTTAATAGACCAACTCAGTTTAAGTATAACTAGCTTTTTAGGTTTGACAAATAGAAATCCCAAGAAAATACTTAAGTGAGTATATTTTTGAAAAACACCAAAAGAACATGTTGTATAGTTCTTTATTTAGAACAACTTAGTATCCTACCTTGGGCAACTTGCTTTCTGGGCTCCAGAGGAACTGTTTGCTTTAAAATGAGAAGAAATGAGTTTGAATTAAGAGCTCTCTGAGGCCCCTTCCAAATCTAGTCTTCTATAGTGCTAAATGATTGGCTTTTAGAGACTTCAGTTGCTGTTTTCTAGAATATTGTAGGGTCAACATACCATAATTATTAATAATGCTTAGTATTTACAACATGCTCAATCTGATGCTTTCTTGATTCTCATATCATCTAGTCTCTGCTATAGTATTATTTTTTTCTTTCTAGAACAACCTAAATTGAAAAGCTTCCTCTTTGACGGTTTCCTTTCTCAAGTGGAAACACGCCTTCTGAAAGCTGTCCTCAGTTAACCTTTCCTCCTTGCTTCCAGCACATGGGCCCCCACAATGCAGCAATCACAGCCTCTGAAGAGCCCATCATCATAACAAATAATCAACAATTAGATTTTCCCCCATTCTACTTCTAAGTTAGGAAACTACCATTTTCTTCACAATGTGTATTTCTAGCTCCAACTAAATAACCATATTTTAATACATTTAATGGAAATTTTACTGATAATATGTTAAGCACATTGTTATACCTCATAAACTGTGGATGATACATAACACATAATCTACCATAACACAAACAGCTAACATTTATTTGCAATTTTATGTTTATGGGTCGTTTCCACATATAAGTGTGACAAATTATCCCTTAGGATTGATTGCTGAGTTGATTTTCAAATGTGTTGTAGTTAAGAATTATCAAGAGAGGTCTGCTCCTGACACTTTGTTGTGTGCACCACAGAGCAGAGTCCAAAAGCACTGCTGCTTACAGATGAAGACACTATTTTATTCATAGGTATATCCATATATCATCTCAACCACCCAAGTTCAAATCAAATTTCTCTTTTTACATAAAGCCTTTCTAGATCTTCACCTCCACAACCAGAAATACCGTCTCCCTTCTGAATACCCATAGCGCTTTTGCTGTACTTCATCTATTATAGTTTTACTTTTATTAGGCTTTTAAAATTTGTATTACATTTTTTTCTTCTTATTCATATTTTGTATTCTATACTACTCTAAAAATACCTACCCTACACCATTTCAATCTGTAATTATGAAGAGACTCATTGTTCATATGGGGAGTCAGGGACATCTGTGTTCAGAGCAGGAACCACATGCCTAAGTCACATGTCCCTTGAGAGACAGTAGAATATAGTGGTTAAGAGCCCAGGCGCTGGCATGCCAGACTGCCCAGGTTCACATTTCAGCTCTGCCACTTACAAGTTAGGCTTTTAGCAAGCCCCCTAACCACTGTGCACTTAATGTGTAAATGGGTATATAGCAGTACCTGTCTCATAGGCTTATTGTGAGCTTAAATGAGTCAACATGTATAAGTACTAGGAGAGTCGGGCACTTAGTATGTGCTATGTGTGTCAGCTCTTATTGTCTTCTATGGTAGTCTGTGCCAGGAGCTGCTTTGTGACTGAGTAGATAAAGCCACACACAGATAATCCTATGGACGTGAAGCACAACCATGTGTATATTCTATCACATGATTTCTCAGGGGATTTAGGAGAGCTAATTAATTTAGATTAATAAATCAGAGCCCTCTGTGATATTTACAAATCATACACAGTAATATGTGCACTATTTCATTTTGATGTGTTTTACAACTGACCACTTTCTTCTCTTTGTGGCAGAGTTCATTCATGGACCATGTCTTTGTCAGCAGGCAACCAGCAAAGAGCATTTCTGAAGGTTTCACTGGCCCAGTATGCCATGGGTTGAGAGCCCCCATCAGAGGAACTTTCACGGGTCATTTCCCAGTGACATGTGACAATCTGGAATCCTAACAGATGCCTCAGATAAGTTAGGCAAGTGAGTGCACAAGGCCAGACATGAGGAAGCTGTGGGCAGGAGATTAGGCTTTACAGTAGTGCAGATGAATGAAGGACTCAGATTTATTTTTACTTTGTCTACAACTTGTATATATTTTGGTTCCCAAACTGCATTTTTCAGACACTATACCTTGTTTAAATATCAGGGTTAAGAAAACCAAATGTAACATCTGCAAAAAGTGCCATTGGTTAGAGCAGTAGCTGGTTTGCAAAGATAGCTCCAATAATCTCACTTATCCCTGTATGCTCACGCTTTTGCAGTGAGACTTTGACATTCCTCCCATAGAGAGGTGGAGTCTACTTGTCCATCCTTTGAATCCAGTCTGGTCTTGTGGCTTTGACCAATAAAAGAATATAGCAGAAATAATATTTTGCAACTTCTGAGCCTAGATTTCAAGATGTGCAGCTTTTGTTCTTACCCTCTCTTTCTGTGTTTACAACTCAATCACATATGCAAAAGCCTGAGCTAGCCTGCTAGATGCTGGAGACTCACAGCCTAGCTAAAAGCCAGCACCAATCAGCGCTAAGTCGACCTGCCAAGTCGACGAGCAGCTGTATGAATATACCCAGGCAAGTTCATCCTAATGACCACTCAGCTGAGTCCAGCCCAAATTACCGACCACGGGATTTGTCACCTAATAAATGAGTATTTTAGGCCACTAAGTTTTAGACTGGTTTGTTACACAGCAAAGACTAACTGATACATGATAGTGCGTGTCATTGAAAGAAAAATCTGTCCTTTAGTTCAGTGAAGATATTTGGACTTTTGACAAGCCTCCTAGGCCTTTTAAAAGGGGTCTGAAATGAAAGCGGCCATTGTAAGAGAGTAGGCACGAGCTCACCACAGAGGAAAAAAAAATATGTAATGAGTGGTTCCAAAGGACAGAGTTTTCACTGCAGAGGCTCTGTTTTTGTCTTTGTTTTTGTTTGGGGTTGGGGGGTGGGATGAAGTAACTGCATACTCAGGATTTACAAAGAATTGGCTCTTCAAAGTGATTTATAATAATCTTTATATTTGAGTCCAGTTTATAGGTTTATCAAATACTTTCAACTATAACATATCTTATGGTTTGAAATACAAAAATTGTTAGAGCTGACCAGGGTCATAAATTCAGGGGTTTTTGAACTTGGCATCATAGAGTTAGAAATGACCTGGGGGCTGTAACAACCTTCCCTTTTTCCAATTTTAAATATTAAAGATCCAATTAAGATTTCATTTGAAGAAAGATTTCAGTGGCTACAAATGTGTGAAATGACACTTGCATAGCTCAAACAGCTCATTCACAAACAGAAACTAAAGTGAGTTCATGACCATCCCCCACACGTATACAGATGTGAATTCAGATTTCCAGACTTCTTTACCTAGATGCTATAGCTCCACTGTAGAGCAATGTCCATTTTCCACAGATAAGGGACCTGGGCTCAGATACTTGATTGAGATCATTCAGACTGGGCAAGGCTCTAATACAACTTGACTAATTCTAAACACAGATCTTTCACCCTTGCCAGTGTTGTTTGGGAACTGGGAACTATTGAGCTAAAGCTCAACCACAGGAAAATTATTATATATATATATGAATTACAAGTGGGCAATTACTGTATATATACAGTATATACTATATATATATATAGTAATTGCCCACTTGTCATGGTCACCATAAACCAAGATTCATGATTAATTTTTAGAGAGTAAAATAACCTATGTTTTAACATTCTTGTACAAACCCTTTGCCCTAATGTTAGAAAAGCGATGACTTTCTTCTTTTAGCCACCCACAGAGGAGGAACAAACTTGTCCCTGTGACCCCAGAGATATAAATGTACAATAAAAAGTTGGAAGTAGCAAGAGGTAGGTTGCAGCTTATATTTTTTTAAAAATGATTTAACAAAATAACAAACATCCTAATTGCTGCCCTAAAATTGGCAGCTCCTGTCCCTGAGTTGTTCAGAATGTATAGATAGGACTCCAGGGCTAGTTAGGAGGCTGAATAATCAGACATCTAAGATTCCAATAAGAAGGTTTATAAAAGCTCCAGTCCTTGGTCTTAAGTAATGAGGATTACTGGTTTTATTGATTATCTGAAAAATTTTGTCCCCAAAGTAGAGACCTGTTTCATGTTTCCTCAAACACTGAGGAACCCTTTATTCAGGACTCTTTTAGAACATAAAGAATATTTGTTCTAACCAGTTAGCTTTGCACCTGAAATTCAGCAGCTCTCCAGATGTGCACATTGTTTTACCCAAAATATTTATTGTAGGGTCTGCAGGGTTCTTGAGTATCCTTAGCCAAATGCCTTCCACATTGGAGAGACAGGCTTCTACAAGAGAAAAAACCTCCTCGTGATTTTGTTTATTTCACTTCTCTCACACATGCCAACATAGAAGTGAGGTGGGGAGGGTACAGGAAAGGAAGGAAACTTGTTCCGATCCTTGAGGGTAGGCCATGAACTGGGCTAGGGGTTTTGTAAAATTGATCTTCTTTAATCCTCCAGACAACCATATAGGCAGCTGGTTTTAGTCTGTCTATTTTGCAGACAGGTAAAGTGAAGCCGTGAGAGACTAACTTGTCTAAGGTCACACTGCTAAAAGCTGTCTCTAAAGCCCTCACCTTTTACCCCAGTGGCCCCACAGGAAGGCTTTGGTGAGAATAGCTCAGTTTCTTTACTGGAGTTCAAAAGAATGATGCATTAGTAATCTTTAGCCACTTAGTCTGTGTCATACACGCAAACTCTCACCACCTCAGGAAGCCCCCGAGGAAGGGAAAACTGTTCTAATTCAGTGGAAAGCCTGCTGGGCTAACCAAACACCCTTCTCTGCTCTGAGCTCCAGTTTGTCGACTTGTAAATAAAGGGATTTGGACTATTTGCTTTCTCAGGACCTATTTCTAGCTCTAAAAAATTTCCATGGCATCAATCAAAGAAATTATTACCTGAGTCATGTGTGTTAAGGAATTTCTTTCAATAGCAGAGAATCCCTACCTGTGTAAGTTTCATTTTTAAACTGCTTTTTTTTTTTTTTCACATGCATACTTGGTATGAGTGGAAGGTGTTAGAGTGGGGACCTTTATTTATTCCCAGGGTGTTTGGGGCATAAGTAGGAACTGAAGTGAGAGCTTCCTCCACACATGAGCGTCAGAGACACCTCTTCAAGGCAGTTCCAGCAGAGCCCCACTCAGCCTTTGCTGAGAAAGTAGCAGCCTGCCAGGTAGAACTGAAGGTGACGGAATGTGGTGGGAGACAGCTGGGAAAAGCACAACATTAGACGTCAAGTGATGTTGTTCTAATGTGGACCACACCTCAGAGTGTGATGTTGGGCAAG
This sequence comes from Rhinolophus sinicus, assembly GCF_036562045.2. Taxonomy (NCBI): domain Eukaryota; kingdom Metazoa; phylum Chordata; class Mammalia; order Chiroptera; family Rhinolophidae; genus Rhinolophus; species Rhinolophus sinicus. The sequence goes on along the minus strand of NC_133751.1, from coordinate 51,116,532 downwards.
GCTTGGTTCTTTCAGGCCTCCAGTTTCTCAGGTATAAAAGGAGGCACTTGGGCTGACAGATGGCTAAGGAACCTAGTAAGATGGCCCCTGCATGATCATATAACTTCATTCATTGGTTATAGACTTCAGTCCTTTACAGGTGGCTTTGAAAATATGCCTTATAGTCCCTCTTTTGGACTGATAGATCATCGCAGCTTAGTCTATTTCATCTATTAGTTAGCTAATAGGTGGATTATCTGATTCTAGATTGCAACCACAGGAACAAACTAAGGTTTTATCCTTTATAGAACAAAAAGGCATTGTTAATCATGTGCAGAGAACCAACTGGAAAGCACCTAGAATTAGACAAAAATGGCTCTGGGGAGATTACCTATTAATCACTGAGAATTGGGTTCCCTGCTCCTCACAAACAAATAAGTAGTTGATCTAGATTTAACTCCATCTTACGGAGACCAGAGAAAGCTATTAACCTCAGCGCTTCCCACTGGTGCTCAGCATAAGTTCTTAGTCTTCCAGCCTGACAGCCTTCGGTGGGTCACAGCCAGCTGAAAGGCATAGATGTGCAGGACCGTAGGTCTCCAGCACTTGGAAAACATGTTCATTAAACCTGTTGATGAGATTCTAGTCCATTCTTTTGCCAAGTCCAAGAATCCTTCCAGAACATCTCAGACAAATGGTTGTTCCCTCTTCGTTTCCAGCAACTGGAAATGAACTGCTTTAAATGTGGCAGCCAGTCCCGTTCTTGTACAGTAATACATTAGAAAGTTAGACTAAGGTAACAGTCTCTCCATACTGAGTAAATGTCATTCTATCACTTGTCTCAAACTTCCTAAGGAAGGAATTGAAATAATAATAACTGTAGAACTAATTAAGATTGTTGTCTGCAAGTTAACAGAAATGAACACTGGTTATCTCACATGAAAATGTTCTATACTAAAGTGATATTGGGATTACAAAATAAGTGAGAGACTAAAAGAATGAACTTGGGAAAAGGAGGTATCTACAAAGTCAAGGTCATATGTCAGGAAGAGTCTGATCCATGTGTAGGTGCTCTCAACTGCCTGACTTGCAAATGTTTCTTCTATGTGTACCTCATTCACTAAAGATTTGGAGTCCTGGGTGAAAGTATGTGATCAGCTAACTTCAAGTCACGTGGTTTACACGAGGTGAGTTTACAAGTCAGTCCTTCTTCTAAAGGAGTGACCATAAAGATTTTGTCACTAAACTCTCTGAGCATATATATGTGGCTTAATCTTTTGTACCTTAATTTTGCCTTTGCTCGGATGAAGTGCCCACCAGTTGTCTCCAATAGACACGCATAGCTCTTCAGAACACTGTTTTAGAAAGGTGAAGAAATGAATTTCGCCACCAAATCCAGTTGTACCTTCCAGCTTGTTAATGCCATATATAACTTTACCCTTCCATTACCTGCTCTAAAACACACGAGTATCACTTGATGAACTTTTAAATTGGCTCTTTAAAATAGTAGTGCAATCAGGCTCCTCGTTTGATACATGCACAAAAATCTGCAGACAGGCTGAAAGGAAAAATGTGAATCACAGTTTAAATAGATGATTTTCAACTGCTCTGTAAGACAAACAGATGTATTAATTAGCACATACTTTAGGGCATGTTTTAAATGGAGGAAGGAGAACAGAATATCATCTCACCAGAAGCAATAAGAAAGATTTGAGCTATGAGCCCTGAAACAAAAATGGCATTTTGTTTTCAGAAATGCCTATTTCTTAGAACAATGAGTCAGGGGCTTAGAGTAGGGCTCTGAGGGCCTGAACAGGCCAGAGAAATGATCTCTGGATTTATGTAACAAGGAGGCTGTTGTCTGAGAGGCATATAAGAAGTAGACCACAGCCTTAGTAATGTGGGGAAAAGCCTTGTAACGTAGATAGGTATGAAGAAATCCAGTAGTCGTAGAGCTAAGACATTTTAAAAGGTCTTTGGTAACACAATTGTGCTCTTATATGCCCAGAACTTAAGTATAAGAAGATTTAGACTGAGGGTAGAGGTGAAATTCTGGGCGAACATGGTATTATTCTAAGTGTTATTGAGATAATAAAAATGACAGGGTCGCTACCTTGCAGGAGATTTGAAGGGATCACATGGACACAGGCATATATTTTATGTAGCATGTTTTCTTATTATGGTAAATTAGTGTGTTAACTAAAGGATGAGAAAAACACTTTTCCTTAGAATGATGAGCATGTGACTCTTTCTTTTAGAACTGCTTTGGCATCCATCCCTACCCTGGGTCACTATTTGTGGGTTAGTCTTACCTTACTGGACTTCAGGCATGAGAAAATTACTATGTCCCCTTCCTTACTTTTCTTCCCTCCACAATGCTTGCCTAGCACATAGTAGATGCTCAGTATGTGTGTGCTGAAAGAATGGATCGTGACACAGAATAAAGAAGACACAGGGCTCTGTATAGTCCAGGAACAATTCTCCCAGATCACTTTAGACAAGTTGTGTGAACTTGGCAAGTCAATTCATGTCTCTGGGGCTTCCTTGTAAGATGAATGGGTAAAGTATTGGCTAGAGTGGGAACGGTAAATAGACTTTACTTTACACGCCTACTCAGATTGGCAGTGGCTGAACTGAGCTCTAGTTTGAGAAGAATTGGGAGGCCACATCTGGGCTTTGCCAACAGGGCACTGTGATTGATTAGCCATGCCTGTGATGCGCATTAGAGCAGCCAGTGTTTGCAAGCGTCATTTCTCAGCCAGAAGATATATGCATCTAGGACCTTTTAACGGCTACTCAAACTAACGGCTTCCATGGAAAATAAGACAGAAATGAACCAAGGAGATGGTCAGATACTCTGAGCTCTTAGATTGAATGTTCTCTTTGGCCAGATTGCACACTTCTGGGATGGGCAGGCAGGTTGTTGCCTGATGAAAAAGAAACAGGATATTTTGACACTTCTGTGTATCTGATACCTCATATGCCCAGCTCACCTCTAGGTTGCTGTATTTACATTGTTTTATAGAATGAGGAAGTAAGTGATTTGTAAAAGAAAAATATTAACAGAATGCAAAAGGTATGGGAGATTCATTGTCTGCCCTTCCATGTAGATATCTTCTTATCCTTTAAACAGTGTAGGGCCAGAGCCAGGAGTGCAGTTTCCAGGCTCTTGGCCTCACGTATAAAGGTGCTGGCTCAGGTAGTAAATGGCCACCAACTGTGATTGGATGGCCATCAGCTGTGACTAGTTGGTCTTCAGCTGTAACCAGTGAGTCACTGGCCACTAATATAACTGCTGTGGCTACACTAGCAGAAAATGGGCGGCGGGGGGGGGGGGGGGGGGGTTGGGCCTAGCAACAAGATGGTGGCTGAGCTAGCAGGAGCGGATTGCAGTTAGCAGGGCAGATTGCAGCTAGCAAGTGAGGTTGGTTGGCAGAGAGAAGTGGATGGCAGGTTGCGGATAGTGCGGCTCCTGCTTCCTGTGTCTCCAACCCAGCTGCCAGCGAGACTATACTGGTATGACTCCCCTATCTATGGCTCCGTGGGTGTTCCTTTTTGGCCTCACCATGTCCTGCGTTCCTACATGGGGAGCAGAACCGGAGACCCCACATGACACCCTGCATGACAGGCAGTTCCCTCGAAAAACCATGTTTATCAAGCATGCAAGTAAAACTGAGCAGGGGAGGTTGTAGTATAGCCTGGATTTCCAAAGGCAGGCTAATGAATCCTGATGGGCTGGCTAATAACCACCTAGATCAGGGGTGTCCAAACTTTTTTCAATGTTTTTTACCAAGGGCCATATGTGGTAAAATACACAAACAACCAGGCCACTCACTCGAGGTGAAGTACATATTGCCTCACCTGGTTTATTTCAGTAAACTAAATATATTTTTGGAATTTGCTGCGGGCCAATTAACAATGGATTGCGGAAAAAAAATAAAAAAAAAACAATGGATTGCGGACCGCAGTTGGCCCGCAGGCCGCAGTTTTGACACCCCTGCCCTAGATGCTTGTTTTAGAGATAGCTTCCCAGGTCCTTCCCTAGAACAAATGAATCCAAATATTGATTCAGGAGGAATTTTTATGCTCAAAAATTTTCCACAATGATTGTGATATGAAGCCAGGAATGGAAAGCACTGTTTTTTGATGGCTGAATCATAGTCCAAAGGTGTCTGAAAAGGGTGAACAAATGAAATAAAATGTCAGAGACAAATGTAAATTCCTCAACTTTACAATAACAAGAACTGAGAAAACATGGGCTCAGACAACAGCATGTGTAATCAATCTGCAGTATGTAGTTGCCTGTAAGCTCAGGGTGAACTAACGCTGAGACACAGCTTACCAAATCAGCCATGGTGGTCTTAGGCTGAATGCATTTGAATGCAACATCCAGAGCAAGGGATGAGAGTCTCCTTTCCTAGACTATATTCTCAGAAAACAACTGGATTATGTTCTTGATTTAATAATAGCAATTGTTATGTTTTAGCAGTAGTAGCTAGTAGCAGTAATAATTTTTCATGGAGCACTTCATCATTTCTAAGCTTTCCGTGTCCAACATTTTATTTACCCTACATAAAAACTTCAATTCAGCTGTGTTGATAAAATATGGCCCACTGGTCAATGCACAACTAAAAACCTAGGTCTTTTATCCCCCAAGTCCCATGTCATGTTTGAGAACTTGGAGAATTTACAGAGGAGGAAAGTAAGGTAGATGAAAACAATGTGACTGGAAGAACTAGACTACTTTATCCTGGAGAAGATTTAATAAGGCCTTGCCTGTCTCCAAAAGTCTGGTGGGTTTCCATGGAAAAAGAGGGGAGAGACTTGCCATAGGAGGCCTCAGAGGAAAGACCTGGCCAGTGGTAGAAATTACATGGAGACAGACCTTGATCCACACCTTGACCCAAGGTGTTCTTTATAATTAAAACCCGCTAAGATGAAACAGGCTGTCTTCAGGCAGAAGCTGAAAAACTATCAGGAGTTTTCAGGCAAGAAGTTTGGACTTGGTGACATCAGAGTTCCTAGAAGGGACACTGAGTTGTTGTGGAAACCAGGCCCACACAATCATCGGATGATCAGGGTTGTAAGAACAACTGATCTGGAGGCAGGGGTCGTGGGGGGGAAATGGGGACCTCCGATGTGGGAAGCTCCCTGTGGGGATAGAGTCCCAGAGAGCAGTTTTCAGGCTCTCAGGCTCTCAGCCTCATGTGAAAAGGTGCTGGCTTGGTTATTAGATGCCATCAGCTGTGGCTGGGTGGCCATCAGCTGTTACCGGTTAGCCATTAGCCACTAATATAACTGCCGTGGCTACGCTGGCAAGGGGATTGGTTGGTTGGCAGAAAAGCGGATGGCAGATTGCGGCTCCTGCTTCCTGTGTCTCCAACCCAGCCGCCCGTGAGAATGTAGTGGTATGACTCCCCTATCTATGGCTCCGTTCGTGTTCCTGTTTGGCCTCACCATATCATGCATTCTTTTTTTTTCTTGTTAATTGTTCAGTTTATTTGGTGACAGTAATAAACACAGAGAGCTGGAACAATGCCAGGAAGTCATGGATTAATACAATAGAGATGATTTTGTCCTGGGACACTTTCTGGTGCCATGTTCCTTTTAACATGCTATAGTAAAGGGATTTTTAAAAGACTGCATTGTGGACATATTGAATGCTTTCATCCAGAAGGATTCGCAATGCCCTCAGATGGAAGCACTGAGCATCTCCACAGCAATGGGCACCCCTTACCGCACCCGCCTCCAAATATTATGCGTTCTTGTGTGGGGAGCGGGACCAGAGATTCCACATGACACGCCCACTCTGCCCAAGTGGCCAAGAGCCTCCCCCTTTTGCCCTCAGACCTGGACTGGAGAACCTAATGCCTTAGGCAGTACTGAAACATTAGGAACAGCCTGCTTTCCCTTATGCTTTTGGCAACTACAGCTGCTCTCCTTTCACATCTGTTTAGTGACCCTGATTTAGTCATAGAAACACAAATTTCCAGAGCTAGAGGCCACTTAGAGGCCATTTGGTCCAATCTGGTCACATTACAGGTGGGAAAACGAAGTAAAATATGTGACTTAAGTCACAAATACCATTAAGTATTTGGCTGGAAGAGAATCTTAGGGACCACCTGGCTATGCGCCTTCATTTTCCTGAAACCTGAGGAGTGATTACTTAGCATCACAAAGTGAGTGATGAAATGGTCGTGGCCAAGTCCCTTGTCTTTCAGTATGGTGTTCTAGTTGGTCACACATTTTGCCTCCTGTTTTTCACTGAGGATCTGTTCTACCTGTCCCACTAGAGACAGTACCCTCTCTTGTGGGATAGAGTGAAGCTGGAGCTGAGATCACAGAAGGCCAGCCCTGTCATGGACTGTGCCACTTTCACTCCAAGCTGGGAAGAAGTGTAACACTACCATGTCTCCATGCAGATTTCTCTAAGCCCACAGAAAAATTAAGTGTCTTATAAGTTGCCACATCACTAAGGTTTTCAAATAAACAGATGAAACATTTTTGGATAATTCTATATATTAATCTTTCCCTGGGTTAGTTTTGTGTGTGTATTGAGTGTTGGAAACCAGAGCTAGAATTATGGGTGGGAAATAGAATTTAGAACAGAATAAAATGTATCCTTATAATAGTTGAGAATTTTTTAATGGGGTGAGGAGAGAAATAGCATTTGGCAATTTTTTTTCATTCCCTCCCTTGCTCCCTCCTTCCCTCCCTCCCTCCCTTCTTCCCTCCCTTCTTCCTTCCTTTCCTCCTGAATTTTCTAACTCTGGGCTGCAGGTGTTCATCAGTTGAACAATAAGCATCCCTATAAGAGCTAGTACGTATTTCTCTAATGTAAGGATGTTCATGTTCTATTCCACCTCTCAGCTTCTTTGCCCATCTAAGAACACAACGCTAGAGAATTAGGCCATCAGACACTTTTCTTTATGAAAGTCTGTACCCAAGGCCAGTGCAAAATCCCTCTTAAGTCTGACTAACACACTCATTTGTTCTGAAGTTATCTCTGCAAGGCCTAGCATTTGTAGTAACTAATACCAGAGGTTACCAAACACCTGTTCTGTCTGTTTCAAAATTCCTCTTTGCAATTGTTCACTGCTCTTTGAGAAATTTTCCTTTCTCCACTGGAATTTTCCGTAAAGCACTCTACCAAAAGGTGCTTTTTTTTTTTTCTAGTGAGGAAATGTGAATATCCCATTTACAGGGTTTTTTTTTCTTAATTTCTTTTTAATCATGACTGTGTTTGCCATTTTTAGTAGGAAAAAAGTTCCCAAACCAGAAGACTCAACTTTTCAACATCTAATTGCCTTAGGAAGTGACTCTCTAGGGTAAGAACAAGTTTCCCCAAATGTACTCAAGAAAGAAGAGTTTGTAAACTCGTCATGTCAACATCTGAGAGAATGGAAAATGAATGTGAAAGAGCAGGGGCCTCCTTAGGATGGAAGACCTGGGTTTACTTCTTGTGTCTACTCTGTATTACCTAGACTGCCAGGTCTACCATTTACGAGTTATGTGACGTTGACTGAGTGACGTAACCTCTCTGTACCTCACATGGGGGTAAGACTTCTACAAATTTCATAAGTCTGTTGTGAGGAATAAATGAGTTGCTAGATCTACAGCATGGTGAGAGGGCTTCCTGGGAAATGAGCAAAGCAGAGGCCTGGAGGCTGGAGTGAGGTGTGTGTTTGGGGGGCGGGTGGGGGGGTCAGGGAGTGGCAGGACAGTGAGAAGAAAGGGCATGTGATCTGGGCAGGACTATAGCAAGGAGCAGTGGGGTAGCAGGAGGTTAGGACAGGCCAGATCTACTTGGGAAATTCAGGCTAACGAAGGATGCATCAGAAAGCTGGGCTCCCTCTTTTCAAATGAAGAAATAAAATTCATGGCTGAGAGTAGAAGTAGGGTCAAACATTGCTTTAGAAATTAAACCATATAACAAATTTCTATAATAGGAAAGAGTGTTGGCCCAGAAGGTAGGAAATCTCAACCTTGTCTCAGTGTGCCAGGAATTTGCTATTTGACTGTCGTTGGTAACTTGCTTTTTATAAGGCTTAATTTCCCAGTTGCTCAATAAAAGGAAAGGAGCTAGATTACTAGATTTTCTTCTCTGGCTCTGATACTCAGTGATTTCTTATTTGTGAGCATTCTCCTTAGTGCTTAACAAGGAAAGAAAACATTATGCTGAATTGTAATGAAAGAAAAGGAAGGAAGGGAGGGAGGGAGGGAGGGAGGGAGGGAGGAAGAAAAGAAAAGAAACCCTTAAGATTTAATAGAACTAATAAACAGTGCACCATTTCTAGCAATTCCTGGCAAATGTTTCATAACAGTAGCAGCTTGCTTACCCCTTATGGAATGTTTGTAGAAAAAGAGGTACAGATTGTAAGCAGGAAGACACTCGAGATGTTGAATGTCTTTGATTGAATGTCTGATAAGAAAGAAGGGGAAATGGCATTTGATGTTAATTTTATTCATTCAATAAACATATGTCAAGTGCACACTGTGAGCCTATGCACCCAGCCCATGTGAATCCCACTTGCTTTGGATCCTCAAGAAGTCACAGTTTAGAATAGAAGACAGATGTGTTATAAAAAACCCACTCCACAGACTTAGTGAAATAAGAGCTGGAGAAAGAAAGGATTCATCCCAACTCGGGGGTGGGGGGTAGGAATGTCTTCAACCGGGGGATGTAGCACTAGCCCTCAATGAATAAGGCTTTGATAGATCAAAAATGAGGAAAATGGGGCATTCCAGGCTGAGATAATGGCATGAATAAAGGACTGCAAGTGGGAAAGTCTGGGTATTTTTAGAGCACAGAGGTAGGCCATGTTGCTGAAACACGGAAGCATGGGTGTTCTTGGAGAAGGGGCTAGAAAGGTAGAATTTGTTTTGTTTTTCAGTTACTTTAATTGTAATTGACTTTCCTAATGGTTCTTAATAGAGAATTTTACCTAATACTCCTTCGAGGGACATTAATAAGATGCTTGGGAAGGTGATGTCAATATTTAATCCCACCAATGTGTGATCTGCAAATTTCGAGTACAGAGACATATGGAAATGGTTGATATTCTTAATAAATGGATGTTGGCTTTCATTCTTTTGCTTGCTACTAATAGTAATAAATCTATTGTGCTCAGAGTGATAGACTGGAGACTCAGTGATTGTGGTTAGGGCACTTAGAGAAGTCAGTTTATGTCTCCAGGTCTCTCTAGATAAATGACCTGGAGTGAGTTAAGGGTGCTTTTTAAAAATAAAGTTTCTGCGGCCACATATTCAAAGCTAATCTGGCCATGTTACAAATAAACTCTGTGAACTTAGGCCCAATCAGCTGACCTTTTGTTGTGAGCTTCTTCCTCAGAAAACTGTGGCAATGCTGCAGTGCCCTGAGTCACTGTGGGAGGACGGGGGAAGGGGGGGGGCGGTGAGGAGCATTGGAGAGGGAATCAGGAGATGGGGCTTCAGGGACATGCTTCAGGTCACTCAGGCATTAGACCTCAGCCTCACATAGACCTATTGGTAGACCTACTCTCCTCATTCTAAGGGTAGTGATAGTACTATCTATGGCACAGCCTTGCATGCGAATTAAACGAGATCATGAACATGTAATAAAAACTATAACAAAACTACAAAAATGTGAGTATGTATGATCATTAAAAAAATAACTAATTTATATATGTGTGATTATTTTAAAAATTAGTTAATAAACATACACTCTTGGCCATGTCCTGGTTCTCTGAAACCACTGCTGACTCTGTGGCATTAGGCCCAATTAATTGGTATTCGCATCTTAACGTCACAGAGCAAAGTCTTACCTGCCTTTGATTTGTTCATCTCTCAAATATATGGAACCCCAGAATTATCTACTTTTTTCCTTCAGCTAATTACTCCCTATTGCTTCAAACGTTCTTCATTTCACCCATTTCCCCAAACACTTCTTTATGTTGGGGACCCCCCCTCTTAACTTCTGACTCAACTGCCTCTCCCCAACATCTTCCTTTTTGAGTCCTCACATTCTTGGAAGCCTAGACCTTTCTCTGAGATAATTTTCCTATCCCCTAGTCCCCGAGAAATTATCATTCCTTCATTCAGACTGCAGTCATACTCTACTGTCTATCATCTTCATATTCTGCCTTGCCTAGATTTCTCTGACTATATATTAGAAGGAAAGGTCACACTCTTTTCTCATTTACTTACATTTTGGGGAGTATTGAAGTCATCATTCATCCTCAACTTGGGGTGCATATACAATTATCTATGTATAAGCCTTGGCTAATTATGCTACTTAATATTTACATCCATGGGGGGTATTGCAAAGGGAGCATCATTCCATGACTTACTGTTACAAGAAAATGAGGTGAGATGGCAGACTTTATGGAAGCGGTCATATGCTGTCATGAGCACACACTAGAAGATCTAGGTGTCAGCAGATGGACAATCTTGGGTCTCCTGCTTAACCTTCTTATGCTTCATTATTATGTCAACTCTAAGATATAGATAATATTATCCTCAGGATAGGGCTGTTTAGGAGATCAAATGAAGTACTATGTGACAATGCCTGACTTACAGGAGCTGTTCCATAAATGTTAGATGAAGTCAAATAAAGTAGAATTGAAATTCAGTCTGGCCCCTTGAAGTAGAGAAGTTGACATGAATGTGCAGGATTGTGCTTAATTGGGGGGAAATGAGTTATCTGACAGGAGAAGAGTAAACAACTATTATACAAGATGAAGGGATGACTGCTTATGCTCAAAATAAATATCGGAGAACCATATAAATATCAGGAGGTATTATGTAAAGAATGCAAAAAAACAGTTAAATATTTAGTGATACATTATTATCACAATTTTGTAGATCTTGTTTAAAATTCTTTGTCTCAACACTATAACTGCATAATCTTAAGCAAGACCATATGCCTCAGAGCCTCAATCTTCTCATGTGCAAAATCTAAATGTTTGGAAGAAGTGATCTCTAAGATCCCATTCAGCTCTAAAATTCTCAGCCTGTAGCATTTTTAACTCAATGTAAAAACTTTTGGATTAAGAAAAAACAAACCCTACAGCTTTATGTGCAATGGGCATTGGGAAATGCTCCGGAAGAGTTATCTCAATACCAGCCATAAGGCATCAGAAAGGATGTTACGGTAAGGGTGGGGGTGTGGGGGTGTGTTTCCATTCTCATTGAATGCAGAGCTAAAGCAAACTCACTTAAATTGCATAAGGGAGATCTTTCTAACCACTTGGGTTTGTAACCCAGAAACAGTTACCAAAGAGAGCTTGGGAAATCAGATCCTTAAGAACAGCCAAGGAAACTTTCAGCAAATGGCTCTGTGAAGGTCTTCCCAGCCCATGGGCTCTTAAGCACATCTCTGTGTTAGGTAAGCTATTAGGCCCCTCCTGGCTTTGTATCCTGGCCTTGGTTCTGGTTCCCCTCACTTTCACTCAATGTTACTAGGGAGTGAGACTCAGTGCCAAAGGGGGTATGCTAGGTTTCTACTTGCTCAATGTTTTATTAAGACCCTGTTTCCCTGAAAATAAGACCTAGCCAGACCATCAGCTCCATCAGCTCTAATGTGTCTTTTGGAGCAAAAATTAGTACAAGACCCAGCATTATATTATATTATATTATATTATATTATATTATATTATATTAAATAAGACCCAGTCTTGTAATAAAATAAGACTGGGTCTTATATTAATTTTTGCTCCAAAAGACACATTAGAGCTGATGGTCCGGCTAGGTCTTATTTTCGGGGAAACACAGTAGCTGTTAGATAACACTGTGTGTGGTGCTCATGTGCTTTGCAATGAGTTTTACTAGCGTTCCTTGTGATTATTTTGAAGCACATTGCTCTTTCCCCCCTTTTTAAGGTGGAAATGCTGATACCCAGAGACATGAGGACAAAGGCAGAGATGGTACTGAAATACAAAATTGCCTAGGTCTGAATGCAAAACTTGGTCTTTTTATATTCATGTTACCTAGTAAGTCCTTTGAAGTCCAAATAAGTGCCTATTTAACAAATAGGAGAAATGGAGCATGATGGTGTGAGGGGCAGAAAATGGATCATCTACACACTAGAGAACTTCTCCATGCATGTCCCAGAGATATAAAGAGGATATGGACAATCCAGCTGAATGTTATGAACATTTGGTGTCATTAGAATCATTGTGATAGAGGAAAACATGGTCTTTGGCCTGTGCCAGGTTTGTGACCTGGGTACCTGGGACCATGGAACTATGGGAGTACGTCCAACACATGCTTCTTTAAAAAGTCCAGGTTATCTTAAGAGAAAAAATGTGGTACAGATGGGTATCAGAGACATAGGTTCTAGTCCTGGCAGGGCCATGAACTTGCTGTGGGAACTCGGTCAACTCCCTTCGTGGCTCTGGGCCTCAGTTTCCCTCTCGGTGCTGAGGCAAGTCTGTGGGTGTTGGGGAGCAGGAGTTGTGGTCAATTCATAGGTGAACAGCCTCTTTCTGCTCGTGTGGCCATGAGTGACATCAGTTCACAGTGGACATGTGGATGATGCTGGAGCCAGGTGCTGTGGCAAGGTGGGCCTCACAGCCTCTGAAGGAACAACTATCAGACTCCTCCAGGGTTATCAGGCCACAGCCAGCACCACCATGGATGGCAGTGCCATGCACAGAGTGGGTACTCAGCAAGTGTCTATTATAGGACTGCATTAGGCTCAGCTGCAGACAACAAAGACCTGGAAACACAATGGTTTGGACAGGATAGAAGTTTATTTCTCTACCATTGGTAGGAAGAGTAATGGCCTCACAAAGATGTCCATGTCCTAATTAGATCTAGATAATTTAGGTTGCATGCAAAGGGGAATTAAGGAGGCAGGTGGAATTAAATTTGCTAATAAACTGACCTCAAAATATGGAGGTAACCCTGGATTATCTAGGTGGGCCCAGTGTAATCCCAAAGATCCTTAAAAGTAGAAGAGGTAATCTGAGGAGAGAACCAAAATGATGGCAGCATGAGAAGGATGGGCCTCACTTTGCTGGCTTTGAAGATAGAAGAAAAGGGCCATGATCTAACGAATGTGGGCAGCTTCTAGAAATTGGAAAATATAAGGAAATATATTTTCCCCTAAGTCTCCAGAAAGAAATACATCCTGGTGACACTTTGATCTTAGACCAGTGAAATCTTGTCAGAATTCTGATTTATAGAGTTGTAAGATTTAAAAAAAATTGTGTTGTGTTAAGCCATTAAGTTTGTGGTAATTTGTTAAAGCAGCAATAAGGAACTAATATAGTCACCTGAAAGACATCAGGGGTAGCTAGTCTGAGATAGGGAGTCACAGTCCCATGGATCAGAGACACCGGCTCCTTCTCTCTTGTTGCTCTACTGTGTAACTCCCACTCAAGGACAACAATGGGTGCTGGAGCTCCAGCTAGTACATCTGTAGTCTGAGCAGAAAAAAGGATGGAGAGAGAAAAAGTTCTCCCTCTGAGAGAGTTTTTGGAAATCACACATATATCTACTGACCTCTCACTGACTAGGACTTAGTCATATGGGCACACCAAGTTGCAAGAGAGGCTGGAAAATCCAGATGACTGATTTTGTGTCGAGTCAGAAACCCGGCTGACACTGGATGCTGGGAGGCAGCCAGCAGCCTCTGTCACAATAATAACAGTCCTTTTTTCTCTCTCTAAAACATGTTTTTTAGGATCTGAGTTCTACTCTAAAAACCTGCTTTTGGTGCACAGTGAAAAAGTATGCAGACTCTCAGTGTGTCATTTACTTGTCTTCCAACCCTTTTTTCTTGTCTAACACAAACTCGCAGTACTCCTCTACAATTAGCCGCCTTTTAGAGCTTATTGCTCTCTAACTTAATTGTCTCTGTCTTTTTTCAGGCAGAAGCTCATCACCTCTTGTCTGGATTCCTTCTGAAGCATTTGGCACTCTGTTGAAGTAGACAAAGTAGGTATACTCGTAATTATCCCTAGTGTCCTCCAGATGAGGAAAATGAAGCATAGAAAGGTGAAGTGACGTGCCTAAGGTCACAGCTGGTGAATGGCAGGGGAACAATGTTAAAAGGTACTTGGCAGGGTGTTCACTGCCTAATTGCATCAGAGTCTTTTTCCATTGCCAGCTAAGCCTCTGGATGGGAAATGAGTTTACTGATCATATTCGGGGCTAAGTTTTCTAACATCAAAAATTATGGCAATTTATTATCTACTAACTGTAATATAGCATGCTAAGCACAGAGGGTTGGAGTGGAGAAGAACAGATAGAAAACAAGGATAAGTGTTAGCTGTAAGGTGGGCTTGCTCTTTCTTAATAACCATGTTGACATGCTGGTATTCCTCAAATGGAGTTGCTCCAGAAATCCACTGCCCAACCCTCTAACCCCATCACCAACGTCTCTATTTCTGTTTCCAGGGTTGAAATGTTGAGGTTTTCTTTCTTTCTTTCTTTCTTTCTTTCTTTCTTTCTTTCTTTCTTTCTTTCTTTCTTTCTTTCTTTCTTTCTTTCTTTCTTTCTTCTTTGTTTCTTCCTTCCTTCCTTCCTTCCTTCCTTCCTTCCTTCCTTCCTTCCTTCCTTTCTTTCTCCCCTTCTTTTTTTCCTGGAGAAAAGGGATGTGTGTATTTATTTTATATATATATAAATATAATATATATATATTATTTTTCAATTACAGTGACATTCAACATTATATTAGTTTTAGGTGTATAGCGTAGTGGTTAGACATTTATATTACTTATGAAGTGACACCCCTTCAATAAGTCTAGTAGCTGCTGACACCATCCATAGTTATTACAATATTATTGACTATACAAGGTGTGATCAAACAATACAGTGAATGTTTAAATGAAAAAATGTATTACAGTAAAAGATACATTGCCTTTAATTCCTCTCAAAATACCCCCTCCTCACTTCAAGCACACTTATTCGGGGGGATAAATGGCAATGTGTCTTTTACCGGAATAATTGTTTTTATTTAAACATTCACTGTATTTCTTGAGCACACCTCGTATTCCCTATGCTGTAATTTAAAACCCTGTGACTATTTTGTAACTGCGAATTTGAACTTCTGAATTCCTTCAAGCTTTCACCCAGTCCCCAAACCTATTCCCACCTAGCAACCATCAGTTTGTTCTCTGTATCTATGAGTTTGCTTCTCTTTTGTTTATTCATTTATTTTGTTTTTTGAACCCAAAGAGGCCCACCTCATGATGCATCATAATTAGATGCCAACGGTTAAAGATGGAGAGAATCTTAAAAGCAAAAAGAGAAAAGCAGTTACTTTAGTGCAAGAGATCATCTTTTATTCCTCTCTCTCACCAGCTCCTTCACCCTGTCCCTCATCATCTAGTCATTGCCCAGTCCTATAGATAAATTCCATATATAATCAGTGTCTCTTGTATCTATTTTCTTCTTGCCATTCCCACTGCTGCAGCTCTTCTGTTTTACATTTTGGTAGCTTCTCAAGGGTCTGTCTTCCTCCTGTCTGTCCCTCTCTTATTCTTTCCTACACTGCTGTCAAACTAACCTTCTAACACGTAGCTAATCATTCCACCACTCAGAAAACTTCAGTGGCTCTCTGATTACTCCAGAATGTAGTCCCAACCCTGCCCTTTTCTCCTTTGCTGCTCTTGTTCACGTGGTGCCCTTTGAATAGAGTCACCTTCCTCTGGTGCCATTCAATGTCCAAATCTTACACAATCTTTAAAACTGGTGCACATTGTACTTTATCTACAAAAACTTCTTTATGTCCCTCTCCATGTACCTAAGGTGGGAGCAAGTTCTTCTCCTCCTCTATGATCCTCTAGAATTTTATTTTCCTAATTGTGTATTTGCTTGCATAATTACTTGGCTAAGGTCTACTTCCTCCGATTCTTATGTCAATTCCATGAACACATGGTCCTCGTCCTTTTTTTTCACCGTTATATGACCAGGGAACAGCACTTGGCATATTATAGGTACTCCATAAATATTTCTTGAATGAATGAATGTATCAGTTGGGTTAGTTCCCATTGTTGCTGATCATATCTCTTGAATATTTATATAAATAAATACACATAAATAAAAAATGTAAAGATATCTACAGATATAGATATATCTGTATCTAACTATAGCTATGGGGATATCTTAACACAGCCACAGATACTGAGGCTCCTCACACCCATTCACCCACCAACTAAACAAACAACTAACATCAAAATCGTTCTGAATAAGAAGCTCAAATCGGCCTAATCACTGTGCTGTGCACTTGAAACTAATATAAGATAATATTGAATATCAACTCTAACTTAAAAAAACATATAGTCAGAGGATGTAAAGTACAACATAGGGAATATAGTCAATGGTATTGTAATACTTATGTATGGTGTCAGATGGGTAGTAGACTGGTTTGCATCAACTCATCTTGTATCTCTACCCTCCAGCACCTTGGACGGGTCGGGTCACGCATTCAGGAAGTAAAAGACAAACGAACAAGACGCTGTGGAGGACGGCATGCTGTAAATTTCGGAAATGTCATTTTCTTCTTTTGCCCAGAGCAAAGGAATATTTAGAAAGCCCAACCTCTTGCCTCTGACAGAGAGTGCTTTTGATAAAGAGAATGTTTGGAGATTATATATATATATATATATATATATATATATATATATATAAATATGAAAGTTTCAAAGCAAGGGCCAAACATTTCAAAAGGCTAGCAGATGGGCCCTGCAGGTAGCGTTCATTGAACTAACTGGGATGCTTTCAATTGCTCGTGCTAAAATTGGTTCTAGGGGCTAATGTCTTGCCTCATTAGAAAGTCTTTCTCTTTCTAAGACATGTTTCAGGAAAAGAAGAAAAAGAAATGAAGAGGGGGGAAAAAAGACAGCTGCTAGGTTGCCACTGGAGGGAAACAGGGTCTAAAGAGGAAGAACGTAGTTGAAGAACTGACGGATCTGTCTGACCTTTTATCCCTTCTTATTACTACTCCACACTCCCATGCTAAGCTTCATTTCCTATTAGGATCCTTCCAAAGACAGGAGCTTGCCTTTCTTTTGCCTCTCTTAAGCTTGCAAAGGCATTTTTGATCTCTTCAGCTAGATCTAGCTGAGTGGGGCCACGACCTCTCTCTTTCCTGCTGCTATGAGGAGGAATGGAAAGCAGAGGAGGTGACAGGCAGGTGACCTACCTTAGAGTGGGAGTAGGAAATGCTTTGTCCAAATTAGCATCACAGAGAGTTCCAGCCTCTCCTCCCTGATTCTGGCAGCAGTCTGATTCGCAGCGGCAGTCTGAAGCTGGTGCTGTGGGGGTACGAGAAAGGGAGGTAGAAATAGTATTGTAGTGAATTTACCATTCTACATACAGAGAGGGCAGAGGGAAGGTGGCAAAACTATAACAAGTGACAACAAATAGAGGATAATCTCAAATCCACATACATAAACACCTACTGAAGCTGTGCACCGAACTGATTGGGGGTGAAACAAACTGGCTTGGGAAGAAACATTTGTTACTAATTTTCCACAAAGTCAATGAGTGAGAATTTACCCAGTTGTTTGGACAAAATATAATTGTATAATTGTAATACTCTTCTTTATATACACTACTGCTGAAAGGACACTTAATTTGTGGTTGCTTGGCTATTGGTGCATTAATCTTAAACTCGTCCCCCACCCCTGCAGGGAATAACACTGGACTAAGAGGCAGTTCAAAGTATGCCACGAGGAATTATATCTGCTCTAAGAGCACTGGTCACACCATGCATTATTGGGCTCCCTGGGCCTTTCTCTTTTGAGTCATTGACAAGCAGAGGAGATGTCCCGTTTTTAAAGTTTTGGCTTTCACTTTGCCAGGGAAAATGTATAGACCATGTCAAATTGACAACAAAATCACCCTCTTTTCATGGGGAGATGACTATGTGGCAGAAGCAGGAGTTTCCTCCTCAACACACCAGGGTCCATCCTAGAGAAATGACTCAATAGTGGACCTTGGGCCAAGGAGATGTATATGTACCACATAGACACACCACCCCTCCAGAAGAGGTTTTTAGTGAAGAGCTCTAATGGAAGCACACGGCTATCAGAAGAAGCGGCAGGAAACCCATATATCAAGCCTGGAATGACATTTCCTTATTTGAAGAGTAGGGAAAAGAAAGAACCTCAGTTGGGCTCTTTTTTTAAAAAAAAAAAATCTATTACGTAAAAGAAGGAATACATTGCAGTCAAGATGCTGACAGAAGACACACATTGGGAAAGACTTACTGTGGGGCCTGGGTCTATAGTCCTTCCTGATGTTCAGGCTTCCCGCACATAGCTGTGAAACCTGGAGCCAACCTCTGCAGAGAGGCAAATAAAATCATCTGAGTTGAAATGCAGGCTGCTTTCACTGGACAAGAGCCCTGCTCTCGGAGATGTGGTGCCCTTCATCTTCAGTCTTCTCTCTCTGCCATCCCAGAAGTATGGGCCTTATACTCATGGTTCAAGATGGTGGCTAGAATTCCAACCATCATGTTAACATTCCAGGCAATATAAAAATAGTTACCGAGTTGGTCATTACTAAGTGATGCTGGTAGTTCAGTGGGAGGGACTGCATTTCTAAGCAGCCTTACAAACTACATCTAAAGACTATCCATTCATGGGGGGAGAAAAGAGAAGCAGTTTATCTCCTGATTTGTGTCTCCCATTGCTCAAAGGTTTACTCCACAGGGTTTTAAATCCCCTACACTTTTATCTTGTGCATGTATATTAACAGATAATGACCTGGTCCTGCAGTAATATTAGTAGGAAAGCCCTGAGGTAGGAGATACGCCGTGTTCAGTATGAACAAGACTCACTCTGTACCTATACAGTTCACCAGACTCCACACAAAGCTGAAACACGAAACATGTGAGGCCAAGGGGATCCGCCCTGGTACAAGGGGTGGACTGGATTAGACATCAATTATGTACCCCCTGCATATCTGTTCATTATTCTTATTATATCTGGTTCCCCTACTGCAATAGGGACTCATCTCTGTAGGAACAATATGGCCTCACTTTTCTATGAGGGGAAATAAAAATTCAATCAGTCAGAGTCTTCTTTAAAATGGTCTTGAAGCCATTCGTGATATCTCTCTAACTACTCCTTCTGAATTTTTCTCCCTTTGGCCGGCACTTCAGCTGGTCTGGTTTGCATGCCTGCTGGAGTGGCCAGTTACACATCTTACTTTGACATCCCACTATACCCTCCAGCCATACTCCTGCTACCACTACCTTCAGATCAGTTTCGTCTCTTGCCTCGATTATTGCAATAAGCTTTTCACTGATCTCCCAGCTTTCATCTCTTCAGCTCTCCATTCTATACTATTACCAGATGAAAATTTATAAAACTATAGCTTGATTTATGTTATTCTCCACGCAAAAATGGCTTCCCATTGCTCATGCAATGGAATCTGAACTCTTCAGCTGCAAAATTAAGGTCCTTATTAATTATGATCTGATCCCTACCCAGTTCCCCAGTATTATCTCCTCCTTTGCATTCCTTCTAATCTTGTGTACTCTAATCCTAGCTAAACTCTCTGGTTCTACACTTTCCTGTTGTCATGCCTTATCACACACGTGCATATCCAAGCCCTACTTGTCTTCCAAACCCAAACATAATGAAGATACTTACTAAACTGGTGGGTGAGGGATAGAGCCAGTGAGAAATTGAGAAGACGTCAGGGGCCATCCCAAGGCAAGCAGGGAGTTCGGTCAATAGCCAGTTTAGGCATTTCTTGCTCTGTCACTGGGTACCCTAAACTCTCTAACACCCTACTCATAATGTTTTTCTTATGAATTTTTGTTTTTCTAACACACTTCTCTGGTTTTGATATATCACTCCTTGTTTAGGTCAAAGATTTCAGAATGAGGAACAGATTTAATGCTGAAAATTAATATGTATTATTTTAGACTAACAGGATTAAAATAGTTTCTGTGAATTCTTTGATTAAAAGGGAAACCATACTAATATACTCTTATGTTTAATTGACTATGTCATCTAAACCACTTGGTTCTATTTTTTTTAGATAGGCAAACCCAAAAGAGGGATTTAAAAGGCTTTACATATATGTGTGTGCTGAGCAATTAGTCACTTATGTTTTCTGGAATTTTTCTTAAGAGCATATTCAACAAAATGGCAACAATTATTTGTAGATTAGCTAGTATATTCTAGGCATTGTGCTAGTGGTGAACAAGGCACACACTTTGCTGCTAAGAGACATACACATGAGTCAATAAAACAGACAATTGAATAGAAAGTTAAATATAAGAGGAAAAATGGTACTATAGGAATATATGGGGGGCTAGCAAGGGAATGGGGATGTGTGATACCTGGATAGGGGATTAGAATATATGACATGTGAGCTGAGTCAGTCTAAGAGTAGGCCTATGTGTCAATCATTCATTTATCTGTTTCTTTGGCCATTATTCAGTCATTCACTTATGTTACTTCATGCTGCAGACCTTTATTGGGAGCTGTGGCAGACACTCTTCATTGACCCAATTTTCTTTTCTAACCCTTTCATTTCTAATCACCTTCCAAACGACATTGGTCATTTGACCCAATAGGGTAGAAGGGTAAAATTGCTGCAGGGGTCTGAAAAATATTTTGACTCTCTTCCACAGATGCCAACATTTTCCTTTTCTCTCGCTTTTCTCTGGATTACATGCATGACGGTTGTAACTGCAACAGCCATGAGGAAAAAGCTGAGAATTTTAATTTAATAGAATCATAGTGACTTCATTGAGCCTCTAAAGTAGCAGCAACAGGCATCTACCCCTGTATATTTTACACAAGAAAAATAAACTTCCATTTGTTTAAGTCATTGTAGTTGTTTTGTGTTACTTGCAACTAAAAACATTCTTAACAAAGTTAGAAGTGTGGTTTGGGCCAGGCCTTTTGTTTGGTGAGCTCTTGATAAAGTTGTTGCAAACAGCTAAAAAACGAGAGCCTACCCCAAAGGAGCAGGTGATAAAATCTCTTCAGTAGCTCCTCTTCAGTGAATGAGGCACTAAGATTTATAACTGGGACATTGGGATAAGAGTTATAGGTGTGTGCCCCACCCCATCCTGCCCCTGTCTCAGCACCATTGTATATTTCTTTAATGAAGTGTGAGACCAGAACTCTATAAATTCACATAGTAACAGAAGTGGGCAGCAGCTCGTCAGAGGAGCTATTCAGGGAGCCCAGCATCACTCTTTACGTATTAGAGAAGTTCAAAGCTGGTTAAAAATAGGCTTGGAGAGAAGTCGCTTTTAGACCACAGCTCATTTTGGATTTCTCTGGAGCCCCATTCTGGGCCACAGTGTATTTCCTTTTTCCTTTCATTCAAGTAAGAGCACCCAGGCGGTTCAGAGACAATAGATGTACGGTTATCTTTAGGTCTGTTGTGCACTGAAAGCAGAACTAGGGAGAAACAACAGAACCCGTTGGGTACATGGAGCGTTACAGCTTTAAGTGCCAACATGATTGAGCTTTTACTATGGTCCAGGCTTTTGGCTTTAAATCCTCAAAACAGCCCTATGATAAAAATACTATTAATAGCCTCCTTTCTCTCATGAGGAACCTGAGGTTCATAACAGATCAGCAATTTATTAAAGTCACACAACTAGTAAGTACGCTGACCAGGATTTGAACCAAGGTCTGTCTGATTCCATTAAGAGCCTGTTATCTTAGCCTCCACTCATGCTGGTCACACAGGGATTTCTGCATCACTGCACTTTGATCCTTAGAAGAGTGTTGTGAAGAAGGCAGGGTGGGGAGACTACCCCAGTTTACAGAGAAGAAAGCTGAGGACCAGAGAAATGAATCATTTGTCAAAGTCAACAGTCCATGCACAGTAAAACTAGGACTTGAACCACACCTTCCGACTTTGAGTCCTGTGCTCTTCCAGTACAAGCTGAGTGCTCAAGCCCCTCAGTTCCGAAAGAACATTCTGAATTTTGGGGAGTTGACTTCTGAGATGCAATAGCAAGTCCTATATCAAGGAATCAAATATCCCAGAGCTAATCTGATTTATTCAGTTTTTTATTGATAAATTCCTACCTAGTACATATATTACATAATATTTGGAACTGACATTTAATTTATTTATTTTTCACTTTATTTAGTTTAACTTTCAATATTATTTTACATTGATATCAGGTGTATATCATAGTAGTTACACATTTGTATAATTTAAGAAATGATCCCCCTCACTAGTCTAGTACTCACCTGGCACTATGCATAGTAATTGCCATATTATTGACTATATTCGCTATGCTTTACTTTACAGCTTCATGACTATTTTGGAACTACTAATTTGTACTTCTTAATCCCTTTACCTTTTTCACCCTGCCCCCCAATCTTTCACCCCAATAAATCTAGCACCCATCTGACATTATACAGAGTTATTACAATATGATGGTTTACATTCCTAATGCCATAACCTATATCCCCATGACTACTTTGTAACAACCAATTTGTACTTCTTAATTTCTTCCCATTTTTCACTTACCCCCAACCTCCCTCCCATCTGGCAATCATCAGAATGTTTTCTGTATCTATGAGTTTGTTTCTGTTTTGCTTGTTTATTTTGTTTCTTAGATTCCACATACAAGTAAAATCATATTGCATCTGTCTTTCTCTATCTGACATACTCTGCTCAGCATAATACCCTCCAGGTCCATCCATGCTGCCATGCTGCAGATGGCAAGAACTCATTCCCTTCCATGGCTGAGTATATTGTAGATACTCAAATGGACCACCTCCTCTTTATCCATTCATTCATCAATGAATACCCAGGCTGCCTCCACATCTTGGCCATTGTAAACAATGCTGCAATGAATATATGGATGCACACGTTGCTTTGAAGTAGTGCTTTGGGTTTCGTTGAATAAATACCAGAAGTGGTATTAATAGGTCTTTCTTTGTATTTTGTTATAGCCTTTGTTTTAAAGTCTATTTTGTTCTGGTATAGCTATTGCTACCTTAACTTTGTTTTTTTGTTTATTTGTTTCCATTTTCATGAAATATCTTTTTTCCCTCCCTTTACTTTCCGTCTGTGTGTGTCTTTCAATCTGAAGTGAGTCTCTTGTAGGCAGCATATGTAAGGGTTCTGGTTTCTTCAGCCATTGTTCAGCCACCTTATCCTTTGATTGGAGCATTTAATCCATTTATATTGAAAGTAATTATTGATACATATGTAGCTATTATTATTTTATTATTCATAATTTTGATTTTTTTTTTCCCCCTGTCTCAAAGAAGTCCCTCTAACATTCTTTGTAATACTAGTTTGACGATGATGAACTTCTTTAGCTTTTTCTTGTCTGGGAAGTTCTTTATCTGCCCTTGAATTTTAAATGATAGAACCTTGGTTGTAGGTTCTTGCTTTTCATCACAGTGAATATTTTGTTACACTTGATGTTGTCCAGGTCTCTTAAAATATCCTCCTTTTTTAAAAATTCTTTTTCCTTTTTGCTCTTCTACTTGGGTGTTTTATGCTACCTTGTCTTCCAAATCACTGATTTGATCCTATGCTTCATTGAGTCTGCTAGTGATACCTTCTAGTGCATTCTTCGTTTCAGTTGTATTCTTCACTTCTGACTGGTTCTTTTTGATGATTTCTGTGTCCATCTTTATGCTTGCTATCTCTTTGTTGAAGTTTTCACTGAGTTCTTGTCACCTGCTATGGGTGCTCCAGGAGTGTCCCTTGTGTGGGTTGTGTGTTCCCCTCCAGGGAAACCTCCGTGGCTGAGATACCCCTCCTGATTCTCAATGACCACTTGGAGCTTGTTTTGCATCTCCACCCTTCCTACCATTCTTGATATGGCTTCTTCTTTATATCCTCAGTTACAAAACTTCTGTTCAGTTAGACTTTATATGGTTCTCCAGATTGATTGTTCTATA
Organism: Rhinolophus sinicus; assembly: GCF_036562045.2. Lineage (NCBI taxonomy): Eukaryota > Metazoa > Chordata > Mammalia > Chiroptera > Rhinolophidae > Rhinolophus > Rhinolophus sinicus. The sequence goes on along the minus strand of NC_133751.1, from coordinate 51,092,707 downwards.
ATCTAGTTGTAATTTTAATGTGTTCATGGAAGGAAGGAGGCACAGTATTTACTCCACCATCTTGAACCTCTCCTGTATTCTTTATTTCTGACTGTTTCTTTCTTTATGTTTTCTATCTCTATTATTTTGTTTCTTATCTCTGTTGAAGTTCTCCCTGAGGTCACTGAGCATCCTTATAACCAGTGTTTGGAACTCTACATCTGATAGATTGCTTGTCTCCATTTCAGTTAGTTCTTTTTCTGGGGCTTTGTTCTATTCTTTTATTTGGGACACGTGTCTTTGTCTCCCCATTTTGTCTGTTTCCCAGTGTTTCTATGTAAGGTTGCTAAGCCTTCCAGTCTTAGTAGAGTGGCCTTATGTAGTAGGTGTCCTATGGGACCCAGTGATGTAGTCTCCCTGGTCACCAGAGTCGGGTGCTCTAGGTGTATCTCCTGTGTGGGTTTTGTGTGTCGTCCTGTTGTAGTTGAGCCTTAGTTTCTATTTGCACATCAATGGGAGGGACTGACCCTTAGACTGTTTAGTTGTGAGGACTGGCTATCGGCTGTGACTACAGTGGAGGAGCTGTGGTGCAGCGCTGACCCTATAGCACAGGTTTCACTTTAGTGGGGCTCTCGTGCCTGCCAAGTCTGCCCTTTGTGTGTGTTGTCCCTGGAGTCCAGGTGATGCTTCAGCTTGTTCCAAAGCTGTGCACAGGGCATGCCAACCCATAGGCTTCCTGGGAGGGGCCCCACCTCAGACCAAATTTAATGGCAGCCTGTGCCCTGTCTGGAGCTACCTGGTATGAGCCACAAAGCAGCCCACAGATGGCTGCTTCCTGCACTGTGCCTGGAGGTGCCTCAAGAGGCCAATCTGAGAACAAAGGCCGGCTCTTGCTAGTGTCAGGCTTCAGGCTGCTCAGCCAGAGGTATGGTACATGTTGAAGCCTGGTGCTGCTTATTTGGGTTTTGTGAACCTTTGAGAGATTTTATGAAAGTCTGCAGTATGAGCTAAGACAGGTTATTTGCACAGAAAAGCCATTGGGAGTGGCTTGGGTCGGCCCAAAATTTGGGTGGGGTGTAGTCTCAGGGAATCACTAGGGAGGGGCAGAGGAAAGGTAATAGCCAGTTTGATGGACTCAGATATGATGTCTGCCTGCATCTGCACAAAAGGAGGGGGAGGACTCAACCAAAACAATGGTTTCCACCAGCGCCTCCCTCTTGGAGAAAGCTGCCCTCCAGCCCTCATCCTGAAGTTAGACAATTCAGTTCCTCCCTGTATGTTCCTGGTGCTTTTGAGCTGCTGTTCCAGTGCTTGAGCTCAGAATGGGTGAGTCTGTCAGTGAGTAAGTCCATGCACAGGCTCTTTAAGAGGAGTACCTGGAACTGCAGCTGTCCTCGTCTCACTCAGACACAATCTCTGCTGGTTTTCACAGCCAGAAGTTACGGAGACTTCTCTTCCTTGCACTGGCACCCTGGACTGGGAAGGCTGGTGTGGGGCTGGAAACCCTCACTCCTCCAGGGGTGACCTTCACAGCTGAGATATCCCTCCTGATTTGTAATGGTCGCATGCAATTTTGGGACCAGTTGTTCCACGTTTCTGCTCTTCCTACCAGTCTTGAGGTGGCTTCTTCTGTATGTCCTTAGTTGTAGGACTTCGTTTCAGCAGTACATCATGTAATTCTCAATGATGGTCATTTTTCAGTTTAGCTGTAATTTTGATGTGGTCATGAGAGGAGGTGAGCAGAGCATTTACCTACTTTGTCATCTTGACTGGAAAAATTGGTAGTGACATTTAAAATCCCAAATATAATATTGTTATCACTGTTAATTTAATAATCCTTCAAATAATGGGATGAGAATGAGCTGGAAAGGATAGGCATCTTTAATAGGGGACTGCCAATTTAATTGATAGAGCTAGCAAAATATCTCTTTGAACATTTAAATTATTCAGTGACAAGGAAGCTGAGAGAATTAGCTAATAAGGGGTAGGGGGTAGGTATTGTACATGTGAATATTTTTTAAACACCTGAGTTTTGAAAAATAAAAGTGGTCTGCCTACCTTTTCAAGCACAGTAATAATCAAAAGAGAGCTCTATATAGGTAATAATACCTTGTATTTAAATGCAGCTTGTCTCTGAAGAGCTCAAAGCACTCTATAATCATTTCCTTATTATGATTCTCCAAACTTCCTGGGTCAAAAAGTTAAGAAGTTTATATCTTAATATTCTGGCCTCAGTTTCCTCTGGGAATTTGAGGTAAAAAGAAAAAAAAGAGCAAACAAAACAAAAACAGGCTGCTGTTTAAGAACTTTGTCATTGCCAAAATCTTTCCCACTCTCTCCACCTGCCATCTCCTGTCTCCCCAGGCCTCTGTATTTGTTACCCTACTGCCATATTTAGCCCATCTTCTTCCTCCCCCCTTGATCTAGTTGGTTATTCTCATGGCATAGAACCATACAATATTTTAATTAGAAGAGTTTCACTCCATTGGGCCAGAGGTGAAGCAAATAGGATAAGGGAGGGTTCCCTCATTCAGTGGTTCTATTTTTATCTGATTTTATGCATTGGAGATCTGTATGAGATGTTTATCTTTAAAGAGGATTTTTGTTGCTTAAAAACATTGAATGTCCAGTCTAACACCTTAATTTTGCTGATGGAAATACTGAGACCCTGGACAGAAAGTAACTAATTCAAGGTTATACTCCAGCTGTTGGGTGGCCCATCTGTCCTTGAGCCCTGGTCTCTGGGTACCAGTCTGGGGTACTTGGAAGGCCACCAGGCTGTTCCCCCTCAGCTGTCACTTTCACTGGCAACCCCAGTCTCAAATGTAGACCTGCAGCTGTGTGCTTACACTTAGGGTGAAATGAATGCTCCTAACAGAAAAAAATCTACTTCCTTTTTTAGAGTTAAAGGGACTCATTTTACCTGGGAACATTAGACTAGACCACACAGGAAGAAACAAGTAGAATTAGTATGTGTCTTTTTCACCTAGTCCCGAAATGGTTCTCCACCTCATCTAGGTCATGAAGAAAAAAAGTATAGGTGCAAACATACACATGTGTTTGTATAGCTATTGCCTTCCAGTGAGTACAAAGTGTATATATATATATATATATATATATATATATATATATATATATATATGCTCACACACACACACACACACACACACACACACACTTTATTCTTTATTAATTTTCTTAGGGGGAAAGGAAGGAAAAGCATTTATTGCCAGCCTCATTTTATGGTGAGAAAAATCAAGGCACAGAATGAACTTGAACCATGATCTTGAATCAGATCATGGCCTTGACTCAAATCATGGTGCTGTTGGCATAAGAATGTCTAAACATTCATCGTATCATATTGTGCTCGAGGATCACAGTCTGGGAAGTTGAGACCCAAAGCTCCAGACCTGTGTTTGGCTTTGTTGGGCAAGTGCTTCATCCTCTGAGCCTCAGTTTTCCCATATGATAAATAGATAGACGAGGGGTGTTGGTCATTTCCTCTCTATGGTTCCTTCCTTTGTTCCTTCCTTCCACATAACTTTGGAAGTTATGTGTGGAGCAGTTAAAGGGACCAAGGCTGAGCCTGGAGCAGCCCACCTGGATGGGATGTGGCTGTCCATCACGTCCCTAACCCCAGGTAGTCCAGCATTTGCAGAATATGCAGCATGCATTCTATGGCATAGTTTTCCTGGGCCCTTGCACCAGACCCCCTACCAAAGGTTGGGTGGTTCCACAAAGGAAATCTAAGTGTAGGCTGCTGCTACATAATCCTGGAGGTGAAAATGAGAATGGGGTGTGTTTATGTGTTTGTAGTGGGATGCGGTGGGGTAGGGTGTTCAGTGGGTGGCATGCGGTGGGTCCATATTCTACGGCATGGAGCTGCCTGAGCGGTTTTGCTAATGTGGGGCTTGCCACCCTGGCTTCAAAGAGGCAAGCCAGGAGCAAGACGGGGCACTGGCTCTGTTAGACATCCCAAAGGTACCCTGAGAGCTATTAATTTTGAGCTCTTCTCAGTTTACTTTCCTTTCATTATCCCTAGAATATTAGTTACCTCATTGACAGTTACTCCTGACACTGCTCCTGAGAAGATATACAAATAGCCGGCAAATACAGGAGAAAATGTTCAATATTATTAGTCAATAGGGAAATGCAAATCAAAACCACAAAGTAATACCACTTCCCACTCACCAGAATATCTGTAATTAAAAAAGAAAAAGGAAAATAGTAAGTGTTGGCAAGGACATGGAGAAATGGAACCCTTTTATATTCCTGGTGGGAATGTAAAATAGTGAAGCCACTGTGGAACACAGTTTGTTGATTCCTCAACAAGTGAAACATAGGGTTATCATATACAGTGATTCCACTCCTATGTATATACTCAAGAGAGTTGAAAACAGGGCCTCAAACAGATACTTGCACACCAATGATCATAGCTGCATTATTCACAATAGTGAAAAGGTAGAAGAAAACACAAATGTCCATCAACAGATAAATGAATAAACAAATTGTAGTAAATACCTACAATGGAGTATTATTCAGCCATAAAAAGCACAGAAGTACTGTAGCTTTAAAATCACACACCAGATTAGGTTAGATTAGATTAGGATTAAAAATTAGGAACAGAAAGGGGAAAAAGTCTGCTCCTAACATTTGTGAATTCCAAAGTAAGTGCACAAAATGAGTCCCCTGGCTTGTAGCTTGCCTCCTTCTTTTTCCACCTCTGCTTGCTAATGTCCTCTAAGTGCTTGACACGCATGCACATGGTCTCCAGCCTCATGACAAAGATCCATCCACAACCCATTCTCCACTGCAGCCCATCCCTGCACCCTGCACACAGCTGCCCCTTGGCTTAGGGATACACACACTAGTGTCATGTTTTGTCTTCCATAGGATGGACCTGGGAGATAAGGTACTAACAGTGGGTTTAGGATGTGAGCAGGGAATTGTGGAGTCCTGGGTTCAGGGAGTGTGGTCTAGAAGCTGAATTTGACTCTACGTGGGCATATCCTTAGGCCCTGTGGACTCCAAACAGAGTGGAGAGCAGAACACCTGGAGAAGGACCAGCCTACGGCGTCGAAAGTGTGAGGTCCCACTGATCAGGGGCCTGGGTTGCTCTCGCCTAAAGCATGACTAAAAGGAACTATGCTTTATTGAGCCAGGCTACGGAAGGCACTTTTTGCTTATTATTTGATTCGTGTTACAATCTGACACAGATTACTTGGCCCATTTTACAAGTAGGACTCGTGAAAGTAGTGACTTATTTAGGGCTACACAGTGAGTAAGTGGCAGTGAGTCTAACGACTGCATTCTTCTCAAGAACTGTGTTTTTCAAGAGCTATGTTTTTACATAAGACAACTGAAGAAGACACCCGAAAATTCTACGGATGCTTTTTAAGACAGACTGGTAATCTTTGCCATCAGAAGTCTGTCAGCCCACGCAGAATGCTAAGTATGCTTTTGTCCTCGTATTTGCTTGGAGTGTCTTTCACAGGCTTCCTCTGCTTTTCTGCTCAGGTCACCCGGAGCATAGGGTGTTTCCAGAAGTCCCGGGTGACAGTCTGACAGTGAACTGTAGTGCAGCTACATCTGTCCAGGACCACACAGCCTTCTGTCTAAACACTTCCATTCAGCACAGCTGTGCAAAAGGCACCCTTGAGTTCTCTGGTAAACAATGCAGGGTGGTTGCCTTGGTGTCTTTCCATCCCTCTCAGTCTCTCAGGAGATTATCCACATCACAGTCCAGAAGCTGAGAAACCTCTGAGCAGTACAGTGAGATAAATTAAACTAGAAATTTTCTTGTTATTCACAAAAACATTTCCTATTTTCATATGGTGCCTCAGTTTCCTTGTTTGGAAATGAGGCACGTAGGTAGTAACTTCATATGGCGAAATGCTTTAAAATGTGGTCTTGCTTTTTAAATAATCAGGGCAGTTCAAGTTTGGAAGGGTAGAATAAGCTACCTGGGAGGTACGAGTTTCCCCAAACTCTGGAATTTTAACAGATGACAGAAAACTTGGCAGTGGTGTTTAGAAGATTTAAGGACTAAATTATTTCTTAAGTCCTTTAGCCTTATGACTAAATTATAAATATTCTTCATTCTAAAAGAGGAAAAATTGTGTTAAGTACAACAAAGAGGTACAGTCTGGGCCCCTATAAAGATATCGCAAAGAGAAGAAGTTGTTTCTGGCTTGGAGAGTTGTATGAGTCTTCATGGAAGGGATGTCATTTGCATTTGGCCTGTAGAAAAGGTTAGAACTTGATGAGAGACACAGCAGGAACAAAGGGGTGAAGTGTGGGCCAGCAATGCATGAGACAATTTGTGTAGTTAAATGTGAATAGTTTATTCTTTTTGAAATGTCATGTAGAAAATGAAAGATATTGTTGGTTTAGTAACTTAAGGTTAGATGAAAAGATGAAAGATGTTGGAATCTAAGACATTTTTACTTTATCTTGAAAAATATGGGGAGTTATCAGTTTGTTTGCTTGCTCTTTAAGCAAGAGTCATACACCAGTCTTTAATGCTGTTCACTCAATATTTCGGGGTCCAACCTTTTGGATACATGATAGAATTGCACTTCCTGGCCAGCTGTGGGTGGGGCGATGAGATCAGTTCTGCTTGATGAGCTATGAGTAGAAGGTGGCTTTTACCACCTTCACGCAAGCATTTAATTATCAATGTGAGATCATCTAGACTCTCTTCCCTCTTCAACAGATTCAGCAATGCTTCAGATAGTGGTTGGTTCATCAGCCCAGGTCTCTGAGTGGAGACGATAATGACATGGAGCTGAATCTCCAGCTGCCAAGGACGGACATGTAGTGAGAGTGAGAAATAAGCCTTCACTGCTCTAATTCACAGGAACGTTGGGTTTGTTTGTTGCTGCAGCTTGCCTAACCTATCCTGACTGGTACAAGTAACGCGGTCAGGGTTATACTTTAGGAGTGTTAAGCTTGCTGTAGTGTGCAGGATAGGTTGTCTTTAGGAAAGATTAGAGGCTGGAAGAAGAGTTAGGAGGCAGTGCAATAGACCAAACAAGAGATCACGAACATAGGAGGGAGGGCAGTGGCTGGGAAGATGGAGTTGGAAGGTATAAATGCGATGACTTTCAAAGGTGGCTTTGAAAATGGAGCAGTCACAGGACCTGGCAAACAATTAGATTTATCTGTAGACAGAACTTTGACAATTTTCAGCATCCCATTCTGATGCAAAAAGCAAGATTGTCTAAAAATGTCCCTGGGAAAACATTCTAGATGGCTGGACAGTTAATTCTTTGGGACCAGAGGCTTCCACTTCTCCCAGCAGAAGTAGCTGCACCCAAATTCAGCTTCCAATGGGACCTGGTAGGAGGCTTCCTCTCTCAGGTAGGAGGGTCTGCTTCTGGACCCCAGTTCCTATGATCCCCAGGGTTTACAGGTGCTAGAGAGTTAGCTTTCTTAGGTAATTCCTGTAAACATCAAAACTCACTGGTATATCAAAGCCAGACAGCCTGGCACCCATGCTCCTCCTCCCACCCTATGCATGCTATCAAGTATAACCTTTAAAAGGAAACACGTAGCTGAGTCAGATCTAGCAGGGAGGGTACCCTCGCCTTAGCATGCGTGCAAAAGCAAGAGACTGGCCCACATGCCTTCTACTGCTGACTTTCACTCTGTATGTTTCCCTAATAAACCCTGTTCTGCAACCTATAACATGCCTGAGCCCTGTTGCATGTTGCATGACAGGTGTGACAACAAAGGGACACATCACACACAACCACTACAATGCAGATTTACTATGCTGCTCCTCAGACTAGGGAGATGGGAGAACAGAAATGCAGAGGGCCTGGCAGATGTGCCCTGGGCCCAGAGTCAAACATACAGACTGAGAAACCCCAGATCAGAGAAACACAGCGCCTCCAAGATGTATATACTCCACGCCACTCTGGTAAGAAATTGTTTCATTGAATTCAGTAAATCACCATTTTTTGAAAAGAAGGTCAGTTTGTTCAAAGGGATTAGCCTGCACATTTCCACATTTCAACTCCATCACAGAGTTCCTGGAAGAATTCTGTAAGGATCACAAAGCATGTACAACTTATCTGTGAATTGGTTCTCTGGAACCCAGGGCATGCTTCCTGGATAATGCCTGAAATGGGAAGCACAACCCCAGCCCATCTTTCAAAAGTCTCTGGACCCTATAATATAATTGAAGCATAGTATGTTTGTGTTAAAAATAGTTAAACACCCTCGAGTAATTTAAAATATAAGGTGGTATTTTTGTTTTGAGTTTTTAGGTGGCACGTGGGTACTTGAAGAAAACAGAAGATGAGGGTATTGATAGGGACGTTTGCAGAATTTCTCAAAGTAAAGTCTGGGCATTTTCAAGAACTTTAATGGGCTGATGAAAAGGTTCTTTGTAGTGCTAATTTCACTAAAAAATGAAAGTCTTCCTTTGCCTTTCACTTGGGGTATCATTAACACTCCACTTAGAACTGTCAGTCTGGGAGACTGGGTTAGGGCTCACGCCAGAGTTGAAGAAGGAGAAAGAAGTAAGAAGAGAGATTTTTCTTGTGGTAACTGGAAGAGAGCTGGAGAAGAGACGGGAGGAGGGGCTCGAGAGGCTGTGTTTCCACAAGTAAAAAGAGAAATGGCTTGAGGGGGGTTAGCTCAGTGGTAAGTGATGAAAGGGAAAAAGGGGAAGGTATGATAAATGCAAGATCCCCAGAGGGGAAAGACAGCCCCATGCCAGCCATTTTGGTTTCTGCTAGAAGGTGAGATAAACCAGAAGCCTTGTGTCTGAGAATGTGCCACAGGTGGTGTGTGTGGTATTTGACAGACTGGAGTGTGTATCTCGGTGACCACAGCAGCAGCGTGGTATAAGAAGCCAGGAATCGAGACACCTAAGTTTTTATCCCCACTTTTACTTTAAGTCACTGAATGTATAATGAGTGCCTGCTGTTTCCAGGCCTGGTGATTGGTGCTGGAGCATCAAGAGTGATGAGGACATCTTGAGGAGCGTGGGTCCGATGAGGAAACCTCCTACCCCCACTTGCTGTGTTCCGTGGTTGTGTCACTTAACCTTTCTGGAGAGTGTGGTTTTTATGCCTCTAGGCAAAGGACTTCCTAGTACTAAACCCAGGATTATGTTGACCTATTCATCTTGCCACCAGAGGTGCTGGTCCATTAGAGGCCTGCCACATGCCCAAGGCCTCTATTGCTACACTGGGACCAGAGCAATCAAGAATGTATATTTTCTGAGGGCAGCCTAAAAAGGAGAGGAAGCAGGCAGGTGCACAGCTCATGGTGCCACTTACAAAATGGGCCATCAGAGCAGTCACTCGGGTTTTCTCTACTCAGGGAGGGGTGCAGAGAGGACAGGGGTATCCCACCTTTGTAGCTCCCTCCACTGAAGAAACCATCAGACTGGAGAGTAGGGAAAAGGTCTTCGCCTCCTAACAGACAATATGGTAGGGACACTTATTCTAGCCCTCAACTGTCTTATCAATTCCTACCAGGATAATAGTCCTCTAAACTGGATAGGAAATGAGAGTAGAATGGGACCAGAACGCATATATAGTGATGTATGCACCTCAATCTGAACACATTCTACAGGCAAAGAAATAATCAAATACTGACCAAAAGATTGTTCTAGTATCTACCTGGTTTCAGATTATTATAAAAAGGTATAAATGACATTTACTAATTTCAATTATAATATAATAGCTGATCTGTCTGCATGTCCAGTTCTAATTATTTTTGCATATTGTAAACCTCAGCAACAAAGTTCCTCAAAACTGAAATAGCCTGGAGCCCTGACATGATCAATAAAAGAAACTTGGCCACAAAGTGTCCTCAAGCTGTTGGAGCATAAACCTCAACTGCTATTGTGTGTCGGTTGCAATTTGCTTTTATTTAGCCAGCAGCATCCTCTCCAACTAAATATAAGTGTGTGAGAAGAATTGCAGGTACAGGCAGGCGTCGGGGTCTCTAGCCTTATTAAGAATCACTGACCTGTGAAATATCAGTGTTCAAAAGTTCTGATTTCTCCCATGAGGTACTTTTCATATCTTATTTTGATAACTGAATGCAAATGCGCCTCAGTAAACCCTTCCTCACCTGTGTTCTTTGCATGATGCTACAACTGTGTCTGTTCATTACAGACTATTAACAAATATATAGCCCAGTTTAGATTTATACAAATCAACTGCATTACGGGAGTTACCAAAAAAATTTCAAGGTAAAAACAAGCCCATCTTTAAATGCAGCTCTGTTGATTTTTGGCTTGCTATAATTATTACGATTGTAACAGGGGGTGTAGTGCAGTAGCAAGAACTCCAAACTGAGAATGGAGAGTTTGAGTCCAGGGTCTACCCCTTATTAACTCTTGGATCTGCAGCAGTCACTTCCTCAGTCTGACCTTGGGGAAACTGGGATAAGCATCTTTTGCATGCCTATCTTACTGGCTTGCTGAGGGAATTAGAGAACAGGATAGCTGTGATAGCTTTTGGTGCGATTATCCAAACACAGAAGGCGGAGCATGACTCTGCTTAGAAGAGCCTGCGTACACAAACGGCACATCTACCTTTTCCTGGGAGATGCACAGACACTCAGAGCGCTCAGGAGAAATTACTTTTGCTGTTGTTTCAGTCATTCTCATTATTTGATCACAGAATGACCACACGTAATAGTAATCCCACCTCTCCCTATCAGGAGCCTCATACATCTTGAATATATTTAATTTGACAAGCACTGATTAAGTGCCTACTACCATTGCCACCGTGAGTACTGCCAGACACTGTTACAGGGGATACGGAGTTGGGTAAGAAACATTCTTACAGCACACAAGTACTTTGAGTGAAAGGCAGAAGTGCCAACAGGCTCTTGCAGCGGCACAGGCTCTTTGTTGAAGGAAGCTTAATTCCCATGGGGAGGATGGGTTGGAGGGCTTTTCGCAGAAAAGGTGGGATTTAAGCAGGTCCCTAAAGGGCCTGACACAAGTGTCTGCTAGATACTTCCTGCATGAATGGACAAAGAATCACTTTCAGCAGTATAGTTAGCTGAATTGGTCCTGGCTGGCAAACTAGCTACGGTCTTCTTTCTCCTTCATGTCTGGATGTCTGGGCTTTAGCTGAGCACCAGCACAGAGTGAGCACTGAGCAAACATTGCGGAGGGAATTACTGAGAAAGTTATATTGTGTTAGAGTATAGTTGGGTAGGTCAGATAACAAAGAGAGGGAGTTCACCTTGCTCCAAGACCTTGACCAGGTCGCTTTCCTCCTTTATACATCAGGACCGTGGAGAGGCACATCTGATCTGCTTACAGGCTTGTGAGCAGCTTGCTGCCTGGGAGGTCTCTGGAACTGACTGCCAATAAGCAACCGAGAATAAAGCAACTTCCTGGAAGCAAGTTGGGGATGATAATGACTGTCATATGAGAGTTAGAGTAGGGAGAGCATCATAAGGAACAGCCATCGCTGTTCTTTCAGGAGGACTAACCTGAACACGAATACCAGAATAAAAAAGAAGGTGATTAACAAAGGTAATTGTCTACTGCATCGAGGAAAGCTTCCTAGGGCACTTTTCTTGAAGAAGGTTAATTATCTTCATAGATAACTAGAATATTAGGGTTACTAGAGGGGGGATATCTGCTGATGTTTAATCTGTAATTATTAATGGTACACTAATGTGTCGAGGCAAATAAAGCTGATTGGCCCAAAGGCTTAGCATGAAAAGCTCATTGTGGAATAACAGAAAGTGGGATGGTTGGCCGTGAGTTACTGTCATGCAATTATCAAGTAGTCAGTGCTTCTTGTTTTAGCAGAGACAACATCTGAGGAGTAGGCAGAGGTTTGCAATGATTGTCCTTTCTGGGGAGTCTCTGAAAGGTTCAGACAACATTGTCAAAAGTAGCCGATGCTTACATCCTCACCCACCTGCAGCACTAATTTTATCTTTGTTTTGGCTGCTAGTGGAGACTTTCAGCTGCAAGCCTCCCTTGCATAAAGTGTGATGTTTTATGTAAAAACGCTTTTATATATTTGGATTAGTTTTGTCCAGTTTGCAAGAGTCAGAGATGTTGTTCACCTAAGGTTATAGGAGTTGAATGTAATGGAGACATTGCGAGTAAAGCCTCTTTTGTGGCTATGAGACCAGGACTCAAACTGCTAGAAAAAGTTTGCTGCCGTTCTGGAAACAGCTCTCACGATTTCTGGCCATGCCCTCGTCTGTGATGCCCATTGCTGCTCCTCAAGTCACTCCAGCATTCCCATGCCTCACTGGTCCTCCCTCCTAGTACTTCCTCCTGCAGTGGTTACCAACCTCTTCATTCCACTTATCTCCTGTATCACAGCTTCTCTTGTCTGGCGCTTCCGCTCACTCCTAGGTCTTTGAACACCTCCATTTTTGCACCATTTTATTGTCCCCACTTGTGTTTGTATTGCCCTCAAGAGAGAAACTGTGTAACCCAGAGGGTCTCTGTTGGCAGGAATGGCTCATAGGTGTGCACACTGTGCACCCCACAGTGCCCTGTGCCCAATAGAGACCAGTGCTTGGTTTAGTTTTCTCCTCTGAGAAGACTCTCAGCAGTGTTACACTTTCATAAAAGCACACACTACATTGTAGTGTTGTGATCTGCCTGTTTATCTGTCTTGTCTAATAAACTGTTAGTTTCTGGAGAGCAAGAAGCAAATTTCCATTGCTGTGTCCCTGGCACATAACATAATATTTAGCATATAGTGGGTACTCATTAAATATCTGTGGGATGAAAACAAAAGCCCACAGTTGGTTGGTGGCACAGTAACTATAATCAGAGTCTCCCATCAACATCTTGCGCTTGGGCAATTGCACCAAAATATTCAAATGGGTTTTCAATTGACAGCTTTTATGAAGATTTTCTTTTTTTTTTTTCTTTTTTTTTTTTTTTTGATCATTTTGGAAGTGGGTTCCTAAACTAGCACAATTATACCCATGGCTCAACTCCCTTGAAAGTCAAATCACATTCAGGTGAGCTCTGGATTTCCAGCTGGACAGCACTGCCCACAGGATGATGAGGGCCCAAAAGGATCCAAAATGGTTTAGCATGGACCCCAATGGGGCATAGGTTGCAAGCAAAAAAGAAAGCACAAAGAAAATTCCAGTTTTGGAAGGCTGGAAAGGGAAAGGAAATTGTAGAATACAGAGAGTGGCCTTTTTCCTCTTTCTCCAATTTTCTTGGTTTCTGCCCCACTTTTGTTATTTAATACTTCTGTGACATAGAGCAGGTCACATAACCACAACGGAATTCATCAATAAAATTATAATATTCATCAGTAAAATCTCTATTGTCCACCTCATGGTGTCCCAATAGGCTCAAATTTGAAAGTGCTTATAAAAATACTTGGTAAAATTTGTAAAGCTTGATGCTCAAATAAAGGTCTGCTATGACTGAATATACTTATCACACATGTGGCTTTCCATGAAGCTCCTTGACAGAATTTTGGCTAGGCTTGACTATCTGAACTGAGCATTCGTTCGTAGGGTAAAAGTAGAGATTTTTAGCAGTCATTAAAATGCAGAAGTGCCTTTATTCACGTGGAAACACGGATTTAGGCAGACCTTGTTGTTGTCTCTGGGGAGGATAAGTGTTACCAGCATCGGTCCTTAACACCTTATAGAAGTTGTCTGCTGCTCTGACTTTTCCTCACCAACCCCTCACCAAATAAAGTCAAAATATGTACCGGGCATAAGGGATAATATAAGATACCCTTGTCTACAGTCTTAAGAGAAAAACTAGAGGCAAAGATAAATAATTACAACCCAAGGTAGATCATAAGTGAAATAATAGCAATGGTCTTCAACAACTTTGAATAGGAGAAATGGCATCCATTGGAAGGCTGAGGAATGATTTCTGGAATCTATCTCTTAGTCCCATGGTTCTAGGATGCAGTCCCTTTGATAAGGGAAAAGCCATCCAATGTTCTGACAGAGCTTATAGACCAGTATGGAAAATGCATCTTCAGGAGTCTTTCTTTCTCAGAACCTGAGAGTAGCACAGTCCAATTGTTTCAGTCTCTCTCTCCCTGTGAGGCCCAGAGCTCTGCACAGCTGAAATTTGAAATGCTTGGCCTTCTAGAATCTTGGTTGGGGGAGCCCTAGGCAAGCCCCTTAGACTCTTTAGTGTTCTCATCTGGAAAATGGACATAATCATACTTACTTCAAAGGAATGTTGCAACACTTAATTGATGTTTGCTAACATTCTGAGATCTGCAGATGAAAGACCTTGAAGAAGAACACAGCACGATTATTATACAGTAAGTAATCCCTTCATCAGCCTTTGTGAGTTCTCTGTTTGTTCAATCTGTACCCTTTTTTTTGGGTGGGGGGGCGGTCACTGGATTGCATTTCCAGATGTAAAACATTCTTATAGGAAGAAACAAGTGGTTTTTGATTTCCTGATCACCCTCTGGGACTTTCTCAATTCAAGATCATCCCTAGACCACCACCTTCTCTCTTCTTTTTGTCCCACCCTTGAGGCAAATTTCTTGCCCTTGGTCAGTGGTCAGTATGGTCTCACCCCGGAGCGTGCTGTGAGGGAGAAGAAGCTGACCCAATAGTAGTAGTTTGTCTATTTCAAAGACTCAGTATTTTCTGCTTTTTGAACTATAAAGAAAATGTCATGCGCGGTCTTGGATGTCAGGGACAGCTTCTTAGCCCCTAGGAAAACATATCTCCCTGGTCCAGAATCTAATACTTTCCATCTCTTCATTCTGAAAATAAGATGAGTGTTCTTGGCCTGTGATTCCATAGTGGGAAGAATGGGACCCCACTGAAATCGGAAGGTTTCTTTTCATTTGGTCATTGATTTACTCCTCTCGTCATTTCTTTAGATTCCTTAACGGTAAAATGAGTAAAATAATTCTCCCATTAATTTTCTCAGAAATTTGTCCTGAGGAGTTAAGGAGATTACATAATTGAAAGCACATTGTAAACTCTAAAGGGTGTGTAGATACACAGAAGTGAGGCAAAGTATTACATGATCAGTAATGCAAATATCAGTGGATACAGCAAACGCTTCTAGAAACAAGTTTGGAGTGAGAAGTAAAGTCATTGTCAGCCCCACTGTTTCCAAGATTGCTGAAAGAATCTCCTTTACAAACTCCCTATAATCTGGCCTCTGAATACCTCCAGTAATGGGGAGCTCACTACCTATCAATGCAGTCTCTTTCATACTTGGAAGCTTCTCACTGTTAGAAAGTCTTTTCTCTGGCTGAGATGACATCAGTCTCTCTGTCACTCCAAGAACTGGTTTATAATTCTGGTTCTTGGCTCCACATAAAAAAAAAAAAAAATCCAACTTTCCTTCCCTATAACGGTCCTTCAGATCAGCTCCTGGGTTCTTTCATCACCAGTTAAAACTCCTCAGTTCCTTTAAATTTCCTCATGACACTGCTTCCTGGCCTTTCACCATTCCAGAGGTAGGACTGGAGATTTGCCCAACAAATGCAGGGAACAGAGGCTGTAGGACCAGCAGTAGAGAAGGGTGGGAACAGTTGGATTCCATTGTATTCAAGGTTACAAGGAACAGCATGAAATGACATTTCTATCACAGACTACAGCCAAGTAGCTCAGCACCCAACACTGCCCATGTGTTACACACAATTGGAGCTGAATGAATAAATTATGGGAATGACTAAATGCAATGAAAGCTTTGTTGTCCATCGTAGATATATATTTTTATTCCTCCAGAACACTGTGATTTTGGCGAGTCTCAGTAATTTTTCAGCTGCTATATCACTATGCAAGCACAGGACAGCTTTTAGTTTCTTCTTAAACCCTGAGCTATACTGAAACTCTCCAAAGTTCTGCCTTTGGGTCTCATTCTTTAGGTGCACATGACAAAACTGAGATATGAGGACAAATTGGAGAGTGGTTCAGATAGGGTGTCATCCCAAGATCTCTCCTATTGCTATGTGTAGCTCTTTCCCATATGCAATCTTACAGTGACAAAACTTTTGGGCTGGAACAGAAACGATGGTCCCAAAACGTTAACAAGGAGCCAAGGCCTGAGTGACAAATCCAAGAGGAAGAGGTATTAGATGTCAGCCAAGCCAGTCCAACACCTGATGATTGATCTCCTGTATAACATCAGATTCCAATTGGGTTTCTATTTATTGAGCTGTGATATTCCGGGTATTGTGCTGGATGCTCCTACTTAATTTTCCCTTCTATGTGGTGAGAAAGGTGTTACAGTCTCCCAGAGTCACGATGGATTTGACATCAACAACACTGACCTGAAATGAATCTTCTCCTCATCTTTCAAGGGAGCATGTTTCATTCATTCATCAAAAATTATCTATAAAGCCTTCAGCAATGGTTCCTCAAATCTGGATTCTTTTAAGCCTATGGAGTTATGACACGAACATCTCTAAATCCAGGGTGTGCTAGAGATTGTCCAGAGACCGCAAAAGATAGGCATATGTAACTCATATGTACTTGCATTTCTTGAGTGTGTGTGGGTTGTGATTAATCAAATATAATTTTTAAAACCATGCTACTAAAGCCATGGTGTTTTGTCATCATATATTTTATTAGTCATTAGAATTTTAAAAAGTAATATATATTATTTTTCGAGCAGTTTTAGGTTTACAGGAAAGTTGAATGGAAAGTACAGTGAGTTCCCATACACCCCTTTGCCCTTGTCCTCCCCTAAGTTCCCTATTATTACCTTCTTACATTAATGCGGTATGTTTGTTAGAGTTGATGAGCCAATGCTGATACATTAGTATTAACTAAAGTCCATAGTTACATTTTTACACAGGGTTTACTCTTTATCTTGTACATTCTATGGGGTTTTGACGAATGTTTTATCACACATATCCATCATTATAGTGTCATATAGCATAATTTCACTGTCCTAAAAATCCCCTGTGCTGCACCAATTCCTCTCCCTGAACCACTGATCTTTTTTACTATCGCTGCAGTTTTGCCTTTTTCAGAATGCCATGTAGCGCAATCATGTAGCATGTAGCCTTTTCAGACTGACTTCTCTCACTTAGCAACACGCATTTGAAGTTCCTCTGTGTTTTTTCATAGCTTGATAGCTCATGTCTTTTTATCACTGAAAAATATTTCATTGTATGGATGTACCATGGGTTTATCTATTATCCTATGGAAGGACATTTTAGTTGCTTCCAAGTTTTACCAATTTTGAAAAAGGTTGCTATAAACATCCATATGCAGAAGCTTGCATGCATATAGGTTTTCAACTCATCTGAAAAAATACCAAGGAATACGATTCTTTGACTTTGTAAAACCATGTTTATTATTGTAAGAAACTGTCAAACTATTTTCAAAGTGGCTGTACCGTTTTGCATTCCTACTGCACTGATGAGAGTTCCTGTTGCTCTACATCCTCATTAACCTTTGGTGTTAGTGTTCTGGATTTTGGCCATTCCAATAGGTGTGTAGTGTTATCTCATTGGTATGTTAATTTAAAATTCTCTGTTGACATATGTTGTTTAGCATCTTTTCATATGCTTATTTGATGAGGTGTTTGTTCAGATCTTTGGTCCATTTTTATTTTTATTTTTTTGACATTCAATATTATTTTATATTAATTTCAGGTGTACAGCACTGTGGGTAGACATTCATATAATTTAAGAAGTGATCCCCAGGCTAGTCTAGTACCCACCTAGCACTATACATAGTTATTACCATATCATTGACTATGTTCCCTATGCTTACTTTATATCCCCATGGTTAGTTTGTAACTACCAATTTGTACTTCTTAATCCATTTACCTTTTTCACCCTGAACCCCAGCTCCCTCCCATCTGTCACCCCAATAAATCTAGTACCCATCTGACACTGTACATAGTTATTACAATATTATTGACTATAATTCCTTATGCTATACCCTACATCCCCATAACTACTTTGTAACAACCAATTTGTACTTCTTGATGCCTTCTCCTTTTTCACCCAAACCCAGTGCCCCTCCCATCTGGCAACCATTAAAATGTTCTCTGTATCTATGAGTTTGTTTCTGTTGTATTTGTTAATTTTGTTCTTAGATTCCACATATAAGTGAAATCACATTGCATCTGTCTTTCTCTGTCTGACATACTCCACTCAGCACAACACCCATCTTTGCCACCACAGATGGCAAAACCCATTCCCTTCCATGGCTGAGCAATATTCCATTGTATATATGTACCACCTCCTCTTTATTCTTTCATTGACGGACACTCAGGCTGCCTCCATATCTTGGCCATTGTAAACAGTGCTGCAGCAGACATATGAATGTACATGTCCCCTTAAGTAGGGTTTTGGGTTTCTTTAGATAAATATCCAGAAATGGGATTACTGGGTCCTTCTTTGTCTCTTCTTATAGCACTTGTTTTAAAGCTTATTTTGTCTGGTATAAGTATTGCTATGCTAGATTTTAAAATTTTTCCTTCATTTCCATTTTCATGAAATATCTTTTTTCCATCCCTTTACTTTCAGTCTGTGTGTCTTTCAATCTGAAATGAGACTCTTGCAGGAAGCAAATGTAAGGATCTTGTTTTTGTATCCATTCAGCCACGCTATCTTTTGATTAGAACATTTAATCTATTTACATTGAAAGTAATTGTTGATAAATATGCAGCTACTGCCATTTTATTATGTATAATTTTGATTTTTTTTTTTTTTTTCCTGTCTCAAAGAAGTCCTTCTAACATTCCTTGTAATACTGGTTTGGTAGCGATGAACTCCTGTAGCTTTTTCTTGTCTGGGAAACTTTTTATCTGTCTTTGATTCTAAATGACAGCTTTGCTAGGTAATCTTCATCATAGGTCCTTGCTTTTCATCACATTGACTATTTTGTGCCAATCCCTTCTGGCCTGCGAAGTTTCTGTTGAGAAATCAGCTGACAATCTTATGGGAGCTCCCTTATAAGGTACTAGTTGCCTTTCTCTTGCTACTTTCAGGATTCTCTCTTTGTCTTTAACTTTTGCCATTTTAATTAATGTGTCTAAGGTATAGGCCTGTTTGGGTTCATCTTGTTTGGGACTCTCTACACTTCCTGGAATTGTATGTCTATTTCCTTCACCATGTTAGGAAATTTTTCAGTCATTATTTCTTCAAATAGGTTTGCAATCTCTTGCTTTCTCTCTTGTCTTTCTGGTACCCCTATGATATAAATGTTGTTACTCTTGATGTTGTCCCCGAGGTCTCTTAAACTACCTTCATTTTTAAAAAAAATTCTTGTTTCTTTTTGCTGTTCCACTTGGGTGTTTTCTGCTACCTTCTTTTCCAAATCACTGATTTGATCCTCTGCTTCATCTAGTCTGCTGGTGATTCCTTCTAGTACATTCTCCATTTCAATTGTTGTATTCTTCACTTCTGATTGGTTCTTTTTTATGGTTTCTATGTCCTTTTTTATGCTTGCGATCTTTTTGTTGATGTTCTCACCAAGTTTCTTGAGCATCTTTATAACCATTGTTTTGAATTCTGTCTCTGGTAAGTTGTTTAGCTCCATTTTGTTTAGTTCTTTTTCTGGATTTTTCTCCTATTCTTTCATTTGGGACACATTTCTTTGTTTCCTCATTTTGGCTGCCTCTCTGTGTTTGTTTCTATGTATTATGTAGATCTGGTATGTCTCCCAGTCTTGGCCAGGTGACGTTATGTAGTAGGTGTCCTGTGGGGATCAGTGGCATGATCTCCCCGGTCACCTGAACTGGGTCCTCCAAGAGTGTCCCTCCAGTGGGTTGTGTGTGCCCTCCTGTTATAATTGAGCCTTAATTGCCATCAGCACATCAATGGGTGGGATTGACCCTCAGGCTGACAGGCTGAGGGGTTTGACCACATCCACAGCTTATGGGCTGCTGTGCAGGAGGCTTACCCCACTGAGTGGGATTTGCCCCAGTAGGCTCTGTGGACTTTCTATGTGACACTTCTGGGGCTAATTCAGCGGTGCTTTGCTATGGTCTGAAACCAACCTCCAAGTATGTTGGTTCTGGGGCCTCTTCAGAGGTGCTCCAGGACAGAACCTTGTTGGCCACTGTCTGTGACTGGCCAGGGCCTACCTGGTAGGAGATACAAAGTGATCCATGGTCGTTCACTGTCTGTGCTAAACCTAGAGGCATGTAGGAGAGGCCACTCTGCAAACTGAGGATGGCTGGCAGCAGTGCTGAGCTTGGGATAACTCTGCAGAAAGCCAAGACGCCCAAATGCCTGCTGCCACAGTTGGCTCCCTTAAGATTTGGCCACTAATAAAGCCTTGGACGGTACACAAGTTGGGTGAGGCAGAGTGTGGGGACAGAGTCCCAGAGAACAGTTTCCAGGCTCTCAACCTCACATGGAAAGGTGCTGGCTCGGTTATTGGATGGCCATCAGCTGTAACCAGCTAGCTATTAGCTACTAATATAACTGCCGTGGCTACGCTAGGGGGTGGGTAGGTTGGTTGGCAGAGAAGCAGACTGCAGATTGCAGATGGCGGATTGTGCATTGTGTGGAGACTTCTTCGTGTATATCTAACCCCGCCGCCAGTGAGACTATAGTGGTATGAATCCCTTATCCATGGCTCCACTGGTGTTCCTTTTTGGCCTTGCCATATCCTGCATTCTTATGCGGGGAGTAGAACCAGAGACCCTGCACAACATAGGGTCTCAGGAAGTCACTAGAGTGAGAGGAGTTGTGGTCACCAGGTTAATGTAGATTCTGTTTTGTTGCCAGTGCTGAGCCTTGAGCAACTCAGCAAAAGTCTCAGAGCACACCAAGGACAGTCACTGCTTGCCTGGGGCCCATGGACTCCCACAGTTTTCAAGAAAAAGTGCAATGCGGGAGGAGCTGGCTACTCTTGGAGAAAGTGCCTCGGGCTGTGTAGGAGTTGGGGTAAGCCAGTCCCAGCTGAGTCAGCAAGGCGGAGCAGCCGAGCTCACCAGGCCAATCAGATTCAGATTTGTCCTGTGGGGGTGGGCTCAACACGTTAAAAATGGCTCCTGCCTGCCAGTTTCATGGGAGGAAGACAACTCAGCGGGGCAATGCCGACTGTCCTCCAGTCCTGCCTCTGAAGCTACATACCTCAATCTGTCTCCCGTATTCCTCTGATGCCCTCCAAGTCATTGTCCCTTCGCTGGAACCCAAGGTGAGTGCCTGTGAGTGTGTCTGTGCATGGGTTGTTTAAGAGGACGTCTGTGTTTCCTGTAGCGTTCCATCCCACCTGAACGGTTGGAATCCCCATTGTTTTTTCACAGCCAATTGTGGGGTCTCCTTTTCTTCCTGGCACCAATACTCTGGTCTGGGGAGCCTAGTGTGAGAGTTTGGGGTCCCTCGCTCCTCCCAGGGACCCTCTGTGGTTGAGGTAGCCTCCTGATTCTCAGCCGCCACAGGGAGGTTTGGGGCCTGGTCCGCGTCTCTCCCCCTCCTACCAGTCTTGATGTGGTTTCTTTATATTTTTAGTTATAGGACTGCTGTTCAGCTAGACTTCAGATGGTTCTCCAGGTTGATTGTTCTATAATTTAGTTGTAATTTTAATGTGTTCACAGAAGGAGGCAGTCACAGTGTTTATCTACTTTGCCGCCTTGAATCTCTCTTTCGCCCATTTTCAAATTAGGTTGTTTGTTTTCTAATTGTTGAGTTTTAAGAGTTCTTTGTATATTTTGGATAAAAATCCTTTATCAAATATATGTTTTGCAAATATTTTTTCCCAGTGTGTGGCTCATTCTTTCATTCTCTTAATTGTGTTTTTCATAAAGGAGAAGTTTTTAATTTTAATGAAGTCCCACTGACCAATTTTGTCTTTCATGGATTGTGCTTTGGTGCTGTTTTTAAATAGCCATCACGAAACACAAGGTCACCAAGATTTTCTCCTATGTTATCTCCAAAGAGTTGTATAGTTTTGGGTTATATTTAGATCGATGACCTATTTTGAATTAATTTTTGTGAAAGGTATAAAGTCTGTATCTAGATTCAGTTTTTTGCAAGTGAATGTCCAGTTGTACCAGCACCATTTGTTGCAAGACTATCTTTTCTCCATTGAATTGCCTTTGCTCCTTTGTCAAACAGCAGTTAACTATATCAGTGTGAGTCTGTTTCTGGCCTCGCTCTTCTATTCTATTGGTTTATTGGTCTATACTTTTGCCAGTGCCATGCTGTCTTGTTTACTATAGCTTTATAGTAAGTTTTGCAGTTGGGTAGTGTCAGTCTTCTAACTTTGTTCTTCTTTAATATTGTGTTGGTTATTCTAGGTCTTTTGCCTTTTGATATGAACTTTAGAATCACTTTATCGATATCCACAAAACAACTTGCTGGAATTAATAATCACTTAATTGAGATTGCATTGACTTTATCGTTGCGTTTGGAAGAAATGATGTCTTGGCAATGAAATATCTCTCCATTTATTTAGATTTTCCTTACTGTCTCCCATTAGTTCTATGGTTTTCGTCATATAAGTCTCAGATATACTTTATGAAATGTATACCTAAATATTTCAGTTATTTGGGTGCTAATGTAAATGGTATTGTGTCATTAAATTTTGGAAGTATAACTAGTATCAAGTGGAAGTTTTGTTGTATTTTTCAGGTTAAAATTGTGGTCTGCATAATCCAAAAGATAAAAAATGGATGTCTTATGGGATATTGGACACGAAGTAACTAATGGTAGGGCTCTGAGCTCCTGCTGTTAGAAGGGTGTCTAATGGTGTTACTGAGGCAATGTCACGGTACACCAGAAGGAGAAATCTCATTTGTCGCTCATACTCTAAGAATGAAATAACTTTCTCCATCCAAAAAAGTTTAAAAGTGTTATCCCTTGCCACAGATCCTGTAGAGAAAAATGGACAATAAATGCCTATGCAGAGGGTGCAGGTTAGAGGAACGGAGAGCTGTGGCATCACCCAACTATATGTATTTTTTTAACTGACAGAGTAAATAACTCACGTTGCTTGTAAGGTAAAGAGAAAAAATTCTTACCGTAGCCTACAAAACTGTAATGATCTGACCTCTATCAACCTCTTAAATCATAAAGTCCCTCCTCTGTCCACACAAGCCTTACACATCATTTTCTTTACCACGCTTCTTCCTTGGAGCCTTTGCATATGCTATTTCTTCCCTCTTTAGTCTGGTCATGTAGCACTTTCTTGATCCTCCCAGACCAGGCCCCTCAAAGCATAGTATACTTCTGAGTATGTATCACATTGTGATTTTATACCTATTTATATGATTAGATGATTACAAGACTGTAAGTTCCATGAGGAAAAGCACTATGTCTGTTTTGTTCACCATTATGGCCCTAGTGTTGCTGTAAATGGATGATTAATAGGATATCTGCAGAATCATGAACTGCATTTATTTCTTATGTGAGAGTATGTGGACCGCTCAATGAATCATTTTATTGTCCTAAAGGGCTTTTCTAGGTATTATGGTACATATAGATACCTGGTGTGGGTGGTATCCCACCCAAACACTATAATTAATATTCTGGTTCCTAGAGCAGTGGAAAATGAATCAATAACTTCCTTTACAGAATGTAGGCTTAGTGAGGCTTAGAGTGGTTTGGGTAAACATTAATTTGATTTTTTAAAAAAGTTTATTTAGCAAACAATTATTAACTATCCACTGTCTGCCACACACTGTGTTGAATGAGAACCATGTATGGAACCATTTAGCCATCGTTTCCATTTTGGAAGATTGATGTTACAATGTGGGCAGGATGCTCATAATTCCAGGCCAAGCTGAATGGTCAGGGACGGAGTCATAGTGAGGGCTGTGAACTGTTGGCTCTGACGCCCAGTCTGCCTGTGCTTTTTGGCTGTACATTCTTTCTGAAACTTTTGTACCTCAGTGCCGTAGGGAGGTCCTGCATGTTTTGTTTCCTACTGTCTCATACCTGGTTTGGAATTTCTTGTGTTTCCACTACCTGCCTGGTCCCTAAGTGCATACTGTTTATGACCCTTGGTTGAGTCCAACCCTCCTTTGGGGTCAGTGGCTGGCCAGAGAGAAGGACTGCTTTTCACATGCCTATTTTATACAACGAATTGTGGGAGACACACAGCTGGATGAAGAACTCATAATCTGGGTAAGGAAGTGACATGTATATAATTTCCCAGAGTGTTTACCAAAGCAGCTGTGAGAAGGGCAGCTAATAGAACACATGCTTCTGACCTGTGTATTTGGGGTCCTGTTCACAACACGGTGGAGGGAGGGAGGAGGTGAGGAAAAAGCAACCAGGAACACTCTTACCTTGTCCTCACTCAGTAAAATTAGCTGTGAGACGCTGGGCAAGTATCTTCAACATCACCTCTTTGAGCTTCAGTTTCTGTAACTATAAATTGGAGGTGATGTTAGGATGCAATAGATTTGTTGAGGTTTAAAAAAGAATGCATATGCAAATGCTTAGTATAATGCTTCACGTGAAGAGACAATCAGCAATTGTTGAATTCAAATCCTGCTTATAGGAACTTTTACACAGACTATTGCAGAATATGTTTTGGCAACTCTTGGACCACCCTTCACAGGAAGCCTCAGTAGGGGACCGAGCAGTCCTCTTCCTTGCTGAGCCATCGGCTGCATAGAACATCCTGTGCTGCAGGCAGCAGTCCTGGCCATGTGACCTCTTCCTCTTCTTGGCTGTTCCCACTGGCAAGCCGTGAATAGCGAGAGAGACACCCTCCATGGTGCTGAGAGCTTTTCCCAAGGAGTCCAGAGGGAAGAATGTTCTGTGTTTTTGCAAAGCCTGACCCTCTTCTGGAGCCAATTCTGGTGGAGATACAGAGAACCTAATTGTTTTATGTTCTTCAGGTCCCCTCCACTTGTGGCCAGTTAAGCCCTCCTTTAAACAATGAATGAAATGCTTCAAAGAGTCGGTATCTGACCATCTCAGCTTCCAGTGGTCACAGGAGCACAAAGAGTTTCAGGGTTACAGATTCAGAGTGTCAGAGCAGGAAGGTGTCCCAGGCTTATTTGTCCAATTCTCTCACTTTACAGCTATGGAAATTGAGGCCCCAAAAGACAAAGCCAGTGACAGACCCAGCTCTCCTACCTTCCAGGCCTGGGCTTCTGCCATGACACCAAGCTGCCTTCTGTGTCTGGAAAGAAACACTGAGTATGAGTGTGTGTGTGTGTGTGTGGTTCCACTAGTTCCAGTTACTACAGGTGATAGAACAACAGATTTGGCAAAAAATAAAAATTAAAAAAATTAAAAAAGGAGAGAGAGAAAGAGCATGTGCACGTAGGGGGCATTTTTCAGCTTTTATAACTGACACTTCCATGGGGATATCTGGCTTTGCCGATGTTCTTGCATCTGGTTTTGCTCTCTCATCTGTCATGTCCTCTTTTATATTACCTCCATTCTGAGACTGTCTTTTCCCTCAAGAAGGCCATCAGAAATTCCAGGGCTAAATCCTTTAAGGATCATGTGCCATGGGAAAATATGAAAGTTCTCTGTCCCAGCTTTCTCTGCAAAAATTCCAAGGTTCACTTTGTTTGGGTTTTTGGTATGTGCCCTGATGTAAGCCAATCACTGGGGCTGGAGTCTGCAATGTGCTAGGTGACGTAGGCTCGGGCCATAGGCTCCACCCCAGGCCTGGGAATGGGGCCCACTCAGACCCAGTGGGTCGAGAGCAGGATGCTCCTCAAAAAGGGAAATAGGGCTCATTGGCCAAAAAGATGAAATATTTTTTGTCCTCTGTACCTCTACAGTGTTCTCATGGCTGATATTAAATTTGTGTCTTAGGTTAATCAAATCTTTCATATCCTCAAATTAGGGAATGCTTTGTTCTCCAGCAAATAGTACAGTTGTGATGGACATTAACTCAGAAGATACTGGAGCATTTCTCTGGGTGAAGTGGAGGCCTAGGGTTTAGGTAACATAGTATCCTACTGTTGATCCACTAACCCAGGTATTGTTGTGCATGTGCTCCTATTAAATAAAAAACGAGACAAGCAAACCACACCCAAACCAACCAACCAACCAACCAACCAATAAATAAACAAAATCTCAAAAGCTTAAACTTTCAGATTGTTAAGGAAGTCTGAATAAACATATTCCAACATAAGGCAGGGTGGTGCTTGGGGATGTGGAACCCACCTCACCAAGCTTCAGGTTGTTCACCTTATAAAATCAGGTGACCTCTAATACTGGCACAGAGCTTACCATTATGAAACACTTTCATGAAAGCAATTTCACAACCTACACAAAGGCAAAGTACTGCCTGTCCACATTCTACAGAAAAGAAGGTGAGGCTGGGAGAGGCTGAGCAGCACTCCAGGGGCTACCCAGCTTGTCAGTGGTCGGTCTACGATGCCCAACTGAGCCCTTTGACCGCAGAGACCTTTATCTTCCAACTTGTCATGTTTTCTTGGGAGAAAGTTAACACATTTTAAGTGTTAACACTTCTTATCATTTCCCGTTTTAAAGGGAAATATATTTGAAATGCAAATTAACATCATCAGTGCATATTATTTTTACTCTCAGATTGGCAAAACAAAATGAAAAGAACTGATGATATCAAGTTTTAGCACAGGTGTAAGAGAATGGGTCCTTTCATATACTGCTGGTTAGTCTGCAAATCAATACAATACCTTCTAGTTCAATCTGGCAATTATCTTTTAGAATGCAATATACAGCATTGTGTGTGTATATGTCTATCTAAGGTGGCACAGAGAAAAATGTTCATTGCAGCATTATTTGTAATAGAGCAAAGATAGAGAACACTAAGTTGCATTTGCAGGGTAATGGCTTCACTGCTGTAGTGATATGGTGAAATCCCAGGGAATACAGTACATCTATGGCCAGCATGGCTAGATCTCCACCATGTGTTAAATTAAAAACTGTTGTAGGACAATATATACAACATTAGGCCACTTATATGAGAAATAAACTGCAAAACAAATCAAGGTATTCCGAAGGAGTGGGGTGTAGTTAAGGAAGAGAAAGGTTGGGAGTTAGCAGAGTGTACAAGAGGCAGTCAGATGGACATTTGCTTTTAGATGCTTGAATTTTTCTGTGGTAAAATATATTTACATTCTATTTGTGTGATTTATAATATTAAAATATAAAATAACATGAAGTTCTTATTAATCATTTGGGTTAAGAAATCTTTTATTGGTAGCTACGTTTAGAGGGAAAAATTGCTGGCTGCTTTCACAGTTTTCTGATCATAACAAATACTTATCAGAAGTGTCCTTGGTACCAGGTAGCCTTCAACCTTCTGATAAATTTGTAGATCTATAGAATTTAACGCTAGAAGGAACTTAGAGATCTCTGGTATTCACCCCCAGAGAGACAGGCCACTGGGCACTAGAGTCCAGTTACCTTCCTAGTTCTTTTCCAGAGGACCCATCCGGGAGTCAGCTCAGGGTCACACGCCTGGATGCCATCTCTCAAAGCCTCGGGTTTTGCTTCTGTAGAGAATTGAGATCATCACAGTTTTCATTCTCTGCTTTCTTATAATGAGTAAATCAGCCAGTGATTATTAAATTATTAGGGAGCTGTTAAACACCATAAAATGTTAGACTGTGATGTCATTGCTTTTGTTTCCATTTTGCTGAGCCTCCATGTTGAAACAGTTTGCCCAAGGACACATGGTTGCAGGACAGCTTCGGTTCCGTCTTTGTCGTGGTCCTGGTGGCACTTTGCAGTAATGCTCCTATCACCTTGTCCACGAATAGTACATTTGCCTGTCTTCCCTATGAGGCGGAGGAGGCAGTGAAGTCAAAGACCAGATACCAGTCATCTTCTTTCCCAGTGTCTATCCAATGTCTAGCAAGCTTTCAGGAAATGAAAGTCATGTATAAAACTTCCTAGACTCAGCTTCTCCTTCTCTAAACAAAGAGTGTGGGCTAAATAGCTAATGTCCTTTTCAGCTGTGAAAGTCTGTGACTTTAAGATCTAAGTCTTCACTTCAGCAACACTCCTCATTTTTAATCAGATGGTCAACTCCCCCTAAATCCTCCAAAGCTTGGAAATTTCAGCTGGAGGAGAAGCTGAAGGGTCAGCCAGTCCTTTCGTGGGCAGAGAGAGAAGAGGTTTCTGCAGGAACCCGAACTCGGACATCCTTGGCTGATGCGGTCTTGGAAGTAATAACACCTTGTGTTTATGTAGCCTCTTGCCTCTGAGAAGCTCAAAGGGTTTCCCAGACATTATCTCACTGTTTCTCATTATCATTCCCTGGCACACCCAGCACCGACAAAGTTGAGTGGTTTTCCCACAACCATCAGGTGGCAGAATCAGAAGCAGGACTCAGGTCTCCAGACTTTTGGCATTGCAGCCTGCTCATTGCATCATGGAGCTCGCAGGATCGGTGACCTGCCTCCTGGGGAAGAAACAATTTACTGTAACTGTTGTAAGGGTTTGAGACATCTGCTGGGGAGTCCTGGGAGAACGTGCTCCTGTCTCCTGCTCCAGGCTCATGAAGTTGATTATAGAGAACAAAACTGAGCATGGGGTGACTCGTCCTCTGGAAAACTTTGGCACTCAATCAGGAGACAGTTTATCAAAGCCAGAGTGAAATATGTGGGGACGTTAAAAGCAGTACAGCAGCATTATGGGCTCTGTGGATGTTGTGCTTCAGTAATATAACGTCACAAACCTTAGTTGGACCATCCAATCTACTCCTTGAGTATTTTCTAAATGATAAAATTAGCGTCATGGAAGCAGGGGCCTGGGGGAAGTACTGTCCTTATAGTCAGGATCTGGGTTTCCTTCAAGTATTATGTTTTCTGATGCCATGTGCTACTGGGAAAATTACTCGATCTCTGTTTTTCAGTTTTCCCATTCATGAAAAGGGGTGACACCTGCTTCATCAGTTTGTCATAAAGAACAAATAAGAGACAATATGCAGCCATGGTTTTCCAAACCTTTGGGATACTTGATAGTGCCAGGGAATACTCAAAGCCATAGTGATACCAAATTTAGCGAAGATTTGGGAGAGATTACTTTTATATTAAAATAAACACCAATGTATTATAAAGTGGAAAGCTAAAATTGAATAAATGAAAAAGAAATAAATTTCCCCTTGCCCCAGAGGTGGAGGGGTCACGGTTGATCCTCTACGTCCAAATTGCACAGGGTAGCATTTCACTTTGCTCTGCCATTGGGCACTGTTAGGAATACTGGGTAAAGAAGTTTGAGAATTGTTGGTCTAAATAGTCCATTCCTTTGATTTTTTTTCCTAAGTTTTATAGTTTTGTATCAATTTTGGTCACTTAGATGGTATTAGGTCATGTTCCTATTGCAATAACTTCATAACTTTTTAAAATTCTTGTGTCCTTAGATTTTTACCAAGGTCAGTATAATAAATGGTTGTATGGAAAATGATACTGCATTGCCGGCAAAACCTCTGTTGAAGACCCGATTCCTTGTGTTACTTAGTGTCTCCTGTAAAAAGATGCAGGTGAATAAAACTCTTCCTCAATTGTCCTTCCAGTAGAAGTTTGTCTCCTCTGAAGAATGGGTATTTGTACTTTTAATCACACAGTGTAAACCCAGTATCTCATCACTTTTCTATTTTAGCTTTGGCAGTCAGGAAGCTCAGTGCTGTTTTATTTTATATTTAGTAAAAATCGTATCTGAGGTTTCTGGCATGATTATCTCCTTTCTTTCATATGTGGCAGGTTTGTATATTTAGCCATCTGGTGTTTTTACTATAAGTCTTCTCCAGTTTTTTGTTTTTGTTTTTTAGAAAGAGATAGGGTA
Organism: Rhinolophus sinicus; assembly: GCF_036562045.2. NCBI lineage: Eukaryota > Metazoa > Chordata > Mammalia > Chiroptera > Rhinolophidae > Rhinolophus > Rhinolophus sinicus. The sequence continues at coordinate 51,063,095 of NC_133751.1, read as the reverse complement.
TCAATGATAAGGAAACCATGTCTGAGACAGCTTTATTCCCCGAAGCAAGCAGAGCAGGTGCGAAGACTCACATGTAAAATATAAAATCAAAGGAGCCTGGGTTTGCCTGTGGGCTCTTACAGTGACCCTTAGATAGCTCCTTCTCAGGGAGAGCATCACCACTTAGCAGCCAGCTCTTCTTCCCAAATATTCCTGATGGCAGGGAAGAGCGGGAGGTGGAGGCAGAGCTTCCATCACACCTTCTACCCCTATGCATGTCCTGTCACAAGGGTGTGAACCTGGGGCTGAGTTGCTCTGGGGTTGAACCAGGCAGATCAGGTCGGGCCTGGAAGCAGATCTTGGGCCATCTGTGCAGGAAATTTCAGGGTCCCAGAGACCCAGAGTTTGCTCTGGAAGGGGGATGTGGGCTCCAGGTACACACGTTCATAGGCCCCATGGACTTTCTGCCCCACGGGGAAGGCCAGAGCTGGATCCCCTAAGACCTGGGACACAGAGCAGGGGTAGTGGTTACCTGGGTGTACTGTTATGTGGCAGCTCTTGTGCTTAGAAAGACTGCCCTTGTCATCAAAACTGACCTGCTCTGTGTCCCCTTCAGTCATGAAATCCTGGAGTATTGAAGCTAGACGTGATTATGGAGACCAACTGTCGACCTCCTCCTTTAGAAGATGGAAATATTGAGGACTAGAGAGGCAGTTAACTGGCTCAAGTTTTTTCATTTGTATTCTAAATATTTAACCAAGACCTCCAAGAGCAGGGGGTAGAGTAAGGAGAGAGAGAGATTTATAGCATTTTTTAAGGGTGAAAGCATAGCCAGATCCACTGGGTTTCATATATCTATAATTAAAAATTCCTAGAGGTTAGTGGATGAATAAGGTGTGAGAAATGAAAGGTGGGAGGAGAAAAAAAAATTCATATCCAACTTCCACTGTCAGAAAAGTATTTTTTTCCCCTTGGACATATTGTATTCACTCAAATATGCTGTTGCACAGCAGAGATAAAAATAAACAGCTTTGTTTCCTGTGATCGCTTTATCAGCTAAAGTACAGGCTATGGCTCTCAGTTATTCTAATGGAAAAACTGAAGTTGTATTATCAGGGGATAAGGCTGTGTCAGGTGTTAATTTATTCTCTTATCTCCCTTGTTCAGAGTGAGGTGTTCTAGCCCTGATGGATGAGAAGGGCTACCATGGCTGTGATGTTCTCTGTGCTTGATCTTACTTCACCTTTTGAGATAACTGTGACAGGTGAGAGAGGGGCCAGCTGATGCTGACCACAGATCCCAGGGAAGGCTGTAATGCCTGGGGTCCTTGTCCTAGGACAGGTAGCTTGAGAGCTTTGCGGACTCAGTCATATGACCCAGGTCACCTGCACTGCAGAATCTTTCACGACTCCTCCAGGAGAATTTATTCAGCAAGCACTAACTGGTGATCTGGGATGTTCCCAGTGTAATATCTGATAGAGAGGGAAAGATGAGTCATGCCAGTTCTTGCTGCCCTAGGGAATCTCATGCCAACAGAGGATTGCAAGTGTGATCACATGGAAGGACGCTTAGTCACATCCTCCTCTTCTGGGCTTCCAGAGTACATCTACCTATCTGCCCTGCTTCTGTCATGGTGTGCGGTCATTCATTTGACTGCGTGTCTGTTTCTTCCTCTATTAGAATGTGCGTTCTTCTGGGGCAGAGACCAGATCTTAGACCTGGTCTCAGGTCCATCTTCAGTGCCCAGCTGAAACGTAATAAATGTTTGTATACTAAATGTGTGAACAAATTCATTTATTTTTTTCATTCATTCATTTGTTCATTCATTATCCAATGTCTGCAGTGAATTTCCACTATATAACATTACCTCTAGTCAGGCTGGTTACCAATGTCAGAGATTTTAAAAAAGCAGTACCTTTGCTCTGATTCTCAAGTTTGGTTTATGAAACAGGACAAAGGAACCTCCTGCCTCAGCTCCCGTGCCACTCCTGCGAAGGCCCCTGGCTTCTCACCTTTGTGAGCCTTCGCGGTGATTCAGAACAGGCTGTGGACCAGAGAGACCCCTCAGATACTGTAAAACGAGTGCTGACCCCCAGTGGGGTAGTGTGGGTTCTCACTGGCCCAGTTCTACCATTTCTTAGATAGGTGACAGGGGACCGATCTCTTCCCTTCTCTGAGTTTCGGTTACTTTCTCTGAGAAATGGGGATAATATAACTGTGTCTTGTCTCCATCACAAGGTTTTGGCAAGAGTCATATGTAAATAGGTGTGAATGGTAACATTTCACCAGAGAAAGCAAAGATTATTAGAAAATAAGGCAGTTTCCTCTTTATCCTTCATGTGTTTTGCGAAAAAGCATTTCCATTGTCGTACACCCTGCCTTTCTTTTTCTATTTAGATTAATTATTTCTTCCATTTATTATGTTATAGAGACTCTGGAGGAGTGGCTTGGCAAGCAGTGGGACCAGATCCCCAAACTTATATCATGTGACAACATCCACATTTCACTAGGAGCCCACATGGAGCTCAAGAAAAAGTGCATCCCCAGCAAGGGCTTTCTTATGGGGATTTTACAGTTATTGACTACAAAGCCAGTGACACCGGTCATTGGCTAAAAAGCCAATGTAAGTCCTCCAGGTCTGCATGACTCAGCCCCAGGAGAGGCTCATTCGATGTTAAAATCAAGGTATGCACTGAAGCAAGGGAAGGCACAAGAAGCTATCACAGATAAAAGACAGCGTCTATTAAAATATAATTCCAGACTCCACCTCTTACTCTTGTGAGGATAGAATTGAAATAATGATGATCTCTCCTTTTAGCTGGTCAGAGTCCTGGAGCCCTGGGACCGGGGAATGAGTCTGCGCGAGTGATCTTGGACAAGTCCTAGACCTGTTCAGTTTTCCAGTCTCCTATCTGTCCAATGAGCAGGCTGATTAACTTCCAAGGTCCCCGCTCGCTCTAACATTTTGTGATTCTTTGCTATGCAACTGTTTTACGATCCTTGGGTACTCTGAGGTGAATTTACATGCCTGAATGCACAGGCATGAGTTCCCCAGTATACCTCTGGATGGTCTGAGACCCTATCTCCACAGGAGGCCCCACATATCCATTAGCAGGGCCTGGGGGACCAACAGCAGCAGCCCCACTCCTCCCGGGCACTGACCCCCGCTGGGTGTAAGCTGAATACTGGACAAAAAGGCAGAACATGGGTTCTCGTCAAGATCAACTGTGACTCACTTAATTTCTTCAAGGACTGTCTCCAGGAACTCTCTTTTATGAAGCTTTCTGTTTTTTATAAAGATTTTCCAGGTTTCCATCCAGATATTGTATCCTTTCCCACCCTCCTCTTACCAGTCTGTGAGGGTCGTAGGAGCTGGCAGAATCAGGAGCTGGCAGAATCGTCTGGCTTCCCATAGATCCTGGGAGAGTTTTGTATATATGGCAGGTGCTCAATAAACATGAATCAGTGACCTGAGGAAGCTGAGATTGAGATTTGAATTAGATACAGATTGGGATGGTACAGATGTAACACACACATTTCTTTGGTCTCTTTGGTGCTTGGTTAATGATTCCCAAAAAGGAATTCCTGGAGCCCAGAGATCTGCTAGGTAGTGACAAGGATGAGCGAGGAGAACACAGAATTGTTTGGTTGCAAGTGATACAAGCCGAGTTCAAACTGGCTAAAGCAAAAAGAGGTATTGCTGGAGGCAGAGCTGGCTTCTGTTTTGACAACTAACACTTTTGAGCTGTTGTCAGCTTTTGCTCTTCCTCTCTCACCTTGGCTTCCTTCTACGTTGGCTCTATGCTCAGGCACACCCCTCCTGGTGGCAATCTGGCTGGTAGCAACCCCAGGGAAAATGAAAACCCATTTCTTCTCTAACATTTTCAAAAGAGTGCTGGGCTTATCTCTCAAAGGTCATTATTAGTTAACAGTGCTTGTAGCCCAAGGGGAAACAGACTCTGATTGAGTCCAAGCCCATCCCAGGAGTGGAGGGAGGTCTAGGGACTGAGGTTGGGGAGGGTGTACCTAAAGGAACAGGGGGAAACACTGTGATCAGAAGGGGAATTGATGCTCAGGACAAAACTGAAAATGTGTGTCTTCAAAAAATTCGCAGTGTTTCAAAAAGCCCACCAGAAATAGTCCATTTGCTGATGTTAAAGCCATAGAAGCTAAGGAACGTGTCAATTTTATTTTTCTTTGTCTGAAGTTATATCAGCTCAGTTTGGGAACACTGGATACCTCTGGTTAACCAGAAGCTCTTGCCTCATAAAAAAATGGAAAGGGAAGTTAATTTCTGGCATATCCCACTTAACAACGCAGATTCACTTAAATCCTAATTTCAATGAAATTTTGCTTGAAAAATATATCATAAATAGTTCCACCTGGGTTTGGAAGACTACTGTGTACTCGTAGCCAGTAAGGGCTGAATAAACTTGACTGCTCTTTCAGCCAATAATCATTACCTCCCTACACCACAAGTGGCTCTTGGCCAATGGACATGTCAACTGCACTTGGAGAATTGTGAGTTCGGTGGCCCGTGTTCCACCCCCACCACCACCCAGCCCGACTCTTTTTTTCTGCCATGTATGTTGTGCCTGGTCAGCAGCTTTACCTTCTACACGTGAAAGGGTGTGGAATACAAATATTGGAGGAAGATAAAGAAACAAAGTTGAGCAACTTACTGGAGCTTAAAAAGCAAGACTTATGAGGCCTTCAAGAGAAATGGTCCAGAGTCAAGATGTAGAAGCAACTAAGCAGTTGTGGAAGTCTTTTGACTTTAGGAAGGGCCTGGTGAGCACACCTGAGCCCAGTGGGGAAGAACTTGTAATTATTGGGAGGAGAAGCCATGGTCAGGGCCAGTTACAGCTTCAGGGTATTGGAAGGAACCAGAAGATCCATTGCCCAGGAGAGCCAGAGGCTGGGAACAAGCTCTTTCTTGGGCCCATCTGCAATGACTAGTTCTCCAATTTTGAGTATTTACAAATGTTAAGGAAAAATTTTGTAATTGTTTTATGTAACCATTAGGCTATGATAAGAAAAAAAAAAAAAAGAACATCTCCACTACCTCGCATCCCTTATCTTTAAGGAACTCATTCTCTTTTCAGGTTTCGTTTTTTCTGTGTCGTTCGGTTTGATTAATCTGGAGCATCATCCTGTGTCGTGGGCTTGTGGGGGAGGGTGTGATGGGCTCTAGATCTGAGGCAGGAATAGGGGTCTAAAGAACCAGCCACTTCCTATATATACCTGCCCAAGAACAGATGGGGGGTTGGGGCGGCACTATCTGAAGACCTGCATTTGTGAAGAGGAGAGCAAGAGAGCACACTTGCGTGCTTCGGTGGTTCACACTGAGTTCTGTGTGAAGGAGGACCTGTATTTGAGTTAAATGCTTCTGCAAGCACACGGCCTGTTTCGCCTACCCAGGTAACCCAGAACAAGGCAGGGACCAGGCCATTCCCAAGTCATGAGATTTTCATTGTGTGAATCAGGAAAATATCTTAGAGATGATGCTTGTCCAGTGTTCTCATTCCACATGTGTGGAAATTGAGGCTCAGAGAAAAGAGAAAGATTTGCCTACAGCTGTCAGGTTTTTGGTGTGTGTTTCACCATAGTTGTATCAGGACCAACCAGGAGTGCTGGTTAAAATGTATTCTTGTGAGCCATTCCAGATTTAGGAGAGTAGATGCTTTGGAAGGGGGCCCAGGAATCTGCATTTTAGACAGTACCCCAGGTGATTCCTAGGCACCATGATTGTGAGAAGCAGTGGTCTAAGGTTCCAAAGCTGGTTCATAATTAACTCTGCAGAAGGGCTCCTGCCTCCACGCCCAGCGCTGTCTCTGCCCTGATACCAGGAGCCTGCAGGAGCTGGTGACTGTGAGAAAGTTGGATCCAGGAGGGTGACTGGGGAGCTATGAAAAGTGAGGTTTTGTTTTGAATTCTTCCTGCAATTCAAAAAGGCCTGGTTGCATCTTTTCAGACTAGATGTAAAGAAATGCAACAGATGATTCTTGCCTGACTGTCAGGAACCACTGTGTTTAAATGTATGTGTCTTGAAATACTGTTACTCTCTAAATTCCAACTGATCACTTGACAGATGAAAAACCCCTCTCTTTTATTAACCGAATAGCCTCTCTCTGGTCTCTAATTCTTCCTGTGTCACAATTGAACAGATTCGACATGCATCCTTCTATGGCTTTCACACCTCAAACAAACTTAAGTTCTGAAAACTATAAGAGATCCTCTCTAAGTTTTAACTACAGAGATTAAAATGAAAATAATCAGTGCTTTTTGTTGTTTTTAAAATAACATACTTCTTTACTGATTGTTAAAATGACATTTACCTCTTGTTGTAGATTGGTGTATATCATCTTGTGTCTCATTATGTGTGGAGACTTCTTTTACCATTTTAAGCTGGATTCCTGTGGGATGTCCTTTGACTTCAATATAAGTAGAGCTTAGTTACAAAAATTTTGTTTTTCAATTGTAAAAAATCAATGGATAGTTCATCAAGTTACTAATAAAGATTAAACACAATAATAAAATAGTTTTTCTCTTAAAAAGCTCAGGTTGTATGTAGTATGTGTTTCTATAAGACATTTGACTGGGACTCAGGTCAGGGGTGTAATGCTGGCTCTGCTCTAAATATGCTGTGTAAACTTGGACAAGCCACTACCCTTCTCTGGGCCTCAGGTTCCCCTTCTATAGCACAAGAGGGTCATACGGATGATTTCTGAAGACCTCTCCAGCTCTGAAAGTTTCACAGTAAAGTACCAAGGGGTTATGAAATGTCCCACAGTGTGGGAGGGAACAAATACGTCATGATTTCGTTCCAGTATAATCTGTTTCACATTTAGTATAGTCCAACCTGTTATAGGTCCTCTGTGGAACATGGATGACTCACTTCCTGTCCTAACTGGGTCTTCTCTGAGGTGTGGAACAGATACTTCCTTCAGATATCAAGCCAGCCAAAAGGGTCGAAGGCAAATTCTGCATGTTCTTTATCTGTGTCAAATTAAACCCAGTAATCAGTATATACATATGGACACACACACACACACACACACACACACACACACACACACACACACTTAAGAACACAGCAGTTTAGAAGCTAGATGTTCCTGAAAAGTGTACCCATCAAGTTTTAATAAACACAATCATGTTTGTAATGCAGTAGAGTAGTTGTCAATTGAGATGAAGATTACGGTGAAACTTTTTATAAAGTGATAGATGTCTTTTGCGTAAGTGATTTTAAAGGCTGAAAAAGCCCAGTGTATTTCCACTTCTTCCAGGGAGTCGCCCCTGCCTACTGGTGCCTTCGCTCCTCTGCCTCCCCAGTGAATTCTGCTCTACTTTAAGAGCTGGACCCACGTCAGGAGGTACAAAAATACACTCTGAAAGCCACACACTCTGAAATGTTATAGCCAAAAGGGGGCTTTGAAATGTCAAATCTCCTCATCTCACCTTTATCATTTATTCATTTGCTTATTTGTTCACTTACTTAACAAATATGTGTTTAATACTTGCTGTGCTAGGCTGAAGGCATAGAGCAGAAACACAGCATACAAAGTTCCTACCCTCATGGAATTGATGATTTGTGTGTGTGGGGAGGAGCGAGTCATAAACAAGTAAACAAAGTATGTGATAATTGAAAGGTTGATGGGATGGGGCTGACTGGTCAGGTAGGGAGAGCTACGTTAGACAGGACAGGCAGAGAAGAGTTCTGTAATGAGGTGACATTTAAGCAGATATCTGAAGAATGAGAAGGTACTAACCATGGCAAGTGCTTAAGGATGGAGAGAAGAAATAACTGGTGGAAGGTTACAGTGAAAGAAGAGCTGAGAGAGTTTAGAGACCTGGAGTGAGGAGAGGGTCAAAAAGGGGCTGGACTAGAGTTATTGCAGTGGGATGCAGGAATGTGGACAGTTTGTGATCAATTTTGGATGTAGATACCCAAGACTTGTTTCTAGATTAAACAAAGGGGTTGAGAAACACGAAGGAATCGAGGGTGACTCCTTATCTTTTAGTTGAGAACTGGGTCGAAGATTATTTACTAAAAAGGAAAGATTGAGAGAATACAATACAGCTTTGGGAGGAAATCCAAGAAACTTATTTTGGATTTAGTGAATTTGATATTTTTATTGAACATTCAAGCAGAGATGTTGAATAAGATACTGATTCTTCTTGAAAGGCCCTCTAATTGCTTCAAAGGTGTAAGTTTTACTTCCTGATCTAGACCAAAATGCCCCTGAAGGTGGGCATGACTAATATTTCATATTTATTCTGTCTCCTCCATAGAATTCAGAGTAAGAAGAAAGTAACAAAATTTTTATATTCCCATGTTCTGCAGTTTGATAGGCCTAGTATGTTGAATCTGCTTGTACTGGCTCACAAAAATCAATTGCTAAAATTTTAGCAATGTTGTGAGTCAGTTGTTAAACCATCCGTGTATTTAGCTACGGTGGAGTACTTAACACATGGAATTTGGCAAATGCTACAAATCAAGACTTTTTTTTTCAGAGTCAGGTTATCCATACATCACAGTAAGACCTACAGCCACCAACTCAAATGCCCTTGGGAAAAAAACAAGGTAACATTTATACACGATTTATTTAGGTCTATAAACATTTCTCCTAATGCAATATCAAAGCATCCTGGGCCCTGGATAGGCTCAAATTAATACCTAATTATGCCCAGAAACTTAAAACTTAAATTTCTCAATCATATATATATTCAGGTGATTATAAAGCATTCAGGTTCCCTCTTACCCTCTCCCATAAGCATTTTAAAATTCTCATGATAGAAAAGCCATGATG